>NC_081292.1:144554829-145815662 GCF_030435805.1 Mustela lutreola | reverse complement strand
CACAAAGGCATTAAGAGTCTCAAAGGCATTTTAGAATCTCTGGGTCAAACACATGTGTTGATTATGTTGCGTCAACTTCCAAGAGAAGCTGCTCCTGGAGTGCCCTTACCTGAAATAATGGTCGTAGGAGACCTGGTCCCTGAATTTAGATTGACATACGAAATCTGACCATTTCCAGATCCTAAAGATTGTGTGAAGTAGATTCTGTTAGTTATGCCATCATAGGCCAGGTCTACAGCAATTCTTTCCACACGTATTTCTTCAAAAGGTGGGCTATGGGCGCCAGGGTCCAAGTGTAAGCTTCTCAAGGTATTCTCCAAGGCAAAGATGAGAAAATTTTCTGTTGCAATGGCACAGCTCTTGCCATCACCTTCTAGGGTTCCAAAGGCACAGCCACATTTTGGGGTGTTCAGTCCAGGCAAAGCAAAGCAGAAATGGGTGCATCCACCATTATTTTCCAAGCAAGGGTTGTTGTTGACCTCAGCTGGTGACCGAGGCTGAACACTCTGGTCAAAGACGGTCACATCTCTTAGCCACTTGAGATTGTCCCTTATCACTGTTGGTGGCTCACTGTTACCTGGTTCCTTGCTGGCTTGGAATATTTTTTTTAAATTCCTGTCTACCCATATGATAGAATTTCCAAAAACAGTGATGGCAAAAGGAGTTGGGTAACGACTGCCATAACGAATCACTTCAGATTGCTGTGCCTCAATACCAATCCTTGCAATTATATCTAAAGAATCATCAACCCAATAAATGTAGCCATTGCTATGGTCTACTGCCAAACCCCGTGGGGTGACAATGCCTTCTGATACAAGCACAGTTCGATTGGTACAATCAAGGAAAGAACGTTCAATCTTTGGGCTCGGCCCATAGTCAGCCCAGAAGAGGTATCTATGCTTGGGGTCTACAACAATATCCCTGGGCCTATCTGCAGTGGCTTTAAGGAGAATACGGCGGTAAGTGGTGTTGATCCGCAGAACTTCTATCAGTGTTTCAGACAGAAAAGCATTGGTGAAATAAAGATTTCCTGCAGGAAAATGAAAGAACGTGATGATAAATGCAAAACCAAGAAGGAAAAAGAGGGAAACTTTTCAAATTCAGAACAAAATATAAAAAGCTGAGGTTTGGGTCAATAAATGCTGTCTTTTACAAGATAGTAAACAGTCCCAGTTCAGAGTTAGAAAAATAAATATTTACTCTTAGGAACTAAAGAAACTGTTTTGGGGCACCTGGGTGGCTCAGTTGTTGGAGCATCTGACTCTTGGTTTTGGCTCAGGTCATGGTCTCGGGGATGGGAGACCCAGCCCTGTGAAGAGCCTGCATGAAGCCCCATGTGGGGTTCCACGCTCAGTGGGGAGTCTGCTTGAGAGTCCCTCCCTTTCCGTTTGCCTCTCCCCAACCCTCACACACTCTCTTTCTCTCAAATAAATGAGTAAATCCCTTTGAAAAATATTGTTTCTTCACATTGAAAGAGGAAGTGCCCGCCTTCAGCTTCTAAATCAGATCAGAATTCATAGCAAACGCCATAACCCACTTGCTACTGAAAAATCATTTTCCAGAATGTTCTTCCTCTTCCACCTGAATGTTTAACACCTAAATCTCCAAACACTCTAATACACATTATCATAGCATAACTTCTACTCCCAACACGACAAAATGAGCAAAGAGGGAGAGCCAAGAGCTTCTCAGCTTATTTTGATGTCTTCAAGTCCTCCTTTATGTTTAGTACTAAGAGTCTAGTCTCAAAATTAGAATACATTTGATACATCTGTTTCTCAGTTCATCATTAAATAAAAACAAATAGTAATTTAAAATTAAGTACATGACCCCTGAACTAATATTATACTGTATGTTAACTAACTGGAATTTAAGTTAAAAATTTTTTAAGAATTTTGTTATGCAAGAGTGGAAACATGTCGAGTCTTACATGAGGGTAATGACCAACCAATTCAATGTCTTAGTACATCAAAGGAGAGACAGGGGTTATGAACAGGCAGGGTTCATGAGGAGCTGCAACAATGGTTAATGAGGGAATAAGTCAGTGGTGACGGGTTCTGTTACCACCTGGAGATCACATTTTATTCCTAGTGTTGTTTACAATATTAATAAGTGTATGCTGTATATGTCATTATTTAAAAAAATAAAAAATAAAAGTAATATAATTAGGTACATGAATCAATACGACTAAGTTAATGTAATACTGGGTCAAGCATTTCAATATAATTATAATAAAGAAGTGCCTAATGATCAAAGAATTTTTATACATTAACGAGATAAGCAATTAAGAATTTGTCAACTAAAACTGCTCAGCTTTAAAATAAATCATTGTCATTTCATGGTTCACTTACTTTAATATCCCTTCCTCTTTGAAAATTTAGACATTTCTAATTTAGAAATTAGGTGCTAATTTAAGTGTGAAAAAAAATCAACGTAATTTTCCTAGCCATTCTGCCTATAGTTTTGATTGTTAATAATGGAAGAAAATGAATTGTTAGGACTCTGTCCACTGAAACACATTGTCATTAACTTAATAGGCATACAGCTTAGTCTAAAAGCATAATTCAATTTACATTAAATAATACCAATAGTTATCTAGAAAAAGACTTATAGCACTTACAGCGTTAGATTAAACTTTCAAGCATAAAATAAAATGTAAACACCAAAATATTTCTCAATGAAATCCCTATACAGCTTACCTACCTGCTACCCAATCCACTGCAATGCCCCGAACTCCGTTTTCTCCTATCCCATCTGCAACGATGTTCCAAAAACCAGACCCATCGGGTCTGATTCTATAGATTGCATTATGAGTTAATACAGTGCTGCTAAAATCACACCAGTAAATAAAACCAGAAGACACATCGACATCCACATGCAGTGCATTTTGTCCTGAAACATTTAAGACAAGTTCATTAAACAATGCTCTAACTGGAACTAGAACTTTGACATTCCCGCCTTTCCTCTCCATCTGTCATTCCCAACCCCCTGCTCTGACCATGTCCCTGTGACAAAATAAAACTGTTTCTCAGTTGCAATGAGTACACCCAGCGCCCAGATCTTGGGTTTCTAAAAGCCATTTCCCACAATAAGGAGAACTGGCTCCCAAGAAAAATAGCTGATTCTAGGTTTGGGAAGGGAAGGTACAAGGTAAGCCTAGAAGCTCTTAGACCCAGAAGCAAGGAAGCACTCAAACACTCACGGAATCATGTCAAAAGAATACAGGCAGTCATTGATTCCAACAGAAAATCTACTTGGCCAAAATGAGGCCAATACAGTATCAAGAGTAATTGTGGTAAACGTTTTAACACACTGAATTTTAAAAATGAATAAAAACTTGAATCTATGATGACACTGTGCCCCTGAAACCAGTAACATTAAATGTACATATATGCATGTGCATGTACTCAGATTGAGCATTCAAATATGTTAAAATAACAATTTCAAATGTGTTAAAACTAACAATTTTTCTATCTAGGTTTACAATGTAAGGATGGCCACTGTACCTTTCATTCAACTTTTCTGATTTGAAATTTTTCAAAATGAAAAGTTGGGAGAAAAAATAATTGATTTTATGATCTTTATAAGATGGTAATTTAGAGACATAACATTTCAGATGTGGGGAAAACAAAGCAGAGTCATGCGTACTTGTGCCTAGCACCATCAGCCAAGAGCATACATGGTACCAGACATCCCCTGACTCCTTCCACCATGTGTATGGTCATCTCTTCTGGCCATCTCTTCCTCCCCTCCATTCCCTTCACCCTTTTTCTTCCTTTTCTATCTTTTATTTCTATCATTACCTGTGACATACCCCTTGTGATGGTAGTGAACACTTGGTTCCTCCTACAGTAACAGTGATCACTTTCTATGTTCATAGTATACAAACACAAAATACTGCAAAAATACAGTTACTAAGAAGGTTCTAATATGGCCAACTCATTTATTTCAACTCATCAAATATATAATAAACCAGATTATGGACTACTGTATTACTATTCTAAATAAGAGTCTAACCTTGATCCCAAATATCCATTAACTGTTCTTCTAAACACCAACTCTGCATACTTCCTGCAGTCTCATGCTACATTCTATCTTGCTCTAGGCCTCTCATTCTCAGTGTGATCCATGGACCAGAGACATCATCATGCCCTGGGAACTTGCTAGGAATGCAAGCTGAGGGTTGAAGAAGGGAAGGGAGTGGGGGTTGCTGGGTGACAGGCATTAATTAGAGGGCACATGATCTGATGAGCACTGGGTGTTATATGCAACCAATGTTAATGAACACTACATCAAAAACTAATGGTGGGTTGAAGTGCCTGGGTGGCTCGGTGGGTTGAGCCTCTGCCTTTGGCTCCGGTCAAATAAATCTGTCAAATACATAAAATCTTAAAAAAAAAAAAACAAAAAACTAATGATGGCTAATTAAACTTAATTTTAAAATTTTTTTAAATTTTTAGAAATTAAAAATTTTTTTAAAGATTTTATTTATTTATTTGACAGAGAGATGACAAGTAGGCAGGGAGGCAGGCAGAGAGAGAGAGGAGAGGAAGCAGGCTCCCTGCCAAGCAGAGAGCCTGATGTGGGGATCAATCCCAGGACCCTGGGATCATGACCTGAGCTGAAGGCAGAGGATTTAACCCACTGAGCCACCCAGGCGCCCCAGAAAATAAAATGATTTTTTAAAAAAAGGAATGTGGATTCTCTAGCCTTACTCCAGATGACTAAATGGGGAAATCTGGAGATGGGGCCAAGATCTGAGTTTTAACAAGCTCTCCAATTCGGATGTACACTAACGTTTGAGAACAATTCAAGGCAGAGCTAGTGTATCTCAAGGGAAAGACCAGCTTCATTACATGCTAAATCCAAACATGGAGAATGGCTTTATGGCACCAAGAATTTCACATGGCAGCAGAGTGAAATCTTACATCTACTGGAGTTGGCATACCTGGGATTCCCACTGGCACCATGGCTTCAGAGTGATCTGAAACTTCCAAGCTGAAGCCTGTGATTATAGACAGCATTGAAACAACAAGAAAAGAGCTATATGGAGAACAGGTCCGATTATCAGGGTTGAGTTTCAGTCCACTGGCACAGGCACATGAGAACAATCCTCCTGGTGTAGGCAGGCAAATCTGCTGACAGGCATTCCCATTGTTGCTGCAGCCATTGGAGGATGAATCTAAATGAAATCAAAATTAGTTTGTAACTTTTGACCTCACATACTTGACACTCTACCTCAAATATCTTGTATTGGGTCACCGAATAATTCATTACAAAAAATCAGTAACAAAATACAGCACCTGGGTTAACAATCTAAAAACAGCATTGAAGAGACTACAGCTTGAACAATTAACACACAAAGGTACCACAACTATTATAGAGAATGGAACATCCATTTTTTTTCTTCCATAAATCATAGAGAAATTAGAAGAATTGGGGAAATCAGTGTGCAAATTCTAATTTTGTTAACCCTTCTGACCTATGTACTGGCATTTAAAATTATATCAGTTTTAATTATATGATCAACAATGTGATGGGCATTTGATTTAGAATATATTAATTAAGGACATTTAAAGGTTTTTTTCACATGCAATAAAAACAAAGGCCATGTGACAAACCTAGGTTACAGACAGCAAACTGTTTAGTCAACTTTGGTTAGAGACTAAAAGCTACAAAATATGTCAAAACTTCCAAATGTAATTTTTGTATCACAATGCTAGTTTAAGGGGCAAATCAAAAGTTAGATTATCTACGAAAAAATGCTGAAAACAGCCAAGTATTCCCTTTAAGATTAGAAATTCTAACCTATTAACACTTCCCCATCAGGTACCCGACCAATGTTTCCTGACCACCTTCAACGTGCCAGGAACTCATCTAGTTACTGGATAGAGAGCAAGAAACAAGACAGAAAAAAATGCCTGTCCTTATGGAGTTTACATTCTAACTAGAAACAACAGACAACAAACTGATAGATGTCAGGGACCGCTATGAAGCAAAGCAAAGTAAGGAATTTAAAATGATGGGGAAAGAATGGGGACTAAGCTTACTCTGAAGTCAGCCTGGCCTCTCAGATGCCAGGTTAGTCTCTGACACTCAGCCAACCTTAGGACAGGGCTATCATTTCAAAAATATTTGGGGTAATTTCAATTCACATGCATGTATGTGTACACGGGTCTATGTGCGGGTGTGAACTTACATATGTCAGTGTGCAGAAGTGTGAATGTACATTTTACATTCATGAACATGTGTGTTTCAGGGACAAATACTTACCCTGTCTGTGATAAACTCGAAGACCCCTCAAATTTGCAAAATTCTCTCTCAAGACTACTTTGTTGTCCCCAGTGGCCTTATCAACTCTTTCAATGACTTCATAGTGTCCATCCGTGTAATAAAGGAAGGAACCATAGACAGCGATTCCCCAGGGGTGGGAAAGATGGTTCACCAGGATCATTCTATTTGTACCATCCACATTTCCTCTTTCGATCTAAAACATCAGAATTGTCATGATTGACTGATTGATGGTGAAATGAGAGAAACATTTAAAACTAACATTATCTCTCTGTTTTTTAATTTCAATTAGCCAACATATAGTACATCATTAATTTCAGATACAGAGTTCAGTACTTTATCAGGGATATAGAGCACCCAGGGCTTAGCACATCACAGGCCCTCCTTAATGCCCACCACCCAGTTACCCCAACCCCTCACCAACCTCCCCTCCAGCAAACTACATTCTCTTAATAAAAATACATCACATCTATCTAGCACTCTATCCTTCACAGACATTTTTCGGATCTGTTTTAGGATCTGATAGTCACAACTGCATGGAGCAGTAGGCCAGGCAAATGTCATCATGCCCATTTCACTGACAATGAAGTTTCAGCTCAATTAAGACAACTAACATTCTCAGACGACATGGTGACGAAAAGGGGAACTAAACCTCGCTAGTCCTTGTCATATTCTGGACAAGGATACACATTTAGTGTCGAACTGTAGATCACTACCCAGGAGCTGATGGACCCTGCATTTAACATCTTCACAAACGATTTCTACAATGGGACTAGGAAACATGTTTTATTCAATGACAAGACAGCAAGACTGAACGGGACAAGGTTGTATTCGAATGGTGTATTGAATGGTGCTGTTGTATTCAAACAGGTAACAAGTCTTCATCAAAATGACCGTGATAAGCTGGAAAAGAACTCAAATGAAGTTCCTAATGGGAAATGGCAAGTCTGCTTCTAGAAGAAAAATAAACTGTAGACACAGCTGGTTTGATTTCATTCCAGAAACTTGTCTCAAAGGCCTCCTCTATGCCAGGATCTGAGCCGAGTACTGGCAAGAGAGACAAATGAGGTTTGGCTCACGACCTCAATGGACAAGGAAACCCAGCAGTTACAAGAGCAGGTTATGCCCTAGAAACTGACAGAAGTTCCAGAAAGTCAGAGCAGAGGGAAGATAAGCTTGGAAGGGAGCTTTGAAGGAGCGGACCAGGACCAGATTAGCTGTCCAAGCTCAGCTGAGGGAGGTGTCTGGAGCTATTCCTCAAGCTGAGCAGTGATCAGACCTATTTGTTGTGGATTTATGAAGACAACATGCCTCCATCGTGAAAGTAAGGTTGATTAATGATAGCGATCATCCGATCAAGACCCAGAAGGGTGGAAGTGGCAGAGAAAGGCTGCACCTGAGAAAAGAGGCAGAGGACAAATGGCCAGCACTTTTTGATGGATATTAGAGTGAGGGAAACATGAGGGTTCTGACCTGGGAGAAAAGATGGAGAGTCACACCTCCAGAAAGCCCACCCATTCAGGAGGGCAGAGCAGATGTGAAAATAGGAAGGGAGAAAGGTTGTGGGCACTGTCTGGGACATATTAAGTTGCCAGAGAGATCACACCATGTGGTAAGAGTTCCCTCATTAGTGCATACAGACACTGAAGTGCGCGAAGTGCTTTCACTCATCACTACTTCTATTCAGTGTTCTTAGTTTATCACCACTGTTAAGTCCATATTAGGATTGAAACTGGCACTGCTGAACTAATAACAAACTGAACATCGGACCTACTGTGCAACATTAAGGACCAATGTCCAAAACATCTGAAATGTCCAAAACATCTGAAATCACCACTATTTAAAAAGCAGGGAAGAAAAGATACAGTAGTAAAAAGAAGGGGCACATGCACCCCAATGTTCATAGCAGTAATGTCCACAAGATGCCAAGATGCCCTTCAACAGACAAATGGATAAAGAAGATGTGGTTTGTATATAAATGGAGTATTACCCAGCCATCAGAAAGGATGAATACCCACCATTTGCATCATCATGGATGGAACTGGAAGGGATTATGCTAAGTGAGATTAAGTCAAGCAGAGAAGGACAACTATCATAAGGTTTCACTCATATGTGGAATATAAGAAATAAAACAGAAGACCACAGGGGAAGGGAGGGAAAACTGAATGGGAAAAAATCAGAGATGGAAACAAACCATGAGAGACTCTTGACTCTGGGAAACAAACTGAGGCTTACAGAAGGAAGGGATGTGGGTGGATGGGGTAACGGGGTGATGGGTATAAGGAGTGTGCATGTTGGGATGATGCGGGGTGTTATACACAACTAATGAACTGTTGAACAATACAACAAAAACTTGTGAGGTACTAAATGCTGGTTAACTGAAAATAATAATGGTAATGATAATAATATTTACAGGGATTCATTTACTACCAACCACTGAGAGGAACTTACCAATGCAAAGACTGGATCACAGTCTGCTCTTCAGAAAAACAGATACATACTAATGATGAAATTTCATAAAAACAAATTACTAAAGATGATTTTAAATTAGAAAAAAATACCAATTAAAAAAATAAAAAACAGGGAAGAGACTGACACATATTCAATACAATATCCACAGCAATATTTTAATTGATCAATAGTTATTACTGAGCACCTTCTTTTTTTTTTTTTTTTTTTAAAGATTTTATTTATTTATTTGACAGAAATCACAAGCAGATGGAGAGGCAGGCAGAGAGAGAGGAAGGAAAGCAGGCTCCCTGCTGAGCAGAGAGCCCGATGCGGGACTCGATCCCAGGACCCCGAGATCATGACCCGAGCCGAAGGCAGTGGCTAAACCCACTGAGCCACCCAGGCGCCCTACTGAGCACCTTCTACATGCCTTGTCACACCTCAATTGCATAAGCACAACAGTGATGATCAAACATTATTTCTGTGAATGGATGTAATTATATAGTTTCTTCATCTTACTGCAGAAAATAATGAGCTCAACCTTGAAGTTTAAAATTACCACCAAAGGGACTTTTCCCATATGCATCAACCATGTCAAGACCTTAGAGAATGGCACATAGCTAGGAGGGGATGCCATGCTCAAAGGCTTGGTATTTACTTTTTTATCCCCTTAGTCTCTACAACTGGAGAGCCTGGATAGCTTTCAAAGAAAATCACTGAAATCACTAAAACATGAAAGAAATGGCTCTTCAAGGACAAATAAGAAATGAAAAATGGAAATATTTTTATCTTGAAGAAAAGCAAAGGATCGGGGAAACGACAATGAAAATTATTCTATAAGGAACTATGCACAAACTAGTGAAAAATGACTTCAACTAGGGCAATATTTGCTCTAGGGAAAAAAGTTATTAGGAAGAAAGGGCAATAAAACACTGGTCCAAGTGGCCAAGGGAGGTTATTCAGGAACCCCAGACAGACAAGGAACATCAGTATCAGCTACACAAGCTAGGCAATGAAGATCAACAGAGTGCACGTACCACTCCCGAGCTCATGACCGCCCAGTAGAGTTTCTGCTCCTCAATATCAAGGGTGATGAACTCCACGTACTCAAGATTTCCCGAGAAGAGAACTTTTGGAAATTTTCCATCCATGTTAGCACTTGCAATCTTGGCCGGAACACTACCGTCTATTCCTTGGTCTGACCAGTACAGTTTCCTTCAACCATGGAAAAACACCAGCATTTCACAAAACAGACAGGCATAAAACAGTTACATTAAATATTTAAATGAAAAAAAAAAGTGTTATTGATTGTCCTTGAAATGTGCACAGTTCAGTGGAGGAAATCGGAACTGTTAGTACCTTGTGACATATAAGATGGAGGAGTACTTAGCTGGCGTTTTGTCAATGTCTGTATATTTTCTTGTTATTATTAGGATAGAGTCTATTGAAAATGGTATCTAGTGGCGCCTGGCTGGCTCAGTGGGGTAAGCCTCTGCCTTCGGCTCAGGTCATCATCTCAGGGTCCTGGGATGGAGCCCCACATCAGGCTCCCTGGCCTGCTTCCCCACCCCCCAACCCCGCCTGCCTCTCTGCCTACCATGATCTCTGTCAAATAAAATCTTATTAAAAAAGAAAGAAAGAAAGAAAGAAAATGGTATTTAAAATAGGATGCTAGCAACCTACATTGATGGAGGATCCTTAACCCTGATCAGGTAAGTTCAAAGTTTATTACTAAGAGCGAGCCTACATCAACAATCAATGCCTTTCAAAGAATCGCGCATATGCAGGACTGGGAAGGACACTGGTACCTCCCTGCTTACTTCTCAGACCTGTTAGTTAACTCTTCTCCAAATCATCATCTGGCACAAGACCAGCTACTTTCTTTTCTGATTTTTGTGATGAAAAATGAAATATTGTACATAAACCTAATCTCCAACTGCCAAATACATAATACATAAAATTTCATTAATGTATATGAAGGGTTGCTTTCCAAGTCCTCTGTGGACATACCTTCTGGATATGAATCCAAGTTTCCATTCCTTCTACCTCATCTGCTGCAACAGCCTCAGGAGAGTATGGTCTTTTCCCACAAGTCTTCAAAACGCTTCATTTCAATCGTTATTTGCAAACTTCTTGCACCCTCCATATGCCTGTCCATGAACCTCATCTTCAAATCTAAACTTCCCTACTTCTAAGTTCTCAAACTCTGACATTCTCTGCTTTGACCAAACTCTCCCATCTCTTCACTGCTCCTATTTTATTTCTTCTATTGTGTCTGTTCGTCAACCTTAAAACTTGCCTGAGCTTCCAAACCTTTGGTTCCTCTCTGCCTGGACTTAATGCATAAGCATTTTACCAACATCCTTATTTATTCTCTTGATCTCCCATTGTGCTTAACTTGTTAGTCATTGGCCCTGAGTTCCTGTCATAATTTTCTTTCTTCTCTCAAATTCCAGGCTACCAAAAGTTTGCTGGACAAAGTCACAAAACTCTTGTGACTTCTGAGTTGACCAAAAATTTAAGCTACCAAACCTTAACTGGGAACTCTCTCCCCTAGCTGAACATTTTCTCCTAACTAGTCTCCCTGCTCCTGGTTTCTTCCACTCTTATCTGACCTATCTTCCTGAAATACGTATTTGATTCTATCATAATTCCTTTCCTCCCAATTCCCAGCTGGCTTTTTATTTCTCAAAAGAATAAAATGCACCTTCTTAGTATAATGACATTAAAGTCCTTCCAGGATTTGTCCCCAAATACCTTTAGCTCCCATCCTGTCAACCACCCCTAACTCGAAACCTCTGGTTCCAGCCTTCCACATAATCATGCTAAAACCTTGAAATGTTTCTATGCCTTCACTGCTCACTTGACCTCAAGAACCACTCCCCAGTTCCAACCCACTCTCTACCTATGAGAAGCCTTGAATTCTTCAAGTTCTACTTCAAATGTTATCCAGTTATCCAATGTTGCTAATTTAAAGAACATAGAACAAAACACAAATTATATGCTTCACATTAACTCGGAGCTATTTCTCTTTCTCACTGAGCTCTGTATTTTTCAAAATGTTGGCATATGAAATCAGAAAAGGTCTTAACTTTGAAATCTTCCATTTTATCAGGTCATAATATTAACAAGAATGGTGCTGCATAGAAGATACGTGTCATTTATGAACACTCACCCATTAGCAGGATCAACAGTTATGCCAACTGGACTACCAACTCCAAAACCTGTCCCATCATTGGTAATCAGTGTTTTTCTGTATCTGATATCTCCCTGCAGTTTCAAAACCTATAGCACAAAATCACTTATTAGAACTGAGTTTCATAAGGGGAAACAAAGAAAACTGAGATGAAGGAGAACTTACACAACAAATTCCAAAGCCCAATTAGAGATGAATGGGAGGGTTTGTGTGAGATTCAGATAATCCCTAATTGCATTTCAGGGCTATGAGGAAATCAGCTCAATAGAAAGTAAGAAAAGCAAAATCATCCCTTAAATTCCTCAAGTTTCAGGAGAGGAAATTTATATGGATAAAAGAAGGATTCAAATGGGTAAACATGCAGACTCATCACCTGAGAGAAACTACAAAAATGTCTTCAGAAAAGGAAACAGGAGAAAACTCTGGAAAAAACATAGGAGCCCCAGAGCTCTCCGGAATTCCAGTGACTTGGCACCCAGTGGCCCATCATCGAAAATACAGTTGACCAAACAGTCCAAATTTATTCTGAGTGAAATCTGTGACAGGTTAACAGTCAAGTTAAAATGCAAGAGTTCAAATCCCTGACCATCTAGATCTGCCTGAGGCAAGTAAATTCACTTTTTTGAACTTAGTTTATTAGTAAAATGTGGACAATAATGGGATATTCTGCACAGAACTATGAGATAATACATGTAAAGCCTTAAACATGGCACCCAGTGTGTGTTTCCTATTTTTCTTATTGGTCCATTTACTGGACACTTATTATGTAGCAGGCATTATAGTAAGCATTGTTGGATTGAATCCTCACAATAATTCTGTGAGACAGATACCATATTATGAATGCCCATATTATATATGAAGAAACTATTATATATCATATATACTATATATTATTATATATGATGAAAGAGACCTTAAGTGGCTTTCTCAGTGTTATCTATTTTTAATTATTATCGCTGTAAATTGTGAAAACTAATGTTAGCAGAATCTTGAAACATCACAGAAAAATATGGGTTACTATATTACAAATACCTTCTTATAGGAATGAGGCTATTCTAATATGCACTTAAGACCATCAGAGAGGTAAGAGATTAGAAGATGTATGTTGATTGCTGACTGGCATTAAGGTTTTTCTATAAAGCTGTTTTTTAATGCAAATAGATTATTTGTGGATCAGTGTTTACATTTCTATCTCTGCCCTCTTTCTGTCTCTATATGTATTTTTAACTCCCTCCTCCTCCTCCTCATCCCCCCCCCCATACACACCTCTCTTTAATCCCTCACTCTTCTAAATTTTTCTCTCTCCTTCCTGGTATCTTTCTTTTTAATTTGCCTCTTTCTGTCAAAATTTCTCTACTTTTACTGGATCTCTTTAAATTCAAAGGAAAGCTCTTTTTCCCTTTTTTTTTTTTTTTTTTTTTTTTTTTTTGGCTTGTATCAAGTTCTCTCTCACACAACCATTCTGTATGCCTCATTCTCCAGCAACATAACTGCGTTTAGTGAATGGGCACACAGCTACCCCTAGTGGAAAACAATTTATTCAGTATTTCTCTTATTTTCAAATTTGAACTAAGTATGAGTTATTCTTATCCCGGAAGTTATTGGGTTCGTGTAAACAGTAAGCGAACACGATCTCTGCATCCTTACTCCATCTAACATTCCCCTGAGACAGTCACTACTGACAACACCAGAGGAGAAAACCAATAAAAAACACTAAAAGTGCAATTTACCTCTGGATCATTGTTCTCATAGCTCCTCTGTGGCTATTCTGAACATACTGGTGGTTTGAGGGAAACCGGACTCTGTATTCACGGGCTACCTTAGTGTCCAGAAGTACTTTTAGTTACTGAGCCAGAACCCCATTTTACAGTATGGAACCAGAGGCTCAGAGAAGTAAAGGTAACTTGTCCAAGGTCAAATAGCCGGGGAGTGGAGGAAATACAGTGCTGTCCCCAGTCACAAAATGCATTTTTGTATCTTAAAGTCCTTATCAAGTGCTTCTCTCCGCATGGGAAGACTTTTCCTTACTTCTTCATTTAGCAGAGATCAGTATGAGTCATCTTTCAGGACACAGCTCCCTGGAAATTGGTTCTCCTGCCATTCTCCCGCCTCACACGTTTACCTCTTCCCCTAGTCACAGAACACTTTACAGTCACTGCTCCTATTATACCTAACACACTGGAACAGAGCGATTTCTTTGCATGTCTGTCAGATGTGTGAACCACTTAAAGGAAGAAACAAGTATTTTATTCATCTTTGAAGATCCAGGACTAACCGTGGGACTGATCTCTGTTTAGTACTATGTGTTTAGGAAGTCAGTAAGCCAGACTCAAAGCAGGTGTTTGGAATCCAAAGCAAATTATCTTTCCTCCGTGCCTCACTGCATTTGGACACAATTAGACTTTAGGCCTTACCAGTACTGCGTGCATACACACACACACACACACACACACACACACACACACACACACGTTCATTCACTCACTCACACAGTATCCATCAGCTGGTGCCTTTTCATTGTACTTAATACTGATGGAGGAAACATGCTCCCTACTTTCGGAAAACTATTTACAAAGCAAGAAACAAAAGACAGAGTAGGAACACATTGTCATTCAGAATGAAGATGTGCTAAGATGTGAGTTTGGAATTAAGAGTTTTAGGCAGTCAATCATGCAACTACAAGTGACACTTGTAGTTGAGGTTATGAAAAAATGTATTTTGTCACTATCAAAGGGGGCTACAGCAGGCTGGACTGCTGGAATTGTCCTTTTTTAACAAGGCAAACTCAAAACACCTCCTGGGAATCAGGGCAGGGAAGCTAACTGTTGAAGCCAGTTTCTCAAATTATGTAAAATTCAGGCTTTTATCTAAACAACAAAGGGCTTGAACCAGATGAATCTCGAAGATCGCCCTCATGTTAAGAGCTTAGGTTAGCATTTGTACATATTTCAAATGTCCCTCTAATTGTGAATGTGCACTACCCTTACCTGCCCTCAGGAATGCTGTGATAATTTACCGAGATCCTGTTTGTAGAAGACCGTTGTAAACTAAAAGCATGGTTCTGACCGTTAAATAAGCACTTCCCCTGTCCAATCTGTGCTGACTTACCCACTTGACTGTTAGAAGCCTTCCTCACCTTCATTCGGCATCTGTCTTTCTGAATACTCCACAGAGAACCAGCTAAGCAGGTGGTGCCTCACCCTGAGCTGTGAACTGTCACTCTGCACATCCTCACTAACTGCCCCGCTCACAAGACCCTCCCCTTGCTTTAGAAATTTTCACTTTCAAATTATTATGAACTAATAATCCCTTACAGGAAAATCGGGGCGGCTCAGTCAGTTAAGTGTCTGCCTTCAGCTCAGGTCATGATCCCAGGGTCCTGGGATGGAGCCCTGTGTTGGGCTCCCTGCTCAGCAGGGAGCCTGCTTCCCTCTCTCCCTCTGCAGCTCCCCCTGCTTGTGCTCTCTCTCTCTCTCTGACAAATAAATAAATAAAAATCTTTAATAATCCCTTGTATATTTTAACCTTGTCCCAGAATGGAGCAAACCAATACTAGTTGAGTTACCTCTGATTTACTTCATGTGATTGTATACCAGTACCCCATCTAAAATTTCTTCTGGGAATTAAAGTAAAAAGAATACTTATCACATCGAGGAAAGTATCAAAGGAATTAGAATCAAGTTTCTACTTTCTGTTTCACTGTTAGAAAAACTGTATAGAGCCATAGAAAGATTTCCATCTTAGAATAGAAGTAACCTATAAATTTGGTTTGTACTGAAATACGTTACAGACTTGGTGAGGAAAGATAGGGAAAATTTCCAGCCTACTCTATTCTTTCATACTTAATGCTGAATTCCTTATGTAATTTTTTCATTTATCTTTTTATATATTTTTATAGATCATCTAAAATCCTTTTATATGAACAAGCTAATATTGATGCTTAAGAGGAAAATAAAGTAAGGCAGTAGGAAGTTCCAAATAATTTATTTCTAAGGTGGTTTTATTCTTTCACTTCTAAATCTGATAGTTCATACTGATAAACTCCTCCCTTTCGCCTCTGCTGAAAAATAAGTTCAAAATCTAGGAAAATATTTCTTGTGAACAGATTTTAGATGCATCAAAAACCAGTGTTCCTGTAAACAGTATTATGGAATCATTACCTCAATTGATGAAGTTCCAGGACTGGTGTAATATAAGTTTTTTGATATCCAATCTAAGGCCAGGCTCATGGAAGGCCCCGCCCTAGATAGAGAAACCAATATTGTCCTGTTGGTACCATCTGTCTTCACTCTTTGAATTACACCCTGGAAAGAAAGATGAAGAGAAGTGAGCTGTTTCAAGCCCACAGTTTCTATATGGAGGCACTTTCTTCACTGCACTGTGGCTACTGCTGGCTGCCATGTTTCTTGAACACTCCTCACATCTGGAGACAAGGCAAAGGTTCAGCACCATTGAGCGGGCACATACTGTATAATGCTAACTAACATCAGCAATACTTTGAAAACACTGATTTTTAAGTGTGTCTGAGGACTGTTCAAGTCTCATCATTTAGGCTGCCTCCTGAGACTGGCTACAGAGATTCATTTCTTAACTATCACAGACCAGAGTCATAAAAATGTCATAAAAATAACCCAAGTCATAGGTGAAAATTAGGAGGCCAAAACAGCCATAAACGCCCATTTTATTTACATAGAGGAGAGAAGCATCAAACAAAAAGATCTTCCCTCTAAAGATCTTGATGGTCTTGATCTAAAGATCTTCTCCTCTAAAGGGTGAGTTCCCACAGGAAGGGAACTGAAGAATGTTTTTTTAATCCTGGAGGCAAATATGCTGATGAAGACCCCAGCATCAAATGTTTTGCTGGAATTTCCTCAGGGAACTATTGCTTTTTGTCTTGTTATGATCATTTTTATGACTGTCTAAGATCTTCTACTAGGTTAAGCTTCCCAAAAGCAAGCCTTGTTATGATCATTTTTATGATCGTCTAATATCTTCTACTAGGTTAAGCTTCCCAAGAGCAAGCCTTGTTGCTCCTTCTTTTCGGTGTGTATTCCACAGAAGCAAGTCATTAGTTCAGCGCAGAGCAAAGAGTAGGCACTTAATACTTGCTGGATGAATAAATAACATCCAATAGCTTAAATATGCTTATTATCTGACTGCTCCAGGCCAGCCTCCTATGTACATTATTCACCAAAATAAACCTTGTGGCACTATGTGTTAATTAACTGAATTTAAATCAAGTAATTTTTTTTAAAAAACTGAGTGGTAAATTAATTTCTGAACCACTTCCCTTTTATCCACCCAACAAATGTTTGCTTTTAAGAAGGCATCGGTGCAGGGAGACTCTTCCAAGAACCAGTTATACACTTTCAATGTTATTCAAAACTTACTGAATTCTCAATCCAATAGATGAACTGCTCTGAGTCATCAAACTCAACATCGTAACCATTTATCACCCCTGCTATGGGGACCATAGCATCGTTGCTCTTCACTTCGGGGTTAAGGGAGATTCCAAAAATTATACTGTTTCTCATGACTATTAAGAAAGGCTGATCATCTGTGAAAACAGAAAAATACTTATCAAAATTATACCCCACTATTCCCAGACATGTAGAGTAATGGAAGGCAGTGGATTGTTATCACCTCCTAGGATAAAATGCCCTTGCAGTTTTGCAGCAGTTAATATCATACATGGTACACATTTCATTAGACAACCCAGGCCTTGGATTGGGTGTTTCAGCAGGTTTCCCTGGCACCAGACCTCCAATTCTACATATAGTGCTCCTGGACTTCCCCCAACAAGGCAGGTCGGTATTTCCCTTACTCTTCGTGAAGCCCTTGCTTACATGGATAAAGCATCTGCTTTTATTAAGCATCACAGGGAACACACAGACAAACCTAATACCCAATAACTCAAGAAAAGGATTTTGAAAAAAAGTCAAAGAAAACATATGGACTATTATTGCTGAATGGCAAGTTATTAGTTTTAATATTATCAAGTGTAGCTTAGTGTTTATTAGAGACTTTACTAAATAAATCCAATGTATTGTCTCTCCAAATGTTCTCTGATCAGCAGCTGTCTTCTGCGCTTGATTCTAACTCCCAAAAAAGCTGTAACTATGTCTGATTTACTCACTGTTATGTCCCTAAACCCGGCATGTAATAGTTGCCAAATAAGTATCTGCTAACCAAATGAAAGAACCATAAATGGATAAACAGATGGAAGCATAAATGAATATGTAAATAGTATCTTCTGAAGTCCTCAAAGGTATCTGTACATTGCAACTTAAACATCCTCATAGTGTCTTATTCTATCAGTTCACTTTATCTCCTTAACAGGAAGTAAGAGGTCTTTTTTCAAAGATAACCTTTATCCCATCTGTAGTCCTTTTAGCAAAAAAATCTAAATCGATGAAATTCAAGAGTGGGGTTTTATTTATGACTATTTCAGAAAAGGAAAACTGCAACTTGAGTTTTGTGGTATGAAAAAACATCTACATGAGCATATCACATATTAAGTAAAATTAAAATGATTAATCACTGCATAATTTTCACCTGCTAAAAATGATGGTTGCATTATTTTAATAATCTGGAAAGTTTTAGCTCTTCAAAGGGATTATTTTGGCTCTTTACTTATTTTAACACCGCATTAGCTTTTCCTTGTTCCTGGCATTTCTATTACTAAAAATAACTTAGCATTTATTAACATAGTAAACATTTAAAGTAATATTGCAACCACTAACTATTATATTTTAAGCTATTATATATAGCTTTAGTCTTTCCCAATAAACCTGCAAAGTTGTTTTCAACCGAGGCCAAGGCAACTTGCAGGGGCTAACGGCCGTTTAACTCATAAGCCTGTCCTCTCTCAACTGCTCCACATTGCCTCTCTTCTGAACCAATGCAAAACCCGTAATAATCGTCCCAGTTTATTGAGAATATGTGCCACATACTATGCCCCAAATATTATTTCACTTAATTTATCTCCCTAAAGCCTCATAACCCTGTTTGTTAGGTCATAACACTTCCCCACACCCCAACTTTCAAAGGAGGCACAAAAAATAAAGTGATTTAACCAAAGTCACACAGCCAGATCTTCAGACTCCAGAACTTATGTTCCTAAGCACTACTCTGCAAAAAGTGCAGGCTGAGTATCAAATTACCACTCACTTCATTTAACTGCAGTAAGAAAGCTATATTAGGAGTTCCGATGTATTTGAAATTATATTGAGATATTCATTATACATTATAAGTGTTCATTTGTTCAGTAAAAACAAGAAATATTCTCCAATTACCACAGGGAAATTTTTAAATTTTACTTACTCAGAACTTAATGCTGCTCTTGTAAATATGTATTTTACATATTTTCCTTCTGTTTAACTGGAGGATTCTCAACCAGAGCACCTAAAAACTGCATTTCTCATCCATCAAACATGGGCCTTCTTGATTCCTCCAAGCAGCTCCTCTCTAGCCCTACCCAGATCTACTCCTTTGGCCACTACTCCTTCACAAGGCTATGTCTCGGGCCCCTTGATCTGATGGCTGCTGCTGGATTTGAGAGGACTGACCACTTGGGAATATTTATGGGCCATGCACCACAGGGGGAGTGTCATTCAAAGCTGTGCTGTCAGGAAGCGTGAGAGTCAAGGTGAAGGGTGATGCCAGGGAAGAGCTAGGCAGGACTGACCACTGAGACAAGTGGCATAGGGCGGGGGGGTGTAAAAAGTACTCAGTGGTAAAGGAAAAAGGGGAGTGATTTTATGACATTACACAGCTATAAAGGAGCAAATGGGTTCAAAATACAGAACTGAAGGAGAAAAAATGGTTACTAAAGGGCTTGTCATTCACTCAGCATTTACTCAGTGCTGCCATGTGCCACAGGCAATGAGTACCTATCAGGTGGACTAAATCCTCAAGGAACTTAAGAGTCTACAAAACAAGGGAAAGTACATGGATGCTTATGAGTCCCAATGAAGGAATATGCATAGACTGGGCTTGAATGGGAAGGACTTCAGGAGGAAGTGACATTTAAGCCATCCTAGGACAGCATGTCTCAGTCTTTTGGGTTTGTTTTTTAAGATTTTTATTTATTTATTAGAGAGGGAGAGAGCACGAGAAGGTGGAGAGACAGAGGAAGAAGCAGGGAGGGAGAAGCAGGCTCCCTGCTTAGCAGGATAGCCTGGTGCAGGGCTCAATCCTGGAATTCCAGGATCATAGCCTGAGCCAAAGGCAGACACTCAACCAACGAAGACACCCAGGTGCACCTGTCTGTCTTTTGAAATAAAAAATCATTTCTTCATTTTTATTCTTTATGTCATGATCCCATTATGATTAATATTAGCAGAGCAGAGAAGCAGAGACAGCAGTCAGAAACAGGAAATTGATGATGTAATTGGAAATTGATGATGTAATTGAAAAGCAACATTTATTTCTCCGTAACCAGGTCCTCCTTAATTAACTCAGACCTTGCACTAACTGATCAGTGCCTGCAAACTTTCCAACAGTGTGTGCACGCAGTGTTTTCTTCTTAAGTTGCATATAATCACTGAAAAAAGTTCCCTGTGTCCTTCAGTCTGAGCCAGAAACCTCTTTTGGATTTTAGGTTGTTTATTGTAGAGGATGCTGGGAGATGTTTTGGTTTGCTTTTTGTTTATTTTTTGGTCTTTTGCCATTGCAGAGAACATATTTTCTAAAGAATAAAAAGCTATTTCATGCAGAGACACTTCTCAGTTTTTAATTTTATAACATAGAATCGGAAAAAATAGAAATACATCGTAATTCCCTTGCTGAACTGTAACCACTATTGATGTTCATGTCTGTTGTTTTCCAAACTTTTTATTTTTTTTTTAATATTTTATTTATTTTATTTAGAGAGAAAGAGAGAGCACATGCTGGGGGAGGGGTTGGAGCAGAGGGAAAGGGAGAGAGAGAGAATCTCAAGCAGAGTCCATGCTGAGTGTAGAACCCGATGTAGGGCCCAATACCACAACCCTGATATCCTGATCAGAGTCGAAATCAAGAGTCCAACGCCAAACCGACTGAGCCACCTAAGCGCTCCTTCCAGACCTTTTCAATGCGTTTTTTTCCTATGGCCAATACTGAACAGTATCTACTTTTTCACTTTACCTTATCCATGAGCGGTTCCAAAGATATTCTAGATACTTAGTAAGCAATATTTTAAAAGTTATTTAACCTGTAAATCAAGAAAAATGTTCTTATCCTAAGTGTTTACAAGTCTTCTAAGCTTATTATTGAAAAAAAAAAAAGTGGAACTCTTTTTTAGTTAACATATATTGGCATTAAGTTACCCAACTGGTGCTCAGAAATCACCTGAGAAATACCCCCAAAAATTCCACTTCAGTAAAGTCAGCCCATGGAAAATAACCAGTGCAATTATTTAAGAAACAACAAAAGCTACTATTTAGATATCAATCACCATCAGATAGTATTATTGATTACACCAATCCCTAATGCACAGTTCAACAACCTTTGCGGGGTGAAAGAATGCTTTGTATCCAAAATGTCTATAGCCCCAGTTTAATCTTCTTGCTGAAAGACTCAGAGGACACACTAAATTGAACAATGTCAACAAGGATTAGGTGCATAATAAGTCTCTGGAGAAAAACAGCAAATGCCAATCCCTTTGTAAGCATTACCAATAATTAAAATCTTTCATCATGAAAGTATCATTGCAAAATATTATATCCTGATGGAATTCGATTTTCAGTAAGCCTCCATCTGCAAAATCTGAAAACACCATTAATTTCCTGGACTCGGCATGAATTTTCCACTTGAAAACTAACTTCCCTCTAGACTAGGATTCTACTTTAGCTCAGTTTAAGAATTTTTTTATCATTAAATATTTAACTTCTCTGCAACCATTTCTGTCAGTACCAAAACACATTCACTCCTCTGAGAAAAGAAAAGAACTGGAACTTAGATAACATTCTAGATTTTTGACCAAAAGGTGAATGATTTTTTATTATACATCTAGTACATACTCCAGCAGAAATCTCTTCAGTGGACTGACTCTCTCTTTCCCTTTTGTTCTTACTCCCTGAAGAACTTTAGTATAATTCTCCACATACATTTCTAAAAATATCTAGAGTGAAACAAAATTAAATTGCTCCAAGAGTCGCTTACAGTCTATCACAAAAAGAAAATTTTCATTTTTAAAATATCAGATATTAATTACTGAAATTGGTGTCAGAAGACTCACACTGAAACACTCCTATTGTTAACAATAAAAATAAGATAAGGAACTTGAAAAATAAAGCCATACACAAGTGTCAAGAATTTTTACTCCCCACCCCCCCCCCTTTTTTTAAAGAATTTTTACTTCTCAGAGTGCCCGGGTGGCTCAGTGGGTTAAAGCCTCTGCCTTTGGCTCAGGTCATGATTTCAGAGTCCTTGGATTGAGCCCCGCATCGGGCTCTCTGCTCAGCAGGGAGCCTGCTTTCCCCTCTCTCTCTGCCTGCCTCTCTGCCTACTTGTGATCTCTGTCATATAAATAAGTAAATTTTTTTTTTAAATGTTACTTCTTAGGCACAGAATCTGGAACTTCCTATCTTCACAGCTTGCCTACCTGTAACCAGGTAAGACAAAATATGAGGTTAAAGATTGCTGAAGTACATGCGTACATTATGAGCTTCACATACAGAAACCATATTACAGCTGAGGGGCTCACCTCAATCACCCCAGAGAGCACGTGCTCCAGACACTCGCTGCACGGAAGGGAACACAGCCCACGTTCCATTAGCAAGTGGATTAGAGCTGACACTGCTTTGTTAGACTACGGTGGGCTCCCCTTTCAGGCATACTGTACCTTTCAAGCAAGTCACAGAATCATGAGAAAGAATCCAACCGGAAGGACAAGCACAGGAATAAAGGTGTGGCCCATGGGAAAGCAGGCACAGATGACTGCAGGAGGAAAAAGCACATGAATTTTCACCTGTAACAGAAAAAGGAAAGACAAAAACATTGGTGAATCGAAGACCTCTCACATTAAGTGCACAGAATGAATGGATAAAGGAAATGTGGTACACACACACACTATTGGTATCATTCAGCCATAAACAAGAAGAAACTCTTGCTGTTTGCAACAACACGGATGGACCTTGGAAGCATTACACTACGTGAAATCAGAGAGAAAGACAAATACTACATGATCTCAGTGGTATGTGAAATTTAAGAAAAACCAAATTCTTAGAGACAACAGACTGGCGGTTGCCAGCTGCATGCGGTAGGCGGTGGGAAACATGGGGGGAGGTGGTCTAAAGTGAAAACTTTCAATTACAAAGATCAGTAAGTCCTAGGATGTAATATACAGTATGATGACTATAGTTAACAATGCTGATTATCTATTTTAAGGTAGTTAAGAGGGTAGATCTTAAAAATTATCATACACACAAAAATTTTGTAACTTCATATAATGGGGGACAATAAACTTATTGTCATGATCATTTCATAATATATACAGATATCAAATCATGTTGTAAACCTAAAAATACAACCTCGTATGTCAAATTTCTCTCAATTAAAATAAATGAATACATTTTTTAAATGTGCACACAGTCATGCTGTTACTGTCCTCCCAGAGACCTCCAGTGGAGATACCCCTGTTGGTTTGGGTTATATTTTCCCATGTTCCCTAGCATTGTGCTTTTAACACAAAATTGGGAAGAGGGGGGAATGACTTGCCCAAGGTCACAGATCAATCCTGTCTATAACCAGATTATGAACAAACAGCCACTGAGTAGCCCAGAGCTTAGTAATAGATACATGATGCCAAATACTACATGTCTCTTTGCCTGAGCTAAGAGAGATCTTTTTACATTAAATGAAACTGACATGCACATTCCCTTTGTGACCTTGACATTTACCCACTGTCGTCCAAGTTTTGGTTAGATAGTCATCTTTTATTCCTCTATTGATGACATGTTTGTGTGTCTCTGTTTTTAAAAAATAAGGGATCCTGTGTGCATCCCCAACTCACAGAATGTTCTCTGGATCCTCTGTGTCCTTATTACATATAATGCGTTAGATTCATTCACTCAAAAAAATGTTCACTATGTTCCAAACACCATTCTAAGCACTGAGAACACTGTAAACATACAGCTGATATTCTAACAAAGGAGACAGGACTAAACTCATAAATGATGTGATTTCAAGATGTGTAGGTGAAGAGCAGAAGCATTATGAGAGAGGCACGCTATTTTGGATGTAGGGCAGCCAAGGGCCACCAAGGAGTATTTGAGAGAATCCAAAATGACCCTGAAGGAAGAACTCAAGCAGAAGTCTGGAAGAGGGGTGTTCCAGGTAGTAGAAAGAACTGGTACAGAAGTTCAGTGTAGGAAGCAGCCTGGTATGCTTTGGGACCAAAATGAAGTCCAGCGTGGCAAGAGTAAAAGGAAGAAGAGACAAGGAAGAAAAAGGGCCAGATTCTGAGACATGATGAGAAAGTACTACAGGGAGGGTTTCTTGTTTGTTTTTCTAAGAGAGAAGATTAAGTGAGGATTAAGCAATTTATCCCTCTTCCCACCAGAAAGAACACTACCAATGCCAAATGTGTAAGTCACCCCCAGCCATGCACACCCTACGTCTAGGATGACTTGGGGAAGCCGCAGCACGGAACCCTCAGGACACCGGTGCCATAATAAACAAGTCCTAAGAATAAGCTGCTCCAAACCCCAGAGTGGTAGCAAGAAAAGGATCGAAGAGACTATCTGGTCTGTGTTCCAGTTGTCGGCCAAGGAAATGGGGATTCTGAGACCGTCCCAGAGACAGACGCCAACTGCTGAATAAAAGGACACAATTTCAAGTCACTGTTGTTACACACAAGATTTTTGTCTACCACAGTAAATGAAAGTAATGGAAAGGTTAGGACTGGGGTGGTTGGTGAAGAGGAAAGGAAAATGTATTGCTCAAACAGGTCTGCAACACTGTACACTCAGCATTCCCTGCACACGTGTTTTCCAAGCTAGTCCCAGGCATGTGTCTCTATACCACTTACCCTCTGGTTGTTTCACAGGATGGACTGCAACAACCCCAAGGGGCTGCTGAGCAGTATGAATTATGACTGACTGGTTCCCACCATGCCACTTATTGGCTCGAATCACCTGGTAAGTTGAACGGTCAGTCCAGTACACGGAATCTTCGAAGAGAGTGAGGGCATAGGGATGTCGCAGAATCTATGAAGCCAGAGAGAACAATGAGACTTCACCCAGAAATAAAAAACAAGGTGACTAATATACAAAAGGAAAAGGGTATCTGTCCAAGAAGATGGTTTCCTTTAGCATTTAATTATTTAATAAAGACATGGGGAAGCCATTGTGCAAGAGACATAAAAAAAAATGCACTGCTTGACCTATATATATATCCCATTGTATTATATCCCATTGTATTACTCAAAACTGTTTCACCTGTGTGTGTCATTTAGTCTTCCTTTTTACTCTGGTAATTACTCTGGGCATCCAATTTACGAACAAAAGCAACATTTTAGTCTAAAAATAAGTAAGATGACTTATCAGGATCTCCTACTCCCAAGCCTCAGCCCCCAGCCCATTATCACCACTGTTTATCCAGTGCTATCTCTGCCAGTCACAGATTCACATAAATCTGATAGTAGATGCCTATTCTCTGAAGGTAGGGAGGCCCTGCCAGGGTCTCCTAAGACAACAGAACTATCAACAGTGACAACTGTATTATTTTTTTATTACTTTTTTAGACTTACTTATTTTAGAGACAGAAAGAGCATGATCAGGGGAAGGGGCAGTGGGAAAGGGGAGAGAGAAACCCAAACAGACTCATGCTGAGCACAGATCCCAATGTGGGCCTAGATCTCAGGACCTTGAGATCATGACCTGAGCTGAATCAAGAGTCAGACCTTAATTATCTAAACCATCCAGGCACTCCAACAATGACAATTTTAAATAGAAGTCTGGAACAGCTCTTTGGTAAAATACATGTTTTCTGTATTTTCCCATTTAACTTGTGAAAGTAAATTCACTGGCATTTTCTGAATAAAAATTGATTAACATTCAGAATTGTCTAATCAGTAAGTTGTGCACCTGAAACCAATATCGCATTGTGTAACAATTATACTCCAATGAAAGATATGAAATATGTAACAGGTTATGAATTAATTGAGGAATTTAAATATGAAATTATTAATTTTTGCTTAACACACTTATCTAAACCGTAGAAGCAACAGATAAGCATCTACAGGTCAACTAAATCACACAAACAATTAATCCTTCCTGTACATGGTACAATCTGACCATGAACTGGAATGAAAATATTTATTTTCTGTTGGTAAGAAAATATGGATAAGCCCTGACTCCTGTTGACAGTCCCTGGATTGACCTGGTAATGTCTAAGACACAATAATTCATTTCTTAGTTTTCTTATTACTGTATGTGCTTTCGACTAAGCTACTCTTATGGGTTCGTAAGTTTAGTCTTCCTCTGTGTCAACTTACCAAATCACTGGCTATCAGCTGCCTGCGATGCTGTCCATTATAATCACAATAGTCTATGTAATCAAGATAGGCATCCATAAAGTAGAGCAGTCTGTTGGGGTAGTCAATAGTTATGCCACTGGGCCAGAAAATCTTGTCCTGGACAATAACAGTGCGCAGATTGCCATCCATGCCGGCTCGCTCGATACGGGGTTGGTGGCCCCAGTCAGACCAGAACATCAAGTGGTCACTGCAAAATGAAATTTGTTACCAACTGGAAAGGATATTATTTCAATCTGGAAAATAACTGCCACTTTAAGTAAGACAAAGTCATCATTATGTGCTGCTTAAAATAAATCATCTCCAGTTGAGAAAGTCTGTACAGAGTGTATGACTGCCTCTCAGTGTCCCCAAGTAAAACTGTGATCATAATGCAGTCATAAGCCATCTGGGGGTTTCTATAATGTTCATAAAACATGCAGAACATTATGACAATGAAATGTCTCAATGTCTATTCATGTTTCTGTATAATCCACAAATAGCTGATCTATAAACATCCATCTAGCCTTGTTTATCTATGCTGTCATTTTTTAAGATAAGAGAGTCACTTGTTCATCGTCAGAGATCCATCTTAAATTTCACTGGTGTATAATACTTCTCAATACCTAAAAGTCATCATTGCCATCGAGTATCATCTGCCTAACTCACAATTCTACTGAAGAGAATCTAAGTTAGAGAATCTGAAGTAAATTCAAGGAAGGAAGCCATCCAACGTTTCAAAGCACATGGGAGAATTTCTCCTTCCCATTGTTTGACCAGCAAGCAAACTCTTTCCTCCCTATATGACCTAAAAGGGAACTCTAATAACATAAAACTAAAGCAGGAAAATCTTGCTTTTTGTTGTTGCTGTTGTATAACAATGAGATATCAAAGTTATAAACTGGCCCATCTATGGGATACTATTATATGCATTCATTGGAGACCTAATTATATAATTCTGTAACAATCGGTTCAATAATTGTATCACCAAGCTAATGAATCCATGTGTTCTTCAAGTGAACAACCAATCGCTCTTATGATTTATGAAGAAGACTAAACAGATAAAGGAAGGATACCAATTAACCCTTAGATGGTTACCATTTCTACAGAGATGTTTAAACAAGGCTGCATTTCAAATGTTGAGGTATGCATGTCAGCCACATCAGGTTATTACTGTTTTTCCCTCATAATCATGTCACAGCAGTATCATTAAAAAAGAAAAAAGAAAAAAAAAGCCTTACCCAATTCTGGGATCTAATGCTAGTCCCCTTGGATTTGATACATTCTTACTGATCAGCACGGTCCTGTGGCTACCATCCAGTTTAGATACTTCAATTGTTTCCAGAGCAAAGTCTGTCCAGTAAAGATTGCGACCTACCCAATCTACCACAATACTTTCAGCCATAGTGACACCACTGTTAAGTATCTAAAGACAAAAATGAATACAAAGTGAATTCTAAAGATAATAGATACAGACGTTGAAATTATATGAAAATCTATAATAAGACACTGAACTCATATGATTGCTTATGACAATGAGAAAATTTTGTCTTCCAGGTAGCTAACCACCAAATCAACAGTAGGGCTTTCCAAGAAAAATATACTACATTTTGTAGGATTGAATACTCTAGGATACTTCTACTGCTTAAACCTTCTGCATTTAAACAAAAGCTCTATCCATTCGCTAAGCTGGCAAATCTATGAAACTTTATAATGTTCACATGCCAAAATAATCTCCTTACTGATTAAATGCCAACAATTACAAAATTAAGTCCTACAGGGCTGAGGAAACACAACCATCAAGTGTTAAGAAACAAACTGTGGGAGATGGATCGAGAAACATAACCAGACTAAAACTAAGAAAAAGCAACCACTAACTCCCACATATTTTCCTTTGCTCTCATCGACTATGGGGGAAAAAATTGTGAAGTCTCAGGATCATGTGACCTGGAATTCAGAATCACAGATCTGCCTTTGGAGGCCACATTCTTTTCTAAAATATCCGTATATATTGGGAGTTATGAACATCCAGGCCTTTGGGGTGCAATACAGCCCAGAGGGGAATAGGAGAGCTACCCAGGATGAGATAGGACCTGTTCTCCTGGGTGAGTAAGAGTAACAGACCCAAGATAGGGGGACTAGTCAGGCTGAAGATCAACAGAAATGTACTTACTAATCTTCTGTCTGTTCCATTCTGTAACGCACTCCAGATTTGACCCTGACTTCCGTCAGACCAAAAGACACGACCACTGACTGAATCAAAATCAAGAGCTACAATGTGAAAACCATTCTGGACAATTGAATAGATACTGTGAACGTGGGAGGTGATATTGTCAGCAATAATCTGGCTCTGACTTGCCACAAGCAGCAACAGGCTTTCAGATCCTGCCCAAGAAGAAGATGAAAAATGTCAATGAATGTGGGAGAAACCACCACAATTAAAACACCTCTTTGGGTATTATGCTTAGCGAATTAAGTCACCGGAGAAAGACAACTATCAAATGATCTCCCTGATAGGAGGAATTTGAGAGGCAACGAGGAGGGTCTGGGGGGTAGGAAAAGAATAAATGAAACGAGATGGGATCAGGAGGGAGACAAACCGTAAGTGACTCTTAATCTCACAAAACAAACTGAGGGTTGCAGGGGATGGGGTGGCGGATAGGGAGAGAGTGGTGGGGTTATGGACATTGGGGAGGGTATGTGCTATGGTGAGTGCTGTGAAGTGTGTAAACCTGGCAATTCACAGACCTGTACCCTGGGGCTAATAATACATTATGTGTTTATATAAAATTTAAAAATTAAAAAAAAACCATCTCTTAAATATTTGATGCAATACTTTTGATAATAGAAGGAAGACTTAACTCCAAACTATAGTACTAGGAAAAACAAAGAGAAGTCCCTATAAAAATAATTTATTCATTTCATGTTTATCTTAATAGCTGATTTCCACGAGTATTTAATATAAGCTTTTTCCAAAATAGCTTTCTTCCTTGCATAATTATACTGCAATGTTTGTCTCACTATCAATCTGGAACGAACTATCCTTGCATTTTTCCCGGTTATTATTTGTTATTTTTGTACTTACTTTTGAATATTATCTTCCCTCCTGGAATGCAGGCTTCCTAACAACAGGAATTAATTCTTAAAATATTTTTGTTTTGCCTGAGGCACTGAGCTGTAGCAGAGACTTTTAATTATCTCTCAATATCCCCTCTCTACTTCTTTTTTGGTAATGAATGACGCCAAGTTTTAGCAGGGCACACAGCCGTTACCCCTAACTTTATCCTCTGGACTGTCTACCATCCACATTCCTACTTGAAAAAGAAAGGAACCATCTATTTTTTTCTTACTTCTTTATTTGGTCCCTTTTGAAGCAGTCAAATCAATAGCTTCACACATACTAAAATCAATTTCACATCATAGAAACTGAATTAATACTGGTCGAACTGACTCATGTGATATAGACATCATTTTTAAAAAATACAAAAACCATTGATAGTACTTTAAATAATAGAAAAATCATCTACCTACTTATGTTTAAACTTCCATTTTCCAAAATATGCCAAGATCTTTATGAGTATTAACTTATTTAATCCTCATAATAAACTGAGGTTTAAAGAGGTTACATAACCCATCTAAGATTCAAGTCCATTTGACTCCCAACACTGTCAAACACCAGCACGCAACATTTGATCTTAAATTCTGGAGTGTGCTGTTATACTGGCTGGACTTAGTTCACTTTCAAGTTCAGTCATTACCTGTAATTTTGCAAGTCCTTCTGTCAGTGTCTAATGTGTATTCATCATCACACCAGCACCGGAAAGAACCTCTCGTATTGAAACAATGCTGGCTACAAAAGCCTGGGACATCACATTCATCTATGTCTTCACAGGTCTTAGAATCGTTGGCAAGAAGGTATCCTGATGGACACAGGCACTGAGCCCCAAAGGGGCCCTGAATGCACTGATGAGTACAACCACCATTGGAATCTGAGCAGCTATCCTGGTCTAGAATAAAGAGAATCACAAAGGAGAAAAGTCAGGAATCTTTGCTTTTTTGGTTTAGTCTATTGTAACATTTGTCATACAGCCTGCTGACACCTTCAACACAATACCCAGGTAAGAACTAAGAAAAGCACTCACTTGGATAAGTCCCATAGGCTCATCAGTATCTGCTCTAATTTGCTCAAGGACTTACTGTGCTTCACAATTACTAGACTTAAACCATTTTCTTCACTATACCCTCTATTCTAACTCCATTTGGTGCAGTGAGACAATCTTGGGAAAATCTTGCTAGCATCAAGAAACAGAACCGTCATTGATAAAGCATGCAAAGAGACTTAAATTACTTCCCACTTGCTTCCTGACGTTCTTCTACCTACAGAGAAATGGAAGGTAAGACTTTGACATTCAAGAGCAAGAGCTCAGAGATCTATGAAAGTGAATAAATGGAAAAGGGAAAGGCAGTTGGAACACTAGAGGGCACAGATCCACCAGCAAGCCACCATTGCTTCCTTTCCGGGCCAAAACAGCAATGCCTGAAGCCACCCGAACAAAGTCAGTCTTATGCCTGGGATGCAAATGCCCTCCATTGTCATGTGTATACTCTAAAGTTATTTTTCAGAGTCCTGATATGAAACACGCTCTAGAGGGAGAAGTCAGTCAAAATGATTAGAATATCTTCAGCACAAACGTAACTCATTTAAAATCATAGGAATCTAAAATATTTTGCAATCATACCTGGCCAGGGTTCATCTGAGAGTGAGCATTGATTAAAAAGGAAAGAAAGAAAGGACAGCAATTAGGATCACATGCCAATCACAGGATTTTAATCACAGCAAACACAAATCCCCGAACTTCATTTGTTTTGTGGCAAGTTGTGATTGAAATTAGAAAATATTAAAGTTAGAAAACCTTAGGACCACAGTCCGAAAAAAATTTTTTTTTTAATTTGACAATCTAATGGCCTCATTTGGTCTCATTTTTTTAAAAATTAAGTAAAAACACAGAACCAAGTGCAAAGGATTTAATGAGAAATAGCAGCCAGTGGTGATTTATTTGAATTCCATGATGCTTATCCTACACAGATTTGAACTCTTAGAGGAACCGAAATCCCTTCCTTAAAGCTATATGGTGACTGAGACAACGGTGATGGCCAACAGGCTACTGTGCGCTCAGAATGAATTTATGGCCATTAAACTGTGGTCAGGAAACTTACTGCATAGTGGGGATTCATCTGTCCCTTTGGGGCAGTCAAAGACGCCATCACACACTGCACTCAGATTCACACAGATGTTATGGTCAGGGCAATGCCACTGCCAACTGGGACAGTGAAAGGCCTGAGTGGGGCAGTCCTTCTCATCACTCATATCCCTGCAGTCATTGTCCCCATCACAGAGCCAATCTCTGCGGATGCAGTTTCCATTGTCACACAGGAAGTGAGAAGGAGGACAGGTCCTGGGGGGACAGCCATGGTGCTCATCAGATCCAGAGATGCAGTCTTGGTGCCCATCACACTCCCAGCTCTTCGGGATGCAGACACCATCTGCTTGGCACTGAAATTCATCTGGGTGGCACATCCCAGGAGGCCTAGTTGCTAAGAGAAATGCAAGGGGGAGACGGGCTTGTGAATGCAGTGAATTCATAATCCTTTTTATAGAATTCCTAGATTCAGAGGGAATGATTTTGGATCAATGGTAGGTTTATGATAATGACTATGACAAGTTAAAACAGCAAAGTCTCAAATGATACAGGGTTTTCAAACACTGTGGTAAAGAGAAATCTTTATGTGTCTGAGAAGTTCCTGAGTCAAAATAAAATTCTGTTTCCTATGTTTTTAATGTTCATTCAATTACAGGTTAAATAAAATTTGTCTGCCTCTTTATTAAATAATCACCAGTGCATTTCAATAGAGCTTAAACAGCCATTAATTTGTTACTCTGAATTCATTGTTTAGTATCATATATTTCGATGTTATTAATTTACCCTCAAGCAACCTATACCCAATGAAACCAGCACAAATCATGTAAACAAAAGGTGACAGTAAATCCTTACTTCTTTGTAAACTTTCCACTATTCATTGAGCAATCCTGGAGAGATAAAAGTTGCTTCCCTATCTCACAGGGGTAAACCCAAGCTTCCTCCCAGGGACCTTGTCAAGCAACAGCCAGTTGACAATTTAACAGCAATTGACAGTTTAACCACAAACCATCACAGAAGAATTTCATGTTTTCATGTTTTCAACATGAAACAGGAAATCAGTGATTAAGAATTTCTGGGTGCAGTACACATCTATAAAGTAATATACATTTTATTTAACTTTTCTTTTTTCTTTTTCTTTTTTAAATTTATTTGACAGAGATCATAAGTTGGCAGAGAGGCAGGCAGAGAGAGAGGGTAGGGAAGGAGGTTCCCTCTTGATCAGAGAGCCTGATGTGGGGCTCAATCCCAGGATGCTGAGATCATGACCTGAGCTGAAGGCAGAGGCTTTAACTTACTGAGCCACCCAGGCCCCCCTTAACTTTTCTTTGTATTCATAGATTTAAACACTTTTTTTCCTTACTGGGGAGAAAGAAATTAATAAAAATCTACTTTTTATGATCCAAAACATCATTATTCTAACAAACGATCATTTATTTACAGTATAAAATCTATTTAACACAAAAAGTGAGCAATAAGAGTTCCCGTCCACTATAGGTCTCCGGACCATGGAGATTATAGATCCATCAGATTTATATTTCATGAAGTTCTCCTTGAATCATAGGACCAGAAGGAATTTCTTTTCTGTGAACCTCAACTGAATTTTACTTGTACCATTTCTAAGGCCCTTGTAACTGTATACTTTGCTTCAGTTATCTCTTATATTACATAATTTCTCTTACCCTACTCTAAGGAACATCTCAGCAGATATTCAACAAATACTAGCTGAAATGAATTCATTTGAGTCAATATTAAATACCACTTCACACCATATCTATACCATAATTTGATCTCTCTACTGAGATTTCAAAGAAACCATTAAGACATCTTTATGTATAGGAAGCCCCCAAAACTTAAAACCCACTAATTTAGGATATCCTAGAAAAAATTAATAGTAAGAACAAAAATATCTAAAAAATATTTAACCTACTTAAGAACTATTAGAACATGCCCATTTATACAACCACTTGATTCACAAATTTTAAGTCATTATTTGGAAATACCTAGTCAACTTTACTGTGTGTTCAATACCATAATCCTTTGATAATAGTTTGTAATTCAGGCTGTCTTCCCTCCAAAGTTTATCCAAATTAGGGAAAACCTGCAGTAGTATCAATGCCAATAAAACTGAAACGTGCAGGGGTACCTCGGTGGTGCAGTTGGTTGATCTTGACTTCAGCTGAGGTCAAGATCTCAGGGTCCTGAAACCCAGCCCCCACTCTGGGCTCTGGCCTCAGCATGGAACCTACCTGAGAATCTTTCTTTACTTCTCCCTCTGCCCCTCCTCCTGCTAGCACCCTCCCTCTCTCCCCTGCCCTCTAAAATAAATAAAATCTTTTAAGAAAAATGATACATGCAGATAGATATATGGTACTTACGACAGTCTATCTCATCAGAGTGATCATCACAGTCAAAAACACCATCACAATGATATATGTTACTAATACATCGACCCTCACTGGCACATTTGAATTGAGAAGTAGTGCAATTAATTACTAAGAATGAGGGAAAAAAAAAAAAAAGCATTAGAAATTAGCTCAAGGAGAAAACCACTAAACACTGAGATTATTTTTAAACATCAAGAATAAAAATAAAGCAATCTACTTACCACAACCAGCTTCATCAGATCCATCAACGCAGTCCTTGTCCCCATCACAGACAAAAGATAGGTCAATACAGCGATGATCAGGACAATGAAACTGAGTAGGCATGCATGTCTCTGTAAGTTCTAATGTCATTCAAAAACAAAATCAAGTAACGGTTTATTTCTTGTTCAGTGCTTACTAGAGCCAAACTGCAAAACACTAAGGAGATACACAAGTCATCTCATTTGTATGTGTGTCCAAAATTCTTTCAAATTGGCCACATTGCCAAAGTCAGCCCAGAAAGAGCACGCAAAGCCAGGACAGTTTTTTAGAAAGAGGAATAAAAAGATGATAGGTCAGAGTTATAATCTGTGATTAAACTTTGAAAAACAGACGACACTTTCAGAGTGAGCATCATGAACTTGGACTGGACAACACCTCATGAGTATTACGGACAGAGTCTGTGGCTCCACAGCAATGCTAAGCAATGGAGCCCAACTAGGCATCACGGTTGGCAAGACCCACAGGCCTAGCAGCCACAGTATACAGACAGGTCACGACTGCATTTAATCCAAAGTCTAAGCAGAACAATTAATTCTAGAAACCAAGGTCTCACCATGTGGAAGAGACATAGCCTTTGAGTCAGATGTGCTTGCTGGCTGCCCCATCCTCATGAAGCCGTATTAAAGAGAGACTCACAGAATGTGAAAGCTAAAAGAGGTCTTAAAGTCCAAATGCTACAGAGGAAAGTGACTTGCCAAGTCATGCAGCCAAGTCATGCAACCAAGACTAGACGTTCCTCCAGGGAATTCCACCCTAAACCATGATTACAGACACAAAAACAGTAACCTAAAAGAAATCAGAACTATCAAGATGAAAAGCAGGCAGACAGCTCTAATGGAAATTTAAATTTCCCATGCCTCTGTATTTTATCCCCTTTTTGCCTCTATGAAATGAGAAGAAAAACCAGTAGCCAAATATCTGGATCATTTATATGATTTAGAAAAAAACAAATTTGCCTTAAATATGTGAAAAGTCAGTGGAGCAGTTCTTTCCCAGTTCGAGTCTGGATGTTAAGACATCAGACCCAGATCCCTGTTTTGCATCCACAGAACTCCAGGCTCAGGGGCAATCAAAAGTTTCTGGTGTCTTTGATCTTACAGCCAATTGATACGGGAACTGACAGATACAACAGACGTGACAACGACATCGTGAAAACTGTTGTGAGCCTTGGAGGAAAGTGCACAAGGCCTCCTGACTGTTGACATCTGTTCGCTAGGCTGACCCACCAACGGAAGTCCGTGCCGAACTTACCGCAGTTCTTCTCGTCAGATCCATCTGAGCAATCATTATCTGTGTCACAGAGCCAGCTCCTTGGGATACACAGGTGATTATCGCAGGTGAAGAAGGATGCAGGGCAGGAAACGGGTGCCTGGGAGGGGCAGTTCTCCTCGTCACTGCCGTCCACACAGTCGAACTGCTGGTCACACTTCCAGTGTGCGGGGATGCACTCTCCATTTCGACAGGTGAAGGCGGAAGGTGCGCAGGAATTATCTACAATGAAAATAAACTGGTCACCAAGATGTTTGTTTCTATGTCAGACGCCTTCTTAGCTTGGAAAGACCCAGTTCTTCTTTTTCAACGGGAGCAATATACCAAATGAGAAGAGGAGCTTGGCTAACGGAACTTAATTTAAAAAAAAAAAAGAGAGATAAAAGAGGGCGCCTGGGTGGCTCAGTGGGTTAAGCCTCTGCCTTTCGTTCAGTTCATGATCTCAGGGTCCTGGGATCGAGTCCCACATTGGGCTCTCTGCTCAGCGGGGAGTCAGCTTCCTCCTCTCTCTCTCTGCCTCCCTCTCTGCCTGCTTGTGATCTCTGTCAAATAAATAAATAAAATCTTAAAATATAAATAAATAAATCAATTAAGTAAAAATTCAAAAAGGGAAGAAATGTGCAAGTCCTTATCATCAGCCTCATCATCACTAGCGGACATTTCTTTAGCAATTATCATACACCAGGCATTTCTCTAAGTGCTTCGTATTTTTTTTCTCTCTTAATCTTCACATAAATACTGGGAAGTATGCAGAATTATCTGCATTTTAAAGATGAGGAAACTGAGGCTTTGGGAGACTTAGGACCCAGCCCCATATTCAATCTCTAGTTGGTGTGATCTGAGGCCCATCCCTTACTTCTAAGCTAGTTCCTCTAATCACAGTTTCTGAAGAAACCTTGAAAATGTGCCATCCAAGAAATGCAAATTCATAAAATATTCAGGCAAAAATGGGTACTTTCAGAGACAGGAAGTAACAAACAAAAGAGAGAAAATTTTAGAAATTTCAGATAAGTGCAAGTGCACACTTTTATTTTCAAATCTGACCCTCTTCTTTCTCTCCAAAAAAATCAGATTATTACCATTGATCTCACCTTGATAGAAATTTCTTAGATTTCAATTCTTTTTTACTTTTCTTTTTTTTACATTTTACATTTTAACGGGATGCTTTTGTTTTCTGCAATAGCATTCATTAGGCCCCAAAGGTTGTAGACTAGATTATAACTAAAGAAAAATATAAATGTTAAGACCACCATTTCAGCCCTATTTTACTCCAAAGTGGGGGAAAGGGAAAGTAGCACATAGATTTTTTTCAAATGCCATGATTCCAAGTACCTATTTTGAAATACTATCCTTTCAGATATATATGAAAGATTATAGCCTATTTATTTTGATATGACTTTTTGACGTGCTTGCCTTATGTCATGATGTACTGGTGATCCAACAGGCAAAGTCAGGGGGAAAAAACCATTAGTCAATATAGTCCAAATCAATGGCAGAAATCACTGGTAACATTATCTATTAATGATATTTATTACCTAGATTCCTAAGGCCTTGGACTACATATTAAAATGTGAAATTCCAGATGATTTTTTTCCCACAGAGACAACCCAACCTTTAAATAAAGGAGGGGGGTACCTCTCTGTATTCTGCTCATCACAGAAGTCTCTCCTGGGTGTAAGTTACTTACTGAATTTGCCGCACAGGTGCTCATCGCTGTTATCGTGACAGTCATCTACTCCATCACAGCGGTAGTGACTGGGCACACACCTGCCGTTGTTACAGGGAAAGGAAAAGGAGCCGCACTGCTCCATGGGCGGTTCATGGGATGGGTCTTCCTGGCATGTCAAGTGATTGGAAGTCAAACTCATTCCATACGGGCAACCACATACCCGCTGGAAATTTGGCACCGGGAAGCAGAAGTGGCTGCAGTCACCATTCGGATGTGTGGGTTGATTACAGTAGTTAGAACCTGAAAAAGCAATGCCAGGGGCGGGGGGGTGGGGCACGGATGGGACAACAGTGAGTTATGTACACTTCCACTGGGTGGATCACAGGTGTAGTCTATGAAGGAAAACAACTACGACTCAACACTACGAAGTGGCTTCTTTCTGGAAATCAACATGCCAAATATAACATTCAGTACAAACACAGAAAAGTCCTTAAAATATGTTTTCCCAGCAATACTTCTAGGGTTAACAGAGCTGAAAAGAAACTTTAAGTCTTACATTCTTTAACTATCTAGGTGACAGGAATGTGTAACAATCAGGAGCTATCCTACACTGCAAGTACTAAAGATAAAAGAAGCCACCATGTTAAATAAATACAATCAGGTGAAAAAAACGTGGCAATCTTACCAGTCTGAATGTTGGCATCGTATGATTTCACATGCATTATATTAGCGATGCCATTTCGGATAACCCTCATGTCTCCACCATCCGTTTTTCTGACACGAACAATAGCACCCAATCTCCAGTCAGTAAAAAACACATAGTCTAAGAAGAAACACCAGTGGTTAGTATTTTCATCACAGCTCCCTTATAAATCCTTTTGGGAAATACAACATGCTTGCAACACTTTTGCAAATGCAAGAAGATTTTCCAGTAAGTATCTGTAATGGGATTCTGTGATCGTTTTCCGTGACTTGTTACTTTCTAGGAATGACTCTTTACAAGGCAAAGATGATATATTTAATGATACCAGGTTTCCAGTTCAGGCAGGCATGCATGGAGTATGTGGACAGCATTTAATAGACATTAGGTTTAGATTTCCCTAAGTAAAAATAAAATTTTGGATTATTCAATAGAGCACTGAATGTGCCTCATATGACTGAGTTCTTATTCTAGCTAAAGCACTAGACTTCTGAGTGCTTACAAGCAAAATACTTAACTGTGCGAGGGTTTTTTTGTTTAGCTTTGTTTTGTTTTTGGTAAAATTAAGAAAACAGACTAAATCTCTAACCTCCCTTTCAGATCGACCATTCTATATATCTTATGTCTTCACTGAGGACACTAATTTTTTTTTTTTTACACTCAACTTTACTAGGAAGCTGTTGAAATGGTAAAATACAGATCTGGTACAAAAAGGAACTTTTGCTGTAGCTCTGGAGATCAGTAAAATGATTCACAGTAGTGTGCCTACCTCTACGGCTATAGTCCTTTTCCATGAAGTTCAAAATGTGAGAAAGAGGATTCATAAGACTCTAAACTTCAAAAATTTAGTCATATTCACTTTACACTAACTACTGAAGCAGGGAACGTATACATTTTTTAAAGAATCAGTGAATTTTTCTCTTTAAGGATACTTTTAAAATTCCCAGCTAACCAAAAAATGCCTAAAATGCCACAAATTTTATCATTAGACCAGTTTTCCTTATCTGTGGCCTAATCAATGGCTAATCAGTCACTGACTTACTAAATCTTATCTAGACTGAGTCCCACCACTCAAGAAGGTATCTTACTAAACTTAAATAGATAAGAAGTTCAATAAACCTTTCACTCCTGTGTGGTGCACAGTCAAGCAGATCTAGCCTTTCATTCAAAAGAATGATGATTTCTGTGATGTTATGCAATCAAAGAATTTTCCACAAAAAATTCACAATGAGGGCAGTGTTGAGAAACATTATTATTATTATTATTATTACTATTACTATTATTATTATTTGGGAAACAGTGTTTTTTTCATGAGTATACACCAAATTTTTTTTCATACTGATAAAGCAAAAAGGTATTGAAGCTGCATTTTTATTCAATCCCAAAGCATTTTATCAAGAGCAGAGAAAATTTAACATTGTTATAATGTTCCGGTGTAACAGCAAATGGCTGTCTGACATCATTAATGAAAAGGGAGTGAATAAATGGGAAGGCATAAAGAGGAAGGATGAGTATTTATAACTGACTCATCTCATCAAAAATCTTACTCTTTCAAGAGCATTTTTAAAATATTTTTAAATACCATGCCCTCCTCCATAGATAAATGGACAGCAGGATGGAACATGCAATATATTTACTAGTTATCATTCCACACTGTATGTGTGGGAGAAAGTCTTTGATTTACAGTCAGTGTCTAGTCTTTAAAAGCACCTGGCTGATTTTTCAGAGTAGGAAGTTTCAACCAGGGACACAACTAGCCCATGGGTTAAGGCCTCTGGTGGATCCCAAAATGGGATCTCTAACTGGACTAATGCTGGTTTTTTCAAACAGAACCATGGTAGATTTTAGTGTCCCCTCACCCTCCTGACCTGGCACTTTTGTGCAATGCACAAACTTTTCAATCATTCACAGAAACCTTATTTTCAAGACTCGACAAACCACCTGTTTCACAAGTGCCAAGCCACGTTCTTATTCCCAGCAACTCAACCCACAATACCATGCCTTCACTCAAGAGGGAAGGATACATCAGTGTGATCCCGATGGCTGTAGCTTCCCAGAATTCCATGTCCCCAACAATCTTTACTAGCAGCAGTCAATTGTTAGAAAGGTTGATGAAAAAACAAGTACATCTTGCTATTTTACACAAGCCATGTTCTAACATTTCTACGTAACAATTGTATCAGTTACTCAACATGTGTCTAAAAAGCTTCAGAGTCATTCAGTAACTATGCAGTTGGTAAATATGTGTAATGGTTTTTCCACAGCGAATCTGAGGACATTCATAGAGAAAACAACAAAACATTACAGGTTACCACAAACGCTCTTGTATTATTCCTGAAAATGATGAAAGCAGTAGTTTACTATTTCCTTGTGGGATATTTATGTAAAAGAGTACTCAGGGAGTTAAACTTTATAATACATGCAACCTACAAAATGCTATACCTACTTAGTTACCAATTATTATCTAAAAGCATCTATAAGAAAAATACACCTTAACAGTGAAATGTTTAGACAAAAAACCCCCAAATATTTAGTCTATACATAATAGCACCATTTTCATTTTTCATATTCTAAAGTAACCAACTTTTCTGGAAGTGTGAGACTGTCAAATGAGGATGAGTCCACTGTCAACAATTTGCAGAGTATAAAACAACACACTTTTATTGCTTCAAAGCATACCTTCAAAGACAGTAAGTCCAAATGGATGAGTCATCTGCTGTATATGGCCCAGGTTTCTTCTGTCTGAACCATCAAAGGTGCTGTGCTCAATTTTATCAAAAAAGGCATCTACCCAGTATAACCGTAAAGCACTAAAATGATAAAATACTTAGTTATCTGTCATCCAGAAACTAGTAATGCATCCTCTACACTGAGGGCATTCATAAATGGTATGTTCAGTTGAAACATTTATTAAGCAAAGTTTTTAAAAACTAAATTATACTCATTAAAAATCTAATAGTTGTATGCCCCCCTGACACAAGTACTTTCACAAAGTGCTTTTTAATTATCTTAGAAAACATAAAATGGGGGTGCCTGAGTGGCTCAGTTCATTAAGCATATGCCTTTGGCTTGGGTCATGATCCCAGGATCCGGGGATCGAGCCCCAGATGGGTCTCCCTGCTCAGTGTGGAGTCGGCTTCTCCCTTTCCCTCCGCTCCTCCCTCCTGCTCATGCACTCTTTCTCTCTCTCTAATAAATTAATAAAATCTTTAAAGAAAAAGAAAACTTAAGATGTTGTTATCTTCAAGTTAGGTATTTCATTTTTCTCCTGGTTAAGTCCACAAGTTAAGAAAACCATGTTTAAAAGGCTAAATATACTTCTTTCTTTGGTCTCTCCTATAAACTACTTTGGCATTTCATGTCTGTCAGCTTTTTTACCCTGATAGCTTTTGCTATATTCTAAGATCATTAATATCCTGAGAATTCTCTTATACTTCAAAATTCTCCCAGAGTACATACATGTGCAAATATGCATTTGTTGATTAATTGACACAAAAGATTGCCTATCCTCAAGATGTCCTCTATGAAAATTACACGACTTGAACTTCATCAAATCTCTATCTTATATCTAAAGGGATTTGGGTCTTGCCTCCTCTGTACTGACCTCTCAAAGGTCCTATTATTCTGCCTCCTCTATCAATTCCCTCAGAATATTCATGCAGTGCATTAGTTTTCATCCCAGGAGAAGTTGGCCAACTATGTTTGCATCCTTGTATCATTCTATAGCCTTCTCCCAGCACCAATCAATGATGTGAAAATATCTTGAGTGCAAGTAGTACCAGTTTCCTTACTACATTATATTGTTTAATAATTATGTCACAGTAAGTGGGAACTCAGTAATTTGGGATGATTCCTACTTACCCCCAATCAATGGCCAACCCATTGGGCCATCCAAGAGTAGTGTTTACTATCGGCAAAATGTTAGATCCATCGCTCCACGCTCTCATAATTTTAGCAGGACGGAACCAGTCAGTGAAGAATATGTACCTAAAAAAAGAGGTAATAAATCAAACATGTTAACACTGGGACAAACTACAGGACTTGGAGAGATTTAGCACAAACTCAGATTTTCCAGAGACTTGCTACAACTAATTTCATTTTCTGTATATGCTATTGGGCTTATACAGAAAAAATAAAATCTGCCTATTAAGCAGACTGAGTATACAACTGATCTAACTCTTGTTTTTTGGGTCTCTTAATTAAAAGTTTGGTTATCGACATATAACCAAAGTCACAAATACAAATGGCATTAAAATGGGCATCCAGAGGAGAGAACCACTGTGGTAAACCTAGGAGCTAAAACTATTGTCATCAAGTAGATTCTTTTATAAAAAGACATAATTCAGGTTACATTTTATGATTCTATTTTTTAAGTAATCCCTATACCCAACATGGGGCTCGAACCTATAACCCCAAGACTGAGTCACATGCTCCGCCAACTGAAGAGTGCACCCAAACCAACATAACTTTCATACAATCTCTACCCAAGGCATGTGTGTGTTATTCTGAGGAGTAACATAAAGAAAAATCTAGGAGAAAAAAAAACTTCTCTTTCATGTGAGCCTTAGAAATTAAAATTGATCTTTTCCAAAAGTAACTTTCTAAAATGTGACTTCATATTCTTTTAAATGGAAGAGTCAGTAGGAAAGGAATTTAACAGCTTTTCAAAACCAAATGCCAAAGATTTGGTTTAAGATAAATTCATTAGAAAATCAACTCTCTACACGGCAATACAATTTCTTATTAATAGTATCACCAATTTTTAAATGTTTCTTACATTATTTCACAGGGAGAAAATTTAAATACAAAATAAACATTCTAGAGGCAGCATACAGAGTTCTTAGACACAAAGGTTTTGTAGTCAAAGTAGGCCTGGAATCTGAATCCTAACTATGGCTTAACAGGCAGTCATCTACCCGGCTCACAAACCAGCTTTTGAATTAGACAAGATTATGTGAAGTGCTCACTATGCGCCCTCCATGAGTCAGGCTTTCGTGAATTCCTACACATTTTCTTTCTTTCTTTTTTTTTTTTTAAATTCCACTCAACTACAACTACCCAGCTGAGACCTGTTGAAAACAAACATATTAGCTATAAACCATATTTAAATTAGAAAGATTAGAACCTAGAAAGAATAGTATAAACTGTTTTTGTCTGACACTGCCAGTCATGGAATGGTTAAACATGAAATCAGTGTGTAGTCTGAAAGACTTTTTAGTCTGAAAACTACTGAATGATTAAGCAAGTTTTGCTACGCTTTATATCAATACATTAAAGCAGGGGAAGAATTTGAGCCTTTCCTGATAATTCCACTGTACATTCAATCCTTCTCTACTCAATCTGTATCACATTGTTGGTCCTCTTCAATTGTGGAAAAAAAAAAATCCAAATTTTAGTGAAGACTGGGAAAGCTGAAACTAAGGAGAAAGTGTTTTCAAAGAGATAAAGTGATTACGTAAGCTTATGCTAAAGGGATAAAATTGAAGGTGATTTCAATTTATATAGTTCTATCCTACATTTGCTAAACTTGCCAAAAAACTGTGGCACCACTTTTCCGTAACTTTAAAAGACATACCGTTCCAAGATCTTCAGGGAACATGAACACACTTACCCAGCGAGAGGATGAACTACAATTGATCGTGGGTTATTTAAATTCTGGATGATTGCACGTCTCGATTTATCAGCTAGCCTCATGACACTGATACTCCTGTAAGAAGGGTCTGTCCAATAGAGATTCTTTGAAATCCAGTCAAAACTCAAACTTTCAACACTTTCCACCCTGTTGGCAGTGAGAATCTCTCTTCCTGTAAATTGAAATATGGACAGAGTTTAAGCATATTCTATGACATACATTTTCCTGCTACTGCATATTTAAATAGTGTCAGAGTTACAGTATATTTCAGTAACCTATATGGAATTCCTTTAAAAAAAAAAAAAAAAACCTAAACTGCTGAGCAAAAACATGAGATAGAATCTATCTCATTCTCAACCTAGAATCTATCCATTCCCCGAAGTTTGGATCTCAAAGAACAGAAATGATTCTGATAAACAGAACCAGAAATGATATGCCCTACATTTACTCCCCTGGTCAACCTTCTAGAAAAAAAATTTAAAAATTCTCATTGCAGAACATCTGAAGAGAAGATACCTGAGTTCACATACTCACAAACACCACCCACAGACAGCTCTGATAAGCTGACACCGACAGGTACGACTGGGGGAGGGAGGGATCTTTGAGGTGGGATGGCCCAACCTTCTCATCAACGGCATTTCAAAAACTCTAAGTTGCCACGTTTTGAAAAGACCAGTGAAGATACCAAAAGAAAACCAGAACTGGGTTTGGGAGAAAAAAGACCACTTTCCTCTTTGTGAAACTTTTCTGTCTTATCCTTTCTTTTTCCTATTTTTGCTAAAGAAAATCTAAGTCACAGTACAAGACAACTCTTTTTTTGATGTAGGACAACCAATGTTACTGCCTTTTCCATTCATCTACTTAGTGAATTATAAAAAGAAAAGTCCTCTCGGTGCTAGACACCGTAACTAGATACTTAGGAAACATAGTATTGCTAACAGTATTATAATAGCTTTCACTGAACACTAATTATGAGCCAGGAAGTGGTCCAAGAATTTTACATGGGTTCATCCACCTTTACATTAGTTCAGTCAAGGTATTACTAGTATCTCTATTTTGCAGATGAGGAAACTGAGTCCTAGAAAAGTGAAGCAGCCTGAAAGAAGTGTGGACACTGCCTTCAAGGGATTTATAAATGAAGTGGGACAGAGCCAGGGGGCAAAAATCAAAGAGTAATGGGTGTTATGACAGAGGTATGCACAGAATGATATGAAACACAGACTCCAAATGAAGCGTATGGCAATGTAGAGATGAGGAAAACTTTCCCAAAGAAGTGTTGAATTGGATACTATAGGAAAGCGAAAGCTTGGAGGTGAGAGGGAGACAGACTGAGAACTCCACGTTTCAAAGTTAACACGTTAATGACATAGGCTAAAAGAAAGGGAAAAGTCTAGATAACCACCAGATCCTGGGAGGAATGGAAGAATAAGAGGGGAAGGGAGAGTGGCCATGCTCTATGCTAAGGCAGGACGTCTGTGAGAAACTGGGTCCAGGTGTCCACTTAGACCTCTTGGTTTTGAGGTGGTTGTGGGATATATGGAGAGATATCCAAGGCAGTTGGCATTATACGGCTGAACCTTAGAGAGCTCAGAAAGAGATTTATATCATCAACTGAAAGAGCCTTCTTGATCTTTCCTTCATTCCCCAGGTTAGGAGGAAAATCTATCATAAGTCTCCCCACACTGATTGATAAATCATTACATAAACAGTAATCAAAGACACGGAAGGTGCAAAGTCATGCAGAAGATGAAGAAGAAGAGAACCAATGCTAAACACCAGAGAATACAGTTGTTTAGGAAACAGGAAAAGAAGGAAAGACGTGTAAAGAGCACCAGAAAAAAAATGGCCAAGAAAGAGAAGAAAACAAGACTGGAGGTGACCAAGATGAGAAGGGTTTCAAGTGACATAGTTGGCAGATTGAGATGGCATGAGAAATAAGTGGCAAGTACAAATGTGGAAGTGAGAACAGGAACATGTAAACCAACAGTGGAGAGAGCAGTAACTAGAGAGACACAGGAACTGGCAAGTGGGTTAAATTTTTAGGATGAGAGATTTGAGCATATCTGAGTTCCTGAGCTTCATTCAACTGATCTTGACTTTAACTGATTTCTGACAACTCATTTTCTACACGTTTTCACCAACAATTATTCCTCTCCCTGGAAAAGAGCAATGCAATACCTCCCTCACCAAAGCATAGAAAGTTTAACCATTGACTACAGAATATTTTAAAAGGTAACTTGCTCAACATGTAGACTGGAAACTGACAAAAAGCATGATGAGCATTCCAGTTTGACAAAGCAGAAGGGAGCTAAGCTGTGAGACACCGGTAGGAGACTGAGCTTAGATGGGGCTGTGAGACCCAACACTGACTTTTGGTGAGAACTAAGATTGCCTGCAGTCTTCCAACCACAGAGGAACTAACTCTGGTCCCCAGAGAAGATGCACTCTGGTTCAAAGTAGAAGACTGACCACATACATTTTCTCCTCTTCCTTTCAAACTCTTTTTTTTTTTTTTTAAGATTTTATTTATTTGACAGAGAGAGAGAGAGATCACAAATAGGCGGAGAGGTAGTCAGAGAGGCAGGCAGAGAAAAAATGGGGGAAGCAGGCTCCCTGCCGAGCAGAAACCCCAGGCTCAATCTTAGGACCCTGAGACCATGACCTGAGCCGAAGGCAGAGGCTTAACCCACTGAGCCACCCAGGTGCCCCTTCCTTCCAAACTCTTAAGATGATAATACAGGGACAACTGGTAAGAGATTTCCATGGTTTAGAAGACAAAGTGATTAGAGGGATAGTAATTAAGTTGGGGGAGAAAGCTGCAAACTCAGTGCCAGCAGAGGGAAGACCCCCCCCACACACACACACACATGCAGAAGCCTCAGCAAATGGGCTCTCAGAGGTATTAGGAGAATAGGAGGGGTGAGGAACTGAGGGGCTTATTTAGAAGTTGGTATCCAGAGCAATTACACCACCAGATCCCTCTCAGAGCCTAAACTTCTATGCCACTCCCTTCCACCTACCTCTCTGACCAGATCAGACATCTTCTCTGGAGGAACTGATGCAGAGATGCTGTGGGCTCAAGGATACTACAGTGCACAAGGGAATGCTGGGATGGAACAGAACTGAATACCGGAGGATTGTGTGACTCATAAACTGAAGGGTCCTCAGCTCCCTGTCCTCTGTACTTCTCTAGAACATAAGACTGCAAGCTACCCTCACCACCTCTTACTCCCCACACCAAGGAGAATGGAGACATCTACTAATGACAAATGACTATCTCCAGAAAAAGATTCATTAACATCATTTACTAATATCAATGTTTGGAAGCTCCCCAACAGAAAGGCTGCCTCATCACAGGAAGTTCACCAACTAATGAGACTCATACATACAGACAGACCTTCTGGTAGCTTTTATAGACGTGCCCTTATTAAGCAATAAGATATTAAACAAGAATCACAGAAATTTGAAGAAAGCTTCCACCATGGGGAAAAAAAAGTTGAAATTAAAAAAGAAGACGGAGGGGCACCTGGGTGGCTCAGATGGTTAAAGTGCCTGCCTTTGGCTCAAGTCAAGATCTCTAGGTCCTGGGATCAAGCCCCACTGCTAGGCTCCCAGCTCAATAGTGAGGCTCCTTCTCCCTCTCCCTCTGCCTCTTCCCCTGCTTATGCACTCTCTCTCTCTCTCTTTTTCTAAAATGAATAAATAAAGTCTTCAAAAAGGAACTTAAATAAAAAGGAAACAGAGGAAGATGAATTTTTTAAATTCCAGTATAGTTAACATACACTGCTGTATTTGTTTCACACGTACAATATAGTGATGCAACAATTCTGTATATTACTCAGCGCTCAACTAGATAAGTGCACTCTTATCTGGTTACCCTTCCCTTATTTCATGCATCCCTCCATCCATCCCCTCTCTGGTAATCATCAATTTGTTCTCTATAGTTAAGAGTCTATTTTTTACTTTGTCTCTTTCTTTTTTCCTTTTTCATCTGCTTCTTAAATACCACATATGAATGAATCATATGGTATTTATCTTCCTCTGACTGGCTTATTTCACCCAACAGTATACTCTCTAGCTCTATCCATGTTGTTGCAAATCACACAATGTCATTCTTTTTATGGCTGAATATCATTCCTCTGTGTGTGTGCTTGTGTGTGCTTGTGTGTGTGTGTGTGTGTGTGTGTGTGTGTGTGTGACATCTTCTTTATCCATTAATCTACTGATGGACACGGCCATTTCCATAATTGGGCTATTATAAATAAGGCTGCAACAATAGAGGTACATGTATCTTCTCAAATTAGTCTCTTCATCCTTTTTTTTTTTTAAGATTTTTTTATTTGAGAGAAAAAAGAGTGAGAGAGAGCATGAGAGGGGAGAAGGTCAGAGGGAGAAACAAGACTGCCTGAAGAGCTGGGAGCCTGATGCAGGACTTGATCCTGAGACTCCTGGATCAAGGCTTAACCAACTGAGCCACACAGGCACCCATGTTTTCATCTTCTTTAGACAAATATCAGTTATAGAATTACTTTGAAAGAAACTTTGAAAGAAACTTCATACTGTTTTCCATAGTGGCTGCACCAATTGACATTCCTACCAATAATTCAGAGTTCCCTTTTCTCCACATCTTCATGAACACTTGTTATTTCTTGTCTTTTCAACATTAGTCGTTCTGACTGGTTTCGGGTGCTATCTCATTATAGTTTTGATTTGCATTTACCTAAATGATTATTGATGCTGAGCATCTTTTCATGTATCTGTAGGTCATTTTGATGTTCCATTTGAGAAACTGTCTATTTGGTTCTTCTGTCCACTTTCTAATTAGATTTTTGTTGTTGTTGTTTTTATTGAGCGAGACTGAGTTCTTTATGTATTTTAGATACTGACCCCCTTATATAATATATAGCATGCAAATATCTTCTCCCATCCCGTAGGTGGTCATTTCGTTGTTTTTAATGTGCAGGAGCTTTTAAGTTTGAGGTAGTCTCATTTGTTCATCGTTGCTGTTATTGTTATTTGTGCTTGACATCACACACAAAAAATTACTGCAAAGACCAGAACTGATCAACTCCTTCCCTACATTTTCTTCTAGGAGTTTTACGGTATCAGGTATCAGTCTTTTAAGTTTTTTATCTATTTTGGTTAATTTTTTGTGACTTATGTGGGCCTTTGGAAATAGGGGTCCAATTTCATTTTATTACTTGTGTTTCTCCAGTCTTCCCAGCACGATTTGTTGAAGAAACTTTTCCCATTGGTTAGTCTTGAATCTCCTTTCAAATATTAGTTGACTATATATGCTAGGGTCTACTTCTGGACTATTTTGTCCCACTGTTCTATGATGTGTCTATTTTTGTGCCCATACCATACTGTTTTTATTACAGTAGCTATGTATGGCTTTATAGTATAGTTTGAAAAATGGAAGTGTGATATGTCTCACCTTGTTCTGTTTCCTCAGGATTGGTTTTGCTATTCAGGCTATTTAATAGTTCCATACAAATTTTAGGACTGTTTCTTCTATTTCCATGAGGAATGCCTTTGGTAATTTGATGGGAACTGTATTGAATTGTAGATGACTTTGGGTAGTAGGACCTTTTTAACAATATTAATTCTTCCAGTCCATGAACCTGGATGTTTTTCCATTTATTTCTGTCTTCTTTAATTTCTTTTACCTAAGTTCTGTGGTTTTCATTGTGCAGATCTTCCACATCATTGGTTAAATTTATTTCTAAGTATTTTACTATTTTTGATGCTACTGTGAATGGAATTTTTTCTTTACGTCTTTTTTGGATGCTTCATCATTAGTGTAAAAGAATGCAAATGATTTCAGTACATTGATTGTGTTCTGCCACTTTGTGGAAATAATTCATTAATTTCAACAGTTCTTGACTGATCCTTTGGGATTTTCTATATATATACAGGATCATATCATTAGCAAATACCTACATTTTTATTTCTCTCTTTCTGATCTGGATGCCTTTTACTTCTTTATCTTGCTTAACTGCTCTAGCTAGGACCTCCAGTACTATATGGTACAGGAGTGGTGACAGAGATGCATCCTTGCCTTGCTCTTCATCCTAGGTGAAATGCCTTCAATTTCTCTCCATTAAGTATAATGTTAGCTATGTCTATACAGTACATGGCCTTTATTATATTGAGGTATTTTTCTTTTATAGCCACTCTGTTAAGAGTTTTTATTATGAAAGTATGCTTTATTTTGTCAAATGCTTTTTCTCCATCTATTGAGATGACCATGTGATTTTCTTTCATTTTACTGGTGTAACATATTACATTTCTTGATTTGCATATATTATACCATCCTTATATCCCAGGGATAAATCACACTTGGTCACAGTGTATAATCCTTTTAATATGTTCTTGAATTCTGTTTGCAATATTCTGTTGAGAATTCTTACATCAATATCTATCAGAGGTATTGGTCTATGGTTTCCTTTTCTTATTGTATCCCAATCTGGTTTTGGTATCAAAGTAATGCTGGCTTCATAAAATAACTATGAAAGTATTCCCCCTTCCTAAATATTTTAGAAGAGTTTTAAAAGAATCATACTAACTCTTCTTTCAATGTTTGGTAGAATTCTCCAGTAAGTTAAAAAATCAAAATACTGAGTTATGCCATCATTCAATAAGGTATCAGGCAGTAAAGAGTGATTTTCCATAATTATCTGTGATGATCATAAAGATATTAACAGAATCCCAATCAACTGAAAATTTATAGTAAATCTGTATTCCCATATAAACATGGGGTTTTTTTATTATTGTAATATCAAGCACCTAGTCTAGTCAACTAACCCATTACTGACTTTCATACACTTGACTCTTTTATGTAATGTCAGCTTCTTTGATGTTATTATTTCTCATTGTTAAAAATACACTCTTAAAGGAAGTATTTGTTTTAACTGAAGTCATGGGAAAAGCAATGGATTTTTTCTGAACTGAAAGTATTTAGCAAGCTACATAAGTTCTTAGTACTCTTATTTAAAAATGCACAAACCATGCAAAAAAAATTTTAATGTATTCTTACCTGTGCCATTGATATTCTGTTTAAAAATCATGTCTTTTGATGTATCTGAAAAGAAGAGAGTGTTCTCCTGGGCATCAAAATCAATCCCAACAAAGAAAGAAGGATTTCCTGTAACTGGAAATATGACATCTTCCTGGGTAGACAGGTTGAATGGGATGCCACGAACAGCCACTTCCGACGAAAAGATCAAGAATTGCTTAACAGCTGTAGGAAGAAGAACACAACGCAATTGGCCATAGCCTGATTCTTGTCCTCCCTCAATTCCAGAGAAATTATTTATATATCCATAAAGCAAATTTTGTAATTCTGAAAACAACATGAAAAACTAATCTGTCAAAAATAATGTGGGCAATCATGGGGAGAGGGAAGAAAAGATAAGCAGCTATGAAGGTGATACAACGATTATAATCTTACTTCTTCTTGAGAAATTTATCCTTAAAATTTATTTATATAAAACATGGTCCCTGTGATCCATTTTATTATTAAATGAACTACAGAGTAATTTCATCAAAATTCGACTGGGGTTAACTTTTTTATAGAGATCTACATCACGACTCCTACTGTAGTTTTTAAGGTATTAAGACTCGAGAAAGAGCAACCAGCTAAGTTATTTAAAAATAGGTAAAGGAGGAAAGATGGGAGGAGAAAGGAAAAACAGATGAAACAGGAGAAAAGGAGTGACTTTAAAAATCAAAGAAGGAGATAGTAAGAGTATGTCAGGAAATCAAAAAGAGAGAGATGGGGCGCCTGGGTGGCTCAGTGGGTTGGGTCGCTGCCTTCAGCTTGGGTCATGATCCCAGGGTCCTGGGATCGAGCCCCGCATCGGGCTCTCTGCTCAGCCGCGAGCCTGCTTCCTCCTCTCTCTCTCTGCCTGCTTGTGATCTCTCTCTGTCGAATAAATAAATAAAATCTTTAAAAAAAAAAAAAGAGAGAGAGAGAGAGAGATGAAGGAGGTGTACCCAAGACAAAGATAAAAACTGCAGAAAGTTAAAAGTAAAATTATTAGACAATGTGGTGTCCATATAGTAGCCAGAGACAGTGTTTTTTACATGAATCTAGAATCACCCACAAAGTGAACAAAGTAGTTTCAGTTAGAATTAGAGAACTTACATTACCAAGCCCAAAGCAGTACCATCTGGGGAGCAAGAAGTTTTCAAAGGCATTAAAAAGGAGAGTTTTCAAAGGGAAGAAAAGAAAACCAAATATTGCAGGAGTGTACACTTCGTCATCAGCAGAGGCACGGCAACAGCCCACTCCCGAGCAGATGTGTAGGCAACCCAAGAGGAGGACAAGAAGTGCGTGAGGGAATAACTGAATCCTGGAGACAGAGGCAGATATAAAAAGAGAAAATCTGAGCTGAAAAGTGAAAAACTGGATGAGGAAATGGGCCACCCCAACAGTAAGTTCAAACTTTGCACACAGCAGTAAAGCCAAGCGGGATGGAGGTGCAACCACGTCCCAGGAGGGGCAGAAGCAGTTGACTAGGAGAGGGTAACAGAAGGAACGGGAAGTACTTCCCAATAAAGGGAAGGCTAACGTCTAAAGCGGAAAAGGTATACGTAGCAGAGAAAACTCAAAATTAAATTGTATGGAATTTCAAAAGCATAATTTTGAAAGGAGACAAATATTTCCGGAAGGAGAAAAGGGGAAAGGGGGTCCCAAGGAAATCCTAAATGTGCAATTAAAGGAAAGGCCCAAAGAACAGAAATTTACATCTTCAAACCCTGTGTGTCAAGGGAATGGTGCCCCCACAGAGGAAGACGCTTTCAGCTACCAAATGGTTATTCACCATGAAGGAGTAGGACAGGAAGGCGACCCAGTCCAAAAGCTGCACATACCACTCTGCTGCCTACCAGAGACACAGCCTCGAAGGATTTCTTACCAACGCAGTGGCGGTTATTCACATCCAGGCTGAAGCCGAGGTTGCACCTGCAGCGGTAACCCAAACCGTCATTATCTGTTCTGTGACTGAGGACACAGATGTGTTCACAGCCGCCATTGTTATCTCTGCATGGATTGCTAGCTAGAGGAAAAAATACACAGGGTTAAATCTCAATTAGAAATGTTATGATTACCCAAGATACTTGAAACCACTTTGAGCCAGGTACATGAAACAAAATAATGGAACTCTAACGCTCCTGCTGGCTGCTGCTATAAACACCCCATTTAAGCTCTCCCATCTACCCTCAAACTGGTCGTGGCAACACACAGGATTCCCACAGCTGTGTAACTCTGGGAGTTCTTCTCCCCACGGTAATCACATCTGCTAGCCTCAGTGGTTAAAAACAACTGCCTCCCCCAAAAAACCTTGAGTGTTATTTGGACATTCATGAGATAGAGTAAGTAGCTGTAACTCACTGGATGCGTGCTTTTTAAGTAAAGCAACTTACAACCAATGACTCTAAGAGCAAAGTATTATTATCCCAACTTTATAAAAGAGGAAACCAAAGTTTCAGAAGGTAACACAACTTGTCCAATATTATTCAGCAGCTAAACCAGAACTCAAATCCAGATCTAAATCCAAAACCCTACAAGCCTGCAATATAAACCAGTTTATACTTCTAAAACACATTCTCAAAGCGGGACTCAAAAAGCTCATTGTACACAAAGCCTGTCTCAGCCAACAAAGTCTTATCTGCTTTGAAAACTGTCTTCTTAGCCCTTGACTTATTCTTTAAAATTGTCTCTTTACAAAATAATAATAACAACAACAGTAATAAATGAAAACAAAACAAGTCTCTTTACCTTCTCAGGTGGACTGATTTGGGGAAACAACAAACAAATAATTTGGATGATAAAATTGGGTAGTATTTTTGGTCAAGGGCAAACAGGAATTAGTAGCTCATGAACTGATTAATCCAAATAGAGACTACCAAAACGTTTTCAGGTGTAGTATGGATTTTCAGCTGAAGAACACTTTATCTCAGGATGACTACACTGAAATGAGTATTGTTCAGTGTATCAGTTCTAGTGGTTGGTTTCTGTTTAAAAATATATATATACCAACCTAATTAATTTATGGTCTTTCTCCATTCTAAAGTAAGACCCCACCACTCAATATGGGAGTTTTAAAGTAAAATCCGCCTTTCCCTGAATTACTCTTTAATGATACTGAACTTTCTATCCATACAGTTTATATTTCTTTTGTTTGTTTGTTTTGATGCATGAGCAAATACAGAAAAGAGTTCTATACAGTTGCAATAGTCCTGTCAATTTAAAACCTTGAAACACAAACAGGACTTGCTATAAAATAATAGAAGACTAAATGGTGTCTAAATCAAAGTATTTCTTTACTTTGATAAGTCACCAACCTATGAGACGTCAAACACCGACGGCTATGACAGTCCCGATGCAAGTGAAGTAACAGGTTTCATACATATTCAACAGAGAAGAAGAGGAAGAAATTGGCTCTGACACTACCTTAAATACTTAGGCATGTTAGTTTCTTCTTCTAGGCCTCAGTTTCCTTAACCTAAATATTAACCGATTGAATACAAGATTTCTCCCAGTAAAATGAAGGTATAATATATTTTGGTTCGGTTCATGTGCTATCCATCCCCAGCAGTTAGACAGAACCTGGCATATTGCAGGTGCCAATAAATGTATGTAAAATACATCTCTAAGTTTCCTGTAGATTTGGCATTGTAACTCTGAAATACATCAATTTTTTTCAGAAGGCCCCATGATCTATGCAGCCAATTTCACAGAGGTTAACACTCTAGATAACCCATCATGTATTTGAAAATGCCACCCAGATCTCATGAGATCACTCATCATTAACATCCACAGCACTGAGAAAACCTTTCTACCAAGGTCAGTACTAAGCAGGGTTTCCATTGTCCTGGGTATACCATACCGTAGGGCTGTCTGAAGGAATGGTAAACAGTCACTCCAAAGGGCCTCAGAAAAGTCTTGTGGTACTCTTGTGGACTGGTCTCTGTGAACTTGTTTGCCTTCATTACAGCCATCTTTGTCCAATCAGTATAGAATATATGACCTTCAAACAAACTTATTCCGAAGGCATGAGGAACGAGTGAGCCTCCTTGGACTACTGTCTTCCTGTTACAAAAGATGTGTATCACAAACATTTTGTTTTCCTTCATTCTGATTAAAGGTGGAATTAATTCAAGTAAATGCCTAAAAGGCTAAGTAATTTATTGTTACAAGGATATACAGAAAAATACATTTTAAGATGTGGGTATATTTCGACCTCCATTTGATAGAAAGATTTTCATGTGGTCTCTTGGGAAAAGCCCTTGAAAATAAAATTCAGTCCCAGTCCTAGTTTGTTCCAGATTTTTTTGAAAAATGACTGTTCTTTACATGCTTCTCATTCTAGTAAGGTTACCCCACCAAAAGAAAAAGAAAGAAAGAAAGAAAGAAAGAAAGAAAGAAAGAAAGAAAGAAAGAAAGAAAGAGCGAGCAATGGCTAAGCTGTGAAATATCATTTTGTAATCCACAGATGAAAGAGGGTAACAAGGGAATGTAAATGTCGTAGCAGGTAACTTCAACATATCTCACACACTGTACCATTAACCATTTCTTAGCATCAAGGAAGCAGGAGAGTGAGCAGAAGAGTTGAACCCAGAGCAAACACACAGACCTATTCCTGATGTCACTTTGGGAAACTGAAAAATACTGCTACCACTGCTCCCCTGTGCTTGGTAAAACCGTCCACGCATCCTACTTCCAGTGGAGGTACGGGTGAACAATGCTGCTTTGGCAGAAGAAAACTCTTTTTTCCTCTTTGCAAAAACAAAGACCCTAAAGAAAAATCTGAACACCTCTGAAAACTAAAAAGCACAACAGGCCTCTAAGAACAGAACTGAAGATACTAAGGCTGGGAAACACATCAAAAACATGGGGAGTGGGGGGGAGAAACCTAAGTTAGCCCACACTTTAAAACACTTAATAATGACATGGTACATTAAGATTAGAGAATGGTTTCTCCTTTTCAGTTAGCAAATTCCAGAACCCTGAATGCCACCTGCTGGCAAAGCCAATAGTCAGTGACTTTATGATTTCAGCTGTACTCATGAGCTTTAATAGCTCTTTGATGTTTCTTCACACCAGCAAAGCGCTCAAATATTTCTAAAATTCCGTTGACTGTTAGGTTTCTATGTTTTACTTTAACCTTAGAATAAGAACATTTATACTATCTAAAATAATGTAAAATATCTGTGGAAGAGAAAAAAAATTAGGAAATTTCTCATTGTTTTTGTATGACTTATTGGGTTGGTATTTTCTCAATAAATTTTTTCACAGTCTCATTCAGGGAACCAGTTTGAATGATGAGAAGTGGTAGTCTTAATACCCAATTACTTCATTTAACCAAGTAGAAATTGTTCTAAGAATATGAAATCCAGTGGCAGGCTGTGATACCATCCTTACAAAATAGAGCCACCCAGGTACTCCTCTCTTTGAAACTGTAAATACGTAAAGACCGATTAATTCCCACCAGCTAATGTTAAATAAATAATAAAACTTATTGGGGCAGCTGGGTGGCTCAGTGGGTTAAACTTCTGTCTTTAGCTCAGGTCATGGTCTCAGGGCCCTGGGATCAAGCCCCACATTGGGCTCTCTGCTCGGCGGGGAGCCTGCTTCCACCTCTCTCTGCCTGACTCTCTGCCTACTTGTAATCTCTGTCTGCCAAATAAACATATAAAGTCTTTTAAAAATAATAATAATAATAATAAAACATTTATTCACTGGGAGAAAATTAGTAAGCTAAAAGATAAAGTGATCTTTGGAGATAAACCATAAGGGACCCAGAGAAATAAATGGACTCAGGAGTTAATGAAAAGAACGTGCTTTATCTGGGAGTTGGGGAGAAGTTGGGGAGGAGAAATCAAAGAACAAATGCTCTAGGTAATATTTAATGAATGCTATTATGGACCTGAAGAAAGTTAACAACAACCCCCCTAAAAAATGTCACTTAACACAAATGTCAACACGGAAGTCATTCAAGATGTAATGTCAATCAACAAAGCAGTATTTTAATTCTGGTCCCTCTGTGTCCCTCTCCATAAATTTTATGTACTTTCCCCCAAACTTATAAAGCTTAATATTAAAAAGTACTTCTTACCTTTGAATTCCATCATAGGTTACAGTCTCAATGTAATCAAAACGGGAGTCAACCCAGTAAACACGCTTTGATACCATATCCAGAGTTATCCCAGCAGGCCATCCCAGTTTTGTTTTTACCAAGTCTTTACGGTTGGTGCCATCCATGAAAGCCCTTTCCAACCTAGGTTCCCCAGAAAGGCTCCCCCAATCTGAGAAAAATAAATAACTACAAAAAAGACAAACAAATGATGAAAGTCAGTTATTTTACAAGTTTATCTGGAAAATGTTGCTTTTTAGGTTGCATGTTTGGATCAATGGAAATTTCCTCTAGCTGATTAGAGAACATGGCAGTATAGAACAGCAAAGAAAAAAATCAGAAACTATGAGGGCCAATCAGGAGAGTCAACAACTCCAAGTAGCAACTATTAAAATTTTTTGCACTAATAGAGCAACCTCAAAATTCATATCCATCTTCTTAACTTTCTCCCCTGACCCCTGGCTCTGCCATTCATTCTCTTTTTTAAATCCAGGAAATTTTACAAATGAATTTTAAAATAAGCTATCAAATCATTTCCCTCCTTAATTCCCCATTGTAAGACATAGTCTAGAGAACATATCCATTATTTTCAAGGAAAGACAGCAAGATATCATGAAGGTGAAATGAATAAGCACCATTCACCAACCCTTCAGTAGCCTGAAGTTCACATAAACACTCTAAGAACCAACTTTGAAAATCTAGGAAAGAACTAAGTCTCCTGTAACTGCACTCAAATGTGGACATTAGGAAAATCTGAATTTACACCTGGAGATGACTGACCATTATCAATTCTGATGTGGTGATTCACACTGAGGTAATGAGGTATTCTCACTGTCATCTCAATCCCAGTTTGTAACAGGAAGTGATAAAAGGGATAGCTCCCATCTTCTTTCCCCTCTTTAAAAAAAAAATGCAGCTAAATCATGGTAGAATGATCATCTTGATAATGGTGAATCAAAAGTAACATTTAATTGTAACCATATGACTAGGTTGAGTCAGAACACAGAGTCCAGTCTCCTGGCCAGGCAAATGTGGCAAACACCAAAAATAAAATCCATACCCCAAAAAATCATGTATGCTTAGTACACCAATAGATGTACTCACTGAAAGCTTTTATGAATGGAGATATAAAATAATCATGGGTTTGAGAGTACAGACCCTACAAGAAATCAGAACCAACCTTTAATTAATCCAATGGATGTTTTACCTATAGGAAGAGACAAAGCTTCAAATATACTAAAATCAGTATGTTTTCATATCACTTACCCAACAGTTGGGTCCACAGCAATTCCCCTAGGATGCCCCAAGTTTCCAGTTATAAGGACAATCCGATGGCTTCCATCCAAATTGGCCATATCTATGCGGCTGACCTTGGTCTCTACCAAGTAAAGTTTATTATTAATCCAGTCCACAGCTAGATTCTCTGGATCATCAACAGAAAGAACTTCTTGGATGTCTAAGCCATCAAAGTTAACTGAAAAAACCTGAAAGAAAACCCAAAATTACACTTCTTAAACATTAACTTTGGCATTGTTTTCCTATATTCATTCAGTACAGCTATTTATGTTGTACCAATCAGTCATCTAGACTAAATAAATAAATAAATAAAACTATTTTACATTCTGGGCTACTGGGGGGGATAAAGAGTTTAATTTTTTTTTTAAGATTTTATATATTTATTTGACAGAGATTACAAGTAGGCAGAGAGGCAGACAGAGAGGGAGGGAGGAAGCAGACTCCCCGCTGAGCAGAGAGCCTGATGCAGGCCTCAATCCCAGGACCCCGGGATCATGACCTGAGCCAAAGGCACCCCAAAAGATTTCACTTATTTATTTGACAGAGATCACAAGTAGGCAGAGAGACAGGCGGAGAGAGAAGAAGGGAAGTAGGCTCCCAGCCAAGTGGAAAGCCCGATGCGGGGCTTGATCCCAGGACCCTGGGATCATGACCTGGGCCGAAGGCAGAGGCTTTAACCCACTAAGCCACCCGGGTGCCCCAAAAGAGTTTCTTTAAAAGTAATATGCAAGGCAACTATAAAAGGTTGGATTTGGGGCGCCTGGGTGGCTCAGTGGGTTAAGCCACTGCCTTCGGCTCGGGTCATGATCTCAGGGTCCTGGGATCAAGTCCCGCATCGGGCTCTCTGCTCGGCAGGGAGCCTGCTTCCTCCTCTCTCTCTCTCTGCCTGCCTCTCTGCCTACTTGTGATCTCTCTCTGTCAAATAAATAAAATAAAATCTTTAAAAAAAAAAAAAAGTTTGGATTTTTTTAATATTGCATTTCTAATTCTTGGTAGCTATTGAAAGTTTAATTAAAGAAAATGGATTTTTTTGTGGAGGAAGTGATGATGGTTTGATTTTTAGCTGTAATCAAGTCAGAATTGTTAATAATCCAAATTTGCAACTTTTATAAATTCTATGCAAGTTACCACTTATTTGAATTAAAATTTTATTAACAGTACAAGGAAATGTAAGAGGAAGAAATAAAATGTCATAACCCTTTACAGTTCTCTAAAATTTATGTTTTAAAAATCTCTGTTGCATCACTCCAAGTTGCAATTAAATCTATCATACTTTCCAAATAAGACAGCGTATTGAAACATGGCTGTTAAACAAAATGCCATCAATATTTGTTACCCAATCTTCAATTACAGTTCCATTTAGAAGATGCAGGTAAAATCTGATTTTTATCATCCAAGGAAGCAGAGCACTTTTTACATTTTAAATGATCAAGTTTCAAAAATTACTACCAAATGTCTATCCAGTTTTGAAAGAATGTCTACTCTTTCTTTTAATTAGGCTTTTGGACTCCATTTCGAATAAAATTAAAAGTTGCTCAAGGCTAATCCATATAAGAGACTGCTTTGTTTAATAGGTCACATGTAACAGTATAGCATGGAAAAGGTGCTGATTAACATAAAATATCTCAAGGGCCTTTTTTGTTAGAAAACAAAAGAACTTTCCTTTCCACTCCCCCCAAAAATGAAAAGCTATCAACACTTTGTTCTTGGGGTTCTATCAGCTCCCAAGCTATACTCCTGAAATTTCTAATTACCTTATTTTGCACAGTGTCAGTCCAAAAGACTCTGTGTAGATGATAGTGAAAATCCACACCCACAGCCACTCCGTGATTTTGAGACTGCACCAGCATCGAAAAGGTCCTTCCATGAATATCACCAACTAGCAAATCCCGACCATTGGAGAAGATAACGGAGGCCTGCTCAGCTAAATGTGAAGAAGGAAGGCATTATCACTCCTTCAAGAGAACAAACGTACGCGTATCACCCTTTCAGGCAAACTTAGAACGGATACATTCCTGCCTTTTCAAATGCTTCTTCTATGTTATCTTATTTGATTTTAAAATGAATTTCTGAGGCAGGCATATAGATGTCATTCTACCCATTTTACAGATGGGCACAGAGAGGCACGAAGATGCTTGATGAAGTGTCCAGAATCACAGTTAAGTTTGAACAGTCTACCAAGAACTCAAGTGCTCTGGCTGCTAGTCCAACATACTTACAGTGACACAAAGAGGAATACATCAGGTATTTTCAAAAATCCTCTATGATATGGGCATCTAACCCAGGAACTTCAGACTGTATAAAGCACAGAACGTATTTTATGGATTTCTGGGAAAATCACTGTGTGAAAATATGGCAATGATGGATCCAAATAAGCTTTACCTACATACTCACAAGCATGTAAAATGATGCAGGAATATCAAGGTTTTCATTGCAGTCTTATTTGCAATAGCAAAGGATAAAAATAAAATGATACAAAAGCCCATCAGTAGGGGACTAGTTAAATAAATAATGTACATCAAAAAAAAAAGGAATTTTATGCCACCAGGAAAAAAAAAAAGAATGAGGAAGAGGTCTCTATGTGGATACACACTGATAGCAAAATACAGAACTGCATGTGTCGTATACTCCCATAATCCGAAAAACAGAATTAGACTCCTAAAACTAATATTACACTGTATGTTAACTAACTGAAAATTAAATGAAAAACTTGGGGGGAAAAAAGAAACTAAAACAAAAACAAAAAATAGACTTAGATACCTGTATTTGTACATTCTTATTTATGAATGTAACAGTCTCTAGAATTAAAATAAACAATGGTTAATCATGGGAGAGGGGAAGTAGAGACAACTGGTCAGAGAGGAACAGAGATGGAGAAAGACATTTTTGTAATTTATAATTTTTGAACATTTGAATTTATTATCCTTTCAAAAGTAAATACATTTACTTGTTAAAAATCACTTGTACCAAAAAGTTAATAGACAGTAAATCAGGTATTTCAACACAAAAATAACCTGGAAATGGGCCATTCATCAATTCTATGAGCAGATAAATTTCAGAAGGCCACCAAAGGAACTTCAAGATCATGTGTGAGGAAAAAAGGAAGAAGAAAAAAAAGGGAAAAAAAACTGGAAAAAAGGAATAAAGATCATCTTATCCAGAAATGTATGACAAAATAAGGGGGTGGGGAGGGGAGTATCAGTTTTTAACAGATTTTCCCCATGACTTTCTGGTACTACAGTATTTAGACTATTTCCAACAAAACACCCAGAGTGAAGGCATTCCTCAAAATTCCAACCCAAATTTCAGAGGTCTATTTTGAATCAATCCTAAATTTTTCATAAACAATGCCAAAATTATTTCTATAGATACTTGTCACCCATGTTTGTGGTAATTTAATTAAAATGTAAATGTCCAAGTCATCTAAAATCGGCAAAAGAAATATATTCCACAATTAAATGTGGCAGCTGACACAAAAGCTCAGAAACAAAGTGAACAAGCAACAATATTTTTTTTAAAAAAATGACAAATGGTCATGATTAATCCATAAATTGGTCCTAATAATCAAAATACAAAATTAATGTGGACCCTTTCTTCTGGCAGCAGGGTCCACTCCTAATCTGTGATGATAAAACCCTACTATCCACATAAATGCCGATATTTCTTTTGTCATCTGTTATGGAAGGAGGATATTCATCATTTAAGTTTCCTGTTCAGTGGTATGGCAAGTGTCCTGAATTTACTTACAGGAAGTATTAGCTTTGCAATGCCGTTGATGCTCCAAGACATACCCTTCTGCACAGTGGCACTGGTGATGGCCAATTCGGTCTTCACACATCTGGTCACAAACTCCCCATATCTGGCAATCATTAAAATCTGCCACATGGAAAATAAACATTTGTAATTGCCTTTACCAGCATTTTTTGAGTGCACTATGACAAAAACCTTTGACCAGCTATACAAGAATGTGCTGAGGCTCATATCTAAATAAGCACCCTCTCTGGAGGTAGCACAGATTCTAGGCATACAATAAAAAGTAGGAATTCAGAACAGGCATCTTCACAGTACAGAAAATCCAAAAGCATTTCAAGTTCTTTTTTTTTTTTTAAATCTACACAAGGATTAATTTTACAGAAGATGCACAGCACTGCTTAGATTCACAGCCCCATGGTATTGCATTTGATTTATTCATATTAATAAATGTTAATATTAATACAAATATTAATATTTATTAATATTAATAGAAATACTATTTATTCTGTGATAAATTAATAAAATTAATATTAATATATAAAATATTTCAATGCTTTACAAAATGGCTGAATGAAAATATTTGTAAATTCTTCCCTTCAAAACTGTGCTTTCCAGTGTAATAGCCACTCGTCCACTATGGCTTCTTAAATTTGTATTTAGATTAACTAAAATGAAATGAATTCGGTTTCTTAGTCTCACGACATTTCAAGGGACCAAAAGCTACATGGGATCAGTGGTTACCATACTGGAAATGTAGGTACAGCACATTTCCACCACTGCAGAAAGTTCTACTGAACAGTGCTGCATCAGAATAAATTAAGACCTGCCTTATATCCAACCCTTCAAGAAGACAAACTGTAACTGCCATGAAGTATTTGGAAAGATTCATTTCCCCAGCTAGCTACCTTTCCTCTGATGTCAAAACTTACAACCAAAATTAAATTTAGATTAGTCTTAAGACATGACAAGTATCTCCTCTTCTACTTATTCATTAACTTATTATTCATTCAGTTAATAAGTATTCATTGAGAAGCCATTACATGACGGGGTGTTTATAGTCACAGTAGTTCCAGTTCAAAATAGTTCAGTAAAATTAACATACAAACAATACAACATGGGAGAGAGAGTGGGACAACGCAAGATATAAAGGGTCTTTCTCAGAGATCGTACAGCTTAAGGGGTACAAAGAATATCCTATCTTGGTAGACTGGTGCCAAATATTTCACTGACCCTCCCAGCTCACATCCACTCTTCACCCTCCTTCACCTTGTGGCCTTCCCTGGGAGGAAGACCATCACAGTCTATACCAATAGGTTCTCAGTAAATTATAATTTCTGAAAGCACTGTGCCCTCAGGTCTAAAATTCTCCACATTACTTGAATCTGAATACCCTTGCAGCAAATGTCAGCGTTGGGAATCGGGTTCTACCCTACTTTCTGGATGGCCCACCACCTCACAACTCCCTAGTTACAAAGCTCAAGAAAGTCCTGGGATCAAGCTCTTGCTTCCAATTTTCCCTCAAGACCAGATGTAACAACACTGGCCTCCGTATCTTTCTTTCCAAGAACTGTGACTAACCAAAGGAAAAAATTAATCCAATTTGGACATGACAAGGTGAAAGGCACATGGGTATAAATAAAAGGCCCTTCCTGATTTATCTCTTCTGTGTCCTTGCCTCAGCCCTGAGAAAGCACCACCTGAGGATTCGCCTCAGTAGAAACGAAAGTACAGGATATTCATCCTCAAATTCCCAGAATGTCATGACCTCATTTTGAATGCAAGATTGATGAGAATATGCTAAAGGGTCTGAAGCCACCCTGGGAGCAGCAGTTCTGATGTCAAGCAGAAGAAAACAAAAGGTAAAGAAGTCATAACTAGGAATTCATGGGTCCAAGCACCCGTCCTATCACCTGGGCTACAAGTACTTTAACATCTGAATGAGTATAAAATCACTGTCACTTTTAACTACTGAGTAAGAGTATATTCTCCATTATGGAGGAAAATGAAGGCTAATTAAAATCCATCACTAGCCAAAGTGAAAACAAGAAAAATGAAAGTAGACTTGAGGCTTTTCCTGAGAACAGAATAGTAGTGGAGGAAACTGTATAAATCCCTAAAACACCACTTTATAATACGAACTCCCATCCCATTACCTTTACCTATTTTCCTTTTCATTCTTTGTTGCCTTGCACCAACAGATACTACTTTGAAAATAGTTCAAAAAACCCTTTTTAGCTTGGACCCCCTTGGACATCTCTGATCCCTCTGGCTGTCTGAAATCCCCCCATGCTGAATGACCTCCTTGCCCTAACTCTGCATCACGATGTCATTCCGTCACCAAACAGCATGTCCCGTCAATCAGAAACAATAACCCTGGGTAAACTGCTTCGGCACGCCTCAGAGGCTCCATGGCCAGGTCAAGACTACCAGAGGCAGATGAATGGTAGAAGGACACAAGACTTCATGTCAGGATTACTCAATTTTATTCTTAATTACCACCGAGGCATTCACTGGGGAGCCATGTCTAAGATGACAGATGTCGCATAGGTTTCCAACACCTGAAGCCATGTAGAGTATTACAGGCATAGTGAGAGTATCTGTAGAACTGAAATGCTTCGAAGAACAAACAAGAACTACTTCCCCTAAAACCCCAGCTGAAACAAGTGTAACCAGTTTTATAATGTCACCTATTAAAATTAACGAGTTCTCTTTACCAAGAAAGCAAAAGATAATCTTCTTTGAAATAAATGCGAAATAAACTCAGCTTCAAAACTCAGGGGCAAAGAACACTTCTTTGGAAAACAGGGAAGAATCACAGAAGAAATCTCTGTAGGTGGCAAGGGGCCTAACACAAAAGCCCTCAAATCGCTGACTTTTGAGCTCATCTCCAAATGAAGCTAATGCACTAACGTCCCAGGCACATACTGCAGGGATTAAAAATGTCCACTATGAGAGTTAAAACTAGTGACACAGTATCAGATCACACCACCTCTTATGTGAACTGGGTGTGTTCTGTAAGTCCTGAAATTATGCCGCAGCATAATACTGGAATTTTCTATATTACATTTATTAATAGGCTAAATGTACAAAAAACTTGTGGTGACAGTTTTTCATTTATTTCAGATTGCAAAACGAAGTGCCCCAGACCTCTGACATACAAGTAGCCCTAGACACTTGGAATTTTTAACCCAAAGCTCATCACTGACTTAGACCTTGGGAAAAAAGTGTTGGAAAATGTGCTATCTAGATGCTAAAGTGCCCCCCCAAAAGAGGGGGGTGCTAAGAACAGGTTGTAGGGCATCACAAGACTAAAGTGGGGATTCTAAAAGAGCCATCACTTTTACTGAAAAGACTTCACGGCCTATCAAGTTCCAAATGCAAGGCAGCCCAGCCCCATCTCCTCTCTCAGGGCTGAGAAAGGAAAAAAAGAGAAGCTGACGGAATACTGAGAATGTGGCTTCTGGTATTTCTATTGGAATTCCTTTTCTAGTAAGAGAAAGGAGAAATGCCTGGAGAACTAAAAGACTGAAATCGAACTGGCAGCTGGGTGGCAATGGGGGGAGGGGGGCAGCGGAGGAGCCTGACATTTGCCAAAGACAAAGGAACAGGCTCACACCCACTGACAAGCACCACTAGGAAGAAAAGGAGATGTTGCTTTCGCAGCAATGCGGGGCAGCACAGGCAGAGGTCCTGGCATCAGAATACCGCCTAACAACTGAGGATATTCATGTGAAAAGTATTTTCAAATCACTTAAATGCATCTCCAATGTGATGATGGTGACGATAATGATGATATTAGTAATAAACACAAAAAGTGTCCTGATTTCATTCAATGCCTGTGGCAGGTCACACTCTTATTTACAGAAGTTTTCAAATGATTAGAAATTGGGGGGCTTCCTTAAGTATTTCAGAATTGTCTCTGAGGCTTCAGAATCTCTTGGGGTATCTTACATAAAGCCCATGTCGTGTCTCATAGTCATGTCTTGTCTTGTAACATGTCTTCCATCCAAAAAGTAACTGTATTGTTACTTGAGAGGAGCAATCAGATCCTGAGAGAACTTTGGGCTTGGTCCGGATACCAAAAACCTGAAACTGCCTCCTTCCAACACAAGGACAACCTCACTTGGATTACTTTACTAGATATAAAAGTCTCGTTTTTCTTGGCATATGACATATAATGAGTTCCATTATTATGGTTCTCAATACACTGAGGAATAAACTTTCTCAGAAGTTCCAATTTGTAAACCAGAGTTAATTTGTGGCATGAAACCTTCTTCTGGCTGTGAATAGCTTTTGATATTTGATAATCAAGTTGGAAGCCATGAGCTAAGACTGAAGACCGAATAACTTCATTAGATTTATCCAAATTCAATATTGTTGACGAAGTTTTATTAATATTTTAGAAATTACTTCAGAAGAAGCACTTTTGTGAATTTATTTATTATGTATGCCATGTCTGCTTTTGTTCAGAAAGCCCTGAAGAATAGCTTATTTCTAAGGAATATCGAAAGAACACAAATACCCTGGGAAAAATCTGAATCATCTATCTTTTGGAAATCCACAGATGATTACCAAACTGAATTTTTTTAAAGGATTTATTTATTAATTTATCTCTCTCTATCTCAAGCAGATTCTGTACTGAGCTCAGAGCCCCATTGCTGAGGCTTCATCCCACAACCAAGATCATGACCTGAGGTGAAACCACAAATTCACCACTTAACCAACCACCTAAGCCACCCAAGTACCCCTACCAAATTTAGTTTTAATGAATTATTACAGTTGCCTTCCAGATGCCTTTTTGACAGCACCAGTAAAAACAAAGTTGTCTCGGGGCACCTGGGTGATTCAGTGGGTTAAGCCTCTGCCTTGGGCTCAGGTCATGATCTCAGGGTCCTGGGATTGAGCCCCACCATCGGGCTCTGCTCAGCAGGGAGACTGCTCTACCCCACCCCCCCTGCCTGCCTCTCTGCCTACCTGTGATCTCTGTCAAATAAATAACCAAAATCTTTTTTTAAAAAAATGAAGTTTTTTTTTTTTTTTTTAACCCTTTTGGACACTTCCTACTAATAGGTTTATTGTTTACATATCAAAAATCAGAAAGAAGCAGGGGCAGCTGGGTGGCTCAGTCAGTTTAGAGTCTGACTGTTGATTTCAGCTCAGATCATGACCTCAGGGTCATGAGATCAAGCCCCATGTCCAGCTGGCACTAGGCATGGAGTCTGCTTAAGATTCTCTCTGTCCCTCTCCCTTTGCCCCTCCCCCACCCCTTAAAAAAATCAGAAAGAAGGAAAAAGAAATAAGAGAACTAAAAACTCATTGTTCAAATCCTAAAAAACTAAAAACTGATACTTGGCCATAGTAATTCTCCCATCAGAAGATCCCATCCTGATCACAGAAGGCCACAATGCCAGCTCACATCACAATCAAAAATTTCCTAGTGGGAGAAATCATTCTTATAATTCAGATAAGAGAGATGTAAGAACTATTTGGTACACCAGCATCCAATTCAATGCCAGCCAAACTAATAGTGTTTGCCCTTGAACAAAGCTTCAAGAAGCTTCAAGTAGAGGTCAAAATCAGGGGAATTAACAAACAGCATGGCATGGGCACTGATTGGCCACTATGGTCAGCGGGGCAGTGAGCTGATGATCCTTTCCTCTTAGGCAACCACTCTTTAGGTGCTTGTTGGAGGTTGGAGCACCCTGGAGAAGAGACCAGGCGAGCAGGGTAGGATAGCTGATGGGTTCAGGCAGCAGTTATTACCAATCACATGGATGTATTCCAATATTGAAAAACCAGTAGAGCCACACCAATCCTGCTTCCGAACACTTAAGAAGGAAACATCAAAGACTTCCTCCTTCATCAGGCTGTACACAGGTATCCATGGAGCTGGTCAACTCACTCAAAAGAACCACTCTTTTTGCCTTGTGCCCCTTGCAAGTTTCTCCAACTTAAAACTTCATATTGTCCAGGTTTTCTATGGGGACTATGTCCCTCTTTGTAATAATGACTGCCACTCCCATCCACAAGCACAAACACCTTGATATTAGAGATCACAGAAGCCATCAGTGCCACAGCACGGTGACAAAACATTCGACACTGCCACTTGTCACTTACCAACACAGCTGCGGGTATTATTCGGGTCAACGATAAAACCTGGGGGACAGTAACACATTCCTCCATTTGGTGACATGTGGCATTGGTACTCACAGCTCAGCAGAGAACACAAATTCCCATCTAAACAGAGAAAAACACTTTGTTAAGTGAATGGTGACCTCTGGACAAGACTGATGTACCTATAATGTAAGAATGTCTTTTACCAAACCTAAAACCCAAGAAAGCATGTAGTAGAGGCACAGAAATTATCAGCCTTCAAGCCTTCCTTCTTTATTATGCATGAAAAGCTCAACTCATATTTTTAAAATACAACTCCCTAAAAAAAAAAAAAATACAACTCCTTTTAAAATTTTAACTGTGCAAGTATAAGCCATCTTAAGTGCTCTTTACTGAAAAATCAGATCATAAGTCCATCTTTTTGTCTACATAATAGAAAAAGTCAAGAATTCTCAAGTGACTAGATTGAGAATAACATTAAACATGTTAATCATGGCTACTTCTAAACAACTTCTAGATAATTTACAGAGTGCACTATTGATGAAGTCAAGGTCTTAAGTTGTATTCCCTTACAGGACAGTCACTTGTCCACACAGTTGACAGAGTAATGGAGTACAGTCATAGAAGAAAAAAAAAAAAAAACTAGTTCAAGGTGTATGTCTCAAAAACCAGAAGCTTCTTTACTGAGTGCAGCCAGGTTAAGACTTTTCCATTAAGTATAAGCCAGGAAATAAATCTCCACAATATCTTTAAAATCATGGAAATTGCCATTAAAACCACTCTGTCTGAGTTTAGGAAAAAACACCATGAACATTTTATAGCTCCTCCCATCAAGAGATGGAGTCTGTTTCATCAATCCATTGAATCTGGGCTTGGCCAAATGATTTGCTTTGGCCAATAACGCTTTTAGCAAACATGACCTAAGAAGAGATTTAAAAGAGCTTACACACTAAGGTTCACCTTTTCTACTATCTTGCAGAAAGATACCAACCTAAGCTTTTACTGCAACATCCTCGACATGTGAGTAAGCTGGTCTAGGCCTTAAGAACTTCCTAGCCAACCCACAGAACTAAGAGAAATAAATAGTAAGTATTTGTGTAAGCCAGTAAGCCTCAGGATGGATAGATATGCAAATACTGATACTCTCTGTATTTGGGAATCTATTATAGAAAAACAGAAACATTGGGGCACCTGGGTAGCTCAGTCAGTTGGGCATCTGCTTTCAGCTCAGAGCATGGTCCTGGGATGATCCTGGGACTGGGCCCCACATCAGGCTCCCTGCTCAGCCGGGAGGCCTACTTCTCCCTCTCACATTGCCCTTGCTTGTGTTCCCTCTTTCACTGTGTCAAATAAACAAAATCTTAGGAGGGAAGGAGGAAGGAAGAAAGGGAAGAAAGGGAAGAAAGGGAAGAAAGGAAAGAAAGAAAGAAAGAAAGAAAGAAAGATCGATCTTGATCTGAAAGCCACCCAGATAAATTTCCATACTCACCACAGTGTTGCCCTTTCGTGCTATTGTTTTCATCTTCTCCTCCTGGACAATCTGAAGTCCCATCACAAACATTTGTGATTGGGATGCATTTTCCAGACTCTGGACAAGCCCATTCACCTGGGTAGCATTCACGAATATGGTGACTACTGCTTTCTGCAGGGGAGAAATAAAAGAATCACAGGCCGTATCACGGGTGGAGCCAGCTCTTTCTGATCCATGGGTCTACAAATGACCTAACTGGTACGTGCTAACTCTAACACTGATCTTTTACTGGGATTCTAAAGAGTGACAAATGGGGAGCACCAGGGTGGCTCAGTCATTAAGCACCTGCCTGCAACTCAGACCCTGATCCCAGGCTTCTGGGATCGAGCCCCACATCGGGCTCCCTGCTCTCTGGGAGGCCTGCTTCTCCCTCTCCCACTCCCCCTGCTTGTGTTCCCTCTCTCACTGTCTATCAAATAAATAAACAAAATATGTTTTTAAAAAAGAAGTGATGAATGATATTAAGTTCCATTCTTTCTAAGGTGGGGAGTTCTCAGCCAGGTTACAGGAGTAAGAAGAGACATGGACCTGAATTATCAAACTAGATTAATAAACCCTAGAAGAAAATTCAGTTATTTAAATCATGAATTACAGAACTAGACTTTATCGAGGTGATGCCAAGATTCCTGAGTTTTTCATCTGTTTTCATCTTTTTGGACCAGGATGTGCAGTAGTGGGTTGGGGTGGGGGTGGGGCTGTTTAATTTTTTTTTTCCTTTAGTGAAATGTCAATAATTTAAGAAAACCTGTGACTAACTGTAGGGAGACTACTTCTTGGACAACCAATACCAATGGATTTTCCCCAAGCATCACTCCCATTACTATACTTGCTTTAGGGTGTGAGTATTAGGAACTTCTGAACTGTTCAAGGCACTACTGGTGAAGGAGGTGATACTATTGGAATTTCCTTCTCAGAGAATCTTGAAACAATTCCCTGAGTAGCTGCCTTTCCAGCAACTACCAGTCCCTACTTCTTCCTCACATGTTCTGAGTAAAATAAGTCAACATGTATTGTAGAAGGCAGACAGACTGCCCCACCTACTCTACTTCATTGGTAAGAGGAAGAGATTATATTTCATACTGTAATTGAGTTCACTGTCTTTTTAAGAAAAGCTGGTGAAGTCACCTCCTTCTTCCCCACCAAGTTAATTAACCTACAGCCAATCCATAGATAATTTTTAACATAGATAATCCACACAGATAGAAATTAACAAGGGAAGTAGGAATACAAGTTCTGGAAAACACTTTAAGAAAATGCTTTTCAGGGATGCCTGGGTAGCTCAGTTGGTTAAATGTCTACCTTCTGCTCAGGTCATGATCCCAGAGTCCTGGGATCAAGTCCCACACTGGGCTTCTTGCTCAAAGGGGAGCCTGCTTCTCCCTCTTCCTGCCACTCCCCCTGCTTGCGCTTTCTCCCTCTCTCTCTCTGTCTCTCTGTCTCTCTCTGACAAATAAGTAATACTTTTAAAAAAGAGGCAGAGAGAGAAAAAGAAAATGCTTTTCAGTCAGAATCTCTCCTCCTTACCGCATCCGTTTTCATCGCTGTTATCCTTACAGTCGTTCTCTCCGTCACAAACCGCATTTTGACTAATGCAGTAGCCGCTGTGGCAAGTGAACTGGTTGCCTCTGCAGGTCTCATAGCCTGGAAAGAAACAACAGCTGCACTCCAAAGACAAAAACTGCTTGGGAAAAATCAAAGAGTTCACCTCACGGCCTAAACTTCTGTCAAGTATCTTAACAGAAAGACGTGGGAAAGAAAAGGGGGAGGAGAAGGACAAAGAAGGGGAGAAAAGGAAGAAAATAGAACAGCACCTGTGGGTCGAGGAAATAAACTCAGGTGCCTGTCTACGCTCTTCTCAAGATCACAAACAAGGTGGTCTGCTGTAGGCTGACACAAGAACACAGACTGATAAACGTGCCTCAGGCATGGCGATGCCCAGCGCGCCCTTACTTTATCACAAGCAGTGAACTGCTATCCACAACCAAACGCTTCTGAGTCACCCATTCCATGTTGTCACATTCTCTCTAATACTCTCACTGAAAAAAGCCCAGGGGCTAGAAGGGAAATCAGGCATGGCTCATAAAAAGTTCAGAGTGATGTTGAAAATATTTAACAAGGCAGAGGTGCCAACCAATCAAAACGGGTGTGGTGACAAATCATAATATACTAGTAAATAAATGACCACAAAAAGGTGCCAACTAATTTTGTGAAATTAGTAAAACTCTCTCAAAGAGACTTCAAACTACGGATTCCAGCAAAATGAGTCCAGAGCTGGCAACAGTGAGAGGTGGGCTGCATTGCAGGCAACGACTTGCGGGGAAAAAAAAGTTGGGTCAGAGTTAAAAAGCAGAGGCAACGAAAGCCATCTGTAACCACACTGACTTGCCTATCCCTCCCATTTCAGTGTGGTAAGAAATTTCAAAGTAGGGACGCCTGGGTGGCTCAGTTGGTTAAGCAGCTGCCTTCGGCTCAGGTCATGATCCCAGCGTCCTGGGATCAAGTCCCACATCGGGCTCCTTGCTCGTCAGGGAGCCTGCTTCTCCCTCTGCCTCTGCCTGCCATTCTGTCTGCCTGTGCTCGCTCGCTCTCTCTCTGATAAATAAATAAAATCTTTAAAAAAAAAAAAAAAGAAAAGAAATTTCAAAGTAAAGGGGAGAGCTGGGACCACATATCTTAGGGAACTTCCCCTCCCTTCCAAGTCCTTCTCTCACTCTCCTATCAAGGTTATCAGACCCATTCCTGAAGTATGGGTAATTTGAGAGCCGAGTGACACAATTCACCCTGTCCCATTGTGGTCTAAGGAAAAAAAAAAAAGCACACTATCCATCAGCAATCCTTCAACTTTCCACACTCTTGGACAGTAAAGGAGTCCAGGTCTCGCTTCGCTACTGAAGCTCATGCCACGGGCCCTAAATGATCTTCTGGCTCCATCTGCCATCAGACATAGTGACCCTTTTGTTCAAAAAGAGTAGTACAGTCGTCAGAAAGTAACAACAGGAGGACTCCTAGCAACCGAACCCAGTGTAAGGAAATCACCGTACTACAAGAATGCTCATCGCTGCCATCTTCGCAGTCCAGATAATGGTCACAGACGTAGGAGTGAGGAAGGCACACCCCACTGTCGCACTGGAACTCGTGGTATGCACATACCTTAGCTGTGTCACAAGGGTAGCAAGGGAGAGCAGAAAGAGAAGTTCAGTTCCACTGCAGTCATTTCATTTCCCGGGAAGATTTCTATCTCAAGCTTGAAAAGCGATTTTTATTATGCAGCAGCATGCTGGTAAATGTTTAACCACCAATCCTCCAGGAACAAAAAGGCCCTGACTTGGGAGTGTTTGCCAATTTCCATGGTGCAAATACTCCCACCGCGGCTGACTTCAAGCTACCAACATGAATTCACTGAACGCAAATTCGGCAAGAGGCTGTGGAACCTGCCAGCATGAGTAAGCCCCAGCACACCACCGCACGATCTGTACACATTACTTACTGCAATTGTTTTCATCAGAGAAGTCTCTGCAGTCAACTTTCCCATCACATTTCTGACTGCTGTTATAGCAGGCTCCATTGGCACAAGTGAGCTGTTCACACGTCTGGTAGTCTAAAAGAATGGAAACAGCACACAAATCTTAAATAAAGACATTTCTTCTGCACACACTTCTTAAGTGATTGCTACATGCGAGACACTGAATGCAGAGCATATATTGAACATGACCCTTTTGCAAAATTACAAAGGGGGTGGTATGCTAATGCGGGAAGCAGGGAGTTCTAGGAGAATGCATAGTGGAGGGAGACTGGAGCCCAGGGAAGTCTCCTTGAAGAAGTGACCTATGAGCTCAGAGCTGAGGAATGAGAAGGAATTTAACTTATTTCCAAAGGGAACCTTCTTTTACATAATGCAGATAACATCGCAGGAAGCCAGTGTACCACCACACGTGCTTTGAGAAATGAAGGGCTGTTTCTTTTGCTAGAGGGCTGTAGAAAGTAAACAGGCTTGTAGGTCAGGAAGGCTGGGACCTGGGGCAGCACTTAGTTCCTGTTTATTCTTACTCAAGCTGCTTATCCTCTCGGTGACCACTTCTTTATCCATACATTTGGGTAATTCACTTCACAGGGTAGAAGGACCTCAAAAGACCATTTCTCTTAAAGCATTCTCAAAAGCACCAATAACTGTTAGCACATTATACATATATGCTACCAAACAGATGCTTAACTCGGGTTTTCTAAGTGGCAGTGGAAAAATCAGGATGTCCTTTCAAGTCCTGCCCTCATGGGTCCCCAGACTTGAAGTGGGTATCTCTCATGATCCCAAATAAAGGCTTCATTCTGTTGGTTGTTTATGTTTCCCCCACCACACATGACATCCTCTAAAGATCTAGGATCCTGTCCTACCCACTTTAGAGTCCCCAAGCCTTAGTGTGGGGAATGGATGCCATTACTCAAGGTACTCTTGAAATGTTAGATACTGTTACTGACTTATCACAGATGAACTTTTTAGTTAAAAAGCTTTCAAAATATTTTAAGTTCTGCCTTTTATGGTGTTTAACATCCTCCTCCTCACAAATTGATACTTTCTTGGCCCGATTTTTCTTGTCATTCAAGATTGTTCTCATAACGATTCTCATAAATCTTCAAATTCCTCTTTACCTGAGGAAAAGGAAAAGGTCTCAAAAACTAGACAGTACAGTCTCACTTTCAAGGCTCAATTTTGCACTGAAGAACCTACTTTGAGGTTTCACAGACACAGAGGGTAATTTCTTGGAAAGTCTCAAATATGCATTCAAGTAGGAGCAGTGCATAAAAAATTCTGTGCTGAAAATATGTTAAACTTGTACTGTGTTAACTCACACTTTACTAAAAGATGGACTCTCAAATGATACTTTTCCATTTTTTTGTATACTTAAAGAAGCAGCCCAATTATTCTCATCTCCAGAAGTTCAACTGGACTATGTCTTTAAATACCTAAACTGCCAGTTATATTTAGTCAATCATATATTAAAATGGAATGCATTTAAAAATAGCTGATGAAGATTTTAAATTTTTTCTGAATTTTATTTTTTAAAAGTCCAAGAACCAGCTAGTGCTGAGGGTTATTGCTGTCTTTTCATCACTGAGATGGTATGCATTACAAATGTGCCTTCAAAGGGTCACACAACTCTGTTTATGAATTCTCACTTCAAGAGATGCAAGAGACCAGTGGAGTCTGGCCAGCAGTCACCCTCCCCCATGAGCCAGATAGCTCCTAGAGTCAGTATGCTGTCTAGCCTTTAAAGAGCAGAAGCAAGCAGGAGAGAGATCTTAGAAAAAACCATCTTTGCAGTAGGTAAGGTATCTGTGTATAGAGGAAAATTTATTTGAGCGTGGATGCTGACTACCTCATTTGAGGTTATTACGGTAGATACAAAGGATCTGGGACAAATACACGAAGTGGATCGCTTGTTCTCCCCATTCTGCTTTTTGAAAGCCAGTGCCATAAAACTGAGAAGGGAAGAACCACAGCAGTATCCACTGACAGGATAAAAGTTTACTGACACGCCTCATTCCCCCCAACAAACGACAAGGCCAGCTTGGTGTCATCAGGGAGAGTATTGTTATGGTCAGAGGTCAGCAGTTAGACACCCGGAATGAGGAGCAAATAGCTTTCTTGTCTCTGTCCACGCTGATAATGAATCTCTTCTCAATCAGCCAAAGAAGGACCTGCCTCAACTCCTACAAGCTTTCTGGTCTCTTCTACATGTAGTTAACTCAGGTATATGCCCATAGGAAACACTGCATGGAGTTACCTGACTTGACTAAATACTGAAAATATTTGGAACTCTCCAAAGGGTTCACAGAGGAAATGGTTCCACATCATTCACACTAAGCAAAATAAGAAATGAACAGATTCTATTTCCCTCAAAGATTTCTATTACAAAATGGTTAATGAGTTTTCATCTACCCCAGGAAATAAGAAGTCATAATACCTTGGGATTGGGAGATAACTAAAATCTTTTTTGGTTTATTTGCTGAGGAGGTCAGAGTCTAACCTTGTAAACCTTTTCCCATGCAGCAAATCCATCAGGTAGGTGAAATGTCCTGAAAGAGTTTAAGTAAAGAGAAGCGTAACAGAAGAGATAATACACACACACACACACACACACACACACACACACACACACAAACAGAGAAACTTGCTCTTCTAAGTTCTGTCTCAATGGAAAGATTGACAGGTAACTATTAATTAGCCCCAGAACTCTAAACTTTCATCTAAATGCAAGAACACACTTGCTCATACCATCTCTTCCCTCTCCTTTCCTTACTTTCTCCACATTCCAAATGTATATATTTGTTCCCCCAAGTTGGGAAATTCCCATAAATATACATACAAGACAAATGCTTGAAGATTTTAAAGATTTTTTTCTCTACTAATGACTTTATTTGGAGCAAGAAAGTTCCATGCCATAATTCTGTTTAGATAACCGAGGAGGACATAATGACTTGAAGACCTCGTGGACCTTCCAGAATGGAAATCATTCACAGCAAAGCAAGATATAAATATTAACACTACTTCTCTATTATCTTGACAAGAAGTCTTTAAATACATTCTATGCTGAGAACTCAGCAAAACGGCCAAAAAGCATATAGAAAAGACGACAAAGTGATTACAAAGAAAGGGAAGGCATCTAGAAGGTAGATTATGAAACTTAAGCCAAGATTTAAAGGAAAACCAGAAATTACTGATAAAAGTCCTGCTTGAGATACCCGAGACTTTACAAGGTCCTAGCCTCATCCTTTTAAGTTACTCTGGGTCTAAGGAGCGCTAATCCTGTGAAAGAATGATTTGCCAAAAAAAGTCTGCCAGTGTGGCAACCAGCACTTACCTGCAGGTACTAGCCACAAAAATAAGCAATGACAATAACAGTCATCAATAATATATATTGAAAACTATGTGCCAGAAATTTTCTAAGTACTCAGTGTATATGAACCCCTTTCATCCTTATAACGGCCCTCTGAGGTCGGTACTATTACTCTCATTTTATAGATTTCATATACGTGTCTTTCTGAGGTTAAGTAATTTTAAAAAGTTCTGGCAACCAGTAAATTGGAGAGTCAGAATTCAAATTCAGGCAATCTGGTTACACAATGCATGTAAAAAAAAAAAAAAGTTACAGAAACAAAAGGAAATTGAATGTAAGGAAATAGAAACTCTTAAAAAAAATGTAGCTTAAAAAGAAAGAGAAATAAAGCAAGAGAAAAAAACAAAGTTTTCCCTTTTTCCATTTAGTTTCCCATTCCTCTTTCGGGGTCTGGAGAGGTGAGACCAACTTGGATTTATGCTATAGTCTACAAAGGACTTTAGCCTGGTATGGTCTAGGAATTCCGTGAACCTCTCTGCTGGGAAACAGAGCTTTCTGGGAGGACCAGAACAAACAAGAGAGTCAGTACCAAAAAACAGACCACAAAATAGCAGGGGATCCACTCTAGTCCCTCCCAGTCAAATTCAAGTCCCTGAAGTGAGTGCCATCACAGACTAGCACCAAGGAACTATAGTAATATACAAGAGAACAAGAGTAAAGCATCTTTCAAGAGAAAAGTCTCTTCCCAAAAATAATTTTGAATGGCTTTCAGTTAAAGGCATAGACATAGTAAGATTTATAAAATGGAAATAGCCATTCAACACCTTAGGAACAAAAAGCAAACACAGTCATCCCAAGGGCTACAATAATTGGACTAACAGCAAGGATAGATTACGCCACTTTGAGGAACCCAAGCCAAAAAAAGGAAACGCATTAAGTTATCTAGTTTTCCTTACCCTGCTTTCTTTGAACTGCTAGGTCTTAAGTCCCAAATCCCTATCTCCTCTCTATCCACAGGGACCTGATTTACACCGAAATTAGAAATGTGCCTCAGAGGCACATTCTGCAAAGATTTTGAACTACACTACCTCCTCCTTCCCATGCACAGAACTACCACCCAAATCTGCAAAGACTTATGTAGTTCTAACTTCTTTTTTTTTTTTTTTTAATTTACTTATTTGACAGACAGAGATCACAAGCAGGCAGAGAGGCAGGCAGAGAGAGAGGAGGAAGCAGGCTCCCTGCTGAGCAGAGAGCCCGATGTGGGACTCTAGATCATGACCTGGGCCAAAGGTAGAGGCTTTAACTCACTGAGCCACCCAGGCGCCCCTATAGTTCTAAATTCTTAAAAAAATAATAAAAATCGTACTTTAGCCCTAATATAAGAGCAACTGAACAACAAAATGGATGGAAAATTGTGTACCATACCCTCCAAGGAATAGGGCAAAGAAGTATGGTGTCTTCTCATGGGTGAGCGAATGTTTATAATGTGCACCAGACTTAGTGGTACTGGTTCTAGAAAGGAACTATGAGACTGTGGGTTTTCATTCGGGGTACACAACACCTATCTCTTCCCTATGTTACTTGCATGACTCATCTAGGCAGAACGAACAAGCAAATTTGAACATGAGGAAGACTACCTGCCCCACGGACTTATGAGGGTGGCCACTTTGAAACCATAACCAGAAATGGTGTGGCTCAATCAGGGAAATACAAATCCAAACCACAGTGAGCTATCACCTCATACCAGTCAGAATGACTAAAATAAACAAGTCAGGAAATAATGGACGTTGGAGAAGATGTGGAGAAAGGGGACCCTTCCTACACCGTTGGTGGGAATGCAAACTGGTGCAGCCACTCTGGAGAAAAGTATGGAGGTTCCTCAAAAAGTTGAAAATAGAGCTACCCTACGACCTAGCAATTGTACTCCTGAGTATTTATTCTAAAGATACAAACGTAGTGATCCGAAGGGACATGTGCACCCAAATGTTTATAGCAGCAATGTCCACAATAGCCAAACTATGTAAAGAACCTAGATGTCCATCAACAGATGAATGGATAAAGAAGATGTGGTATATATATACAATGGAATACTATGCAGCCATCAAAAACAACAAAAATCTTGCTATTTGCAAGGACAAGGATGGAACTAGATGGTATTACGCTAAGCAAAATAAGTCAATCAGAGAAAGAAAATTATCATGTGATCTCCCTGATATGAGGAAGCTGAGAGGCAGAGCAGGGGGTTGGGGGTTTGGGGGGGTAGGAAAGGAAAAAAATGGAACAAGATGGGATTGGGAGGAAGACAAACCATAAGAGACTCTTAATCTCACAAAACAAACTAAGAGTTGCTGGGAGGTGGGGAGGTAGGGATAGGGTGGCTGGGTTATGGACTTTGGGGAGGGTATGTGCTATGTGAGTGCTGTGAAATGTGTAAGCCTGAAGATTCACAGACCTGTATGCCTGGGGCAAATAATACATTGTATGTTAATTTAAAAAAAAAAAAAAAAAGAAAAGAAAAAGAAAGAAAGAAAGAAAGAAAGAAAGAAAGAAAAAGAAATGGTGTGGCTCAGTTCTCCTACCAGGAACCGGGTTCCAGATAGATTAGGACTCACTGGCAAATCATTGCTGGGTGAAAGCCATTGTGCTAAAAACCAGTTATCCTACAGAGCACTACCTTCCTTTTCAATAGGATTTCATTCTACCCAACATATATTTATTGAAATCCACCTTCCTTGACACTTTGCTAAGAACTGGCTGAAGAGGTAAGTATGAGTGAAGCAGAAATTCCCACAGCTTTTTAAAAAATGTTCTATTCAACAAATAATTAGTGCACGCCTACAGGAGTACGAGGTCCCAGAGAAGTGACGAACTGCATCAAATCCCTGCTCTCATGGAACCAACATTTTCTCTGGGAGAGTGGAAGGACAGACATTAAAATAAATGTCCCATAGAGAAAAATGTTACGAAAATACAGCAGGGCAGAATGATAAGCATGACAAAGGAGTCCCTCTCTGATAAGGTGAGGGTTTAACAGGAGCCCCTAGGGTTAGTGAAGCGAAGGTCACTGGTGGCAAAGGTGCATTGCCAGGAATGCGTTCAGGAGACTGGTGGCCAAGGGCTGTTTTCAGTGAGTCCAAGAAAGAAAAAGGAGAGGAAACGGGAGACAGGGATATTAAAGACAACTCTATGGAACTTGGTTATACAAGGGGGCCAAGAAGTTGGGCAACAGCTGAGAGGGGCCTTAGGGTCTCTGAATAAACAATGTGCTTGTATGATGGGGATCTAAACAGGAAACTTCTGTTTCCTGAAGGTTTCTGGGCTCTGACTTCTACCTGAACTGTAAGAACACTAGAAAGGTACATGTGGGACATGATATGATAGATAAGACAGGGTCAGTCTCCCTGCTTCTGCTTTCTCACCTGCGGTACAGAGAGGACAAGGGGGAGCAAGGCTTCCTGGGCAGCATAAATGTGTAACTGAGTTTGAGGAAAAGCACATTCTTCACAAGCCATCCTGGTCCACAGAATGACTCTTTATTCCTCTGTTTCCCCGTCTGGAGTTTTCAGCAATTAGATATATAAAGGCAAATGTGTGAATTCTAAAGAACAGAAAGTCAATAGAAATAAAACTTCACAGACAAAGCAGCCCTAGTTGCAGGCAGACCAAATACTGCTGATTACCAGCCAGAAAGCCTTCATTGTTAACAGGGATTTTATTTACCCTTTCTCTGGCCTTCCGAAGTATCAAAAGAGAAGGACTGCAAACCAGTGATAATTAGCTATAGTTTTACTCACACCAAAATCACTCTAATGTGGTACTTGATAAAAGCAAAATAATCTCTTCGCTTAACTGGAAGAAACTGTACAATTTTTGAGCAACCGAAAGTCACTGCAATATATTAACTGAATGACCCATAATTGCTGCATTGTTCTGATGTTTATCTTGGACTCCGCATGAGTGGTTTTTCCTTGATGCTAATCCCATTAGAAGTAAAATGGACTGCAGTTTTGAATCTCCTGTTCTTTGGGGGAAAAAATTAATTGACAAGCTATTTCATAGTAGGGACCATTTTAGAGATGGCTGGACTGAAGTATAAAATAACTTGGGGAAAATGAACTTTTACCTGTTTCACAGCTTTTTATAATATATATGTACACGCACACCCATTCACATCTACACATTTAGAAATAGTTCTCAAACACGAGAATAACTGAAAATATCCTATGCATTTAGGAACAGAGCAGACAAAAAGATCACACGTAATAAAAGCAGCTTTCATACGACCCAAAATTTATCTCAAGGATAATCTTTTCAGAGGGCTCTCACTATGCTTGCCCTCCTGGCAGTCTCACCCATTCTCTTCCTTCCCATCCCCCTACCTCTCTGAGAGAACTCTTACACACTCCTCTTTGTTCTGTTCAAGGAATGCCTGCGACAGACACAAGGTGCTCTATGCTGGAGCTCAAGACCTTGATCTTAGAAGCTTGAAAGGGTAGGCACTATAACCTAGGGGTCTGATCTGACAGGCAGGACTATGAACGATAGGGTTAAGCTTCCTGATCCTTTCAAGTATTGGGGGAAAAGAATTAAGTCCTTCTTTGGAGTTTTTCCAACACCATTCCTATATTTAAGTGGTTTCTAGGTGGCTAATATATTTAGACCCCTTCCTATAGACAACCTAATTTCTGAGCAATAGAAAAATGAAAGTCACCCTCATAGGCTGATCGTACATTTGTGTACCAGTAATGTTCCCCATGTATCAGGACACAGAAACAACAGAATACAGAATAAAGTGTCATGTCTCACAAAAATGATGTGAGACATATTCTAACATTCCAATTTAAAACTAATAAACAGCTACTAGATACCTGAAGGGATGTTTAAAATAGCTAAGTATCTCTATGACCAAAGGAGTCTTAACAACCATCCTCAATGGCTGAGTTAGACATTATGTGCCTCCCAGTGGAAGTATGTGCCTATATTCAAAGTATTTCTGCCCCTCCACACAGAGAGAGAGAGGGAGAAATCCTTGCATTTTCAAGCCTCTAAACCAATGTTACTTTCAGCTGGAGCAGTGGTGGGAGATTTGGCTCCCAGAGGACATTTAGCCTTGTCTGGAGACATTTTTGATTGTCATAAATGGGAGGACTGCTGGTTTCTAGTGGACAGAAGACAGCGTTACGGTTATACATTATACAATGTGTTAGACACCGCCTGGTGGTAAAGAATTATCTGGCCCCTATGCCATGGGCAACAAGGCTGACAAACCTTGCTCTAGATCTAGCTACCAATTTCCAAAAAATATAAGGGACAGATAAACATGTTCAAGGACATCAAGGGTTGCAATGAGCAAACCCCAGACTGTGGGAAACTCAGGACAAGTAGCTTGTTTTTTTTCAACAAAAACATTGCAAGGAGTTAAAAACAGAAATGGAAGGCAAACTTTCAAGTCTAAAGACAGCAACTAACTCCCATGCATAAATTTTATTTGGACTTTGATTTAAAATACTATAAAAAATAACAAGCCACTGGGGAAATTTTAAAAATTAATTATTTTAAAGAACAGTTGTTAACTTTTAGGTATGGTCATGAGATTGTCATGTTATGCTAGGTTTTCGTCCGTATGTTTGGAGATAAATAATCATTTAAAGATAAAATTAAGGTGATTTGTGAGAATTGCTTCAAAATAATGGGGAGAAGAATAGAGAGGTTTTTTGTTTTTTTTTTTTAAGATTTTATTTACTTATCAGAGAGAGAGAGGGGGAGAGAGAGAGCACAGGCAGACAGAATGGCAGGCAGAGGCAGAGGGAGAAGCAGGCTCCCTGCTGAGCAAGGAGCCCGATGTGGGACTCGATCCCAGGACGCTGGGATCATGACCTGAGCCAAAGGCAGCTGCTTAACCAACTGAGCCACGCAGGCATCCCAGAATAGAGAGTTTTATAGATAAGACAAAATTAGCTAAGAGTTGGTAACTGATATAACTTGAGTGATGAGTACAAAGGAGTTGATCTTACAATTCACCCTGCCTTTTGATTTTGTTTAAAACCTTCCAAAATAAAAGGCTTTCAACAGTAATTCAGGCAAAAATACTCTGTAAACTCCCATTACTAAAGAAAGTATTACAAAAGCATGAGCATAGGGTTTACACCTAGGTTAAAAGCCTGGCTCCTCCACACTTGATTCTTGACAATCTTTATAATCTCTGTAAAAGAGATGGTCATCACACCCACCTTGTGGTATTAATGTAAAAATCGTACAAACCAGGGACTGGTGCCCAGTGCATGGCAATTTCCCTCCCCATTTTCCACAAGTGTTCCGAACAAAGAGGGAAAACAAAATGAGGCCAATCTGTCTCTCTATATTAGCACTTTCTGAAGACTTTGACCCGGGCCATTCATTTCTTTCTTGTCCCAAACTGGCTGTGGCCAGGAGATCAAAGCACAAAGAAGTATGAAGATTCTTTTCTTAGTTTCCTGATTGGTTAGACTTTTTTTGGTATTCCTGCATCAGTAACACATAGTGATAAATAAACAAGGCGAAGAGAAACAGGAAAGAATACTTCATTATAAAACCCATTTACATGTGTCAGATTCATCTCAGGGTTATGAGTCCTGAAGGATTCATGACTTGTAGGATTCTAGGAGCAATTAACTATCATCTAAATCTGGCTCTCTTTCCTTAATAACAAATCCTTGTTTCACCTATTCCTTGTACTTAAAAAAAAAAACAAATAAAAACTTGATTAAAAAAAAAAACAAATAAAAACTTGATTAAAAATTCCTGCTCAGATATTTTATAAAGCTCACTCACTTCCTTTTCTTCATTCCTTTCTATACCAGCTGCTGGCATACTCATACACTGCCAGCTTTTTTCCGGAAGGTCTATTGGCAAAGCCGTGGGGCAGTTGTACTGGTGACTTTAGACTTGGCTGCAGGGTGTTCACATGGAATAAATCCAAACAGTCTGTTTCAGCTGCCTTTTATTTTCCCCAAAGTAGTATTTCCTTCATTCCCATTGCATTTCCAATAAAGCACTCATTTTTATCCACTTGTAAATTAGGGATAAAGACACAGACTGTTGGCTTGTGGCACAGCCTCTGGTTCTCTCTTAAACTTGCAAAAGCTAGAACTTTCTCCTTTTGTAAATAAAGTCCTTCATGAAAAGCGATCACCAGACTTGGAACCAGAAGCTGGATTTAGCCCTAGCACTGCCACACATTGTACAACCTTGAACGAGCCATTCTGCTCTTTTCAGTCTCCGTTTCTTTATTTGTGAGAGTATACTAACACCTGCCCTATTGTCCTCATTGAGGAACCTAATTAAGAATAATAACCAAAATTCATATAACACTTAGCAGTTTATAAAATACTATAAAATATGTGAACCATCGCTATTTTTTTTTAAAGATTTTGTTTTTATTTTATTTCACAGACAGAGATTACAAGTAGGCAGAGAGGCAGGCAGAGAGAGAGAGGAGGAAGCAGGCTCCCAACTGAGCAGAGAGCCTGATGCGGGGTTTGATCCCAGGACCCTGGGATCATGACCCAAGCCGAAGGCAGAGGCTTTAACGCACTGAGCCACCCAGGCAACCCAACTATTATTAATCAAAAATAATTTTTTCACTTGCCACAATGAAGAACCTATTGTTTGCTTTACAAAGTACTGAGAGGCCTTGACTCATGGACTTGTTATTTTGTGACATCCAGACAGACACTACCATCTTTATAACAGCCAGTACTAAGTCTAAATTTTCAAAGTGAAAAGGTGGGGGGAGGCACCTGGGTGGCTCAGTGGGTTAAACCTCTGCCTTCGGCTCAGGTCATGATCTCAGGGTCCTGGCATGGAGCGCCTGTCAGACTCTCTGCTCCATGGGGAGCCTGCTGCCCCCCCCCTCTCTCTGCCTGCCTTTCTGCCTACCTGTGTGTTATTTCTCTCTCTGTCAAATAAATAAAAGCTTAAAAAGGAAGGAAGGAAGGAAGGAAAAAAGAAAAGAGACCTGGGGCGCCTCGGTGGCTCCATTGTTAAGCACCTGCCTTCAGCTTAGGTCAGCTTAGATCCCAGGGTCCTGGGATCGAGCCCAACATTGGGCTCCTTACTCAGCAGGAAGCCTGCTTCTCCCTCTCCTACTACCCCTGTTTGTGTTCCCTCTCTTGCAGTCTCTCTCTCTTGGTCAAATAAATAAATAAAATCTTAAAAAAAGAAAAGAGACCCAAATTAGAGGCAACATAATCTCTCTCCGAGAGAACATTTAAGTTGGAAATTATACAACTGTACCAGCAATTCTGCTGGGAAATAGAGACACAAAGACAAATTGCACAGTGTCCTCTCAAAGGAAAATAGACTCAAAGAAAGAAAGCATGAAGGAGAAGAGGTGTTTCTTAAACTGCTCCATGTGCTGGGGTGCCTGGGTGGTTCAGCTGCTTAAGTGACTGCCTTCAACTCAGATCATACTCCCTGCTCAGCGGGGAGTTGGCCTCTACCCCTCCCCACTCCTCCTAGTGCTCTCTCTCTCACTCACTCTCTCTCTCTGTCTCAATAAATAAAATCTTTAAAAAAGTAAAATAAAATGCATTCTGTGATAATGATGTGGATCCAACATGAATCTGGACCTGTTTGGACCCAGACCTTTCCTTTTCACATATACTAGTATTTCTTCCATGAAGAGTACAGTTTGAACAGTATAGTGGAATGATTTGCTCATAACCAGTTTATGTTAGCTCCCTCCCAAGGGCATAGCACCTGACTGAGAAATGGAACAAAATATACAGAAGATGGTCTTCTCATCAAGAAACTTAAAATAGGGGCGCCTGGGTGGCTCAGTGGTTTGGGCTGCTGCCTTCGGCTCGGGTCATGATCTCAGGGTCCTGGGATCGAGCCCCGCATCGGGCTCCCTGCTCTGCAGGAAGCCTGCTTCCCTCTCTCTCTCTCTCTCTCTGCCTGCCTCTCTGCCTACTTGTGATCTCTGTCAAATAAATAAATAAAATCTTTAAAAAAAAAAAAAAAAGGAAACAAAATAAACCATTTGAACCAAAGGAAGAAATTTAGGAACAGGCCAGAAAACTAAATCAAATCAAAATGACCAAACAGTAGAGGAGGTGTCCCGTAAGGATGAATTAAAACTAAAATCTCAGTGGGAGACATAATAACTAAGAAGTTTGTGATCAAGTTTTCTGAGGTACACAAAGTCTAGCCACTGATTACTGGAATACCAAATATTAAGACAACTCCCTAAGCTTGAAGCACAAATTTAAGAGCAAAAGAAAGTAACATCACTCAGCTCATGGTAAACTTATGAAATGCAGCCTGTCAAATGAAATTCAGGGAAAAAATGCATAAAAACTCAAGGGAGTTCTGGATAAACTTGTAAGTGATATGTTTGCAAGGGCTTTTAAGCAAAACTAGGTATGTCTGAAGCTAAAGACATAGATGGACCACAGGACTGATGGACCTCGATTAGACTGACTACAAGGTCTACTGACACAGTAGAATCATTTCTATATTCTTGTAATCTAATAATTCCCCATAAATCTCAAGAGGGACAGATTACTCCTTACTTAAAACTTAAGATGTTCATGGTACACCATGACTGCATTCTCGTATTTTGGTTATGATAAAAATCTCAACATTAGACCATAGAATACTGGGATTTCTATGCCTTATCTTGTGGTGATCAGCTGCAAACTGATGTAATAAGCCGCCAATGGAGAACGCCATTTTCAAAATGTAACTGTTTTCCAAACTGAAAAATTGCTGAGTCCGTAAGAGCAGAAAAATTAATGAGACGTTTTACCCAGAAATTCACCATCATAATTTTTTTAAAAACCCAAACTGACAAAACTGGATCTTATATTCAATGTATTCGGTGACCTCTCAGGATTCTATGTTAATGTTAAAAGTCCCTTACTTCAAAAAAATACAGAAATTTGATGTGCTAAGGCAGGACACACTTACAATGTCTTGCTAAAAATAGCCTCCTATCAGAAGATCACCTCTAATCCACAAAAGAATCTGCCAAGAGATTTCAATAACAAGAGGCATATTGTAGGCATTTCTGTCCATCAACAAATCTAACAAATTGATTAAAATGCCAAAGGGACAAAGGGGGAAAGCAAATACAGTGCAAAGACTGTAAGGGACTCACGGCAGTCTTTCTCGTCAGTTCCATCTGAGCAGTCTGTGACGTGGTCGCACCTGTATTCGTTTGGGATACATTCACCATTGGAGCATGTAATTTGATGGCTTGAGCATGTTCTCCCAGCTGTGAAAGGGAAAAGATATTACTTTATAATTACTGCCAAAGACAGACCAATCCACTGACATTTACCAAAGATGAGTGAGGAAATGTGAAAGCAAAGGCAGGAGAATATATTGAGCATAAAATTCATAGGCTCAGGAAGCAGGTTACCCAGCTACACCAAGGTAGACAGCTCACAATGCAAAAGTAAAGGTATCATCAGGATACTATTAAAATGCTCACAGAATTGGGGCACCTGGGTAGCTCAGTTGGTCGAACATCTAACTCTTGATTCTGGCTCAGGTCATGATCTCAGACTCCTGAAACTGAGCCCCAAAGCAGGGACTCCATACTCAGAGGGCACACTCAGAGGGGAGTTTGTTTCTCTCCTTCTCCTTTTTCTCCCCCCGCCCCCCACCGCCCACTCAGGCTCACCCATGCATACATGTGCTCTCTCTCACTCTCATTCTCACTCTTTCTAAAATACATAAATAAAATCTTTTTTAAAAAAATGCTCATGGAATCCCATCAACACTTAGGCATGTTAGTGTAGACAATTATATTATCAACATGTGTTGAGAATACAATAATCTATATGATAAAAGGAATGAAAAAATTTGCATATATATGTAGGAGCTGGGGATCAGTAAGATTCCCCACTTGTTTAAACAAAAAGGATATATGCCAAAGGGTTATAACAGTGATTATTTCTGAGTGATAAAAATATGGGTGATTTTTTTCTTTAGAGTTCTCTCTACTCTTTAGAACTCTTTAGAGTACTAAAAATCTCTTTAGTACTCTTTAGAGTACTTTAGTAGTCTTTAGAGTACTTTCTACATTGAAGGTGCATCACTTCTATAAACAACTTTAACTAGCCTGTTTTTATCCTATGTTGATCACACTACGCAAAAGCAAGTCATCGGTAGTTTAACAAATTTGCCTCTGGATAAAACAGATCACATCTAAGGAATTGAGTGTACAAGCATCATGTGAATGCTGTTCTGTGAGCCCAGGGCAGGAATTATCATGGGATTTGGGGAATGGGGAAAATGTGTTCCACTGAAAAAAAATTACAATCATCGAATGGAAGTAAAATTTTTTTCCCCTGAATTTTTACACAGTTTCCTATACTTCTAAAGAGAAATGATACTCAAGTTCAGCAAAATTTGTTTTTCTGAAAAAAAAAAAATTTGGTTTTCTGGTGAAATTAAGCATGAGTTAAGTGGTATGCCATCATCTAACTCTAAGAAAAACCTTTGTAAAAGACAGGTGGATAATCAATCACCGCTTTAGAGTTGATACTTGAAGATTCAAACATATAAAGGTTACCATGTGATAAGTAAGACATTAAAAACTATCCATAATTAGCACCCTTTCCCACGCTTAACTGATTATACCTTTCGTGTCATTTCATTCCTTCTTTGTTTAATAAAATTAGTTCATTATAAATTGTTATGTAATTCTTTAATAGCAAACAAGATTTTTTCTAGTCAACTTCTGACACTTTGACAGTGCAACTTCGTATTTTCTCCCAGTACCTTGTATTAATAAAACTAGGATGGAGCAACTTTTCTAGAAGTCACTTACATATCTGGATTCTGCCCCGAGTAGACGCAGTTTTATCTAAGTAAGGCTAAAAGATGGATACTTCCTCATAAAATGCCCCTATAATACTTAAGTGTATATTGCCAATTTCCACATAAAATTAAAGAACTTTTTTTTTATTCCCAAACAGCTTTTCAAACAAAATATGAAGAAAAACTAAATCAAGTGCCAATATTATTTGAAGTCTCTTGGCTTTCTTCTTAAACTGAAGCCCAAAGTAATTCTATACTTTGTGCTTACACTTTCAAAGGGTAAGTTTAGGAGGGAGTAACTAAAGGCTCATTCAATGGGACGCCTGGGTGGCTCAGTTGGTTAAGCAGCTGCCTTCAGCTCGGGTCATGATCCCAGCATCCTGGGATCAAGTCCCGCGTCAGGCTCCTTGCTCAGCAGGGAGCCTGCTTCTCCCTCTGCCTCCGCCTGCCATTCTGTCTGTCTGTGCTCTCTCTCTCTCTCTGATAAATAAATAATAAAATCTTTTAAAAATAAAAGCTCATTCAAGGGTGCCTGGGTGGCTCGGTGGGTTTAGCTGCTGCCTTCAGCTCAGTTCATGGTCTCAGGGTCCTGGGATCGAGACCCGTATCGGGCTCTCTGCTCAGCAGGGAGCCTGCTTCCCTCTCTCTCTCTCTCTCTCTCTGTCTGCCTCTCCATCTACTTGTGATTTCTCTCTATCAAATAAATAAATAAAATCTTTTAAAAAAATAAAAAATAAAAGCTCATTCAAACATAGAGAAATGATAAATTAAAATTATATGGATCCATCAACCAGTCTGAGGCTAGGAGTCACTTACTCGTTACATAAACATCTACTGAGGGCCTATTACACACCACAAAGTATACCTACAATGGGAATACAATGGTGAATGAGGCACAGTCCCTACCCTCAAGGAGCTCATTATTTTCTAGAAAACACTTCAAAGACTTAATGAGAAAACAATGATGAAAGTGAAGTACGGGCATCCAAGGAATTAATTATAGAAGGATCAGGGAGGAGCGCCTAATTCACTCTGAGATAAGAGCATGAAGAGGGACAGTGTCTTTAAGAGGTAACACCGTACCTGGGTCCTACAGGAGAGGCGGCTAGGTTAGCTAGGTCAAAAGGGGGAAAGGACTCTCCAGCAACGAGCATTCAGGCAGCATGCACAGAGCTCAAAGAGGGACTCTGCATGACATGCCCATGGGAACTACGAGCACTGACGTGACCCCACATGGAAATTTCAAGGCATGAAAGGCCAAGTGATAGACATGGAAAAGTAAGCACCAGCTGTAGCTTAGAAGCCACCATAAACCAAGTTAGGGAGTTGGAGGTTTCTTCTTGAGGTGATACACACAAAAATGTTTTAGGGATTTAGTCAAATCTTTCTAGCATCATTGTCAGGGAGAACCCGAGAAGGCACAGGGTTAGAGGCAGGGAGGCCAATCCATAGGCTGTTGAAGTCGCCCAGATAAGAGATAACTGACAATGGGGCACCAGGCTGGCTCAGTCATGAAGCGTCTGCCTTTGGCTCAGGTCATGATCCCAGGGTCCTGGGATGGAGCTCTGCACCAGCCTCCCCGCTGAGCGTTCCCTCTCTCTACTTGTGTTTCCTCTCTCTCTCTGTCAAAAAAATAAAATCTTTAAAAAAAAAAGATTGCTGGCAGTAATGATAAAAATAGGAGAGAGGTGAACTTTTAGAGATGTTAGGCCAGAGTTGGTGACTAAATATGGGTAAAAGAATGAAGAATAATTCCAAATTTCTAGCTCGGGTGCCTAAGGGATTAGGATATCCTTTCCATGCTAACTGATTACATCTTTAATGTCACTGACAGCCATCTTTATATTTCCTCCAATAAGATGCCTTCATTATGAAATATGTTTTATAATATTCCAGATTAACAAGGAAAATGGCTTAGATCTGCCTACTTCTAATAGTTTGAGGCTGATGTTGTATTTTCTGAAGTTAATTTCTATGAAAAGATAATTCACGTAGACCAGAAAATATAGAAGGAAAAACCAGGCCAGGGGAGAAGATGATTAACTCCTTTGGACACTTGAACTTGAAGAATCCTGAGGATCTCCAACAGGTAGCTATACAAGAATATGCAAGACTGAAGTGAGGGCAAGAAATCTAGGTCATAAGCATAGATTTGGGTAACATCAGCCTATCCAGAGTCACTGAAATCGTAAGATTGGTTGAAATTATCCTGGAAAAGTGGAGAGTAAGAAGAGCTGCTAAGTGCACAGCTCTAAGTAACAGCCATACTCACAGATTTGGTAGCAGATCAAAGCAGTTCAGGAAAGAACTGGAGAGTGAGGAGTCACGACAGTCAAGGTACTAGTGTCAAGAAGGAGAGAGTGATTGCCAGAGTCAAATGCAACAGAAAAGTTCATCCAATGATGAAAAAGGAAAAAGTATACACTCTGCTTGATAATCAGGAGTTCTCTAGTGACCTTAGTGAATACAGCAGTGGCATATTTTGTAGCTAACGGATGTCTAATGAAGAATTTTCTATCATTAAAAATGCAAAAATTATGGGGCGCCTGGGTGGCTCTGTGGGTTAAAGCCTCTGCCTTCGGCTCAGGTCATGACCCCAGCATCCTGGGATGGAGCCCCACATCGAGCTCCCTGCTCAGCGGGGAGCCTGCTTTACCTCTCTCTCTGCCTGCCTCTCTGCCTGCTTGTGATCTGTCAAATTAAAAAAAAAAAAAAAAATTTAAATGCAAGAATTAGGGGCACCTGGGTGGCTCAGTCAGTTAAGCATGTGCCTTCAGCTAGGTCACGATCCTAGGGTCCTGGAATCAAGCCCTTCTCCCTCTACACCTTCCCACAGTCATTCTCATTCTCTCTCCCAAATAAATACAAAATCTTCTTTTAAAAAATGCAAGATTTGGGGCACCTGGGTGGCTCAGTGGGTTAAGCCGCTGCCTTCATCTCAGGTCATGATCTCAGGGTCCTGGGATGGAGGCCCGCATCCAGCTCTCTGCTCAGCAGGGAGCCTGCTTCCCTCTCTCTCTCTCTGCCTGCCTCTCTGCCTGTGTCTCTGTCTACTGTGATCTCTCTCTCTGTCAAATAAATAAATAAAATCTTTAAAAAAAAATGCAAGATTTATCTCAGGAAATCCACAGTCATTTAAAGTGGTATGTAACATTGCTTATAAATTACTGCCATCAAGTTTTCTCCATCTCTACTCCCAAATATCTTTATTCCAAGTTGTCCTAACTTAGGAATCTGTATCCCCTCTGAAAAGTATTATTATTAGCAAGGGGTCATCCACTACATAGTATCACTATCTACAGTTCAGCTTTCTTCCTACTTTGTGTGGGAAGCAAGAGAAAAATGGAACCAAAATGGCCTATCTAGCCAAACGATAAGTAACCCATCATTCATTAATTCATTCAGTACCCATCAAGAACCTACTATCCGCTAGACAAAATAACAAGTCTTAAAGATGCAATCTAAATAAAGCATAGTCACTGCTCTCCTGACATTCACGATCTAGCCCCATCCTGTTCCCACTGAGTACTCACTATCTGCAGATGATCCCTTCTTCCCAGGAGGACCACTGAGGGGGTAGGAAAATTGTTTCCTACAAACACAGGTTTTTTTTCCGTTGCCCTACTATGCCTGACAATTTCGATTCCACTGGTCAGTATTTCTGAGATACCATGCCCCATCTCCCTCTTTCAGATCGGGTCTCTCTTTTCGCCATTCTACCTCACATCCTGACACACAACCGGACCTCATCTGGACATGCCATGCTCCTGATTGGCCTTGATTAGCTCCTGCCCATGCCTTCCTCGGAACTGTCATTTGTCACCTCCACTGCCCTACATAATTTGCTAGTTTCCCCTTCAACATTTTGTCCCAAATATCACCATCCCTTTGCTGAAAGACCCCCTGACCACTACTGACAAGCCCTAACAGGCTGCTTAATCATACAGTTTTCATTTTAGGTTTAAATCAAAGTCGAACTCATGGGTATTTTGGGGATTTCTAGTCTCTTCCTCAAAAGACCCTCGGCCTGACTGAAAAGAGTTCACACTCAATGCTGGAGTCCAAAGGCCTGGGCTAAATTCCAAGCTTTTATAAATGTATCCAGGCCCTACTTAAGGCGACAGAATCTCCACTGCTAGTCACATAACAACTGAACAAGTTCTCACATGAAGCAGTCATCAAAAACATGTTTCTTCTTTGATCTTTGTCAGCAATTACTATAAAAATGCCAACAGGATCTTGGCTGACATCTTAAAAATCAACACAAAGTGAAAACAAGTGTCCATGATTTTGTGGGGTGTGCATGTACTGTAACAGAATGTGCAGTAGGCTCAAAGGTAAACACCACACAATGACGAGTTGGACTCCTTCACAGGACAATTGGGGTCAAGAGCCTGAGGTGGTTCCTGACAGAGTGCTATCTTCTCTCCAATTTCCACCTCAGTCCAACCTAGACTTCTAAAAAGGGCTTTGGTTTTTTTATTTGGGGGTCTTCTTTTTTGTTGGGGAGGGGAGTATCATTTAAAAATATACATGGAGGAAGGATATCATATTCTCTCTTCTAGATATTCAGATTAGAATTAGAGGGATGTAAAATCCAGGACTTCCACAGCCTTCACGCAATCACAGAAAGCCAGCCGACTGAAGAAGGCAGAGCAGAAAAGTGGGAGAAAAACTGGCTGATGTTACTGAAACTGGGAATTAATCAACCCTGAAACAACACTAGATTTAGGTTTCTTACTGTGTGAGATAATAAATTCTCCTTTTGCTTAACTTTTTGGAGTAGTGTTTTTAATTCTTTGCATCTAAAAACATCCCCATTGATACAGAATAATTTTAAATTATATAAATATCCTTAACAGAGAAAGCAAAAGAATGATACACATGGCTTATTTCTCACAATGCTTCCCCAAGATGACTCTCTCATCCAAGTTATTTACGCCCATGTCAAATCCTTTTCCAGTCTGAGCCCAAAGGAATCAGAATTTAAGAGTTTCTCCCAGTTTGCTGCCCTAAACCTCCTCAGTGCCCCGGAATGCAGCAACTGCCCAGGTCATCCCGATGGCTACCATTCCTTCTCATTGCGGCTCATCCTATGCAGACTCTACCAGCAGTCCCTGAAGCAATAACCAACACTGCCTCCAACAGACCTAGTACTAGCTCCACTTCCACTTGATCACCAAGAAGATAGTTTAACACTGAGGCAGAATGGAGAGATTTTAATGGAGAGTGCACTGCAGGAGCAAAAGGATCCATCCCACTGCCAACCACACAAAGGAAGACCCCACCTATAGATACCATGAAATGTTTTGTCTCTTTATTGAATGTAACACAATCTTAATTTAATATTGGGAACCTGGGCGTCTGGGTGGCTCAGTGGGTTAAGCCACTGCCTTCAGCTCAGGTCATGATCTCAGGGTCCTGGGATCGAGGCCCGCATCCAGCTCTCTGCTCAGCTTGTTATCTCTGTCTACTTGTAATCTCTCTCTGTCAAATAAATAAATAAAGTTTTTAAAAATATATATATATTGGGAACCTATCCTATTTCCAAACAGCTGGGGTACGTTTATAACTCCTCGGCACATTCAGACTCTCAGTATCCTCTAACCCTGAGTGCGACGGCAGCATAGGTTCTTCTGTCGATTAAATTCCAACTCAGCATTTTTAAATCATCCCATTGTTATTGCTTTTATAACAGGTTAGATTTTAGGTGTCTAGGAGGCCAAAACAAAATCCCTCTTATAAACACTTACGACAATGCTGATGTTCATCTGAGCCATCTTCACAGTCCTGGTCACCGTCACACTCCCAGAGGTTAGGGATGCACAGACCTTCACCCTGACACAGGAACTGGTTCGACTTGCAAGAAGGGGGAGCTAAAAAAATTAAGAAAAGGACTCATTATGTCGAACAGTCACCCTACTATGCCAACAAGCAGTGTTTATTTCAAAAGAATCTATGTTAACTCCAGCTTAATCTATTTGCTATATATAATAAACAATCCCCTGCAAGAATCTGTGGACTCTTGCATTCAATGCCAAATAATCTCAGCAATGGCCTCACAACAAACTGACAATCCAAAGCAACACACAACTACAAAGAATAAAACAAAAAGCCAAAACATATCCATACAAAGCTATGACAAACTATATTAAATTTAAATAAAAATTAACCATGAGTTATTGTTAAATTATGTGAAATGTTTTGAATTGAATAATTATTATTTCTACAATTTTCTTGCCTTATGATCTTTGGCAGTTTGAGCTTCCATGTACACACCGTAAAATGGGAACTATATTTGTCTCATTCTTTGCTATAAAAAATCAGTTAAATAATAAACGTGGAAGTGCAGTATAATGTTAGTTGCTATCTCTACTGTCATTGGCACCATTGTTATGGTCATTATTACGGAACATAGTTATTACATTAACAATTTCTAAAGTAATGTTTGTATACCTATTCATTTATTCCTCTATCCCAGAATACGCATTTCTTGCTTTTCTGCTCTTAGTATTTAACCTAAAAATGAACCTGGGAAGCCCAGAGGAAGTGAATGGATAACACATAACCATGTCTCTACAAATAGAGCTATTCCCTTGCTCAAAATGTGATTCACAGACTGGCAGCACTAGCATCACGTGGGAGCTTGTAGAAATGCAGACTCTCGGGTCCCACTCCAAACATGGATGCAAAACTTGCACTTTAACAAGATCCCCAGGCACTCAATTTGTGCATGGAAGTTTGAGAAGTACTGTACAGACCTATTCCTCATCCTTCTCTCATTTTCAAATGCATCATGATCCAAACGACACACCAGAGTTTGTTCCGTTGTCCACTAGATGACCAACAATTCAAAACTAATAAATTTTTCACCTGATTTCTTGAGTGTTGGATGATAACCCTTGTCTTTCACAAAATCAGAATGAAAGAAATTACAGGACTACAACTAATCACATACAGCAAGCTGAGAAAGCAACAGATATTAAGGGCTGGGATTTGTGCAGGAAAGAAGCCTTCAATGGATGAATTAACTTCACTATACCTTTGTTTCCTAATCTGAAACCTACCCCGGAATATTAAGAGAACTAAATGAAGAAATACATGTAAAAGTGATTTTTTCAGGGCGCCTGGGTGGCTCAGTGGGTTAAGCCGCTGCCTTCGGCTCAGGTCATGATCTCGGGGTCCTGGGATCAAGTCCCGCATCGGGCTCTCTGCTCAGCAGGAGCCTGCTTCCTCCTCTCTCTCTCTCTCTGTCTGCCTCTCTGCCTACTCGTGATCTCTGTCAAATAAATAAATAAAATCTTTTTTAAAAAAAGTGATTTTTTTCATTAAACTTTGGGTTTATAATACTACTATGCTTTTAACTATAATTTTTGAGGTTCTGAAAAGTTCAATGGATTTCATTCTTCTTAGATTTTATTTTATTTACATTCAACTAATTAACATATAATGTATTACTAGTTTCAGAGGTAGAGTTCAGTGATTCATCTACAACACCCAGTGCTTATTATATCACATGCCCTCCTTAATGCCCATCACCCTGTTACCCCATCTCTCCCAGCCCCTCCCCTCCAGCAGCCCTCAGTCCGTTTCCTCCAGTTATGAGAACTATAATTTTTTTAAACCTAAAATCACACTAGCCTCTTCTGTGATCTTTTTGTGCAATTTACCTAAATTATACTACATCCTTTATACAAAACCAGACTCCTCCTTGCATTACAAATCACAGTTGGTCCACAAAATTTCCAGAGTGAATAATCTGAAACAGGCTTATAGGCTTCAGAAAACTACTCACAAATTTGTTTCCTGTCATGGTCATGGTCATGGCCATGGTCAAGGTCATGGGTAAGAGAGAAACTGATGTGAATTGAACCCCTCCCTCAAAAGGAACTAATGGAATGCTTAATGCCATCAGTTCTCTTCAACCACAGAGATCTCAAAAGACTTAAGCCCAGTCCCAAATCTATCTATCACTAAAGGCACAGTTCTTTGCCTTTGATACAGCTGAATTCACCAGGAAGTACTTCTGTTATTTGAAAAGAGCCCCTCCTCACTTACGGCAGCCAAATTCATCCGAATCATCTAAGCAGTCTTTGGTCCCATCACATCTCCAGGATGCAGAGATACACTGCCCATCTTCACAGCGGAAATGCTCACTTCCACATTCTGCAACTTCACAAGCAAAAGAAAACCAGTTGAAAAACTTACCCACACAGATATTTAACCAAAGAAATACAAATGTTTTATAAAATGAAAAACTATGCAATGAATTAGTCATCAAAGGAATGTGAATTGTTTACAAAATCAGGAAAATGTTTTTATAATGATTATTATTTTATCCATTTTAGGGTCTGCGGGAAGAGGTCATTTCTGTACACAGCTGACTACAGAGTGTACCTAGATGTAATCAATCTAAAAAGAAATTTGACAGCATATATCTTGCTTATTCTTAGTCCCTTTATTTTTAAAGATTTTATGTATTTATTTATTTATTTATCAGAAAGACAGAGTGCACAAGCAGGAAAAGGGAGAAGGAGGCTCCTTGCTGAGCAAGGAGCTGGATGAGGGACTTGATCCCAGACCCTGGGATCATGACCTGAGCCAAAGGCAGATGCTTAATTAAACTGACTAAGCCACCCAGGCATCCCCTTTAGTTCCTCTGTTTTTAGATATTCCCCCCCCCCTCCTAAGGAACTAATCAGTGAATTAGACAAAGATTTATGTCTGGAGTTTTTAATCACAACATCACAGTAAGTTGCAAACTTTCTAGATGTTCAATAATAAGGAAAGGATTAAAATTTTCTTGTATCTTTATTTTGACATATTAAGAACTCATTAAAATGGTTATGTAGTACTTTTAAGTGATTTAGATAAATATTTATAATATGTAACAAAGATGAGGATATATAACTTTACCTAGAACAGAGTTACATGTTGAGAAAAAAGTGTAGGAAAAGACTGGAATGTTAACTGGTTATCTCTGATTGATAACATCGTGAGTAATTTTCATTTGCTTGACTGTGCATTTTTATTTCTTTCAGTTCCCTGACCTTTATTTTTTTAAGTGCCTTTTTAATACTTAATAATATATAGCAATTATGGCTCTTTTTTCTTAGATTTAGACCAGTATTTTGGCGTTTTGTTTAACTACTCTGTAAGATGCCAGATCTCTCAGTTCATCTCTGCAAACAAACAAAAAATTTTAAAGCCAAAAAAAAAAATAAAAGAAAAATCTCTGCACCCAACCAGAGTGTACAAATTTGGCCCCCAAAGTTACTACATTCCCAAGTAGCAGTGATATCTCCTAGTGAGACCATAGTGAGACCAGAAAGAGAACCTAACTTAAATACTTTTATTTCATTCAACCAATATATCCAGCAATTTTCCCAGGTCCCCCAGAGGACTAATTCGAGAGTTGGAAATCCTCTGAGTTTCCCCAATATTTACCAGCGACTTCCCCATGTATTATGTGCCAAGTAGGAAACTGTTTTAAAGAGAGCAGCCAACATCAGCCCAACTTGGAGAAGACTCAAAATCATTCCTTCACAAGCCCAAGGTGGTAGAGGAGTCATCTAGGGGTTGGAAGAATACACTTATTTTCCCCTATGTATTTTAAGCAATCGTGCTAAATTACCTATTTCAGTTATTGGCTAATTAACCCAAAATTAGGTAAATAGACAAATCAATTATCTACTCCTAAAGTAAATAAACAATGTGCTATCCTGACTTGTGTAAATGCAGGCATATCAACAGCATGACATAAACACAGTTAAGTGATCTATTCCTAGGGGATATAGGCTCCTTTGTTCATGGAATGTTCAAATCTGATTGTCTGGTAGTGACATCCTGATTTATAATGTATGCTGCAAATGGTCAGAAACTTCCCGTGGCTAAATGGTGGTACCGAGTGGTACAGGAATACATACACCCAAATACCTTGTAGAGACTAATGCACGATGGTGGTTGGTGGTGCAGGTCTGGGGTTGGTGGTGCAGGTCTCTTATCAACTACCTTCAAAACACAACAACCTCCCTTGCAAAAATGCCCCTAAGGAATGTACAAATTCACTCTGGAATCCCAGAACTTCTCATTGGATTTTGTTCTACAAAGCAATATTTCCATGGGAGATTAGGGGCTTTGGAGGTTTAGCTATTAACACAACATATATTAAATCATTTTTATCAATTAGGTCTATTGTTAGTAATTCAACGTAATACATTTGTAAGTTCAGTACATTTGTCTCCCTTAGTATCAAATAATATCTGGCTGAAAAACTGTACCAATCTAAAGGTCAGTCTACTTACAAAAAGTTTCATATTGCTATGAAAAAAAGAAAAACATAAACTTAGAAACTGAGTAGAGAGAAGAAAATAACTTCTCAAAACAATCTATTGCCTGTTATAAAATAAATACAATTCTTAAGCAACTTTTATTACAAGTCAGATTTTATTTTTCCTAAAGTATGAAGTTAAACACATCATAAAAAGAACACAAAATTGATACCCAGAAGTCATTTTTTACATCACTTCAAAGCCAATTACATAAAACACATAAAAAAATAAAGTTGATGGGGGAAATTTTTTAATTAACTCTTCCTCGTTAGTGTTTTTTCACATTTCATCTCCCAAATCAATTATCTACAATAATATATCAAGCTGGATTTACTCAATTTATCAACAGATCCATGATAATTCATCTGTCAAATTCACCTTTTCAATATTCCCTTCCACGCCTGTTATAACTCCCAAATGACTATTGTTTGGAAATACCTCTCCAGAAAAAACAAACCAATGCTTCATCATTGCTGGGTGGCCTCCCAGCAATCAAGCAAAATGCTCCACTTGTGTCAGAAGCCTGTCATTCATTTTATTACAAAGGGAGTATGTGCTATTTAAAAGCAAATTACTAGTGAAAAGCTCTGGGTCAGGTCTGATAACAATTGCAGGTGGCCCTGATTTCACTTGATCTGTATGCCCCGTATTTGTTTTGTTTTGCTTTAAATAAGTAGCCTTTATTCCTAACCCCACCAAAGCTATCTACTCCTTACAGTTTAATAATTTGAAATCCAAAAAAGCAGGGAAAGGGATTCACACACTGGAGCTAAACAGTTTATGGAGGAAAATAAAAAATCTAAATAGAGCAAAATGAAAATTATTTTTCAACAAGTGTTCTCTAAACATCTATATCCAATCCATCCAGTTTTAACCTAGAGGTAATTTTGCAAAGAATAACTTTCAGAACTTTAAAATAGTTTCCCTCTAGTAAGAGCCAAGGAGGAAAACATCATAATCCACACTGAAATAAAAAATCTTTTGTTAAGTAAGGGGTGCCTGGGTGGCTCAGTTAAGCGTCCAGCTCTTGATTTCAGCTTGGGTCATGATCTCACGGTTGTGAGATCAAGCCTTGCATCTGGCTACATGCTGGGAGTGGAGCTTGCTTAAGATTCTCTCTCTACCTCTGGCTCTCCTCTCTCTCTCTCTCCCTCTCTCTCCCCCTCTTCACAACCCCCACCCTAATATGTATATATTGTTAAGAACCAGGAAGGCATTGACAAGAAACCATTAAGACAAATGAACACCCTACTTACTTTCCCAGCACCAGCCCTGGCCTTTTCTAAGAATCAAAACAGATGGTACAAAGATGAAGAATACTCATGGGGCACATAAATGGCATGCACCATTCTAAGCACCTGGAAAACTTCAAGTCATTTGACTTCCACAAAAACCCTATGAGATAGATGTCATTATTATGAACACTATACACACAAAGAACCTGAGACACAGAGCAGTTCAGTAACTTGCCCAAGATCAAACAGCAAACATGCACAGCCAAGCTTTGGACCTAACAGTTCTAGTTCTGGTATCTGTGCTGTAATGACCACTGCTCTGTGTCCCCTTACACCAAAGAAACAAAAAGAGAAAGAAAAAGAAAGGATTTCACCAAGCTCAAGAATAAATGTAAAAATATTTTCCAAAGATGCTATCCACATTAACTGAATTCATGAACTTGGCTGGTGTGGAATCCATCTCATCCCATATGCTCATATAATTCAGTTGGAGAAGAGTAGTCTACCTGGCAACTAAGATTGCACATAATAATTCTTGGGCTTAGGAAAATTTGCTGCAATCAAAAGCAACCCAGGGAAATTTAAAAAAAAAAAAAAAGAGGTTCAATCTTCAAGAAAAATTATACTAGACACAGGAATAAACTTGTTTTCCAAACATATTAAAGCCCCAAAATGGAGAAAAACGAGAGTAATCCTAGCATAAATAGCATATCCCAAGCTTCCTGATCTAAGAATGTGTTAAGATATTAAAGAAACCATTAATGCCTAGAGGAAGGAGGAAGTCATTCATTTTTCCAGTGCAGGTAACAGTACTGAATTAAGTACACTACTTCTGTATTCTTCATAGCCCATAGCACAGTGCTAGGCACATGCGGATAGTCAACACATATTCATCAGATAATGAAAATTTCTCTTCATAAAATTCAGCCTCTTGGTATCATTATATAGATAAAACCATTACATAGATAAAACCGTCAAGGCAAACAGTAATACTTTATTAAGACTTTGTTTGCTATCTTAAATCCACAGAAAGGAAAATAAAATCTGGAATAATTTGAAATTACTTTGAAAAAGGAATGCCCCAAAAGTTTAAAAAAGAAAAAGAAAAATATTGGGTCATAGTGAAAGGTTTGATTCTTTTACCCTTTTCTAGCTGAGTTTCTTTTCTTCTCTCATAAATTCTTTTCTCTAAAGGGAAAGGCAAGTCATAGTCAATGAAACATTGTCCAAAGTTAACAGAGTAAGGTAATTTCTATGGCAAATCCTATTTTCCCATTAGATCCTCTTAACATGTGCTGGTCCTTCCAGACAGTTGGTCTACCTGAGGAGCGCATGTGCCTTTTTTAAGATGTGTCATGTTCAATTACATGACATTTTAATAGTCCTACCTTCACTGAGCTCAAAAAAGCAAATGCAAGAGGCAATTCCTTAATTCATCCGTAATTCTTACTTCACTTTTTCTGTACTTGATTTTTATTGCCTTGACATACTTTTGATGTTTATAAGTTGGGTGAAGATTCCGTACAATTCTCACACCTTATCCATACCCACAATGCCTTTTTCCCTTCAAAGACTGAGAGTCACTTGCTTTTTTCCCAAACTTCACACTGCAGTCATGATAGCCAAGCGTATCAACCATCAACCAGACTGATGGGCGGCAAGACCAACTGATGGAACCCAAGCAAGACATATGCAGCAAACCTCTCTTTCTGCACAACATTCTAGCTGCCCGGTTTTCCTAAAAGATTGTCACACAGGAGGCCAGAGTTCTTTTTTTCTTTTTCTTTAAGCCAGTTTACAAACCACTGAGTTGACTGTTTTTCCCCAAATTATTATCTCAGAGCCCTGATGTCTGATTAGAGCAAACCAACATTAAGGACACATTTCAAGAATTCAAGGACTTTGAAGCAAAACTCATGAAGCCACTTGATGAGTGATCATGTACACACATCACTTAAGTGCAGCTTAAAAAAAAAAAACGAAAGCATATGATGTCAGATTCACTAAAGCCATAGAAAAACATGTATACCTACTATGAGCAAAACATGGTTCTAGGGCCTGTGGAAGAAACAAAGAAAGATATGGTCCTTTTTTTTTTTTTTTTAACAGAGCTTACAAATTTATTGAGGACGGAAGTTATTATATAAGTTAGCCATGTATTTTAAGTGTTTTCAAAAATTTCTTCATTATAATCCCACAACTCTGTGGACTAGTATTAATAGCCCCATTTCACAGATGAGGAGCCTGAGGCTTGACCAAATCTCTCAACTAACTAGTAAGCAGAGGAATAGGGATTCAGACCTTGGTAGTCAGGCTCTGAAGCCGTGCCATAAGATTATAGATGATTTGGTTCCAAATAAGCAGCACAGACAGAAAGAATTAACTGGTCTCAAGGAGAAAAAAAACTACCATCACAAGCTGGAGTAATTAGAGAAGGCTCCGGATGGAGGGTAAAACCGCACTGGGCCATTGTGGATGAGCAGGATAAGCAAAGAAGAGGGACCAGCGCTTTGTTTAGGGTCGGAACAATTTGAGAAAAGCCCAGCACAGGTGAGGGCCTAAGGGGCAGGCCTCTGCAGGACAAGTGCAAGGAACCTTTTGTGAGTGGAGGACCTGGTTGGAGAGATGGAGAATAAAGTACCATAAATATGAAGCAAAAGAGTGGGTTGACTCTAAGAAAGCTTAGAGTTCACCAGTGGCTCTGGGTAAACGTTAAGCCTGAGGATACAAACTCTGGTCATGAAAACGGCTTGGGGCTCCACTTCATTCCCGAGAAACTGAGTCTGTACACATAGTATGAATGAGCTCAGTTGAGTAAGCTGGTCAGTGATTCACTAAGAGGTTGCTACCAGATGGGGCACCTGGGTGGCTCAGTTGGTTAAGCTTCTGACTCTTGATTTGATTCTGGCTCAGGTTACCATCTCAAGGTCACGATCTCAGGGTCATCAGATCAAGCCTCACGTCAAGTCCGGTGACCAGCTCTCTGCTAAGCAGGGAGTCTGCTTCAGATTCTCTCCCTCTCTTTCTACCCCTCTCCCTGATCACATGCACGCACATGCTCTCGCTCTCCAATAAATAAATCAGTCTTAGAGAAAAAAAAAAAAAAGCTGCTAGCAATGACGGGTCTCATCTTGCAGTCCCTCCAGTGGTCCCAGGCCTAGTCCACTTGCATGACAAATGACCAGCAGGTTCTACAGGTACACCCAAGGTACCCTAGTGTCCTTTCCCCACCAAGCTGAATATTTCTGAGCAGCCAGCCTAAAGAAATCAGTCAGCCTCCAAGACAGCTGATCTTAAAAACTGCTGCATAATTTTTAAAAAGTTCCTTTTCAGGGCGCTTGGGTGGCTCAGTGGGTTAAAGCCTCTGCCTTCAGCTCGGGTCATGATCTCAGGGTCCTGGGATCAAGCCCCGCATGGGGCTCTCTGCTCAGTGGGGAGCCTGCTTCTTCGTCTCTCTCTGCCTGCCTCTCTGCCTACTTGTGATCTCTGTCATATAAATAAAATCCTCAAAAAAAAAAAAAAAAGTTCCTTTTCAATGACTGAAAGCCTGCAGAATAATGTGACATGCCATCAGAGTAGCCTCTCAATCTGAGAAGTGGGAAATTGTTTCCACCTGTTCTAACAATTCCCCATTTTCACGTAAACACGAGCGACCTGCCTTCTTCTCCTTCCCCCTGGTCTCTCACATTCCACTTCATTTTCACTGAGCCCCTCCTGTCCTGACAACCAGACTCTGGATCAGCACTGCAAAGGCTTACAAATAAAACCAGACTTCTCGGGGGGGTCTGGAGAGGACACAGCTGGCATTTAGAGTAACTTAACTGCCCTGGGCAAAGCAGGATGTATAGCATCTCTGGCCCCCATATGTGGAATGGCAGTAGTGCCCTTGCCTGGGACACTGTGACAGCAGAGAACAGCCACACACGTATCCAAACATCCCTGGAGAGTGGTGGTACCACCCCCGGTTGAGAACAACTTAGAATCTGTAAGCAGCTTGGAGATTCAGAGCTCAAAACATCTTAACCCACATGAAAGAGATCTTCTAAGAAAACCCCTATAATAAATTCTTCCCTCCTAAAGATAATAAAAATTTCTTAAACAGCAATCCCACTCCCTCCCACCCAGCAATAAGGGAGCCTGGGATTGGGCAATATCATGCCGCAGCTCCTAGTACCACCAACTTGAAACGAACTCCCCTGGGAGTGTGATAAAGAATCTCAGTTCCAGGGAGGCCTGCTTCCCCCTGGAATGCTCCACAATGTGTCCACAGGCTTACCCTTCAGGGGTGGAGGGGGAGTCCCACAGGAAAAAAAAAAAAAAAAAACAAGCCAAAAATCTGAAAGCCTGAAGCAGTTCATTAATGTAAAAGGATCATGGTCATGAAAAACAAAGTCACTGACCCACCTGCTTTATGGGGCAAACTCTTCCCACCGGTACACTGATCATAACAAGAAATAATTTCTTCCATTGTCCTCTCCCAACCCCTGCCACACACACTTAAAATTGCTAACTACAAAATAAACTGGCAAGCCCATGAATGCCTAAAACATTCAAAAGAATTGCCAAGTTTTTACCAAGAACACTCAGCCATGAAAACTTGTCAGCCAGTACCAAAATCCGGACGCTGTGTTTGTGTTAGTCTTTTCTGTACTTCCCCAAATAATTCATGTAATGCTTTCTCTATCAGCTAAGACACTGAGGTTGCTGTGGAGGGACGACTCCTCCACGTGGAGGAAAACTAAGCCCAAGACCTTCATCCCCACTCCCTCCGAAGGGCCTGACTGGTTATCTACCTCTTTACTGGCCAAAGAGCAACACTTACAGGACGCTATCGAGAACACTATCCAAACAGAAGAAAATTTAAGTCACCTGCTCTCGGGTAAATAAGGAACTAATGAATCAAACTATACATAAGAAAAGAGTAAAACACCTTTCAGCACTTAATAATTTAACAGGCCCTGTACAAAAACTATAAATCACCCTGATTTAAGCACTGATTTCCAACCCCAACAGCCCAAAGTACTCCTATATGGCTTCACGACTAGCAAATGTAAATTACTGGAAATTGGCTGAATGGAATCAAACACTAAGAAAGAAAACAAGCCCTTGTGAGAAGTTAAGGGACTACGCACATGTGCGAGCAGGCAGCTTTCCCGCCTAAGGCTTATAAAGGGTGCGACAGACCTGCTCTCAACCCAAACGCAGTGTTTACAGACAGCATCGTATCAGGGAATCCGGGTTTTTCTGATTCATTAGGTCCAAGTGTTGAACCATAAATCAGATTGATACATATGTGTTAAAGCCGCAAACATCGATGTCCACTGGCTCATTTTAACAAGCAGATGAGATCACCAGGTTATCAAATGAACAATGGCATTTGATACTGGAAATTGTGACAATTAGCAGCAGAAGGAGAAACTGATTCTCAACTGGTGATTCTCTAAGTCACAGACTGAATCAGTTGTAACAATTACATCAGTCTTGACTGAATCATACCAACACCTTACTCTACTCCTCCTCCCTTATTCCATGTTACTTAGGAACATCAAGGGGAGGTGTTAAGGTTAACAATCAGTGTCCAGGGGTGCCTGGGTGGCTCAGTGGGTTAAAGCCTCTGCCTTCGGCTCAGGTCATGATCTCAGGGTCTCGGGATCGAATCCCGCATCCAGCTCTCTGATCAGCAGGGAGCCAGCTTCCCTTCCTCTCTCTCTGCCTGTCTCTCTGCCTACTTGTGATCTCTGTCAAATAAATAAATAAAATCTTTAAAAAAAAACAGTGTCCAGTCACTGAACTTAACAAGACCTAGCATCTTGCACCCTAATCTCAATTTGATACAAAATGGTAACTCGTTCTTATTTAGTTATGGCCCAAACCCCGACTGGACTAGTACATGATTGCTAAGTGGATTTATAGGTCACAAATTTCATGCTAGGACCTAAATTACCTCTCATTCTAAATGTGTAAACTTTCAGAAAGCAAAGATCAGTTTATATAAAGGTTACTCTGAAGTAACCAATGTTTCCAGGTCAATAAGCAAGTATGTTGACAACTATGATCTGGAATGTTGATGCTTCTATAAGGCTCATTACATTGTTACTTACACAAACACTGACTTTCATCACAGTTCATGTGTTAGGAGACCAGTTGAGGTACACAGAGGGATGACGTAGCTATGGGCATGTATGATCTCTGACAAAAAGAATTTTCTTAAACTCTTAAATAGTGAAAATCAAGAATGTAAAAATAATTCTACCAATTAATTTAAAAGCCTGTTCTTGGGCAAGAAGTGCTGTTAATTAATCATCTGCTAAACTGAAGTTAACATTTTTAATAAAAACATATTTTTAATTGGTTTTACACAATATTTTTGTTTTTTTTCCCTTTCTAATGACAAGTTATAGCTCAGAAAGAAGTTTATAAGCAGATGTTCAAAATCCTCCCACCATAACCTGATACACGAAAATTAAACAGAAGTAGATGAGATTAAGTGACCAAAAGAAGAGTGATGGCAAGGTGGCAGGATTCGATGACGATTCTACCGTCAGGGCGCCTGGGTGTGGCTCAGTGGTTTGAGACTCTGCTTTCGGCTCAGGTCATGATCTCAGGGTCCTGGGATAGAGCCCCACACCGGGCTCTCTGCTCGGCTGGGAGCCTGCTTCCTCCTCTGTCTCTGCCTGCCTCTCTGCCTAACTTGTGATCTCTCTGTCAAATAAATAAATAAATCTTTAAAAAAATAAATAAATAAAAGATTCTACCATCAACAGAGCCCTTATTTTAAACTGTGAGTTTCTAGTGGAAGGAATAAATACCTCGGTAATCCTAATGCGCAGTAAAGTACCTGCTAGTACCCAGATGCTGCTCAATAAATAAACAATATGTGAGGCATTAGAATAATACATGGGTAAATCCAAGATGATTACCAAAAAATGATAAAGGCTTGAAATCTTGATGATTTGTGGACTTTGATAATGGATCCCGCTATTTATCACTGTTTCTTCTGATCTAATTAACAATTCAACAATCATCTCCCTTATTGACCTGGCGTGAGAGACCAGAAAGATTCAAAGTCAACCCCAAATCCTTGGGAGCCTATGTGTATGTTTGGGTCATTCTCTGTTTAGTCAGTAAAGGATGGGACCCCACGTTATATAAAACATTACATTTACATCCAGCACTACTCTGAAGCGAAAAAAGTACTCCGCACCACTTACCCCAAAAAAGGCTAAAAACAAGAACATCTGATTCCACAAATCAAAATTTGTAATTTTTATTATAAGATTTGCTAATACAACAGAACCATGATTTCGGTCTCCCTACACAGAGTCAAAGGTAGAGCTGAGTTTGTTAACTTGGCAATCTATAAAATAGGATCCATTACATTTGCAAAGACTTTCTTTCATGTTGTTGTTGTTGTTTTTAAAGATCTTATTTATTTATTTGACAGAAAGAGATCACAAGTAGGCAGAGAGGCAGACGTGGGGGGGAGGGGAGAGCAGGCTCCCTGCCAAGCAGAGAGCCCGACGCAGGGCTTGATCCCAGGACCCTGGGATCCCAGGACCCAGGACCCAGGACCCTGAGATCATGACCTGAGCCAAAGGCAGAGACTTAACCCACTGAGCCACCCAGGTGCCCCAAGACTTGCATGTTTGAATGAACTAAATATCCTGTCTCCTCTGCTATACTGATCTTAAAGACTGAGCAAAAAGAACTTGAAGACATGCCTCACTAGCAGGTTATCTGTTATGCTAGCAGTCCCCTGGCCCTAGTTTGTCATGCCTGGGCTCAAGGAGCATTGACAGATCTCCAAATCACTTTCAGGCTCTATAAATGTCATCACTTTGTGTTATTATGTGATTATGATGACTTGAAACAACTCAATAGCTTATTGACACAGAATCAGCATTATTATATTGTCTCCAACTGATACTCGTGTGTAATAAAATGGTGTCTGGGTTTCTGATTACATATGGTGAATTTATAATGTCCTAATATTAAGAGTAGCTTAAATAATATTAAGAGCAGCTTAAGTCCATCTGTGATGTTTGTCAGAAGCAGGAAAAACAATGTGGAGCTATTTCCTAAGATTTTACCTAATCTGTATGATAAATACTGTTAAGTAATGACAGTAAAAAAAAAAAGGCTACTGTCATTATAAATTTTTAACTATGCATTAAAATAAAATCTTAGAATTTTATTTTTTTTTATTTTTTTTAAAGATTTTATTTATTTATTTGATAGAGAGAGATCACAAGTAGGCAGAGAGGCAGGCAGAGAGAGAGGAGGAAGCAGGCTCCTGCTGAGCAGAGAGCCCGATGCGGGACTCGATCCCAGGACCCTGAGATCATGACCCGAGCCGAAGGCAGCGGCTTAACCCACTGAGCCACCCAGGCGCCCCAAATCTTAGAATTTTAATGCTGGAAAAAAGTAATGGTTCCAGTAATAAGCTACACTAGAGAATATATACAACAAAACCTTTACTGACACACAAGTAATTAAATCCATCACTTATTGGAATTTTGTCTATATTAATCACAAAAAAATAAACTGGTATTAGGGATTTGGTAAAAAATAATAATAATAGTTAACAGTTTTTAGTTGTCTGTCTCAATTCTAGAAATCGGGTATCTATGGTTACAGTCCTGAGGCAATGAATGAATGAGCCGATATACAGAATGAGTCCTAAGATACTAAGATAATTAAAAAATATTTCAATTAAATTTAATAAGAAATTCAGATTTTACCAGAAAGAGCTAAAATAAGGTATTAATAAAGAAAATACTAGATTAAGAGCCAAGAGACACACATGGGTGTCAACCCTTGCAATAGTACTGACTGTATTCACATCACTCTAAATTCTGTGAGGGTAGGAACTATTTGTCTCATTGACTATTGACTCTTCACTCAATAAATATTTGTTGCTTAACTGGCTGAGCTTGGTGGACTTGGATTTAAACTCTCTGATACACAGTTCCTTTACCTGCAAAATTTCTTACCTGCAAATCAGGTTCTGGTGAGGACTACAGAGGTCCCTGTAAACCACCAGCACAATGCTAGAGGTACAGCAGTCCTTCCATGAGGGCTGGTTCCCCCTTGGGTACTCTGACCCATCATCCAACTTGAACATTCTAAAAGTCTAAGCAATAAAATACTCGGGGATCAATACCTCCACCAGATAAGAGCTGTTTGTTCTGATGGAGAGAAACATTCCAAACCCTGACCCACCTTGCTTGTAGGAAGCTCAGCACTGAGAGCAAGGCTGGACAGTGGTTGCCTGGCTTCCTGCACAAGAACAAATATCCACTGGCCCAGTCTGGAGTCAAGGACAAGACTGAAAATCAAGATTTATTCTAGGAAATAAAGGTCAAGGTAGACCCAAAACCAAGCCTGCCACTGATTCTCTTTATGCATCTTTCTATTTTCCAACAATGAACGTTTTTTATTATTTCTTCTATTATAAAATCACTGGTTCCGGTGAGTCTCTGGAATTTGTATGTGGAATACTATTAAGGTTATCATCTCAACACACAAACACATACATATAAACCCACTAGATGATAAATATAAAGGCTTCCACACAGTGAACCTTGAATCATTGTACTACACATTGAACTATCTTTTTTTTTATTATTTATTTGACAGACAGAGATCACAAGTAGGCAGAGAGGCAGGCAGGGAAAGAGGAGGAAGCAGGCTCCCCACTGAGCAGAGAGCCCGACGCGAGGCTCCATCCCAGGACCCCGGAACCATGACCCGAGCCGAAGGCAGAGGCTCCAACCCACTGAGCCACCCAGGCGCCCCTGAACTATCTTTTTAGAGTCAGTCATACAACTTTCCTACTGACCTCAGTTTTTGCATCTATATGTGGACATAAAGAAATGGAAGATGTAAATAAATTCAGGATTTTAACCAACTGAAACTAAACTAAAAAGCTTTCCATTAAGAAGGTTCAGAAATTTTCTACGTCCTAAATTTGAAAGAAAGATCTTTTAAATTTTTCTTAAAAGTATTGAAATACTCATTATCCTAGTTCTCTAGACTTTCTCCTGTATAATAGAGAAATGCTTCAAAATGCAAACACACTGACTAAAATAATTTGTGCCTTTATATTGCATTCACAGAAAACTTAAGATGATAAAGTTGTTACCTTCCAGTTCAATGGGAAGGGCTTTATGTAAACCTAAGTATCTGACCCTTCCAAAAAAAAAAAAAAAAGAGTAAAATATCGTGGTGTCATGACCCCAGCCTTAGGCTTCCCTCAGACCTTATCACCTTCCTAAGTACCCTCCACCTCACAGAATCTGTGTGCTCTTAAGGAGTCAACTTAACAGCTGTCGGGACACCACACTAAAGACAAGCCCACAACAATTTGGCTCTCTTCAAGCAAACCAAAACAGCTATCCCATCTCCAGCCAGAAACGAGGCAAAGCCAGTTCTTCCGCGTGCAGGGTTCTGTTCACTGTTTACTAAGGGCACTCAACACTTCACTAAACTCAGTGGGTAAAGTTACAAAGGGGGAAAAGCAACTTAAACTTGAAAGGCTCTTCTGATAGTCCAGGAATGAGGCAATTAGGGCCTTATCTAACTCAATGGCCCAACCTCTGCTTCATTTCCCGCACTCTTGTTCTAGAAATCCTTTCCTTCTCCGTCCCTTGGGTTCCCATAACATGGCTAGAGCTTTCATGGTTCTCGACCCTGACCCCAAAATCTGCTCCCAGTGACTTATTAACAGCAAAGTTTAAGTGATTTTTAAAGCCCTTCCGTGGGTATTTGCACTCTCAGCAGAAAGTAGGAAGCCCTCGAAGGAATGAATTTTCTAATTGTGGCATTTTAAGTATTCTCTAATGCACAAATACCTTCCTCACCAGCTTGGTGGGGCAGATTTTTGGAGGATAAAGTATCTTATCAGGACTCCTAATATCGTACCACACAGGTGGTGGTACGTGTCCGCCGCCATCTTTGCTGGTGCCAAAATTCTCAGCAGTGAGACAGCATTTCTCCATAAATGCACAGGCCAGTTAAAATACAGTCAAAGGGCTTCCCAGGAGAATTTGGTGACATCTTTGCATCAGTAAATGTGTCTTCAATTACTCTGGCTAAAGAAAAAGGTCCTGGGACGCCTGGGTGGCTCAGTTGGTTTAGCAGCTGCCTTCAGCTCAGGTCATGATCCCAGCGTCCTGGGATCAAGTCCCACATCGGGCTCCTTGCTCCGCAGGGAGCCTGCTTCTCCCTCTGACTCTGCCTTCCCCTGTGTCTGCCTGTGCTCGCTCTCGCTCGCTCTCTCTCTGACAAATAAATAAATCTTTAAAAAAAAAAAAAAGAAAAAAAGAAAAAGGTCCTAAAGAAATATTACAAAAGCAATGACTCCAAAGGCCTAGAGAGACTCAGATAACAAATGAGCATGATTTATTGAAATACTGCTGTTTGGATTCTTTTGTAAACTGAAACCCCTTACTCTACTATTTGTAACTCAAAGAACTCCTACTAGAAATGCACGATTTACCAATTCCACCAATGGGGAATATATGTGCACATGTCCATGTACCCACACATACACATACGTACACACAGGGAGGCCCAGCGTTACAAAACTGGCTGACGAAGGAATAAAATCTAAGTATATTTCCTTTCTTCCATCCAACACAGTGTGTCTAAAAGGTAACAGCTATTCCATAGAAGGTTAAGAGACAAAGCCTGAATAACCAGAGAGCAGTGCGCTTGATAATAGTACTGTAAAAAAGGAGGGAGGAAGGGAAGATTGTTTAGAAGCCAAGAAACATTCCAGAGGTTAAGGCCCTGGTGTTGTACAGCCTGTGTATGCTCTCTTTACCAACACTGTGGCCGGCATGTTATTAAGTATCTATGCCTCAGTTTCCTCATCTAAAAATGGGATAATAAGAGCTCTTTTCGTAAGGTTAATATGGAGATAGAGAAAGGAGTATGAGCGTGGCACGTTACTAAATGTTCAACAAATGTTCGTGATTGTTATAGTTTCAGGCAAGTGTTTTCTGATCCTTTAAACTCTGTATTTTCGGGGCACCTGGGTGGCTCAGTGGGTTAAACCTCTGCCTTCGGCTCAGGTCATGATCTCAGGGTCCTGGAATCGAGTCTCGCATCGGGCTCTCTGCTCAGCGGGGAGCCTGCTTCCCTCTCTCTCTCTCTCTCTCTCTGCCTACTTGTGATCTTTCTCTGTCAAATAAATAAATTAAAACTTAAAAAAAAAAAAAAAAACCCTGTACTGTCTCCCTTGGAATTTTATAGTTTCTGTTTCATACACAATTGTTTATACTCTAGCATATCCATATTCATAGCTGCAACCCATTTTGAGAATCTTTTTAAAACTAACCTGATTATAATAGCTAAATTTTTAAAAATCAGATCTAATACAAAAGTTTAAATATTATCTTATTACTAAATTATCAGTTTTATTTTTAAATTACACTCTCTCCTGGGGTGCCTGGGTGGCTTTTATACCGGAAGAAAAAACGTATTCAAAATGAACCTGAACTAGAGAAATAGAACTTAAATCACAAAGATAGGCAAGTTTTCAGGCACACATCTATTCCATGCACTTTGAAAAATACATTACTACTTAGTGAAATAAATTAACTCTCTGCAAGCTTATTTCTCTGGTTGATAGTAACTGTTTTTAAGACATTTCAACAATTACATTTTAGGGGTACTTAAAATGTTTAGCAATAATTTAAAAAAAGAAATCCTGTTTATTAACTCAATACCACATGCCTATACACAGATATCTCAGTCCAAAGAAGTTGACAGTGACAATATTTCTTGAATGATGGAGTTACACAATATGGAACTACTAAACCCTCATTTTAAGTGTCTACAATCTAAAAATTCTCATTTTGCCTACAGTGTGGAAATCGTTTCTGACTCAATGACATTTTGAAAAAAGTCAAGCGTGAAGGAAACAGAGGCCACGTGTGACAAGAGGGAAAATCCTTAGCTTTTCATCATACATATACCGCTGGCTGTATCAGCACTACAACCATTAAGAAAGGGGGATTCTGGTGTAAAGAAACCAGAGAACACGAGTATTTCTGGCCGCAAAATCAGAGACTCATGGATGCATATAACACAGTAATAGATCTCTACTGTGTAAGGCTGAAGGTTAAAAAAGACCTTAAAGTTGAATTCCAACATTCTGTTGGAGCATGCTATGTGACTGCAATTTTCCCTCTTATCCCCTAGAATGATTTTAAAGTAGGCTTATCCACATCATCGTCCTTCAAATATTTAGAGAGCGCTAACCATTGTTCCCTTGATTCTGCTCTCCAAAAGAAACAGCCCCAGTTTTTCCATCATTCCTCCTATGAATAGTTTCCAGTTCTCTCATCATCCTTGTTTCTCTCCTCCAAATTCAGTTGAAATAGTCTTATGTCCCTCCCAAAATGCGATCTGCAAAGCTGAACAGATGCTCAGTGTCACCTGGACCAAAGTAGCCTACCCCAGGATTCACTCCCCTTCCTCTTCAGAAACAGAATCTCCATTTGATTCAGGTGAACAAGGTTTTTTAGCTACATTGCCCAGACCTCAGCAAAGTGCAGTCAGTTTTAACTGTGGTCACGATCAAGACTAGAAGTCTTAATCAATGAGATGAAATGTAAGCAGCAGGATTGTACGGGACTTCTAGGAAGTCTCCTTTAAACACAGAAAGCACACCCTTCCTTCTGCTCCTCCATTTCCACTAGCATGGAGCTAGGATGGCTGTGGCTACAGCAGCTGTTTCGGACAATGAGGTGACCTTAGGGATGGATGCCACCACCACAGGATGGTGGAACAGGAAGACCACAGGAGTACCAAACCAGCCTTCTGCTACTAGTTAGGTATGAGAGGAACAAACGTTTTTGTCTTGTTCAAGCCAAACAAAATCTCTACAACAACAGTCCTATCACCTTCCCTCGGTGACGGAGTCCCTTTACTATGCTCATGTGGCTTTTTTGACTTTCCACTAAAACAAAGCCTTCTTGAGTTCCTGCTTCCATGTGGCTTTGTGCCAGACACAGGATACCAGAGGAGGCAGGCATAACTCAGCATTAGTGGTCCTATTCTAGAAGAAGCAATAAAATACACACATAAATAATTGTAATTCACTGTACGATGATAAGAGAGGTTTAGAGAACATTCAGATGAGATGGAGGAAGGCCCTGTGGAGGAAGGAGCATAGAAGCTATGATACGCAGGTCGAGGGGAGGGCACGCCTGGCAGATGAAACAAGCTGAAATGGCCACAGAGGCCAGAAGGTGGAAGGCATGTCCAAGAAAGAGACACATCCTTCATCCTATATCACTGACATATGCCTTCAAATTACGAAGATCTTGAGTGCCTGAAGCAGATTCCCTCTTATGTGAAGTAAAAAAAACAAATCTGCAAGATCATATTACCCTCTAAAGCCACTTAGTGCCTCCACGGAATCAGTTCAATTCACAAGACATCTATAGAGCACCAACTGCTTGGCCATCAAGTAAGAGTTTCTCATGAAGAGTTTTCTCCTAACCCGTAAATGTGATCAAGTATTTTCCATATTTTAAAAAAACACTCAGAGGTGATACTTTGCCCATATTCTACTAAGTTAGATAAATGTTTCCAAGAGACGTATTCTGAGATTTAATAAACGATAAGCACACAATACAGATGTATTTCTCCTTTTCCTCCTATAATTGATTGATTGATTGTATTGAGTACGTAGTCAATAAAAGTTACAGAATTGAGAGAGTAAGGCATGTTGAATTAATAGACTATTACAGTTAAGCATGTAAGATCCAGAGCCTCGGTTTGCTCATTTGTAAATGGGGATAGAACCTCCCTGGACTAGAACACTAAAGCTATGCTGACTATATCACAAGCATATAGTAGGTTTCAATAAATGTCAGCTCTTAGTAGTAGTATTATGCCTTCCTTCACTAGCTGTCAACCAAGATGGACCCTCAATACAGACAATGACCCTCACAGAGACATTGGCATTCAAGGCTAGCCAGCTCCTAGTAGCATGGAACTGTCCTATATATAACATCTGATTTAGCATTCCTGTCCTCTAATCCTCTAAACGCTACGAGCAGTGATACTCAGGCATTATGATGACACCCCCCCCCCCAAAAAAAAGGCTACACATTTCCAGATGCTCCCTAAGGGAGCTGTACCAACCAGGAATCAATGAGCTAAACCTAAGACATACACAGCAGGCCCAGATGGCCAATAAGCTAGAACTGCTTAAGACACAGGGATTCAGGGGTGCCTGGGTGGCCCAGTTGTTAAGTCTCTGCTTTCAGCTCAGGTCATGATCCCTCAAGGTCTTGGGATCGAGCCCATGTTGGGCTCCCTGCTCAGTGGGGAGCCTGTTTCTGCCCCCCGTCCATCCTCCTTCTTGTGCTCCCTTTCTCACTGTCTCTCTCTCTGTCAAATAAATAAAATCTAAAAAAAAAAAAGACATGGGGGGTAGTTATGAATGTATATAACATGCATATACATTGAAAAGATATGTCTAATATTCCTATAGATAAGGCATCTCAACTTCTAAAACAAATAATAGGAATTATCAAAAAGAGCCACCAATAAAAGCTTTCTCTATATTCCATGGTGGTTCTCTACCTTTCTCATCCCATCCTGGTCCACAAGTTTAGTTCCACTCTCACCATCTGTCCTTTAACTTAGCTGGTTGATATGCCTTCCCTCGTTGCAGCAAGCATCATCTTTACAAAACAAAGCCAGATCGCTGCACTTCCCACCTTACACCTTACATTTCTTCAAAGGCACCAAACTTCGTGACATAGAAAGTCCTCCAAAGTCTCACCAGATCCACTCTTCCATCTCCTGCGGACGCACCCTCCTCAAGACTCAGTTCAAAGAGCAATCTTTGTGATCTCTTGGCCCCCTGAGGTCTACTTGCCTTCATCACTCCTTTCCTGTGCTCCCAAACCTCTATTATAGCACCTGTTGCCGTCATTGTGGCACAAAAATTTAACATGTTTTCTCCACCTGTGTAAACTCTGCATGGGACCAGGTTTACAGGAAGCAGATACAGAACACATGAAATGGAAATACTGCATCCTTTCAGAAGTCTGGAATTTTCCATAACATGACATTTTAGGTCGGTGCTTTGAAGACCTGAGAAGTGAAGAACAAAATGTTCTTGGGGTAGAAAGACAGGTTCTAAGGCCTGTCTTCTAATGCTTCCTTGTCTCATAGTTTCCCCTACTTTGAAAAAAAAAAGGGGGGGGCTATATTTCTCCCCAGCAAGTTATTTGGATAGATTATTTGACAAGTGGTTCCTTTATTTCAAAAGACCACAGCATGGTCACTGTTCTGCGGCACTGACCTAACCAAGAGCTGGTCAACTATGAATGATTTCACACCAGGTTCCCTGTGGGGCCAAATGTTTACTGAATGCTCACCAAGTGCCAAGACCTTACATGTTCACAACATCTTTTAACTATTCTCAGGAGCCTGAAGGGTAGAAATCACTAATACCTACTGCAGAGTCTAAGGAAACTGAAGCTCACAGAGATCAAGTGGTCCAGGGGTGCACATCTGGAAAGTGATCAAGTTAATGATCTGAACTCCAACTCCAAGCAGTGTCCTAGCACCGGAAAGGATTTGGCTGCAGGTTAACCATGTCCAGGGTAGGCCCTTGAGATTAAGAATCCTTGAGTAGGTGGACAAGGGGCAGTGGGGGTATGGCCAGAGGGCTGCCCAAAGTTTTACTTTGGCTTTAAGTTTTTATCACTGGCTTCGGTTCATCCCCAAATTTAGGCTACCTTCTACACCTTCAAGGAAACTGTAAGAATTTTCTCATCATAAAATGTGGGTTATTTTAAGACAGAAGTTTTAAAAATATACACTAATTCCTCAGAAGTTATTCAAGATGCCAAATATTCCTTTTTGAAGCGATCCTAAGCAACACTAAATCATCCGTCCTACCGTACAAATCCCCAGACTGTTCAATGCCTTTCAGAAACTGTGATGGCATATTTTAAGTCCTGGGGGAACCATTTTTTAATGTGCCAGCTCATTTGCTTCACTGGAGACCCACACCAACAAAATCATGTAAGCGGGGAAGAAAATTTTCAATTACAAAGAGTCTAAAAACAACATTTAGTTGTATATTTCTATGATATTTTAAAACTGCAATCAAGGGGTGCCTGGGTGGCTCAGTGGGTTAAGCCGCTGCCTTCGGCTCAGGTCATGATCTCAGGGTGCTGGGATCGAGTCCCGCATCGGGCTCTCTGCTCAGCAGGGAGCCTGCTTCCTCCTCTCTCTCTCTCTGACTGCCTCTCTGCCTACTTGTGATCTCTCTCTGTCAAATAAATAAATAAAATCTTTAAAAAAAATAAAAAGTAAAAAAAATAAAACTGCAATCAAGTTTTACAGACTAATACAACTGATAAATCCCAGTGTTTTTTATAAATTCCCTTTAAATATTAGAGCACCTAAGATATCCATTAATGGTTACTTCTAGCTAAAAGCCAAAGTTTTTCATCTTATTATACCTATCAGTTTTAAGTTAGAAAAAGGAAAGAAAATAAAACATTAAAGAACTTAAAAGTAAGAGCTTATCCTAAAGTGAGTTTGATCATTTGCTATTTGCATTCTCCCTTAATGTTACTATATACACATTTACTTATAAGTTTCATTTCCCTAAATGATTCTTTCAAAATCTGCTAAGATGAAGGAGCAAAGCTGTCCTTCAGCCTAACTATTCTTTAAACCATGTATTAAGAGATACCCCGGTATGTTCCTCTCAAACTATAGCTACCTTGAGAGTTCTCATTTGTAAAAGTAAGGTGGGCAGGGAGGAAAAGAGATGAGAAGGAGAAAATCTCTAATTTGTCATCAATAAAATAAATCAGAAAAACAGCCTTTAATCTCAAGAGTACATTTTGCCATTTATTTACAAAATTGATGGAAATTGTTAACAAGGAGTTAATTGATTTTAGTCACCTGATTACCACAGTTAATTAACCACACTGACTTAATCTTCTTTGAAAACATCAACTAATCATTTCCCAGGTGTCAAGGGGTAAACCGTTAAATAAAAAATAAACCTCTGTACCCCTCTTCAAGGGAGAGTTCTTGAGCATGTTTTCTTTGCAGATTCCAATCTAGCAACAAGCCAAGTTTGGGTGTGTGTGTGTTTATATAGGTATACTGAAAGAATTGCCATCTTTCCAGAGTTTTTTTCCTTTTATAATAAAGAAAAAGCAGCCTTGCAACTTTACCATCCATGACATTTGAATTATTTCAAAAATGAACTAAGAACACTTTTTGAATAAAAATAAACAAAGCAACAGCAACTGAAACTTTCATATGAGAAGTGAGTTTTCAAAAAACTAACTTCAAAACTTATTTGGAGGGCGTGACCACAAAAACTGTGTGAGGGAAAGGAGGGGTGGAGGAGAGCAGGGTTTTACTGAGCTGTTTGGTTTTTGTTTGTTTGTTTGTTTGTTTTGAAGATTGTTTATTTATTGGACAGAGAGAGAGAGAGAGAGAGCACAAGCAGGGGGAGCAGCAGGCAGAGGGAGAGAGAGAGAAGCTCCCGGCTGACTAAGGAGTCCGATGCAGGACTTGATCCCAGGACCCTAAGATCATGACCTGAGCAGCTGCCTAACCAACTGAGCCACCCAGGCGTCCCTTACTGAGCTGTTCTAATCTTGATTGTGGTTATGGTTACACAAATACATCCATGCAGAAAACTGATAAAACTGTATACTACACAAAGTCCATTTTAGTCTATGTAAATTTTTTAAATAAAATAAAGCAAAGCACTTCATAATGCCAATATTCAAGCCTACTTCTGTGAGAACTGGGAAACCTTATTCCCCTTTTTACAGATAGAAAAATTAAGGCCAACCACTCACCCCAAATGCCTCAATAAAAAGGAGATGGGGAGGAATCTAAGAAAGCCAACATTGTTAGAGAAGATCAGAAAGAATACATCCCTTGAGTCTTGTGGCTACCCAGTCCTCAATTAGTAGATCCACTGCCTGTCTCGGAAAAATAAAAAAATCTTTAAAAAAGCCAATTGTCTTTGATCTGTCAATGCACCCACAGCACAAGAGGGCTCTGGAGGGAACCAAAGTCCCAGGTCACGGTGACAAATCATGCTTGCACTCGGTCAAGTGAAAGAGTGCAAGGGCCTTCATAAACAACGTTCCCCTTCCTTCACTTTTTCATTCCTTCCATCACTGCCAAGTATTTGAAAAATAAATCTGGATTACAGTAGGATTTTGTTGCACATATTCACAATCAGCAACAACTATTAAAGAGCTCTTTGATTTCCCTTACAAGGAAGTGAATGCATTCAATATAAGATGCACCCTCCTTGGCTTGAGTCCCACGCTTTCTCTTGTCTGCACTGCTGGGTTTAATTATTTACAGCAAGAATCTTCTAACTTCCACTGTCTTCCAGTTAGTACATTCAATTTTTAAACCATGAATTTTGTTTTTCTCCAGAATCTCAGCCTCCAATGATTACTTTGCAAATTCTTTCAACACCTCACTGCACCAAATATTAGAAAGAGGTAAATTTTTATGGCAGAAGTGAGCTGGAAAAAAAAAAATTCAGTTTTGGTACATAAAAATTAACTATTTGGCAATTTGACTTGAAAAAAATTCTGTATTTTACCTCACTCATTTGCAAATTCTTTTTATTGATTGCATACTAAGAGCAAAACCAGAATTTCCTATCAGCAGTCATCATGCTGTCTACAAAAAGTAGAACTACCATGCACGTTAAACCCAAAGGCCTCCTCTCCATCTTACCTGACACTGATGGATCACTAAGGAATGACTGACTAAGAGAGTCTTACAGCTCTGTTTTTAGGGTCAACCTCTCCTTTCTTCCTAACAATCCTATTTCAACTAGAGCTACCTTGAGGAAGGAGAACCATACTAGAAGTTAAGAAGTTCTATCTTTGAAATCCATTTTACAGACTGACAGCAGAAATCTCCATACAGTCGTCCTAAGAAAAGGCACAAGCAATAATATTTTTTTTCTCTAGAAAAGGTGATTTAGGCAACCCAATTATGAGATGAAGTTGACTCCCTTTCAAGACTTTATCTCTCACCTTCTGACAGCTTCTTCCTTTCTTTCTCCCACATCATAATGTACTAGCTTTGGGTCTCATTCTCACTGAACCTTGCTCTAGAAAACTTTGACAGTGCATTGCTATCTAAACCAAGGCTTTACCTATAGGTATAAACATTTTTGCATTTTAAAGAAGGGTTTCAGGGGCACCTGGGTTGCTCAGTGGGCTCAGCCTCTACCTTCAGCTCAGGTCATGATCTCAGGATCCTGGGATTGAGCCCCACATCGGGCTCTCTGCTCAGCAGGGAGTCTGCTTCCCCCACTCTCTCTGCCCACCTCTCTGCCTACTTGTGATCTCTGTCAAATAAATACATAAAATCTAAAAAAAAAAAAAAATTTTTTTTAAATAAAAATAAAGAAGAGTTTCAGGGGGAAACAATGTCTTATTCCAAAGGACTGGTTGTAACGGTGCCTGAGTAGATGTCTTTGGCCAGGGTGAGAGATGCTTGGGGACCGAGAGACCTTTCAGCACCTCCAGCCACAGGCAAATGCTTTCCGCATCTCTACAGGAGCAGCCTCCTCAGACACAGAAAGACTCCATTCTCACTTGGTTGTTCATTCCTTTCTTCTAGGATTTGAATAAAAGAACTTAGTAAGAATTTTTTCCATCCATATTAAAAAACAACAACCTTTAACTCTGTACTTCACTGCCACCCCTAAAAGGAAGTTAGTACAGAACTAATTGGGTGTCATCTTTTGAGTTAAAAGACAAGTAATTACAGAGAATAGAATATTACTAGATAAGAAATGGTAGCAGAGGAGGAAGCCAGCAGGAAAAAATCAAGGGGTACCTAAAGAGTATAGAGGAAGAAGTAGGTTTAACTAGAAACATACTCTTCTGAACAGTAAGATCTTTTGGACAGGCCTATGTCACAGGAATTTTTTTTTTTTTTTTTTGGAGAAAGCAAGCAAGCAGGAGGCAGGGGCAGAGGAAGAGAGAGAAAGAGAGACTCTTAAGCAAGCTCCATGTCCAGCACTGAGCCCCACGTGGGGCTTGATCTCACAACCCTGAGATCGTGACCTGAGCCAAAATCAGATACTTGACTGAGCCACCCAGGCTCTCTTCTCTATCCTGCAATATATAACTAGTTACATCATGCCTGAAGCATAACACTTGATCAACATGTATTGAATGAATGACTGCCAAAGTAGCAAGAAATGTCCACATCTGGGTTGCAAAGGTAGCAGCATCTGAAATGACATCGTCTTAATATAATATGAACCATTAAAAGAGGCTTTGTTTGCTTGTGTACAGAGGCACTATCTTCTACTTGCTCCAACTTATCCACAGTCACAATATCTAAGAATAAAGGCTTTAGGCTCAAAAGTTGGTTCCACCACTTAGTAACTGGAGGCGTTAAGTAAATTATCACACCTGTCTTTGCCTTGACCCTTTATCCATAAATTCAGACTGTTAATGGCAAAGTAGGTAAATTAATACCTATAAAACCCTTCGGACAGTGAAAGACACGTAAGCACTCCAAAATATTTATCCATAATTGTTTTAGCTCATTCCTGCAATTTCACTACCCATTCAGGGATGTAACTGAGCCATTCCTCTGCCTCTAACTTACTTGGTCATGGTTGCATATGGAGTCCTCAAAAGAATGGGATCTGGAATGAGAAAGGTTGTGCCCACAGGACAAGCAGCCATGGGCATTTTTCAGCAGTCTGAGCCTTTTTTGGTTGAGCTCATTTTTCCTTCATTCATCAGGAACAAGGCCCATGAATGTCCTGGCTTGACATGCAATGTTCTTTCCACAGTAGTCCATGCTGCCTCCCTGAGTTGGGAAATCACTCCCCTCTTCAGAGGCCCTTTTGTCTGATCAAGGCTGTTTTCACTGTGCTGTGGTCTCAGACAGCTTTCTTTTGTGTTGTTTAAACACAGAATGACAGTCCACTAACATAATGTCTAAAAACTTTGGCTTATCTTTGTGTAAAAGTTACTGTATCAAATCTGTTCTAAAACTAGCATGACCCATTCTGTGTGTACAGGAGACTCTCACAGGGTAACCAAGTGTCTAAGTGAAAGTTAGAAAAGTTAGACTGCTGCACAGCTACTCTCAAATGAATTGGAATCATCAGTAGTTGGGGGTCAGCAAGGCGGAGGAAAGGGAAGAGTCAAATGGAGAGAAACAGCGTTGCTAAGCCACTTGTTTTGATGGAGATAGCATTTTTTTTTTCTCCATTGGGTCTCTGATGGGGCCCCCAGGAGCCTGGGGGAATTAAGGGCTGACAATACCAGGGACATGGCCAGGAGCTGACAATGCCCCTTCATAGAGTCCATGATGGCATTTATCCATTTGTTCAACTTATATTTATTTATCCCTATTCTGGATACTAGGAATAAAAGAATGAACAAAAGAGATATTAAAAAAAAAGTTCCTGACCTCATGAAATTGAGTTATTAGAGAAGGAAATACAAAAGTAAATCCGTAAACAAGTAAATTACATACATTATGTCAGATGGTGAAGAGAGTTAATCAGGAAAGACTGGAGAAAACCACACAGAGAAGGTGACCTACAAGCAAACACCTGGAAGAGGCAAGGAGCAGGTCATGCACAATTTGAGGCAAGAGGGTTCAGAAAGAGGAAAAGTTAGTATAGAAGCTGTAAGTAAGGAACGCGCTATGTTGGGGGGGAGGGTGGGAAGCAAGAATTATCTCCATGCCTAGAGCACTGTGAGTGAGGGAGAAGAGAAGAGGTGAGGTCAGGGAACTGATGTGAAGGATAGATGGTTAGGGAATTGTAGGTCACTCTAAGGATTTGAACTCTTGACTCTATGAGATGGGAAGAAACAAAGACCCAGAGCTGGGTCATCCAAAGTCCCCTTCAAGAACTTTCTACATTCACTCAGCTCCGCTGGGGTCCACCTCAGTTACAGAAGGGCACCTTGTCCAAGGTTATGCCCTTATAGGGGGAGGCCACATCTAGTAACTGCAGAAGGCCATTTCAGCCTTCTGCAGTACACTCTGAGTGTTCTCAGAACACTCAGAGCCAACCCTTGCTCCAGATTTCCCACAAGGTTGAGACTGCAGCCTTCTCCAGTTTCACTTCTTCCTCTGCTATTCCTGCTTCTTCCTTTCCCTTCAAAAGTAATGATCGTAATAAACATCAGCATCTGTTTCTGAACAACCCAGTTTGTGTGTCACAGAAGCTACTGGGGCTTTTGAGCAGAGGAGTAACATGATCTAACTGATGTTCTGAACAGGTGCTGAGAGTAGACAGAAGAGGGACAGAAGGAAATCAGGGTGATCAGTAAGGAAGCTGTTGCAATAATCTAAGTAAGAGCTGACTGTGACTTGGATCAGCATGGTGAAAGGTGAATGGATTCCAGATACATTCTGAAGATGAAAACAATGGGATTTTCCGATGAACTGGATGTGAGGCATAAAAGAAAAAGATGAGTTAAACCAGAGTCCAAGGTTTGGAATTAGCCTGAGCATGGGGCAGCTATTTACTAAGATGGAAACGTCTATGTAGAAAGCAGGTTTAGGGCATTAGTGAAGATCAGGAGTTCAGTTTTAGGTATAATCTAAGACGACTATTAGGCAGCCAGGTGGATATGTCAAATACGCAGTTGTATATATGGGTCTGGATACAGGGTACTGGTCTGGATGAGAGTCATAAATTTAGAAGTTGTCAACATACAGATGATAAAACCATGAGACAGGATGAGTTTCCAAAGAAGCAGGGTAGATAGAGATGAAAAGTAATCAGGGAGATGGACAGGAACAAGCGTGAGATACCAGAAAGACAGCAAGCAGAGGCAAGCAAGGAAAGATGGAAACCAAGAGAATATAGTTTAAAAGCCAAATTCCATGTTTTGCGAAGGAAAGCAGGATACACTGTGTCTGATGCTGTTGATCAGTTAAATAAAACAAGAACTGAGAATGGATTATTGGGATTTAACGACATGGGGATCATTAGTGACCATGGCGAAAGATGTTATCTATCAAAAGTGAGAGCTAAAACTTGAATGGTATGGGATTTGAGAAAAACTGGAGGAAGAAATTATAGTGGATATGGACAAATCTGGGAAGGAATTTTGCCATAAAGTTCAACAAAGAAAACAGGGTGACAGAAAGGAATGTGGGTCAAAGAGAAGAGACAATTAGTGAGATGAGATGGAATTCAATCTAAAACATGAATAAATGGCTTGAACTTCAGAGCATGGAAAACTTCATCCACAGTAACGGGCGGGAAGATAGAATAGATGGACAGAATGCATGCAGGTGATGATGGCTGAGTTATGGGAGCTTGTGGAATTCTCCTTTGGCTGCTTCTACTTTCACATTTATAAGAAGCAATGTCATCTGAGCAGGTGGTGTTGCAAGGTTGAAGAGAGAGATGTAAGGAAGTAGGAAAGCAAATGTCCTAGCCAGGAAGCAAGTCTGAGGTTGAAATTAGTTTCATAAATTTATCGTGAGACCAGTCAACACAGTTTTGTGTTTTTCTCCTGCCACATTTAGCTACAGCAATGCAGATGTTGAATATTAGATTTAACCAGGACTGGGCTTTTGCAGAGCACAGGAGAGCAAGACAAGGGGACCTTCTAGGCAAGGAAGTGATGTTAATGATGAGTCATAAAAATGTAAGCCGAGGAAATAAATAAAATGCAGGATTTGAGGGATAGCATAGACGTGGTAGGATCACCGACTCTAAGTCCCAGTGGGGTCAACAAAGAATTGGGCTTAGGATATAAAAGAAACAAGCTACAAGGTTTTCTGACACTCACATTCCAACCATTGGATAGATGGCTGCTTTAGACACCAGCAGACTCTGTTGGGATACTCTGGGATAAATTGAAGAGCGATTACAGTGGTTATAGAGAAATCTGTCTGATTTGGGTAAGAAAGGGTTAGAAGACCTCCAACCGCCGCCGTTCATCTAAAAGAATCTAAGGTTCTTAGAGTGCGAGGAAGGACTTCAAGGGTGTCCAGGGAAAGAGCAAAGAACACAATTAAGACACAAACAGAGGCTCTAGGGAGCAGCAGTCATGTCAGCCAGGAAAGGAGATGCCCAGGAATGGGGGAGGCTCTAGGTATGAAAGACTAGTTTCCCTTCTTACTGTAGCTACCTTGTAACATCCCACCCAAAAGAAAACACGGATTTAACAAAGTGTCCTTAATTGCCACTGGAAGAAATTTTCAGTGGCACATTAGTATACCTTTAGTTACAAACCTAAAAAATGAAAGGCTACCTAGATCAGTTGTTCCCAAATTGTCTGTCCTCAGAATCAACCAGAAACTCTTTAAAAACATGTCCATCCTCCTGCTTTAGTAAGTATGGGTTTTGGCCTAGATTCAAAGCTCCCTAGGTGATTGTGAGAGCTGACTGACTTCTATCTAGGGTCTCTAGAAGTTAGAGCATTCCGTAAGCTGTTATGAAATAATGCTTTTGCGAACATAACCAAAATCTCACAGGTGAACTGCCCTTAGATATGATCCAGACAACATGTAGCCCCATTTGCTCTGGCAGCTATGATAATAATAGGGAAGCCAGACTGAAAACAAAGCTGAAACCTAGAAGAGAGTGGAGTCAAGAAAAACACAAAGAAAGAGAACTGGAGCCCTGAATGCCCCACACCTGAACCCCACTCTGCCTCAGAATTTTCTAGTTAACATGAGCCAATAAATACCCTTTATTGTTTAACTCAGTTTGAGGTGGGTTTTCAGTTTCTGGTTTCTCACAACGAAAAGAGTATCCTCCACACCCTTCCTCACATCAAAATTAAAACCAGTGTCGAAGCACATGTTGACATTTTCTCCTCTCCTTTAATGAGATTATATCGTGGTTAAGACTGACATATTTCAGGGCACCTGGGTGGCTCAGTGGGTTAAGCCGCTGCCTTCGGCTCAGGTCATGATCTCAGGGTCCTGGGGTCGAGTCCCGCATCGGGCTCTCTGCTCAGCAGGGAGCCTGCTTCCCCTCTCTCTCTCTGTCTGCCTCTCCGTCTACTTGTGATTTCTCTCTATCAAATAAATAAAATCTTTAAAAAAAAAAAAAAAAAGACTGACATATTTCAGATTAAAAAACAACAACAACAATAGCAATAACAACAACCTCCATTCTTAATTCAACTTTATTTGAAGATTTTCCTATGAAACAAATTATTTTGATTTTTCAGCCTTTATTCGACCAAGCTTCTCCTTGTTAATAAGATAAAAACCAAAAACTGGGCCCAAAGTGGCAAGCAAATCTGACAGATAGGACAGGATGTTTCTATATAGGAATTCAAGAAAGTCTAGCATAACAGAATTGTAGTTTACTGTCTTCTTCCCCTTTTTCATGCTTCCTTAACACCTGCTGGGCAGTCAAAAGTAGGTATGTTGTTACTTAATGTCAATCAGTAAATCAGTGAGTCAAGACTTATTGTCAAAGTTACTAAGAAAGAATCTTCATCTGTTACTGACTGATAGTACATAAACTTAAAGGAGACCTCTAGGATTGCTTACAAACCTGGATCTGGAGATCTGGACAATAAACAAGCCATTGTATCCATGGTAACAGTGGCTTAACTTTTCAATGCACAGAATGGTAATTACATTTCCTCCTTTCATTCATTTCTCCCTGTTCCCAATAACCTTGGGAGTCAGGCATGACCTGAGGGCTAATGACTAAAAGCATAGAGCTTTCAACATGAAACTTCATTGTCTAACTTGTCACCTTTCTTGGAGAGACTTATTATTTCCTTACACTGTGTTTTGGCACGGTCCTAAGTCAAAAGTACCCATATCTTACTTTTTGAATGATAATGTTTCTCAGCCCGTGCTATCAGAAATAAAACTTAAAAGACCAGCAAAATAACCACTGGCATGGAATTCATCTATTTGGCATTTCTGAATTAATCCAAGGAGGTGTGAAAGACACCTGCTCTACCATTTAAAGAAGCAGTCCTTAGGTTAAATGCTAAAGACCCTTGGATTTGCACCAAGATGTATTCTGTCTCCATAGAAGCATTTCAGTATGTCTCCAGACCCTCCTCTCCTCTCTTTCCACCCCATTCTCATAGCCAAGGCCTCCTGCCTGCAAAAGGGACAAAGTCTTAAGAATATAAACAAGAGAGCAGAGTTAGTTGGGAAAGGAGAAAGGGCCTAGGATTCACTGAAAAATGAAATCACACAGTGGACTCAAGAGCTCCTGTACTCTGCTCTTTAAGTTTATTTTCCAGAACTTTCCTGTCCACCACAAGTTCTGCTCCAAGTAACACTACTTTAAGCTACAAGTAAACCTCTACAGGTAAACCTTCTAAAAGTCCTTCTTTCCCCTGTTCTCCTAAACTTAAAGCTGTAACATGATCACAGGAACACAGAGCATTATGTCTTTTGCCTTAATATTTTCAATACTTTTCCCCTTTCAATTCACTGAGTTATCCCAAGACAGTGTGCTCTTGAGAAATTTCTATAGCCTTGTAAGTCTGCCCTCATGTATAAAATAAAAATAACATCAGGGGCGCCTGGGTGGCTCAGTGGGTTAAAGCCTCTGCCTTCAGCTCGGGTCATGATCCCAGGGTTCTGGGATCGAGCCGAGCCCCGCATCCGGCTCTCTGCTCAGGAGCCTGCTTCCCCCTCTGTCTGTCTCTGCCTGCCTCTCTACCCACTTGTGATCTGTCTGTCAAATAAATAAATTTAAAAAAAAAAAACTACATGAAAAATAACATCAGTTGGTTATACCTGATGAGGTGTCCTAGACACGTGTTGTTTTTGGAGCCCAGCCTCTGGTCACCTGGTCACTCTCCCCAATTTCCCTTTACAGTCCAACCTTAGTGCATGACTTCTGGGACCAAGCACATATCCAAGCCTAAGCCATGACCACACTTCATACCATAGATACAGTGATTGGTTCTCCAAGGAGAACCTAAGAGTCCAAGATGCAACGAAGACTTTTGCTGGGAACAATTAAGACAAAAACTCTTGCTTTTCCCTAGTGGTCATTCCATGAAAGGATGCGGCTCCAGGAGCCACTGACAACCATCTTAGAACAGCAAAGAAAACATTCGAGAACAGAGTCATCCCAGAGTTAGGAGATAGTGAAAACAAATCAGCCTGACATAGTCTGAGCCCCCATTTTATATTATGTTGAGTCAAAAGAAATTGCCAATATTCGGCTGTCTAGAAAAACAGCAATCCCATACAGTTCAATCTAAGAGCTTTACCTTTTCAATTACGTATTTCAATAAACTTCCTTTTGGCTCCAAGCAGTTTAGAGTTCTGTCATTTACAAACCTAAGTGTCTAGACTAATATGTCAAGTTGTGGCCACTAAGATAAACCAGGGGTGCCTGGGTGGCTCAGTGGGTTAAGCCTCTGCCTTCGGCTCAGGTCATGATCTCAAGGTCCTGGGATCAAGCCCCACATCGGGCTCTTTGCTCAGCAGGGAGCCTGCTTCCCCCTCTCTCTCCGCCTGCCTCTCTGCCTACTTGTGATCTCTCTCTCTCTCTCTCTGTCAAATAAATAAATTAAATCTTTAAAAAAATAAAATAGGGGCGCCTGGCTGGCTCAGTGGGTTAAGCCGCTGCCTTCGGCTCAGGTCATGATCTCAGGGTCCTGGGATCGAGTCCCGCATCGGGCTCTCTGCTCAGCAGGGAGCCTGCTTCCCTCTCTCTCTCTCTCTGCATGCCTCTCCATCTACTTGTGATTTCTCTCTGTCAAATAAATAAATAAAATCTTTAAAAAATAAATAAATAAATAAATAATAAATAAATAAAATAAAATGATAAACCAGCATGCACAGATGCAAAGAGCCACCTGTATTAAAAACAACAACAGGGGCGCCTGGGTGGCTCAGTGGGTTAAAGCCTCTGCCTTCGGCTCGGGTCATGATCCCAGGGTCCTGGGATCGAGCCCCGCATGGGGCTCTCTGCTCAGCAGGGAGCCTGCTTCCCTTCCTCTCTCTCTGCCTGCTTGTGATCTGTCAAATAAATAAAATCTTAAAAAAAAAAAAAAAAAAAAAAAAAACAACAACAAAAAAAAAACACACACACACAAAAAAAACAAAAACAAACCCACAAGATACTACATTATCTTCTTCTCAAATTTGAAAAACAGTTAAATTCTTGAAGAGGTTAATAAAGATGGATAGAAATATATATGTGAGACCTCACAATCTGTAAAACATTTCACACTAATCTCACTTAATTGACATAACTGCCCTTTAAGGTAGATATGTGCCCATTTTACAAATAAGAAAACTGACCTGAACAGTTGAGTATTGTCCTGAATTTCCCACATAGTAAACGGCAGAGTCAGGATTCAAACCCAGATCTTCTAACTCTAAAATCTCACACTCTTCCCACTTCATTTCACAATGCTGAGATTGTGAAAAAATTGCTTAGGAAACATTTCCATGGACCCCAACAGAACACATGAAGCATCAAAGAAATGTCTCTGGAGCTGCCACTTGCATCCCCAGATATGTGCACCTAATCTCAGCTGGTCTGCCAGGAGACCCCCTGAGCATCAACCCCTCGTCCCCCAACATGGTCCCATTTCCACTCCAACAAGATGAAAGAAACTATCACGAACCAGGAGAAACTCACCAAACTGCAAGCACAAGTGTGCATTGGTGGGAAAAGAACTGCTCACCAAAAGAAGGTGGTTCATAGAACAGCTACAGCAGATGATAAACTTCAGTTCTCCTTAAAGAAGTTAGGGGTAAACAGTATCTCTGGTTCTGAAGAAGTGAATATGTTCACAAACCAAGGAACAGTGATCCACTTTAACAACCCCAAAGTTCAGGCACTGCTGGCAGCGAACACTTTCACCATTACAGGCCATGCTGAGACAAAGCAGCTGACAGAAATGCTACCCTGTATCTTAAACCAACTTGGTGCAGACAGTCTAACTAGCTGAAGATGACTGGCTGAAGCTCTGCCCAAACAATCTGTGGATGGAAAAGCACCACTTGCTACTGGAGAGGAGGATGATGAAGTTCCAGATCTTGTGGAGAATTTTGATGAAGCTTCCAAGAATGAAGCAAACTGAATTGGGTCAACTTCTGAAGAAGATAAAACTTAAAGAAGTTACTGGGAGCCGCTATTTTATATTATGACTGCTCTTTAAAATTTTGTGCATGGATCTGATAAAATCTAGATCTCTAATATTTTTAAGCCTAAGCCCCTTGGACACTGCAGCTCTTTTCAGTTTTTGCTTATATACAATTCATTCTTTGTAGCTAATTAAGCTGAAGAAGTCTAGGGATAAAGTTTGAATCAAGATTAATAAAGTTCTTTAGGGGAAAAAAAAAAAGAAAGAAAGAAATGTCTCTTGATATTTCAGAACAACCACCAATCTGACCATTTTAAAACTCAGGCTGAAACAGGTCAAATCTTTCTAACATTGGTGAGATCCTGGCCAGGGGGTTCTTAGAACTTGACACCATTATTGTAAATTTTTTTATTAAATACTTTTTTTTAATAAAATAAAACCTGTCAGTGTTCTTAGAGTACCTGCTTAGAGAACATGGACAATGATCAATTACCATGAATTAAGACTAAAAACCTATTCATGTAGCAGTCTATACTACGAAACCTGAAAACCTAGGAATATGCTTTGATGACCCAAGATTTTTGAAAAATAGATCTACAGATATGGTCTTTGGAAGCTGGAACACCAACTTGGAATAAATTCTGGACCAAGATGAAAAGACATGGCTATAGTAACCTATCCTCTTAGACTTGAGATTTCTCTTAGAACTGAGATATGTGACCCATCCAATTTTTTTAAGAGGGATTGACCAAGGTGATCTTTTCATCACACTTTCCTCGTATGTCAGGTCAGAATCAACAGAAAAGCAATCTACAGGCCTCCTCAACCAACCAGGCTGAGGACAGTCCAAGCACGTGTATCTAAAAATGATCAATTAGGAGGTCACAAAGAGGAGACGGGTTTAGATCTTAGTTCTAACCTTGGCAACATGCCCTTAGGTGAAGGGCTTCACCACCCCCCTTTCACTCCATTCAGCCCCTTCTTCTTCCCTCCAGGGTTTAGTTGCTTATCTATAAAATAATCCAAGTAGACCAGCTGATAGCTAAAATTTCCTCCATCTGTAAAAGTGTAAGTTTCTATTAGAACAGGACAGGCACAAGATTGCATCAGGGAGTTTGAGCAGAAGCCCTATAAAAACTGGACAGTAAGAACTTCAAGCAGAGGGGGAAAAAAGCCAACTGTTGGGAAGTAAAAGCAGCAGTGGTATCAGAGATGTAATAGAAGCAAAATGTTGCAGACACAAAATGTTGCATGCTTATTACCGGCCCCAGAATCCTTTCAAATATGTAAACTTCACCTGAAGATGTAATTGTCATAAAGCTGATACTAACTGTAAAAGGCATAACCAAGCCTCTATTGGAGGAAAGAATGTAACTTTAAGATCAATACCATTTTCTCAAAAAACCTTCCAGTCGTATCCTGAGAGCTGGGAATTCCTCAAATAAATGTTAGTGAAACATGCCTAAGACTTCCTTATGCACATTGAGAGATTAGAAATATGAATAGTAATCCCCCTCCCAAAAAGTTACCTTTAGTATTGGTCAATATAATAGCTGCTAGTTACGATCATTGTCTATAGGCCTTACATGTTCCGCCCTTTTATCTCTTTATGTTAATAAATGCCACAGAACAGATTCCTCCTGTTATCCCATCAATTTGGCAGATCAGCAATCTGAGCCATGCAAGTTTCCTGACTTCCCCAAGGTCACACAGCCAGAAGGTGGAGAGAGCCATTGCTGAAATCCTGTCAGCTTGGCCCCAGAGCTCCGTCAGGGTCTCCAAACTTTTCTTCAAAGCATTATGCAAAATATGAATACACAAATAATCTTAGCTATAGATATGCTATAATTTTTCTAAAGACTAACCATAAAATACCCAGAGTTCTTTTCCAAGATCTAATGATGCAAACCTTGCAGGAAGAGCTTACCTAAAATGTGGTATAAGGACATTTACAAGGTCATCACACTCTATCTGAACAGTGTCAATACAACAGGAATCTAGAAATCTCCTTAACCTTCCAGGCTGAGGATATTCCGAGGACAAGTAGGAAGACTGAGAATGAGGACTCCTGGGATAAAGTGATAGAAACCTGAAAAGAATTTCTGAAAAAATTTGTTATGGCAAAGCAGGTAGATTTTACCTTCTGTGGCAAAGACATAAAATGCCAGTCAGTTTCTTCAGAAACCTTACATATGGGTAGTAACCTAGGGAGCATGACATTTTTAGTACAAAAGAAAAGAGGGAAATAGAGGAGAGAGTCGCATACTATATAAGCAGTGAAATTATACCCTCTCTTGGACTGGCCTCACAACTCTGCCCACAGTATGACCTGGGACAAATTACTTCATTGCCCAGTGCCTCCATTTCCCATTAGTAAAATAGGGATTTTAAGAATACTGATATCAAAGCATCATTATAAAGATTAAATATCAGTAAGTATAAAGCACTAAGAACAGGGTCTGCCACATATGTATGTTTATGATATGTTAACTCTTACTGTACATAATATTATTAAAGAAGACGTATGGATGTAACCTACTAAGAAGAGTAAATAGTTTATTTGGTGACTAAACCATCAACCCAGGGGATAAAGTATCTGTTTGATTATACAGGGACAATCCAGATGTATCCCAGATGAACCCCGACAAGATTTCTTTTTGCCAGGCACCGACAGGAGCATATAGTAAATCCTAAGACTATATTTAGGACGTAAGATGTTATCACCCTAAGCACTGCGGCAAACCCACCACAATAATAATAAATCCTCTTTCTGTGTTAACAACACTGAGAAAAGGTGTTCAAAACAAGAATTATTATTAAGTCTCCCCCTGCCTCCCCTCCCTTTCCAAAGATTTTTACAACACCAGTGAGGTTTGTTGGCGTTTCCAAACTTCTTCTCAGGAAGTCTGAAATGGGTACTGCTAGGAGTTGCTGTATAATTACTTAGTTGATTCCCTCTAAGGAGCTTACACTAAGAATTGAGGAAAGAAAGCAGATTAACCATTTGAATACATGCCATGGCCCATCCACAGGCTTTTCCCTCTCCTTCGTAAATGGGGGCTTCTACAGTCCCTACCCGTCAACCCCAATATGTGATCCAGGGAAATCAATTTATTGCTTTGGCTAATCCTACAACAATAGGGGTTTCATTTTCATTGTAGAGCAATTAAGTTGTCCGACGGGAGGGAAGGAGCAGGAGGCGAAAGAAGTGGGGGGGAGAACTCTCCCGTCCCCACAGACAGATTAGTCCCTGCGGAGGCAGCCGCGTCCGTTCTGTCTGTCTGGTGGTCGGTCACACGCAGCTCCGGGCTGCTACCTAGCAACGCAAAGCCTGGAGAGAGCTCGCGGGTTCCCCTGCCTCCTCCTCGCCCTTCCCATTCATCCCTGGTCGGTCTCCCCCACCCCCCACCCCCACCCCAGTCCGCGCGCTACTTTCTATCTGTCTTCAAATTCCCTCTCTCCCTTCCTTCTCTCCCTTTTCATTCCTACTTGTCTTCTCTCTCCTCTTCCCCCTTACTGTTTTTATCCCCTCCACTTCTTCCTCCCTTTCTTCTCTGCCTGTATCTGTAAAAATGTAAACTCTAGCAACCTGAGAGAAATTTTAAGTGCTTCATCCCAGAAACTTTCTCCATCCGAGCCCTCAAATCTCTGGCCGCACAGACGGGGCCTCATTCATCAACACAAAAGCCCCCACCTCCCAGTTGAAAAGGAAAACCCTTCAAAGAAAATGCCCCAGTATATCTGCTGTTCTCTCGGCCAATCCCGCCTCCGGGCCTTATCTCGGCTCGTAAATGATCTGTATCGAGATGCGGTCTCTTGAGGGTCAACGTGGGACCAAGTTTCGCTGAGGAGAAGGGGGGAGTGCTCTAGCCCGCCAAGGGATCTCCCCGGCTGAGCGCTGCAGGTGGAACACCGCGCACGGAGAACCGCGGCGAAGCCCCGCAGGCACCCAGAAACAAAATCAGTATGGGAGGCAGACTGCGCACTGGCTGGGAGAACCTTAGTCTCCGGGTTCCAACTGCGGAGTGCTTTCGGGAGGGTCGGGAGAAAGTCCCGTGGGAACAAAGACGGGGTCCCCGTCTGTGCGCTGTCACCGAAACCGGCGGAGCTACTTTCTCAAGTTTGCGGCTGCTCAGTTGCCGGGCGGACGAAGGAGGGGTGCTCCAGTTCGCCCCTCGCTGAGCAACCTGAGCGCCCCGCCGGGAGCCGCTCCAGTGCCGCCGCCCTGCCCTGGCCCCTGTCCGGCCGCGGTCCCCTCAGTGCGCTTACGGACCCGACCCCTGCCACTGCCGGTTGAAGTCCGGAGCTCCGCGCGGAATTCCGGACAGTGAGCGCTTACCTTGGCCCCTGGCCCGCCCCAGGCAGGCGGCAAAAGCCAGCAGCAACGCGCACGCCACCGCCGCCGCCCCGCGCTCCATCCCCGCGACCATCCGCGGCCCGGGCCTTGCGGTTCCTTCCCCAGAAGGTGGGCGCGCGTAACACACAGCACCCGCCGCGCCTCTGCTAGCGCGCGCTCCCGGAGGCCTGCACCTCGGCAGGCTCCTAGTGGGGAAAAGCCGAGCCGGGCGCCGAGGCATCCCGTTTTCTAGCCGCGCTAGTCCCCACCCTCCAGATCGTGCATAAAGTCCTGGAGACCCGACCGCCCCGGAACTAGCATGCGGGAATCCAGCGGGGCAGGCCCCCTGCCGCCGGGCCCGCCCCCTGCACTTTGCAGCGCGGGGAGGAGTAGGGACTCGAACACACGTGCGCTCACACATGCACCGTTCTCACACGCCCGCGCGCGGCCTCACACTCGTCCTCATACAGCCTCACACACGCAGTCCAACTCCTCACTGTCACACAACCTGACGGCCTCGGACGCTCACAGGCGCGCCGGCACACACATTCCTAAGACACGCGTGCGCGTAGTCCACACTCACACAAACACTGACATGTGCACGCACACTTTTCAGTTACACATCCTACATTTACACACTCCTCGCAGTCTCACACTCACATGGGAACACTTGCCCGACACAGGCACAGGCGTGCTCTGCCCTAGCCTCTCTGTGGGATTTGCCTCCGCACCGAAGTTTGCAAGGCAGTCCGCGGGAAAAATCTGCCACTGATAGTCTTTTAAAAGGAAGAAAAAATAAGAGATGGAAGGGAAGGGAAAAGGAAATGAACGGAATGAGAGCTCCTGGAGAGATTTGTGACCATTCCACCTGAAATCCCTAGGCTTCTCGGAAAGCCTGGTATCTCCCATAGAGTTGAGACGCTGAGATGGGGTGCTCTGTGCTTTCAGAAAGCCCTACAGCTCCCTCCTATAAGGCAGCGTTAGACGGATTGCCGGGGGCTCCGGCCCCCAAGAGCCCTTCGAATGAACCTTACACTCACCCTCAGAACATCGTCCTAGGACCGTACGTGACGCTAGAGCCGACAGAAAAAAAGGGGGAGGATGATGCAACTTATCTCTTTGTCCTGGGATACCTGTCTGTGAGAAGGGGCCGTTCTCGGACCGGTGTCGCCCCCAGATCTAAGGTCCCGGGCTCTGGATTAACTCGGCAGCAGGACCACAGGAGTCCTTTCCCCCAGCCAGAGGGGCCGTAACAGCAGAGGCGACAGTCCTGGGCGCGCTTAGACCTGTGCAGGGGCCCACCGCCTCGCCCTTTCCAGGGGCGAGAACCTGCCCGTTACTGCCACCCCTTGTCCTGGAGCACCGACCGTCTGGGGCTCTGCTGACCGACCCCTGAAAGTACGGATCGCGCGTACCTTCCATGGGCTTTGGTGATTGATGAAGCTTTGCGGGGAAGAGGGTGGGGGAAGACAGGTATTACTTTAGAAAGACAAAAAAAGAAACAGACATAGACGCAGAGAGAGAAAACTTAGACTTAAAAAAAAAAAAAAAAAAAGCAGAGCTGTGCGAAAGGGCGACAGTTACTTCGCGGCTTGCTTTCCGAGATTTCTGGATTTGGAAATCCAGAGTGCTCTGCTCTGACCGGAGTCACTGGCAGGTTACCTGCCTCCCCAGCACTACACCAGCCCTGTCCGGCGCCGAGGAGGAGACAGGATTGGGGACTGAGGGGCAGAGAGGTCTGGAAGTGTAGAGGATGAAGCGGGTGGGAGGAGGGAAGAGGCGAGGGGGCGAGAAGGGGCACTTCAGTCTCTGCGACTGATTTATGCCGGTTCCGGGCGGCCGGGGCGGTGGTACAAGACCGCGCCGGGGTCAGGCGGCTCCGACGCCCGCCCAGGCCGCGCTGCATAGTCAATGAGCGTCCCCGCACCGCGGGTTACAAAGACCTGCGGCGGGCGCGGGGGAGGCTTGCGCGGGAGGGGCTGGGCGGCTCCCAATGCGCTCGTGGTCTCGTGAGAGTGCAAGAGGGTGAGCGCCGGCGTGCGGGCGTGAGTGTTGTGTGTGTGTGTGTGTGTGTGTGTGTGTGTGTCCTTTCACTGTAGCAGCCCGGGTTCCAAACATTCCTTTCTGCACTGAAGGGTTTTCCTCATTGTTGTTGTCTTTGTGCTCCAGTGTTGCCAACTTACTGGAATTCCTGACGTGGTTGCACAGCAGGGCTCAGGCTGACCGTAGGAGCCAGCTGCGCTTGTGTCTGAGGCCGACCCCGCCGTTAATCCCAGAATAACGCGGGTGAAGAGGGGAAGAATGGAGGGAGAACGCGAGGGAGGGGAGCAGATAAAGGGTGGGCTTGGGAATGAGGGTCCACTGACGGAGTCCGGTCCCTTATTCCCAGCACTGTGGATGTAAATTCGCACATCCACACTCTTTTCTACTGGAAAAATCTTATTTTTTTTTCAATGAGATTCAACCTCAAACGCATGTCTCTTGAAAACAAGCATCTTCTGCAGCCCGTACCATGCGCCTCTTTATCTGCGATCCATACCTGAGAAAACTTGCTGCTAGTTTTGGAGGATTAAATCTAAGGACCAGAATCTGGGAAAACCCAAGTTAGCAAAGTTGTGATTTAAGCCAGACTTTTTCTATATACTGCACGAGTGTTTGCATTTCACTCTACATAAATGCATAAAAGACTTTACAGTTAACCAGAGACAGAGGAAAGTGCTGAAAAGTGAAATTTATCCTAGTAAATGTATGTAATTTACTTTGTTACATTTTTTACTTGTGTATATTTATTTTACTTCCGCATCAACAACAAACTACTAAAAATGTTTTCAGAGCATTTGTTCCTGTGTTGAACCAACTTGTGCTTCCTACAGTGGGTATGAAGTTGTAAAATCTGCTTGAGTAAAATTCAACTTCAGTTTTCTATTAATCCGGCCCAGATTTGCTTCCTAAGAGAGGTAGAGCCATCTGCCCACCGAACAGCTCCAATCCATTGTCCTTAATACCTCAAACTCAACACAGGGAGCCTGAACCACAAACCTTCCTTATTCCTTATCTCAGAAAAAGGCACCACCCTCCAGCCCAGGGGCCAAGGCCTGAATGGTCATTTTGACCCCTCCCTCTTCCTTACTCCTATATGCAATCAATCATGACCTTCTGTAAACTTAAATCCACTTTATTCTCTCTCAAGCCCACCCATTTCTCTGAACTTCACTGCCCGCAGCAACCTAGACTCTCACACCTGAATTGTGGCAAGAGTCTTCCCAAGTTCCTTGTTGTCAGTTTTAGCCCCTACCATCTGTCCATCTCTTTTCCATTCTGCAATGAGATGATCCAAAGTGATATTTACATTAGACTAGTGCTTTCAAACAGAGGTCATTACTAATTAGAGAGTAAGAAATCAATTTAGTAGTTTAGACAAGAATTATTTTCAAATTAAATAGAAACTTCCATGTGGAAAGGATATGTATTGTTTTATAAAACTCCTGTCTAGCGCACGCGTCTGTGTGTGTGTGTGTGTGTTGTGTGCTGTGTCAACCCTATATAGATCTCAGTCAAAAAAGCTTGAAGTGGGGTGCCTGGGTGGCTCAGTGGGTTGGGCCTCTGCCTTCGGCTTGGATCATGATCCCGGAGTCCTGGGATAGAGCCCCACATGGGGGGGGGGCGGTCTCTGCTCAGCAGGGAGCCTGCTTCCCCTTCTCTCTCTCTGCCTGCCTCTCTGCCTACTTGTGATCTCTCTCTCTCTCTCTGTTAAATAAATAAATAAATAAATAAATAATCTTTTTTTAAAAAAAGCTTAAAGTATCTCTCTACAAATTATTTCTTGATTGAAAAGAGAAAGTAGTAAGAAACATGGAGGAATCTGGCAGGTATCTTAATAGGTTTTATTACTATTTAGGTATAGTAAGGTCAATAGATTAGGAGATGGCTGCCACTGGAAAGATCATTTATTATACTTACAGATCCCCAAGAGAGGGAATACAGGTCACACCACTGGGGGGCCACAGAAGTGAGTGAACCCTCCCAGAGAGAGGAGGGAAAAGTGCACAAGCACCTTTACTGTGGTTCCAGCTGGAAGGAACAGTGTAAACTGGCTTAGGATTGACCAGTTTGTATTTGAAAAGCCCTCCCTTGGGCCAACTCTCAAAGGAGGGAGGCAGTAAGGAGGTCAAGGCAAGGTGACTGGGTCATATTATCAGGTTGTCCAGAACAAGGTGTATCTAGCATATCCCTGCAGGGCAGATGTAAAAGCATTTTAAGATTACAGAAGCTAGAAACTTGGTAAATATGGCAGATGCCTCATGGTATTATTGACAAAAATGTGTAACTTAACCATAAGCAAGCATCGGACAAACCCAATGGGGGGTGGGAATTCTATAAAATAACCAACTTGTATTCTTCAAAAATGGCAAGGTCATGAAAGACAAAGACTGAAGAATTTTTTAGAAGTATGACAATTAAATGCAACACATGGCCTTGGGTTGGACTTGGACTGGGGGAAAATAGCTCTGAAGGACACTATTGGGAAAAGCAGAGGCATTTCAATATGGACTATAGATACTAATAGTATCCCGTTGTGTTAAGTTGTCTGACATTGGTTAGGAAAGAGAAGGTCTTTGTTCTTAGAAAATATATCCTATAGTACTGGGGGGTACAGAAATACGATTTTGCAACTTACTCTGAAATAATTCAGGAAAAAAATGTGTGTGTGTGCATGTGAGAGAGAAATAATTCAGGAAAAAAAAAAAGGTGTGTGTGTGCATGTGTACAAATAGAGAGCACAAATGGGCCACAAGTATGTGGGAGTTTCCTGCCCTATTCTCGCCACTTTGATGTGAGTTTGAAATTATATTAAAATCAAGTGACTTACTTTTAAGTTTGAGAAACTGAAAAATCTGAAGTTCCACATCAACAGTTCCTCTCTTGCCTCCTGTGTTTACTCTTATTATTCCCTATGTCTAGAACATGCTTTCCCTTCATTCCTTCATCTGGTTAATTCCTATTCAACTTTCCAATCTCATCTAAAATATCTCTTCTTCCAGGAAGACTTCCAAAACCCCCGATAGTGACTTAGGGGTCCCTTCCACATGTCCTCATAGCTCTCTTTATTTCCCTCACCCAGCTTTAATCCCACTTGTATTCCCATGATTGCCTCAAAGCTTTTCCCTCTGCAACCAGAATAATATATCGCAGTCATGCAGACTGCATCGATCACTTGGTTATAACATTTTGGTAGTTTTCACATTATTCTGGAATAAAATTCAAAATTTTTAGCATAATCTACAAGCCTCTGCATGATCTGGCCCCTGGCAATCTCTTGACTCTCATATGACAGTCTAGACACACTGGCCTCCTCTTAGTTCCTCAAACTTATTATCTGCTTTCCCAGCCTCGAGGGTGAGATTAAGAGGCCTAGGAGAGAGATAGGCAGAGGCTCGTGAAGCTGCCTAAATTCCTGACTCCAGTTCTAGCTCCTAACCTAGTATACCCTTGAAATAATCATCCTTTTGCTTGCAGCTTGAGTGGATCTCTGCCACATGCAAAACAGAGCCAGAATGAAACCATCAAAAAGCACCAAAAAGACATCTTAAGGTAGTTTGCCTACCAGTATGCTTCTGATGTAGTAACTGCAATCCAAAAGGGAAGAACATTGTATTGATGACCCTCCCCCACCAAGTCCTGAAGCCATAAGCCTGCCTGTAGGTAGCCAGGGCCAGGAAAGCTACAGCAAGATCTAAAGGGACAATGAATGCCGGAACCATGGTATCCAAAACAAACATGGAGACACCAGATAGACTAAGACAGGAGAATCCTCCTGATTTGCAAATACAGTCACGTGAAAAGTCTTGGCAGAGCTTGAAAGAAACAACAGGGAATCTAGCAAGTCTCACCGACTAAATAAAAACGTTCAGTAAAATTAGGACTCTGCTGAAAATGTTAGGAGTTAAAGACTTGATCATATGTAAATGTTCTCATTAAGTCCCAGAGGCAAGAGTCTGTGCAGGGGGACCTCACAGGGCCTTGTGAGGAAGGCTAGGAATACAGCAGCCACGTCAAAATGGTTAGCCTCACTGCTTTTGAATTCCTCTCTCTTGGGAGCAATTCCTGCAGGTAAAGGTCAGTGAAAAACATCTGCCTGGATAATGACTCTTGAGAGCCAGAATTTCAATACAATTCCATCAGTCCCACAGTCCATCTCTTATCTCAGAGATTGTGAAAGGGCTGGAGGTTGTAGAAAAATATGTGCTAAGAAGCAGTATTTGCATGAAGAAAAGGCCTATATAAAGTCAGGACTCAGGAACATAATTATATGTAAATCCAGTCTTCAGTTTACAAAAGTTTGGGGACTGTACCAGAATTCAACCAGGATCCCCATTAAAGGAGCTGGATTTGTCTCTATCACCAAATCCCCAGAACCTAGCACTGGACCTGATACATAGCAGGCCCTCAATAAATGTTTGATGAATGAAGGAATGAATGGCATAGGACACCATAAACTCTGCATTTGGCTTCTGGCATTCCACTCAAATGAGACATTACAAGATGCAACTTCTTCTTGAGATCCTGTCCACTATAGGAAGCATCCTCAGGGTGTGCTGTATTGGTGTCACCACTGTAGTATCTGGCACTTAGTTATCCCAAGATCCTCTAGGGAGAATTTAGAATGAGTCTCAGAATAATCCACATGGATCAACCGAGAGAAGTGTTTATCCTTTAGCTTCCATACCCTGTTGGTTAAGAGTTATCATCAGGCGGGGGGATGTGGATGGCACAGTTAGTTAAATACCCAGTATCAAACCCCCTTCACTTGTCAGACTCTTGATCTCGGCTCAGGTCATGATCTCAGGGCCATGAGATCACACAGGGCATGGAGTTTGCTTGAGATTCTCTCTCTTCTCTCTCTGCCCTTCTCCCCCTGTGCACGCACACATGCTCTCTCACACTCTCTCTCTCAAAAAAAAAAAAAAAGTTATCATCAGGGGCATTACCTTCCCTGTCACCTGGGGTAGGCATGTGCTTGCTGAATGCACCAGAGTCTACAGCAATGGAAAAGCTCTGGGGCACAAAGTAAAAGATATGCCAAGGACACCAGAAGCATAATGATTCCAGTATAAGGTAAGATGAAGCCTGTATAAGGAGTCAAGTGACCAGGCAGCTGTCATACTCTAGTGTTCTGTGGTACTTTTACTGTGTCCCCTGGTAGAATCATTCCATCTAGTAATCAGCAGAACCTAAATGACATTCTTGTCAGCAAATTCTTAAGGTGATGATGAGAGACACCAGTTTTTCTTCCACCCTGTGGGGACAGAGCATCATATATCTGCCACATACTACATCCTAGAAGATAATATTCCCACCCCACAGTTTTGTCCTTGAGCTGGTAATTTAAATCAAAATTTAATAGATCATTCTATTATACTATTAAGGTAGCTCCTCCTGTGTGATAAGGTAAACATATCTTCTTCAACTTATTATGGGGTTATGTCCTCCTGATAAACCCATCGAAAGTTGAAAATAACCTAAATCGAAAATGCATTTAGTACATCTAACCTACTTAACAGCATAGTTTAGTCTAGCCTACCTTAAACATGCTCAGAACACTTACATTAGCCTATAGTTGGTCAAAATCATCTAATGCAACATCCATTTTGCAATAAAGTATCAAATACGGCATGTGAATGAATCAGTTGTTTACCCTCAGCGTCCTGTGGCTGGCTGGGAGCTGAGGCTGACTGGGAGCTGAAGCTTCCACTTCCCAGCATCATAAGAGCATCATACTACATACATTAGCTCAGGAAAAAAAAAATCAAAATTCAAAATCTGAAATACAGTTTAACTGAATGCATATCTATTTCTACCATCATAAAATTGAAAAATCGTAAGTCACATAATCATAAGTCACGGACAATCTGTGTAATAAAACTAAAGCTTATTCCAAGGTCAAATACCCAGTATCAAACCCCCTTCACTTGTAAATAAGTTGCTTGTTTTGAAGACATCACTATTCAAGATCCCACGTTAGTAAATCTGGCATTTTGTAAGCCTTATGATGCTGAGAGAAGCACTGTGAGAAGGCAGACAAAACCCACATTCTGTGTGTCAGTGGATTCTAGAAAGAACAAATCGCTTCTCCCGCCATATATAAAGGGTCCAATATAATCACTATGCCACCAAGGGAATGATTTTTCTATTTTCTCTGTGTCAGTGTTGGCAATTTTGCTTTTCTAGGAATTTTTCCATTTCATCCATATTTTCAAATATATTGGCATAAATGTGTTCATTATATCCTCTTATCTTTTTTGGAATCTGCAGGATTTGTAGTATTATTCCTCTTTTTATTACTGTACTGATTATTTCCTCCTTTTTCTTTTTTTTCCTTATTAGTTTTGCCAATTTTGCTGGTCTTTTAAAAGAGCCAACTTTGGGTTTGTTTTTGAATCAGTTATATTTTTATTTCTGTTTTGCATTTTTTTTTATATCTTCGCTTTTCTTCACTATTTTCTTCTTCCTGGTGACTTTGGATTTTATATACTGTCAAGCTCATTTATTACATTTTTTATTTCCATTGTTATGTTTTCAGTTCCAGAATTTCCATACAAATCTTTTTTCAAGAGCCCTGCTTTCGGGGCGCCTGGGTGGCTCAGTGGGTTAAGCCGCTGCCTTCGGCTCAGGTCATGATCTCAGGGTCCTGGGATCAAGTCCCACATCGGGCTCTCTGCTCAGCAGGGAGCCTGCTTCCTTCTCTCTCTCTCTCTCTCTCTGCCTGCCTCTCAGTGTACTTGTAATTTCTCTCTGTCAAATAAATAAATCTTTAAAAAACAAAAAAAGAGCCCTGCTTTCACATGAAATTGTCTATTTTGTCATCTCTAATATATGGATCATATCTTTTAAAACTATCAGTTGTTGGGACGCCTGGGTGGCTCAGTTGGTTAAGCAGCTGCCTTCGGCTCGGGTCGTGATCCCAGCGTCCTGGGATCGAGTCCCGCATCGGGCTCCTTGCTCGGCGGGGAGCCTGCTTCTCCCTCTGCCTACCATTCTGTCCGCCTGTACTCTCTCTCTCTCTCTGACAAATAAATAAATAAAAAAATCTTTAAAAAAAAAAAAAAAAAGATTTAAAACTATCAGTTGTTTATCTTTTTTATTTTTCAGTCATTTCATCCTAGCTCCTGGTATGCCTGGCAAATTTTAATTGAATACATGTGAGTATAACAAATTGTGTAAGCTATAGATGATGCTTTCTCTTCCAAAGAGAATTTATTTTCCTTCAAGTAGGCAGTTAGGATAGGGGTAAATCTTTGATCTAACCAGAATGAGAGGTCTCAAGACTGGATTTCAGTCTTTATAAGGTCTGAACTAGTCCTGGTTTGTCCTACTGCTAGCCTGAACCTCTTTAAATATCTCAATAGAAAATATTGAGCATTTTCCAGGATACTACTTCTTAGTGGCTCGGAACTCCAGTGTATCTCAGCAGCAGCAGGATATTCCTAAAAGCTCTCATTAAACTCTTAACATGTTAGCATCCACTTTATATCAGACTTCTCAGATCAATTGAGCTTACAAACTGGAAATGCTATAAGGAAAAAAGTAGCAGAAAATTTCCAGCCTTCTCAAGTGTTTCCCTTTCTTGGATTTTGTTTTCTCAAATGATTAATGTGCTGTTATTCTCGAATGCCTTTAAACAGTTATTTCAAATTTTAAAATTTAAAATATATTCTTCGGGACGCCTGGGTGGCTCAGTTGGTTAAGCAGCTGCCTTCAGCTCAGGTCATGATCCCAGCGTCCTGGGATCAAGTCCCACATCAGGCTCCTTGCTCAGCAGGGAGCCTGCTTCTCCCTCTGCCTCTGCCTGCCATTCTGTCTGCCTGTGCTCGCTCTCTCCCCCCCCCCCCGATAAATAAATAAAATCTTTAAAAAAAAATAAAATAAAATATATTCTTCATATATAATTGTAACTATTCTATGATACTACACCAAAACTCAACAAGGTGTTTCTAAGAGTTAAGTACAATAAGGAATTTGAAACCATATCAATGAACGTCCCACCCTCAATTATATAAAATCTACTGGTCTTTAACTTTGAATGGATTTGGTAACATTATACTCTAGTCATTTGAAAAATATTAGTTCACTGTTATACAGCTCTTCTAAATATTGATGTATTTCATTATAGAATGTTTTAAATCACATTGGTTAAAATTACCACAAAACTCATCACACACACACAAAAAAGTCTTTGAGTATAATTAAGCTATCACATTCCCAAAGGCAGATAAAGTTTTCCAAAATTCTAATTTTTCAATTCAATGCATAAGATGTCTTGCCTAATAATTGTAGTATACTCTCTTCCTGTTTTAACAGGAACCACTTTATTAACAAATATGTCACAAAAATAAAAACACACTATATTTGAATATATTATTAGACAACAGTTGGATAAAATACCAGAAAAGGTATAAGTAAAAATGTACTTATGCTCCAGAATATGTACATTTGGTCATCATAAAGGCGATAACTTTAAAATAATATTTAAGTCTAGAAATATTTCAAACTGAAAGGAAAAATAGGCAAATAAAATTTTTTTAATTATAGTAAAAGCATAGCAATTATATATGGTCTTTTTGAAATCTTATGAAAGGCCATTTACTTTTCCCCATATCCATTATAAATTACACTGTCACTGGCTATATTTGGATGAAGTCCACTTGAATTTTGTGACATGGAAGCAGATAGCTGATGGGAGAAACACGTTGGAAAGAAACACATTGCAATGACCTTTGCTTACCCATCCCCCCAAATCAGCTAAAGTTCCCTAAATTGAAAAAAAATTATAATAAAATAAAACCTACCATTAATAATGTTTGAGAGGGTGAGTTGCAAAGGGACATTGCCCCTGATCCCATCTCATCCCAGTGATCTTCGTAATTGTGGGTAAAGAGACAGAAAACTTTTTGATAGAAGAGCACCAAGAAGAAAAAAAAAAAAAAAAAAAAAAAAAAAAAAGAAGAGCACCAAGAATTGTTCTTTAAAACCGAACAATTCTTTCAGTTTTAAATCTAATTTTAAACTGAAAATTCTTTCTGTTTAAAAAACTTCTTTAAAGAATAAGTTCTTTATTACTTATACAACTCTTTAAAATAAAAATCCTCACTATTTCTCAAATGGGAAAATCGGAGGTTTTCCTTTGTAAAGGAAAGGTTACCTTGGTAATGCAGGTTTTGGAAAAGAGAACTGCAAATTCTTTTCTTCCAACACAGCCTCTTCCAGTGGGCAGATAAAGAGAAGGGGGTTCTCCATACCTGAGTGCCTTTGCCTCTGCTGCCTCAGAGTTGGCTGGTTTTCATCTGGGCTCCTATCTTCACTCACCAGTCAAGGGAAGGCTTCTCTCTACTATACCTTCTTTTTTTTTTTTTTTTTTTTTTTTTTAAGATTTACTTATTTATTTGAGGGGAGAAAGAGAGAGGGAGAAAAAGAATCCCAAGCAGACTCTGGGCTGAGTGCAGAGTGCTAGGCAGGGCTTAATCTCATGACCTTGAGATCATGACCAGTGCTGAAACCAAAAGTCTTGGGCTGTGTCACCCAGGTGCCTGTACCTTCTTGTTCACATAGTTATTTCAACCAACAATTAGGTAATTGCTTACAACAGAAGAGAAAGGGTATTATAAATAGGGCCCTACAAATTAAAATTAATAAAACAAGTTCATTTTTTTTTATTTTATTTATTTATTTGACAGACAGAGATCACAAGTAGGCAGAGAGAGAGGAGGAAAGACGCTTCCCCCGAGCAGAGAACCGGATGTGCGGCTCCATCCCAGGACTCTGGGATCATGACTTAAGCCAAAGGCAGAGGCCTTAACCCACTGAGCGACCAAGGCACCCCAAACAAGTTCATTTGTTTTTCATAAAACCCTTTTAGTGGGGCGCCTGGGTAGCTCAGTTGTTAAGCTTCTGCCTTCGGCTCAGGTCAGTATCCCAGGGTCCTGGAATCAAGTCCCCTGCATCAGGCTCCCTGCTCAGCAAGAAGCCTGCTTCTCCCTCTCCCACTCCCCCTGCTTGTGTTCCCTCTCTCACTGCCTTTCTCTCTGTCAAATAAATAAATAAAATCTTTTTTTAAAAAAGCAATTGAATCAGTAATAAAAAACTTTCCAACAGGGCGCCTGGGTGGCTCAGTGGGTTAAGCCGCTGTCTTCGGCTCAGGTTATGATCTCGGGGTCCTGGGATCAAGTCCCGCATCGGGCTCTCTGCTCAGCAGGGAGCCTGCTTCCTCCTCTCTCTCTCTGCCTACTTGTAATCTCTCTCTGTCAAATAAATAGATAAAATCTTTAAAAAAAAAAAAAAAAAACTCGGGGCGCCTGGGTGGCTCAGTGGGTTAAGCCGCTGCCTTCGGCTCAGGTCATGATCTCAGGGTCCTGGGATCGAGTCCCACATCGGGCTCTCTGCTCAGCAGTGAGCCTGCTTCCTCCTCTCTCTCTCTGCCTGCCTCTCTGCCTACTTGTGATCTCTCTCTGTCAAATAAATAAATAAAATCTTTAAAAAAAAAAAAAAAAACTTTCCAACAAGGAAAAGCCCAGAACCAGACAACTTCACTTGTGAAATCAAACAAACGTTTATTTTATTTTTTTTTAAATTTGACAGACAGAGATCACAAGTAGGCAGAGAGGCAGAGAGGAAGGGAAGCAGGCTCCCCGCCAAGCAGAGAGCCCGATGCAGGGCTCGATCGCAGGAATCTGAGATCATGACCTGAGCCAAAGGTAGAGGCTTTAATCCACTGAGTCACGCAGGTGCCCCTCTACTAAACGTTTAAAGAAAAATTACCACCAATCATTTTCAAACTCTCCCAAGAATATTGAATAGGAGGAAACATTTCCTAACTAATTCTATGAAGCCAGAATTACCTTGACATAAAAACCAAAGACACTATAAGAAAGGAAAAGTATAGACCAATATCCATTATAAATGTTGATGTAAAATTCTTCAACAAAATATTAGCAAACTGAACTCAGCAACATAATAAGAGAATTACACACTATGACCAAATGGGATTTATCCTTGGAATGCAAGAGTGGCTTAACATATAAAAATTAATTAATGTAATACATCACCTTAGTAAAATGAGTGATAAAAACCACATAATAATCACAATTGGTGCAGAAAAAGAGTTTGACAAAATCCAACAATTTTTCATGATTGGAAAAGTACTCAATACACTAGAGTAGGAGAAAATTTCCTCAACATGATAAAGATCATATATGAAAACTCCACAGCTAATATCATACTTGGTGGTGAAAAAAGTGAGAACTTTTCCTCTGAGACTAGGAACAAAACGAAGATGCCCATTCGCACCATTTTTATTTAACATAGTACTGGAAGTTCTGACTAACACAGTTAGGCAAGAAATAAGAAGCATCCAAATTGGAAAGGAAGAAGAAAAATTATCTGTTCAAAGATGACATGATCTTGTATATAGAAAACCTTAAAGAGGGACCCCTGGGTGGCTCAGTTGGTTGGATGACTGCCTTCGGCTCAGGTCATGGTCCCGGAATCCTGGGATCGAGTCCCACATCGGGCTCCTAGCTCCATGGGGAGTCTGCTTCGCTCTCTGACCTTCTCCTCACTCATGCTCTCTCTCACTGTCTCTCTCTCAAATAAATAAATAAAATCTTAAAAAAAAAAAAAAAAAGAAAACCCTAAAGAATAACACTCGTGGGACGCCTGGGTGGCTCAGTTGGCTAAGCAGCTGCCTTCGGCTCAGGTCATGATCCCAGCGTCCTGGGATCGAGTCCCACATCGGGCTCCTTGCTCAGCAGGGAGCCTGCTTCTCCCTCTGCCTCTGCCTGCCATTCTGTCTGCCTGTGCTTGCTCTCTCCCCCTCTCTCTCTCTGATAAATAAATAAAATTTAAAAAAAAAAAAAAAAAGAATAACACTCGTGCATGAGCATGCACACACAGAGCTAATAAGTGATTTCAGCAATGCTGCAGGCTACAAAGTCAACACTTAAAGATATTTGTATTTCTGTACACTAGCAATGAACAATCCAAAATAATAAAAAATAATAATAAAGAATATATAGAAATAATAATAAATTAAAATAAATTAAATAAATAATAAAATTAATAAAAAGAAATAATAATAAAGAATAATCCAAAAATAATAAGAAAACAATTCTACTTATAATAGCATCAAAAAGAATAAATTAAAAAAATACACTTAACTAAGAGGGGACAAATCATTTGTACATTGAAAACTACAGGGGTGCCTGCATGGCTAAGTTGGTTAAGTGTCCAACTCTTGATTTCTGCTCAGGCCATGATCTCAGGGTTGTGGCATTAAGCCACACAGTAGGCTCTGCACTCAGTAGGCAGTCTGTGAGATTCTCTCTCTCCCTCTTCCCCTGTCCCTCCCCCTGTTTGCACTAAATAAATAAATAAGTAAATAAACAAATAAAATCTTTAAGAAAAAAAAGAAAACTACAAGACACTGTTGAAACAAACTTAAAAAGACAAGAATAAATGGAAAGACATCATGGACTGGAAGATTTAATATTGTTAAAATGGCTAGACTTCCCAAATTAATCCTCAGATTCCATGTAATCCTACCAAAATCCCACTGATATTTTTCACAGAAATGAAAAAGTCAACCCTCAAATTCATATGGAGAGATGCCTGGGTGGCCCAGTTGGTTAGGCATCTGCCTTCTGCTTAGGTCATGATCCCAGGCTCCTGGAATCCAGTTCTCTCTCTCTCTGTCTCTCATGAATAAATAAATAAAATATTTTTTAAAAGATCTGTTATAAAAGTGCTTTACCACCTAGATCTTTAAAAAGTAACAATAAAATAAAATAATATATGACACCAATAGCACAAGCAACAAAAGAAAAAATAGATAAAGTGGACTTCATCAAAAATTTTGAAATTTCTTATTTATTTTATAAATGAAAGTAAATAGTCATGGGGATGAAAAGTACAGCATAAGGAATCTAGTCAATGATATTATAATAACATATATGACAGATGGTAACTACCCTTATAGTGGTAAGCATAGAACTGTTAAATCATTATGTTGCACACCTGAAACTAATATACCATAGGTCAACTATACTTCAATTAAAAAAACTTTTTTAACTTCTGTACATCAAAGAACACAGTCAACAGAGTGAACAGACAACCCACAGAATAGGAAAAAATATTTGCAAATCATACATGTGATAAAGAATATATAAAGAACCCCTACAATTCTACAACAAAAAGACAACTAGCAACTCAAAAATAGGCCGAGAACACAAATAGATGTGTCTCCAAAGAAGATATTCAAATATCCAAAAAGCACATGAAAAGATGCTCAATGTCATTAGTCATTAGGGGAAAGAAAAACAAAACCGCAATGGGATACCACTTCAATACATAGTAGGATGATCATAATTAAAACAAAACAAAACACCCAAAACCCAGAAATTAACAATGTGGAGAAATCAGAACTTTAGTATATTGATGGCAGGAATATAAAACAACCTAGCCACTGTGGAAAATACTATGTATGGTGTTTTGTCAAAAGTCGAACATAGAAATGTAATACAACCAGCAATTCCCTTCCTGGATATAACCAAAAACACTGAAAACAGAGACTCAAACAAATGCTTGTATGCCAGTGTTCGCTTCCGTATTATTTACAATACCCCAAAGTGGAAATAATCCAAGTGTCCATCAACAGATGAATGAAAAAACAAAATGTGATATATACATATGATGGAATATTATTCAGCCACAAAAAAAAAGGTTTGTTTGTTTGTTTGTTTGTTTTTAAGATTTATTTATTTATTTAAGAGAGAAAGAGAGAGAGAGAGAGAGCTGGGGCGGGGTGGGGGAGGCAGAGGAAGAGAGTGTCTCAATCAGACTCTGCACTAAGGCACCCCGAAAGGAATGTAGTTTTGATACATGCTATAATATGGACAAACCTTGAAAACAGTATGCTTAGTAAAATAAGTCAGACACAAAAGGACAAATACTATATGAATCCATATATATGAGATGCCTACATACAGAAGTCAAATTCAGAGAGACATAAAACAGAATGGCCTTTACTACGGTCTGTGGGGAGAGGGGAATGCGGGGTTATTGCTTAACATGTACAGAGTTTCTGTTTGGAATGATAAATTCTGGCAACGGATAGTGGTATTGGTTGTATAACCCTGTGAATGTACTTACTGTCACTGAATTGTACACTTTAAGTTACTAAAATTGGTAAACTTTACATTAAATATATTTTACTACAATTTTTAAAAAGTCAATAAGAGAAAAAGAAATGAAAAGCCAACAATAGAGAGCCAGTTTACTCTACTAGCTTTTTGTAAAAATCTATGTGGCAATCAACATATACTGAAAAGTATCTCAGAGCTTTCTGTGCTTTTGTCCTCCTTACATTTAATTTTTTTAAAAGTACGATCCAGGGGCGCCTGGGTGGCTCAGTGGATTAAGCCACTGCCTTCGGCTCAGGTCATGATCTCAGTGTCCTGGGATCGAGCCCCGCATCGGGCTCTCTGCTCGGCGGGGAGCCTGCTTCCCCCTCTCTCTCTCTCTCTCTCTCTGCCTGACTCTCCGCCTACTTGTGATCTCTCTCTCTGTCAAATAAATAAATAAAATATAAAAAAAATAAAAATATTAAAAAAATAAAAAATAAAAAAAAAATAAAAGTACGATCCATGCACAACATGGGGCTTGAACTCACAACCCCAAGATCTAGAGTCACATGCTCTATCAACTAAGCCAGGTAGGCACTCTAGTTTTTATCCTCCTGAGGGGCCTCACTATGCATAATGTTTTCAAGAGCATTTCTTGCTCTTTTTCTGCACACTGATAAAAACGCCTCCACATCCACTTTTCAAAAGCCAGTGTGTAATTTAAAGCATGCATACTCCAAATGAACTCAGTGCTGTTTCTTTTTTTAATAAACCTTAGGGTGAAGTGATTGCCACATTACCCATGGGGCCCTTTATGTACTGTATTTTGGCATTTTACTCTGCTTCTGCCAAGTTGCATGAGCAAAATCGATCACTTTTTTTTTCTCCACACTTCCTTGTAGCTGAGAGAATAAGAGAATAAATGAAATGGTCACAAAACCATGCAAGTTTTCTGATTTTTTTCAATGATGTAGATGTGCCTTCTTTTATTCCACATTAATTCTGTAAATAATACAGACTTGGCTACTGAAAGCTTTTATGGCAAGCGTTGTATGAGATGGACACAAAACTGTCTAATGTTGTTGTCTTTGCTTTCCAGGGACTAACAATCTTGTACAGATTCAAACTGCAGGCCAGAGCTACCAGATGCCTGCTTTTGTATAGCACAGAAGCTAAGGAGAATTTTTTACAATTTTTTTTTTTAAGATTTTATTTATTCGTCAGAGAGAGAGAGAGAGAGGGAGCACAGGCAGACAGAATGGCAGGCAGAGGCAGAGGGAGAAGCAGGCTCCCCGCTGAGCAAGGAGGCCGATGTGGGACTCGATCCCAGGACGCCGGGATCATGACCCGAGCCGAAGGCAGCCGCTTAACCAACTGAGCCACCCAGGCGTCCCAATTTTTTACAATTTGATATGGTTGAAAAAAAAATCAGAAGGGAAACAGTATGTCATGACATGTGAAAATTAGGTGTAATTCAAATGTCAGTGTCCAAGAATCAAGTTCATTAGAACACTAGTTCATTTACATACTACCTGTGGCTGTTTTCACTCTACAGTGCTCGAGTTGAGTAGCTCTGACAGAGAACACGTTGCCCACACAGACTAAAGTATTTACTCTATGGCCATTTACAGAAAGACCTTGCCAACCCCCTGCTCTGGGAAGTGACATGAAATGCATAGGGAAACAGCAGCAAGTTCAGGCAGGCTGGGGTAAACACCCTGTGAGTGACACCCACCAGGGGCTGATTTCAGGGAGCTTGCAAAGGAGGAGGGTGATCAAAGAAGATATCAGGACAGAAGGAGCTTTCAAACTGGTCCTTGAAGAATGGCAAAGGGTTGGGACGCCTGGGTGGCTCAGTTGGTTGAGCAGCTGCCTTCGGCTCAGGTCATGATCCCAGCGTCCTGGGATCGAGTCCCACATCGGGCTACTTGCTCCGCAGGGAGCCTGCTTCTCCCTCTGACTCTGCCTTCCACTCTGTCTGCCTGTGCTCGCTCTCACTCTCTCTCTCTCTTACAAATAAATAAATAAAATCTTTAAAAAAAAAAAAAAAAAAAAAAAAAGAATGGCAAAGGGTTTCCATAAGTGATCATTTAGGAAAGAAAATTCCAAACAAAGGGAAGAGTGTGCAGTCAAAAAAGGCTTTGCAGATAAGACAGTCCAACTCTATAACCGGAAGGAATTACTGGGAAGGAAGAATGTGAATAGTCTAGGGGTTGCTCCCTCTTTATTACAATCATTAACAGTCACAAACATCAAATTTTAAATACAGTAGCATTTTAATTCTGACTCCACACTCTTCTCTGGAATTCAGTGTATTGCAGTGGAATTCAGTGTAGAGCAAAGTGTGCTAAAAAATAAATGTATATTCCAAGAAATAGAAGGACTTACATTGGATTAGTAAACAGCCACATTATTGGTAATTTGAACAAAACAGACATGAACTTTTATGAATGTGTTCTTCAGATGTGTCACTGGACCCAAAAAAATGCCCCAGAATTTTGTACCTGTTTTTTAATATCTCAAGTCTACAACCGCATATCTGGTGGCTCAAAAGACTGTAAAAATGTGCTTGTCCCTGGAAATCCTATATGACTGCCAAAGTAGATGAACTGTGTCAGTAATCCAAAGGTCCTGAGCCCCCTGGATGGATGGTCACTAAGTAGTCAATTTTTTACCCCTTCACCAAGGTGTTTGTTTAGTTAAGAATCTTCTCAGAAAATCATCTCTTAGGGAAAAGCAAAGTTCCAACCTTTGGAACTTGAGATGATTAAGGTAACTGTTTTACTTGATAAACCATGGGGGAGGTCAGAGAAGGAAATGTTGAGCTCTTGCGGCTGCCCTTATAGGCATTCAGAGCACTGGGGGCTTCGTGGACAAGCTTTGCTTAGCCATACGCTGCCAGAACTTCACAGGGAAGCCTTACGGGGGTTACAGAAACATTCTCAGCAAGCTCCCCCAGATCCTCCCAGTGATAAAGCTGATGAGCCGATCACAGGCAACCGTCACAATCAAGACCTACACTGCCTTGCTTCAAATCCCATCTCTACTCAGTATTAATGGCGCTCCTGTTTGAGTTCCTCAGAGATAGAACAGACTCATTCTTCTCTTCCTGTCAGAGTCCTCAGTCTTCCCCAGGGCTCATTCTATTAACGGCCCCCCATTTTTCACCATATAGTGTAAACTGCCATTTCTGTGCACCTTCTTTTCTCACCACCATTCATCAGAACCTATTGAGGTCCTTAACGAGATGGGAACATCAACCTCAGAAAAGGCCTGCCCTTGTAATTTGCAAGAAGGATGAGGAAGCTAGAACTGTGTTATGAGAGGTCTCTACTTATTACTGCATAGTCGAGCTACCGATTGTCTGAATTATATTTATAGCTGAGAGTGGGGCCAAAAATACCCTCAGGTCATCCAAGAGTCCCCATAAATCTGTAAGCCCTTGTTGATTAAAGATATTCCTCTGGCTCAGAAGTTGGATATGTGACTATTAAGAATCAATGACATGAGCGCCTGGGTGGCTCAGTGGGTAAAAGCCTCTGCCTTTGGCTCTGGTCATAATCTCAGAGTCCTGGGATGGAGCCCCGCAGTGGGCTCTCTGCTCAGCAGGGAGCCTGCTTCCTCCTCTCTCTCTGCTGGCCTCTCTGCCTACTTGTGATCTCTGTCAAATAAATAAACAAAATCTTATAAAAAAAAGTTAAAAAGAAAAAGAATCAATGACAAAAACCACTAACTTTCAGTACTCAAGAAATGTCATAAAAACAAAGCTAAAAGGGGGATGGGAATAGGGGCTGATTGTTGTTTAAGAATTGTCTGTGAAGCCTCTTCAATAAATGGTGTTGGGAAAATTGGGCAGCCACATGCAGGAAAATGAAATTGGACCATTTCCTTACACCACACATGAAAATAGACTCAAGGGACGCCTGGGTGGCTCAGTTGGTTAAGCAGCTGCCTTCGGCTCAGGTCATGATCCCAGCGTCCTGGGATCGAGTCCCACATCGGGCTCCTTGCTCGGCAGGGAGCCAGCCTGCTTCTCCCTCTGCCTCTGCCTGCCATTCTGTCTGTGTGCTCGCTCTCTCCCCCTCTCTCTCTCTGATAAATAAATAAAAAATCTTTAAAAAAAAAAAAGAAAAGAAAAGAAAATAGACTCAAAATGGATGAAGGACCTCAATGTGAGAAAGGAATCCATCAAAATCCTTGAGGAGAACACAGGCAGCAACCTCTTCGACCTCAGCCGCAGCAACATCTTCCTAGGAACATCGCCAAAGGCAAGGGAAGCAAGGGCAAAAATGAACTACTGGGACTTCGTCAAGATCAAAAGCTTTTGCACAGCAAAGGAAACAGTTAACAAAACCAAAAGACAACTGACAGAATGGGAGAAGATATTTGCAGAGGAAATATCAGATAAAGGACTAGTATCCAAAATCTATAAAGAACTTAGCAAACTCAACACCCAAAGAACAAATAATCCAATCAAGAAATGGGCAGAGGACATGAACAGACATTTCTGCAAAGAAGACATCCAGATGGCCAACAGACACATGAAAAAGTGCTCCATATCACTCGGCATCAGGGAAATACAAATCAAAAACACAATGAGATATCACCTCACACCAGTCAAAATGGATAAAATTAACAAGTCAGGAAATGACAGATGCTGGCGAGGATGCAGAGAAAGAGGAACCCTCCTACACTGTTGGGGAGAATGCAAGCTGGTGTAGCCACTCTGGAAAACAACATGGAGGTTCCTCAAAATGTTGAAAATAGAACTGCCCTATGACCCAGCAATTGCACTACTGGGTATTTACCCTAAAGATACAAACGTAGTGATCCAAAGGGGCACATGCACCCGAATGTTTATAGCAGCAATGTCCACAATAGCCAAACTATGGAAAGACCCTAGATGTCCATCAACAGATGAATGGATAAAGAAGATGTGGTATATATACACAATGGAATACCATGCAACCATCAAAAGAAATGAAATTTTGCCATTTGCGACAACGTGGATGGAACTAGAGCGTATCATGCTTAGCGAAATAAGTCAAGCAGAGAAAGACAACTACCACATGATCTCCCAGATATGAGGAAGTGGTGATGCAACATGAGGGCTTAAGGGGGTAGGAGAAGAATAAATGAAACAAGATGGGATTGGGAGGGAGACAAACCATAAATGACTCTTAATCTCACAAAACAAACTGAGGGTTGCTGGGGGGAGGGGAGTTGGGAGAAGGGGGGTGGGGTTATGGACATTGGGGAGGGTATGTGCTTTGGTGAGTGCTGTGAAGTGTGTAAACCTGGCGATTCACAGACCTGTACCCCTGGGGATAAAAATATATTTTATGTTTATAAAAAATTAAAAATTAAAAATTTAGACTCTTTTTTTTTTTAATTTTATTTATTTATCAGAGAGAGAGGGGGAGAGAGCGAGCACAGGCAGACAGAATGGCAGGCAGAGGCAGAGGGAGAAGCAGGTTCCCTGCCGAGCAAGGAGCCCGATATGGGACTCGATCCCAGGACGCTGGGATCATGACCTGAGCTGAAGGCAGCTGCTTAACCAACTGAGCCACCCAGGCGTCCCTAAAAATTAAAAATTTTAAAAAAAGAATTGTCTGTGAAAAGTCAGCTGTTTTAAAAGAGCTTCATTAAGAGCTAAGTAGTATTGTCTTTACATATCAAAGAACTAATATAGTGTCTAATTTCAAATATCTTCACCGAAGATGTCTTTTCTCTTTCTTTCTTCTTCTTCTTCTTCTTCTTTTTTTTTTTTTTTTTTGACTCATGAAATATCAAAATTCATTAGGGTCAATGGATTAATCTTGATGAAAACAGAAGCATCCAGAAAGCAGTCTCACTTGCTTTGGAAGCTTTCTAATATTGCACCAGTGTGAATTATAAATCATTCATCTCTGTCTTTTGGGTTGCTGTGAATTCATCAACAAAAAAGAAAAGGAAAAAAAAATGATCCCTTTTTCTAGTCTAGAAATACAGCCAAGTCTTTGTGTTTGAGTTTTAGGTTCCTTTGCCTCAGGAGAGATAATAGTGTTTTGTGTGTTTCCTAAGCTTTCTTTTGCGAAGGCTTGGCCCATGCAAGGAAATGAAATTAAGGCTTCTATGCTTCCAAGGAAAAGAGAAGATCTGTTTGGAGTCCCAGGTATTTGATTCTTACAAGACTGGGAGACGGATGGAGTTCTATGAGGAAGGGAAACCTCCACTAGCTTCTCTGCAGTAGTTCAGATGTTGAAGGAGGTGGTTGGGTAGAGGGATGCCTGTGGAAGACAAGAGCTTTGGAACAGCAGTGGGGATCTCCATGGCCAAGTCTGCAGAAATTAGAGAGGGCCTCAGGAAAGGATTGCTCAATGGTCTACCTGGAACCAAACAGTGAAGGTCCAGGTTGTGACAGAGGCATCAGATAGCAAAAAAAGTAGATTGATAATGGTGACCACTATAGTCCAAAGACCCAACCCTCCCCATCATATCCATAAGGCCAAAGTTCTTATGCAAACCAACAGCAGGTGAGTGATTTTTACTGAATTGTTTATTGACCTTGTCAAACAAGAATTCAGAAATAGATTCAATATTCTTTTGAATATCAAAACAACATGATAAGTTGTTAGGAAAAACTCATTCCTATTTTCGGTTCCTTTACTAATCCATAAAGTGGAAATAATAATAACATCTGTCTCAGAGATATTTGTTATAACCAAGTGAGATATGCTATATAAAGTATGAAGGGCATTTCAAGTATGTTTTATACTGTTGTAGATACTCTTAGCCATGTTTAGGATAGACTTGCTAGAGTGTTAACTAAACACTTCCCTTGCTGGAGAGTTGACTAACCACTTGCCCCAACATCATCTCTCTCTCACTTAAATAAGTGAAGGCTCAGTTCACTGCAGCCAGCAAGAATAAGAATAGTTCCATGAATGTTAGCAATAATAAGTTTCCTTTGTAAAATATGTACCTATGAAAGGGTTTTTTCCTAGGTCAAGTCTATTTTTCTAGTCCAGGAAAATTGATTTAACCCTTTTCTGCATACACACATACAAAGGATCCTTACCCCTTTCCTGTGAGTTTATTTTCGGGTTTTGTTTTGTTTTGTCTTGTTTTTAACATTTCTCTTATTATCCATTCTAGGAATGACCTTTGAAGTTACAATGACTTTCACTGCATGCTGACTTTTAAGCATGGCTATTGTGAATACAGAAATCTAGCCAAACAATGTAGAAAGCTTTATTCAGCCTAAAAGCCATCACTACGATTCTCTGGAAAGAATTATATTGCAGGGGAAATGGTTTAAAATTCTAACTTGGAGGGGCACCTGGCTGGCTCAGTTGATAGACAATTTGACTCTTGATCTCAGGGTTGTGAGTTTGAGCTCCATGTTGAGTGCAGAGATTAGTTAAAAGTAAAATCTTTTTAAAAAATAAAATTCTAACTTGGAGATTAAAAGTGATAATCAGATAACATAGATAATATTTAGATGAGCAACTAAAATATGAAAATGTACCACCTTTCTCAGAATTTTAGTAAATGGTCTGTAAACAATTTCTTAAAAATAGCTAGGGGATTTATTGATTTGCCAGACTTTTGGAAATAATCACTCTAACAGTGATTATTAGATATTATTAGTTCCATTTACATAAGAGGAAGCAGTTTAGGGATATTTAAGGAATTTGCCCCAAGTTGCAAGATATAGGAAATGGCAAGGCAAGACTGGGACTACATCTGTCTGAACCAAAGTCTAGACTCAGTAATGAAGCTCTAGGGTCATTCGGGCTTTCTGTACAGCAGCACCAAATATCCTTTGCCCTCTTTAAACTCTTATCTAACCTAATCCAATTCCTCCCTCAAACAGGAGTCTCAAACTCAAAGTCTACAGGGCCCAGGCTGGTAACACAAATAAGTTAATATGGGTCATATTTAAGAAAAAAACACGTTGTTCCACAGTGTATAACTTGGCTACTCTTCAGCTTCAGTCAATCATTGTCTTGAAAAAAGTAATTCCTAGTATTACCCCAGCCCCTAATTTTATAACAGAAGCCAGTAATCTGGATTTTTATGAAAAACACCCAATTTTCAAATGTTGGCAATAAATGTGCTTTTTATTTATTTTTTTTAAAAGATTGTATTTATTTATTTATTTAAGAGAGAGCGAAAGCAAGAGAGAGCACAGAGGGAGAGGCAGACTCACTGCTGAAAGAAGAGCCCGATTCGTGGCTTGATCCCATGACCCTGAGAGATCACAACCTGCGCTGAAGGCAGGCGTTTAACCAACTTAACCAGCCAGGTGCCCCACATGTACTTTTTTTTTTTTTTTTAAAGATTTTATTTATTTATTTGACAGATCACAAGTAGGCAGAGAGACAGGCAGAGGGAGAGAGAGAAGCAGGCTCCCTACTGAGCAGAGAGCCCGATGCGGGGCTCAATCCCAGGACCCTGGGATCATGACCCTAGCCAAAGGCAGAGGCTTTAACCCACTGAGCCATCCAGGCGCCCCCGACATGTACTTGTTTTTAAAGAACACTACATAAAGAAGTAAAAAAATTTTTTTAATAAAAAAAAAAGAACACTACATGGGACAATATGCACAGGCTAAACTATGTGTACCATGATTCAGGGAGAAAAGGAAGACTTGTTCAGTATTCTTACATTTTAATTGCTGATAGACATTTGCTGATTTAGGTAAAAGTAAATGGCTTTCTAATCTACACAGTAAGAGAAAGGAATAATGCCCACAAGTATATGGTAGTAGAAAAACAGCTCATTACTTAATTGGAGATATATATACATATACATATCATATATGTATATGATATAACCTTTAGTGATCTTAAATCAGATTTTATTCCTTGACAGCAAGGGTAAACATATAAAAATGTTGTGTACCAGTTACTGGAAATTATATTAAATTCATGCATATCTCCTTTGACAACAAATTCACTGGAGTAATGTTAAGCCAAATCCAAATCAACTCATTCCTTTATGGTAAAAACTCTCTTATCTGCAGCCAGCCAAGAGAGCATTATCAGGTTTGGTGGTAGGTTTTTGTTTTCCCCCAGGAACAACAACTTAAATGAAAAGCCCTCAGGTTGAATTACAGCAAAAAAGAAAAAAAAAAACCTATTTTCTAAAATCTCTCTTTAACTCTGACTCTCAGATCTCTGAACTAGAGATAGGGTTGGAATGTGGATGTAGATGGGAGTAGAAGTGCCAGAATCTTTCAATGGATGTGCTTCTAAGCACAAAATTTTTAAAAGAAGTTTCCCATTATCACCCAATTGGGAAAAAAAATTAATCTCTGGGCCTCAAAATAAATACTGAGCCAATACTCTGTGTCTCCACTTCATTTTCAACAACATTCACATTAGTAACTATAATATTTTCATTTGTCTCTTCTTGTTTTCCCCTTTCAGCTTATATAATTTTTAAAAGAGTGAATGTGTTTGAAGCTTTGTAATTTCAATTATCATGGATGCAGCCTTACATTCATGAAGACATGGCTTTCAAATAATATGTACTGAAAGACTAAAAGTGCAGAACAAAATTAGTTTCCGAGATCCATTTTCTCTTTGGATTTATATTTAATGCAAAGATTTCATTCTCAAGTCGAGAATGACCTCCCTTCTACAGAAATGCAACTCTGAAAGTCCTTATTTTGTGTAATGCCCAACATGGAGCTTGATACATCTTGAGTTGACCAGAAGTGGAATTGCTGAACTATGTGAGCAACTATATAGCAAATATTTTGTAAAATCTGAATTTTAAACAGCCTTAATTCAAATGTTTACTCTTTGAACTTCTGTCTTTTTATTTACTCATAGGTATCTTTGGTCTGGCTTGAGATGCACGGAGCTGAGACCTAGGAATTTTAGCACACCTTAAGTAGGGATTCAAACACTATGCTAAGTGCAATAAGCCAGACAGAGAAAGACAAATACTGCATGAAATCATTTATATGTGGAATCCAAAAAAGAGCCAAACTCATTAAGACAAAGCAGAAAAGTGGGTGCCCGGGGCTGGGGCATAAGAGAAATAGGGAGTGTTTGGTAAAAGAATACAAACTTTCAGTTATAAGATGAATAAGGTCTGAGGATGTAATGATTCAATGTAGAACATGATCATTTTAGTTGATAACACTGTATTGTATAACTGAAATCCACTGAGTATAATTTAAATGTTCTTAAAAAAAAGATTAATACATGAGGTGAGGGATGTAATAATGAACTCCATGGAGGGAATATTTTTTAAATGTCTAGTATATCAAATCATCACATTGTAAAGTTTAAATATCTTTCAGTTTTACTTGTCAGTTATACTGTAATAAAGCTGGAAAAAAAAAAGAGAGAGCCAAAGGTAGTGAATGCTTATATGAACCAAGTTAAAATGTTGACAAGGGTCTTCCTATTTCTGAATGCTTCAGATTATGTACGGAGAACATTTTTCATTGCTAAAATTGGCATATATACTTTTTTAAATTAATGTTTTTCTTATTTCAACCAAAAAGGGAGAGTGAAATCAAAGGAATTTGCACTTCAAAAGAATTTTTTAGCAACTTTGGATGCAAAGAAAAAGAGCAGCTTCCTATGGTGCGTAGTCATATCTAAAAAAAAAAAAAAAAAAGTGGCTAATGAATGGGAATACAGAACCTTGGGACAGCTATTACTATATTTATAGAACGCTGTTAGCTATGCTAAATATAAAATGGCCCAGATTTTCTATAATTAATTTAGATTTTAAAAATCTATAAAACTGCAAGAGCTGTACTTGCGCCAGTGGGCCTATAAGAATGCCATATTTCCATGGCATTCTTTATTTAAGGCAAAGCCTTAAATAAAACTTTTAAAGGTGAAAATCATGGCAAAAGATCAAAGGATGAGAAATAGGTGGCAGGTTATAGTCAGTTTTACATCAATAGCATTCAGCCACTTCCTCCTCCTATTTCTTGATAAAAACCCATTAATTCCCACTCCCTTCTGTGCTAACATTCATGAAAAATATGCTTGGACCTGCCTTGCACAGCGAAGAGGAACAGAAGTGTAGAAACAGGCAGAACATCTGAAATAGCTCAGTTCAGCTCATGGCTGTGTATCTGTCACCCGCCTCCATCTCCGAGCAACGTCCTTGGAAAGCCCAAAGGAAAAATGATCATCCTCTTAACTGCCTGGGGTGGAAAGAACATCAGATAAGGGCACATAAAAAGGTTATAGAGTGACCAAACAGGAGACAGGCATTTCTAACCCTGGGCCCCTGGCAATAATCACAAACCTACACGCCCAGTATTTTTCCATATAATTCGGGCAATACCCGCAGGATAGATGTTTATCTGTGACATTTCTTAAACAAATTTGCTTATTTTGGAGAAACCAGGAGAGAATGAAAGACAGAGGTGGAGGCAGAGGTGAACCCCTGCCCCATCACTACTTGCTTCAACTCTTACTTTAACATCCGTAAAACATATTATTCAGGGTCTTACATATAGATGGCAGCTAGCCAATCTACATCCCTCTAAGTAAAATTTTTAAATTAAAAGAGTAAAATATATACACAAATCACTAAGTATACAGTTTGATGAATTTTTCATAAATTAATCTATGTAGCCAGCACCAGATCAAGAGTCAGATCATTAACATCCCAGAAGCTCCCCTCACGACCCTTTTGGTCACTCTCTTCCCCGAAGGGTAACCACTGTTCTGATTTCTAACCACATAGGTTCATTTTAATAAGTATATATTTTAATGAACTTAAATTATGTCTTTTTGAGTACTTGGCTCCAGATAAAATCTGCACATATGTATTGAACCAATCTAGCTATCTTAAGCATTCATTGACTGCTCAGCTGCTCTGAGTACTACATAGTAAATACCATTCTGGAACAAAGAACCCCAGATTTCATCCTGGCTCTGCCACTAATTAGTGGTGAAATCTAGAGGGAATAACTTTCCACTTCGGCCCTTTAATTCCTCTTCGTAAAGTAAGTACATTTAACTAGAAAAGATATAAGATCTCTTCTGAAAGAATATATTCAATAGAACGGAAATATGGATATACACTTTCAATGACGTATCAATTTCAAGTGTTTGTGTGTGTGTATATTCAAATATGTTCATATACTTTCAGTTGAACATGTATTCAATTATATATGACTATAAATACATACTTTAATTCAATTGTATATAATTATATACATAACTTATAATTTTATAGAGAGAGGTTTATAAAATACTGTGCCTTTTTACCTTACTTCAAAGAGAATTATTTATCATGGCACTATGGCAGTATACATGGATAAGAACACATATAGGGTCCCTGCTCTCATGCTGGTTCCAGTCTTACTTTGAGTTAAGCAAAGAAGTTAATGAGTGATTAATAACAAAAAGAAGGAGGGGGTACCTGGGTGGCTCAGTGGGTTAAAGCCTCCGCCTTCGGCTCAGGTCATAGTCCCGGGTTCCTGGGATCAAGCCCCGCATTGGGCTCTCTGCTCGGCGGGGAGCCTGCTTCCCTTCCTCTCTCTCTGTCTGCCTCTCTGCCTACTTGTGATCTCTGTCTGTCAAATAAATAAATAAAATCTTAAAACAAACAAACAAAAAGAAGGAACCATGGGACTAAATACTTATGGGTCATTTCTTCCCAAAGGGACACAGAATTCAAGAAAATAAGAGAGCCCTACATAGAAATTACCTATAGTGTCCTGAGTCTTGATAATCTTTGCTTTTTCTCTACTCAGTGAAAACTTCTTCTCTTTCCCAAAGTGCTCAGTGCCCTTATCTCTCCCTATCAAAACCTGTTATTAAGATTAATTTATTCCCTGTAATGTGTAAATGGCTGCCAAGCCTGAATATGCTCTCTCACAGAAGTGTTTACACTGACCAAGACATTTTGATGTTAAGGAGTGAATATCTGGCTACAGAATTTCACATATCAGAGAGTCAGGAGAGCAGGACCTTTCGAAGACAAGGAACAACTAAAATCACCCTATTCCGGGAGTCACTAAAGCAACCTTCTCTCCTAATATTAGTGGCCGCCATCTGGGTGCTCACAACAAACTGACCTTGCATCAGCCTGTTTACATACATCCTCTCGTTTATTTCCACAGACATCATTATCGTTTGTGTTTCACAGATGAAAACCCTGTTAGTACCTACCCCAACAACACATAAGAAATGGCATTAAATCCCACATGTGCCTTTATGAAAGGCCAGCCTGACCCTGGGTTTGGCAGCAGTTAGCAGCCAAAGGCAAAAGTAGAGGCCAAAGTTCCTCGGCGCAAGTACCAGGAAGGGAATTCACTCTTCTGGATCATTGGTGGTGAAGGCCTGGGAGGCAAGGAAATACAGCCACTCTTTTTTGTGCTGTTGGCAGCTCTGGCCTTCCTCCTCTGTATGAGATCCTTTCCAAAGCTGCATTAATGCTCTCAAGGCCCTAGTAAGAGCCACAAGATTCTAAAGGGGCATTGAAATACTGCTCCCAGAGGCCTACAGATCAACCTGCTAGGCAGCCCTAACTTTAAGTCATTCCCAGCCAATGTGTTAAAGAACCTTCTGAGCAGGGACTTCGCTACAAATCAAGAGCAATCTCTGAACATCCTAACAGGGCAAAAAACTTGCAGCACTCCCCTCTGAACACAAGCACCAACCATGTCTCCTAGTTCTTAGAAGGAAATATCGCAGACACTCCAAAGGGCCTGTTTCACACTGTTGGTAGAATAGTAAAGCCCTGAGGTTTTTCAAAGAGCCATTTACTCAGCATTTCTCAATGCTGAGAAAGAGAACCGAGCTTGGTAACAGGTATCTCCTGGCACTTAACCCTCAGGGCATCTCTAATGCCTCAGGATTCCAAAAGTTATGAGCAATATTCTAAAAGAGCTCAAACCCAAATGAGTTCAAACCCTGGGTACAGCCTCCCACAGTGCTTGGAATGGGAGGGGATGTTGAATCCCACAGCAGAATGCAGTAACTCCAGAAAGTTAGGGATCATTCGCTACTCTTTGAAGTTGTATCTCAGCATGTGATGATTGCACTGGTTTCAGAAAGATTACTGGTATTTTGTCCAGAATGGTTTCGGTTTCAGTTCAACATCATGGAAGGATAAATTTGGGGACCACAGACACCCGCAATAATAACAGAGACTCACCTGAGACCTTTCTGTTTATGACAGAGTTAAGTCTCAAACTGCTAAATTCAAACAAATGAAAATATGCACAATCCAAGTCAGTAGCTCAGAAATGCATGAAATCAAGCTGCATTGTCTCTGTCCAAATGAGGTTCTCAAAATGTTAGTCACAAATACCTAACTTTATCCAATTTTATGGTATATTTTATTCTGGGCCCTAACATTGCTACGGTTTGTCTTAGGGGCCATAATATGGCCCTGGCTTGGCTTAAGTGAACCACGAGCTTCTAAGGAGATTTATCAGGGAGTGTAAGATAGACAGAAGTCAATGGTATGTTCTCAGTTGTTGGATGGGTTTAGAAGGAGGAGGAGAAGGTGCATCAAAGACTTGCACACCATCAGAGGTAAGGAAGTCCAACTTCTCTGCGCTCCATTTCCCCTAATCTGGATTGGCATGTGTGACCGAATTCTTGCCTTCGGTGCCACTTTTAAAATCCTAAGACATGAGAACATCAGAGCACTATTATATTTTTAAAAGGATGTTCTCAATTCAAAATGAAGCAGATCTATGTTGACTGATATGAAGCAACTGCCAAGATACATTATCAAAACATTTTAAAAAATCAAAATTTCAGAATTTCATGTGTATACTGTGCCATTTGCATATTTTTTAAGAAGGGAGAAGGTACATATACATAAATGCTTTTGTATTCATACATATGTCTAAATTCTAGAAGGATACATTGGAAGGTAAAGATAAGGGGATCAGTGGACTGAGATACCCACCTATACACTCTATGCCTTTTGTAGTTTTATCTTTTTTCTGGTTTGAAAAGGTATTCATGAAATAAAATGCAACATTTAATTGAGAGCTGTATTTTTCAGACCAATATTTGACCAATAGAACTTTGAAATTTCACACAAAGTACCCTGCAGAAATGAAATCACCCAAAGAGGTCTTACACAGCTAGTCAAGCTTAGCCCAAGAAGATTTTAAAAGTGCAAATGTCAGTCCATTTTCAATAAACCTGCTTCTTTTGCTTTTAGTCTTTATTTTCTCCTTCGATTTTCTGAAGATTAAAATCTTCATGGTGGTGAAAGAGAAAGCGTGTTATTGTGTTAGTTATTAAATAAAATTGTTCCCCTTACTCTCTGGATGGAGAATTACAAAGAAAATCTGAAGTCATTAAAGATTTATTTCTTTTTCCCTAACTGCTTGTGAATATGGATCAAGATTGACACCCAGTGGCCAAATTTAATCCTGTCCTTTTTTTCCACTGAAATTCTCTGTGTAAATTGCCATTTTCTAAAATCTCCCTTTATCTGTTTTCATTTGAAAATGTTATTGAAATCTATGACTTGTTTATTGAGAGTGTATTGTAACTTATAAAGCCAGATTAAATTAGTCTTATTTCCTACATAATTAATAGATTTATTTTTATATCCTCTTTTTGTTGTTGCATTTTTTTTTTTTAAAGATTTTATTTATTTACTTGACAGAGAGAAATCACAAGTAGACGGAGAGGCAGGCAGAGAGAGAGGGAAGCAGGCTCCCTGCTGAGCAGAGAGCCCGATACGGGACTCGATCCCAGGACCCTGAGATCATGACCCGAGCCGAAGGCAGCGGCTTAACCCACTGAGCCACCCAGGCGCCCTGTTGTTGCATTTTTATACCTAACATTAAAAACCAAATGAGAAAGAGGGTGTAGGGATGGGCAAAAGGGTGAAGGGGAGTGAGAGGTACAGTCTTCCAATTACGGAATTAATAAGTCTTAGGGATGAAAGGCACAGGATAGAGAATATAGTCAATGGTATTGTAACAGATGTATGATGTATGTATGTATTGTATGATGTATTGTATTGTATGATGTATCATATGATGTACAGATGACATCATGTATGTCATCTGTATGTATGACATATGGTAGCCACACTTGTGGTGAGCATAGTATCACATATAGACTTGTCCAATCACTAAGTTGTACACCTGACACCAATGTAAAGTATACTCCAACTAAAGAAAGAAAAGCAATTTGCCCTCATCTGACAAAACAATGTATTCAATTTCTAGTAGGAACTAATGGAACAAATTAGAATTATATAGCAAACCTAATTAGACAACAAGATAATTTATGTCCTTAACTTTTTCTGTATCAAATAGCAAAAATACCTATTCTGATTAGTAAGTTACTTATATAATTAAACATTAATGATTTTTTAAACATTAATGTTTTTAATTTTGAAATCTTGAGGGTGACATAATTGTTTAAAAATATGCTAATTAGGGAGCCCTATCAAAGTTGAATTGTACCTCTATTTAAAGAGAAGGATTTTTAAAATGCATAAAATATATAATTTTGTAGAGGAATCTCTTCATGAGCACTTTAGCAGTTTTGTGATACAGTTTAGGTAAGATGTGTATTGTGGTATCCATTTTAATGGTTCTAAAGAAGAGAAAGAAAAAAAACTTGATTTTTAGGAAGTTAATATTTTAGCAAATACATATGACGTGTTTAACACAGATTACCACACAAGAGAACTGTGAATTTAAGAGTCAGAAATATCAAAGTGCAAATTTTAGCAAGGTAATTTGGGCAAGTCTAAGAGTTTTGCTGAACTTCAAATCCCTTATCTATAAAATAGAGCTATTAATCTTGCCTTGCAGGGCTGTTGTGAGGATTAAATGAGATACAACTTAAAATACTTGTCATGGTAGCTGGCACAGTAAACATGTAACAATATCTATTATTACTATCAGAATACCAGAAACAGCAAGGTGACTAAAGTCAAACCCATGTGAAGCAGGTTATCTCTCCTTGAATCAATTTTCCAGCTACCTGTTTTGCTGCAGGTGAACAGTGGCCCTAGATAAGCTGAAAGTATAAATAACCCAAAAGATCAAATAATCTAAATAATATATTTACAAGTGGATTTCTATTACACAATTATTTTATGGCCTATTTACCCTCACAATCACTTTTTAAATCAAGCATTTAAATTAAGTTGAAAACCAGGGCTCTCCAAACTTTTCTCCTTCTAGGAAGAAACAGGTGTACTTCATATCCTATAAACCTCCATACATGATATATGTAAATTACTTATAAATCATAGAGACATACAATGATGACTTACGGACACTATAAAATATGCCCGAATTAAAACATGCTTAAAGTATGAGATAAATACCAGTCAAAGTGGAGACATTCTTTTCATTTCACAATGGAGTGTTTTGCACATACCTGGGAGGGGGACACCCCCCTACCCCTGCTGCTCTGGAGAACGTTACCCTAACAGTTTTCTCACCAGTAAAGAGGACAGAAACTAACTGATTGGTGATCTGGCACAGTGCAACAAGCAAGGGCTTTGAAGACCCAATCCTTTCCTGCATTGGAAACTGCTCTTCCATTTATGGCTGGTGCGGCCTTGGCAAATCTCTTTGAGGCTCCAGATCCTCTTCCATCAAAGACATGATTATACCCACAAATGAGACTGTCCATAAAACACAGTGCTTGGCACACAGTATTAGTATTCCTTAGAGGTGAAAGAAGCTTTCAAAAGGTCACTTAGGCCACTAATGCTAGGAAGACACAGTCCAAAACCAGATTTTTAAGTCTGGGACCCGGCTAGCTACAGACAAATCCAGAACAATCCTGTTCTCTTTACTGAGCTGTTAACTACCTCAAAAAGTGTGCTGTCAGGAAAGTTTTCTCTGGGATTGGCAATTTAAATTCTGCCATAAAATTCCCCATAAATTGTACCCACCTGTAATCTAAATAGAGTTACAATTAAAGGTACAATTACTAATCTACTCTCATTATACAGCTTAAAACACACACACACACACACACACACAAACACACACACAAGTTAGAGAGGAAAATATGTCCTGTAAATTACCAGTGCCAAAAATCCCTCCAAAACATCTTTTTAGATCTCTACAAGGGGAAAAGCTTTGATCTAGAAGCAATGCTACTTAGATTCTAGTTCCAAATGGGATGTGAACAAATCACTTGATCACCCTATATCTTGTTTTCCTCATGTATTAAGCAAAAATGATAATATTCACACTTATTACAAGGATAGCATGCAATAAATGATAATACAAGTTAGTGAAAGGATCCCATGAATAACAATCGTTGTTGCTAATGCCCTCTCCTCCTGCAACAGTAAAATTGCAACACACACACGTGCGCGCACGAGAATTCGGTATCTTCCCAGACCAAAAGAAAGATCTGGTCCCTTTAGAGACAAGACCATAGACAATTCCACTAGGCTACAGGTTTTGCCAACAAAAATAATTGACATTTCTGCCTTCACTGATTGCCCTTTTTGTCCTCTGACCATGACATGGGCTGGCCCTTGTCCTCAGCCCATTTTGAGCCCTTCTTTATCAGCAGCCCCAGGCCCTTCAGCCTGTAGAAAAGATGTATGGTTTGCTTGGAAGGAGCCTTGGAATCCCAGACAGCCAGGTCACAGCATTTCTGACCTGACTTCTCCCTAACCAAGTCATCTCAGTCCTTAAGACTGAGCATCTGCCTAGGTTCAACTGTTTTGAGCTCTCATCCCTTACTAGGACTGATATCCTAACCAATTAAGAATGAATGCCATATTGTGGATCTACTACTGTGCTGGGTGTTTTACAGGTGGCATTTCCAATCCCTACAATAATCTGTGAGGTGGTGATTCTTATTCCACTGTACAGAAATTGAGACTCAGAGAGCTTAAGTAACTTGCTAATGTCACACAGCTAAGAAGGGAAAATGCCTGGGTAACCATTTGAGTCTGGCTCCAAATCTAAAATATTTCACATCATGATTTCCTGCCTAGTTCCTGCCTAATCTATCCCTAGATTCTGGATCCTTTTTATTATAATCTTGCAGGGGTCCTGCCAGGAACCACTGGCTTGACACACACAGCCTCCTGCTTCTAGACTTACTTACTAAGTAGAGCACATATTAGAGCCCACAGAAGCACTCTGCTACACATATATGTACCTCAATTCCCTAACTGCCTGACAAGCTCATATTGCTACACCCTTTAGACCCAGCACACTTTCATTTCTGTCTCATCTCAATGCCAGCTTTTGTTTCTTGCCAGCCCATGTTCCTGAGGTTCCAGCATGTTTCACATCTAAGCCTGCCTTAGTTGCAACACACACAGTACCCTATTATCTCCCTAAAATAACGACTTAAAGAACAAACAAATTACTCACTACCTTGGAAAATACCATATTTAATTTGGATGGATTTTTTTTTTTAAGTAATCCTTATATCCAACATGGGGCTTAAACTCATGACCCTGAGATCAAGAGTCACATGCTCTATTGAATGAGCCAGCCAGGGAACCCTTGGATGGATAATTGTGATTCACCATTAGGGGAAAAAAACAAAAAACAAAAAACTCCAACAGATATTTAGGCTATATTTGAATGGCAAAGCAGTCATTTGAATTGAAAACATCTGTGAGCATCAAGAAAGCAAAAATCTTTTTTTTTTTTTTTTTTTTTTTTTTAAAGATTTTATTTATTTATCAGAGAGAGAGAGGGGGAGAGAGCGAACACAGGCAGACAGAATGGCAGGCAGAGGCAGAGGGAGAAGCAGGCTCCCTGCTGAGCAAGGAGCCCGATGTGGGACTCGATCCCAGGACGCTGGGATCATGACCTGAGCCGAAGGCAGCTGCTTAACCAACTGAGCCACCCAGGCGTCCCAAAAGCAAAAATCTTTTTAATCTCTATTGATACCCAGGGATCAGAATGGGACGATCCCTCCCTCCTTGCTTTGTAAAATTCAGAGACATTGATAAAAAGCCTCAATAGAGGGCAATAATTCACATGAAATTTTAATGAGCTCACCCTAATTCTCTAAGTTCAGAGAAATGGAAAAAGCACCACAATCCCGCTTTTACAGACATTTTAAAAAGATACATAGAAAGCATAAATTAACCATGATGTTCTAAGAGTTAACCTTGCAGATCTTACAGAATGGGAATCACACCATACATTTGCAACAGTTTACTTTACTGTAGCTTTAAAGTCTTAATTTAAAAGAAATATCCAGCACTCTCATGCTCTAGTGAACGAAGCTATCTCCAAAGTTGGAGCTTTAGCTATGATCCCAATTATATAAATTTAGGAAACAGCTTAAGAAAATTCAGACCCATAGCAGAAGATAAGTGCAAGGTTCTTGCAAAGTGGCTACCACTCCTAAATTCAAAAATAAAATATGAATGTTTCATTTGAGCCAACTGTGCAACAATTCTTTATACAACTATCATCGAGGTTAGATGGGGGAAAACTCTGTTCTCATCACCAAAAAAGTGTGCAGAGCAATGTACCAGAACCATATGACATCTTTGCTCTAAGTAGACTTTAAGGTGATCACACACAGTTTCTCTGTTCCTGTGGTGACCCACCCAGTGTCAAGGATGGAAAGTGGAGTTTGTCTGAAGCAGAATGAGTCTGTGAGGCCAGGTGCATAAGGATAACACACTCCCTTAGAATATGTTTTTACTTCAACTAGTGGCAGTGTTTCACTTTCGTTGACATTGTTTCCTTCTATGTTAGACACTGCACAGCCAAGTACTCTACCTTATCTGTGAGGACCCGTAAAACCTGCCCCTGGCCACACTTGTGAAACAGCCAAATTGCTAAGAGAATCCTAAAGGGTAGAGATCAGAAATAATCAGCATCAGAGCCCTAGCAAGGCAGCTAGAGCTGACTGGAAACCTCAGACTTCAAAGGAGACAAAAGTTGGTTTCCACACAAGTTCCCATCAATGTTGACAAGGTGATGGAGGCCAACTGGTATCAGGCCTTTTTCATGACTTACAGCTATAATGATATTGTATGTTTAGAGAAGATTTTCATGCCAAGGAACCACTCTGATTCTTTTTAATTTGCCATCAAAAAAAAAAAAAATCAGAAACTGGGCTTTACATTTTCCTAAGTCCCTAGGAGATGATCTCTACTGATGTTATCTGAAGGGAAGTAATTCTGGATGTCCTAAAGCACAGGGAGGACAGGTGGCTTTGACCTACTGTAATTTGATGTTGGTATTTGGTTCTTTTGTGCTCGTCCAGTTGTTCAGTAAGGGGAGAGTGAGCAGAGAAAGTTCCTGAGGGATCCCATAGTAGTTTTGCAGTCATTCCTGTGACTGGACCATTCTCTTGGTCCAGAGCTGCACAATCTTTGCCCTGCTGCCCATAAATAACAGGCTGCACAGCATAATCACCAAAGCCACTGATTTTCCAAGGCAAATGACCAATAAATTTTGATTAAAAATTCATAGTTCTGGGGACGCCTGGGTGGCTCAGTCAGTTAAGGCATCCACCTTCAGCTAGGTCCTGATCCCCAGGGAGTCTGCTCCTCCCTCCGCCTGCTGTTCCCCCCTCTGACTGCTGCTCCCCCTGCTTTTGATCTCTCTCTCTCCCTTTCTCTGACAAATAAATAAATGAATTAAATCTTTTTTAAAAAACACAAAAAACAAAAAACTCATAGTTCTGTATCAAACCTCTGCCACAATAATCACAGCTCCATGTCATTGGTTAGTTAGCAAAACAGGGATTTCTAGGTACTAATATTTTGACAATTCACTGTTAAAAGATCACTTTCAAAAAAGGGTAAAACCATGACTCTCATACAGACACAAAAATGAATGTGTATTAAAGCTTTTATTGAATTCAATGAGGAAACTGAGGAGGTTTTATAACCAATTCCAAGCAGAAGTCAAAAAAGCACAAATATACATGGAGTTAAAGAAATGAGAAATGAATGAGCAAATGAAGGCAAAACTCGCTTCTTCCACAGTGGAGGGTAGTCCATGGAACCTCTACTAGATAAGACAAAATTTACATGTCTATAGACAAGAATTTTGTTTACATGACTATCAGTTACTTAAAATTTATAGAATTGTAAAAAGTTCCCATACAATCAGAAGCAGATAACATAGAAGGGGCCCCCTCCGTAGTGCGTAGTGCGCAGTGCACAGTTTTTCAATGAAGCACAAAATTGTTCCTACAACATCTATATTTATACCAACTTGAGATTAAGGAAGTAACAGCTAGGTAACTGTTATCCAAGTAAACAGTCTGAAAGAATGGTACAAATTATCAAAGATCTTTCAAGGAGCCTGACCAGTAAGACTTTCCCAGTTTCGTACCATTAAGATGTCACTCCATGTTCTACAATAGTAATAAATACTATTATGTGATTAATGGTACATATAGTTAGTTCCAGAATGCTGGTTGAACCATTGTATTCCATGCTCCTTGAGGAGCTACAGCCCAAAACTGTTTGAGACATTGCTCTATCTGCACCTACACTTCATTCTTTTTTAAAATTTTTTTAACCACAAGAGTAGGATGTTTAGAATTGAATTAAAAAAGAGCTCCTGGCTCCTAGAATCATAACTGAGATAGTAATGACTCTTATGTACGATGTTTGAAGTTCAGATGAGCGTTTAGAATTTAGAATATTGATTGACAATAAACATTTTCCTCCAGCATCTCCTCTTGGGTCACTTGGCTTTGATTTTACTTACTTTTATTCTATTCTATTCTATTCTATTCTATTCTATTCTATTCTATCCTATTCCGTTCCACCAACCAAGATCTCACAACACCACAAAGTGAAGGAAGCAATAATTCTCTCTAGTCACAACTGCTAAAATGGAATTAGCTGATATACCTATGCCTGTTCGTATAGCTCAAAGACGACCTTACAAATGGCATGTCCTTCCTTGACATTAGAAGCCAAAATCAAGGGTGCTTGGGTGGCTCAGTGGATTAAGCCACTGCCTTCGGCTCGGGTCATGATCTCAGTGTTCTGGGATCGAGTCCCACATCTGCTTCTGCTCACCAGGGAGCCTGCTTCCCCCTCTCTCTCTGCCTGCTTCTCTGCCTGCTTGTGATCTCTGTCTGTCAAATAAATAAATAAAATCTTTAAAAAAAAAAAAGAAGAAGAAGCCAAAATCAAGACCAGTGAAAATATATGCCTTTGGCCTGCCTCATATTGGCAGGTCGCAGTATCATATTTTTAAAATATTAAACTGATGCAGTTTTGCTCTCATAACCTTTAGTAATTCCTAGTTTCCCTGAGGCTTCTTTCCTACCTATAGCCTAGAACAAAGAGCCCAATGGAGTTGCTTTATCAGCTCTCAGAAGACACCAGTGTTTCAAAGCAAAAGGAAAGGGACGAAGCAGTCTCTGGGGCACGCCAGCAGAGGAGGACCATGGCTGCCCTCCCCTCAGGACAATGTGAGATTCCCAAGACTCCATTCCTATCACATACCACCCACCTGCGGTATGGCCAGGTCTCAGTCTTACCGGAGCAGCCACTCTCCACCAGATGGCGGCAGCTTCCCTGGGGGGCCTAATTCGGGTGTTTTTCCCCTGGCAGCTATTCTGGCTCCTACTCCAAGTACCCTGCGAGGTCCTAGCCATCATTCAGCTACTCCCCAGGACAGCAGCAGACCCACCCCCAGGGTTTTCCAAGGACATTGGCACCATTTGGCTCCCGGTGTGGTAGAGAAAAAAGGATGTCTCATTCGGAATGTTATTTCAAGCCTTCGGTGCTTGAAGAAGACCCATGGGCTGGCCTACAGCCAGTATCTATAGCGGATATTAGCCAACAATACAGCAATACCTAAACATTCAGAGGCAAAAAAGGAAAATACTTTTGTTGACATTTCTGAAGTTCACCATTAGTTTCATGTGTCAGAAGCATCTTGGACAAAACTTTTACTTGTGTAATTAAGTTGAACCCTATGATGGTGACTTTGAATAATTATTTGGATCTTCTTGGTATTTTTCATTCCACACACGGTGGAATGATTTGCAATATTTAACTCTTTAGAAGTGCCTACCACATTTTAAAAGATTTAGTTTCCAGGTATTTAACGTTCATGGTTATATAACAGACATTTTTGGTTTTCAATGGTTTTCCAGTTTTTAAGATAAAACGTTTTGTCTTTTTCGAAAAAATAAAAAAGTAAAGGGACTAAGTTGCAAGTGCTTGATAAGATACAGTGATGGTTTTGTTCTGAATTGCACTAAGGTTTGACTTGCAAGGTATCAGCCAAAGCCCAAAAGACTAAGCAAAGAATTTTATATTTGCCATAGCAACAGTTCCATATAGAAAGTAAGGGAAGATATTTACCTCCACAAGGAAGATAAAAGACCTTTCTCAGTTGGGGGAAGGAGGGAAGTTCAAATGCAAAAGAAGAGTCTGCTCATTGGTTCCCTCCTTCCACCCTAGATGAAATTCAGGCAGTCTCAGACTTTTCCATCATAGTTGGGTAGTAAAAAGCCCAAATGGTTATATCAACTTGCAAACAAAGTCTCAATTCAGGAAATGAGAGTGTGCGACCTCAAGTAATTACCAATTTAATTTGATTTAACAGTTTAACTTCTCCCCTCTTTCAACTGGAGTGTTTGTAGGTAGACCCAAAGAATGGAACATGATGCTATTTCCCTACCATAGGCTTCTACCCCCATCTTGCTGCCTTGCTGGCTGTGTTTCCTGACTCCTCAATGGTCATAGCAAGAGGAAGAGAAAAGGGAAAGGGGAGCAGGGAAGAGGGAATAGGAAAGTTAGTATGTGATCAAGACTGTCAATGGTCCTTGCCCTCCAGTCTGACAGATGGCTAAAACTGGCTCTAACTTACAGGCGCTTTTATGAGCCCCTTCAGAAATCCTCACTGGGAATGTTTAGTTTCATTTCTACTCCTAGTGGATGCATTTTTCTCTGCCTTGCTGCTCCACCTCAGCATTCCATAGCCCATTCTCTCCTTTGGGTTCCATCACTCCATCCAGGCTTAAACAAGATTTAAAAGAGCCCCAGGTCTGTTCTTTCTCCCAATGACCATATCTCCTGGAATAAACACACACACACAGACACACACACACATCCTTTGCTCCCACCTTGGATCAGCTGGATAGTCCACATTCCTGCCTTTTACATTTTGTAGTCAGAAGTCAAACACCAGTCCACACTGCCACCCTCCTGTGCATGAATCACATATCAAGATCTCTAAGGAACTCTTCTCGCCAGGTTTGAGATGAGGGAAAACAAGGCAGGAAGAGCTTCCAACAGAACTCTCTTCAAAGACATCCTCTAGCCAACCTTTTCTTCCCATTTCCAAAGCTATCCTTTAGAACTTCAATACCAGAAAAGTATAGAAACTTCCTTTGAAATTTTACAGATTTTACTCTGCGATCTCACAATCTACTCTGCCATCTGGCATTTGTCATTTTAGGATCCCAGCCTAGCTTCCATTTATGGATCCTATTACAAGTGTTTTCTACTATTAGAGGAAGCAGGACTCATGAACAACATAGGTTTAGGTTTAGCGGGGGATGGGGGGCAGTAAAGAAAGTTGAATCTTAACACATTTCAGTTATGACTCAATGTTATCCCATCTTTTTCTTATTTACCCTCAGTATAATACATGCATGTATAAGTGAGTCCTGGAAGACAGGGGTCTACAAAAAGCCCAATAGAAACAGGATGTAACTCTCTGGAGAAAAAGCAATAGAATGAAGGGGTAAATAAGTTGGCTCTTCCATCTGCAAAAAGACCAGGGGTCCTCTCCCCTATCAGCATCAAAAGAGCTTGCGTACCCATAGGTCTGCAATCCCAGAAAGATGTATGGAGAATAATGTAGTGAGTTGATGCCTACTGCTCCATCGGTATCTTCAATGGAAGCAAGGGGTAAAAAGGCTCACAGCCAATGGGGCGCCTGGGTGGCTCAGTGGGTTAAGCCGCTGCCTTCGGCTCAGGTCATGATCTCAGGGTCCTGGGATCGAGTCCCGCATCGGGCTCTCTGCTTGGCAGGGATCCTGCTTCCCTCTCTCTCTCTGCCTGCCTCTCCGTCTACTTGTGATTTCTCTCTGTCAAATAAATAAATAAAATCTTAAAAAAAATAAAATAAAATAAAGGCTCACAGCCAAAAACAAACAAACAAACAAAAAACCAAACAAGCAAACAAAACCCCCCCCACAAAGACACCAAGTCAAGAGCAGTGATCAAGAGAAATAAATGATGGTTCAAACAGAGTGAGCTTGGTGTGCCTGCCTGGCTCAGTTGGAAGAGCACGCAACTCTTGATCTGGGGGTTGTGAGTTTGAGCCACATGTTGCATGTACATTTTTATTAAATAAATAAATAAATAAGACAAAATAAAATAAATAAAAATAAATTTCTGTTAAATAAATAAATAAAAACTTTGAAGAAATGGAGTGAGCTTGAAAGAATACATTCTGATTTACAAGATTTGCGGCTTGCTGGCATCTCAGGAAATGCTGGGTGACAGCAGAGACTAAGTGTGCCCATGAGCTGGAATACTCACCTAGAAGAGGAGTTAAGTGTTATTATTTGCAAATTAGATAAATGAGTTGTACAGCTTGGAGTCCCACAGATTTTGTGTGAACTTAGATTCCTAATGTCTGATATGCTTCCATTTATTAATCTTCCTTTTTTTGATATTTTATTTATTTATTTGACAGACAGATCACAAATAGGCAGAGAGGAAGGCAGAGAGAGAAGGGGAAACAGGCTCCCAGCTGAGCAGAGAGACTGATGCGGGGTTCGATCTCAGGACCCTGGGATCATGACCTGAGCCGAAGGCAGAGGCTTTAACCCACTGAGCCACCGAGGTGCCCCCATCTTTCAGAAAATCTTAACAAGCTTTCTATCAACTCTTTTATACCACTTGAACATCATTAATTCATTCATTAATTCATTAATTAAAACATCATTAATTTTCACACTAGCCATTGCTCCATGATACATAATTATATAAACAATGTTTCAAGGTAAATATTCTTTCTAGTCCTTAACAGAGAAGTTAAGTATTTAATTAATCCATTAGTACTGAAATCATTCTTATCTTCTTTTCTTTTACCCCCCTTGGGGCAGCTGGGTGGCTGCCGGTTAAGCATCTGCCTTTGGCTCAGGTCATGGTCTGTGGGTCCTAGGATCCAGCCCCATGTAGGGCTCCCTGATTGGTAGGGAGTCTGCTTCTTCCTCGCTCTCTGATTCTCCCCTTGCTGGTCCTCACTCTCTCTCATGCTCACTACCCCCCCATAAATAAATAAAATATTTTTAAAGAATAAAATTATATATATATGTATTATATATATGTATTATATATATGTATTATATATATGTATTATATATATATATATATATATATATATATATATATATATATAAAACCAAGTGAGCAATGACTATTGCTAAGGGAATTGAGAAAAATGTATTCATTTTGAAATATTTTCTCTTTAATCAAAACTGTTGTTAGAAAGCACCATTTTGCTCAGAAGTTCTCCATCATCCTTCAGAGAAACACTTTTTCTCATCATATTTTCATTTTGAGTTGAGAGGCATATATTATACACCACAGTTTGATACAATGAATGCACAAATCACTCCAGTTTTTAGCAAGCCCTCTTATGTGGCTTCTTGGAGTATCATGCAAATGATACTCCCTGATTCTTGGCAAACCCAAAAACTCAAAGGATAACTACCCTGCCCAAAGATCAATAAAAATACAAAAAGAAAATACCTATAACTTTTACTTAGTAAATTTATCAAACTATTCTATCCTTGGTAAGGATAATCCAGGAATTTCAACCATGTTCCAAAATGGACAGTGATAAACAGCACTGACAGAGAAATGGAAGAAACCCAAAATTCTCTGGGGTTATCCAGCTTCGGCTGAAGTCTTTATCCCAGGAATATGAATCCATATCTCATAGGAGAGTCTACATTTATAGGGCTAGCTTAGAGGAAACTGATGTAAAGCAGAATGTGAATGCCATAGAAAAGATGGAGAGTGCTTTGGGGATTAGAAGGGTAAAAACACATAGGTTAGAAGAATCATGAAAAACCTCATAGAAGAAGTGGTCAACCAACTGCTTAGGGCTTAAATATAACTTGGACCCTAGACTTAACATATTGCTGGACAATAACAAGATGGAAGAGAGAGACCTAACAAGCAAACAGTATGAAAAGAACGGGAGAAGGAAAGTTAAAAATTTTGAGGGATGGGAGGGAAAAGAAGAACACAATAGAGAGAAGAGATAAAAAAAAAAAAAAAACTTACAAAGAATAGCCTCAGAGAACTAAGAGAAGATGTATCCTGAAAAAAAAGAACAGGTGCAAAGAAAACAGGTAACCCAAGAACAGGAAAGACTTCTTGGAATTTAAAAATCAATACAGTAAGTAAATTTTTAATTAAGTGAAAGAAGGGTTGGAAAATAAAGTCTTCCTAAAAAGTAGAGAAAAAGAGAGCAGGAGAATGGAAGAAAGATACAAAACAATAAGTAAATTAGATCATCAGTCCTGGCCATCAACATCTACTAGATCTGGATACCAGGAAGAGAAAAAGACAAAACTAAAGAGTGATACTCTAAGAAGTAATTCAAGACAATTAGTGGTACTGAGGACATAAGCCTATAGCCTGAAAGGCCTTGCCAAATGACCAGCAGGATATTAATTTCTTTCTTTTTTTTTTTTTTAAGAGTTTATTTATTTATTTGTCAGAGAGAAAGAGAGTGCACATGCAGGCAGAGTGGCAGGCAGAGGCACAGAGAGAAGCAGGCTCCCCACCAAGCAAGGAGCCTGATGCGGGGCTCGATCGCAGGACCCCAGGATCATGACCTGAGCCGAAGGCAGCGGCTTAACCGACTGAGCCACCCAGGCATCCCCAGCAGGGTTAATTTCAAAAGTTCCATTCCCAGGACCACTTCACACAATTAGCGACTACTGGGGATAAGCTGAAAATCCCTAAGTCTTCAGAAGAGAGAATAAAAGAAATGAGAATGGCCTTGAATTTTTCAATAATGACCCTAAATGATAGAAGGCAAAAGATCAGAAGTGTTTTTTTTAAAGATTTTATTTAGTTATTTGACAGAGAGAGAAATCACAAGTAGGCAGAGAGGCGGGTGGGGGCGGGGGGGGGGAGCAGGTTCCCTGCTGAGCAGAGAGCCCAATCCAAGGCTTAATCCCAGGACCTTGAGATCATGACCTGAACCTAAGGCAGAGGCTTAACCTACTGAGCCACCCAGGCACCCCAAAAGATCAGAAGTCTTAAAAATTTTTAAAGATAATGACTTTCAACCTAGAATTTCTATGTGGTTAGGCTTTAGAGTGCACTAAAAAGCATTTGTGAACACACAAAGGCTAAATAAATTTACCTCCTTTCTTAGAAAATTACTATGTGTCCCGCAAATTAAGTAACTAAATCAAGAAAAAGAGAAATCATGGATTCCAAAAACCAGGGTGTCTAATTCAGGAATGCGTCAAAGAATAGTTACAGGATAACAGCTGACCTAGAGAACAACCAGCCTGGAGGTCCCCAAGAGGAAAGTTCCCCAAAAAACAAGAGAGTTAATAAACCACCTGACTTCCTTACCATTGGGGAAGTAATTGAGAGGGGTTTGACAAATCTCATGGAAAAAATTAAAGATAAATACTGAAGGTATGCAAGTAAAATGAATGTTATAATCATCAAATCCAGGAAAAATAAGCACAAGAACTGTAAAAGCAAGGAAATTAAATCATAATAAATTATTTGGCTCAAATAAACAATATTTATACAGTATGATATTATCTATGACTACAGATTGAACTAAAAATTATGACTCTTTTATGATGGTGGAATGTTGCTGTCTACCCAATATTCCTTCCCTCCCTGACCCACCTTTTTCTACCCAGGTTTTGTTAGGTATCTACCATTTTCTCTCTCCTTTGGGGTAGGCTGATCCCAATACCAGCCCCAAAAGGTAAATCTAATTAGTCCCAATCATGATTATCCTATCTATCCCTTCAGTTATGGCAGTTTTAGAAAGACGTATAGGTTCAATTCTGTTGAGGAGCTTCTTAAACTAAAATGCAAGGAAGAGTTAGTCTCCTTTCTGTGAATATATGTTAAAGACAACTAAATTTGCTGCCTCCATCCAGCAATCATGAGGCTAATCTAAAGACAAAGTCAACACCCCAAGGATAGGAAAGCGAAGATCAGAAGTACTCAGGTTTTGATGATGTCACTGAATTATGCAACCTTGAGAGATACTATCTTTAGATTTCTGTTAAATGGAAATAACAAATGTCTTTATCAAGCCAGTAGAGTCAGGGTCTTCTGTAATCCTCATTTGAAAGCATTCTAATTGTTTTGGGGTTTTTATGGGGTAGGGGAATAGGGAATGGAGGGTGCAGCCTGATACTCAGAGTACTAAATTGCTAAATCCACATCTACCGTAACAGGACATATATAATATACTATCTAAAATTATTAAATCAAGATAGAGCAATATAAATTCCACATTTAGAAACAAAGTGGCAAATACCTGAGAAAACTGTTAAAATAGTAGATATTTGGGGTGGCCAGGTGGTCATTAGGTTAAGTGTTTGACTCTGGATTTCAGCTCAGGGTCGTGAGATTGAGCCCCACATCAGGCTCTACACACAGCTGGGAATCTGCTTGAGTTCCTCCCTCTCCTTCTGCCCCTCTTCCTGCGCTCGCTCACACACACACTCTCTCTCTCTCAAAATAAATAAATAAGTCTTTTTTAAAAAACTAAAAAAATTTTTAAAAATAGTAGATAGTGGGTAGTTTTCAGGAGTAGGAATAAGAGTTGCCGAGAAGCAAGGTAATATCATTTCATTATGTGGATGATTACTTTGATAAAAATAAAAAGTAATAATAATAAATAAATAAATATGCAAAACACAAACACAGAAGGTGACTTTGCAAGGGAACTATACAGAAAGGTTAAGTACTTCATATAGCTATCAAAGTAGCTACTGACATCCCCCAAAAGCCAAACCAGGTGGTCTTCAAAAAGCTAATATACTAGTCATAACCATGTATATCCTACAGGCCTAGGTTCCAAGGGCTCATAGTGGGGAGCAACCTGAATCTTTTTAATTACATAATGCAATCCTCAGATAGTTTCAGACAGGATTAGAAAAAGGTATGATTACAAGGTGACATGATGAGGGCTAGGTTGAGGCCACATGACTTCCCAGTATTCTTTCCCCAGAAGTATGATATTCCAGCTCTTTGCTGACAGCCGATTTCATTCTTTTGATTATTATTATTATTATTATTATTATTATTTTTAAAAAGTCTTCCAACTCTCATTTCTCTAGAATTTAAATATGAAATTTTACTCTCAAGATCTCAATATTTTAAAGGGCTATAACTGGGGAAAAAAGATCTTTTCAGCAAACTTCCAAGATTTTACAACCATTGGACAACATTAAGGTCAGGTGAAGGAATCTGATTTTTTTTTTTAATTTAAATTCAATTACCCAACATACAGTACAGCAATCTGATTTTTGATAGTCATAAAATATATAGAAGTATATAGAAATGTAAGATGGTGGAGCAAGGAAAAATTTATCGTTCTATCAAATAGAACTCAATTTATTTATCTCTTGATCTTTGACAAATTAACAAATAGGATATTAAAATTAACGTATATATATATATTATTAAAGATTTATTTATTCGACAGAGATCACAAGTAGGCAGAGAGGAGGAAGTAGGCTCCCTGACGAGCAGAGAGCGGGATGTGGGACTCGATTCCAGAACCCTGAGATCGTGACCTGAGCCGAAGGCAGAGGCTTAACCCACTGAGCCACCCAGGTGCCCAAAATTAACATATATTTTTAAACAAAATCCTGTCACTTAGCCACTTAGATTTCAGCCACTTAGCCACCAAACTTCTCTCCAGATCAAATAATGAATATGAGTCAGATTTGCTTTCCCATCTTGTTCCCTGATCACCTCTTGGTGAGGTGGGCCTGAGTCTACTATAAAAAGGAAACACAGTCATTCCTTAGGGTCTAGAAGAGTTTGTAAGGGGGACCAAGGCACTGAGATGTCGCTATTAGCATCCTGTTAATTCCAGCCTGCCTTTTAAGTCTCAGTTTACTTCTCCAGAAATCCTCTTTATCCTCCTAGACTAGGATAGGCCCCCTTTTATAACCTCTTATAACATCCTACTCTTATCACAACAGTAATCAAATAATTTCTTCTGTAATGTATTGCTTTATGTCTGCCTCCCTAACTAGACAGAAGTTCAACAAATCACGGGTTGTGTGTATTTGTTTTAGTTTTATATTATCTAGCACAATGCATGGCATATTGTACATGGTCAATAAATATTTAATGAATAATTGAAAAGGGGAAACAAATGTTTTTTATCCATATTAAAGTATGTTCAGCCTTACTCATAAAGAAATAAAAATGAAAATATCAATAAAATACTATTTTCTACTTATCGAATTGAAAAATTCAAAAAATTTGATAATACACTGTGTTGTCAAGAGTGAGGTGTGACAGTTGGCCCCTCTGGGGAGTGCTGTAGATTGGCAGTTTCTTTGAAAGAAAGTAGGCAAAATATTTCAAAACTTAAATACATATACCAATTCACCAAATAATTTCACATTTAAAATTTAATTGTACCATTATGCTTTCATTTCTATTCAAAGACACCTCTACAAGGATGCTCATGATGATTTTCCTTGACTAGGAAAAGAATCCTAGACCCATATAATATAGAGAGTGAAATATCCCACATCTCTAAGGTAGAACCAGTCTCCTCGAAGGCAGCAAGTGGTGAGGGAAAGTGAGGGTTGCAGTTTTGCCGCAGGCTTAAGAGGTTTTTGGCATGGAAGGTTGCAGTGTAAGAGAAAATGCAGCTGGTGGCCTTGGGTCTCCAGGAGGAGGATTGCAAGTTCAGGGAGTTCCCTGACGAAGGCTGGTCTGGTTTAAATGAAGATGAAGAAGCAAACCTCTGGGAGAATAACCTGGATGATGACAATGTAGAAGGTAACTTCTCCAGTCAGTTCTGAGGTGAACCAGAGAAACGAGGTTATAAGCATCCAGAAGTGTTGAAGCAAACTGAGGTTGAACTGGTTACCAAATTCTAGAGAACCCAGGATGGGACACCTTAAAAATATGTTTATTTATTTATTTATTTTTGTTTTGTAACACAAAAAATAAATGTTTTGATCTAAAAAAAAAATAAATAAGTTAGGATACAACCATGTGACAAAATACTACACAGTAGTGAAAGAATGAATTATATATTTTTATACTGATTAAAAATAATGACTAAGATACATAAGTGAGAAAATAAAATGCAACACTATGTTTGGATTATATTCCCCTTTATTGTGTTTTTTAAAAGGAGGTATACATGCATACAGGATATATCTGGGAACCTACACGAGAAACTGGCAACAGAAGTTGCTTCTGGAGCTGGAAGACTGGGAAATTGGAACCTAGGACGAAGAAAGATTTTCTTTTCACTTATGCTTTTTGAACTACTCAAATTTTTAGCATGTTCTGTAATACATTTTTAAATATAACCGCTTGTTTAAAAATCTAATTTTTAAAAAAAATTATTTATTTGTCAGAGAGAGACCGGGAGAGAACACAAGCGCAGGGAGAGGCAAGCAGAGGGGGAAGCAGACTTCCTGCTGAACTAGGAGCCTGATGAGGGACTCAGTCCCATGACCCTGGGATCATGACCCAAGCTGACGGTGGATACTTACCTGACTAGGCCACCCAGGCATCCCTAAAAATCTAATTCTTGAAGGAATATTTTTCTAGACCAGATAGTCTTTCCACTTAGATCTTTTAATCAATTTGCAATTATAAATATGTAAGACGACTTAATTTTGATTTAAGTCATTGTGAAGATGCTCTCCTGGGGCCACCTGGATGGCTCAGTCAGTTGAACATCAGACTCTTGGTTTTGGCTCAGGTCATGATCTTGGGGTCCTGGGATTGAGCCCTGCATCAGGCTCTGCACTCAGTACAGAGTCTGCTTGTCTCTCTCCCTCTGCTCCTCTCTCCCTCTGTCTCTCTCTGGAATAAATAAATAAAATCTTTTTTTAAAAAAAGATGCACTCCTTAATGTACATTTATTATATGTCTCTGTTTAAAATAAAAGTCTCTTTTCATATCACTAATAATTTTTTCTAAACACAGACAAGTAATAAATGTCTGCTGGGACAACTGGGTGGCTCAGCCAGTTAAGTGTCTGCCTTTTGCTCAGGTCATGATCCCGGGATTCTGGGATCAAGCACCACAAAGTCTCTCTGCTTAGCAGGAAGACTGCTTCTCCCTCTCCTGGTGCCTGCTGCTCCCACTGCTTGTGTTCTCTCTCTCTCTACCAAGTAAATAAATATAATCTTTTTTTAAAATGTCTGCTAAAGAGAGTCTGTAAAGTAGCTATAACCTAATTGTCTTCATTTAATATGGAAGGTACATTTCTCTTTTGAAGTGGGAGCCATATTAATTCATTCATTCACAATAATAAATCTTTTTAAATTTCTATGGTCATGCATTTTATAAGAATTATACAATTCTTATTTATTTTATGAAATAAATTCTAAAAGGCTTTAAATGCTATTTTAAAAATATTAAGAAAGTAAATTAAATACTATCAAGAAATCTTATTTATTAACATTAAACATTATTAAGAAAACTAAGACTTATGTGAGACAGTTACAACTGTTGGCAAGTTGATGCACTGTCAAAGCTAAAGATCTAATTTTATCAGACTACAAGTCAAAAAGTACACAGCATGGGAGAAAATATCTCACATGTCTGGAATCCTAGTGAGAGAACTGCCAAGCACCATATGCATTCAGCCACACTCCTGCCAAATTGAATGAGGCTTTTCAGAGTGTAAGTATACCTGAGCCACAGACCTGTCATTAGAATATGGAAACTTCTTACCAAAATAATGTAATCTGGCATCAAAAATTTACTATTGAATAAGAAAATGTCAACTCAATAAAAATTTCTAGCTACCTCCACCTAAAGCCATTAATTTTCTTTTCTTTTTTTTTAAGATTTTATTTATTTATTTGACAGAGAGAAATCACAAGTAGGCAGAGAGGCAGGCAGAGAGAGAGAGAGGAGGAAGCAGGCTCCCTGCTGAGCAGAGAGCCCGATGCGGGACTCGATCCCAGGACCCTGAGATCATGACCTGAGCCGAAGGCAGCGGCTTAACCACTGAGCCACCCAGGCACCCCGCCATTAATTTTCTAATAAAAGTTAAACGGTAAGGAGTATCTTAATAATATCATTAATTTGGGGAGCTAGCAAAATGGCAGATGAGTAGGAGATCTAAATTTCATCCCAGGAATTCAGCTAGATAGTTATCAAGCCATTCTGAACACCTACAAACTCAACAGGAGATTGAAGAAAAGAATAACAGCAGCAACTCTATGAAAAGAAAAGCGACCACTTTCTGGAAGGTGGAACACACAGAGAAATGAATCTGAGGCAATATATGGGAAGATAGACCTGGGGTTGGGGGAGGGAGCCTCTGTCAGCCAACTACCAGCAACTGATAGAGCAGCAGAGCACAAAATTGGAACTTTTAGAATTCTGCTCCACGAAGGGATGTTGCTCCAGTGGCTAAGCAGGGGTGGGGCGGGGGGGGGGGGGCGTGTTTATGAAATCCTTACTGGGACAGTGTGGTCTCAGGACCCTCAGGGTCACATAAAGACCGGGGGTGCCTGAGTGTGGCAGAGCTCCCAGGTATCAGAGCAGGGAAGTCAGCTACCCAGGAGTGGGCTCTCCGCTCAGGTTGCCATAAACCGAGATCTGTGGCACAGTTAGGCCACTGCTTTTGGAATAGGGGCCCAACAAGCTGCAGATCTGGGGAGACTCCCCTTCCTCCCCCAGGAAGAGCAGCACCGAAGCGTACCACAGTAATCTACTGGGTTGGAGACTCCAAACGGGGTCACATGCCAGAGCTAGAAACCCTAGGTCACACGCCAGGTGAGCACAGAGCGCAATCAGAGACCAGGAAGACAGCAGTGATTGACTGTTTTTGTCTGAGGCACACTGAGGAGTGGAGCTCAGAGCTTTCAGCTCTGAAGCTGGAGATTAGAAGGCCACCATTTTCATTCTCATCCTCTAAAGCTGCCCTGAAAGCCTTCAGGAAACAAAAGCCACATAGAGCAGTGGAGCAAACAGGAGCAGATTACTTAGCCTGTCCCCAGGCAAGGGCAGTACAATTCTGCCTGGGGCAAAGACATTTGAGAATCACTGCAACAGGACCCTGCCCCAGAAGATCAGCAAGAAAGTCCAGCCAGCACCAAGTTTATCCATCAATGAGAACTACAAAGCTATAGCACAAGGGGAATATAGCAAGCAATAGAACTCATGCTTTTTTCCACCATGATTCTTTAGTCTTTAAAACTTCAATTTTTTAAATTAAAAACTTTAATTTTTTAAAATGTTTTCTTTTTTTTCTTTTTTTAATTTTAATTTTAATTTCTCTCTTTTTAAATTTTCTTTTTTAAAAAAATATTTCTTCTTTCCTTTTCAACTTTCTTATTTTATCAACTCCTTTTTTAAAATCTTTTTAAGTTTTCACTTTTATAGTCACATTCTATCCCTTCAGTATATATATATATATTTTTTTTTGGTAATTTTTTTTTTTTAAAGAATTTTTTTATTTATTTGACAGAGACAGATCACAAGTAGGCAGAGAGGCAGGCAGAGAGAGAGGAGGAAGCAGGCTCTCTGCTCAGCAGTCCCCGATGTGGGACTCAATCCCAGGACCCTGGGATCATGACCTGAGCCGAAGGCAGTGGCTTAACCCACTGAGCCACTCAGGCGCCCCCTTCAGTATATTTAATCTTATTTTTGTATATATATATTTTCTTTCTTTAAAATTTTGGGATGTAGTTTCTTCTAACAGACCAACATACACCTGAAATCTATTGTATAGCTCTGTTCTATTCACCCACCTGATCATATTCTTTCTTTCCTTCTTCCTTTTTTTTTTTTTTGGTTTTGTTTTGTTTTGTTATTCTTTGGAGGTTTTATTGTTTTGTTAAAGTCTTTTTTAACTTTCATTCTTATAGTTATATTCTATCCTTTCAATGTATCTACTTTTATTTTTATATATATAAGTTTTTCTTACCTTACAATTTTGAGATGTAGTTTCCTCTAACAAACTGACTAAAATATACTCAGGAGATAGTGTTCTGTGCACCTGTCTGTTTATATCCTTTCCTTTTATTGTTGTTTTCTTTCTCTTTTGTTTATTCTTATCTTTTAATTTCCATTTTTACAGTTACATTCTATCCTTTCATTGTATTTAATTTTATTTTTTGTACATATATAAGTTTTTCTTTCTTTATAATTTGGGGATCTAGTTTTCTTAAAAAAATAAATAAATAAACAGACAATCCAGTATATTGCTCTATTCTGCTCACCTGTCTGATTATATTCTCTCCTTCCCTCCCAGTTTCGGGTCTCTTCTGATTTCTTTAGTGTGTATTTCTTTGAGGTCATTGTTGCCATTTTAGTATTTTGCTCTCTTGTTCATCTATTCTTCTCTGGACAGAATGACAAGATGGAAAAACTCACCTTACAAAAGAGAATAAGAGGCAGTACTATCAGGGACCTAATCAATCTGGACATTAGTAAGATGTCAGAACTAGAGTTCAGAATAATGATTATAAAGATAATAGCTGGGCTTGAAAAAAGCATAGAAGGTACTAGAGAATCCCTTTCTGAAAAAATAAAATCTAACCAAGTCAAAATCAAAAAGGTTATTAATGAGGTACAATAAAAAAATGGAGGCTTTAACTGTTAGGATAAATGAGGCAGAAGAGAGAATTAGTGATATAGAAGACCAAATGTTAGATAATAAAAAAGCTGAGAAAAAGAGAGATAAACAACTACTGGATCACGAGGGAAGAATTTGAGAGTTAAGTGATTCCATAAGATGAAACAATATTAGAATAATTGGAATCCCAGAAGAAGAGAGAGCGGGGCAGAAGGTATACTGGAGTGAATTATATTAGAGAACTTCTCTAATTTGGGGAAGGAAACAGACATCAAAATCCAGGAGACACAGAGAATTCCCCTCAAAATCAATAAAAATAGGTCAACATCCTGACTTATAATAGTGAAACTTACAAATCTCAGAGACAAAGAGAAAATCCTGAAAGCAGTTAGGGACAAGAAGTCTGTAGCCTACAACAGTAGAAACATTAGATTGTTAGCAGACCTATCCACAGAGACCTATTAGGCCAGATAGGACAGGCATGATATATTCAGGGTATAAACGAGAAAAATATGCATCCAAGAATACTATATCCAGCTAGGCTGTCATTGAAAATAGAATGAAAGATAAAAAGCTTCCAGGACAAACAAAAATGAAAAAATTTTGCGATCACTGAACCAATCCTACAGGAATAATGAAAGGGATTCTCTACGCAAAGAGAAAGCCTAAGTGTAACATAGACCAGAAAGGAACAGAGACAATACACAGTAACAGTTACCTTATTGGCAAAACAATGGCACTAAATTCAAATCTTTCAATAGTTACCCTGAATGTAAATGGGTTAAATGCAGCAATCAAAAGACACAAGGTATCAGACTGGATTAAAAAACAAAAAAACAAAAACAAGACCCATTGGTATGCTGCCTGTAAGAGATTCATTTTAGACCCAAAGACACCTCCAGATTTAAAGTTAGGGGCTGGAAAACCATTTAACATGCTAATGGACATCAAAAGAAAGCTGGGGTGGCAATCCCAATATCAGACAAATTAAATTTTAAACCAAAGACTACAATAAGAGATGAAGAAGGATACTATAGCATACTTAAAAGGTCTATCCAACAAGAAGATCTAACAATTATAAATATTTATGCCCCTGACATGGGAGCAGCCAATTATATATAATCCAATTAATACAAAATCAAGGAAACACATCAACAATAATACAAGAATAGTAGGGGACTTTAACAGCCCTCTCACTGAAATGGACAGATCATCTAAGCAAATGATCAACAAGGAAATAAGGGCTATAAATGACACACTGGACCAGATGGATTTCACAACATAGTCAGAACATTCCATCCCAAAGCAACAGAATACACATTCTTTTCTAGCGCACATGGAACATTCTCCAGAACAGATCACATCCTGGGTTACAAATCATGTCTCAACTGGTACCAAAAGATTAGGATCATTCCCTGCATATTTTCAGACCGCAATGCTTTAAAACTCAAACTCAATCACAAGAGGAAAGTTGGAAACTGAGCATTGCTGGAGGGGAGGGGGGCAGGAGGGATGGGGTAGCTGGGGATACATACACTGGAGAGGGTATGTGCTATCGTGAGTGCTGTTAATTGTGTAAGACTGATGATTCATAGACTTGTACCCCAGAACAAATAATATATTATATGTTAATTTAAAAAATAAAAAATTAAAATTAAAAAATAGAAAATAAAAAGATCACTAATTTTGCAGGAAGAATGCTTCTAGCTAGTTTGTTTAATGTATAAGGTACTATAGCACTTTATTTTTAGATTGTAATATATCACTTAAGTAATAGTAACATTATAATTTCTATGTAGGAGTGCCTGGGTGGCTCAGCTGGTTAAGTGACTGCCTTCAGGTCAGGTCATGATCCTGGAGTCTTGGGATAGACTCCCTGCATCAGGCTCCCTGCTTGCAGGGAGTCTGCTTCTCCCTCTGACTTTCCCCCTCTTGTGCTCTCTCTCTCTCATTCTCTCCCTCTCAAATAAATAAATAAAATCTTTTTAAAAAATTCTATATAAATGGACCTATTGACCTAAATAAAACTTTATTTTTTAAAGATTATTTATTTATTTAAGAGAGAGAATGAGAGAGTATATGCACAAGTGAGTGGAGTAGAGGGAGAAAATTTTCAAGCAGATTCCCCACTGAGTGTAGAGGTGGACTTGGGGCTCAATCTCACAACCCATGAGATTACAACCTGAGCCAAAACCATGAGTCAGAGGCCCAACCAACTAAGTCATCCAGGCACCCATTATTGAAAACTTTATATTGCCATTAGTTGTTAAAAAAAAAAAAAAAAGAGAGAGAGAGAGAGATTGGGGGGGGCAGCAAATCAAAGTTTACTGAGCAATAATAAAGTGATTGTACAAAGCTCCCAAAGAGGGAGGGGATCAAGAGGTGGCCCATAAAAAAATATTTTTTAACTTTTTTTGAAAGTTGAGAAATTTAGAAAGATTTTGACTAGGCTGAAAAGGCACAGCAAAGATTGATTCTGCCATAATGTCAGTCTGCTCAAAGTTATGGCAGTACCCTTAACTTAAAATGCCCTTAGGGAGTAGGGGAAATAAGACCAATATTTAAGGGTATAGACTTGCAATGAGTAGTAAATAAGACATAAAGATCTAATGCACAGATTATAATGAATATAGACAACAATACTGTACTACAATCATCAAACTTGCTAGGAAACTAACTGTCATTATCCCATCAACTAAAAAGGAAGGATAATTATGCAAAATGACAAAGGTGCTAAATATCACTTCAATGGCAATCACATTATAGTGTATAAAAGCATCAAATTAACACATTGTATGCCTTAAATTACATGTTATTAGTCAAATATACTCAATAAAATTTTTTAAAATAATTCAGAACTTAAAAAATACAATGTTAGACTATTTTACAACATATACAGATATATTTTTTAGAAGTCTTACTATGTCTAAAATTAACCTATTTTAAACAGAGAACAGATTTTTTAAGTGGATGGGGGTATAGCTCAGGGGTAGAGCATTTGACTGTCCATTTTTTAAGTGGAACTGAAGCAATGATATTCTAGTAAATAAAAAGGATAAATATTAAGTTCTAATAAATTCAATTATCATTTTAAGCAAGTAGGGTTAAAAAAATCTACTTCCTTAAAAAAGCCCACATTCCTTCTGAAAATCCTTAAGGCATGAATAGTCTCACAATTACTTCAATTCAAATCAAATACTTTTTAAAAATATCTTTGATCAGATGAGATAACTTGAGTCCACAGTATGTATTCTGTCCTACCAGACAGTTCTCAGTTGTGTAACCAAGAACTTAATACTAGAACAAGCAGGAAGTGGGGCAGAGGCTGCTAAAAGCCATCTCACAATCACATGACATCCTATTTTTGATTTTCGAGTGATTGCAAAGGTAGCCACTCCTATAAGTCCACTGAAAACTGATGGTCCACTAAGTCATCATGGGAGGCTGTAGGGCCTGTGCGTGTAAAGTCAACCACAAATCTAGGCCTGTCTAGGGAGTTGCTGAATTAGTGACACCAGGCTGACACCGGGCTAGGCAGGAGTATGAATATTGTGCCTTTTTTAAATAAAGATTTTATTTATTTATTTATTTAACAGATAGATCACAAGTAGGCAGAGAGGCAGGCAGAGACAGAGGGGGAAGCAGGCTCCCCGCTTAGCAGAGAGCCCAATGTGGGACTTGATCCCAGGACCCCAGGATCATGACCTGAGCTGAAGGCAGAGGCTTTAACCCACTGAGCCACCCAGGTGTCCCTGAATATTGTGCCTTTTAAACAGCATATTAGGGCGCCTGGGTGGCTCAGTGGGTTAAGCCGCTGCCTTCGGCTCAGGTCATGATCTCAGAGTCCTGGGATCGAGTCCCGCATCTGCTGAGCAGAGAGCCTGCTTCCCTCTCTCTCTCTCTGCCTGCTTCTCCATCTACTTGTGATTTCTCTCTGTCAAATAAATAAATAAAATCTTTAAAAAAAAAAAAATAAAAATAAACAGCATATTAAAACACTTCAAGCAAGGGATGCATGCACCCCAACTGACATAATCGACACCCCATTATCAACAATAGCCAAATTATGGAAAGAGCCCAAATGTCCACTGACTGATGAATGGATTAAGAAGATGGTGTGTGTGTGTGTGTGTGTGTGTGTGTGCCATGTAATATTACTTGGCCATCAAAAAGAATGAAATCTTGCATTTGCAATGTGGATGGAGCTAGAGGGTATTATGCTCAGCGAAGTAAGTTGGTCAGAGAAAGACAAATATCATGTGATCTCCCTTATATGTGGAATTTAAGAAAGAAAACAGATGACCATAGGGGAAGGGGAAAAAAAAAGAGAGGGAAGCAAACCATAAGAGACTCTTAAATATAGAGAAGAAACTGAGGATTGATTAAAAGGAGGTGGGCAGGTAGATGGGTGATGGGGGATGGTTATTAAGGAAGGCACTTGTGTTGAGCCCTGGGTGTTATGTGCAAGTGATGAATCACCAAATTCTACTCCTGAAATCAATATTACACTCTATGTTAACTGACTAGAATAATAAAAACTTGAAAAAAAATATCCAGGGCAAAGGATGTTCTTGGCCATGAAATCCCATTCCATCCCATCTCTGGCCAGTCTGCCACACAGTCTGCCATACCCCACAGGCCCAGTGTGTCTCCCCAACTCTGCCCTGTGACCTCCCATGTTCCTCCCTCCAGAAGGGCAGGGTTTGCTGAAAGGATTAGCTGTACCTCCAGGTCTGCAGGCTGGTCCTGGGCAACCACGCCCCCACCCCACCACCAACTCTTAGGTGAGAGAAAGGGCTTCTGAGGGAAACTGTGGAAACCAGGGAAATCTGGGGGACATTTTCCAGCCCACCATGGCATGGTGAAGCATGGGAGTGCATGGGAGGGCTGGAGGACAAACCTGGACGAAATCCAGAGGGAAGGGGAAGGGCCCAAAGAAAGGAAGGGCCAGGTGAATTCCTCCTGTACCTAAAAGGAGTCAGTCAGAGTGCCAGAGGATAGTCCTGGAGCTAGAGGTAGAGACCCTAGGAGACCCCAGCTAAGGTTGCTCAGGTTCCTGGATCCTCATCCCTAGACATATTTCTCTACCAGCTGGGTCAGTGCTAGGCGTTCTAGACTGTGCATGTGGGGCTGGTCTCTTCCAGGAGAAAGTCCCAAGGTCTATGTTTTCCTAATGCACAGAGGAATCCTCCCTGTTAGCTTTATGTGTGAGGCACAGAATAAGTGTGGTTATCAGGGATGTCTGAAAATGCAATCTCCTTCTCTAGGAAAGCTGCTTATCCTGTCATATACACTGCAGTGAGCCTTTGGCTCTGGAAAAACTAGGCCACCTTCTCTATTTAGCAAGAGTATATAACCTATACCCTTTTTAACACTACAAGCCAGTGGGTTGGAATAGCTGCTGGGGATTGATTAGAGAGAGATGTGGCTGCAGGTTGGGAGGGAGAGGATCTTTGCAGAGACAGTGTTATTATACATGAACAGAAACATCAAGGTGCAGCTAATGAGAGCCCTCATCAGGGCCAAGGAAATATGTTTATCACAATTTAATATTCTTCCTAGGGTTCAGGAGAATGTTCTGCATACTGAGAATCTTATTGGACCTCAAGGATACAACCATATGAAAGACACTTCCAACCACTAGATCTAATGGAATTATCAGTGTACAAAGGCTGATGCCAGCAAATGACCAGTGTCCAGAATCTCCTTTTTCATGTCCTAGACTTACAGTTGCAAAACTGGGACAGCCCAAGGCTAGAATTTTCCTTGGTCACTGAAATTTTCAGGTGCTTTGGAAAAGTCTTCTTCACAACTGATACTGGGATAAACCCATGTGGTAAATGGGGCTCTAGCCTTTTTGTGTTTATTTCATTCTAAGCAAAGCCACTTCTGGTACCTAATAAGAATGTAATACTAATTAACATTGTAGACATGGACTTTCCTTATTTTAAGGTGCATTCCTGTCCAAAATAAATTTTAAGAGATGTGTTTAAGAAAGATGGGTGTAGCCATCAACTGACTCTCTTATTTGGGAAAAAAATTGTTGATCGAAAGCTAGAGGCTTAGCCCAGCACAAGCTAAGTTAGAATCTTGAACTAGTACTGGAGAGTAACTTAACAAATTTAAACAATTATATCAGTCAGGAAACCAGAAACCACACAGGTCATTTCCGCAGAGAATTCAATACATGGTTACAATTTAACCAATACAATTGGTTAAACATATTTTGGAAAACTGAAAAAGCAAACAGAGAAGTCTGAGGTAATACAGACTATAACTGTCAGGAAGCAGCGATCACCCTGAAAGTTGGGGGAACGAAAGGAAGAGGGTGGAGTCATTAAAACAAAAACTTAGAGGAGGGGGGCACCTGGTAGCTCAGTTGGTTAAGCATCTGCCTTCAGCTCAGGTCATGATCCCAGAGCCCCAGGATGAAGCCCCATGTCAGGCTCTCTTCTTTGTGGCGGTTCTCTCTCAAATACACAAATTTTTTAAAAACCTCAGAGGAGGAAACCCAAGATCTGGGATTCTCTAAAGAAGAGATACTGTCTAGCTAGTGCTCTTACTTCTGAGACTAGAACCAACTGTAATTCTTGGTATGAAGAATAATATAATTAAATATTATTTATTTAATTAAATAATACAACAATTATGGTTTGACTGGTCAATTCACCATACAAAAAGATTTAGAGGCAGTATGTGCAAGAGGAACACCCTTTTTTGCAGAAAAGTAAAGCCTGCAAAAATGGCAGAAGACTTCAAACTCAAGAATACAGAAACAAATAACCCAACAACAACAACAAAAACCCCTAAGTATTTAAATAGATATTCTTTGAAAGAAGATACACAAATAGCCAATAAGCATGTGAAAAATGAGTTCAGTATCAGTGCCATCAAGGAAATACAAACCAAAACCACAATGACATACTACCATACCCTCTAGAATGGTTATAATATATTTTTTTAAGACAGAGAAAGAACAGTAACAAGCATTGGTAAAGATGTGGAGGCATTAAAACCTTTAATACATTGCCAGTGGAAATGTAAAATGGTACAACTGCTGTGAAAAACACTTAGGCAGTTCCTCAACAAGTTAGACACAGTTATCTTATGACCCAGCCACTAGTATTCAAAAGTGTTTTAGAATTAGTATGATGATTGCACAACTCTGTGAATATACTAAAAGTCACTAAATTGTGTACTTTTTTAAAATACTTTTTTTGTCAAAGATTTTATTTATTTGACAGAGAGAGAAAGATCAGAAGTAGGCAGAGAGAGGCGGGGAAGTAGGCAGAGAGAGGCGGGGAAGCAGGCTCCCTGCCGAGCAGAGAACCCAATGCGGGGATCAATCCCAGGACCCTGGGATCATGACCTGAGCTGAAGGCAGAGATTTAACCCACTGAGCCACCCAGGCATCCCAAAATTGTGTACTTTAAGAGGGTGAATTATATGATATAATGTGAATTATATAATGTGAATGATAATGTGAATTATATCTCATTTTTTTTTAAATAATGAGAGAGAAGACAAAAAAACAAGGACAGTGTTTTGAACAAGATAATATTAGACCAAACATATAAATGTGGCTCCTTTTTCTGGAACACCCTGTTTAATACCTTCCCACATCAAAGTGTATTTTGACTTTGTCATCTGCTTTTCAAAATCTGACTGACTAATCAAACCCTCAAAACACTAAAAAAAGTACACAGGAAAAAAAAAAGTACATAGAGTGCTGCTTTCATGATTAACCTGTGGATCACCCATCCAAGAATGCAAGTACAGAAACCTACAAAGCATAATGTCCCAGTGTTATCCACCCCGTAATCCTGGCTTCTGTGATCTGAGGCCCCTGCTGGTTAGGAAAGGGCACCCACCTTTCCTTCAGACTCCTGATCCCTACTTGGCACTTTGCACCAATCCTAGACTCCTACAAGCCTCCCACCAGCCACAGGACAGGGACCAGTAGCAGATGAATTAGTAAGATTATGGACCAGGAAGCCGTCTACTCATTTACCTTACTTGGTATCCCCATTCTCCTCCTATCACTCCATAGAACTCTCATCACACATCCATCCTCCTTAGCTAGAGAAAGCCAGAAACCCAGAGGAAGTAGGAACATCTTCCTATCTTCCATCTATACCTGTAGGAACATCTCAGGTACTGACTTGAATATTTTATTTATTTTTTTAATATTTTATTTATATATTTGACAGGATCACAAGTAGGCAGAGAGGCAAGCAGAGAGAGAGGAGGAAGCAGGCTCCCTGAGGAGCAGAGAGCCTGATGTGGGGCTCGATTCCAGGACCCTGGGACCATGACCTGAGCCGAAGGCAGAGGCTTTAACCCGCTGAGCCACCCAGGCGCCCCTAGACTTGAATATTTTAAACACCAATTCATCTTGCTCACATTTTCCTCCCAGGATTTTCCTCCATCCACCTCTTCTTTTCTTTTACCACTGCTTCTTCCTAGTTTATGCCTACACTGTTATAATTGTCTCTCATTTTCTACTTAGTATCTCCCATTTCTCATTATCCTGCACACAGATATCAAATAACTTTCCTAGAACATTTTCTCTTTTTCACTTCTCTGAACTCCTTCAATGCCTCTTCAGTGTGAGTTTGAATGTTAATAAAGTCTAACTTCTGAATCTGGTTACAGAGTCCTCTATAATCTAGTTTCAATCTCTCTCTCCAATTTACATAAACTCCCAATTTGATGACATACGATATTCTACCCTCAGGCTAAGATTGCCTATTTCTATGTTTTTATAGGTGCCTTCTCTCCCAGTTCCTAATCCTCTCTCCATCACAGCCTATCAAAACTCTTCAAGGTCTTCAGGACCTATTTTTTAAGGCCTTCAAAGAAGCCTTGATTATCTCAGCTGAGTTTAATCTCTCTCCTTGAAATCATCACTTTTTTCTCACCCATTTGGCCCCCACCATCCACTACTCTGTAGTGTAATCACTTCTGACCTCCCTAGTTCCCTGCTAAACTCCAGGAGAACAGTGGAGCTTTGGATGTCCTAAAGTTCTAGTGAAATTCAGACTGCAAATCCATTCTGCACAGTAACTTTAGAACTTTCAAGTAGTTATTGTCAACATTTAAAAGTTGGTTGGGGCGCCTGGGTGGCTCAGTGGGTTAAAGCCTCTGCCTTCAGCTCAGGTTGTGATCCCAGGGTCCTGGGATCGAGCCCCGCATCGGGCTCTCTGCTCCACAGGGAGCCTGCTTCCTCCTCTCTCTCTGCCTCTCTGCCTAGTTTCTCTCTGTCAAGTAAATAAATAAAATAAAATATTATTAATAAATAAATAAATAAATAAATAAATAAAAGTTGGGTGACTTCTCATAAAAAGCTGGATTTCCCACTTCTCTTGAGAATTTTGATCACAATGGGCTGAATTCAATTCACACTGGACCTGTACTCCTGCTTAAAAGATGCTAAGGCTCAGTAGTGGCCGCCTCTTTAAGATGGGGACTGTATCCTCCAGTTCACCCAAATTCCCCTCTTGCATAGTCTTTAAACCTCATTCATGCCCCCAAAGGGGTCTCTGCTTCTAACATCTCTACAGTGTAAAGGATGGATGGGTAGATGGATGGATGGATGGATGGATGGATGGATAGATGGATAGATGATAGGTGGATGGATGGATGGGTGGATGGATGGATGGAAAAAGAGATAAATGAACAAAGTTAGCATGTGGTAAAACTCACATCCTCCACATGTGTCTTGCTGCCCAGGAAGTCCGACAGCTGAATCCTCTTAGCTTCCCCATTCTTCCACTCTGTTCTTTACCTGTCACAGGTCATGTTCAGAAAAATTTTGGTCTAACCCTGAGTGGAGAAAAGACATATTTCTTTTTAATACACACTTCCCATTTTCCCTCTCAAAACTCATATGACTGTGAGATGACAGTCAAGATTTTTAAAAAACCATTCCTGTGCCTCTGTGTCTGAAACTGGGAAAGTAAAAACCCAAAAGGGATCCATGCAAGTCACAGCCTTTGCTTTGATGTGCCCCTTGGTGACCCACACTGAGGCAACACATGGCTATGGGTACCCATTGTTAGAGTAAATGTGACCTTTTTTACACAAGAGGATTGTGGTTTTGATCGATTGAAAGGACCCCGTGGGCAGCCAGGGATCAGGATAAAGGGTGAAAAGGTGAACAATAAATATGCCAGTGCATTAACACAATTAGGCTTATAAAAAAGGCACTGAAGCAAAATGAAACATCGAGAGTTTACAAAAGCAGTTGACGTGTTCTGTGTTTTAGAGATGGATTTATGGCTAATTAACTGTCCAGAGCCATTCTAACTCCTGTACATAGGAAAACATGAGCTGAGACAAAGAGTGATTGATTTTAGTGGGAAAGTCTTGTGAAATGAGAGAGAAAGGGAGGATAGTATAGGGCAATTATTTAGGAAGTACTGAGTTTGCGCAGCATAGATGTGGAATAGGGTTTTGCTAAAGACTGCGTTTTGTTGCTGCACTATTGTTCTTATTGCTGTGTTTGTGTTGTGTTAAAGTGTCTTTTAATAAGGCAATGGTTATATCTATCATGGAAAGGTGGCTGGATCACAAGATTTACCAGATTTAAGTTACTATACTAGAATCCAATATTAGGTATTAATCAACTCTCATTGTATGGGGACTATAATGCTATTACAAAAGAGGAAAGAGAAGATTTTGACTTTAATAGTAATGACCTTTTTCATATTTCGAGTTTTACCTGGATTTCAGGGTCACTGAGAAAGTGCCCATAATAGGAACAGGTACTACCATATCTAGAAAATATACTTTCTATTTAACTCATTCTGTCTTGAAGTAAACACTTTCTGCCAACAGTTCCATATGCAACCACTCCTAGCCTTGAAACAGTCAAACCAAGAGAGTGTATACCATTAATAAATATTGGTCTAATACCAAACATCTATATTCAAATAAGACCTAAGCACAGATAATAGCAATGGGATTCATCATCTCTGTGGTTCTCTTTCCTCCACCTTTTCTTTTTTCTTTTTTTTTTTTTTTAAGATTTATTTATTTATTTATTTGACAGACAGAGATCACAAGTAGGCAGAGAGGCAGGCAGAGTGAGAGGAAGGGAAGCAGGCTCCTTGCTAAGCAGAGAGCCCTATGTGGGGCTGGATCCCAGGATCCTGGGATCATGACCTGAGCGGAAGGCAGAGGCTTTAATCCACTGAGCCACCCAGGCGCCCCTCCTCCACCTTTTCTAAAGATTAATTGCTCTGACTGTGGTTATCCACTTCCTCCCTCTAGAGAAGCTTCTAAGAGAGGTAAGTGGGAATATAACTAGAGAAAAAGAAGGTCAAGTCTAATAACAGAGCAGACATAGACAGCAGAAGATACAGGGAAGTCTACAAAGAGGGAAAATGGTTTGGATACAATTCAAGTTGGCAGGGAGTAGTTAAGATTAAAGAAAACAAACAGCTTGTTTTTTTGAAAGGGAAAAGCTGGATTCTAGATTCTGCAGATTTGCTGATACCAGGCTCTAGAAAATACAAAGCTTAAACATAGAGTTGGTTACCACTTAGAAAGGAACTAGAGATAACTCAGAGCAACTGACCTCTTTTTCTTTTTTAAAGTCATGTGACAAAGTCCTCCATGATAGAGAAACCAAGACAAGATGATAGTACAGATAAAATTGACAAATTTCTGATGACAGAGACTGTCGTTAACTTGTTCACTGCAGTTCACAGATCCTGACTCAGGCTCAAATATTTGTTTTGATTAGTAAAGTTAGGTACATTCTGATGACTGAAAAGCAATACCCAAAGCACATTGTTTTCTGGATCTCTGTCAACAGATTTTATTTTATTCACCTTCATATCTCCAGGGGATTAGAAAATACCTGGCATACAGTAGACACTTAATAAAATGTGATGAATGAATGAATGAAGAAACCTATAGGTCTTTTAGAACATTCTTACAAGGTTTTCTTTCTTTTTTTTTTTTTTTTTAAATTTTATTTATTTATTTGAGAGAGAGACAGTGAGAGAGGACATGAGAGGTGAGAAGGTCAGAGGGAGAAGCAGACTCCCCCTGGAGCTGGGAGCCGCATGCGGGACTCGATCCCGAGACTCCAGGACCTTGACCTGAGCCGAAGGCAGTTGCTCTACCAACTGAGCCACCCAGGCGCCCCAAGGTTTTCTTTCTTAACCTAGTTAATATTTTAATCAATTACTTGGTTGAAGTTATATTACAACAAGGGATTATCAGTTACTGCAATTATGCACATTGAAACAATGAATAGATGAAATACAGTGAATGAAAAGGACATAGGTCAATATTAATACTACAAAATTTAATATCACTAAATCTATATTCAAGAAATGCATGAGGCAAAATAATAATAATAGTAATAATAAGCACAAGGTCTATGATCCAGCAATTCTACTGGGCACAGACATACCTCAGAGATATTGTGAGTTTGTTTCTAGACCACTACAAGAAAGCAAACATCACAATAAAGCAACCCAAATAATTTTTTGGTTTCCTGGTACATATGAGTTGTTAACACTGTGTTGTAGTCTATTAAGTGTACAATAACATTATGTCTAAAAAATTAATTTCAAAATTAATTTTAAAATATTTTAAACGACTGAGTGATGCAATCATTTGGTGACTGATTCTTGGTTTCAGCTCAGGCCGTGATCTCAAGGTCATGAGATGGAGCCCTTGGAAGGGCTCCACACTCAGTGGGGAGTCTGCTTGAGACTTCTCTCCCTCTTCCTCTCCCTCTGCCCCTCCCTACCTCGTGCACACCACTTGCTCTTTCTAAAATTAATACATAAATTTTTTAAAAGAAGAAGAAAGAACATATCCTGGCTCATACATAAACCCTACCAAATGTAAAAGAATTAAAATCATATAAAGTTTTCTGACCACAAAGGAATTAAACTAAAAATCAATAATAGAAAGAAAAATGTTTCAAACATATGGAAACTTAAAAGCACACACTTACATAATATAAATAAATAAATAAAAATAAATCAGACAGGAATTCTCAAAGGAAATCAGAAAATGTTTTAAGCTGAATGAAAATAAAAATACCACATACAAAAACGCATGCTGTCCAGCTAAAGCAGGGTTTACAGAGTTCATGTCATTACATACTGAAATTAGGAAAGAAGACAGTCTCAGATCCATAAGCTAAGTTTCCATCTTAAAAAAAAAAAAGAAAGAAAAACTGAAAAAGAAAAGTAAAATAAACAAAAATCTCACAAACGGAAAGAATTAGAAAACATAAAAGCAGAAATCAATGAGATTAAAACTAACCAAATCAAAAAAAGGAAGGGAGTTACACTAGAGAAAACAATACCAAAATAAAAGAGCATTAAAATCGAAAACCCTCAATAAATAAATAAATGAAATTGAAAACCCTCTAACAAGGCCAACAAGAAAATAGGAGAAAAGACACACATTACCAATTATCAGGTAAGAAAGAGGGAATCACAAAAGATCCTACAGATGTTAAAAGAATAATAAAGGAATACTACAAGCAATTCAATGCACATAAATACAACAATCAAGATGAAACAAACCATTTCCTTTAAAACTGCAAAATATCGGGGCACCTGGGTGGCTTAGTGGGTTAAAGCCTCTGCCTTTGGCTCAGGTCACAAGGTCCTGGGATCCAGCCCCACATCGGGGCGCCCAGGTGGCTCAGTTTTTAAGCATCTGCTTTCAGCTCAGGTCATGATCCTGGAGACCTGGGATTGAGTTCCACATCAGGTTCCCTGCTCAGCAGGGAGTCTGCTTCTCCCTCAGACCCTCACAACTTTTATGCTCACACTCTCAGTTGTGCTCTCTCTCTCTCTCAAAAAAACTTCTGAAAAATCTTTTTAAAAAAATCAGGGAAACAAGCAAAAATAAACTATTGGGACTTCATTACAATAAAAAGGTCTTCACAGTGAAGGAAATAATCAACAAAACTAAAAGGCAACCTATGGAATGGGAGAAGATATTTACAAATGACATCTGATAAAGGATTAATATCCACAATAAAGAACCTATGAAAACCAGTACCCAAAAAAACAAATAATCCAGTTAAAAAAGGGGGCAGAGGGGGTACCTGGGTGGCTCAGTCAGTTAAGCGTCTGCCTTCAGCTCAGGTTATGATCTCAGGGTCCTGGGATCAAGCCCCACATCAGGCTCTCTGCTCAGTGAGGAGTCTGCTTCTCTCCCTGTGCCCCTCCCTCAGCTCATATGCTCTCTCTTTCTCAAATAATATGTAAATATTTTTTTTTAACGGGCAGAAAACATGAATAGACATTTTTCCAAAGGACACATCAATATGGCTAACAGACACATGAAAAGATGCTCAACATTACTCATCATCAGGGAGATACAAATCAAAACTACAATGAGATATCACCTCACACCAGTTGAATGCCTAAAATTAACAACACAGTATACATGTTGGCAAGGTTACAGAGAAAGGGCAACCCTCTTACACTGTTGATGGGAATGCAAACTAGTGCAGCCTCTCTGGAAAACAATATAAATTTTCCTCAAAAAAGTTAGAACTACCCTACAATCTAGCAATGGCACTACTAAGGTATTTACCCAAAGGATACTAAAATACTGATTCAAAAGCATACATGCATCTCAATGTTTATTGCAACATTAGCAAAAATAATTAAATTATTGAAAGAGCCCAAATGTCATTGACTGATGAATGGAAGAAGAAGAGGTGGTATATGTATACAATGGAATATCACTCAGCCATCAAAAAGTATGAGATATTGCCACTTGCAAAGATGAGGTTGGAGCTAGAGAGTATAATGCTATGCAAAATAAATCAGTCAGAAAAGGATAAATACCATATGATTTCACTCATGTGTGCAATTTAAGAAACAAAACAGATGAACATGAGTTTAAAAAAGAGGGAGAGAGGAAAACCTAGAAACACTCTTACTTACAGAGAAAAAGGGTTACTGGAGGGGAAGTGGGCAAGGGGATGGGCTAAATGGGTGGTGGGTATTAAGGAGGATACTTGTTGTGATGAGCTCTGGGTGTTGTATGTAAGTGATGAATCACTAAGTTCTACATCTGAAAATAATACTACAGTTTGTTAACTAATTGGAATTTAAATAAAAACTTGGAAGAAAAAATAAAATAATAAAAAATAAAATAAAATACTTTTCTAATTTTTTAACTTCAAAATATCAAAACTCACCCAAATGAAATAGATAAACTAAATTGCCTTATAACTAACGAAAGAATTGAAACTATAGTCAATGTCTTCTGAAAAAAGATTTCCAGATGCAGATGGTTTTACTGGGGAATTCTGCCAAACATTTTTAAAAAATATATTACACAAATTTTACACGGTCTCTTCCAGAAAACAGAAGAGGAGGGAACACTTCTCAACTAATTTTTTATGAAGTTAGCATGACCTTGATGATAAAACCAGACAAAGACAGTACAAGAAAGCTATAGACTAATACCAAAATTAAAACCCAATACCACTTACAATAGCTCCAAAAAATGAAATATCAAGGTATACACCTAAGAAAACTTTTACAGGAACTGTATACTATAAACCTCAAAACCCGTTTTCTTGCTTTTTGTTTTCTTTGCCTTTCTTTCTTTTTCTCTTTAAGTTTTTTTGACCTATGGTAAATATGGTTTGCCAGAAGAAATGGCAACTTCCAGAGAAAAAGAGATTGATATAGCTGGTCCAAAGGTTATCAACAACGGTACTGACAGGGACATACTCTAGGGCACCTGGGTACTCAGTCCTTTAAGCATCTGTCTTCCACTAAGGTCATGATCCCAGGGTTCTGGAATTGAGACCTGCCTCATGCTCCCTGCTCAGTGGGGAGCCTGCTTCTCTCTCCTCCTCCCCGACCCCCACAGGCTTGTGCTCTTTCTCTCTCTTGCTTACTTTCTCTTTCTCTCAAATAAATAAATAAAACCTTAAAAAAAAAAGAAGAAGAAGGAAAGAAACATGCTCTAAGGTATCAGTTTTAACTGTGTGGAAGCTAAGGGCTCGTTTCTCTAGAAATACACATAAACATATTTTGCTTACAATTTTAGGTATTCTGGATGCCATTGATGCTTTATGACATAGGTATAATTATTTTAGCACCTGGTCGTCTGGGAGACATATAAAATAACACAAATAAGTAACAACTAGGATAGTTCTTGTGCATAGTAGGCACCCAATAAATTCTCATTTAATCTGGTCTGATTAATTTGGTTAATAGTACTTTTTGCCTTCAAATAGGGAATCTATACCCACTCGATTTAAAATAGTCTATTATAAGAATTTGCCACAGGGTGTCACTATTGTTCTAGAGAAAAAATTAAGAGCTTGCAAACCCCCTCCTCCTCGCACCTCCCATGCTGTGCCCCCACCCCCAACCTCCTTAATTTAAAAAACTAAGTAATTCCTTATGGAGTATTATGCTTCCATCAGAAAGGATAAATACCCAACTTTTGTATCAACATGGACAGGACTGGAGATTATGCTGAGTGAAATAAAGCAAGCAGAGAGAGTCAATTCTATGGTTTCACTTCCTTGTGAAGCATAAGGAATAACACAGAGGACATTGGGAGATGGAGAGAAGTGAGCTGGGGGAAATCGGAGGGAAAGACAAACCAAGAGAGATTGTGGACTCCGAGATACAAACTGATGATTTTGGAGGGGAGGGGAGTGGAGATTGGGTGAGGCTGGTGGTAGGTATTAAGGAGGGCACGTATTGCATGGAGCACTGGGGGTGGTGCATAAACAATGAATGCTGGAACACTGAAAAGAAATAAAATAAAATGAAATGAAAAAAAATAATAAACTAATTCCTGTGTGGTGAGGAGGGGGTGGGGAAGGGCATCATTTTTGTATTCTAATAGCTTTTTAAACATTTAATATTAACATAATTCATTGAATTTGAATGTCATTATAAAAATGTTGCATTAACATATTTTGGGTTACTGGGCAGTTGTCCAGTGTGTAAAAAAAAATTAAAAAGCACTATTTGGGTTCAGAAAGTTTACTCCAACCCAGAGGATCCATGGAAAGTCTCAATCACTCATTTATTCATTCATTAAAGATTTATTACCAGCTATGTGATATGCATCATGTAATCATAATATGTCAAGAGGTTTGGGCATATGTGGTCACTTTTACAATAGCTCGGGGTGATTAGACCCCTGCTTAGGGTAACGATAGGATAGGGATTTGGTTCAGGATACCTATAGAGAATTTGGTCACCCCAAACAGCCTCTCATAGTTATTCAACCTGAAATATGTCATAATAGTCCTACATCCTATAGTGCTTGGGGATAACATCCATCCATCACTGCTAAAATGAGCAGCAGACACCAGAAAAATAACCAGGTGACCCGTGCCTTCCTCCCTCTGGGCACCACTGACAGCACAAGAAACAAAGACACAACATTCCAATGAGCGGTTTGGTTTTGTTTGTTTTTTAAGTAGGCTCCACACCCAACATAGGGCTTGTACTCAGGACCCTAAGATTGAGAGGGACTCAAGTCATGGTCCCAGGATCCTGGGATGGTGCCCCACATTGGGCTCCCTGCTCAGTGGGGAGCCTGCTTCTCACTCTCCCTCTGCTGCTCCACCTGCTGTACCCTCTCTCTCTCTCAAATAAATAAATAAAATCTTCAAAAGGAAAAAGAAGATTCTCATGGCCTACTGACTGAGCCAGTCAGGCACCCTGAATTTTAAGTTTTCTTAATAAAATGTGTTATCTCTTTATCTGTATATTTATTCTGCTTGCCTCTCTGGAATCATTTTTTGGTTGTTTTTGTTTTTTTTTTTTTTTGAGGTTGACTCTCTTAATTTTTTATTTTTTATAAACATATAATATATTTTTATCCCCCGGGGTACAGGTATGTGAATCGCCAGGTTTATACACTTCACAGCACTCACCATAGCACATACCCTCCCCAATGTCCATAACCCCACCCCCCTTCTGCCAACCCACCTCCCTCCAGCAACCCTCAGTTTGTTTTGTGAGATTAAGAGTCACTTATGGTTTGTCTCCCTCCCAATCCCATCTTATTTCATTTATTCTTCTCCTACCTCCTTAACCCCCCATGTTGCATCACCACTTCCTCATATCCGGGAGATCATATGATAGTTGTCTTTCTCTGCTTGACTTATTTCGCTAAGCACCATACCCTCTAGTTCCATCCATGTCATCGCAAATGGCAAGATTTCATTTCTTTTGATGGCTGCTTAGTATTCCATTGTGTATATATACCACATCTTCTTTATCCATTCATCTATTGATGGACATCTAGGTTCTTTCCATAGTTTGGCTATAGTGGACATTGCTGCTATAAACACTCGGGTGCATGTGCCCCTTCGGATCACTACGTTTGTATCTTTAGGTTCCTCTAAATCTTGAAAATAGAACTACCCTATGACCCAGAAATTGTACTCTCTGGAATCATTTTTTTTTTAAAGATTTTATTTATTTATTTGAAAGACAGATATCACAAGTAGGCAGAGAGGCAGGCAGAGAGAGAGAGAGGGAAGCAGGCTTCCTGCGGAGCAGGGAGCCCAATGCGGGGCTCGATCCCAGGACCCTGAGATCATGACCCGAGCCGAAGGCAGCAGCCCAAACCACTGAGCCACCCAGGCACCCCTGGAATCATTTTAAAGAAGATTTAATTGTCAGTAAATAAATAATTCCCTGCTGTTTGTAAACCAGGTTCTGCCTAGTGTGATCAAATGATAAAATTTTGTTTCTTTTTTTAAAATTTTGTCACAGTAGGGATGCCTGGGTGGCTCAGTCAGTTAAGCATCTGCCTTTCCCTCAGTTCATGATCCCAAGGTCCTGAGATTGAGTCCTGTGTTGGGCTCCTTGGTGGGCCAAAAGCCTGCTTCTCCCTCTGCCTGCTCTGCCTGCCATTCCCCCTGCTTGTGCTCTCTCTGTCAGATAGATAGATAGATAGATAGATAGATAGATAGATTCTTTTATAATAGAAATGATAATCTACTTTTTAAAGTAGATTAAAGTACATTTAAAAATGGTATTTTTAAAAAAATATTTTATTTATTTATTTGACAGAGAGAGATCACAAGCAGGCAGAGAGGCAGGCAGAGAGAGAGGAAGGGAAGCAGGCTCCCTGCTGAGCAGAGAGCCTGACGCGGGAGAGCCTGACGCGGGGCTCGATCCCAGGACCCTGAGATCATGACCTGAGCCGAAGGCAGAGGCCTCAACCCACTGAGCCACCCAGGTGCCCCAAAAATGGTATTTTTTTAATCAAAACTTGAAGATTCTTTTTTAGTCAATTCAACTTATTTTTCATTTTCATACCAACTGGTAAAATCTTTTAGCTCACTCACTAGTTACTTGGATCCAGCCCTTGAAAGAAGCAGCTTTGATAAACTAGTTCCAGTTTATTCTGGGAACCCGGTTAAGTTATTTCTGGGACTTGGGATCAGGAATGGACAATACTAAAGAGTCAAGAAATCACTCGTATCATCTATAATAGGTGTTTGGTGTGGGCTGGCAAGGTACATGTAGAGCTCCAACTAATTACCCCAATTCCACCTTCACTGAGCTTAGACTGTGCCTCATACACAGCTCATCGCCCACCTGACTTTCATTTCATCAGAAGGCTGACATTAAAAACCAGTGACTCAGTGAGAGAGGAATGAGCAAGAAGCCAAAAACATAAATAGAATCCTATTACGCTTGCTCCTCTTTCACAGATGTCTCTCGAGTATATGAGTGACTGAGTGAGTGAGTGAGTGAAAAAGCATTTAAACTTGAGTAACAAAATAATTAACTATAGTACTGTATTATAACTCAGAGTAAGTTAAATATCCATGAGTTCATACTGACATGAATAAATGATTGAAAAAATAAATACATGGCAGAAAAGGGAAAACCTTTCTTACAGAATTCTAAATAATAAACATAGATATTTTCCCCCTCCAGGATATGGAGCCTAATCTTCCCACACTTAAGTGTAGGCTGAACTTAGTGGCTTCCAAAAATTGAGCAGGGAAAGAGAAAACAGTAACGTGACTGTGGAGAAACCTGGTGCAGACACCACCTTAACTAGGTGATCAAGGATGGCATTATCCGTGATGTCATGTTGATATCATCTACCCCTCTGATTTGATCCCTTATATCACAGAACTCTCTAAATATATAAGGAAATTTAATCTCAAAAATATATTTAAAATCTCTTTTGTTTCTTTACACACTTACCTCAATTTAGGGATAGGTATGTGTGTATGAGTCTATTCAGGAATATATAAAAGTGGTTTGAGAGGAAATAGATGAAACTGTTAACAATGGCTACTTCCAGGGAGAAAAGTGTTCTTGGAGGGAAAGGGACAGATGAAGGAGCACTTTCACTCTTTATTCTACACATTTCTGTATGGTTTTAAAATTTTTCAAAATAACTTAAGTAATTTTATGAATTTTAAAAAATAGAAATGGTCTAAAAGAAGAGCTCTAGGGAGAAAAAAATTTGCAATTTTACACTCCATAGCTCTGGTCTCCTTCCAGACACAAAGAAGTGCTGTCTTAAAGTATCTTATGAAGATCTTTTCTTTTTTTTTTTTTTTTTTTTTTTTAATTTTATTTATTTCTTTGACAGAGACAGATCACAAGTAGGCAGAGAGGCAGGCAGAGAGAGAGAGAAGGAAGCAGGCTCCCTGCTGAGCAGAGAGCCCGATGCGGGACTCGATCCCAGGACCCTGAGATCATGACCCGAGCCGAAGGCAGAGGCTTTAACCCACTGAGCCACCCAGGCGCCCCTGAAGATCTTTTCTGATTTGTCATTCTCTACTTTCATTTATTTTCAAAATACTTAATTCACAACAATATAATTAAATGCTACTCTTAAATTTGAACTCTCCTTTCTCAACACCAGACTTTAGTGTCTTTTCCAGCAGGAGTGTTAAGGCTTAGTTAGATGGCGAGTGCCTATATGTTTCTCGGTGTTTTATGTAAGTGATGAACCACTGAATTCTACTCCAGAAACCAATATTGCACTGTATGTTAACTAACCAAAATTTAAATTAAAAAAGAGTAGCTCCCAGGACTACTAATCTTTGCCCATTCCCAGCTAAGGCAAGTGGCAAGTGTATGAATAAGAGAATGCATGTTTTACACACCAAAGGATCACTGGAGTTAGAATATGAAGCCGGGCGCCTGGGTGGCTCAGTGGGTTAAGCCTCTGCCTTCGGCTCGGGTCATGATCTCAGGGTTCTGGGATCGAGTCCCACATCGGGCTCTCTGCTCAGCGGGGAACCTGCTTCCTCCTCTCTCTCTCTCCGCCTGCCTCTCTACCTATTTGTGATCTCTGTCTGTCAAATAAATAAAATTAAAAAAAAAAAAAAAAAAGAATATGAAGCCTATGAGAATGACTATAAAGAGGGGTAAGGGCAGGGTGCCCAGGTGGTTCAGTTGGTTGAGCTACTACGTTTGGCTCAAGTCATGACTCTGCAGTCCCAGGATCAAGTCCAGCCTCGGGCTCCCTGCTCAATGGGAAGTCTGCTTCTCCCTCTGCTCCTCCTCCATCTCATGTTCTCTCTTTCTCAAATAAATAGAGAAGGGCAAAGAACATTACATCTTCATTGAATTCCCAAGATACCATTATTTTCATATGTTAAAACAGGCATTAATCTACATGAACCTCAGATGTCAGCACTATCATCTTGATTCTAAGTAAGTAAGTTGATTGGGTAAAAAGTTGACTGGGTAAGATTGGGTAAAACATCCACTCCACCTTCTACACAATATCCAAGATGTCTGATGTCTCAAAGGGTTTGTCTTCTCATAGATACCTATAGCTCCAAGCTTTAACTTCCTCAGAATTAATTGGTTAAGATTACGGATGATACCTTCTTCACAAACTTCCTGTCCCTGTTCTGAGCCATGAAATTTGACATCACTTTCTGATTTCTACTGTGGAAGAAATACTCACACAAAGCTTTGTGTTTTGTGAGATGAATGGGGTTTACACAACAATTCTACCGATAACTTAAAATATAGAGTTAGATGTCCATGCCATTCAAATGACCTGCCATTATGTTGAAACTGCAATTTCTACTTCAGCCTCCCTCCAGGCTTCTCACTTCCTCTCCCACTCATCCCCGCCCCACCCCCCCATGTGAGTATCCTAAAGGTAAATAAGCTGACAGCCTTCTGGAAAGCATTTTTCATACTGTTAACTTTTTTATTGGTATAGATAATAGTATAGCTTACAAAAAGGATTTTTCTCAACTTCACTGGTTGTTATAATCAGCAGATAATAGAAATTCTAAGAATTAGGCAATGACTTTTTTCTTCATTCTATAATTCTATACCTTCTTTAATCGTTAAAATTAACCTGCTGTTTAATGTACTGTAAATAGCCCCAACGTCATCAGATTGTTTTTGTGTTTTGGATTTGCACGAAAGAACAGTAACAATTAAACCCATTCCATTCATAACATTTATGTTTAATGCTGTGAGGAATTGCTATGTTATCAGTCCATTGAGCACTGAAGTTCAATTTGAGTGTACAGATCATATTGTAAAACAAAATAATAGCCTTCTAAATGTGTTACTATGTACTACTAATGGCATGCTATTAAAATAACTTTGGGTACCATAGTAAATCTACCTTGGAAGTATGAGTTTACAATGTTTATAAAATGTTTTATAAATATGATGAATAACAAAATATAAATAATTAGACATTTTCCTTGTTCTTTTTTATACAGAAGACAGGAATTATGATGTTGACCAACTGAGATCAAAGCCATGTATGTGTAATACAATTGTACTATTGTATGGTTATAAATGACTGCTTAGTTTTGGTAAAGTGGCTGCCAAAGAAATGTCTATCATTTTGGCAATAATGGTCAATATATAGCGTTTTACCCAGTTTTTAGGGGAGGATGTCATAATATAAATAAATGAATTTTGGAGTATAACTGGATAGTCTGATAGATTTATTTTAGTAAGGACAGTGTAGGCAGGAAACAGCATAAAGAAAGTATAGGCACATACTGGTAATCAGTTCAGTGGTTCAGAATTCCTGGTCATCAGTAAATAATGAGATGTAATGCTAGAATTTGGGGGTAATCTGGCTTGATAACGATAATGATAAAGAACTCATGCTATTAAAGTTTAGGGAAGACACACTGAAGTATAGTAAATGGAAATAGAGTGATTCACTTCAGAATCACTGGTTTGTTTAAAATTTGACCAGATTTTTTTTTTTTTTTTTTTTTTTTTTTTAAGATTTTATTTATTTATTTGACAGGCAGAAATCACAAGTAGACGGAGAGGCAGGCAGAGAGAGAGGAGGAAGCAGGCTCCCTGCTAAGCAGAGAGCCCGATGCGGGACTCGATCCCAGGACCCTGGGATCGTGACCTGAGCCGAAGGCAGCGGCCTAACCCACTGAGCCACCCAGGCGCCCCAAAATTTGACCAGATTAATGGGGCTGTTGACACTGGGAAGAGAAAAGGCCTGATACCTATTACTGGTAGCATTGAAATAGAGTGGCTGTAACTATTACCATGAGAACTAGGTAGGAAGACACAAGATGAGGAGTACATAGCCTTCCTCTCTTCCCTACCCTACCATTTGTTGTCCCCATTAAAGCTGAGATTTGCCTCCTCTGCATAATCCATTGCCAACTTTTTACACTAAACTCAACTCAATCTACCTGAGCAAGAATACATCTACTTTGGATGCAATACGTTAAGAAAATGAACAAGTTTCGGGGTGCCTGGGTGGCTCACTCAGTTAAGTGCCTGCCTTCAGCTCAGGTCATGATCCCGGAGTCCTAGGATCTAGCCCCGCATCGGGCTCCCTGCTCAGAAGGAATCTGCTTCTTTCTCTCCCTCTGCCTCTCCCACGGCTTGTGTGCACGCTCTCTCTCTCGTTCACTTGTTTTTGAGCATGGCATAGTGTTCTTGACAGCATATACTAGCTGCTGATAAATATTCACAAATTAAGAATTTTTGTGTTTCACCCAGTTGCTAAGCAGTTCTTTCATTCCTTTTCAGTGATATAAGGAAACATCATTTCTTTTTTTTTTTTAAGATTTTATTTATTTATTCAACAGAGAGAGATCACAAGTAGGCAGAGAGGCAGGCAGAGAGAGAAAGAGGAAGAAGCAGGCTCCCTGTGGAGCAGAGAGCCTGATGCAGGACTCGATCCCAGGACCCTGAGATCATGACCTGAGCCGAAGGCAGCGGCTTAACCCACTGAGCCACCCAGGTGCCCTGGAAACATTATTTCTTAATGCATCCCCTATGATGTCCATGCATTCCATAGACCATCTTATAAATAAACCATAATGTTTCATTTTATTTTGCATAAGCTTAAAATCTTTAAATGGATTCCACAACTTCTTTATAGTAAGAACATCTTTTTTCAACAAAAGAACAAAGGATTCCATAAATTCAACATTTCAGTATACACATTTATTCAAAATAAAAATTTATGGGAACATTAAAACCATCTAGTAGCTCTTCTACATTTTAAAAGAGCTTACAGTAAATGTTACTCAGGGACTTGTGACATGTATTTAATGATTATCTTCACATAAAAGCTAAGGAATAGATCAGAGTTAAAGAACAGATCAAACACTTGGAAAAGCACGGATATAATTACATCTCTCTCTAAAGGCTTTTTGCTTAGTATCCATTTTCTAGTAGTTAGACTTAGAAATTTGTTTCTAGGTGCAATAATTTTATTTTGATAGAAATATGTTTCAATCAATATTGATTGCCACCTAATTGAACAGAGTAACATATTTTTACTAATGCACAGTTAATGCTATATACATTCAAGATTTCATATTTTTTTAATATTAAGATCATAAAATATTTTTGGCTTACTGAATGTCTTCCTAGTAAAATGTGTCTTCTTGCCAGAAAGAATACCAACCACTAGGATATCCAATGTATTATGAACACACAATAAAAAGTAGAAGCTGGATTTAAGGTGCTCTGGGGGAAGGGCAAGATGGCAGACTAGTAGAGGACTCCATTTCAACCGGTCCCCTGAATTTAGCTGGATATTTACCAAGCCAGTCTGAACAACCATGAAATCTGCCTGAAATGTAAGATTATATATATCTGGATCTCTACAGGGGCAGAGGCTCTTCAGTCCAAAGGCACAAAGGATGGGAGTTGTAATTGCCAGGACAGATATCGGAGGCTAAACAGAGGAGGGAAGGGCCCACCAGAAGCTACCCTCTGGGAAGTAAATAATACCCCAGTGCAAAAACATCCTGCACTTGGGGACCAGTGACAGATGGGAAGCACCTGATAACAGCCATCAAACAGAATCCATGAGCTTAAGGGGCAAACACTGGACTCACTGGGCCCCTTGCATGGACCTGTGCCTGTGGGCCTTAGGGGTTGGCTGGAACCAGATCCTTCACAGTTTTGGAGGCACAGGGGGCAGACACAAGCGGGGGCCTGGGTAGACCACTGAGACAATTGTTGGGGGCATGCAGTACCTGTGGGAGGCTGCAGTTTTCAGTGGCGCTCACAGAGGGGGAGACTGTGTTCTGGAGGGTTCAGAGAGAAGCAGATTGTGCCCTCTCCCCTCTGGGACAGAGGTCTGGCACAACATTCTCCTTTGCCCTGACCCTCTGAAAAGGCACAAAAAGCCACCGAGGACAAAAGTCTAAAATACCAGTTTCGGGGCGCCTGGGTGGCTCAGTGGGTTAAGCCGCTGCCTTCGGCTCAGGTCATGATCTCAGGGTCCTGGGATCGAGTCCCGCATCGGGCTCTCTGCTCAGTGGGGAGCCTGCTTCCTCCTCTCTCTCTCTCTCTGCCTGCCTCTCTGCCTACTTGTGATCTCTCTCTGTCAAATAAATAAATAAAATCTTTAAAAAAAAATAAAATAAAATAAAATACCAGTTTCCATGGAGCCCAGCCCCTTGATACGGGGCTGGGCAACTCCGAAGAAGCAGGGTTGCCTGAAAAACAGTGTGGCAGGCCCCTCCGTAGAAGACAAGCTGGACGAACAAGAGGACAACAACCTGAGGGTCCTCATAAAACTGTAAAACAGGGGAAAATAGTATACTGAACTCCTGGTATTGCCTCACAGCCTGTGTATTTCTTAGATATAACTTTTTTATGCTTTCTCATGCTTCTTCTCAGCTTTTTCTTTTTACCTACTTAGCATTTCAACTAGATGCTTAATACAACATATTCCATAGTAACTTTTTAACTTCTATTGTTTCACACACATACTTTTTTCTCTTTTTCTTTTTATACATATATAGATATAGATATAAGCTTCAATGCAGTCCTTTTTTACCTAATCAATACTATCTTTATATACACACCAGTTTTAATTTCCTATAACTCTGGGAAACAATGTTCCCTAACAAAGAGACGAAAATACACACAGGAAGAACGAAAACGCCCAACCTCACCCACATTAAGAGTTTATAGCCCCCTCCCCTTGCCTCAACCCCTCTTTTTTCCCTAACTTTACAAATCTTATTCTTGGGTTTCATGTTGGCTGGATTTCTTTGGTGGTGGCCTCTGATCGCTCTGAACATTCCCAGGGTGCACCTTGCCTGCACTGTGGTTGATATTTTTGACATAAGCTACAGTAGGAGACCTCAACACTCCACTCCCAGCAATAGACGGATCATTTAAGCAGAAAATCAGCAAAGAAACAAGAGCTTTGAATGACATACAGATGGACCTCATAGGTATACACAGAACATTCCACCTAAAACAACAGAATACTCATTCTCCTTGAGTACACATGGAACTTTCTCCAAAATAGACCACATACTGGGTCACAAATCAGGGCTCAACTGATATGATATTCTCAGACCACAATGCTTTGAACTGGAACTCAATCACAAGAAAAATTTGGAAGAAATTCAAACATTTGGAAGCTACCGACCATCCTGCTTAAGAATGTTTGGGTCAACCAGGAAATCAAAGAACTTAAACAATTCATGGAAAGCAACAAGAATGAAAACACATCTGTCCAAAATCTATGAGATACTGCAAAGACAGTCCTACAGGAGAAATACATAGCCATCCAAGACTCACTCAAAAAAACTGAAAAATCCTGAATATACCAACTCTCTTCACACCTAAAAGAACTGGAAAATCAACAATAAATTAAGCCAACCCCATGCACAAGAAGGGACATAATTAAGATTAGAGAAGAGATCAATGAGTTAGAAACTAGAGATACAGTAGAACACATCAGTGAAACTAGAAGGTGATTCTGAAAGAATTAATAAGATTAATAAACCACTGCCAAAACTAATCCAAAAGAAGAGAGGACCCAAATTTAATAAAATTATGAATGAAAAGGGAGAGATCATGACTAACACCAAGGAAATAGAAACAATCATCAGAAATTATTATCAACAGTTATATGCCAATAAGTTAAGCAATGTAGAATAAATGGATACATTTCTGGAAACCTATAAACTTCCAAGACTGAAACAGGAAGAAATTGACAACCTGAATAAACCAATACCTAGTAACGAGATTGAAGCAGTGATCAAAAACCTCCCAAAAAACAAGAGTCAAGGACCTGATGGATTCCCTGAGGAATTCTACCAAACATTCAAAGAAGAAATAATACCTATTCTCCTGAAGCTGTTTCAAAAAATAGAAACAGAAGGAAAACTTCCATATTCTTTCTATAAAGCCAGCATTATCTTGATCCCCAAACCAGGCACAAACCCCAGCAAAAAGGAGAATTTCAGACCAATATACCTGATGAATATGGATGCCAAGAATCTCAATAAGATCCTAGCTAATAGGATCCAACAGTACCTTAAAAGGATTATACACCACAACCAGGTGGGATTTATCCCTGGGATTCAAGGGTGGCTCAACATTACAAATCAATCAATGTGACAGGACACAATAAGAGGAGAGAGAAGAACCATATGGTGTTGTGTCTCAATTGATGCAGAAAAAGCATTTGACAAAATATGGTATCATTTCCTGATTAAAACTCTTCAGAGTGTCTAGATAGAGGGAACATTCTTCAATTTCACAAAAACCATCTATGAAAATCCCACAGCAAATATCATTCACAATAGGAAAAGCTGAGAACCTTTCCCTTAAGATCAGGAGCATGACAAGGATACGCACTCTCGCCATTATTGTTCAACATAGTATTAGAAGTCCTAGTAACAGCAATCAGACAACAAAAAGAAATAAAGGGTATTCAAATTGGCAAAGAAGAAGTCAAACTCTCTCTCTTCACAGATGACATGAAACTTTATGTGGAAAATCCAAAAGACTCCACCCCTAAATTACTAGAACTCATACAGCAATCCAGTAATTTGACAAGATACAAAATCAATGCACAGAAATCAGTTGCTTTCCTATACACTAATAATGTAACTGTAGAAAGAGAGATTAGGGAATTGATTCTATTTACAGTAGCACCAAAAACCATAACCAAACCTAACCAAAGAGGTGAAGGATCTATAATCTAGAAACCACAGAACACTCATGAAAGAAATTGAAAAAGACACAGAAACATGGAAAAACATTCCACACTGACAGATCGGAAAAATAAACATCATTAAACTGTCTATGCTTGGGGCACCTGGGTGGCTCAGTGGTTAAGCCACTGCCTTCAGCTCGGGTCATGATCCCAGAGTCCTGGGATTGAGCCCCGCATTGGGCTCTCTGCTTAGCGGGGAGCCTGCTTCTCCCTCTCTCTCTGTCTGCCTCTCTGCCTACTTATGATCTCTGTCTGTCAAATAAATAAATAAAATCTTTAAAATAAAATAAAATGTCTATGCTTCCCAGAGCAATTAATACTTTCAATGCCCTCTTGATCAAAATACCAACGGCATTTTTCAAAGTGCTGGAACAAACAATCCTAAAATTTGTACAGAATGAGAAAAGCCCCCAAATCGCCAAGGAAATGTTGAAAAATAAAAACAAAGCAGGGGGCATCATGTTGTCTGATTTTGAGCTATATTACAAAGCTGTGATCACCAAGACAGTTTGGTATTAGTACAAAAACAGACACATAGATCAATGGAACAGAACAGAGAGCCCAGATATGGACCTTCAACTCTATGGTCAAATAATCTTCAACAAAGCAGAAAAAAAATATCCAATGAAGAAAAGACAGTCTCTTCAATAAATGGTGCTGGGGAAATTGGACAGCTATATGCAGAAGAATGAAACTCAACCATTCTCCTACACCATACACAAAGATAAGACAAAAGTGAATGAAATACCTCAACGTGAGACAGAATAACATAGGCAGTAACCTTTTCAACACTGGCCACAGCAACTTCTTTCAAGACAAGTTTCCAAAGGCAATGGAAACAAAAGCAACAATGAACTTTTGGGACATCATTACAATAAAAAGCTTCTGCACAGCAAAGGAAACAGTCAACAAAATGAAGTCCCACGGAATGGGAGAAGATATTTGTAAATGATACTACAGACAAAGGGCTGATATCCAAGATATATAAAGAACTTCTCAAACTCAACACCTAAAAAACAAACAAGTCAAAAAATGGGTGGAAGACATGAACAGACTTCTCCAAAGAAGACATACAAATGGCAGACAGACACATGAAAAAAAGGTTCATCATCATTAGCCATCCCGGAAATTCAACTCAAAACCACACTGAGATACTACCCTATACCAGTCAAAATGGCAAAAATTGACAAGGCAAGAAACAACAAATGTTGGAGAGTTTGTATAGCAAGGGGAACCCTCTTACTCTGTTGGTGGGAATGCAAGTCGGTACAGCCACTTTGGAAAATAATGTGAAGGTTCCTCAAAAAGTTAAAAATGGAGCTACCCAATGACCCAGCAATTGCACTACTGGGTATTTACCCCAAAGATACAGATGTAGTGAAAAGAAGAGCCATACACACCCACAGTGTTCATGGCAGCAATGTTCACAATAGCCAAACTGTGGAAAGAGCCGAAATGCCCTTCAAAAGATGAATGGATAAAGAAAATATGACCCACATATAAAATGAAATACTACTCAGCCATAAGAAATAATGAATTCCCAACTTTTGCATCAACATGGATGGACTGGAGGAGATTATGCTAAGTGAAATAATAAGTCAAATAGAGAAAGTCAATTATCATATAGTTTTATTTATTTATGGAACATAAGGAATAGCCTAGAGGACATTAGGAGAAGTAAGGGAAAAACAAAGAGGGCGAAATCAGAAGGGAAGAGGAACCATGAGAGACAATGGACTCCAGGAAACAAACAGGTTTAGAGGAAAGGGGAAGAGTTGGGGAAGCAGGCTCCCTGCTGAGCAGGGAGCTCCATTCGGGGCTTGATCCTAAACCCCTGGGATCATGACCTGAGCCAAAGGCAGATGCTTAACTGACCAAGCCACCCAGGCACCCCACAGATGCATTTTTCTATGTAAATCATACTTCAGTAAAATTTATTCAAAAATTTTAAACGTTTAAACAATAAACGTTTAAGCACACACACACACACAAACTTTCCTTGCAAAGGCAAGAGAAAAATAAAGTCTGGGAAACAGAATATATGAAGTTCTAGTTATAAGCACATTGAAAAATATGTCTTCATTTCAGTCTTCATTACAAAAATCTTACTGTAATTGGGACGCCTGGGTGGCTCAGTTGGTTGGACGACTGCCTTCAGCTCAGGTCATGATCCTCGAGTCCCGGGATCGAGTCCCGCATTGGACTCCCAGCTCCATGGGGAGTCTGCTTCTCTCTCTGACCTTCTCCTCGTTCATGCTCTCTCTCACTGTCTCTCTCTCCAGTAAATAAATAAAATCTTTTAAAAAAAAATCTTACTGTAATTTCAGTATATTAATTTAATATGCTTCACAACAAATTTTCACAATCTTTAAAATTTAAAACAACACAAATTTATTGTCTCAGTTTCCATGGCTCAGGAGTCTGGGCTGAGTTCATTGCTTAGGGTCTCACCTGAAATCAAGGTGTCAGCAAGACATGATCCCATCTGAGGCTTGGGGTTCTCTTCCAGGCTCATTTGGGTTGGCAGAATTAGGTTCCTCATAATTAGATGGCTGCAATTTGTTTTCTTGCTGGCTCTCTCAGCTCCTAGAGGCTACCCTCCGTTCCTAGCCATGTGGCTTTCTCATAACTTGGCTACTATTTCAACAAATCCTGCAGAAAAAAATCCCCTTTAAGGGTTCACCTGATAAGGTCAGGCCCACTACAGATAGCCTCCCTTTTTTTTTTTTTTTAAGATTTTATTTATTTATTTGACAGAGAGAGATCACAAGTAGGCAGAGAGGCAGGCAGAGAGAGAGAGAGGAGGAAGCAGGCTCCCCGCTGAGCAGAGAGCCCCATGCGGGACTCAATCCCAGGACCCTGAGATCATGACCCGAGCCGAAGGCAGAGGCTCAACCCACTGAGCCACCCAGGTGCCCCCAGATAGCCTCCCTTTTTGATGAATTTGAAGGACATTAATCATATCTGCAAAATCTCATTTTTGCCACATAACATAATTTCATGACAGGGCTGATATCTTATTAATAGTCATAGATTCTTCCATGCTCGAGGGAAAGTGACTAGATAAGGTATGCACGTAAGGAGAACAAGAATTTTAGGGGTCATTCAGAATTCTGTCTCCATAGTCTACACTTTGGCACTCAACAATTCATGCTTCACCCAAAGGAAAAAAATACAATTCGCTCCCTCCCAAGGTTCCTTTCGCCTCCATTACACTGGCAGCTCAAAATCCATGATCTCATCATCTAAATCATCTATATGTGGTGCAAATAATGTTCCGGGCTATAAACCATTAAGTACAGTTCCTCGAAGCACAATTCCTCTTGACAGACTTGGGAAACTAAAGAGACCAGTTGTCTGTCCCCCACACTTCCATCACACAATGGTGGGCTAAGCACAGAAGAACAGTTAGAGATATTTCAGTTCGAAACTTCCATCCTTGCCTTTTCATGAAAGGTAAAACGTACGTGCAGGTTTGAAATTTTATCAGCCTGCTTCCTACCGGAATTTTGCTGGGTCTTAGCCTCTGCTGTTTGTTCGAGTAGCAGCACCCTTGATTCTACAACCTGTCTTAGTTCTCTGTTATTGCATATATCAAATTACCACCAATTCAGCAGCTTAAAACAACAGACATGTATTATCTCCTTGTTCTGTAGATCAGAACTACAAGCATGGTTTTTCTAGGTTTTCTGCTTATGGTCAAGCCAGGCTGCAAGCTAAATACTCCTTGAGCAAAGGGCTTATCAGAAGTTTTACTGGAGAAAGATCTGCTTCCAACCTCATTCAGGTTGCAGGCAAATTCCCGTTCCTTGCGCTTATATAACTGAGGTTACTGGCCCTAAAGGCCACATCATAGCAACTGGCTTCTTCTTCTTCTTCTTCTTTTCCTTTTTTTTTTTTTAAGATTTTATTTATTCATTTTATTTATTCATTCACAGAGAGAGAGATCACAAGGACACAGAGAGGCAGGCAGAGAGGCAGGCAGAGAGAGAGGAGGAAGCAGGCTCCCCGCTGAGCAGAGAGCCCAATGCGGGGCTCCATCCCAGGACCCTGAGATCATGACCTGAGCCGAAGGCAGAGGCTTTAACCCACTGAGCCACCCAGGTGCCCCACAACTGGCTTCTTTAAGACAAGCAGGAGAGTCTTGCTGCAGTCAGCTAAGATCAAGTCTTACATAACAACATAATCATGGAAATGATACCCCACCACTTTCACATCCCATCACTTTTGCCATAGTCTATTGGCTAGAAGCAAGTCACAGATTCTGCCTACACCCATAGCAAGAGGCTTTTACAAGGGCCTGACTCATTGGGGGCCACTTAAGTATGTTCCTTTGTCTTCATTATTTTCTTCAACCTGAGAAAAACTCCTGTGGTCTTTCACATTTCTAGTATTTGGCACAGAGCCTACCACAGAGGTGCTCTAGATAATTTAAAACTGCAGTTATCAAACCTATGACTTCAGGATCCCTTTATATTCTTATAAACATTATTGAGATTTAAAAAAAAAAAAAAAACTTACTGAGGACCTGAAAGAACTTTTGTTTATATGGGTTATATGCATTGATTTTTAGTAAGATATTTAAAATGTCATTTACTGAGTCATTAAAGAGTAGTAAATTCATTATATGTTAACATACATAACATCTTTTAAAGATTTTATTTACTTACTTCAGAGAGAGAGGAGAGAGAGAGAATGTGCATAAGGGAAGAGAAGGAGACTCCTTGTTGAGCAGGGAGCCTGATGCAGGACTCAATCCCAGGATTCTGGGACCACGACTGGAGCAGAAGGCAGATACCCCAACCACAGAGCCACCCAGGTGCCCAAAGTGGATAACATTTTTTTTTTAATTATATCACACACACACACCCCCCAAATGTGAGAAGAGTAGCACTGTCTTACATTTTTGCAAGTCTTCTTCCTCTGGCTAATGGAAGACACCTGGACTCTCACACCTGCTTCCACATACAATTACACATCGTATGGCTTCTGGAAAACGCCACTGCACATTCAATGAATAAATAAGTTACAAAGGCAAAGAATGTCTTCGTATTATTGTGCATATAGTTTGACCTTCTAGGTGGCCTGAAAGGATCTTAAGGAACTCCAGAGATCCCCAGATCACACTTTAAAAACCACTACTTTAAAGAATTGTCAGAAGTTGAGGGAAGGAAGGCATTTTAATTCATTTGAAAAGTTTTCCAGTGCCTACTCTGCGCCAGCTACTGTTCAAAGCAAACTAGATAGATCAAGTGCTGCCCTCCGGGTGCTCGGCGTATGTAGGGGTGAAAGAAAGATCAGGGACAGCCTCTGTCGACATCTGAGCTGAGACTTAAGTGACAGAGGCCAGGTCATGCAGAGATCTGGGAAAGAGAATTCCTGGCAGAGAAAGCCCCCCACCCCACCCCCCGCGCGCCTAGCTGGAATGTATGCAGAAAGATTGGGTTAGCAAGAGGTCGGACAGGTGGGCAGGACCAGATCTGGCGGGGCCAGGTAAAGAATTAAGAGTTTTTAAGTTTAAATTTCTTGACTGTAGCAAAATGGGGGAAGAGGGTGGAATAGCTTAAGAATGTCTGTTTGGAGGCCCGGAAAGTCATTCAGAGGTCAAGCACAAGCTCCTGGGCCGGGGCCGCCCAACCCCGCCTGGAGCCTCAAATCCGCTTAACAACGCGACGCGGCGGCGGGGCGGAGGCGGAGAGCGCGCACTCTACCTCAGGAAGCTTGGATCTCGGCGCCCGCCGTAGACGTCGTGACAGAGGCGGTCCGTTGCCTGGGAGCCAGTGAGACGCCACTCGGCCTCCACCGCTGTGGAGAGTGCCCGTGTTGGGCCTCGGTCACCATGTCGGTGCTGGACGCGCTTTGGGAGGACCGGGATGTCCGCTTCGACGTCTCCTCGCAGTGAGTCGCTCCTACGGCCTATAGAGGGCGCCGCGGCGCGGTTTCTGGAGGAGGCTGCGCCCCCACAGCTCACGGCCCTCGCGAGAGCGGGAGGGGGTTTGAGCCTGTGGTCCCCGGGAGATCCCAGATTGGCTTGGCCATTGAGGGAATTCATCTCAATGAAACCGTTTCAGAGATCTGGGGAAAGAGAATTCCAGGCAGAGAAAGAGGGTCCCGGGCACCTAGCGGGAAACTGAGCCCAAGTACGTCCGGGACCATCTAGGACTTGGGCGTTCAAGTACACCCAAGTGAGCTTGGGAGTGCTTCTCTTCTGTGATGGGGGACGTTTGGAAGGGACTCAGAGGAGACCAGGGTTCTGAAACTAGGTCTGGAATAGCGACACATATTGTAGACCCTTAGGCCTCGCCATTTTAAGCTCGAGTCTCTTTGTAAAACAAAGGAGGTGGGAATAAGCATTTTCCATAATGGCTAACCTCTTGAGAACTTGGTTTCCATGATAAGCTTCCATCTTGCCATTCATTTAAATCGCCAGTGGGGGGAAGAAGCTACTTTTTGGAACCTCTCAACAGAAACCCTGGGTTTTTTCTTTTTGTTTTTTAATGTCATGCTTTAAAGAAAAAAATACTTACAACCTTCCTACCCAAAGACCAGGGGCGAAATGCCCATTGAGAAATTAACTGTTGGAAGACTGTGATGCTTCTCGGGTTAATGGTATGAAGCTTCTTAGCCACTTCCTATGATTCCCTATCATGACCAAAACCTTAGAAAATGAAATAATTTCCCAGGCTTAGTTATGGCTTGGTATCTAAAACTAACAGGGTCTTAGATCCTTTAAGAAGTTGTGAGGGAAGGGAATTTATAAACAATGGTTATAGACTGCACACATTCTATGACTTTTTCTATTATTCTCGGAGGGTTCTTAAACCAAGCAAAGGTCCATTTCATGAACACTTCCATTTTCTTGAACATTTATCAAATGCTTATTATGTTCTAGGTACTATGCTGCATTTATCAAATGCTTATTATGTTCTAGGTACTATGCTGATAGCTAGAGATACAAAAATAATAGAAAATGATTACCTGCCACCCATTTTAGTGCAGGAGATACACATAGACAACTTTTTTTTTAAATGTGGTAAATATCCATCCTGAAAAAAAATGAACAAAAAGCTGGGGTATCATAGGAACAGAATGGTTCATTTTGCCTGGAGAATGCCTTGAAGAAGAAATAATATTTGTGTTCAACCCTGAAGACTAGACAGGGCCTTGTCATGGTAGACAGGAGAGTATTCCAGAAAAAAAAGAAAGTAAAACACTGGGAGCAAAGTCTTGGAAGTACAAACGGCATTGGCTGAAAGGCAAAGTCTGCAAGTGGAGGATGGAGGAACAAACAGGTAGATTAGCCAGATTAAAAAATGTTTAGCGCAGGATTTTGGACATAATTTTTGTGGCAGTGGGATGACATGGAAGATTCTTAGGCAGAAAAGTTATATTATGATCATATCTGTATTTTGAGTAGGTAATTGGGTCAGCTGTATGGAGAATGTGTTAGAATTTCCTACCACATATTCTACTAGGTTCTGTTTGTTTGGGGACACTCTGGAATGCATTCTGTCTGACAGCAAACTATTCTTGCCTCTTTATTTCCTTTTATTCCCTGTATCTAATTGTTTACCGATTCCTAATGATGCTTTAACTTGCTCCTTCCGTAACTGCCTAACCTCTTTCATCTACTCAGAAACCTCTGAGGGTTTTCCATTGTCCACAGGATAAGGCCCATACCTATCTGACTAAGCATTCAGAGGTAGTGGCATGTATTTCTCACTACCTCTTAACATGGATCTTCTTCCCTAGCTAGGCCCATCTTTCCACATTCCACATATTATTTCTTTTTTCTGGTCTTTAACCACTCTCCTCCCTCTCTCTCTCATTTCTCCAAATCCTACCTCTCCTACTTCTGACTTTTCTACATGTCCCTGATTACTTCAGGCTCCACGGGTCTCCAGACTCTTAAAGTTCTTAAGCCCCTATTTTCAAATGCATGAGCGTTTGGTACTGTATCATTTATACTGATGGTTGTTTTATATGCATATGTCTCTTCTCTCCCTAACTAGATTGTAAGTGGGTATGGTTGTAGCTATTAAAGCCTCGATATTTATTTTAGACAAATGAAAACAAGACCTGGAGAAGTCCTTATTGATTGTTTAGATTCAATTGAAGACACCAAAGGAAATAATGGGGATAGAGGTGAGTATATTTCCTAATATGTTTTATATTTCTGGTTTGATTTCCAAATGTTAAATCATATTAACTGGAGAGTAAGATATAAAAGAAATGTAATTGTGACAGTAAAAGAGTTAAATCCACATAAGAATTTTCTCAGACTCGGGCGCCTGGGTGGCTCAGTGGTTAAGCCGCTGCCTTCGGCTCAGGTCATGATCTCAGGGTCCTGGGATCGAGTCCCGCATCGGGCTCTCTGCTCAGCAGGGAGCCTGCTTCCTCCTCTCTCTCTCTCTGCCTACTTGTGGTTTCTCTCTGTCAAATAAATAAATAAATAAATCTTAAAAAAAAAAAAGAATTTTCTCAGACTTAAACAGGAGAAAGATGGGTATTAAACCTTTAGCCAGAGCCGCCTGGGTGGCTCAGTGGGTTAAGCTTCTGCCTTTGGCTCAGGTCATGATCCCATGGTCATGGGATCAAGCCCCACATGAGGCAGGGGAGCCTGCTTCCCCCTCCCTCTTTGCCTGCCTCTCTGCCTACTTGTGATCTCTCTCTCTGTGTCAAATAAGTAAATAAAATCTAAAAAAAAAAAAAACCTTCAACCAGGGAATACAGGTTCTTCCTCAGAAGTTTGGTCCCTTCAGTAAGTCTCAGTTTTGATATCAGCTTTCTCCAACATAACTGTTAAAACTTCAGGATCCCTGTTTGTAAGGGCCATGGGATAGTTCTGACTTTTGAATCTGCCTCCTCATGAAAAGAATATGAGGTCGTGGAACATAAGTAGGTCATAGCTGTGCTATCTGGAGCCATGCTTCCTTTTAAGAAATCCAAGAGTAATTCATGATCCCTTGAGACTGACACCTGGAGATAGACATGTGGAGAGCAAATTTAGTGCTGTACTGTTAAGTCTAGTGTAGGTTAAGCAGTGAAAAGTCTTATGAGACATCTGTGTATGTCACTGAGGAATAGCCAGAGTTGGACTCTAGAGTCCCCCCAAATCAAATTCCCCAAAGGCTAGAACTTTGAAAAGTCCAAGCTGCATACAACAGCTGTACATAAAACTAGCATCCAGTGACCAGTTCTTGTAAGCATCACTACTGTTGTTTTGGGTGTAAAAAAATAGGGGATGAGTGGGCAGTCTAGTATCTCTGAAAAGGTCTTTTAGAGAAAGGGAGGTTTAGGAGGATGGGTCATAAACCTATTATTGAAGAGAAGAGTAAATAGTAAAAAACCTCTTTCAGGTAAGAAGGATCAGTAAATCCTAGAGGCTACACAGTAAACTTTATTGGGAGAATGGGCTCACTGCAGCCTTTCAAGCAGCCACTTGCTCTCTGGGTCTTTCCTCTGGTCTGCTCTGGGGTGGAATGTAAGCAGCTCTTAGTTGCGGTCCTTTCTTCCCTGTGAAGGGCACCTATCATCACCACCACAATAGGCAGATCCTGTCAATGGCAAGGGTCCATCCTTAAAAGAATGCTTAGATCACATTTATGAAGTGATTCCTAGTATCAGGCCCAGGTGAGAGTGAGGTATGAAGGTTTAGCAGCAAACAAGAAGTTTTAGCTTGTGCCTTTGAGCCTTTGAGGGTGGAATAATCATCTCTAGGTACCTGGATCTTGACAAACCTAAATTAACTTAAGGAAGCCAAGAGAAAATTTGGTGGTTCTCATATAGACTGGCAGGAACTCTTATGTGACAGTCCATCTGTCATTCGAGACAGAGACTGTGGGTAATAGAACATTTTTTGGTTCATTGGGTATTCATTGAGTGCAGAATCTTATACTAGCACTTTGGAATAGAGAGGGCAAAACACCTCCCTGGCCAGAAGTGTCCATCACAGTGGGTACCTGAAATCTTCCTATTCCTAAAAATAACTGTATGTATACTCGCCTCAGAAACATTCCTCAGAAAATGAAATGTTACAGGTGGGTATAGAGCTTCTAGTAAATAAGAAGGTAGAAAAAAGAAGGGGAGTCCTGCCTTTTAGCCTTCTTCCTCTCCTTTGCAGCAGTTTGAAAATTGCTGAATTAAGGCATTCATTAAGTTCAGGAACCCATGTTAAAACTATAAATACCCCCAAAAGATTAGCACTTTTAATCCATTTCAACTTTAAGCACCCTGACACGAAATTATCAGATTAGCTTTGCACTGAAGCTGTACCGGAAAGAAACAGCCATATTTCAGTGTTCGAGATTAGGAAAAACAGAGACAATTATATTTTGGTGTTTGAAAACACAGAGAGAGACAAGTCCATGCCTAGGACACTAGGTTTGTAGCAATAGGATGGGGCCTTTCAGCAAGAAAGAGGCAACCTAAGAATGCTAGAGATTTATAGGAAATGTACCAAGATCAGAAAAATAGGTCATTAGAGTTGGTTATTGGCTTTATTTACCACTTCATAATTTTTCCTGGAATCTTCTAATAGACAAATATCAAAAAGAATAAAAAGATATCCTAGGCTTATAGCCCAGTTGTGGAGACATAATGTTAGTTACATGAAATGGTGTAAGGAAAACATAAATCATTGTATCTATGATAACAGAATAGTTTGTCCATAATCTTTCTTGCTTGTGCCACTGGCCTACATTTGTCCCTCCAGGTCCAGCACCCATCACCCTTTCCCCCTTGCCCAGGGAAAATGAGTTGTATAGACCATGTCAAGGGGCTACTTGTGCACTCTAGCTTTGGGTTGGAAAAGCCAAGCCAAAAGATCAAAGGGGATCAGGAGAGTTTGGTCTGGATATTTATTCCCCCAGTTCTTTCTTCTCAAGGTATTTAGCCATGCAGGACTTCCACATTTGCTTAACTGTTCCCTATCCTTGTCCCACTGGGCCTGGGGTGGTAACAGGTTTGCAGCACTCACTTACGGTTCCTGACACCCCACCCATACCTTTCTAATAAGTGACTTATTTATAAGTCCTTTTATAAATAAACCTCAGTTATTCTGATTTGAATGTGCCATCTGTTGTCCATTTGACCCCAACTGATAGATTCCGTGTCTACTCTTCTATATCTTGAGTGAATCTTATAGTCTTGAAATGCTGGGTTATTTACTTTTTGTCAAACATACTATGTTCTACAGTTTCTCTTGAGAACACCTTCCTTTATTTTGGTAACAGCCTTATCCATCTTACCCTAGCATTCATACAAGCTTAGTTTCTCTAATTTTGGATATTCTCAGGGTTTTCAGAGAGGAAGAAATATTACCTGGCTATAGATGACTCATCAATAGAATTTGCTGGGGGGGGGGTGGGAACGCCTGGGTGGATCAGTCATTAAGCATCTGCTTCAACTCGGGTCATGATACCAGGGTTCTGGGATCGAGCCCCATATGGAGCCCCAGCCCCGCATCAGGCTCCCTGCTCAGCAGGAAGCCTGCTTCTCCCTCTCCCCCTGCTTGTATGTCATCTCTTATGGTCTGTCTCTTTCTATCAAATAAATACATAAAATCTTTGTAAAAAAATTCTATGGTTTATAATTTGTTGAAGAAATGTTAAAGTTAAGTGAGTTTTATTCAGGATTATCACAAAGCTATGCTAGTATGTTAATTGTATCATAAATCTGTAAGACACATAGTTTACCATGCTCAGATTTACTTGACTTTTTTTTTCTAGAGCATTTATAGGTACTACTGTTTCATAAGATACACTTTGAGAAATGAAGTTTATCTAACTCTGTATGTCAGTGTAAGAACATCAGTCTGAGGTTAGGAATGAAAAACATAAGGCCTTAAGGAGACTTCAGCTTGGCCATAACTTCATATGAGCAAAAAATTTTTTGCTTATTGCAAAAAAAGAGAAAAAGTATTTATAAGTGTGGCTCATATAAATGAGAACTGTTAAGAGATTAGTATATATATGAAAGTCCTTTGAGTAGTGTGATTTCACCAAATGGCTTTGTGATTATACCATCCCATACTCGTTCTCAGTTGTGCACATATGACCTGCCAGAATTCCAGAACAGCTTCCACCAAGACAAAAATCCAGTACACAGTTCTCTCTATTAATTTGAGTCAAACCAAGCTATTGGCATTGAAGACATGTATCCCATCTATAACTATCAGATTTTGTTTCTCTGGGATTCTGAGTCGTGCATTATATGCCTTATACTGGATATATAAGAGCAGTAAACATGTTCAGTTGATAAATGTCTGAGAACATCTGTGGGGGTTACTGCTCTTCCTGAGCTAGAGGTTTCATGCCTATCTCTCTCTACTGCAAAAATGGGTCCTTACTTAAGGTAACCTACTTTTTTGTCTGTTTGCTTTTAGGTAGACTCTTAGTAACAAATTTAAGAATTATCTGGCATTCTTTGGCATTACCCAGAGTCAATCTTTGTAAGTATCTTTGTTAGAGAACACTAAAAAAAAAAAAAAAAAATACTTTGTCAGATGAACTTACACAGTGGCTTTTGATAACCAAAAAAGCTGTACCATGAAATATGAAGAAAAATTGATTAAAAAAAAATTTTTAGCAATCCTAGACTAACCACAGACTGTACCATTTTGCAAAGAAAGGTTTATCAGTCCGTTTTGTCTCTTGGAGACACACGAGATTAGTGCTTTTACACTGAATGGTTTTGTTCTTTGCATATCTTTGACAATTTCCTATGTTTCAACTAATCCAGTAGAAGGGAGATCTAAACTCTAATAAAAGTGCAACCTTCCGGGATGCGTGGGTGGCTCAATTGGTTGGACGACTGCCTTCAGCTCAGGTCATGATCCTGGAGTCCTGGGATCAAGTCCCGCATTGGGCCCCCAGCTCCATGGGGAGTCTGCTTATCCCTCTGACCTTCTCCTTGCTCATGCTCTCTCTCACTGTCTCTCTCTCAAATAAATAAATAAAATCTTAAAAAAAAAAAAGTGCAACCTTCCATTGTGTTAAATTTTTTTTACTTATTTTTAAAAATTATTTTAGATTGTCCTGCTAGACTTTTTCTCTAGAGGTATTGGTGCTAAGATGTTCAGTAAATAATAATATATAGGTTTTAGAGAAGCAAACTTCCTTTCTTTCTTTCTTAAAGAAGCTAAGAATGTTTGCAAAGAAGCAGAATTTACTTGTTCTTTTAATTATTTAACTTAAATTTGTAGTAATATATTAAAATGTTTTAAAGTTGTACTTTATATTTAATTTTTAAAAAACTTAAAGTTCTATATGCGGAGGTTTTTATTTTTCAGTTTATTATATCATGTTCTTGAAATTCTTTGCTTTTGAATTTTAGCTATCGGTTACAACTGCATATTGAGCATTACAACAAGGACTGCTAACTCTGTAAGTCTGAAAAATCTTATTGAAATATATATAGTGAAGAAGCATTAGATATTTGATATTGGACTTATTTTCACTGTAAATGAGAAATTGCTCTTGAAATCTGAACTTTTAAATAAATTTGTCCTTACAGAAATTACGAGGCCAAACTGAAGCTCTTTATATACTAACAAAATGTAACAGTACTCGTTTTGAGTTTATATTTACAAATTTGGTTCCTGGAAGTCCTAGACTTTTTACTTCTGTGATTGCAGTACACAGGTATGATAATACTTTATGGAATATTGAATAATTTTAAGGCCAATCTATGATTTAGAAGTTTGTAGAGCAAAGTATATAAGTATGGTACCATCTTCTTCCAAGCTCAGAAAATTGGAGTATCCTGAAGATATATAGAAGAACATATTGCATTATCATTTAATAAGCACTTTGAAAGTATTTCTAAAACACATAAGACTACTGAAGATTCATAAAAATTTCTACTTGAAGATTCTATTAAATTAGCTACCAAACTAGTTATAGTGAAACAGAGAGTTCATTCAATATAGATAACGAAGTTGGATAATTCAGTTAATGAATTAAAAAAGATTATTTTAGGGGAACCTGGGTGGCTCAGTTAGTTAAGCCTCCAGCTCTTGGTTTTGGCTCAGGTCATGATCTCAGGATTATAAGAATGAGCTCTAGCTAGGGCTCTGTGCTAAGTGCAGAGTCAGTGTGAGTTTCTCACTCCCTTTCCCTCCCTCCTCCACTCCCTGCTCTCTCTCTTTCTCTCTCTAAAATAAATAAGTAAATCTTAGGGGGAAAAAAAAGGTTATTTTACTAGCAGTTGAAGGCATGTCTGGGTGTTTTCCCTTAAGAGTTTTGTTTTCTTTTGTGGCGGTTTGTTCATTTGTTGCTAAATTCTTTATACTACCTTAGCTTTTTTTTTTTTTTTTTTTTTTAAATTTTATTTTTTTACTTGAGAGAGAGTGAGAGCACAGAGGACAGAGAGAGAGAGAGAAGCAGACTCCTTGTTGAATGAGGAGCCCAACACAGGGCTCTATCTCAGGACCCCGGGGGTCATGACCTGAGCCAAAGGCAGCTACTTAAGTAACTGAGTCACCCAGGTGCCCTGCTGTTTTTTTTTTTTTTTTTTTAATTCTATAAGGAAATGCAAGTTGACATTTTCTCATTTCCAAGATATGTAGAAACAACATATTTGCACATAATTTTTTGGGTGAAACTCGGCCTCAATCCACATATCATAAATTGCTTTGCAGGAATATTTTTCAAATAAAACATCACAATTTAATTATTCAGTGCTGCACATTGTGCTCATATCATTTCCCTCGAGTGAATCTACAAAGGGTGGCCATTAGTTGGGGAACTGCAGAAAATATGGAACACTTCACAAATTTGCATGTCATCGTTGTGTGGCGTCTATGCTAATCTCTGTTATCATTCCAGTTTTAGTATATGTGCTGCTAAGTGAGCACCTTAGCTCTCTGTTTTTAACCAGCCTTAAGTACAATGATCTTTTAAAAGCTTGGCTAAGATGACAGGCTATTATACATATACACAAATTTATGCTCACACAGAGAAGTATATATACTTTTTTAAATTTGCATTTCTTTATTACTAGTGATGTAGACATTTTTCTCCCTTTTTTGGCTATTTATAGTTTTCTATTATAAATTTTTTAATTATGCCCTCATCTGTCATATATGTTGAAATTTATTTCTTAGTTTCCTAGTTACTTGATTTTTCATTTTGTTGATGATTTCTAATCTATATAATCATATAAATTTTTTGAGATGTAATTCATATAGTATAAAATACTATTTTAATATTTACAGTTTGAGGGGTGCCTGGGTGGCTCAGTTGGTTAAGTATCTGCCTTTGGCTCGTGATCCCAGAGTCCTGGGATCGAGTCCGGCATCTGGCTTCCTGTTCAGTGGAGAGCCTGCTTCTCCATCTGCCCCTCTCACCACACCCCTCCCACTCATGTGCTCTCTCTCTCTCTCTCTCTGCTCTCTCTCAAATAAATCTTTTTTAAAAACAAATAAGGTTTACAGTTTGATAGTTTTAGTTTTCACAAGATTGTGTAGCTGTCATCACTACCAATTCTGGAATATTTCTGTCACCCCAAAATGAAACCCTTGTAGCCCTGTAGTCCCCATAGTCCTTCCCTATCCTGTCCTCTTCATAGCTCCTGGCAACTACTGATTTTCTTTCTTTCTGTATGGATCTGCCTATGTGGGACTTATAATATAAATGGAATCATACAATATAGTGACCTTTTATAGCTGTCGTATTTCAGTGTTTTCACTGATCATCCATGTTGTAGCATCTATCAGTACTTCATTCTTTCTATAAATAGTATTACATTGTGTAAAAATATTTTGTTTTCTTACTAGTTGTTGATACACATTTGGATTGTTTCCACTTTTTAGCTACTATGAATGTTTTTAATTTGTGTTGGACATATTTCTAAACCTTAACTCTTTATTTTACTTTACTTAGAAATATAATATGAAGAGGATTATGAAAGGACCTTATAAGCTGCTTTTCTTCAATAGAATAAAAATAAGTGTTCCCCACAAGTAACTCACAGCATAAATAGTTTCCATTTTGTCCACTGGTTAAACGATGATTATAGCACTAAAGGAAATTAAGGTCTATAGGCAAATGCTCAAATCTTCTTCTTTTACAATTTATATATTAGCTCAATTAAAGTTAAAATGACAGGTTTAACAATGAATATTATGATTTATGTAAAAGACATTTAAAGTTATTCAGGCTAAGAAAATTCTTTAGTCTTATTAAATGAGTAAATTAGCCTATAATTTTGTGGGGTAAAATTATAATCAATCAAATGTTATAATAAAACTAATCCAAAAACTTAAAACTAATGAGGGGCACCTGGGTGGCTGAGTTAAGCATCCTCAGTCTTGATTTTGGCTCAGGGTTGTGAGATTGAGCCCCATGATTGGGCTTCATACTCATCAGGAAATCTGCTTGAGATTCTTTCTATTCCCCTCCTTCTTCCTCTCCCTCTGCCCCTCTCCTGCTTGTGTGTGCTCTCTCTCAAATAAGTAAATCTTTAAAAAAAACTAATCAAAACTAATAATAAATACTGAAGAAAGTTTTTTTTTTTAAAGATTTTATTTATTTACTTGAGAGAGAGACAGTGAGAGAGCATGAATGAGGAGAAGGTCAGAGAGAGAAGCAGACTCCCCATGGAGCTGGGAGTCCGATGCGGGACTCGATCCCGGGACTCCAAGATCATGACCTGAGCCGAAGGCAGTCGTCCAACCAACTGAGCCACCCAGGCGTCCCATGAAGAAAGTTTTGAATACAGTACTTTCTTCAGTATTTATTATTTATCAATAGGAAGGCATGGAGAGAGAACAAAGAGGGATTTTATATATATATAAATGTATACACACACACACAAACACTTGCACATGCATACACACTGTTCTAGGTTCCCTTTTGTGATTGGTACAGATTTATTCCAATTTTCTGTATAGAGGTAACTATGAGCATGTTTGCGGTTGCAATGAGAAAATTAACTGGACGCCCAATTGTTCCTTTGACTAAAACAGAAATGGAGAGAAGGATTTTGATAGGGAAAAATAATTTCCAAGTCTATTATATGCAAGCATTGTTTTTCAGCTTAAAGAGAAAATGTTTCCTCTCATATGTGCTATATATGATACATGTTGCCTTAAAAACTAGACCTCTAGGGGCACCTGGGTGGCTAAGTTGTTAAGCATCTGCCTTCAGCTCAGGCCATGATCCCAGGGTTCTGGGATCGAGTCCCACATAGGGCTCTCTGCTTGGCAGGAGGCCTGCTTCTCCCTTTCCTACTCCTTCTCTCACTGTGTCTCTCTCTGTCAAATAAATAAAATCTTTAAAAAAAATTAGACTTCTAAAAACAGGTACTGAGATAAAATATGTAAATACTACAGTAAAATGATAGTCTATAAAAGACTGTGACACCAAAATTTATTGAAAAGTAAATTTTTAAATTTGTTATAATTGAATGATATACATAAGTATTAACAGTTGTATATTTTGGTAGATAAGTAAACATAACCTAGGAAAACCACATTTTCAGTTTGGGTTGGTCTCTGTTCTTTTTTATAGAGCATATGAAACTTCTAAAATGTATCGTGATTTTAAATTGAGAAGTGCACTAATTCAAAATAAGCAACTACGATTATTACCACAAGAACATGTATATGATAAAGTCAATGGAGTATGGAATTTATCCAGTGATCAGGTATTGTGCAAAAAGCTAATGAACCTTTTGGGTCAGTGCTTTGGTAATCATTTTCCTATTTGTCATTGAGTTTGAATATTCACTTAATTCTATTAAAATATAGCATTATATCTCCTGATAAATTAGTATTGAAGCTCTTCATATAAAATAATTTTCTGATTTTCATATCTTTATGTTCTTTTTAGCAACATTTGTTGTACGTAGAACTTATAGCTAGAGTGGTCTTTAGAGATTATCTGGTTCAGTCTCCATTCACTTATTGATTAAAAACTCAGGCCAAAGAAAAGTGACTTCACACATCTAGTTCATCTGAGAACTATGTTCTTCTCCTCATGCCACACTACTCTCATCATCTTGATAACTTACACTGATGGAGGATAGTCATGAGGTGGACAGTCATGGAAGACTTTTAATCTGGTCTTTTGGGGATGCCTGGCTGGCTGGTTGGAAGAGCATGCAACTCAGGGTTGTTAGTTCAAACCCCATGTTTGGGTGTAGAGATTACTTAAAAATAAAATCTTTAGGGGTATCTGGGTGGGTCAGTGTGTTAAGCCTCTGCCTTCGGCTCAGGTCATGATCTCGGGGTCCTGGGATCGAGCCCCTCATCGGGCTCTCTGCTCATCAGGGAGCCTGCTTCCCTCTCTCTCTGCCTGCCTCTCTGCCTTTAAATTTTTAAAATTTTTAAAAATAATAATAAATAATAAAATCTTCAAAAAAAATAAAATGATCCTTATGGAATTAAACGTATAACTCATTTGGTGATTCCTATATCCATTATCATGACTTCTCATTTGCTCTTGAAGTTATGACCATTTAAAACATCTAAGTTGGAGTAAGTAATACATCAATTTCTAAAGAAAAATTTTCTCTTACATAAGAATAGTTTCTTTGGTTAGACCGATAACCACTGGGTAAATTTAGCATTTGAATGAAGAACTTCTTGCTAAACGTTTTATCATAAACTTAAGTTGTAAATAAATTTTGCTCATTTGAAAAGTTCTAGTTTTAAACTCTGATGATGGTTTTGTAGTAAATAGCCAGCTCTACATCTGAATAAGTCCTCATCAGGAATCAGCAAGCTTTTTACTCTGACGGGCCAGATGGTGAATATTTTAGGCTTTGCAGGTCATACCATTTCTGTCATTACTTCTCAGACTTGCCATTGTAGTGTGAAGCCAGACATAGACAACAAATGAGCATGGCTGTGTTTCAAAAAAACTTTGTTATGGATCCTGAAATTTGAATTTCATACAGTATTCACATATCATGAGTTATTATTCTTTTGACTTTTTTCTAGCTATTTAAAAATCTAAAATTTGATTTGTGGGGCCAAGAAAATTGGCTTCTTGGCTCTTGGGCCATACAAAATGAGGCGAGAGGCCAGATTTGTCCCACAAACCATAGTTTACAGATCCCTACTTTAGGTCATAGCTTAGAAGTCGCTTTCTATAAGGCTTCCTTCTGAGTGTTGCTTATGCAGTCTGTACTTAATTACTACTTTAAATTGTTCCTGATCTAAAATACAGAGCTTGTCTGTTCCCCAGCATTAGACTGTAGGCTTTATAAGGGTAGGAGTGGAATCACTCTGTTCATATTTAAATCTTTGCCATCTAGCACCGCACCTGGCATTTTAAATTGATTAATTAAGATGCTCAGGATTGTCAGAAATATTTTACTGAAAATAGGAATGTTATTGTTAACCTAACTTCTGTTTATTAAATATAAAATATGCCTTCCTATTCTTTTATTTAAAAAATCCTTAGGAGTTTTGTAAGTTGCTCTCTTCTAAAATAAGAGGAAAGAATGACATAAATAATTACTCTTTATAAAGTTAGACTTAGTACTGTTTAATGGGATGTTGGCCAGGGATAAGGGGGATAAAATTCTTTGTATAACAATTTTTTGCAAGATGAGAGTAGAGGAGGGAAATCTATATACTTACATATGTTTATTAACTTAATTATAATTAAGAAATAGTTGGTCTTTTCTGTTGTTTCAAACCTGGTCATCCCAGGTGTTAGGTTTGTAAGTTAATATTTTATGCCCAACCTCAACATATAAATTCCTCTGGGAGTATGTGGTGGGGAGGAGGTAGAAATGGAGGTAGATAATGATATGGATAAATAGTAGAGGTGGCTAATTTTGGTGTCATGTACTAGGTATTAAAGTTTTTTTTGACCATTTAGTTACCATACTGGAGTAATTATGAGTAAATATTGAGGGGCCATATAATTGGAAAACAGTTTTGATTCATGGTTAGTGTTGAAGAGCCATAAAGCATCTCTCGTGGACCAATGGAAGTTTTCACATATGTTTTGTCTTTCTCTTACCACAACTTCCTTGTCTTAACTTAATCCCACGTTTTGAACAATAGCTGTAATAAGATCTAACACTTGCAGCATGCTTACTATGTGTCAGGCATTGTGATAAGGGCTTTATTTATAGGGGTTATTTAATCAAATTTCCACTTTACATTTGACACAATGCACCAAGAACAAATTTTTGCCCATGGTCAGGCAACTGGTAAGTACTGATAGCATAATGATTATAGTCTAACTTCAGAATCCAGGCCCTCAGTCAGCTAATTGTTCTTCGATCCAGTGAATAATGAAGTCATTGATTCTCCATGATATTCAATTCTGGTATTCTCTGCTACTGCGATAATCAGAATTATCCCAGTGTTTAGAAAATAAAGAGTAAGTATTCAAACAAATGGTCACTCATGTATCTGTCTTTTACAGGGAAATTTAGGAACCTTTTTTATTACCAACGTGAGAATCGTGTGGCATGCAAATATGAATGAGAGTTTTAACGTCAGCATACCATATCTGCAAATTGTAAGTGCATGCATTTTGGTGTTCTTATTTTAATGCAGAATAAATAATTTCTGTTCATTTGTTAATGGAACTTTCAAGAATAGATGAATTGTCTCCCTCTTTTTCAGTGGCAGCAGTATAGCTGACAACAGACTTTTAAAATGTTGATAATTTACAGTTTCAACATAGAAAAGACCCAACAGTACTTACATTCAAGGGATGCCCCACCATTATAAACTTGCTATTAAGAGAAAAATATACTGGACTTAAAATTTTAAATAGCATACAGGGGCACTTGGGTGGCTAAGTCAGTTAAGCGTCTGCCTTCAGCACAGGTCATTGTCCCGGGGTCTTGGGATCGAGCCTCACATTGGGCTCTCTGCTTAATGCAGATCCTGTTTCTCCCTCTCCCTCTGCTGCCTCTTGCTTGTTTTCTCTCTCACTGTCCAGTAAATAAATAAAATCTTTAAAAAAAAAAAATAGTCGCTATGCAGATTAAAATGTATCTCTCTTCTTCCTTTTCCTTTTCTTTTTTTCTTTCTTTTCTTCTTTATTTCTTTCTCTCTTTCTTTTTTTTTAAGATGTGTCCTTCTTAGATTCCAGTCAGAGGACATTAGCTACTACAGTTTTCCATAATCTTTTCATGAGGCATGTATACAGCAGTTCTTTGCTTGGCTTCAGCGCACTGATGCACACACATTGTTTTGGCTCTCTTGACACTTTGCTTTTAAAGCCAGAGGAATTCTTTTATTCTGTGAATGAATTGTTTTCACTATATTCAGAGACAGCATGTAATATAAGCTGGATTCCTTTTTGGTGAAAGGAATTAAGATGGTTTTTAGTAATAATTTTTTTTTAAAGATTTTATTTATTTATTTGACAGAGAGAGATCACAAGTAGTCAGAGAGAGAGAGGAGGAAGTAGGCTTCCTGCCAAGCAGAGAGCCCAATAATGCGGGTCTCGATCCCAGGACCCTGAGATCATGACCTAAGCCAAAGGCAGAGGCTTAACCCACTGAGCCACCCAGGTGCCCAGTAATAATGATTTTTAGCTTAAGTTCAACTAAAGCTGTTAAAATCCAGAACAGGAACTAACTACATCTGAGACCAATTTGTTTTGAGAATAAAGGTGGTTCTTTTTATCTCTTCTGCTGCTGCTACTATGTGATTCAGTGAAACAAATAGTAAACTCCAGTAAACTGAAGTATTTCGTTTTACATAAGGAAATTACTTATAGGACTCTAGTGCAAATTAGATGGAACAAAAAATAGTTAATGAAAATCCTGTGTGATTTTCCTATGATAATTACACTTATTGCGGGATATGAGTAGTCTTAATACTGAGCAGTTTCATTAACAAATATTTATTGAATAGACACAATGTATGCGATATCTGGAAGATGTCATTTTTAAAAAGATTTCCTGGTTTACAAGAAGGATGATTCTTTGCTAACTATTCCCAAGCCAATTGTTTGCTGAATTGTTTGATTTTTGAGTTTCTTTAGAGTATCAGGTCATTCATTTGCCAAGTATTTAGCACCTATGCTGTGCTAGGTGCCAGCAATACAGTTGTGAGAATTATGAACCAGTACACAGTGCCTGCCATCAAGGTTTCAGTCTGATAGAGATTAAACAGAAAATCATAGAATCTGGTAGGAAAAAAATAATTTCTGGCCATCCAAAGAAATACAAGAATTTATAATTGTGGCTGGGAAGATATAATAGAATCTACGTAGGTATTTGATAAACTGGGGTTTGTATTGTCCATTGCTGTTTTATATGGTTTACATATGTTACAGCTTGTCTGACCTAATCTCTATTATACTACAAAATTACTGAGTAGTAAACAACCTTGTGCTTTTTATTCTTCAGATAGATGCTTTTTGTTATTTAAGAATACAGTTCCCAAGTATGGTCTCTGGAATGAATTCAGCTTTGTCCAAACAACTTGCAATCTGATATCATCACAGTCTGTCACTAGGACAGTCATATTCATGTGACTTTTAAAAACTAACCCAGCCTTGGGAACCACTCAAAACACCGGCTCTCTAGTACTAAAAGATTGCTGGCCCTTGGTTTAAAATACTCAGAAAATTTGTATACTCCCTGATTATGGGGGATATTTGAGTCAGATAATTTGTACATACTTCAGATACGTCTCCTTCGTATTTCCTTACAAGTCTGATGGCTATTTCTAGTAAAGACATTTTCATTTACGGGGCGCCTGGGTGGCTCAGTGGGTTAAGCCGCTGCCTTCGGCTCAGGTCATGATCTCAGGGTCCTGGGATCGAGTCCCGCATCGGGCTCTCTGCTCGGCAGGGAGCCTGCTTCCTTCCCTTCCTCTCTCTCTGCCTACTTGTGATCTCTCGCTGTCAAATAAATAAATAAAAAATCTAAAAAAAAAAAAAAAGACATTTTCATTTACTTGATCTCTATGGGAATATAATGAAGGAAAGAGGGAGAATTCTGTTCTTTAGATTAAGAAAAGCAGTTACTGTGTAGAAGTTGAAAAATTTGTTTGTGCTAAAGAATCACTACTATCAGGTAATAAAAATATGCATTTTCTTCTTTTCCATTTTACATCTAGCGTTCCATAAAGATTAGAGATTCAAAATTTGGTTTAGCTCTTGTCATAGAAAGTTCTCAGCAGGTAAGGTATTATATATCCATATTAATCTTTAATAGATTTTTTAAACTATGTGACAGTCTATATTTTTTGTTTTATTTATAAAGTAACCTGTGTACATTCAAGAAGAATATTAGCTATAACATGTTGAATAGAGTTTAAAGTTGTATAGTAATTGTACTCATAGGAAAAATTGTTTCATGTTTCCTTGTTGGACAGACATAACAATTATTATCATTATGATTATTATTTTTAGTGACAGAGTTAAGTCACTGTATTTTTTATGCATTCCTTCAATCTTTACACAACCCTATGATACAGTTACTATTTTTCCCCATTTTACATTCAAGGAAACTGAGGCTTGGAGAAATTAGGAACCTTGCCCACAGTCTCTCAACTGGTAACTAGTCAGTCAGGTCTGACTGACTCACAAGAATATCAATGAGAAACACAGTTATATACAAATATACACACACATGCAGGTTATACTGTATCTAATTATAATTCCTGTGCCCCATTAGGCCAGATCTTTGCAGAAATACATTTAAATAAAACATATACTTATTTGTAAAATCAGTGCTCTTGTAAATTCTAACTGTAAATATGAATGTCTACTCACTCCTTTCCCCTGGCCTGCAGATTTGTAGCTTCCATTTACTGAGTGCTTACTATGTTCCAGGAACTGTACAAATATCATGTGTACATTATTTTATTTAATATAACAAGTTGATAACTGTTTTATGGTTAGAAAATTGAGGCTTGGATGGGTGGCCAGGTGATGGATATAAAGGAGAACATGTGGTGTGATGAGCACTGGGTATTATACACAACTAATGGATCATTGAACACTACATCAAAAACTAATGATGTATATGATCCCTCTGATATGGGGAATTTCAGAGGCAGGGCAGGGAGTTGTTGGGCGTAGGGAGGGAAAAAGTGAAACAAGATGGAATTGGGAGGGAGACAAACCATAAGAGACTCTTAATCTCAGGAAACAAACTGAGGGTTGTTGAGGGGTGGGGAGGCTGGGTTATGAACATTGGAGAGGGTATGTGCTATAGTGAATGCTGTGAATTGTGTTAAGACTGATGATTCACAGACCTGTACCCTTGAAGCAAATAATGCATTATATGTTAATTTAAAAAAAAAAAAAGGAAGGAAGGAAACACACAGAAGACCATTAAAAAAAGAACTAATGATGTACTATGTGTCAGCTAACTGAACATAAATAAATAAATTTATTTTTTAAAAAAATTGAGGCTTAAAAGACTAAGAAAAGTATGTTTCCCAGCATCATATAGCTGGCAAATTTGTTGTAAAACCTGAATTTAAACTCAACAGTATATGCTGTCAACCTAAATCATATGCTTTCACCATTTACAGTATGCTACTTAATTTTTTTTTTGCTACTTAATTTTTTAACAGTTTTCAACAACAATCTGTCGTGTTAAGGTTTCTTTCCTAATTCTTCAAGGAATTAGCCTCAGTTGGACCATTCCCTTTCTTCTGATATATGGTCTTTTCCCTTTCAAGGTCTAGCTCAATAAAAACTTAGTTCCATTGGCCTTCACAATCAATAGTGTATTTTCTTAAATCTTAAAATCTCATCTTTGATATTTGTATATATAAATGATGTGATATCTGGATATGTTTCAAAATAATCCTAAGTGGGTAAGGGGAGGAGATTTGGGGAAAGGGGAGGTTAAAGATGGAAGAGAGTTGGCCATATATTGCTACTTATTGAAGCTGGTTGATGGCTACATGGACACTTACTGTACCTTTTTTTTTTCCTATTTTTATATATTCTTTAAGTTTTTCATTACAAAAATTTTTTAAAAATCAATTTATGTATGGAGCTCTGAAATAACATTAGACAATGGGGTATAGTTTATCATATAGTATAAATACCCATTCCTCAGGCTTGTTTTTTGTTTTTTCATTATTTTTTCTTACAGAGTGGAGGATATGTTCTTGGCTTTAAAATAGATCCTGTGGAAAAACTACAAGAATCAGTTAAGGAAATCAATTCACTTCACAAAGTCTATTCTGCCAGTCCTATATTTGGAGTGGATTATGAGATGGAAGAAAAGGTAATTTGTTCACTATGCTATGTAAAATACAGTTTGCTGAATTGCTTTCACACAATCTATAAAATAAGGATATAAACACATTGTGAACAATTTAAGTTTGAACTATGTTTAAAATGATGGATATACAGACTCTGCTCAGAGAACATGACCCCTTGGCCAATACTAATTTGTGCCATCTACCTATCTTCTCACTGGCTGCTTCGTCATTCATTCCTGCCCTTTTAGGTGAGCAGCTTATCCAGAGAAGTGTCTATGTGCAAGGCTCCTGTGATGTGGACAGACTTCAGTCTCTCACTGTTTTATTTTTATTCCACTTCTGCCTCCCATTAGCATTTGGGCAAACCTTACAGGCCTCACAGACACCAAACCTACCCTGTTCTCCAAGTCCCTCAGCTCTCCTTTGACTTTACTCTTCAGCCTCTCCAGCTGGAACACTTGTCATCTGGTGTGTCACTGGTGTCCTCACCAGCCACTACACTCTATCTGCTCTATCAGCGGTACTCTGGCCAGAGGTTCTATCTCGGGTAGCCTCACCGACCACTCTTATCTCAGGTTCCCTTGCTGTCTGCTCTTTTGCCGGCACCCTCACTGTACGCTATGATGGTGCCCTTGCCACCCACTCTTTCAACAGCGTCCCTCCTGGTGCTCAGCGTGTTGAGCCCTATCACACAGCACATATATTATCTATATCTCTTCTGCTCTTGGACTGCAGCATGTGACTCGAGAAGATCAGGAAGTAGCTAAGTTCAAATTCACACCCTCTGACTTCAAACAGACCCTTGTTGCCTGGTAGCACTCCTTGCTAGTTTTTTTCTCTTCCTGCAATATTCTCTGTATATCCCCCTTCCCTTCAAGCTGAAACATCTCTTTGGGTTGCTGACACTGTATTAGACATACACTCATGTTTTTCACATCTTTAATCATCCTTTTCTGTTTTCCTCCCAACTTGCATTTCTTTCAACACTCTCCCTTTCATTCTGCCTTCTCTGTATATTCTTCAGGAATATCAGCTCTCTTCCAGTTTCCTCAACCTATACTTTTTTTTTTTTTAATATTTTATTTATTTATTTGACAGAGAGAGACATAGTGAGAGAGGAAACACAAGCAGGGGGAGAGGGAGAGGGAGAAGGAGAAGCAGGCTTCCCACAGAGCAGGGAGCCCGATGTGGGGCTTGATCCCAGGACTCCGGGATCATGACCCAAGCTGAAGGCAGACGCTTAATGACTGAGCCACCCAGGAGCCCCTCAACTTAAACTTCTGTAGATGACTCCCACTTTATTTTGATTTTGACACATTCTCTCGGAAGACCATGGTTCTAAATATTCTTGAATATCTTCACTATAAATGAGCATTTCAAACAACATAAACTGAATTTCTCATTTAAAAATTTGTCCTAGTAATTTAATTAAGTAAATAATTTTCCAAATCTGTAAGATACACTGGGACTTGAGTATCTCAAACGTGGCATACTTAAAATGCTATCATTTTTCTCAAAAGCACCATCCTACTGATAGATTTATTTATTTTCTACTTATTTATTTTTAGCATCGGCAAAGTCAGCTGTGCTCAGAACCTCAGAGATTTCATTTTTTATTTTCCTGATTGTCTTATTTCATACATTCAATCATGAATGTCTCCTCCCTTTTCCTATCCCTTTCTTTTCACTCAAACCACATTACCATTATTACTCTTGCTTGCATAATAATATTGTAGAACATACCTGGTTCTTGGAACATGGCAAACCTGACTTTAGTCCCAATTTCACCATTTATTTGTGATTCTAGGTAGATTTGAGCTTCAATTTTCTCATTATAAAATGAAGATAATCTGGGTGTCCAGGTGGTTCAGTCAGTTAAGCGTCTGCCTTCAGCTCAGATCATGATCCCAGGGCCCTGGGATCATGACATGTGTCAGGCTCCCTGCTCAGCAAGGAGTCTCTTTCTCCCTCTCCCTCTGCCCTTCCCCCTGTTCATGCTCTCTCACTCCCTCTCTCTCTCACTCAAATGAAGAAATAAAATCTTTAAAAACATTTTTTTAAATGAAGATCATCTGCCTCACAAACTTATTAATCATATCCATGAAATTCCTGGCATGTGAGATACTTAGTATGTTAGTTCTCCTACCCATTCTCTCTCTATCTTTCATTTCTTTCCTTTTTTGGCCCCTAGTTTGTAATAATAGTGGCCATAATAACCCACTCTGTCATCTCATGTAAGTCCCTATGCCAAGCCACCTCTTCAGGGAGGTCTTCCCTGAGCACCATCTAAAACAGTAGCCTCATCATTTTATTGTTCCTTATCCCTGTTTGCTTGTTTGCTTTGTTTTTGATAACACTCATAAGTCTTCTCCACTATAAATAACCTCCATAAAGTCAGGGATTTTCATCTACTATCTTTAAACCTGTATTTCCAGCAATTAGAACTAGCACATAATAGGTGCTTTAGTGAATATTCATAGATGTTGAATGACTGCACTGAACACCTGTTGTTCCCATTCACTGCTCTAAGAGCTTCATATGCATCATCTATCTCATTTAGTCCTCCCAACAGTACTATGAAGTATAACATTATTATTATCCTTATCTCACAGTTATGGAGACGGAGGCTTAGCTAGGTTAAGTTACTTGTACATAAAACTTGTCACACAACTCTGAATGCAGTTGAAACACTTGAGGCTCTCCTCAGATTAGCAGATCAGGTCACTTTTGTTGAGCACTATACTTCTACCCTATACACCCTCCCACCAGTTACCTATAGATAAAGTCTGAATTCTTTGGGCTGGTATTAAAGAATTTCAGTGGACACCAGCCTACATTTTCTACCTTATCTGCACAGTCACAGTGTCTGGTTGTGCAGGCTGTGCACTGCTCAGCTATGAGAACATAGTAAACACAGACTTCAGTGTGAATGATGCTCCTTGGGTTTGTTCAGTACAGTAGCCCTGCATAGCTTCTTCTGTCTCATGGGACTCCTCTTCTGACCATACTGGATTATTCATCATTCTTCAGCCACATTCTGTGGTTTCTCTCCTTTGCTGATGCTGGTCTCCTCTGGCAGAAATACCTTTTCCCCTAATCCTACCTATGGAAGTCATCTTCATTCTAAAAGGCCTAGATTACATGTCATTCTTTTCTTCATGAAAGTTTCTGGGATTTACAATCCAGAAGTTGTGCTGTCTCTAAACCTTTCTTTTATAATGGATAGTACATTCGTTACAACTGCTATTCATAGGTTTAACCATATGATACTAATATTTGATCATTTTTTACTAACAAAAATAGTAACTTCATATGTTCCAACCTAATATTTAGTTATCTGTAATTGTGTTTTATTCTTTCTCCACCTCCACTAGATTACAAACATTTTGTGAGTAGGGACAGGGAGTTTTTACTTGGTAGTGTTAGCATAGTGCCTAACACACCAAAAATACTAAAACATTTGAATAAAGAATTAATATTGGTACCACATTTTATTCTGCTTTACCATTGGCATATTCCGTGCAACTCTTAGTTCTTTTACTTTTCACGAGTTCTATTTAATGACTGTTTTGAAGAAAATTGAAAATTTGCTATATCCAAACTTAGTTTTTTTAAACTGTATGAAAGAAAATCAGATTAAGTCCATTGAGAGTTTTTCTTTAAGGCTATCTCTAAGTATCATATTAAGTTTTTATAAATTTGTCATATTAATACTTTTGATGATACTGACTTCAGATTTAAAAGCTTAGGTTTAACTGATTTATTACTCAGGTTAGTTTTAGTAGAATATAAATTATACAATGATTTTTCTAAGACTTGAATAGTTTTCAATTGTTTTACTCATTTACAAGTATTTACAATTCTCACAGCACATTTTATTAAAACTATTTGTTTAATTAATATTGTCTCCTCGATGCATTTTTTTTCCTTGATGCATTTTAATATCTACTGATTTTTAGCCACAGCCCCTTGAAGCTCTAACAGTTGAACAGATTCAAGATGATGTAGAAATAGACTCTGATGATCACACGGACGCTTTTGTGGTGAGCATGACAAAGAAGAGCTACTAAATTTCTTACGATTTTTTAAAAATCTCAGTCATGTTTAAGTAATGGCTTAAGTGTATAAAACACCATTGAACTTGAGAGTTATCTTAAACATGAGTTAGAAAGTAATTTTTTTTTAAGTTAAGGATTTTTTTCTTTGTTTGAAATTACTTTTAAATTACCAAACTGGGAAATAGTTTGAGAACACTGTTTTTCAGAGGATTTCAGATCTGTGAAAAATTTTTCATACCTTAGAATAAGAGAACAGGTTAAATAATTAATTAAATTAATGTAAAATATATTTTTCATTATTAATCTTTACAAGATTGACTTCCTTTCAACTTATTGGTATATTATATTAAAAACTATATTTGAACTATGAGCTTTCCTATTTCCAAATTTGTATGATTTCATAGCCAAAATAATACTAATTCTTTATATATAATGTAATGTATGGATCTGACCAGCATACCGCTCTGGGAATAAATATTTTTAAACAAGTGTGAAATTAGTGTAAAATATCTAATTATAAACTACAGCATTTGCTGACACATTGAAGCACTGATTGCTTTGTTTTGTTTTGCCAGCACCTTCTCCTAAACCAAAAGTAGGGATGAAATTTTATAGCTTCTAAGTCATTCTTTTAATCTCCTTTCAAGTTAACAATGCTAATTGTATACTAAATTACAAAATACATTTTTTGGAGCTCAAAACATAACTCTTGTAGTTGTTACTAATGATTAATAGAAGTGAAATCTGCTACTACCATAGTAAAGATAGGTGAGAAGACCATTAGACATACAGTAACAGAATGTAAAATACAGTTAGTTACACAATTGTTCTGTAAATTAATTACCTGTTCCTTAGTTCACTGACCTGTTACATGTCAAGTATGTGAAATAGAATTTTCTTTGTCTTCTAGGCTTATTTTGCTGATGGCAATAAGGTAAGGACATTTTATCTATAGTATTTGAAAAAAACTTGCTATATTCTAACATTTAGTATTCACAAAACTTATGTGAAACCTATTTTTTGTTTTTTTCCTCTTCCTTGCCCACCTTCTCTATTCCCATCTTATCCTCTTATCTCCCAAAAAGCAACAAGATCGTGAACCTGTATTTTCAGAAGAACTGGGGCTTGCAATAGAGAAATTGAAGGATGGATTCACCCTACAGGGACTTTGGGAAGTAATGAGTTGATCTTGAGTTGAGCTGGATTTCTATTTAAAGATATCTCAAGATTAAAGATACTAGTTGCCTGCTATAAGGCATGGAATAGTTTTTACTTTTACAGAGAAAGCTTTTAAAAAAGAGTTTTTTAATGATTAAGGAAAAACTCATTTATCTAAGATTTTATTGCCACTTTTCTAAAAATTGTATTTAAAATTGTAATCAAAATGTATCTGGTTTGTAAATATGTTTATTTTGTACCTAATGCTTGTAAATTATTAGTCTAGAGATATTAAATGACTGTATTTTGTTGGGTTTAATAAAGAATTTATGCAGCACCATTTAATGTTTTGAAAGCATTATTTAAAAGAATAAGTCTATTCTTATGGAGGGGCACCTGGGTGGCTCAGTGGGTTAAAGCCTCTGCTTTCGGCTCAGGTCATGATCTCAGGGTCCCGGGATCCACCCCACATCGGGCTCTCTGCTCCACAGGGAGCCTGCTTCCTCCTCCCTCTCTCTCTGCCTGCCTCTCTGCCTACTTGTGATCTCTGTCAAGTAAATAAATAAAATCTTTAAAAAAAAAAAAAAAAGACTATTCTTACGGAGTAATCAAAGTACTGCCTTTTTTATTATAAAAGTCTGGTTTAAATAAATTATCAAATAGCTCCAAATGTAAGCCAACTGTAATATAAATCATAACCCTTAAACTTGTCATGTGTAAGTGACCATTTCTGTAAAACCTAAAAATTATAGTTAACTGTAGAGGATATCAATCCCTACGTAATGTTTTGGGCACTATCTTATAAGTAATTTCAATATAGTATTGGCAAGAATACATTTATTTTTTAAGGAAATAGTTTTAAATAGTTTGTAAACAAATTGTTCTTTTATTGACTTTCTCCTTGTTTGTACTCAGTGAAAAACCTCTTTGAAATTTTCAAATAGGATATTCTCCGATTTTTTGGTTAGCTACAATTTGGCAACTTCTCTGGCATCCCTGCTTTTTGCTACTGCTTTGATATTAAGAAAAAAAAAATTGTAAGGAGCCTTTGTCAAATCATTGAAATTAACCAAAGGAGCCCTCTTTCTCTAGAGGGAAAGGAGTGAGTGTGTAAAAACTTACAAAATAAGATGCAACTGTATGTACAACCATAAACACTTAGTAACCAAATGCTAACTAAGTGCTAACCTTAGTTTAATTAAAGTCAAAGAATAAAAGCTATGCATTGGTTTCTTTATTTTAAAAAGAAAGGAGTTGTACATTTTTAAGAGATAGAGTTATAATAAACAACCTACATTAAGGGGAAAAAGGGGCTGTTCGAAATTTTTACACAGGTCACAAAATGCTGCCAGGAATATGTTTAAATAGTTTTCGAAGCAAAACAGACTTTATAATTGCTGACTAGTAAGGAATCTCAAATGTCATATCATGGTGTTCACATCTGACTCACTAATCTTTTCAAATGTTAGTTGTTAACAGAGTAGAGAGAAATGAGTCATTTATTCTTTAATCAGGGGAGCAGCTGTTAGTTTCTTCTAGTGTGTTAAAACCTTTAGTGACAACTATAAATGGAAAAAAGAGTCAATGAGCTCTTCTTTCAGCTGTTGTTTTAGCAGCTGACAGTACCTTTGACTTCACTGTGATGTAAAATAAAAGAAAAAAACCTTTACTCACAGAGACCTTGAAGTTTAAAAATACCCAATTCACTGATCTAGGGACATTGATTCATTTGACAAGTATTTACAGAGCACATGAGGTCCGGGGCTATAGCATTGAACAAAGCAAATTAAAAAAAAAAATTTCCTGTCTTCAGGGAGCTTATATTCTTTTGAGCAGGTTTAAGAATACCAGACTTTGAGGGGTGCCTGGGTGGCTCAGTGGGTTATAGCCTCTGCCTTCGGCTCAGGTCATGATCCCAGCGTCCTGGGATTGAGCCCTGCATCAGGCTCTCTGCTCAGCAGGGAGCCTGCTTCCTCCTCTCTCTCTGCCTGCCTCTCTGCCTTCTTGTGATCTCTGTCAAATAAATAAATAAATAAATAAATAAATAATCTTAAAAAAAAAAGAATACCAGACTTTGAAATTATACAGTAATTTCCTGCAGTACCATTGAGTTCAGAAAATGTGACAGTAAAAATTTTGTAATAATTCATGAAGAGGTATATATGATGTCTATATGATGTCATCTGCATATAAACAAAAAAGTTTTTTTTTTCAAATCATGACTCTGCATTCCATAATTAAGAGGGTGTTCTATTACAATCAACAACTTAAATTATGATTTCAGTTACTCTTTTTTTTTCTCTTGAATAGGCTTGTTTTCCAAATTATGCCAGTGACACAGCACTGTTTCCTGATTTTGCTGTGTTCTGTTGACAACATTGTTTTGTTTGTTTGCTTAAGACTTTATTTATTTATTTGACAGAGAGATATACAGCAAGAGAGGGAACACAGGGAGGGGGAATGGGAAAGGGAAGAAGCAGGCTTCCCGCCAAGCAGGGAGCCTGATGCAGGGCTCAATCCCAGCACCCTGGGATCATGACCTGAGCCCAAGGCAGACGCTTAATGACTGAGCCACCCAGGCGCCCCTGTTGATAGCATTATTTTCATGGAGTTACATCTGTTCTGTATTTTTAACTTTTTATTTAATTTTTTAATTTTCAACACTTAAATCACAGAATATCTTTAGTAATCATGTGATTTTTTTCTTTACCTAGTGTTGACTCTTAACTATTCCTATTTCTTTCTGAACTTGTTTCATTTTAACCTTATGCATTTATCCTACTTGTGTTATAATTGTTTGCCACATCAGATCCTTTGTAGAGAAAAGCAGGGTCTGAATAACAAATAATTTTGTAATGTAATTCAATACTAATTACAGTTTTTCCACTTAAAAGGGTAATTTAGAATGTTAGAAAAGTAGCAGTTTCCCTGCGTTTATTACTTCAATTATGATGAGATATTGTTATTTAAAGGTTTTTTAGATTATATTACTAGTACATAAATAGAAGTCTTTAAGTTTCCTACTTCGAAAAGAAAATTATAAATACCACTGTTTTGACTAGAAAATAAAAATTTTTATGTAACAGTAATTGGAAAAGGGATTTTGCTTATGAGTATTCAAATGAACTCACCTCATATTCTTGACCTTTGCATCATTCATTCAGACAGCCAAGGAGTTTGCCACTAGACCATTTTTAGCGGACTGACTCATTTTTATGATTCAGTTTTCTGTCAGTTCAATAAACACTTTCTTTAAACATGTCTTTATTGGCCTATGTTCTAATGCTTTATGTAAAAGCTTCCCACTTCATTTAAATGGCTTGTTTCTTAGCTGTTTCCTTAGTGATTGAAAGTTCCAGTTGTTCCCTTCAATCTATAACAGCTGCAGGAACAACTCTTCTTTCCAAACTAGCTCTCCTGAATTCCCGTTGTTAGAGTTGGTATCTATATTTAGCTGGTGGGATTAAATTGCAAAGGCTTCAAGCTGGGCAAAGCACACCGATCTGCCTTTTTACAGCTAGACCTGTGTATTGCAAGGAGCTAAGGCCTTCAGTGTCCCCTTCCTTACCCAGGTTACTCACAAAATGGATTCTCAGCGGGAACTCACAGAGGAACTGCGGCTTTACCAATCCACCCTTCTTCAGGATGGTCTAAAAGATCTCCTGGAAGAAAAAAAATTCATCGATTGCACCCTAAAAGCAGGTGACAAAAGTCTTCCTTGCCACAGGTTGATTTTGTCAGCTTGTAGTCCTTACTTCCGTGAGTATTTTTTATCTGAAATTGATGAGGGGAAAAAAAAGGAAGTAGTGTTAGATAATGTGGATCCTGCTGTGCTGGATTTGATCATCAAGTACCTGTACTCTGCCAGTATCGACCTCAACGATGGAAACGTGCAGGATATTTTTGCCCTGGCCAGCCGCTTTCAGATCCCTTCGGTGTTCACTGTCTGTGTTTCTTATCTTCAGAAGAGACTTGCTCCTGGCAACTGTCTAGCAATCTTAAGGTTAGGACTTCTTCTCGACTGCCCAAGACTCGCCATCTCTGCCCGTGAATTTGTGTCTGATCGCTTTGTACAGATTTGCAAGGAAGAGGACTTTATGCAGCTATCTCCACAGGAACTGATCTCAGTAATTTCAAATGACAGCCTAAATGTAGAAAAGGAAGAAGCAGTGTTTGAGGCAGTGATGAAATGGGTGCGAACGGACAAAGAAAACAGGGTTAAGAACCTTAGTGAAGTGTTTGATTGTATTCGTTTTCGCCTTATGACAGAAAAATATTTTAAAGATCATGTTGAGAAAGATGATATAATTAAAAGCAACCCAGAACTCCAGAAAAAAATCAAAGTTCTCAAAGATGCCTTCGCAGGCAAACTCCCCGAACCTAGCAAAAATGCAGAGAAGGCTGGGGCTGGTGAGGTGAATGGTGATGTTGGTGATGAAGACTTACTTCCTGGTTACCTGAATGACATTCCCAGGCATGGGATGTTTGTCAAAGACCTCATCCTCTTGGTTAATGACACAGCTGCAGTGGCTTATGATCCCACAGAAAATGAGTGCTACCTTACTGCACTGGCTGAGCAGATTCCCAGAAATCATTCTAGCATTGTTACCCAACAAAATCAGGTGTATGTGGTAGGAGGACTATATGTGGATGAAGAAAATAAAGATCAGCCTCTACAGTCTTACTTCTTCCAGGTAAGAAGCGCTATTTTTATAAAAGTAGAGGCATAAAGGAAACTGTGATTCACCATTCCGTTAGCTGGTGTGTGAATTATTCAGGCTGCTTATGTTCTATCCTGCTTGATGTCCTATTCCAGCCCCTTGCACTTTTGCTACTTCGAGAGCTGACAGAAATATTTAAATCAGTTAATTTAATGGCTTGTCAATATCTTAGAAATAGTTTGGTGAAAAATGAGGTCCTAATTAATATGTAAGTGATGACTCAAGATTTTCTTTATACTCTTACCCAAAATGTCAAGTTTTTAGCTGATCATGACTATGCTCTCTCAAAACCCAGTGTTTTAGTAAGACTTAAATTTATTCTTGTATCTCTTCTGAAAAATAGGTTAGGTTATGACTTAGGGAACCTAAGATTTAGTACTTTACACATTACAAAAATGATAATTGATCAGATTTTCAGCCTTTTTCCAGGTTTTCTTGAAGTGATCTGAATAGTTCTTAAAGGTAGCATTTAATCTGTTATTTATGTTTACTGACAAAAATATAATTTTGTTGTAAATGAAGAGAACTTACATACTTAATTTACACACTTTGGGTTACTTTTGGGGAAAAAGTATCTACACCAGTGTGACCAACTTGAATTCATTAATTATATTTAGAAATTTTTTTTATGATAATTTTTTTTAAGTAGGTACTCCATACTAGGTATGGAGCCTAACACTGGGCTTGAACTCACAACTCTGAGATCAAGACCTGAGCTGAGATCAAGACTCAGATGCTTAACAGACTGAAACACCTAGGCGCCCCATTAATTTTTATTTATGACAAGTGACCACATGTATTTGGATCAGAGTTGTACTTAGACATTATTGCAAGTTAATCTGTTTTGTGAAACCCCAGAAGTATCCAGGAAAACAAATCCTCCAAACTAATAAATTCTTTGCGGTTTATTTGAAGGGAGTTTATTTCATATTATCAACTTAACCTTTATCTTGAATAATGCCAATACCAGTACTTTGTAGCTTACAGCTAGCTCAGAAGTGTCTGTTTAGGTCATAGCTACCCAGAGCCTGAGGTTTATGGGCACTTGAGTTGGAAAGGCCAAAGATAAGTGTAGAATGTCATAGTCACTGTGTGCTCTCAGAGTGTGTGACATGCTATGCATTCACAAAATACTACTTTTAACCAGCTTTTTCTAATCTTGAAAAATCTAATAATACACATTGCTCACATTAATCACAATTCTTAATATTCAAAGTTCTGTCAAAAAGTGTTAACTACAAAATATAAAAATACAATTGAAGCCATAATCATAAGTATTTGAATGCATGCCAGAAAATTTCCTAAGCCCTAATTTCAAATTCACTGAAATTTCAGAAAAGCTAAATTCTATTTAAAAGTTAATAATTATATCTAGGAAGTAAAAATGCCATCAAAACACAGATGGGCAAATACAAAAAAATACAGATGAACAGATACCTAGAAATCATAGATCCAAGAAATACTTATAGTCTTATCTTCATTCTCTTCCATCTTGTTACTCTTCTTACTTTTATTGGCAAAGCTTCTCATTTCTGTTTCAAGAAACCTGTTTAATGTTCTTTATAGTTATTAAAAGTCACACAAAGTTGAAAAGATCGGCTTCTTGTCATTGCACATGCCTTGCTCCTTTTAAAAGGCACAATAGTGCAACAAGGTACCAGGATAAAACACCCGACTATAAAAAGGGTTATTTATGACTCACAAGAAAAAGCACGTATGAGAATATCAGGTTTTATATTGTATTTTTCTGCTTGGTCACATCTGTTTAAAATGTCTTAAGTTAGGAGTAGTATGATCTTCAATTGTATGTTATAAATAGATGATGAGAATTCTTTACCTGGGTAAGAGAGGGGATTTTTTTCCTTAGAATTAATAGATTCATCAAATCTTTGAATAGCACCCCATCTTAAAGTACTCTAGGTTCAAACCTTGATCGGAAACTAGAGCCAGAAAAGTTAAATAGCTTGACAGCTCATCTATGAAAGTGCCTGGTAGGCAGTCTCCTATTACATTTGCTGTAGTAAGTGCCCTAACTGGGGGTCGTGTGGGGCTGTTGGCGGTACTGTCCAGCATGGGCAGTACGCCCTCCAGTCTGGGATTACAGCAGCTACTGTTCCCATTTAGAAAACAGTGGATTTATATAGCTTCTATTTGAATATCACTTAAAAGCTCTGTGAGCATTTAGTATAAAACCTGTCACAGAGCCAAACTTCATAAATGTTCATTATTTCTACTGGAGCACACACCACCTTCTTGATCAAAGGATTTGTTTTCAGAAGGAAAACATTAGAGCTCACTGTCTAGATGTTAAAATACGTGACTGCAGAGCTAAAAATATATATGTGAAGAATAGACTGATCATCATATCTAGTCTTAATTAGTGCTTTACTTTAACCAGAGTTATGAGGCAAGATATATACAGACTTCTACAGAGATCCCTCCCTGGCCTGCAGCCTTTAATATCTGCACCTGCTCTTGGTATCCAGTTATTCTGGGGTTTATTCCTTTTTCTTCTGCTACACAGAAGTAGCACGACAGAGAACAATCTGTAACTGCATTCCCTCGTGAAGATGTGTTCTCATGCCTTGGTGTCCTTAAATGCAAATTGGAAAATCTTATAAATGACCAATAGTAAGTGCTGAAACCAATGCCAGCCATACCAGAATGACCCATGAGAGCATGGGCACTTCGAGAGCTGGCTTAGGCTTGCAGAAGTTGCAGCCGCAAAAACAGGCAAGTTGCTTCTATTACTAATAGATTTTTTTTTTAAATAGAGACAAGGGTATTTCAAATGACTTCCAATGAAAGGGTTGGACGTTATAGATGTTAATACCTGCCTATGTCAGAAGTAATAAAGTGAAACAAAGAGAACCTAAACAATTCTGAAGACTAGAAAAAAGATGTTGCCTAACATCCCAGTTGTCTGTGGACTGAGCGACAGGTCCAGCTGTCCTGGGTGCTGGCTTGGGGAGTGTGTTAAATATAGCATTCTGGGGTCACTCACATACTGTGGCCCTCCCTACAGTGACAACCTCTCTTTCCTCAATGCCCTGAAAGTATTATGATGTCTTTTTTGAACCTGAAGAAGGCAACATGGGAAGAAACTTTGACAAGGAACCTCACAGTTCTAATTGATCACTAGTGACTCTATTCTCTCCCTCCTTTCTGCAGATTTTGGCATTTTAAGTAAGCCAAGTAGGTGTTCTCATTTTTCATGGTATTCCAGTGGTAAAATATGATACTTTTGGATTGCAGTTTTATTTTACCTGCAACATCTTTCATTATGTCAGTGCATTCAACACAACATGTAAAATATAGCATATTGCTTGGTGCAACTAACTTTTTTCTAACAAGTTCCAAAATTCCTCATATGTTTTTCTTTCAGCTTGATAACATAACATCTGAGTGGGTTGGACTTCCACCTCTGCCTTCAGCCAGGTGTCTCTTTGGTCTGGGAGAGGTAGATGACAAAATCTACGTAGTGGCAGGCAAGGACCTTCAAACAGAGGCTTCGCTGGATTCAGTATTATGCTATGATCCCGTGTAAGTTGACATGACGTTCCTGTTTCCTAAGCATTTGGGTATATGAGTACCTATTACATATTTGTAACCTTACACTCTGGTGTTAACTGAAGGCACAGAAGTTCTACCATCTTTTCATTGCAGGGCTGCAAAGTGGAATGAAGTTAAAAAACTGCCTATCAAAGTCTATGGCCACAGTGTGATTTCACATAAGGGGATGATATATTGTCTAGGAGGAAAGACAGATGACAAGTAAGTACCCTAAAATCTCCTTATGGTTTACATCCAAATGATTTTTTTTTTTAACCTTTGGGTTTTTTTTTTTTTAAGATTTTATTTATTTATTTGACAGACAGAGATCACAAGCAGACACAGAGGCAGGCAGAGAGAGAGGGGAGAAAGCAGGCTCCTCGCTGAGCAGAGAGCCCAACGCGGGACTCGATCCCAAGACCCTGGGATCATGACCTGAGCTGAAGGCAGCGGCTTAACACACTGAGCCACCCAGGCGCTCCACCTTTGGGTTTTTTTAAAGTAAGCTCTAGGGGCGCCTGGGTGGCTCAGTGGGTTAAGCCGCTGCCTTCAGCTCAGGTCATGATCTCAGGGTCCTGGGATCGAGTCCCGCATCGGGCTCTCTGCTCAGCAGGAGCCTGCTTCCTCCTCTCTCTCTCTCTGCCTGCCTCTCTGTCTGCTTGTGATCTCTCTCTGTCAAATAAATAAATAAAAATCTTTTAAAAAAAAAAAAAAAGTAAGCTCTAGCCCCAGAGTGGAGCTTGGACTCACAACCCTGAGATCAAGAGTTGCATGTTCTGTTGACTGAACCAGCCAGGCACCCCTCCAAATGATTTTTATTGCAAAGAGTTCTTTCCTCCTTTCATTTGAACCTATGTACTGAAATGGAACTTGGTTCTCATTCATAATATTTTAGAAGTTAAAGTTTCAAAATAAAATTTTGAAAAGCTATTAGAGGATATTATAAATGATTTCTAAGGGAAACTGAAGGGCAATTTAAATAAAATTGAAAAATTGCTAACCTGGGGCACCTGGGTGGCTCAGTTGGAGAAGCGTTTGACTCTTGATTTCGGCTCAGGTCATGATCTCAGGGTTGTGAGAGGGACCTCTGCATTGGGCTCCATGCTCAGCATAGACTCTGCTTGAAATTCTCTCCTCCTCCTACCTCTCCCCCTCTCTCTTTCTCTAAAATAAATAAAAGCTTTAAAAAAAAAAAGTTGCTTAAGTAAATTTGTAGATTCCAGCATATTGCTAGGAACTAGCATGATATTGCCATCATAAGCATTCTTACAGTGAGAAAGCAGCATTTAGGAACATAATCAATTCTTTTTTTTTTTTTTAAAGATTTTATTTATTTATTTGAGAGAGAGAGACAGTGAGAGAGAGCATGAGCGCAGAGAAGGTCAGAGGGAGAAGCAGACTCCCCATGGAGCTGGGAGCCCGATGTGGGATTCGATCCTGGGACTCCGGGATCATGACCTGAGCCGAAAGCAGTCGTCCAACCAACTGAGCCACCCAGGCATCCCCATAATTAATTCTTTAATTGGGCTAATTTTTTAAAAAGATTTTATTTATTTATTTGACAGAGATCACAAGTAGGCAGAGAAGCAAGCAGAGAGAGAGGAGGAAGCAGGCTCCCCGCTTAGCAGAGAGCCCGATGTGGGGCTCGATCCCAGGATCCTGAAGGCAGAGGTTAAAGCCTCTGAGCCACCCAGGTGCCCCAGGGCTAATTTTTAATTATATCTCACTACATTAAAACCAATAGGCTTTGGGGGCACCTGGAAGGCACAGTAGATTAACCTTTGGACTCTTGGTTTTGACTTAGGTTGTGATCTCAGGTCCTGAGATCAAGTCCCTAGTGGGGTACCCCTAGTTGGGCTCCCCAAGTTAGGCTCCCCATTAGATGCAGTCTGCTTGAGATTGTCTCTCCCTCTCCTTCTGCCCCTCCCACTTGTGCTTTTGCACTCTCCCTCCCTCTCTAAAATAAACTGATAAATCGTTAAAAAAAAAAAAAACAGTGGGCTTTCTTATTCTTTTGACCATAAATAAATAAAAATTAAGTCTACCTCTGTAATGTAATACTTAAAATATAACTGCTAAAGGGATAGTGCATAAAAATACTACAGATTTGTACTTTCTATTCATAAAAGAGAATTTAGATAGATGAGTTTGAAACTGAAAAGCCTGGGGACTGAAAAGAGTGCAGTTGTTTCCTAAGCAATGTTTCACTGACTTACTCCTGGACAGAGAGGATATTAAAAACATTTAACAATGGGTTACAAAGAGGCACTGATCAAACAGAACTATTGCACCTGGTTCACCCACTAGTGTCCAGTGTCTTGTGAGGAAAACAGGATGAAAATCATAGAACTTGATTTCTAGGCACTTCTCAAGGGATAGTTCATTAGGAAAAAGATTTTGTAACTCAAGGGGAGAAGTGAGTTCAGAGTGCTCTAGAAATCAGTTAATTAAATGAGTAGTCCATCTGGTAAAATGAAGATTTTCAGTTTAAATAGTAAGAATTAATTTCTTGGCCCTGAAAACTCTGCCTAATTTGGCTTTTGCCCAGGTTGCTTAATAAATAAAGATGTCAATCCTGGAAAGGGAACCAGAATTAAGAATTAAATGGACAAAGCAGGAAAGGAGAGTAAAATATGGAAATATGGAAATGTGCTAGGAATAAAGAACTCTATGTTCATAGTGAATAATTAATGGTCATTAGTAAACTAAAATGACATATAACAGAAGAAATATGATTTTAAAACAATATTTTATTTATTTATTTGACAGAGAGACAGCAAGAGTGGGAACACAAGCAGGGGGAGTGGGAGAGGAAAAAGCTGGCTCCCCGCTGAACAGGGAGCCCAATGTCAGGCTCATCCTGAGACCCCCAAATCCTGACCTGAGCCAAAGGCAGTCAGTTAAAACTGAGCCCCCCAGGCACCCCCCAAAAATGTGATTTTAAAAAGCAGTGGGAACCTGGGGGGCCTGGGGGGCTCAGTGGGTTAAAGCCTCTGCCTTCAGCTCAGGTCATGATCCCAGGGTTCTAGGATCGAGCCCCACATCAGGCTCTCTGCTCCGTGGGGAGCCTGCTTCCTCTTCTCTCTCACTGCCTGCCTGCCTACTTGTGATCTGTATCTGTCAAATAAATAAAATCTTTAAAAAAAAAAAAAAAAGCAGTGGAAACCTGGGAAAAAAAAGAAAAAGAAAAAGAAAAAAACCAGAAACAGACTCATGGATATAGGAAACAAACTGGTGGTACCAGAGTGGGGTAGGGTTGAGGATGGGTGGATAATATTGTAATAACTTTGTATGGTAACTAGACTCACCATGGGGGATCATTTCATAATATATAAAAATATCAAATCACTATGATACACACCTGAAATGAATATGATATGGTATGTCAATTATATCTCAATTTAAAAAATAAAAGACTAATTGTTTTTTTTTAATATAATTTTTTATTTTTTATAAACATATATTTTTATCCCCAGGGGTACAGGTCTGTGAATCACCAGGTTTACACATTTCACAGCACTCACCAAAGCACATACCCTCCCCAATGTCCATAATCCCACCCCCTTCTCCCAAACCCCCTCCCCCCAGCAACCCTCAGTTTGTTTTGTGAGATTAAGAGTCACTTATGGTTTGTCTCCCTCCCAATCCCATCTTCTTTCATTACAGTCTATCCTGTTCAAGGATAACATATACTGAAATTTTTATATTTTCCTTAATCTAAGCTATTCCCATCAAATAAATATTTATAGGAAAGCCATATTACAAACTTACTCAGTGAAAAATCTTATTTTGGGTATTTTTCCTGACTAAATGGCATGGAAAATGTGTATTAAGCAGTGTCCTGACTTTGGAAATGTAGTGACCCTGCCAAATGATTTGAATTGTTTCCTTCAAGTGGTGTTAGTAACTAGGAAATTGATATGTCAGTGAAAGCATACAGGTCTTGTCAGTAAGAATATATTAATCTTGAGAATATGATTAACCAAGACAACATTGCTTGACAAATGCCAAAGTCAAGAACTTTGAAATGAGTCATTATCTAAAAGTAAGCACTGAATCGCACTAGTTAAACCACTAGATTTGAAGAACATGATTTTGTTGTAATCATGCCCTTGTCAAGAAGTTTTAAAGTAATACTTATAGTCAAATACTAGCAGAAGTTCTTCTACTCTGAATACATGGTTTTTCATAAGACTAAAGAAAAAAAGTTGTCCTCACAAAAAGTTGGGGATTTTGTTTGTTTGCTTTTTGACTTTACCAAATACATTCAGGGGTGCCTGGCTGGCTTAGTTGATAGAGCATGTGATTCTTGATCTTGGGGTTGTGAGTTCAAGCTACACTGGGCATAAAGCTTACTTTAAAAAAGTGAAAACAGGGGCGCCCTGGTGGCTCAGTCCTTCAGCGTCCGCCTTCCACTCAAGTCATGAGCCCAGGGTCCTGGGATGAAGCCCCGCATCAGGCTCCCTGCTTAGCGGGAAGCCTGCTTCTCCCTCTCCCACTCTGCCTGCTTGTATTCCCTCTCCTGCCATGTCTCTCTCTGTCAAATAAATAAAATCTTTAAAACAATATACATAAAATATATATATTTTTTTAAAAAGTAAAAACAGGGATGCCTGGGTGGTTCAGATGGTTAAGCATCTGCCTTTGGCTCAGGTCATGTTCTCCAGGTCCTGGGATCGAGCCCTGAGTTAGGCTCCCGGCTCAGCGAAAAGTCTGCCTCTCCCTCTCCTTCTTCTCCTACCCCTGCCCCCGAACTCCACATTTGCGCACGTGTACACACACACACACACACACTCTCTCTCTCTCTCTCTCTCTCTCAAATGAATAAATTAAAAAATTTTAAAGCAAAAACAAAACAAAAAATGCACAAATATATCCAGCTAATCAATTATTATTTAGCATTTTGAATCCCCATCAGTAAATTATGGATAACTTCAAGGAAGATACTAACTCAGATAAGTACAGGTTTTCTTGGTAGCATTTAGCGTATAAAACTGTTCTCATTACTCATCTACTCCCATGACTGGTTGCCTATAGTCCCAGATTTCTTAAAAATGCATTGGTGTATTACTGATATCCTAAAATGAAATAAGCCATCATATTAAATTTAAAATAGGTACTTCCATACCTAATTTTTTGAAATTAACTGATCCATTCCTAGGAGATTCAAATAATAAGATCAACTTAACATTTTTATTACTTAGCACAGTAAAAGATTTATGAATTTTTTTTTAGCTCTATTCCTGTCTTCCCATTGAATTTAGCAACAGAAAGGATTAAAATCTACTTTGTCCGGGCAGTTGCCAAAAGGAAAGTTACCCTACCTTCCCGTAGTATAATTAAGTTCCCCACATTTGGAATTGTTATATATTCAGATTAAGAATACTTTGAGTTTTTCTAATTCTGTTTTATGTATTTCAGATGGGAAGCAAAGCTAAATGATTAGTGAAATTGCTTCCTTCAGAAAAGGAAGTTTCTAAAAGGACCATTTTGTTGTCTTTTATGTTTACAGAAAGTGTACAAACAGGGTGTTTATCTACAACCCCAAAAAAGGAGACTGGAAGGATCTGGCTCCAATGAAAATCCCTCGTTCCATGTTCGGAGTGGCAGTGCATAAAGGCAAAATTGTGATTGCGGGAGGTGTCACTGAAGATGGTCTTTCAGCTTCAGTGGAAGCTTTTGACCTCACAACCAATAAGTGAGTTGCTATATCTTACTACAGCATATTAATCATTCTACTTTCCAACTTTGGATGAAAATTAAACTTTCTAATTAGGGCATGGGGAGAGGAAGGCAGGAGGCAAGGATTAAAAGGAAACATCTGGATCTGGGTTTCTTCTGCTGTTACTGGGTGTGAAATGCCTAACATTCTGATGCATTAAGTGGTTTGCAACTTGGGGTACATAAACCTCAAGTTAATGCCAGAATGTTCCATTTATCCTTTTTATTAACTTTGTGAGTTTAGTCATGCAAAGGTAATGCTAATGAATGAGATGCATTTGGATGGATATACATATCTCCATATGGTTATTTGATTTGAAATATGTAGTTTGCTTAAGGACGGAAAGACTGCCACTTAGCTTGTGATGTTTGTAAAATATGAATGCTTCAGAAATTTTTTTACGCTCTTTATAATTTTCTTAAAATGTTCATATATAAGCTTTTACTGGCTTAAAGTTAATGTGAAAAGATATTTGACAGATATTCTTTGTGTAAAATTAGTCTTTTTCAAATTTTTGAGCTCACTCATCTGGATAAGTATATAGTTTTTATACTCCTAGTTTAGCAATGAAGAAAAAATTAGAGTACTGTCATTACTTTTTTAAGGAACCATGTAATGTGTGATTACAAAATAGACTTTAGTATCTGAAAATCACCAAGGAATTTTTATGGGAGAAGATTTAAATTATTGTGAAAAATCATCTTTTTTGAAAACTGTGTATTATGAGTAAACACTCATAAGAAGTTAAAAAGCAACTCACAGAATTGTAAATACTCTATGCTCTTAGTTTTTTTCATATGTGTGTATGGATGTTTATATTTAAATTTGTATGCTTTTTGAGAAATAACAAAATTACACTAAAATGTTCCTTATGATTACTCTGGAGGCTATGATTATGGGTGATAGTTGTTTTCTTCTATACCTTTCTGTATTTCCAGCTTTTCTCCAATGTACATATCCTACTTTTATAGTTAGAAAAACAGATAATATATTTCGAGTAAAGGTCCACTTTTAATGCCAGAGTAATCAAATAGAGAATTTCAAAATGATTAACTCATTTTAGATTCTTGATCCTGCCAACTAATTTGTTGATTTTATAGTTATGTGTCTTATTTCATATGGCTGTTAACATTAAAAAGTTCCCTTAAATCCTTTATTTAAGGGGCACCTGGGTGGCTCAGCGGGTTAAGCCGCTGCCTTCAGCTCGGGTCATGATCTCAGGGTCCTGGGATCGAGCCCCACATCGGGCTCTCTGCTCAGCAGGGAGCCTGCTTCCTCCTTTCTCTCTCTCTGCCTGCCTCTCTGCCTACTTGTGATCTCTCTGTGTCAAATAAATAAATAAAATCTTTAAAAAAAAATCCTTTATTTAAAAAGATGTAGGATAAGTCATCAAAAAGATATCCTAGTTTCTAAACTAGGATAATATAAAGTTAGTCACGTGCCTTTATCACAAAGGATTTGAAGATTTCTTGAGAAATGATGGAAATCAGAGTTTCTAAAAATGTGTATTAGCATTCAAATGAATTCCAACACCGTAGGGCCTAGGAGGCCTAGAACTGCCACAAAGCACCCACTGTTTATATCACCATTGCTGAACATGCGAACTGATGAAGGAAATATTCTGGGATTGACATATTGAGAGCTTTATAGTTAATCTGGTTACATCTTTCAAATAAAGGAATATGTCGATATTTTTCAGTAACAAACTTAACCTTCTAGTATAGATGCCTTTGCTAGTTGAATTTTTAAATTAAATTTTTATATAATTGTTCAGTAAACACATGTGACATTTCCTTGGGTTTTACATTGACTCTATTTTAAAAAATTCCTAGGTGGGAAGTAATGACTGAATTTCCCCAAGAAAGAAGCTCCATCAGTTTGGTCGGCCTGGCTGGATCCCTATATGCCATCGGTGGTTTTGCCATGATTCAACTGGAGTCCAAAGAGTTTGCCCCCACTGAAGTCAATGACATATGGAAGTAAGTTTTTTTGACTCCCAGTTTTCAGGACCAAATAGCAAATCAAATAACTGATAATAGATAAGACAAACAATTTTGCAGTAAAGAGTAGGCCAGACTTTCCTAACATGGATGCTTCTTCTTGGTAGTAGACTAAACACTTTTCAAACCTAACTGGACTTCTGCACGTGCCACTTACTTGAGCATCAAGTACTGCTTCTCATTGTGCCTGGGGAAGGAGTCTTCTGGGCCCGTGAACGGGAAAATGAGAGTTGGACTGGTGATCCCGTGAGCTCCATTCTGGCTGTAAAAGTGTACTGCTCTAGGCACTAGCAGAGCAAAGGCTACTTCCAACCCTTTCTACCAATGAGTACTTGATATCTTCAGAAAACAGAGTTCTGAAGAAACACATAACTTCTTGAGTTTCCGTGAATTCATTAATTCTATTTTGAATCTAATGCAAGTGGTTTTCCAGTTTTTGAGGATTCAGTTACAGAAGCTATTTAAAAAGAAGAAGTGAAAAGTAGCGATCCATTTTACCAGTCAGATAGGAGCTGGTCAGATGTCCCAAATATGACACTTGCAGTTGTTACTCATTTGAGTATTTTAAGTTAGACTTAAAATGAAGGTAGTGTTTATACAGCATGTGTGGGGTGGAGAATTCTACCATAGTTTCTGATGCTGTGAACACCCCCTGGAGAACAGGGTGTACACAAGAAGTCTTGGGAGATGGGTAGATTGTGTCATGCATAGAGAGTCACGTAGTTGGGCAGGGCATACACTATGCAGATATCTGGTTACCATTAGGCACCTCATGGGTCTGCCAAATGATGCTTGCTGCCTTCAGCCCAGGAACTGTGCTTGCTGAGAAAAATTCATAGTAGGTAGATCTCAGTTTCCCGCGGTGAGCATTACTGAATTTATCCCGTACACTTACCCAAAAATTGCCAAACTCATGCTTTCCCTCTCAGCTTAAAGGCCAGCCCCCACTCTCAAGACCCTTCCCTGGTCTGTTACCAGATTGTTCAGAACCTTGGACACACTCAAGGGATGGCCTATGGACTAGCAGTGGTGGCATCTCCTGAGAGTCTCCTGGAAATGCAGAATCCCAGGCCCCACCCCAAACTCACTCAATCAGAATCTTCATTTTAACAAGGTTCCCAGGTGATTTGCATGCACATTTAAATTTGTAGGGACAGCTATGGAAGAGGGATCAGTGAAGGCATACCACCAAGGCTGAGAATAGAAAGTGTATGTTATTGGTTCTATACCTGACCCAGCACATGCCTCATTCCCTGGGGAATGGGAAGGCTGAAAGGCCCATGGCTTAACCAAGCAATTATTTTGTGCATCAAACATCATTTCCTTGTGTTGTTGTGATAGTAACTAGCTGTGGAGAGGGCAAGAAAGAAAATGGCTATAAAGGCTATAAACTATTCCTCATCTCCCCCGCAAAAAGAAGGAGGAAGAAAGAAAAGTGGAAACTTCCAGGGAAGGAAGAGGCTAGACTCAGGAAGAGGTTGAGATGGAAAAAGACTGGAAGCAGTAGGGGAAAAAAAGAATGAAATAATGGGAGGGCTGAGAAGGCCAGGGTTTTTGGAAAACAGGGATGAATACCAACAGTGAGATGGGCAGTGATTCTTAACACTCGCCACACATTTAAATCACCTCAGATGTTTTTTAAAATATACCAGTGCTTGGACTTCCGTGCAGGCCATTTATATCAGGATTTCTGCCGTCAGGTCCTAAAACCTTCTCAGGTGATTCTACCAGACAGCCAGGGTTGAGAAACAGTGATGTTGGGAAATGGTGCCATCAGTCAGCTGAATCCCATCTGAGCCGCTCTGCTCACTACCGGTGACCAAAAGCCAAGTTGCTTCAGTGGGAGGAAGCTGTAGGCAGGAAAGGGGAGCATCTCCACTAAAAGTAGCCCTTACCCTGCTGAGGGGGGCTTGAAAGAGAGACCCTCTCTGATGATGGTGTATTTTGCGATTAGGATGGTGGTTCCCAAGGCTCACCTAGGGAGCTTCAGGAAGTATTGACACCTCTGTCCTACCACCACTGACTAGGATTTAATCAGTCCAGGGTATGGTCTGGGCTTTGAAACTTTCAAAAGACCTCTGGTCTTTTGATTCTCATGTGCAGACAAGTTTGGGAACCACCCGACTGGGGAAAGGCAAGAATACATTCATCACTGTCTGCTTAGCTGTAAAACTTTAAATTTAGGTACTGGGCTTTCCACTCGGGTGATAAAATCTAGAGCAATAATTCTCAAATCTTGCTGCATATTAGAATCCCTTAGGGAACTTTAAAAAAATGCTCATGCCCAGGCCATACTCCATACCAGTTAAGTCAATCTCTGGGGGTGAGAGCCAGGCATCAATATTTTTAATGTCTCTAGGTGGGCTCTAAATGTGCAAGTCATGTTTGAGAACCAGTGATCTGTTGTGGTTCCCAAGGCAGCATCAGCACCACCTGGGTACTTGATAAATATGTAAATTCTCAGGCCTTACCTCAGATCTACAGAAACTTTGGGGATGGAGTCCAGCAAACTGTGCTCTAGCAAGTCCTCCAGGTGACTCACATGTGTGCTAACACTGACAGCAACTCACCTGCAGAAAGGTGGCTGCCCACTTGTCCTCGACTTCCTAGTGAATCTACCCACACATGCAGATGAAATTCAGAGACGAAAACTATCGGTAATACCGGTATACCACATTCTAAACCTACACACCGTCTTAGTGTGATGTGTAAAAAAAATTTTTTTCCATTCTTAATTTTTTTATTGAAATCTTTCCATTATTTAGGATTGACCAAGCTGAAAGTAAAAATATAACTGCCAAGAAGCAAATGCTTCTAAGACTCATTTACCCTCCTACTGCTTATATGTGCTCACTTTCTCATTTAAAACTATTCCTTATCTTTTAGTGTGTTGCCCCAAATTTTGCAGAGATAATTAAGGTTCTTCCCTTTATTAGTTGTAAAATATTTTTGTCTACTTAGCATAAAAAATCACTTGGTGCACAGTACAAATGTAAAGATTAAATTTAGACCACTGATGATATTAAGTCAGATACCACACAGCTTACATAGGCATTAGCAATCTTAAAAATTATTACTTTAAATCTTATTCATCATTATACGATGATTTAGGGGTATTTCTTATGTGTCAACTACTGATAGCTTCTGGAGAAGGGGAGGACACCAAGAGGAGTAAGATGTTATTTGCCCTCAAGTACCCTTGAGCTTGTTGAGAACATAAATATAGGGAAAAAGATTAAAAGAATTATAACTGCTATAATAGATACTATATAAAGGACAATGTGAGAAATGAAGGGAGACTACAAACTCTGCTTGAGGAAGGCAAGAAAGGCTTCAGAAAGAAGGCAGCATTTCAGAATTGCTCATGCAGAAAAAGCATTCCAGGCACGAGGGAGAGTAGAGGCACACATATTTCAAAGCAATTCGAGTTGCCTGTATCTTTATAACCATGAATCTTCCCCCCAGGGAACAACCTAGTGTTAGTTCTTACCTAACATCAAGTGCAAAATCTAAGAGGAGTACTCGCACAAGACATTAATGGGGAAGGGAAATAGGTTCTTCTGGAGTGATCACTAGGGTCAGGTGCCATGCTGGGCACAAGTATATTGGAAAAACTGAAATTATAATCAAGGCATCTAGCCACCCCTGTTCTTCCCAGTTCTTACTCTTAAGGTAGAGTCAACTGACCTTGACTCATAGAGACTGGCCATCATTATTGGCCCAAAGGTGAACAACTGATTGCTTTAACTGTTGATTACTCTTAGTCTCTTAACAGTCTTTGATTCCCAGAAAAGGCTTAACTGCCTAAGCATCCTGATTAAATACCATGGCAGTGGTTCAGGAGTTCAGACACTCGCTCATTCAGGGAAAGCATATTTGGGGAGGAATGTATTCCACCAGTCAGGTGCATCCTCCTCTAGACAAAAGCCAGTAGGATTTTCTCAAAAACCCATATTTGTATACTGAATACTAGGAAACCTATAGAGCTATCTAAAAACTTCTTATTGATCACTTTTCTTTTTTCTCCATCAGGTATGAAGATGATAAAAAAGAATGGGCCGGGATGTTGAAGGAAATACGTTATGCTTCAGGAGCTAGTTGCCTAGCAACACGTTTAAACCTCTTCAAACTGTCTAAACTATAAACGGGGAGGTGGAAAAAAAAACCAATGGAATGGGATGTGTTTTGTTTGGAAATAGGGCTTTAATTTATTCTGTTTTTCAAAAGCCTACGCAGAGATTCATGTAGAAATTATTCACTAAATTACTGTCCATGAGGTTAGCAGTAAGCATCATAACCTCAAGTCATTGAATTCCTAGGTGTAATGATCATTGTTTAAAACCATTTTCTAGTAAGAAATTAAATATTAAGTTGAATGGGTTATTTCTTTTGTTACTCTGTCTCAATCAGCTGTAAAGATTTCTAAATTTGTTTATGAATTCTTTCACTTGCATTGTTATGGTAACTTTACACTCATTTTCTATTATATATTAAATTGGAATGAAATAGGTACACCTACAATTTTTTAATGTTTAAAGTATCAAATATCACTTTCCCTTGTGCTTCAAGATATGACAAGAATCCTATGCATTATGTTAAAGATTACATAGCATAAGAAAACTTTGGAAATACCTTTTAAGAAGTGTAATAAATGGGTCTCATTTGAAGGGAAAAAATCTCTTAAGTAGTCAAATTCAAGTGGTCTTCCTTTTTTTCTCCATTCCTTTTGTGATACTAGTATATTGTTATTTAAATCATAAATTTTAAATTTTTTTAAAAATTAAATACCAGTAAACCAGTCTTCAAGCTCCTAACTACAGTATCTATGGTAGAAGGGTTAAGGATTGTTCTCAGGAAATGAATTGACTCTAAATTGCCAGGCATTAGTTGGAGCCAGTGAGTGTACTGGAGGAGGGTATGTATTTGTTAGTTTAAGCTTTATCTATATTTTCCATGGAAGAGATACCTATTCATAAATTTCTGATAGAAAGGTGACTGTATTATTGCATTTTCTGGGATGTGAAACACCATATTCAATATGTTGTTCTTAATGTACACACTAAGTTGACATCTCAGTCTGTCCACAACCACCGATGCATCCACAGATATGTTTGCCTTCTATCCTTACACATCTTATTTTCTGAATAACCTGACTTGGAGCTAATTTGGAATGTTCCACTATTACTTGTCAAGCAATTTCATGAAGAAAAGGTGAGTCTTCATACAGGATTATTGTCTCTACCATAAATATGGGAACTTCCAACAAAACCCAGCTTTACTTTGGATCTCTGATGTAGAATCCTGAGTACTTTTCTGTATTAACAAATACTGCCCTAGACTATACCACCATTATACAATCCACAAATCCTGAGGATGGGAAACTCCACAGGTTTTTCAGCAGATAACTGTTTGGAAGAGAATGTGGGAGATGGGGGCGCCTGGGTGGCTCAGTGGGTTAAGCCTCTGTCTTTGGCTCAGGTCATGATCTCAGGGGTCTTGGGATCGAGCCCCGCATCGGGCTCTTTGCTCAGCAGGGAGCCTGCTTACCCCCTGTCTCTTCCTGCCTCTCTGCCTACTTGTGATCTCTCTCTGTCAAATAAATAAATTTTTTTTAAAAAATCTTAAAAAAAAAAATTGGGGCGCCTGGGTGGCTCAGTTGGTTGGACGCCTGCCTTCGGCTCAGGTCATGATCCTGGAGTCCCGGGATCGAGACCCACATCGGGCTCCCAGCTCCATGGGGAGTCTGCTTCTCCCTCTGACCTTCTCCTCGTTCATGTTCTCTCTCACTGTCTCTCTCTCTCTCAAATAAATAAAATCTTTTTTTTTTTTTAAAGATTTTATTTATTTATTTGCCAGAGAGAGAGTGAGTGAGAGCGAGCACAGGCAGACAGAGTGGAAGGAAGAGTCAGAGGGAGAAGCAGGCTCCCTGCGGAGCAAGGAGCCCGATGTGGGACTCGATCCCAGGACGCTGGGATCATGACCTGAGCTGAAGGCAGCTGCTCAACCAACTGAGCCACCCAGGCGTCCCAATAAATAAAATCTTTAAAAAAAGAGAGAGAGAGAATGTGGGAGATGCTTATAAATTAAGACACACTTAAAGGGGGTGAGGTGCAAATTATGGTCTCTATAGAGATGCAAACCTGAATGATAAAACTGTTAGAGGAAGTGCTTACTATAAAAGCAAGATAGTGGTTACTTTGGGGGACCCAGGGGATCCTGGGATCATGACCTGAGCAAAGGAAGACACTTAACTCACTGAGCCACCCAGGCGTCCAGCTAAGTAACGATATTTTAAACAAGGTACTTTCAACTAAACCTACATCAAATATCAACAGACCAAAACTTAATGCAGGACCCATGTTTTATAGCTATGCTTAAGATTCAAGGCGCTCTGGCTACCAACTTATTTAGGGACAGAATGAACTTAGAGGGTCATTAAGTCAGAAGACAGTAAGTTTCAGATGCTAATTACCTGCACTCCCACCAGGTGGCCTGAGGATAATTACTACACGGTTTTCTGCCCAGCACAAATAAATCATTCTTGGAAGAAGGGCTAGGCGTTATATCACATAGTAGGCCTTTAGTAACTATTTTATTGGATAAATGTGTTGTAAAACAAGAGAAAATCATTATTTCCTCATCATGGGTAGGATCAGGCCAGGTCAAGATTGGTCCATTTCCCACTCCCATCTCTTTATTTCCGTTTATTTAAAAAAAAAAAAAAAAATGTCTCCTCCAACTTTCTATTACACCAGTCAGGTTTCCACACACACCCCTTCCCCAAAACTCCTCCTCGCAACGGTACCAATGATTTTTATGTTGCTCAGTTTAATGGACATTTCCCAATCCTCGTTTTACCTGAGCCATCAGCAGCATCTGATACAACTGCTCACCCCCTCTTCCTCTTCCTCGAAATGCTTTCTCGACCTGGCTTCTAGGAAGTATCACTACCTATGACTGTCCCTCCTACCTCAATGGCCATCCCTGCCCAGCCTCCTTTGCTCATTTCTCTTCTCCTTGACCTCACGTTGGGGCACCTGGAGCTGAGTCCTCAGACTTCTCCTCTGTTTACTCTCCTCTAATCATATTATAGTGATTTCACCTACTTTCATAACTTTTTTTTTTTAAGATTTTATTTATTTATCTGACAGACAGATCACAGGTAGGCAGAGAGGCAGGGAGAGAGAGAAAGAGGAAGCAAGCTCCCAGCTGAGCAGAAAGCCCGATGCAGGGCTGATCCCAGGACCCTGAGACAATGACCCGAGTCAAAGGCAGAGGCTTTAACCCCCTAAGCCATCCAGGTGACCCTTCATGACTTTAAATACTGCAGACAACTTCCAAATTTGTATCTGACATCTGGACCTCTGCCTTCACCTCCAAACTCATTAAAATGCCTACTTGGTAACTCCACTTAAGATGTTTAAAAGGCATCACAGGGTGCCTGGGTGGCTCAGTTAAGCATTTACCTTCAGCTCAGTTCATGATCCCAGGGTCCTAGGATTGAGGCCCACGTTGAGCTCCCTGCTCGGAAGAAGCAAGGGGCCTGCTTCTTCCTCCGCCTGCTGCTCCCCCTGCTTGACTGCTTTCTCACTCTGACAAATTTTTAAAATCTTTCAAAAAATTAAAAAAAGAAAAATTTTAAAAAAGGCATCAAAAACTCAACATTTCTAAAACCAAACTCATGATCTTCACACTCGCTGCACCCCCTATTTCTTCCTCTAGTAGACTTTCCCATCTCAGCCAACAGCATTAACATCCTTTTAGTTGCTCAAGACAAAAACAAGTATCTTTGACTTCTTTCCCTCATACTTCTTTTCCAGTGAGTGAGCAAATTTTGTTGCCTCAGCTTCCAAATACATCACAAAATCTGACCACTTCTCATTACTTCCACAGCTACCACTCTAAGCCGACCACCTATTTTTTATTTATTTTAAGTAGGCTCCACGCCCATTGTGGGGCTTGAACTCATGACCCTGAGATCAAGAGCTTCCTGTTCTACAGACTGAACCAGCCAGGTGCCTCACCAACCAACATCTTTTGTCCGGATTATTGCAATGACCTCCTAATGGGTTTCCCCGCTTAAACACTAGTCTCCTTGCAGTCTTCTCCCATCTCACTGAACAGAGTAGCCCAAGAGATTCATTCCTTTATAGAAACTCTCCAATCGCTGCTTATCTCACTCACTATAGCCAAGAGGTTGGGCATTATGTATTTATCTGTGTTACCTTTTCTCGTATTATATACTTCTACCCTCAACCTCCCATTTGTTCTGCTCCAGCCACAGGGGATTCCCTGTTATTCTCAAATATGTCAGGCATATTCCTACATCAGGATCTTGGTCTCTCACCTAGAATACTCTACTGCCAGTTAGCCTCACCTCCTCAAACCTTAATGCAAATATCACCTTAGTGAGTCCACCTCAGATCACCCCATATAAAATCATACCTACCCAAAATATTCCTATCCCTGACCCTCCCAATTTTTCTCCATATCATCTAATATCATCTGTTGGGCACAGCAAAGATGGCGTTGGCCTGCCTTCTCTTCCGGCTAGAAAAGGCGCCACCGTGGCAGTATTGGCGCCAACGTGGCGGTTTCGGTTCCGCATATCTCTGACTATGTAACCAAACCCCATAGGCTCTCTCCCCGCTGACCTCATTTCCCATCCCCTACCCAATATAAGCTGCAACCCCTGCTCAATAAAGTGAGATCCTGCTTCGACAGATCCCCCGAGTCTGGTGTGGTTCATTAATGCGCCTGGACTCGCGACACTCGCCATCTCGCTCAGCCCCAAGGGGAGCTACCGGCTGGCCCGGACGCTCTCCTCGTGCCCGGAGTCCGACAATCATCTATGGCACAGTATATTTTATTCATTTTTTGGACTCTACCCACAGCAGATATGCTACATTCACTGCTGAATCCCCAGCATCTAAAACACTTCCTGGCACTTAGGCACTCAAAAAACGAATTGTAAACTAAGTTTCTTAAAAGCTACAAGTTCCTTATATTAAGAATTTTTATACCATTTCCCAACCAGATAATAAATATTGGAAAAAGGAAAATGTTAATTTTAAGTTTTTTAAAAGATTTTATTTATTTATTTGAAAGAGAGAATGAGAGAGACAGAACATGAGGGGGCAAAGTCAGAGGGAGAAGAAGACTCCCCGCTGAGCAGGGAGCCTGATGTGGGACTCGATCCTGGGGCTCCAGGATCATGACCGGAGCTGAAGGCAGCTGCTTAACCAGCTGAGCCACCCACGCGCCCCTGTTTGTTTATTTTAATAGGTATTCAGCTGACCTTGAAATCCATCAACTCTGAACTATTAGTTTTTCATTGAGTCAGGAAACATAATTAAAAATAAGTTCAGCTGGGACACACCATCATCACTAATTTTAAATAAAAACTACAGTCATGATTTGCCTTCCCCAAATATACATTCTCTCAGGTAGTCCATCCGAGCTTCCTTTGTTGCCAGTGCCATAGAGTTCCATTCAAAGTGCGGGATCTGTAAAATATGCCAAAGCAGCAACAAAGAGATATCAGGAAAGACTTGTAAGCACCACTAAGCCGAGCTGTAGGAACCTGCGAAATTAGTTTACAAAAGCATAAGCCATTTTTAGAAGCCGAGTTGATCCTTCTTCCTGATAAAGCCCAGACACCTACTTCTTCCTCCCAGCTTTTATCCTCCTATTCCTACAATACCAACAGCAGACCATTTTTCCTATGTACCTTTCCAACACACATAAACTAGCCTTTTTCTCTTGTATCCCTACCCATCTGCATAGTGCCTCTCTCATAAGATAAATTAAAAAAAAAATAGATCTTCCAAAGACAATAAAATGATTTTTATTTACCATTCAAGAAAAAATGGAGGATGTTCTGTTTCAGAGACATTTTAATATAACATTTTTTTAATATTTAAAAAAGGTAATTCGAGGGCGCCTGGGTGGCTCAGTGGGGTAAGCCTCTTCCTTTGGCTCAGGTCATGATCTCAGGGTCCTGGGATCAAGTCCCACATCAGGCTCTCTGCTTGGCAGGGAGCCGGCTTCCTCCTCTCTCTCTGTCTGCCTCTCTGCCTACTTGTGATCCCTCTCTGTCAAACAAATAAATAAAATCTTAAAAAAAAAAAAATGTCTGATGAGAGATGATCACTATATTTAATCGTGGCGAACACTGAGTAATATAGAGTACTCTTGAACCATTATGCTGTGTAGGTGAAATGCATAAAAATGGTATGTTAATTTATACTCCAATTTTTAAAAAAGGAAACACATGTACAGCCAGTTTTCTGGTTTTTTTAGAGACTGAATTACATGAGTATTTCATACCTGAATTACACGATAGCCCAAAATTTCCAACTGTCGTTTCTGCATAGCGGATTTTCCTTTTAAGTGAGGCATGTTTCTACAAAAAGCTCTTGAATCCAAAAATTCCAGAGAAATCCTACAGAAGATAAAAAAAAAATTTCCTTCTGAATCAAAATGAGAAACAATAATTATAAGCCTTTTAGGTACAAAGTTGCCTCTTTACAAATTAACAAAAGCCAAATGAATACAAATGAATATGCTATTTTTCTACTTAAATTAGTAATTGATGGGGGTGCCTGGGTGGCTCAGTGGGTTAAATCCTCTGCCTTCAGCTCAGATCATGATCTCAGGGTCAGGAGCCTGCTTCCCTTCCTCTCTCTCTGCCTGCCTCTCTGCCTACTTGTGATCTCTGTCTGTCAAATGAATAAAATCTTAAAAAAAATAAATTAGTAATTGATTTTTAATTGATTAGTAATTGATAAAAGTAAGCTTATTCATTAGAATTTACACCAAATTACAGTGAAAATCTCCATGCTTTCATTCATTTGTTTCCTTGTCCAATATATATTTATTATGCAACTACCATACGGAAGGCACTGTGAGGATCCAAACCTAAAGAGACAGCTTACAGTCTAACAATATGTGATACATCTTAAGTCACTGCAGTACAGTGTAGGAAGAGGTTAAGTGCTACTGGGTAAGTGGAGAGGTAGCAGAGCTCCAAAGAAGATACTATTTGCTTCCAGTGAGGATAACGAGAAGCTCAGCACTTTAAAGACACGGCCAGGAACTGGAAAGCAAAGGACTGACATAAAGGGTGAAGGCAAAGAAAAGCAAAGGCACAGAGGCAGAATGCAGGAGATAAATGAGGAGCAGAATCTCCTGCAATCGATCCTTGATAACCGAGTTCATTAAATTATGCCAAACTTAACGTTTAACTAACAAAATCTGAAACTAAGAAGTAAGTTACCTTTCAGCTCCTGGTGGCAATCTTGATCCAGTTATTTGGGTATTTGATTCCCAGTGCTTTTCTGGCAGACTCCCCAAAGTTATACTGTGGCTTCCATATGGAAGAGCGTTTTTTCTTTTATCCAAGATACACTCAAAATCTGTAAGTACAGGAATCAACAATATGAATTAAGTAAATTCTTACAGGTAAAAGTTTAAGATACATTTTAAATTTGTACACATATAGCACTATACATGTATATACACACACATATGGAAAAATGATGTACACCTCCCTAATTATTCAACTTGTTTTATAAGATGTGGTCCAATGGCACCTCTCTTTGAAAATCAATCAATAAAAATCAACCAGCAAGTATTACTAAACTATATTTAGCATGGAGTTATATTTAGTGTGGTATAGGCCAAGTCACATTAAGAGTTTTATTTTAATCCTCTTAAATCTCTTGGTAGCATTTGGAGGAAGCTAAACCTAGTCATCTGAAAACTAGTAAGGGCAAAGATTCAAACAAAGATTCCTGTATGAACTATACATAAGAGTAACTAAATAGCTGATACGGGGGAAAAGTCTCTTTAGACAAATTCCAGCTAATCCAGAAGAAATGGTAGCTGTTGAATATCACTACTTTACCACCCCTAATGAGTAATCAATTTAGACAATAATTAGACTGATAAAATCTGTACATGAAAAACTCATAGAACTTTCTAATGGATGAGATGATGAATCTTTAATAGAACAAAAGACAACCAACACGATGTGTCTTCTGATAGGATGCAATAAGAAGTACATACCACCTATGAAATTGGGCAAAATAAACAGACAAAAAATCCCAACCTGAATTTAACCTGAATCTATTCAAGGCACTAGATCTAGGAAGTGACTTACAGGAAAATAAGGGATGCAGGAGCAGGTTAAGAGATACAACAGAGGTATAAGTGAGAAGTCTAGAATGTGAAAAAAAAAATTTTTTTTTTCAATAAATAAATAGGAAGGGGAAAAGAGAAAGGGAGAAGTTACAAAGGCCTATCAACCAAATATGATGTCTGGATCCCAATTTTAACAAATAAACAGTAAAATGGAACATATAAAAGACAACTGAGACATTCGAACACTGACAAGCTACGTGACATTAAGAACTTATTATGAATGGTGGTAGGGGTGACAATGATGGTACTGAAGTCATTTATCTTTTCAGATACACATTTTAAGATGATATGTGTGATTTGCTTGAAAAGGATCAGGTGGGACTGTGGTGAGTGAGTGCTGAATGGGGGTTCATCATACTGTTCTATTTTCTGTGTATGTTTGAGATTTTTCTGCAATAAAAACAATTGTAAAAGTATTTAAACCAAGAGAAAAAGAAAGGACAAATGAAAAAAGAAACAACAGATGAAAAGAAAAAAGTAGGTTTGATTATCTGCTTTTTATATATAAGGGAAACTGGGGCACTGAAGCAGCTTCCAGCTAATTATCAAACAAGAAATATAGTTCTCTCACTGAGAGAATGAATTTTGGAGCTAGAATGCCTAGCTCAAATACTGGCTCCGCCATTTGCCAGATATAACCTTGGGCAAACAATAATGTCTCAGCCTCAATTTTCTTATCTATGAAATAGAATAATTTATGTACCTGGTAGGGGCATAATAAATTTATTATGTATAAAACACCTTAAACATAATAAAAATATGTAGGTATATCATTTGCTATTGCTGTTATTATATAAAATTGCAGCACTGTTTAACAGATGCATGTCCCAACAAAAAACCCTAAGGATTAAATAAACCATGACTTACTCAATTCAACAAAATATGTATGCAGTCACTAAAAATAATGTATATATTTGGGCACAGAAAAATATCTGCTATATATAAACATAGCTACAAACATTATAGAATAAGCCATTTTTGGTTTTAAAGAAGTCAGTTACAAAAAAAGACAGCAAAAGTAAACAATGGCTGTATCATGGTAATTTCTCTTTTTTTGTTATCTGTGCTTTCTTGTTTTTCTGTGAGTAGGTATCCTGTGGTTTTTTTTTTTTTAAGCAAGAGCTGTTTTTTTAAACCTTAAGCACTGCTTCTAATTAATAGTTATTAATCATACTATTACATTGTCTTAATTATGCTATATCCTTATATATAAATATTACCAATTAAATCTTCTTTTAATGATTTATATACATTTCACATTAAAATAAGCCTCTTGACAACAGGAGGTACAAATATGAATTGGAAATACAATGGTCTTGGGATAGAATAATCCTGGTTTCACTACTAATTACGTTATGCACGACTTGTAAGGCGTGATTTTTTTTTCTTTTCTGTATTTTCCAAATGTTTTATATAGATATGACTATTTATGGTTTGAAAGAAACATTAACAAAAGCAAATCAAAAAGAATAAAATGAAGTAACAGGAATAAAGAGCTGCTACAGTGCCTGTCACAAAGTCGAAGCTCAATAATTTTAAATTACAAGATGGAATTACAGATCATTTTCATATTCCTATTGTAGTACATTTCCTTCTGTGAGTATTATTTTTACAGGAGTATATTTTAAAATACAGATATAGCTTAAGTAGTACAAATTAACAGTACACAGATGGTCCCCAACCTATGATTTTTCAACTTTACAATGGTACAAAAGTGATATGCATTCAATATAGAAACCATACTTCAGATTTTGAATTTGGATCTCTTTGGTGCTCTGCAGCAATAGTGAGGAGAAACAGAATGATTTTGTTTTTCATTTTCAGTAAAGTTTTTGATAAACTACATGAGATATTCAACACCTTATTGTAAAACAAGCTTTGTGGTAGATGGTTTTGCCCAACTATAGGCTAATGTGAGTGTTCTGGGCACATTTAAGTAGGCTAGTCTAAGCTACGAAGTTCAGCATGTTAGGTGCATGAAAGGCATTTTTTTTCTTTTTCCTTTTTTTAGAGAGGTTGTGTGTGCAAGAGACGGTACAAGTGGAGGATGGAGTAGGGCAGAGAGAAGGGGGTGAGTAAGGATCTCAAGCAGACTCCCCACCCAGCACAGAGCCCCAGGAGGGGCTCGATCTCACAACACTGAGAACATGACCTGAGACAAAATCAAGAGTTGGACATTTAACTGACTGAATCACCCAGGTGCCCCTAAATGCATTTTGACTTAAAATATTTTCAACTTACAACCCCATGATAAGTCAAGGAAGATCTCTATTCTTAGCTGGATACATGGCCACCCAGAATGAAAACATTTCCTAAACTCATTCACAGCCAAGTGTGACCATAGGGTATAATTTAAAAATGGTATGTGCAACTTCAAGGAGCGGAGCTCAGAGGCACACCCTTCCTTTTCCTTCCCTCCCTCCACCTTCTGCTTAGATTGTTGATATGTTGGCTAAAGCAGAAGGAGCCATTTTGGACCATAAAATGGAAGCTACATATTGAGGTTGTAGTTTAGAATAAAATAGATGGATCTTGGACGCCTGGGTGGCTCAGTTGGTTAAGTGTCTGTCTTTCGCTCAGGTCATGATCCCACAGTCCTGGGATCCAGCCCCACATCAGGCTCCCTCCTCAGTAGGGAGCCTGCTTCTCCATCTCCCTCTGCCTGCCCCTCTCTGGGCTTGTGTGCATTCTTGCACTCTCTCTCTGACAAATAAATAAAATCTTTAAAAAATAAAATAAGATAGAAGGATCTTGATCTTTTAAGATTTGTGGAGCTGGCATCCCAGCCCTGGATACCCTATGCACGTGGAAGAAGGAAATAAACTGGTTAAGTTCCTTTACTTGTGGATTTTTGTCACTCATAGGCAAATGTAAGCCTAAAATAAAACCAAACAACTGAGAAAATGGGTTTTGTAGTGCAAGATGAGAGTACAAATGATGAATTTGGTTCAGTCTTCTGAACACTCAGTCTGATAATCCAGCTTCTGCCCAAACATTTCTTCTTCACAAGGCACCCCATTATTTCAGATTTTGACAAAACATTCATAAAATTCTTTTATTGACTTAAAATATTTTAAAAAGTATTTATATTTAAAATATAATAATATATAAAATATTTTTAAAGTATTTTTATCCTCGAAATAGATATCTTTTTCTTCTTTCACATAACAATCCTTCAAATATTTTAAGTTATGCTTACCACAACTTTTCCTGGTTTCAGATTAAACATTTCAGTTTAAACATTCAGATTAAACATTATATTATATTTGTATTTTTTTAGTAAAACTTATTGAGCACTCACTATGTTCCAAGGGCCGTGCTAAATGTTTTTCATACAATAAATCAATTAACCCTGTTAAGAGGGCGTTATTATCCCCATTTACAGATGAAGAAACTAATAAGGTTCCAAGGTTGAAGAACTCGCTAAGGAATTTAAATCTGTGCAGTCCCCGTCCTCTCTAGTTCTAAGACAGGATTTCTAGACTCTTTCCAGGTCCCATTTGTCACTGTCTCTCACAAAATGCAACCCTCAAAAAAGAATACAATACTAAGACATGTCTGAAGAACATTCTTATTATTAATAACATAGTTTAAAATAGTATTTGATTTTTGACAATCATTTATAGAATTAGTTAATATCAGGCGAATAATTCTTTTTTTTTTAAGTTTTACTTATTTATTTGACATCTGACAGACAGAGATCACAAGTAGACAGAGAGGCAGGCAGAGAGAGACATGGAAGCAGGCCTCCCTGCTGAGCAGAGAGCCCAATGTGGGGCTCGATCCCAGGATCCTGGGATTATGACCTGAGCAGAAGGCAGAGGCTTTAACCTACTGAGCCACCCAGGCACCCCAATCAGACTTATAATTCTATATAACAACTTGTATGTATGCAAGATGTTTTCTAAATCTAAATTTACAAAGTTTATGTTAATTCTCTTAAAATTTCATCTTTAAGTTCACCACTTGAACTTAGCTATTTTTAAAAAAAAATCTTATGTTGCCATCCAATTTATCAGCTAGTCTACTAACTTTATGTCCTCCCTGACAAATCAAAATGCCCTCTACAACTAGATAACTGAGAAAGTCAATGAGTTTAGAGTTGGGCACAAGTCTGCAGAAATCTTCATCCAGGTAGATAATACAACCTGAAGATCTAGAACTGTTCAGTGAATCTGAATCGGGGTTTTATTTAGAATTGGGAAAGACTGGTTTTAAAAAAAAAAATTATTTTTTTAAAACAAAATGCTGATGGTTATCAAAGCTGGCCCATGGGAATCACTATACTCTTCTTTCTATTTTAGTCTGTTTGGAGATTTCCATTTGATGAGGTGATTGTACTTTAATTAGTTTAGTCTTCTGAGAGTACCTGATAACCTAACACACACTCACCTATTCTGTGGTAATAAGGTGTAAGAACTGAGGCTTTTACACAATTGGGTCCTCCCAGCACTTCTGCTAACATTTTATAAATCTGCTGCTGTGCTCCACTCAAGCTGCCAATATCTTTAAGAAAATAAAAATAATTAGTGCACTTAAAATAAGTTAATCAGTTTCACATGAAAATCAACCGAACTGTACTAACCAAAAAATCAAGATTAATATTTTCAACAAGAGCTTAGATATAATACCATATGCAATGACATTTAATTCAGAACGATACAATTTCTGTGCTCTCTACCAGAGAGGTTTAGTGTCCTAAATATTAAGAAAGTCTTATAACATAAATCTCACCTATAAAATGGTTCTATCAAACAGGTCATGGCACTCTCATTAACTCTGGTGTCATGGTTGGGCTTAACAAAATGCTGCTACTTAGGAATTCACCTTGGAATTAAAATTTGCTGTTTGACCCAAAGACAACTCAAACCTTTATTATACTGCTGTTGACAGAAGCGGTCATGAAACCATGGAATCTGATACTCAGGGCACTCCAAGCAGACTGCTCTATTTAATTCCATAAGACGTAACTGGACCCTCATATTTAGAGATGAACATAAAACTGAAATCAAAAACAAAATATTAATGGATTTTGACAGGTGGGACGTAACAAAGGCAATCCATTTTTTCACATTCATTTATCCCCATTGTTTGTTAGTATTTTTTCCCTCATATTATAAAATCATTTCATTTGCACACACATGCTTTATATTTTTTAAATTATTCAGTGGCATGATTAGGACCAACTCCTATGTCATTTTCACGAATCATGAATATGACAACTACATTTTGAAAAATACTACCAAAGAATTTTCATTGACCTAATATTCCACATTTAGGTTTCTATCCTAAAGAAACAAAGATGAGGTCAATGATTTATGTATAATAATCATTATTTATAATGATGAATTGGAAATGACTTACATGATAATAAATGTTATTACATACCTATCATAGCAGATTATACAGACACTAAAACAATCATGACATCAGAAAGTATTTAATGGCACACAAAATTGTTCAAAATATAGTTCAATGACAAGAGGCAACATAGAAAAATGAATATACTAATAATCCAAACTTTGTTTTAAAATACATATAGATATATAAACATATACATAAAAATAGGAGGGAGACAGAAAGAAAGATATACTCTAAAATATTATTAAAACTGGTAGTTTCGGGGCACCTGAGTGGCTCAGTGGGTTAAGCTGCTGCCTTCAGCTCAGGTCATGATCTCAGGGTCCTGGGATCGAGTCCCGCATCAGGCTCTCTGCTCAGCAAGGAGCCTGCTTCCCTATCTCTCTCTTTGCCTGCCTATCTGCCTACTTGTGATCTCTCTCTGTCAAATAAATAAATAAATAATCTTTAAAAAAAGAAAAAAAAAACTGGTAGTTTCACTTGCTAGTAAAATTATGAGTTAGCTTTTATTTCCTATTTTATACTTTTCTGTTTTCCAAATTTTCTCCAGAAAGTAGGAAATACTTTCATTAAAAAATACATATTTACATTTAAATGCTTTAGTTTAGATAGAGATAAAATTTGAATATAAAGTATAGGTAATAGTTTAATAAATTGTAGATACTGCCTTCAGCTCAGGTCAGATCCCAGGGTCCTGGGATGGAACCTCACATCAGGCTCCCTGCTCAGCAGGGAGCCTTCTCCTTCTCCCTCTCCCTCTGCCCCTCCCTCTGCTTGTGCTTTCTCTCTCTCTCTAAAATGAATAAATAAAATCCTTATAAAAAATAAAAATTAAAAAACAATGTAGATACACACATTCAAGTTGAGAATCCATTTTGGCTAAGAATTTGATGTTAAAAATTGCCTTCAGCAGATCTTCTGGAAAATACCCAAGAATGGCCAAAGAATAACCAAGAAACACTAACATGAGAGGATTCAACACATCTGAAACAAAATTAAGATAAAAAAATTATAATGTACAGCCACCTCACATATACATAGGCACATACTTTATTCAGGTCAACCCAGGTTTTAAAAAACTGATACAAACACAGCCTTGACAAAGCTAATCTATACAGTTACCAGTCAGGATAGTGGTGAAGTGCTTACCTTTGCAGGGGAGCAGAGTAAGGAAAGGGGGACAGGAGAGAAGACACTGTGGTAATGCTCTGTTTCTTCACCTGGGTACTAATTCCTTGGGCGATTCAATTTCTGTAAATTCATACTATGTGCTAAGGATATGTAAATATTCCTATACTATTATTTGACTTCCATTAAAAAGTTTTAAAAATTGGCTTTGTAGAGAAAGAATTCAAAACAAAAAGGTCAGTAGTATATGTGGTTAAGTGGTCCAAGTCTCTATGTATTGATGATAACAATATCACAGGTGCTCAGAATGTGTTAGGTATCATTCTAAGCACTTTACATATATTAACGCATTGAAATCTCATTTCAATATACAGTAGAAACAATTATTATCTCCCCTTTGTAAATATATGCACAGAGGCACAGAGAAGTTAAATGACTTGCCTACAGTCACATGGTTAGCAAGCAGACAGTGAGGTTTAACCCTGAGAGCCCAGCTCCGGAGCCTGGACTACTATTCTGTATTGCTGTTAGGAATCTCAAATATCCAGGTTGAGTGTAGATGAATACGAAGCTCAGGTTTCCAAGAGCACCTCCTCCCTTATCTGTCACCCAACAGTAAAGGCACTTTGAGGTTATTCAGCAGATTTTCCTCACCCAAGAGACATTTCTGATGAGAAGGAAAGGGTTCCTACTGAGAGCAATATACTTAGAAAGGACAAAAAAGACATTACATCTTTGCTTTCAGATTTTTGCTGAGTTTATTTCATAAATCAAGATCAAATCACAAATGAGGTTAATAGTGACCTGTCAGTAAAAACATTAGATTGGCAGTGGACCTATCCACAGAGACCTGACAGGCCAGAAAGAACTGGCATGATATATTCAGAGCATTAAACGAGAAAAACATGCAGCCAAGAATACTATATCCAGCTAGGCTATCATTGAAAATAGAAGGAGAGGGGCGCCTGGGTGGCTCAGTGGGTTAAGCTGCTGCCTTCGGCTCAGGTCATGATCTCGGGGTCCTGAGATCGAGTCCCGCATCGGGCTCTCTGCTCAGCAGGGAGCCTGCTTCCCTCTCTCTCTCTCGCTCTCTCTGCCTGGCTCTCCATCTACTTGTGATTTCTCTCTGTCAAATAAATAAATAAAATCTTAAAAAAAAAAAAAAAAGAAAATAGAAGGAGAGATAAAAAGCTTCCAGGACAAACAAAAACTGAAAGAATTTGCAAACACCAAACCAGCTCTACAGGAAATAGTTACCCTGAATTTTAATGGGCTAAATGCCCCAATCAAAAGACACAGGGTATCAAAATGGATAAAAAAACAAAACCCATCAAAATATGCTGCCTACAAGAAATTCATTTTAGACCCAAAGACACTTCCAAATTTAAAGTGAGGGGGTGGAAAACAATGTACCATGCTCATGAACATCAGAAGAAAGCTGGGGTGGCAATCCTTATATCAGATCAATTAGATTTTAAGCCAAAGGCTATAATAAGGCTATAATAAGAGATGAAGAAGGATACTATATCATACTCAAAGGGTCTGTCCAACAAGAAGACCTAATAATTTTAAATATCTATGCCCCTAACGTGGGAGGAGCCAACTATATAAACCAATTAATAACAAAATCAAAGAAATAAATCGACAATAATACAATAATAGTAGGGGACTTTAACACTCCCTTCACTGAAATGGACAGATCATCTAAGCAAAAGATCAACAAGGAAATAAAGGCCTTAAATGACACACTGGACCAGATGGACATCACAAATATATTCAGAACATTCCATCCCAAAGCAACAGAATATACATTCTTCTCTAGTGCACATGGAACATTCTCCAGAATAGATCACATCCTGGGACATAAATCAGGTCTCAACCAGTATCAAAAGATTGGGATCATTCCCTGCATATTTTCAGACCACAATGCTCTGAAGCTAGAACTCAATCACAAGAGGAAATTTGGAAAGAACCCAAATACATGGAGACTAAACAGCATCCTTCAAAAAAATGAATGGGTCAACCAGGAAATCAAAGAAGAATTGAAAAATTCATGGAAACAAATGATAATGAAAACACAATGGTTCAAAATCTGTGGGACACAACAAAGGCAGTCCTGAGAGGAAAATATATAGCAGCACAAGCCTTTCTCAAGAAACAAGAAAGGTCTCAGGTACACAACCTAACCCTACACCTAAAGGAGCTAGAGAAAGAACAACAAAGAAAGCCTAAACCCAGCAGGAGAAGAGAAATCATAAAGATCAGAGCAGAAATCAATGAAATAGAAACTAAAAAACAATAGAACAAATCAATAAAACTAGGAGCTGGTTCTTTGAAAGAATTAGTAAGATTGACAAACCACTAGCCAGACTTATCAAAAAGAAAAGAGAAAGGACCCAAATAAATAAAATTGTGAATGAAAGAGGAGAGATCACAACCAACACAAACAATTATAAGAACATATTATGAGCAACTCTACGCCAACAAATTCAACAATCTGGAATAAATGGATACATTTCTAGAGACATAAAAACTATCACAACCAAACCAGGAAGAAACAGAAAACCTGAACAGACCCATAACCAGTAAGGAGACTGAAACAGTCATCAAAAATCTCCAAACAAACAAAAGCCCAGGGCCAGACGGCTTCCCAGGGGAATTCTACCACACATTTAAGGAAGAATTAATTCCTATTCTCCTGAAACTAGAAAAATAGAAATAGAAGGAAAACTTCCAAAGTCATTTTATGAGGCCAGCATCACCTTGATCCCCAAATCAGACAAGGATCCCATCGAAAAAGAAAATTACAGACCAATATCCTTGATGAACACAGATGCAAAAATTTTCACCAAAATACTGGCCAATAGGATCCAACAGTACATTAAAAAGATTATTCACCATGACCAAGTGGGATTTATTCCAGGGCTGCAAGGTTGGTTCAACATCTGCAAATCATCTGCAAATCAATCAATGTGATACAATACATTAACAAAAGAAAGAATAAGAACCATATGATACTCTTAATAGATGCTGAAAAAGCATTTGACAAAGTGCAGCATCCCTTCCTGATTAAAACTCTTCAAAGTGTAGGGATAGAGGGCACATACCTCAATATTATCAAAGCCATGAAAAACCCACTGCAAATATCATTCTCAACGGAGAAAAACTGAAAGCTTTTCCGCTAAGGTTAGAAACACGGCAGGGATGTCCGTTATCACCACTGCTGTTCAACATAGTACTAGAAGGCCTCACCTCAGCAATCAGACAACAAAAGGAAATTAAAGGCATCCAAATCGGCAAAGAAGAAGTCAAACTATCACTCTTTGCAGATGATATGATACTATATGTGGAAAACCCAAAAGGCTCCACTCCAAAACTGCTAGAACTTGTAAAGGAATTCAGTAAAGTGTCAGGATATGAAGTCAATGCACAGAAATCAGTTGCATTTCTTTACACTAACAACAAGACAGAAGAAAGAAAAATTAAGGAGTTAATCCCATTTAAAATTGCACCCAAAACCAAAAGATACCTAGGAATAAACCTAACCAAAGAGGCAAAGAATCTATACTCAGAAAACTATAAAGTACTCATGAAAGAAATCGAGGAAGACACAAAGAAATGGAAAAATGTTCCATGCTCCTGGATTAGAAGAACAATATTGTGAAAATGTCTATGCTACCTAAAGCAATCTACACATTTAATGCAATCCCTATTAAAATCCCATCGATTTTTTTTTCAAATAAATAGAACAAACAATCCTAAAATTTATATGGAACCAGAAAAGACCTCGAATAGCCAAAGGAATATTGAAAAAGAAAAGCCAAAGTTGGTGGCATCACAATTCCAGACTTCAAGCTCTATTACAAAGCTGTCATCATCAAGACAGCATGGTACTGGCACAAAAACAGACACATAGATCAATGGAACAGAATAGAGAGCCCAGAAATAGACCCTCAACTCTATGGTCAACTAATTTTTGACAAAGCAGGAAAGAATGTCCATTGGAAAAAAGACAGCCTCTTCAACAAATGGTGCTGGGAAAATTGGACAGCAACATGCAGAAAAATGAAATTGGACTATTTCCTTACACCATACATGAAAATAGACTCAAAATGGATGAAGGACCTCAATGTGAGAAAGGAATCCATCAAAATCCTTGAGGAGAACACAGGCAGCAACCTCTTCGACCTCAACCGCAGCAACTTCTTCCTAGGAACTTCGCCAAAGACAACAGAAGCAAGGGCAAAAATGAACTATTGGGATTTCATCAAGATCAAAAGCTTTTGCACAGCAAAGGAAACAGTTACCAAAACCAAAAGACAACTGACAGAATGGGAGAAGATATTTGCAAACGACATATCAGATAAAGGACTAGTGTCCAAAATCTATAAAGAACTTAGCAAACTCAACACCCAAAGAACAAATAATCCAATCAAGAAATGGGCAGAGGACGTGAACAGACATTTCTGCAAAGAAGACATCCAGATGGCCAACAACAGACACATGAAAAAATGCTCCAAATCACTCGGCATCAGTGATGTACAAATCAAAACCACAATGAGATACCACCTCACACCAGTCAGAATGGCTAAAATTAACAAGTCAAGAAATGACAGATGCTGGCGAGGATGCAGAGAAAGGGGAACCCTCCTATACTGTTGGTGGGAATGCAAGCTGGTGCAACCACTCTGGAAAACCGTGTGGACGTTCCTCAAAAAACTGAAAACAGAACTACCCTATGACCCAGCGATTGCACTACTGGGTATATATCCTAAAGATACAAACGTGGTGCTCCGAAGGGGCACGTGCATCCGAATGTTTATAGCAGCAATGTCCACAATAGCCAAACTATGGAAAGAACCTAGATGTACATCAACAGATGAATGGATAAAGAAGATGTGGTATATATACACAATGGAATACTATGCAGCCATCAAAAGAAATGAAATCTTGCCATTTGCGACAAAGTGGATGGAACTAGAGGGTATTATGCTTAGCAAAATAAGTCAATCAGAGAAAGACAACTATCATATGATCTTCCTGATATGAAGAAGTGGAAATGCAATGTGGGGGGATTGGGGGTAGGAAAAGAAAAAATGAAAGAAGGTGGGATTGGGAGGGAGACAAACCATAAAAGACTCAATCTCAAAAAACAGACTGAGGGTTGCTGGTGGGAGTGGGGGATGGGACAGGGTGGTGGGGATATGGACATTGGGGAGGGTATGTGCTACGATTAGTGCTGTGAAATGTGTAAACCTGGAGAGTCACAGCCCCTGGGGATAAAAATACATTATAGGTTTATTTTAAAAAATAAATAAATTTAATTTAAAAAAATAGTGACCTGTCAAATCTAATAATTATTCAAAATAAAAATATTATGCCATTATTTAAAATTTTACTTATAAAGGTCTCCAAGCATTTTCCATTCTCTTAGTAAGTCTTTAAAAAAAATAATAAAGCTGTATTTCTCAAACTTTCTTCTCTTAAACTATTTATTTTATTTATTTTTTTAAATTTTTTTAGAAGATTTTATTTATTTATTTGACAGACAGAGACCACAATCAGGCAGAGAGGCAGGCAGAGAGAGAGAGGAGGAAGCAGGCTCCTTGCTGAGCAGAGAGCCCGATGCGGGGCTTGATCCCAGGACCCTGGGATCATGACCTGAGCTGAAGGCAGAGGCTTTAACCCACTGAGCCACCAAGGCGCCCCAAACTATTTATTTATTTATTTATTTTTAAAGGATGTGCTTTCACTTCCTTCTGGCTATTGGCACAAGACTGAACAACCAGGAAAGCACAATAAGCTTCAGTTTAAAGTCTGCTCTTTCTACATAATTGTGTTACTTTAAAAGAGGTATATATGGGGGCGCCTAGGTGGTTCAGTGGGTTAAGGCCTCTGCCTTCGGCTCGGGTCATGATCCCAGGGTCCTGGGATCGAGTCCCACATCGGGCTCTCTGCTCAGCGGGAAGCCTGCTTCCTCCTCTCTCTCTGCCTATTTGTGATCTCTGTCAAATAAATAAATAAAATCTTTAAAAAAAAAAAAAAAGAGAGATATATGAACGCCAAACAGGCCTACGCCCATTCATGACTAAATATAAACCTATCACAGCAACCCATTTTACTTGTCTATTCACAAAGTAGTATCAGACATGGCTGTCATATCACATTGCCAGTCAATGGCAGGGGAAAGGAATAAAAAAAACAATATCTAGATTATAAGAGACTAAAGAGGTATCAACCTAATGCAATGAGTGGATGTTGGGCCCAAAATAACCACCCTAAGAGGTATTTTGAGACTAATAAGGGAGATTTAAACATGGACTGTATATTAGATATTAGGGACTATTAATTTTCTTAGGTGTCATAGTAGTGTTGTGGTGATAGAAGAGGTCATGATTCTTAGGAGACGTATGCCTGAGCAATTAGGGGTGAAAGGTCATGATGCCTTCAGCTTACTGTGAAATGGTTCCAAAAAAATAAGAGAGCAAGAGAAACAAACAGTAAAGCAAATAATGATAAAATGTTAACAATTACTAAGTCTGCCCAGTGAGAATATAGGCACTCTTTGATTTTTTCCATTTCTTCTTTAAGCTTTATATTTTTCATAATAAAAATGGATAAATTGGGACACCTGGGTGGCTCAGTCAGTTAAGCTGCTGCCTTCAGCTCAGGTCATGATCCCAGGGCCCTGGGATTAAGTCTGGCATCAGGCTTCTTGCTCAGCAGGGAGCCTGCTTCTCTCTCTGCTTCTGCCTGACACTCTGTCTGCTTGTGTGTGCTCTCTCTCTCTCTCTCTCTGACAAATAAGTAAATAAGATCTTAAAAAAAAATGGATAACAAACTTTTTTTAGGTCTAGAACTCACAGCTATTATGGTTACCCCTTAAATGAGAAATATTTCTTACCACAGTGGCAATAGTATCCTCCAACATACTTACTCAATATATTATCAAACAATATACCTACTTAAGTAAGAATTCAGGTATTGAATGCAAATCCTGAAAAATTCATCATTTTGAGGTGGATCATAGTTCATGATGCTAAATGGAAGAATAATACCAAGGATCACAAAAGGGTGGATCTGTATAAACACAACAAAAAGTTATAGTTTAAACTTCAGTAAAATGAAACAAAAATTTAACCTAATTTTTATTGTGGGTAGAAATCTTTTTCTAACTTGCCTAGAGTAAAATGATAAATGCATCACTACTTACTACTTTTTCCAATTTTTATAATCTTCTTAGTATCACCAGTAGTTTCTAGTACCTCTAAGTTATCAGTGCAGAAAAAATTAATCAGATAATCTGCAAATTAATTTTGTTAGGTGTAAAATCCTGTTGCAGAATTCATTAGACATTAAAATGAACAGGAAACAGAATTCTGTGGTTATCAGTCCATTTTATAGACTCATCATATAATGTAATTAAAGAAGTTAGTTTATAATCATTTTTCTTTCATTCATTCATTTTTAAAATATCATTATTCACTCACTCAAATAAAACTTATTGACTGCCAGGTACTATGCTAAACAAATAAGACAGATTTTTATTTTATTTTGGCAGAAATGCTGTCTCCTAAGTAAAAGCCTTATCCTGATATAGATTTTTTTAAGTGAGCTGCTTCTCACACAATCCAAAAGGCAACAATTTACAAATAAGTTCCAGAAATAAATTTGTAAGAAGACACACTGACAATTTAAGAATACGGAAGTCAGTGCACACCCTACATTTCCCTCATTCTTTTTTTTTTTTTAAGATTTTATTTATTTATTTGACAGAAATCACAAGTAGGCAGAGAGGCAGGCAGAAAGCGGGGAAACAGGCTCCCTGCTGGGCAGAGAGCCTGGTTCAGGGCTCGATCCCAGGACCCTGGGATCATGGCCTAAGCTGAAGACAGAGGCTTTAACCCACTGAGCCACCCAGGTGCCCCTTCCCTCATTCTTCACACTTATCTCACACTTTTGAATGTAGTCATTCTTAAATAGTAAAAGTAACATCACAGGATTATAGAAAATAAGAAAAAAGAAAACAAAATTCATTCTTCATTTTCTTAAAACAATTAATATTGTTTTAAGCATTTCTTTCTAGACAATGAGTTTTGACTACAGTCTTTAAAATATTGTAGTGAACCAAAAGATGACTGCTATACTCCCCAGATCTACACTGGAGGAAAAAAACTTCAGAGGAGAAACAAACTGCTGAACCAGATACTAGAACTTAACTTTTAAAATTCAAATTCCAGGGGTGCCTGGGTAGCTCAGTCAGTTAAGTATCTGCCCTCAGCTCACGTCATGCATGATCTCAGAGTCCTGGGATCCAGTCCAGTGTTGGGCTCCCTGCTCAGCAGAGAGTCTGCTAGTCCCTCTCCCTCTGCCCTTACCCCACCCACCACTGCTCCAGTTCGCATGCACTCTCTCTCTCAAATAAACAAGATCTTTAAAAAAAAAAAAAAAAAAGCTAATAAAATTCCAATTCTAATTAAGTTCTCAAAGTACTTATGATAAACATTTATGCTTTTAGAAGTTGACAACTATTTAAAACTCATTATCACCTTTTCAATCTGCTGAACGACCACTGAAGCAATCCTATCCAGTAGCAAAGTACTAAGGTAGTTAGTTCTAGAAATAAAAGTTGCAATCTCTGCAACATTTTTGTAATTAATTTCATCCATCAAGCACTGTAAAGTAGCAACTGTTTCTTCAAGAAGTGACTCGGCAAACCAGTCTCCTTTTAAAGATTTAAGTTCTTCCCATAATAGATTCAAATTGTTGAATTTTCGTAATCTCTGAAGACCATAGTGATCTAGTTTTTGAAGCAGTCTCAGTTGTTTCCCAGTGGTATTATCCAGATATTTGCGATCATACTGAATCCATCTTAAAACAGATGTAGCTAAACCATTCAGGTCATTTAGGTCACAATGCGGTACAACAGCTTCAATTCGAGACATTTCCACTTCATCTAGGTGAGGAGATGGAAGAATGGAAAGAGTATAGACCAGGATGGAAATCTCACTAGGTATAAAACTAATTTTCAAATAACTATAAAGGAAAAAGAAGAAAATGAAAAGAACAAAATTAATAAATTGGCAATAAAAAATGAAAATTATTTAAAGTCTGAGTACATTATTATTATTATTTATTATTATTATTATTAACAGGTGTGATAGGTTTAAAATACAAGTTAATTTAAGAAGAACCGGTTAGATAAATGTACTGACAGGTCCACAAAGGACTACCACGATAAGTCTTAAGATTTTCTAAAGCACATCTCAAATCTTTTACTCAAAAATGAAACCATAGTCCCCAGCATACCGAAGATCAAGGTCAAAACAATATTTCTAATGCTGTTGCTAGAGACAAATTTGGGGCTAAATGTTTGATATGACCTGTTAGGAGCTGGTATGACTTATCATACACTGATCACTCAGTAACACTGGTTCCCTTCTCAGGCCTCTTTTCCCAAATTCCCATGGTAACAGTCCCACCCCCAAAGTAAGAGACCAGCCACCAGGGCAGCAGTTGTTAAATTATAAAGTTAAAACTGGAGTTTTTTTGTTTTTTTTTAAAGATTTTATTTATTTATTTGACAGAGAGACATCACAAGTAGGCAGAAGGCAGGCAGAGAGAGAGAGAGAGAGAGAGAGAGGAGGAAGCAGGCTCCCTGCTGAGCAGAGAGCCCGATGCGGGACTCGATCCCAGGACCCTGAGATCATGACCTGAGCCTAAGGCAGCGGCTTAACCCACTGCGCCACCCAGGCGCCCTAAAACTGGAGTTTTTAAAGACTCTTGGGGGGCGCCTGGGTGGCTCAGTGGGTTAAAGTCTCTGACTTTGGCTCAGGTCGTGATCTCGGGGTCCTGGGATCGAGCCCCGCATTGGGCTCTCTGCTCAATGCGGGGCTCAATCCCAGGACCGAGCCCCCCCACCACCGAGCTGGTGAGCCAGCTTCCTCCTCTCTCCCTGCTTCTCTGCCAACTTGTGATCTCTGTCAAATAAATAAATAAAATCCTTTAAAAAAAAAAAAAAAAGACTCTTTTGACTTAGAAGTACTAGAAGAAAAAATCATGTAAATTAAAGTTGTTGAGTTACTTTTTAAAATATTAAATTAGCGTATTAAAAAAACCATAGTAGCAATGCTAGCAAGGGTCCATCGACACAGGCATTCTCCTTCACTTACTAAACTGAAAAGTAATTACGTTATTTGACATGGTTAATCCCTGTCTAGGAAACTAGCCTAAGAAAGTAATCTAAAGGGTGCCTAGGTGGCTCAGTTGGTTAAGCGCCTTCCTTTGTCATGATCCCAGGGTCCTGGGACAGAGTCCCACATCGGGTTCCCTGCTCTGTCTGCCTTTGCCATTCTCTCTCATGAATAAATAAGTAAAATATTTTCCTAAAAAGAGAAAAGAATCTAAAATATGAGCAAATGGCAACTACACTTCAATTTAAAAAAATTTTTTAAATACACAGAATTACAAATAGATAAAATGCTAGCAAAGATTTGTGTTACGTATCATATTTTTACATGGCTAAAATTTGAAAATTGAATGTTCAATGAGAGAACACTTAAATAAATTATGGTACGGTCATATGATGGGTAATTTCCAGTCATTAAAAAGATACACAAATAGGGGCGCCTGGGTGGCTCAGTGGGTTAAGCCGCTGCCTTCGGCTCAGGTCATGATCCCGGGGTCCCGGGATCGAGTCCCGCATCGGGCTCTCTCTGCTCAGCAGGGAGCCTGCTTCCTCCTCTCTCTCTCTGCCCACTTGTGATTTCTGTCAAATAAATAAATAAAATCTTTAAAAAAAAAAAAAGATACACAAATAGTTCTCAATGATGTGAGAAAATGCTAAGTGGGTAAGGTTAAGTGGGGGGGGAAAAGTACAAAACTGTATTCTCAACTAGAACGGAAAAAATTTTTACACACATGCTAAGTACGTATCACAAGTAAATAAACAAAATTGTCATCAGTGGATGAATGAGTTTAGGAATGATCTTTGTTTTCCTTTTTATACTTTTTTCTATTTCCCAAAATTTTCTAAATGGTTTTTTGAAATATAATTTTATTTTTTCAGTGTTCTTAGATTCATTGTTTATGCACCATACCCAGTGCTCCATGAGATACGTGTCCTACTTAAGGCCCACCACCAGGCTCACTCTTTCCACCCCCCACCACCCTCCACAACCCTCAGTTTGTTTCTCAGAGTCCACAGTCTCTCATGCTTTGTCTCCCCCTCCGATTTACCCCAACTCACTTTTCCTTTCCTTCTCTTAATGTCCTCCATATTATTCCCTATGCTCCTTAAGTGAAACCATATGATAATGAACTTTCTCTGCTTGACTTATTTCACTCAGCATAATCTCTTCCAGTCCAATCCAAGTTGATACAAAAGTTGGGTATTCATCCTGATGGCTGCGTAATACTCCTGTGTGTGTGTGTGTGTGTGTGTGTGCGTGTGTGTACACCATATCTGCTTTATCCATTTGTCTGTTGAAGGGCATCTTGGCTCTTTCCACAGTTTGGCGATTGTGGCCACTACTGCTATGAACATTGGGGTACAGGTGGCCCTTCTTTTCACTATATCTGTATCTTTGGGGTAAATACCCAGTAGTGCAATTGCAGAATCATAGGGTAGCTCTATTTTTAATTTTTAATTTTTTAAGTAATCTCCACACTGTTTTCCATAGTGGCTGCATTCCCACCAACTTCATTCCCACCAACCATGTAAGAGTGTTCCCCTTTCTCCACATCCTCTCCAACACTTGTTGTTTCCTGTCCTGTTAATTTTGGCCATTGTAACTGGGATAAGGTGGTATCTCAATGTGTTTTTGTTTTTTTGTGTTTTTTTTTTAAAGATTTTATTTATTCACCTGATAGAGATCACAAGCAGATGGAGAGGCAGGCAGAGAGAGAGAGAGAGAGAAGCAGGCTCCCTGCTGAGCAGAGAGCCCGATGCGGGACTCGATCCCAGGACCCCGAGATCATGACCCGAGTCGAAGGCAGCGGCCCGATCCACTGAGCCATCCAGGCGCCCTCAATGTGTTTTTTTTTTTTTTTAAAGATTTTATTTATCCATTTGACAGAGAGAAATCACAAGTAGACGGAGAGGCAGGCAGAGAGAGAGAGAGAGAGAGGGAAGCAGGCTCCCCGCTGAGCAGAGAGCCCAATGCGGGACTCGATCCCAGGACCCTGAGATCATGACCTGAGCCGAAGGCAGCGGCCCAACCCACTGAGCCACCCAGGCGCCCCTCAATGTGGTTTTGATTTGAATTTCCTTGATGGCTAATGATGAACATTTCTTCAAGTGTCTATTAGCTATTTGTATGTCTTCTTTGGAGAATTATCTGTTCATGTCTTCTGCCCATTTTTTTGATGTGATTATCTGTTTTGTGAGTGTTGAGTTTGAGGAGTTCTTTATAGATCTTGGATATCAGCCCTTTGTCTGTAGTGTCATTTGCGAATATCTTCTCCCATTCCATGGGTTGCCTCTTTGTTCTGTTGACTGTTTCCTCTACCATGCAAAAGCTTTTTATCTTGAGGGAGTCTTAAAAGTTCATTTTCGCTTTTGTTTCCTTTGCCTTTGGAGACATGTCTTGAAAAAAGTTGCTGTGGCTAATGTTGAAGAAGTTACTGCCTATGTTCTCCTCTAGGATTTTGATAGATTCCTGCCTCAGGTTGAGGTCTTTTATCCATTTCAAGTTTATCTTTGTGTATGGTGTAAAAAGAGTTTCATTCTTCCATACATAGCTGTCCAATTTTCCCAGCACCATTTATTGAAGAGACCATCCTTTTTCCACTGTAAATTTTTTCCTGCTTTGTTGAAGATTATTTGACCAGAGAGTTGAGGGCCCATATCTTGGACTCTCTACTCTGTTCCACTGGTCTGTGTGTCTACTTTTGTGTCAATACTATGCTGTCTTGGTCATCACAGCCTTTGTAGTAAAGCTTGAAATCAGCCGATGTGATGCCCCCAGCTTTGTTTTTCTTTTTCAACATTTCCTTGGCAATTCGGGGTCTTTTCTGGTTCCATACAAATTTTAGGATTGTTTGTTCCAGCACTCTGAAAAAGGCCAGTGGAATTTTGATCGGGAAGGCATTGAAAGTATAGATTGCTCTGGGCAGTATAGACATTTTAACAATGTTTATTCTTCCAGTTCATGAGCATGGAATGCTCTTCCATGTTTTTGTGTCTTCTTCAATTTCTTTCATGAGTGTTCTGTAGTTCCTCGAGTACAGATCTTTTACCTTTTTGGTTAGGTTTATTCCCAGGTATCTTATGGTTCTTGGTGTTATGATAAATGAAATCGATTCTCTAATTTCCCTTTCTATATTTTCATTGTTAGTGTATAAGAAAGCAATTGATTTCTGCACATTGATTTTGTATCCTTCCACATTACTGAATTGCTGTATGAGTTCTAGTAGTTTGGGGGTGGAGTCTTTTGGACTTTCCATATAAAGTATCATGTCATCTGCAAAGAGAGTTTGACTTCTTTTTTGCCAGTTTAAATACCTTTTTTTGTTGTTGTTGTTGTCTGATTGCTGTTACTAGGACTTTTAGTACTATGTTGAACAACAGTGGCAAGAGTGGGCATCCTTGTGGTGTTCCTGATCTCAATGGGAAGGCTGTCAGTTTTTCCCATTGAAAATTATATTCGCTGTGGGTTTTTCATAGATTTTATGAAGTTGAGAAACGTTCCCTCTATCCCTATACTTTGAAGAGCTTTAATCAGGAATGAATGCTGTATTTGGTCAAACACTTTTTCTGCGTCAATTGAGAGGACCATATAGTTCTTGTTTCTTCTATTACTGATTTGTTCTATCACATTGATTGATTGGCAAATGTTAAACCACCCTTGAATCCCAGGGATAAATCCCACCTGGTCATAATGGATAATCTTTTTAACGTACTGTTGGATCCCATTAGCTAGGATCTTGTTGAGAATCTTGGCATCCATATTCAAAAGTGATATTGGTCTGAAATTCTCCTTTTTGATGGGATCTTTCCCTGGTTTGGGAATCAGGGTAATGCTGGCTTCATAGGAAGAGTCTGGAAGTTTTCCTTCTGTTTCTATTTTTTGAAACAGCTTCAGGATAATAGGTATTATTTCTTCTTTGAATGTTTGGTAGAATTCCTCAGGGAATCCGTCAGGTTCTGGACTCTTATTTTTTCAGAGTTTTTTGATCACTGCTTCAATCTCCTTACTAGATATGGGTCTATTCAGGTTGTCTATTTCTTCCTGTTTCAGTCTTGGAAGTTTATAGGTTTCCAGGAATGCATCCACTTCTTCTACGCTGCTTAACTTATTGGCATATAACTGCTGATAATAATTTCTGATGATCGTTTCTATTTCTTTGGAGTTAGTCGTGATCTCTCCCCTCTCGTTCATAATTTTGTTAATTTGGGTCCTCGCTCTTTCCTTTTGGATTAGTTTGGGCAGTGGTTTATTGATCTTATTAATTCTTTCAAAGAAATAGCTTCTAGTTTCATTGATGTGTTCTACCATATCTATAGTTTCTAACTCATTGATCTCTGCTCTAATCTTAATAATTTCCCCTTCTTGTGCATGGGGTTGCCTTAATTTATTGTTGATTTTCTAGTTCTGTAAGGTGTAAAGAGAGCTGTTATATTCGGGATTTTTCAATTTTTTTGAGTGAGGCTTGGATGGCTATGTATTTCCCTCTTAGGACCGTCTTTGCAGTAACCCATAGGTTTTAGACTGATGTGTCTTCATTCTCATTGGTTTCCATGAATTGTTTAAGTTCTTCTTTGATTTCCTGGTTGATCTAAACATTCTTAAGCAGGATGGTCTTTAGCTTCCAAGTGTTTGAATTCCTTCCAAACTTTTCCTTGTGGTTGAGTTCCAGTTTTAAAGCATTGTGGTCTGAGAATATGCAAGAATAACCTAAATCTTTTGGTATTGGTTGAGCCTCGATTCGTGACCAAGTATGTGGTCTAATAGGAGAAAGTTCCATGTGCGCTGAAGAAGAGTGAGTATTGTTTTAAGCTGAATGTTCTATATATATCTATGACCCATCTGGTCAAATATGTCATTCAAAGCTCTTGTTTCTTTTTTTTTTTCTCTCTCTCTTTTTTTAAAGATTTTATTTATTTATTTGACAGAGAGAGCTCAGAAGCAGGCAGAGAGGCAGGCAGAGAGAGAGAGAAGGAAGCAGGCTCCCTGCCGAGCAGAGAACCCAATGCGGGGCTTGATCCCAGGACCCTGGGATCACGACCCGAGCCGAAGGCAGCGGCTTAACCCACTGAGCCCACCCAGGCACCCCCAAAGCTCTTGTTTCTTTATTGGTTTTCTGCTTAGATTATCTGTCTATTGCTGAGAGTGGTGTGTTATGATCCCCTATAATTAATGTTTTCATATCAATATGACTCTTTATTTTGGTTAACGGTTGGCTTATGTAGTTGGCTGCTCCCATGCTGGGGACATAAATATTTACAACTGTTAGATCTTCTTGGTGGATAGACCCTTTAAGAATGATATAGTGTTCTTCTGTATCTCTGACTACAGTCTTTAGCTTAAAATCTAATTTATCTGATACGAGAATCACTACTCCAGCTTTCTTTTTAGGCCTGTTGGCATGAAAGATGGTTCTCCATCCTTCCACTTTCAATATCTTTAGGTCCAAAGTGTATCTCTTGTAGACAGCATATGGACGGATACTGTTGTTTTATCCAGTCTGCAACCCTGTACCACTTTATGGGAACATTTACGCCATTCACATGATTATTGAAAGATAACTTTTTATTGACATCATGTTGCCTGTGAAGTCCTTGTTTCTACAGAATGTCTCTGCAAATTTCTGCTCTATGTTACTCCTGGGTTCTTTCTTCTTTTATAACCCCCCCCCTTAATATTTCTTGTAGTGCGGGCTTGGTGGTCACATAATTTTTTAAACCTTGCTGGTCTTGGAAGCTCTTTATATCTGCATCCATTCTGAATGTCAGACTTGCTGAATCAAGTATTCTCGGCTGCATGTTCTTCTCATTTAGTGCCCTCAATACGACTTGCCAGCCCTTTCTGGCTTCCTAGGTTTCTGTGGATACGTCTGACGTATTCTGATGGTCCTTCCTCTGTATGAAAGGAATCTCTTCCCCTTAGCTGCCCTTAAGACATCCTCTCCAAATTTATGACTCATGAATTTCACAATTATTGCCTAGAGGTCTTTCTAAACTCGTTGATCTTGGAGGGAGTATCCTCTCTGCCTCTGGGACATAAACACTTGTTCCAGTCCCCAGACTAGGGAAATTTTCATCCAGTATTTGTTCAATTATATCTTCTAGTCTTCTCTCTCCACTCCCTCAGGGATCCCAATAATTCTGACATTGGAACGTTTCATGGTGTCATTTATTTCCCTAATTCTGTTTTCATGGCTTTTAAGCTGTTTGTCCCAGGCCTTCTCCTGATCCTTCTTTTCTATCAGTTTGTCTTCTAGATCACTAATTTGATCTTCTGCCTCACTTATCCTGGCTGTTAGAGTATTTAGATTAGATTAGATCTCATTGACAGCATTTTTAAGTTCTGTCAGATTAGCTCTTACTTCCGCCCTTACAGATTCTATGTTGCCACTAATGGCCTTCTCCAAACTAGCCATTGCCTGGATGATTGTTACTCTGACTTCCATTTCCAACATGTTGTTTTATGTTCATATCCAGTAGTTCTGTGGCAGAGGTCAGAGTCTCTGAATTTTCCCTCTGTTGGGTGTTCCTCCTCCTAGTCATTTTGGTGAGAGGTGGTTGAGGGGATGTATAGCTGAATATATCAACCACGATCCAGTCAAGGTGCACCTGGCACACAAGGGCTGTTTTGCTTCTTCAGAGGTCATGCCATTACCGCCACACATTACACATCCATGACCCTGTGGCAGCTGAACACCCTGATCTTCAGGCACAACCCAGGCAAGGACGGCCAGCATAGAATGTTCAGCATAAGATGTTTAGACTTGGAGCTGCTCCATCACATGAATAGGGTACAAAATAACAGCTGCAGCACAGGTGGTTGGGTCAGGACAGCCAGGTAGTCAACAGCAGTGCCCTCCAAGTTGGGGTTTGCTCATTCCTCGGTATAGGGTGCTGTTCAGATTTGCCAATCACAGTTTTAGTTCTGACATGTAAAGAGCTTGGAAATCACCACCACGCAATATAGACATCTTGCTGCAAAGGTTGGCAAGCTTAGCAGAAGCATGACACACAGGGCAAATGATATGTCAGAGATCCAAAAATAGCTGTTTGTGAATTTCAGAGAAGATCTTTGAAATATTATGACTGCTGCAATGAGCTATTCAAACGTGTTCATAAAGAGGGACCAAAATGGTAAGCCATCTCGAACTCTGAAGAAAATAGACTAATATAATCTGATGCTCTCTTGCAAACCACGGCTCTCTTGAGCATCTTTAGAGTACATTAAAATGTAGCTTATGACTTTCTTTGTTCAAATTATTGATGATCGCAGCTGCCCAGTGTCTGCTGGGGGCGACAGTGCAGGGCTGTGAAAATACACCCGCAAAGGCGGCAGTGGTGGAATGCCCAGGCTCCATGTATAAGTGCTACAAAATGATTTTTATATGGTATTTGGCCCACTGCCTGGCACAAAGTAGGTACCCAATTAGTACTAAATGAATATTTTATCCTTATAACCAAGAAAAAAAAATACATATATATATATATATATATATATATATACATACATGTATATATATACATGTGTGTGTGTGTGTGTGTGTGTATAAAGAAAAGGACCCAGAAGCTTTATCTGTTGCAGAATTGACCTAAAGGGTAGAACTCTCAATATGTATCAACCTTGTGGTATCTGTCTAAAAATACACCCCCAACAGATACATTCTCTCCAACCTCCCCTTGATGTTTTTCCTGGAAACACTTCCTCAAATTCCAAAACTTACATGTGCATGCATGTTTATTTATAATACTACCACATACCCACCAGCATAACTAAAAATAGAAAATAAAAACATGGCAAGTGTTGGCAGGAATGTCAAGCAACAGGAATGCTCAGATCTCCATTCTGCTGGTGGGAATATAAACTTGCACAGCCACTCTAGAAAACCATTTACCAGATCTACTGAGGATGAATGTATGTAAAACCTACAAACCCACAATTATACTCCCTGGTAAATATCTACAGAAATGCATAATATATTTACTAAAAGATATGTAAGAGGATATTCATAATAACCAAAAACTGGAAATAAATAAAATATTCATCAATAGTAAAATGGATTTATAGTAAAATATTGTTGTTATATCCTTACAAAGAAAATACAACATAGCAAAAACATGGGTAAATCTCATAAACATAATTATTGAGCAAAAGAAGAGACACACAAACTAATAATCCACACAGTTGGAACTAGGGGTAGTAGCTAACCTGGGGGATGAGAGAAGCAGAGTAATGAGGAGGAGAAAGGTGTACTGTATGTAGATTACATTTCAATATGGTCTTTAAAAAAAGGCCACATTATTCTAGTAAATGAATTCCCTGTGTTCCCTGAGTGGTTTCAGGAGCTATTTATAGGAATAGTTATGTGAAGAGTTTAATTAGACTGTGTTCCCCCTAAAAGTCTACTTGATACTGCCTGCACTGAAATAGGAGAAAGTGAGTACCTATGATTTCCATACAAAATCCCCCAACTAACTTTTTGATATTTTAAACCCCAGAGACGTATAAGGGCCCTCACTAACTCAGAATTTCTAGATTTTAACATTATCATATTGTTTTAAGTCATTTTACAAAGGAAATAAAACATCACGGGTAAATTAGAATTTCCTTTGACATACCCACTTCTGCTCTTATTTTTCTGTTAGCATACCTATAGGCAAACAATACTGTGTAATTTCAAATTTTTAAATAACATTGTGTAGACCAAAGAAACCATGTCCCTGGGCCAGTTTGATACTTAATATAGAACATAAAATTCTTCATTCAGAGGCTATATGAAAGTCTATGCTAAATATGAAAAGGGTGAAGAAACAGTAATCCTGCATATAATCACCTTGGTAAGAAGAAAGTTATTTCTTCAAGAGAAGGGTGAACTTTTTACTAACTTATCTAATAAGCTAAATTTTCGCCTCATAAAGTACCATCTCTTATTCTTCAATTCAAATCCCTCTTAACCTTAACGGCATATCATTTTATTATAATAAAAATCATTTTCAACTCTATGCCAATCTTTTGATTATGGCATAGGGTCCCATACCTTGTCTTCCAGGAATCAAAATAAGAAATCAAACTAGTATAGAAAAACAGAGAAGAAAAAGATTAATCTAATTAATTAATTAATGTAATTTTATTTTCATTCAAGTCATTATATTTTTCAAGGAAAACTCTATTTGAGTCCATTTCTATAAACATCCTTGGAAAACTGAGTAACTTCCCTGTTAAAATATGAATGTTATAGTCATGAAGAAACAGAAAATGTTAAATTATAAACATAAAAATACTTTTTCAGTAACATTGCTCTTAAATATCTTATTTTTTAAAATTACAAATCAGGGACACCTGGGTGGCTCAGTTGGTTAAGCAGCTGCCTTCGGCTCAGGTCATGATCCCAGCATCTTGGGATCGAGTCCCACATGGGGCTCCTTGCTCGGCAAGGAGCCTGCTTCTCCCTCTGCCTCTGCCTGCCATTCTGTCTGCCTGTATTCGCTCTCTCTCCCTCTCTCTCTCTGACAAAAAAAAAAAAAAAAAAAAACTTACAAATCAAAAGATTTAATATGCTTTAAAACAATTAACATGCCTTAAAACAGGCAAGTAAGCAGACTGAAGGCCCCTAAATATGAGTGTTCCCAAATGGAGTTTTGCCTTGTTGGGCAGCTCCAGTCTTCCTAGTTACTGTATTCCTGCAGGAAAGGAAAATGCCTTGGTTTTTTTAATGTTATTCATCGCCAGGAAACTCATTGCCTTACTGGCTTCAACTGGCAGAACATGCACGGGGAAAGAGAAGTGTGTTAACATTTTAAGTAATATGCCACTTAATTCTAACTCCAAAAGTTCCAACAACTCTCCACATAATTAAACAGAACAAATATTGAGTCTAGATTGTAAAATAAACACTTTGATTTTAACCTTACCTACGCAGTAATTCTCTGAGTTTCACAAAAAGCTCTTTACTTTGAAAATGTAGAAAAATCAATGCTTGAGTTATCTTCAATAACTCTACTGGTTTATAGTTATCCAAATGTTTACACAGGATGGAAGCAATTCTATAAAGAATGAGAAAACATATATTACAATCAATTCATTCATTTAGGTCTTAAATATTTACTGAAGAGTTCTTTCATGCCAGACATGCTCTGTGCCAAAGAAACAGCAATGAATGAAATAAGTTTTTCTGCTCTTGAAGATCAGTCTCAAAATGGTGACAGACATGTAAACAATTAAAATAGAATGATACAAGAGCTACCAATAAAGTGTGAATGAAATAATATTTAATTATTAATAGTAAGAGGGGAGAAAAGCATGAAGTTTCACTTTCTAAATTAAAAAAAATTCAGAACAGCCATTAAATTCCACATTTTCCCTGCAAAGAAATCTTTACCAAGAGTTATTAACAATTATCAAAACTGATTTTCTCCCTTAATTCACTTGCTCTCTAATGGAATGGATTAAAAGCAATGAGAAATGCTAAGAGGGAGTATGCTGGAATAAATGGGGCAGAATGAATACCTTAAAAAGGATCATATAATAGATAATAAAACATTAAGTATATATAATCTTAACTATGTATTTTTCTTCTTAAATTTCTTTTTAAAAAAGACAATATATGGCAGTATGATTTCAAGGAAACTGTGGTGTGAACCAATTCAAGTTCACATAGATGCTCTCCACTTCCCTAGATTATGATGCTCTACTTGAAAATAACAGCAGCAGCAAATGAAATGAAAAATGTTATATAAATGATTTAAAAACCTTTATTTTTAAAATCTGAACTATACAGATAATAAAAAAATGCTCTAAGTGTTAATTCCTTATTTCTTCAAAATCAACAGATAGATTATAGGAAAAAAAACATAATGCATCCCCAAGAAAAATAGTTACTTATGGATGACAAGCAAAGGTAACACCATGAATTTCAGGAAAGACTACTTTTTAATCAGATGTGAATTTCGGCTTTCCATCTCTTCCATTGCTCCCATGACTGCTAGGGCCTGCTGGCTGGTTAGCTCCTCTGACATCAATAATAGAGTTGATTTAAGTCTAGAAGTAAAGAAAAATGTTTTTATGTTGAAAAACTGATGACTAGCTTATAAAAAGTTCTTTTTTAAAACAAATTCGTAGGTAGGGTGCCTGGGTGGCTCAGTAGGTTAAGCAGCTGCCTTTGGCTCAGGTCATAATTCGAGGGTACTGGGATAAAGCCTCATGTGGGGCTCCCTGCTCAGCAGGGAGCCTTCATCTTCCTTTCTCTCTGCCTCTGTCAATCCCCTTGCTCATTCTATCTCTAATAAATAAAATCTTAAAAAAAAATAAAATAAGTTATTAGGTAATGAATAGAAAAGAAGTACAAACAAAAACTGAATTCAATATGCAGTATCAATTTTCTCCCCACGTGATAGGGGATAATATAAATGATTGAATAAAGAAAAATACACCATTTTTATCAAAGGAATTAAGGCTTCAGTATGCTCTAATCTTAAACTGTCTCTTAAAGAAATATAGACAAAAGGTTTTTAACTTGATACTCAAATAAGGTCATAATGATTATAAAATACAATTCAGTGAAATTATTCAGTACTACAGAGCTAAAGAACTAAAAACTAACATTCTAACGATATCCCAATTATCTTAAATTGAGTAAGATCTAATCAGAAAGTCAATACACCTGCATATTAACAGAAATTTCATACACTAAATACTTGCTGTGACACTATAAAATGAAAATTTAAAAAGACAATCCATTCTTAAACCACCCAAAGTAGTGCATACACTAATACAAGTAACTATGTTTAATTTTATCTTTTAGAATAATTTCTTTTTTAATATTTTATTTATTTGAGACAAAGAGAGAGCACACAACCATGGGGAGCAGCAGAGGGAGAAGGAGAAGCAGGCTCCCACTGAGCAGGGAGCCCAGTGCAGGTGGGGCTCCACCCCATGACCCCAGGATCACAATGTGAGTAGAAGGCAGACACTTAAACAACTGCCACCCAGGTGCCCCTATACAGTAATTTAGAAAACAAGCCCAAAACATAAAATCTGAAGGTAATAGGATAAATTAATTTTCTGTTCATACTGGATAGCTCTACACCATCATTTTCAACAACCTTATCAAACATTTCAAACCCAGCTTCTACTCAAAGCTTTTCCCAGTCATTTATGTCCACATTTTTCTCTCATTTTCCTATCTACTATTTCTATCACTAATCTGAGTACCTATTTGTAACGGTATTGCAATATCATGGTATTTACACATTTTAATTATATATACATTTCTATCCTCCTGGTTGGAATATAAATTCCTTGAAGGCAGGGAGCCAGTTAAATTCAACTCTTGTACTGCTTTAGCATATGAGATTCCAACAGTACTTGGTGGCAATAAATAAATAAATTCAATAAAATCTCTTTAAGTAGTCATCTTGTTCCCATCTTGATACAATCTCTTAAAATGTATCCTTAAATATCTTTATATAACTCAAAGGACACTTAAAAATAAAACTCTCCGTGAATCTTTGGTAAGAGAGTAATGACATAGATAACCTCTATTATACAACGTTTGGAACCCCTGCTTAACTGAATCTACCAATCATACTTATTTCTTTACTCATACTTAGGAATCATACATTAATTTAATGTTAGCCCATCTTTATATCCCAAACAATTCTATCTACATCAATATCTGGTAAAACTGGGAATTTTTAAAAGATAGGGAAAAGAAGAAATTCACTCCAACCCGATAAGGGAACATTTACCAAGGTGCTTAAACAATCTATGACTTTGATGACGAATATGAAGACAACAAAGAACAGAATGGTCCATTGTTAGGATTATTATAATTATAATTCTGAATATTCTACACCCCATACTAGAGGTGGGAAAGTCTTATATCTGTGTGTAGTGTCAGTCATCTGGCCCAGGAAGGGAGAATAAAAACACTTAAATGGCATTCTCTAGAGAGAATATCCATCTCCCTATCCCTTCTTATGTTGGCCACCACCATGGAGTTATTGGTCCTTTCTCAGAATTTAACAGTAAATTGAGTTTGAGATGTAAATTAAAACAATCAGAAGGGATCAAAGAGCAGACATAAGAGATTATTCTCCCTTCCAGAGCTGCATGGGGTAATATATGTGCCTTCCAGAACTTCAAGGTCTAAGCTTGCGAGGTTCCATTCAATTACAACAAGAAAAGTAAAGCAATTTTAACTGAACTTACTGTTTCTTTTCTTCAGGTCCTGCAATGGGTCCCAGTGCTACAAACAGTTTTACAAAGCCATCAGGGTGATCAAACAGAGGAATCATATCAGTTAGCCTCTTTTTAGCCATTTTAATAAATTCAAAACTATGAAACTGTAAAGAGTGATATAGACTAAGTATTTTACTGATGGAATCCAAATCAAGGTCGTTCATATTGCTTAAAAACACTTCATTACACCTTTCTAATAGTGGGTAATAACTATATCTAATATTTCGAAGAAATATTACTATTCTTCTTGCAACGTTGACCTGAGAAGAATCTATGGTATCAAAAAGATGTTCTGTTTTGTTCACTAATTGTTCCCGAAAACGCTGTGATATTAAAGAAGATATGCTGACCATCAATACAGACAAGGACCTAAAAAGGAAAAAGATGCAAAAATTTTCACCTTATTTAAGAATAAAGAACAATCCTAAGACTAAATGATTCGATATGGAAAAGAACTAGTTAAAATATTACAGGTTTTATACCACAGAATTTTGCCTTTATATATTCTTATGGGGCCTCCTAGTAATCAAATGTAGATTTTTAAAAATTTGCAATAATATCTTTTGTTAAGTGTACATAATATCTCATTCTATAGATAACTGCCTTGAAGGAAAATATTTTAGTGAAATTCACTCAGAAATCACTTTGGACCAATAGCCCATGAATGCAACATTAAAAATCTCAATTTTTATTTTTGGCAATAGACTTCACTTTGTTTGTTACTCCTTTCTCTTTGTATCTGTAACTTACTAATAAAAATCTTGGCAAAATATTTCTCACTAATAAATGATTTCATATTTTTTAATGTCTTATGCTAGGCAGATAGTAATATATGACAGTAAGTACTGAATATAACATAGCATTTACTATTTCTTCACTAAAAAATACTTTTAGGAAACATAAATCACTCCTCCAGGCATTGAGGGAGACATCAAAATTACAAAGGTGAGGTCCCTGCTTTCAAAACACAGATCTTACATAATACAAAAATCAGAAAACCACAAATACAAGAATGTACCCATAATGGATAAGAAATGCAAAATGGAAAAGGTATATAACAAATGCTCAAGGATGATAATTATAAAACATCTACAGAAAAAATGTAAACCATCTCAACCCTTACGACAAGGGGACTGTTTGCATTTATTTTTGTTTCCAAATTTCTTCAACCTTTTTAATAAAACAAATATATTTTTAAAACCCAGTTGTATAATACTTTGACTTCTCGACTCAAGTGTTTGATGTTAATATTAAGCAACATTAATTGGTAACTTAGTATTGCTATTTCATTTAACCATTAAGCCTCTGAAATGATTTTTTAAATTTTATGTATATTTGTAATTGCAGTTTAGAGTAGGGAAATATCCAAAGATTTTATTAGATTCTCAAAGGGGCCTACAAGAATTTTTTAAAGTTAAAAAAATTTACACTGATTTTTATTTTCTCTGCTTTTACAAGCTACGTTGCTCTATGTTTATAAAAATATATATATAACATAAAACTTACCATTTTAAGCATTTTAAGTATACAGTTCAGTGGTATTAAGTATATTCACATTATTCTATAATCATTACTACTATCCACCTGCCGAACTTCCTCATCTTCTCAAAAACTCCTTACCCATTTAAACAGTAACTCTCAATTCTTCACACCTGTTAGCCCCTAGCAAAAACCATTCTACTTTCTGCTTTTATGAATGTGACTACTCTGGGAGCTCATTTAAGTGGAGTCATACAATATTTGTCCTTTTGTGTTTGGCTTAGCATAATGTCACCCATGTTGTAGCATGCATCAGAATTTCCTTCCTTTTTAAGGCTGGATAATATCCCATTGTAGCTATATATCACATTTTGATTATTCATTCATCTATCAATGAACATTTAGGTTATTTCCACCTTTTGACTATTACAACTAAAGCTGCTATGAACACTGAAGTATGCTACAGACTAAACTGTCCCCTCACAAAACTCCATATATTAAAGTCCTAGCCCTCGATGTGACTGTATTTGGAGACAGGGTCTTTAGGATGGTAATTAAAGTTAAATGAGGTCACTGGGAGCAGCAAACTTTTAAGCTTTTACAGTAAAGTAAAATCTCAAATATTTCACAGATCTCAACAATATCATGTTCTATTTTAATACTTTATCTCTAATTCCCACAGCAACATTGCAAAGAAGATTCCAAAGTAGTACTCTTTTATAGATAACAATACTAAAGTTTCAAGAGATTAAAGTCACATAGGAAGTAAGTGGTAAATCTAAGTGTATATGTATCCAAAGCCCAGATCTATCATATATTTACCTTAAGTACATTTACCTTAAGTCCTCTATGGTTTCCAGGTTCTTATGTACAATAGCGGCTATTTTTCCCATTAGTGGACTAAAATACAAATGTTGACTTGCTAGGCAAGAGGAAAATTTTGACAGCACATTAATATCAAACCTATTAAAGGAAATATACAAAGGATATCATTACTATTTACTTTCACTTAAAACAATATACAATTATAAATTAATTTATATAATTATAAATTAAACACAATACAATTATAAAATAAAAAGTCATTCATCTATCAATGAACATTCAGAAGTATTAATATACTAATACATTACTAACATAAAAGGAATATTTTTTAAATATTGATTTTTTTTTACTATTATAAAAGTATAAAAGCTAACAATTAAAAAGCCAGATACTATTGGAAGATTTATTTTTTTTTTTAAAGATTTTATTTATTTGACAGAGAGAGTTCACAAGTAGGCAGAGAGGCAGGCAGAGAGAGAGAGGAGGAAGCAGGCTCCCTGCTGAGCAGAGAGCCTGATGCGGGACTCGATCCCAGGACTTGGAGATCATGACCTGAGCCGAAGGCAGCGGCTTAACCCACTGAGCCACCCAGGCGCCCCTATTGGAAGATTTTTTAAAGGGAAAAATCAGTTCAAACTATTCGAATCATTAATCTATTCATTTTTTGAGGTGACAGATCAATTTCAACATAAGATTCTACATTAACAAAACAACCACTACTATAACAAGACTGTGAATTTTTCTATAGGAAAAATGATTCCATTTCTTCAACAAGAAAATGGCAAGACAAAAGAGAAGGAAGGAGAATTGTTATAGATTTAAAAAAAAAAGAAAAAAAGAACTCAGAATTCACTAAACAGGCATAAAGGAGTCCACAGGAGCACAATATATTAATAGCAAAAAACTTGAAACAATCTAAATATCTATTAAAAATACACTGGATAAATTGTACTTATTCATAAAATGCCACACAACAATAAAAAAAAAAAAACAGCTGAATCATTTAAATCATGGAGGAATCTTTAAAACAAATACATGCTAATTACCCTTCCTAGAGTCCTTAATATAGTGTTAACTCATAATGTGTCCTAGTTGAATCATTCCAAATTATGTTTACATAACATTTATAAACATTTTAACAAAATATTGGTTAATAGCTAATGTAGTAACAAAAAATTAACATAATAGGCCACAGCGACCAAGAAAACCATGAGTTAATGTTATTTTATGATACTACTAAAAATTCTACATAGAAAATATAATTAGAGTTTTAAAAATTTTTAAATATTATCAATATGAAAAAATGAAAGTATCACTAAAAATAAAAAACATCATATAGAATAAAATCTTCTAAGCTATTTTGAAATGAAAAAGTAAAGAGAAATGCCTGGTTGACTGGAAAGTACAACTGTAATTTGAAATTGAACTATTTAACAGAAAAACAAAAAAAAAGCATCTATTTTACAACTGATTTGTTCATGCAGCATAATATACATAACAATGCTGCTTTAAAGAACAATTTTTAAAATTTGAGCTATTGGCAACAATGACCAAATTTAACCCAAAAATCCAGTTTGGACTGCTCACAAAAGAAATAAGGTATCTCTCCTTACTGCGCACAAAAGAAGTAAGATATTTCTCCTTTCTCTCAAAAAAAGTTAGTTACAGATAAAGAGAATGCAAAAATGGTGAAGAGAAGACAGATGGGTTTAGGTCACGAGACTTACTAGAATCATAATTCAGTAAACGTAGAATTTCTCAAGCCAGAGAACTGTTTGATCCTATTTAATTTAATCTAGTACATAACAACAAAGGCCTAAAGGACTCACCCATATATAACTACAGTTTTAAGAATGTGTCATGGTTTATACTTTAAGAAGCAATATGTTGAGGGACGCCTGGGTGGCTCAGTTGGTTAAGCAGCTCAGGTCATGATCCCAGCGTCCTGGGATCGAGTCCCACATCGGGCTCCTTGCTCAGCAGGGAGCCTGCTTCTCCCTCAGCCTCTGCCTGCCATTCTGTCTGCCTGTGCTCGCTCTCTCTCCCTCTCTCTCTGAAGAATAAATAAAAATCTTAAAAAAAAAAAAAAAAAAAAAAAGAAGAAGCAATATGTTGAAAGGCTTAAGATGGAGTAATAATAACCAGTGTTGAGCCTGCTCCTCTCTGTCTACAGGTTAAATCCTGTTGTTTCTTCTGCACCTTAATCAATCCTTTCCTTTCTGCCCTAGGTTTCTACTTGGTTTAGGAGAGATGTTATGTGTTTTGTTGGTTTTGTTTTTTCACTTTTTAATCCCCATTTCCTACTTTGGCCACTCCCCCCCCCCCCCACACACACACACACTCACTTCCCTTGTGGTAACCATCTGTTTGTTCTCCATAACTAACAGTCTATTTCTTGGTTTGTCTCTCCTTTCTTTCTTTTCCCTTTGCTCATTTGTTTTGTTTCTTAAATTCCACATATGAGTGAGAGTATATGTTATTTGTCTTTCTCTTATTTCACTTAGCATTATACTCCTTAGCTTCATCCATGTTGTTGCAAATGGTAAGATTTCATTCTTTTTAAAAACTGAATAATATTCTATCATTTAAAGGTACTGTATCTTCTTCAGCCACCCACCTATTGCACAGCTTCCATAGTTTGACTATTGTAAATAAAGGGGCTATAAACATTGGAGTGTATGTATCCCTTTGAATTGGTGTTCTTACATTTTGGGGGTAAATACCCAGTAGTGCCAATACTGGATCATAGGGTAGCTCTATTTTTAACTTTTTGAGGAAACTCCATACTGTTTTCCACAGTAAAATGCACAAGTTTACATTCCCACCAACAGTGCAAGAGGGCTCCTCATTCTCCAAATCCTCAACAACACCTGTTTCTTGTGTTGTTGATTTTAGCCATTCTGACAGGTGTGAGGAATTATCTCATTGTAGTTTTGATTTGCATTTCCACAATGATGAGTGATGTTGAGCATCTTTTCATGTGTCTGTTAGCCATCTGGATGTCTTCTTTGAAGAAATGTCTGTTCATGTCTTTGCCCATTTTTAATTAGGTTATTTGTTTTTGGTGTGTTCAATTGTATCAGTTCTTTATTTATTTTGGATACTAACCCTTTATGGGATATGTCCTTTGCAAATATCTTCTCCCACTCAGTAAGCTGCCTTTTAGTTTTGGTGATTATTTCCTTTACTATGCAAAAGCTTTTTTTTTTTTAAGAATTTATTTATTTATTCGACAGAGAGAAATCACAAGTAGGCAGAGAGGCAGGCAGAGAGAGGAGGGAAGCAGGCTCCCCACTGAGCAGAGAGCCCGATGTGGGGCTCTATCCCAGGACCCTGAGATCATGACCTGAGCCAAAGGCAGAGGCTTTAACCCACTGAGCCACCCAGGCGCCCCTATGCAAAAGCTTTTTATTTTGATATAGTCCCAATAGTTTATTTTTGCTTTTATTTTCCCTCACTCAGGAGATGTATCTAGAAAAATGATGGTATGACCACTGTCAGAGAAATTACTGGCTATGCTCTCTTCAAGGATTTATATGGCTTCAGGTTTCACATTTAGGTCTTTAATCCATTTTGAGTTAATTTTGGTGTATGGTAAAAAAAAAAAAAAAAAGGTGTTTCTGTCTGTTGGACAGACTGTCTTTTGCCCATTTGATATTGATTCCTCCTTTGTCAAATATTAATTGGCCATGTAACTGTGGGCTTATTCCATTGATCTGTCTAGTTTTATGCCAGTACCATATTGTTTTAATTACTACTGCTTTATCATATAACTTGAAATCTGAAATTGTGATACCTTCAGTTTTGTTTTTCTTTTTCAAGATTGCTTTGGCTATTAGAGGTCTTCTGTAGCTCCATACAAATTTTAGGATTGTGTGTTCTGGTTCTGTGAAAAATGCTGTTGATATCTGATAGGGATTGCATTAAGTCTGTAGACTGCTTTGGCTAGTACAGACATTTTTACCAATATTTGTTCTTCCAATCCATGAACATGAATGTCTTTCCTTTTTTTACATTATTGATGGAGTCTTTTTTTTAAAAAAATATTTCACTTATTTATTTGACAGAGAGAGATCACAAGTAGGCAGAAAGGCAGGCAGAGAGAGAGGGGGGAAGCAGGCTCCCTCCTGAGGGGCTCAATCCCAGGACCCTGAGATCACGACCTGAGCCAAAGGCAGAGGCCCAACCCACTGAGCCACCCAGGCACCCCACATTATTGATGGAGTCTTTAAGGTTTTTCTATATTTAGTATCATGTCATCTGCAAATTTTGAGAGTTTTACTGCTTCCTTTAAATTTGGAAGCTTTTTATTTCTTTATGTTGGCTAACTGCTGTAGCTACGACTTCCAGTAGTATGCTGAATAAAGGTGGTGTTGTCTTGTCCTGACCTTAGGGGAAAAGGTCTCAGTTTTTCACTCTTGAGAATGATGTTGGCTATGGGTTTTTCATATAAAGTTTTTTTGATGTTGAGCTTTGTTGCCTCTAGACCTAATTTGCAGAGGATTTTGATCATGAATGGATGTTGTACCTTGTCAAATGCTTTTTCTAAATCTAATGAAGTGGCCAGTTTTTATCCTTTCTTCTACTGGTGATGTATCACATTGATTATTTTGTGAATATTAAACCACCCTTGTATTCCTAGAATAAATCCCACTTGATTGTGACATATTATTTTTTAATGTATTATTGATCCAATTTGCTAATATTTCATTGAGGATTTTTGCATTTATATGCATTAGAGATGCTGGCCTGTAGTTCCCTTTTTTGGTGGTGTCTTTATCTGATTTTGGTATCAGTGTTGACACTGGCCTCATGGAATGAATTTGGAAGTTTTCCTTCCTCTTCTATTTTTTGGAATAGTTTGAGAGTAATAGATATTAACTCTACTTTAAATGTTTAGTGGAATTCGCTTGTGAAGGCATTTGGTCCTGGACTTCTGATTTTTATTTTTTTGATTAACTGATTCAGTTTCATTGCTGGTAATCAGTCTGTTCAAATTTTTTATTTCCTCCTGCTTTAGTTTTGGTAAGTTATATGTTTCTAAGAATTTATTCATTTCTTCTAAGTTGTCCAATTTGTTGGCATATAGGCTTTCATATTATAGTTGTCTGTATTTCTGTGGTGTTGGTACTCTTTTTAAAACATTTTATTCATTTTACAGAGAGACAGAGGGCATGAGCAATGGGATGGCAGAGGGGAAGGGAGAGAGAGAATCCTAAACAGACTCCCTGCTAATCACGGAGTCTGACACAGAGCTCAATCCAAGAACCATGATATCTTGACCTAAGCCAAAAACCCAAGACTTGGACACTTAAGTGACTGAGCCACCCAAACACTACCTGTGGTGTTGGTTGTTATTTCTTCTTTTTCATTAGTGATTTTATTTGGTTTCTCTCTCTCTTTTGCTCGCTCTCTCTGATAACTCCAGCTAGAGGTTTATCAATATTATCAATCTTTCCAAAAAACACGTTCCTGGTTTCATTGACCTTTCTATTGTATATTTTAGTTTCTATATCATTTATTTCCTATCTAACCTTCATCATTTCCTTCCTTTTGCTCAGTATGGGTTTTGTTTGTTCTTCTTTTTCTAACTTCTTTAGGTGTAAGGTTACATTGTTTGAGATTTTTCTTGCTTCTTGATGTCAGCCTGTATTACTATAAACTTCCCTCCTCAAGACTTCTGCTGCATCCCAAAGATCTTGGAAACTTGGCTTTTAATTTTCATTTGTTTCTTTTTTTTTTTTTTTTTTTTTTTTTTTTTTAAAGATTTTATTTATTTATTTGACAGACAGAGATCACAAGTAGGCAGAGAGGCAGACAGAGAGAGAGGAGGAAGCAGGCTTCCTGCTGAGCAGAGAGCCCGATGCGGGGCTCGATCCCAGGACCCCGGGATCATGACCTGAGCCGAAGGCAGAGGCTTTAACCCACTGAGCCACCCAGGCGCCCCAATTTTCATTTGTTTCAATGTTATTTTTGATTTATTTGACTTCTTGGTTCATCAATTCATTATTTAGTAACATGTATTTGTGCTCTTTGTGTTCATGTATTTTGCTCTTTGTGTTCCATGGTTTTCATTTTATTTTTTATCAAGGTGTAATTGACATTTGACATTACATTAGTTTCAGTATGAATTTACATTTATTGATATTTGTATATGAATTAATATTTATATATACTGTGAAATGATTACCCCAGTAAGTCCAGTTTACTCTTGTTATCATATAAAGTTACATAATAATATGTAACATAATATCATTGACTAAGGTCACCATGCTGTACATTGCAACCCTATGACTTGTGACTGGAAATTTGTACCTCCTGCCCACCACCTTCTCTTATTTTGCCCATCTTCCAATGACACTCCCCTCTGGCAACCATCAATCTATTCTCTGCCTTTGTAAGTTTTCTTTTGTTCACTCATTTTTTTAAATTTCCATATATAAATGAAATCATATTGTCTTTGTCTGATTTATTTTACTTGGCCTAATATCCACAATGTCCCTCCATGTGTTTACAAATGGTAAGATTTCATTCTTTATTATGGCTGGGTAATATTATATGTATGTGTTCATGTATGCACACACACCACATCTTTATCCATTCATCCATTGGTGAACACTCTGGTTGTTTCCATATCTTGAATATTATCAATGATGCTGCCATGAACATACATTTTTTTTTTAGTATTTTTATTTACTTTGGATAAATACCCAGAAGTGGACTTGTTGGATCATATGGTGATTCTGCTTTTAGTTTTTGTGGTAACTCCATAATGTCTTCCATAGTGACTCTACCAATTTATATTCCCACCAATAGTGCAAGAGGGCTCCCTTTTCCTCAAATCCTCACCAACACTTGTTACTTCTTGTCTTTTTGATAATGGCCATTCTAACAATAGTGAGATGATACCTCACAGTGGTTCTGATTTGCAATTCCAATATTAGTGATGTTAGAAATATTTTCATGTGCCCATTGGCCATCTGTGTCTTCTTTGGAAGATGATCTATTCAGGTTCTCTATCCATGTTAATTAATTAATCAGATTGTTGTTGTTATTGAGTTGTAGGAGTTCTCCATATATTTTGGATATTAACCCCTATTCAGATATATGATTTGCAAAGATCTCTTCCCATTCAGTAGGTTGCCTTTTTATTTTGTTGATGATTTTCTTCACTGTGCAAAAGTTTTTTAGTTTAATGTAGTCTACTAGGCTTATTTTGCTTTTGTTGACATTGCCCTTGGCCTTTATGATGATGAGGGGCATTCCCTATCTACCAACTTTGTAGAGAGTTTGCTTTGTTTTCTTTTTTTATCATAAGTAGTTGTTAAATTGTGTCAAATGCTTTTTCTGCATCTATTGAGATGTTCATATAATTTTTATCCTCCAGTTCATTAATGTGGTGTATCACATTGATTGATTTGTGGATGTTCAACCATCCTTGCATCCTTGGAATAAATCTCACTTGACAATGGTATATGATCTTTTTAATGTATTACTAAATTTGGCCTGCTAATATTTTGTTCAGGATTTTTACATCTATTTCATTAGGGATCTGACTTGTAATTTTCTTTTTCTACAGTGTCCTTGTCTGCTTTTGGTATTGGAGTAATGCTGGCCTTGTAAAATGAGTTTGGAAGGGTTCCCTCCTCTTCAGATTTCTGGGAGAGCTTGAAAAGAATAGGAATTAAATCCTCTTTGAAAGTTTGGTAGGGGCGCCTGGGTGGCTCAGTGGGTTAAAGCCTCTGCCTTCAGCTCAGGTCATGATCCCAGGGTCCTGGGATCGAGCCCCGCATCGGGCTCTCTGCTCATCGGGGAGCCTGCTTCCTCCTCTCTCTCTCTGCCTGCCTCTCTGCCTACTTGTGATCTCTGTCAAATAAATAAATAAAAATCTTTAAAAAAAAAAAAAAAAAAGAAAGTTTGGTAGAATTCACCACTGAAACTGTCTTCTCCTGGACTCCTGTTTGTTGGGAGTTTTCAAAATTCATTCATTCCTTCATTCATTTATTTTATTTTATTGTGTTATGTTAGTGACCATACAGTACATCATTGGTTTTTGAACAAACAGTGTTCCATGATTCACTGTTTGCATATAACATCCAGTGCTCCATACAATCCATGCCCTCCTTAATACTCATCATGAGGCTTACCCATCTCCCTAGTCCCCTCCCTTCTAAAACCTTCAGTTTGTTTTCCCAAGTCCATAGTCTCTCATGGTTCGTCTCCCACTCTGTTGGGAGTTTTTTGATTACTGATTCAATCTCCTTGCTAGTAATTGGTCATTATTTAGTCTTGGAAGACTGTTTCTAGGAACTTACCATTTCTTCTAAGTTGTCCAATTTATTGGCCTCTCACTAGCCTTTGTATTATTTTGGTATCAGTTATAATGTTCCCTCTTTCATTTCAGATTTCATTTATTTAAGTTCTTTTTCCTAGTAAATAGTTAAAGGTTTATCAACTGTTTACTTTTTAAAAAAAACAGCTTAGTTTCATTGATCTTTTCCTTTTTTTCTTTTTAAGATTTTATTTATTTGAGAGACAGAGTGCACAAGTGGGCCAGGGCTGGGGGAAAAGGAGAGGGAGGCTTCCCACTGAGTGGGGAGCCCGATGTGGGGCTCAATCCCAGGACCCCAAGATCATGACCTGAGTCAAAGGCAGATGCTTAACCACCTGAACCACCTAGGTGTCCCTCACTGGTCTTTTCTATTTTCTCTCTAGTCTATTTTTTTATTTGAGAGAGAGAGAGAGGGCAAGCATGCGTACAAGTTGGGGGGGGGGGCAGAGAAGGAGGGAGCAAGAAAGAATCTCAAACTGACTCCATGCTGAGAGCAGAGCCCAATTGGGACTCAATCTCATAACCTGAGATCACGACCTGAGCTGAAACCAAGAGTCAAACACTTAGCCGACCCAGCCACACAGGTGCCCCTTTTTAGTCTCTACGTCATTTATTTCTTCTCTGACCTTTGTTATTTCCTTCCTTCTACTAACTTTGGGCTTCCTTTGCTCTTTGATTTCTAGTTCGTTTAGGGAGAAAGTTGGATTATTTCAGATTTTACTTGTTTCCTGAAGTAGGTCTCTATCACTACAAACTTCCCTGTTAGAAATGCTTTTGCTGCAGATTTTGGAAAGCTATATTTTCATTTTCATTTATCAAGGTATTTTTTAAATTTCTCCTTCAGTTTCTTTTTTTTAAAGATTTTGTTTATTTATTTGACAGAGATCACAAGTAGGCAGAGAGGCAGGCAGAGAGAGGGGAGGAAGCAGGCTCCCCACTGAGCAGAAAGCCTGATGTGGGGCTCAATCCCAGGACCCTGAGATCATGATCTGAGCCAAAGGCAGAGGCCCTAACCCACTGAGCCACCCAGGCACCTTTCTCCTTCAATTTCTTAATTGATCCATTGGTTGTCTGGTGGCATGTTGTTAAATATCTACATATTTGTAATTTTTCCAGGTTTTTTAGTGATTGATTTCCACTGTCATATCACTGTGGTCTTAAAAGATGCTTGAGAGGGTTTCAATCTTCCAAAATTTCTTGAGACTTGTTTTGTAGCCAAACATATTATTAATCCTGGAGAATGTTCCACTTGAGAGGAATATGTATTCTGCTGCTTTTTGGTAGAATGTTCCACATATACCTAAATTCATCTGGCCTGACGTGTTTTAAGGCTGATGTTTCCTTATTATTCCTGTATGCATTGATGTAAGTGGGATATTGAAGGCCCTTATTATCATTGGATTGATGTCAATTTCTCTCTTTAGATCTGTTAATATTGCTTTATACTTCTAGGTGCCCCTATGTTGGGTGCATAAATATTTACAAATGTTGTATCTTCTTGCTAGATTGAGTCCTTTATCATTATGTGATGCCCACCTTTTTCTTTTATTAGTCTATTTTAAGTCTACTTTGTCTGATGTAAGAATAGCTACCCCAGCTTACTTTTGGTTTCCATTTGCATGAAACAACTTTTTCCATTTCTTCACTTTTAACCTGTATGTGTCAATACATCTGAGGGGAGCCTCTTATAGGCAGCATATAGATGGATCTTGCTTTTTTTTTTTTTTAATCCATTCAGCCACTCTATATCTTTTGATTGAAGAATTTAGTCCGTTTTGGAGGGTTGGGGGTTTGCTCTTTTCATCAAAACATTATTAAATGAATAACCATATGTGGCCTGAGCTGTATATGAGCTATTGGAGGCTTACGTCCTTAGCTAAAACCAGGAAAACTGCTTCCCCTTCCTCATGTTCACAGAGCAGCTAGTGTTCATAGTTGTGCAGCCTTATGGCCTGCAAAAGGGGTAGGTATCCAAAAGCAAGATTCTGCTGAACTGAAATGGAGCCAGGGATGAGGGCACTGAGACAACCCCTCTAGGTGGTGATCTTGTGCTCTGCAGACAGATGGGGAACATGAAGGTTCTTTTCTGGCTAGGATGTGGCACATAATTGATGGAAAAGAAAGGCAGAGAGGCTGGGGAAGAGATATCAGAATTGCTCTTTATTGACCTAGTAGTAGGTTCTGCAGTAGAGCCCCATCAGGTTTAAGGGCATTTTTTCTTTTTCGTCTTTCTGCAACTTCTCCTACGGCTTAAGCTGCCATGCCTGCAACCTAGCATCCATTTCCCCTGACAGCAGTACAATTCATCTTGCAAACTTCTCCCTTTGGGCTTTTCTTTGAACCTAGCCTTTCACTGGAAGTGCAGGGGAGCCATCTGTCTAGGACCAGTTTGGGAACTCAAGGGGCCTATAGCCAGAGGGGTTGGCAGCCAGGCTCTGCCTGGGTGGAGAGTCTGGTGAAGATTCAGCCCAGCCTCCAGTCCCCCAGTTCTCCCTAGACTGGCACTCAATGGAGTTCTTACTGGCTTCCCACCAGAGCCACCGCTCTGCCATGCAGTTCAGGACACCTAAAGCAACTCTGCTGAGGCCACAGAGCTAGAAGTGGGCGTCAGTCCATTTATGTTTAAAATAATTATAGATGGGTATCTACTCATTGTCATTTTGTTATCTGTTTTCTGGCTGTAGTTCTTTACTTTCATATGTTTCTTGTCACCAATTGGCCTTTCTTTTCAACTTGGAAGTACCTTTAATGTCTTAAAAGTCTAGTTGAGTAGTGGTGAACTTGTTCAGTTTTTGTTTGTCTGGAAAACTTTCTCTCCTTCAATTGTGAATGATAACCTTCTCAGGTATAGTCTTGGTTAGAAGTTTTTTTGCTTTCAGCACTCTGAATATATCACATGACTCCCCTCTGACTTGCAAAGTTTCTGCTGAAAAACCTGATAAGAATCTTGGGCTTGGGGGTAAGAGGGAGAGTCCCTTGTACAAAACAAGCTGTTTTTCTCTTGCTACTTTTAAGATTCTCTAACTTTTGATGTTTTAATTATAATGTGTCTTGGTGTGAATCTCTTGGGTTCACCTTATTTGGAACTCTTTGGGACTCCTAGATCTAAATGTCTGTTTCCTTCCCCAGGTTAGTGAAGTTTTCAGCTATTATTTCTTCCAATAAGTTTTCTATCCCTCTCTCCTCTCTTTCTGGGACACCTATGATGAGAACATTATTTCACATGATGTTGTCCCATGGCCCCCATGAGCTAATTCGACTTTTTTTTTTCTTGCTGCTGTTTGAGTGAGTTCCACTCCCCTCGTCTCAGCCACTAATCCTTTCTTCTGGTTCATCTAGTCTGCTGTTGAACCTCTGTTTTATGTCTTTCGGTTTAGTTATTATATTCTTCAGTTCCATGACTTCTGTTTATATTTTCTTATGTTTTCCATTTCTTTTTTAAAGTTTTGTGTTTATCCATGCTTCTCCTGAGATCAGTGAGCATCTTTATGACCATGACCTTGAATTCTTTGTCAGGTAAATTACTTACTTGTGTTTCATTAAGGTTTTTTCAGGGGTTTTATCTTCTTTCATTTAGAACATATTCCTTTGTTTTCTCATTTTTCTTTGGCTTTTGGTGTCTGTTCCTATGTATTAGACAACATACCTATCTCTTCAGTCTTGAAGGAGTGGTCACAGGAAGACTGGGACATTACAATCTGCTTATCTGTATAGTGCTTTGTGGGTATTAAGAACTCTCTGATTTGTTCAGTCCCATGGGTCCCAGAAACATAAGCCTGCATGGACACTAGAGGCAGGTGTTTAAAGGGTCTTCCCTCTATGGACTGCCATACTTGCCAGCCTTGGCAGGGCCAAGGAGGAGCACCAGGCCAAGACAAAGCTGCCTACCATCTTTAGCAGTTTGGGGCTGCGGGGAGCCCTGAGTCAGGGCAAGTTGGTCCAATAGGATTGGTGGGGCAGAGTCACAGAAGAACAAAAGACAGGGAAAACAGCTTTTATAAGGTAAAGGGAGAATGCAAAAATAGCACATGCCAGTTCTGGTGCTAGCAAGGTACAAGAGTGGAGAAATGGTGCCCACCAGTGTGCCTCTAGACACAGAGAGAATTCCAATAGACCCCTGTCCTTCTAGCAGGCACTTAAAGCTTACCCAGTGAATCCATCACATATGGCTGAGGCACTTCCAAACTGCTATTCTTGTGCTGGGTCCCAGGACAAGTAAGTCTGTGTGTGAGCACTTTCAGAGCACAGTCCCCACAACCCTTGGGTCTCCTTGATGTAAGCCCCATTGGTTTTCAAAGCCATACATTTGAGAGCTCATCTCTGTGGTACAGGTCCCAGGAGTTGGATTCCTGATGTGTGGCACAAACCCCTCACTCCTCAGGGATAGATCCCTCCCTCTTTCGAATCACTGAGTAGGGAGTGGGATTCTTGGTGAGAACAAGGCTCTACTTCTCCTACCTATCTCAAGATGGCCTTGGATCATTTGTTGTGGAAGAGTTGTTCAGCCAGTCCTCAGGTCCTTTCTGAGACAGTTGTTCCCTAGGTATCTGGAGATTTGGTGTGTACTTGGTAGAGTGAGTAGGGTCTTTCTGTGCCACCATCTTGAACCACCTCTCTTTTCTGTAGTTTTTAAATCCTCCTTTCTCTTTCCCACTTTGATTTTCCCTTTTTTCACTAACATTTGTTATACTCCACTAATAATGGATATAGGCTATCCTGAATCACTATGTTAAAAAGGGATTAGGCTATGCAAAATTTTCAGAAATAGCTAAACATATTCCAAAATAAGGTCTGTTATTATCTCCCCCCCTTTTTTTTAATAAATGGGAGTTTCTCACATATTCTTATATAGTATATATAAGAAAATTTTGAATAGAATAGACTTCTCTATACTCATAAGAACACCCTGGACAAATTTTACATTTTCTAGTTCATTACTGATTATGGCAACATGTTACAAATATAGCTATGTACAGGAAAGAGATCTGATCATATTCACAGCAGTAGACTTGAAAACTAAGTCACCTATGAGCCATGTCCACTGTCTCTCCATAAAGAAGTAATAAATAAGCACCTGCACATGCTGCTAAACAATGTTAAATAGTTTTCCTTTCTAGTAAACTGGTGTCTTCTTTTCTTGCTTATCACTCAGAGAATCTTTTCTTTTTTTTCTTTCTTTTTTTTTGTTTTTAAGTGAACTCTACTCCCAATCTACGCTCAAACTCACAATGCCAAGATCAAGAATTTCATGCTCTACCAATTAAGTCAGCCAAGCACCTTGAATCTTTTTTTCTGAAGCAGAATCTTCCAGAAAAGAAGATTCAAAAAGCCAAATAGCTGTTACTGCACCTTACTTATATTTTGATTAATTATATATGTGGAAAAGCACATTGTTCCCACTCTTAAAGAGCAAATATTCGTGTTTTCTTTCTCTCTTTAGGAAAATACACATTCCTTATTATTTTCCTTTACATAATCAAAAAATCCTCAACCTAAATGGGTTTACTTTTTTTTTTCAGTGAAGCTTAACAGGTAGGCAGCAGCACCCCATTCTTTATAAGATTTTACTGAGCTAACCTTGAATAGGATAACTGTCATCTAAGATGATGAAATAGAGTACTTGCCTTTCCAGTCTTCTCCATGCTTCTGTAACTAGCACTGCAACCAGGTCATGGGCCTCAGTAGCACACCTTGATAAAATCAAGAGAAAATCATTTTCCATACATAAACACTTTTAAATTATTTAAAACAATTACGCAAGTAAGAACGCAAAAGTGAACCTCAAGTTATTCTACTCTTATGCAGTCCTTATTTATGGTTCACTCCCATTTTTTTTTATTCATTCATTTTTTTCATTCATTCATTTTTCATTTCATTTTTTTCATTTTTCATTCTTTTTAATATTTTGTTTCATTGAGGGACGCCTGGATGGCTCAGTTGGTTGAGCAGCTGCCTTCGGCTCAGGTCATGATCCCAGCGTCCTGGGATCGAGTCCCGCATCGGGCTCCTTGCTCCGCGGGGAGTCTGCTTCTCCCTCTGACTCTGCCTTCCACTCTGTCTGCCTGTGCTCGCTCTTGCTCGCTCTCTCTCTGACAAATAAATAAATAAAATCTTAAAAAAAAAAAAAATATTTTGTTTCATTGATACAATATAATAAACATCTACATTTTATCCCATGCCTCTCTCATTCTTTTGTCTGTTCAGTGCCTTCCACTGAACAATGAAAATGTTCAATGATATATATTATGTTAAAAGTATATATAATGTCGGGGCGCCTGGGTGGCTCAGTGGGTTAAGCCGCTGCCTTCGGCTCGGGTCATGATCTCGGGGTCCTGGGATCGAGTCCCACATCCGGCTCTCTGCTCGGCGGGGAGCCTGCTTCCCTTTCTCTCTCTCTCTGCCTGCCTCTCTGTCTACTTGTGATCTCTCTCTGTCAAATAAATAAATAAAAATCTTTAAAAAAAAAAAAAAAAACACAAGTTTAAAAAAAAAAAAGTATATATAATGTATATATTAATTTTCTGATTGCAAAAATATTTTTATAGGAGAGAGTTCATAAAATAAAGAAAAACGTGAATAGGGTACTAAAAATCATTTATAGGTCTGTACTCATTAATAGCCACCATCATTAATTTGGAGCATTTCATTCCAGTTATCTTTCTTACACATATATGAAATACACATATTTCTTTTACATTTTTATATCCTGCCTTTTCAATAAGTTAACATTATATTACGGACATTTGCTCATGACATATTGTTCACAACAATTTTTAAACATTGTATTCTATTCCCTTATGTGAATATATCATTTAAACACACAACTACTTTTAGAATTTTCGTTTTTCAATATTACAAATAATGCTGAGGTGAGTATCAATGTACAATAACCTTTACATATATCTCAGATTACTTTCTTAGGATAAATCCTAGAAGCAAAATTATTGGATCCAGGATATTTTTATAGTTTTTGATATATATTATACCACCACAACATATAAGAGTCCCTCTTCCAGTATATCTTCATTAACAATGAATACTTTCTATATAACTAACCACATATACTGTATTTTGTAGGTATAAAAATCTTTTTTTTTTTCAATATCTTTATAATGTTAAGGTTATATAAGTTTGTCTCCTAAAAATCAAGGACTTTCAGGTTGAGTCATAAAGCAAAACTAAGCTACATATTGTTTCTAAAACTCAAAAACAAAAAATATATTCTATTTTTGAAATCCCTCCATTATTAAAATATGACCTAGGAGGGAAACATAGAAATATAGTTTTTAGACAAATCATTACCAAGCAGCATTTCTCCATCTGCCTAATAGACACGAGTCTTCTGAGGTATTTTACACAATGTTTTATGGTTAAGTAAGTCTGGAAACTGACCTTATTTATAATATAATGTATTTATAATATATATTAAATATTAAAGGCTCTGAAAGGTCCTGCAAAAAAAAAAGACTTGTTTAATTTTGTCTTATTCATCATTTTCCAAGTTAACATGACCACTGAGAAAACAAATGTATACTGATATACAGGTTGGATAATTCTGTGAGAAAACTGCTGTTTTTCCATGAATAAGGCTAAGAAACAAACTTATTGCAACTTTTGTGTGTTATTTTTGTCTTACACATCTGCCAAATACTTTATTTAGAAAATCCAGTTCTTCTAAAGGCTGGATTCCCTTGCAAACAATGTAAAATTTCTTTTTTTGTTGTTAATGTTTTCCCAGCTTTCCTGAATTTGATTAACAAATAAAAATTGTACATATTTAGGTTGCACAACAGGATATTTGATATACATATATCATATAAAATCAAAGAATATCTTCTAAACATCTTAAAAGTATTAGATGATCAGGAAAACTATCTATAGAAAAAAAGCACTGTTTTTCATTTTAAAGAGATTTTTAGAAAATTAAAATATAAACTACAGTGATTTCTATAAAATCTAAAAGCATATTACTTACTGTTGTGTGATATACAACACATTCACTAGCGTATCATCATTCATGAATTCCATTTCACTTGTAGCTAAACTATGAAGAGTAAGAAATTGGGGATGGTCTCTGATACATTCAGCATTTTTGAAAAAGCTGGTCTTCTGCTTTTGAAACCGCCAAAGTATATTCAGTGCACATTCCACTTGTTTTTCTGAAAGTATGGCTTTGTTTTTTCCAATAAGATCGAATACTTGCTCTTCATCTGTACATGTAATCATCTGGCTAATTAGTGGTTTACAACTGCAGGTTCGAAATTGAAACACTCTCCGAGAGAACAGAAAAACTGCTCTTAGACGAAGCATATTTACAAACAACCAGTCTAAAAGAAAGGTAATTTTTCATTTACATCACAAATTTTCTTAGGTCACAAAAACCATCTGCGACTAGTAGTCAGGTGCAACATGCTGATTAGAAGGTAACTATTTTTCCTTCATGTATTTTGCTTCCGTTATGACAACTCCAAATCCCATTCCAACATGCAGTTTCTGTAAAAGGATTGGTTTAACATGGTTATGCTAGTATTATTAATACCAAACTAGTTCCAAAATTCAAATTAAAGTCATAAGCTTTTTCTGCTTTAACTAGAGGCTTTGTTCTAGTCTGAAGCAAACAGCAGGATTTGGTCTGAAACTAAGTGTCCATGAAAAGGGACTTCTTTCTGCACTCCATTTAAAAAAATATTTGTTAAATCTAACATATATATATATATATATATATAAACTATATATATCTAGATATACATCTAGATATATATCTATACATCTAGATGTATATCTAGATATATATAGTTTATATATTTATATAGATTTTATAGATGTATATCTAGATATATATAGTTTTATATATTTATATCTAGATATATCTAGATATCTTTTTGCTATACTCAGAAACATCTTTTTAAACAAATAAGTCAAACTATTTGCAATAAATAATCACCTTTAACATTTTTACAAGGAACAGCCATTCAGAGCCATACACTTTTTGAAAAAATTTTTATTTTTTTCTGGACTATCAGTGCAGGGTCAACAGTGACACCCTGTGTAAATGACTATATATCGATACATAGATATATTTAGATATAGATATATATATAGTTTTATATATATGTTAGATTTAACAAATTTTTTTACATTTTTCTATATCTTTTTTCTGTATCTATATATAGATATAGAAAATATTTTTCTATATCTATATATAGATGTGTGACCATATATATGTGACCACATATATATGTGACCTATATATATATGACCATAAAAGCAGAAGGGAAAAAAATCCTATACTCAGAAACATCTTTTTAAACAAATAAGTCAAACTATTTGCAATAAATAATCACCTTTAACATTTTTACAAGGAACAGCCATTAATTCAGAGCTATACACTTTTTGAAAAAAAATTTTTTTTTCAGGTGGCTCAGTCAGTCAGCATCTGCCTTTGGCTTGAGTCATGATTACAGGGTACAGGGATGAAGTCCTGCATCTGCCTCCCAACTCAGTAGAGAGTCCACTTCTCCCTCTCCCTCTACCCCCCAACTCACATGCTCACTTGCTCTACCTCAAATAAATAAACTTTTTACAAAAATAAATGAATAAATAAATCTTTTTAGGGGCACCTCGGTGACTCAGTCGATTAAGGAACCAACTCTTACTTTCTCCTCAGGTCATGATCTCAGAGTGGGATCCATCCCAGCACTGGGCTCTGCCCTTAGCACCCAGTCTGCCTGAGATTCTCTCCCTCTCTCTCCCCATTTCTCCCTCCATTTGCATGCGTGCACTCTCTTTCTGTTAAATAAATAAAATTTAAAAAAAAAATTTTTTCAGAAAGATAGTTTCTGGTTTATTTACTTTAAGGATAATTTCTTTCTCCTTTCTTCTGGTACTCTAAAAGAACTCTAATGGTTTGGTCACTACTGACCTTAGATCAGTATAAATCAGTAAGTAAGATTAAAGCTCCAATCAGTAAATACAGAGAAATCAAGAAATGTATCAAGACATGATGAAGCAATATAAGAAGATAATTATGAAAAAGGACTATTTGTTTTAAATATATATTATAAATGTTTATATTTCTAATTTTGAAACAAAAGAAAAGCTGGGACTAAAATCTTAGCATCTAACAATTCTGCAATATTTCACAAAGGACTTCTAAAATATACCATCCTGTTAAATTCTCTCAACTAACCTATCAAATAGATATTATCATCTGCATTTTACAGATAAAAGCTATTTTCAAAAAGGTTAAAAAACTATCTAGCACTTGTGGAGCTGAGACAGTCACTCAATTATTTCAACTCTTTCAACTTGGAACACCTCCTTAGATCAACAAAACCAACACTGAAAGATTGGCTCAGATTCCTCTCTATGGCTATGCTAGGCTGTCCACAAGAAAAACAAAAACAAGACAGTATTGGTACTTTGTGTCTATCAGTAAGCATGCTGACCTAAGCCAACCTGGGTACACACGTACACAAAAACCCGGTACACAGCAAGGGTATCCTCAAAATGCTCCTGTCTGCCTACAACAGAGAAGGGAACCAGCTCAATGGCTAGAAAACCAACGTGTTAAGTTTCCAGTTCTACCCCCAGATAAATGACCTTGGGGAAGTCATTTAACTAAAGGAGAGGCCTTGGGACTATCAGTGCAGGGTCAACAGTGACACCCTGTGTAAATGACAAGCATTCTCCACGCGGGGCGCACAGTAAGTCCTGTGCCAATGAAAGTGATCTCCCCCGTCCTCACTAGGAGTGGGCTCACGCCTGCCTCCAAGCACTGGAAAAATCCAATACCCTGCATCTCGGATAGAAATCGTGCTGGGCGGAAGAAAACCTGCCGCCGCTACCGGCCCGGACTTGCAGATTAAGCTCTTCCCTCAACAATATCCCAACATTTCTGGAGGATTCCGGGGAAGGCTCGTCACGATGGCTCGTAAGTCAGGGCTATTTCTGGTCCCCAACAAGTGATGTAACAGGCTCGGTTGTGTCACTCCCTCCCGCCCCCCGATATTACATAGTTTGCAGCCTTTCCTCGGGAGACATCACCTCTCCTCTGATGATCCAGTCCCCCAAACAGGAAAAAAAGCCGGGACAGCACAGCATGCTCAGCGGAAGGCATGTACTTCATGCCCCAGGGGACGTAGCGGCGAGGCCAGCGGAACGGACGTCGCCTACGCATTCGCGGGGCATTCTGGGCATGGTAGTTCCACATTGAGAGCCTATGCGACAACACCGTTTAAACTGTTAAGTTACATTAGGTCAGTGTTTCTCAACTATCTGAGGTTTTCTCCCAGCCCATGGAAGACTGATTTTTAAATAATATATAATAAGACATGAATATTTAGAAAATGAAATTTGAAACGGCAAACGGAAAAAAACACGTGGATTTTTGTTACTTACAATATTCAACATACCTAAAACTGTCAAATGGCTATAAGAGCAAATTCTTTCAATTTCTGCCTCTGTGTCATGGTGAGGCCAGTCTTTGGAACCATACTTTTGTTTCTAACAGCTTTATTGAGAAATTAGTTACACACCAAGCAATTTATGCATTTCCAGTGTATAATTCAATGCTTTTCCTAATTTAGCATTGTGGAGCATCGCAACTCATTTTAGAACATTTTTACAAGTCCAAAAAGACACCAGCTAACCAACAGCCGTCATTTTCCATCTCTCACCTCCAACACCATAGACAACCACTAATGGCCAGCACACTTTGAGTAGCACTGATTTAGATTGTTTGGAAGCAGATCAGCTGATAACAAATTTGAAGATTGAGGTTACCCTTAATGCACAAAATAGATAGAGTTTCAGAACAAACATTAGAAAAAGCGTAAGGATGAAACTGGGCATAACCTGTGTCAATACCCTACAGTTAGAGATCCATAGTTAAAGTTGGGGTTGCTGATCAGTTGCAATGAAGCAGAACACACCCCAAGGAATGTCAAATTAAGAAGGTGTTAGAAAGAACTCACTATGGCATTCAGCCCTGTGTTAAGTGATTTGGGGGAGGTTAACAGGGCTTTTCTCTTGTCTGAATGCTGTGGAGGAAGCAGAGATAATTCCATTATTGGGTATCTTAATAAACTTTGTCTGTAGGGCAGGAGGAATGAAGTGAGCTTACAGCTGTATTTGACAAAAAAGAGCAGTCACTCATAATAGCCAGGATAGGTAGATGTTCAGTCATTTTTTGTGCTTTGGACAATGTTTTTATTTTGATCTCACCTCTGTATGATTATGGAATGGCCTTGTCTTTGTCTTGTTCCATCATAGTCAGACAGTGGCCTTGTCTCATGTTGGTGTTCTCTGCAACTGTTCACCAGAAAACCTACACTGAGCTACAAGTGCCAGACCAGCTCTGGCAACGATAAGGCCTAAACGATAGTGCCAGGACAGTTTCTTCACTGTTGGGACCTGTTCATCTCCTTCTCACCAGTTTTCAGAATTGTAAGGAGACTGGCCTAAGACACAAATACCAGAAGCTTGCCTTCCTTTGGAATCTTGTTTAGGTAAAGAAAGGAAACCCTTTTTGTTTAGTCACTGTTAGTAACTTTTTTCTTTACTTGCAGTCTAGTGCATTCATAAGATACATATTTATATATAAATCACACCTAAGTACAAAGTTAAGGTAATAATAATTTAAGTCCATAGCTATAAAATTGTATTCTGGCTAATGACTTAAATCATGAAGAAGCATCTTTTATAAACGTTAAAAAGTGGTTAACAAAGTGTGGCTTTTAATTTCCTCCTAGTAAGTGTCAATGCCCTTTAGCCAAAAATCACAAGAAACCTGAAGATGAGATTTATTACTTGTTGGAGCTAAGGAAAATGCACACTGCAGGGAATCATTTAGCTGCACAGTAAAAGAGTATTAGAAAGAAACTATTATAGGATTTGGCTGGGTAATTTGGGGGAAGGTCTAAAGAGGAAAAGTTTGCTCTATCTTGGGTGCTCTAAGGAAGCAGGGCAATTCTATGACTGGGCATCTAATACATCTAACTATAGGTGTTAGGTAGTTGGATAGAAAAGCAGACTAACGTGAGGATAAAGCTGAAACTAGTAAACAAGTAGCATTTACTCATTTAATGAGAGGGGAATCCTTGGTATTTTGTGTGGCAGAGTAACCTTGTCTAATGTCAATGTTCTGTGAGATTGCTTATGTCCCAACAGGAGGATAATATGCTTTAAGCCCTGTCAGATTAGCTTGAAATAATATTGAGTCTTAACAATGAATATTAGACCAATTTCTCCAACATCAGAGACTGTTTTTCCCCTCACAAATTAGCTTGAATGCTTTTTCTTCTGGAGTAATTCTGCCAGTAAAATTGTGTTTGTTGTATATAACACCAACAGCACTGGCAAGAAGAGAAAAAACTAAGTAAATTGGACTTAATAAAAAATTTTTATTTAGAGGCGCCTGGGTGGCTCAGTGGGTTAAGCCACTGCCTTCGGCTCAGGTCATGATCTCATGGTCCTGGGATCAAGTCCCGCATCAGGCTCTCTGCTCAGCATGGGGCCTGCTTCCCTTCCTCTCTCTCTGTCTGCTTCTCTGCCTACTTGTAGTCTCTGTCTGTCAAATAAATAAATAAAATCTTTTAAAAACTTTTTATTTAAATATTTTGTTTATTTATTTGCCAGAGAGAGAGAAAGAGAGCACAAGCAGGGCGAGCAGCAGGCAAATGGAAAAGCAAACTCCCTGCTGAACAAGAAGACTGATGCGGGACTCCATCCCAGGACGCTGGGATTATGATTTGAGCCAAAGACAGACACTTCACCAACTGAGCCAGACAGGCATCCCTGACTTCATCAAAATTTAAAACTTTCATTCATCAAAGAACACTGTCAACAGAGTGAAAAGGCAACCAACAGAATGGGAGAAAATATTTGCAAATGATATATCGGATAAGAGATTAATATCCAGAATATATGAAAAATTCATACAAATCAGTAACAAAAATTCTTTCAATGGGCAAAGGACTTCAACAAACATTTCTCCATGGTCACAGGCACATGAAAAAATGTTCAACAGCACTTATCAATATGGAAATGCAAATCAAAGTGCAATAAAAGGCCACTTCACACCCAATAGGACAGCTATTATCAAAATATCAGAAAATAACAAGTGTTGGCAAGGACATGGAGAAACTGGAACTCTTCTGTATTATTGGTGGGAATGTAAAATGGTGCAACTGCTGTGAGAAAAACAGTATGGTGTTTCCTCAAAAAATTAAACAGAATTATCATGTAATCTAGTAATTTTATTTCTGAATACTCAAAAGAATTAAGAGCAGGAACTTGATCAAATATTTATACAGCAATGTTCTTAGCAGCATTATTTATAAGAGCCAACATATATAAGCAATCCAAGTGTCCATTGACATATAAATGAATAAAGAAAATGTCATATATACTTATAGTGAAATTTTTTTCAGCCTTAAAAAGAAAGGAAATTCTGACACAGGCTACAACATGGTTTAATCTTGAAGACCTTAGGTTCAATGAAATAAGCCAGACACAAAAGAACAAATATTGTATGATTCCAGTTTTATGAAGTACCTGGAGTAGTCAAATCCATAGAAACAAAAAGTAGAAGAGCAGATGCTAAGGGATGCCAAGAAAGGGTAATGGGGAGTTGTTCATTGAGTATAAAGCTACAGTTTTGCAAGACAAAAGGTTCTGAAGATTGGTTGCACAATGTGAACATACTTAAAACTACTGAACAACACACATAAACATGGCTAAGATTGGGGCACCTGGGTGTTTCAGTAGGTTAAGCCTCTGCCTTCAGCTAAGGTCATGATCCTGGAGTCCCAGCCCCCATCAGGCTCCCCACTCAGCAAGAAGTCTGCTTCTTCCTCTGCTCTTCATGCCCCCCACCACTGTGCTTGCTCTCTCTCAAATAAATAAATAAATAGGGCGCCTGGGTGGCTCAGTGGGTTAAGCCGCTGCCTTTGGCTCAGGTCATGATCTCAGGGTCCTGGGATCGAGTCCCGCATCGGGTTCTCTGCTCCGCGGGGAGCCTGCTTCCTCCTCTCTCTCTCTCTCTCTCTGCCTCTCTGCCTACTTGTGATCTCTCTGTGTCAAATGAATAAATAAAATCTTAAAAAAAAAAAAAAAAGCTCTTAAAAAAATAATAATAAATATATAAATAATTGTTTAAATGGCTAAGATTGTGCTTTACTACAATTTTTAAAAAGGTTTTCAATTTTGGGGGGTGCCTGGGTGGCTCAGTGGGTTAAAGCCTCTGCCTCTGGCTCAGGTCATGATCCCAGGGTCCTGGGATCAAGCCCCGCATCGGGCTCCCTCCTCCGTGGGGAGCCTGCTTCCTCCTTGCTCTCTGCCTGCTTCTCTGCCTACTTGTGATCTCTGTCAAATAAATAAATAAAATCTTTAAAAAAAATTTTTTAAAGATATTCAATTTTTTTTAAAAAGGGCAACCTCACTGGCAGACTGGAAATTAGAAAATAAGATGATACCATTCTTTCACCCATTATACTGGCAAAAACTAAAAAAATTGAAAACAACCTCCAACAAGGAAAAGAGCCACTTTTATACAACCTTAAAGTGCTTCAACCTTTCAGGATACTAATCTGGTACTATACATCACATTGAAAAGTGTACAGATTCTGAGATGCATTAATCTCATTTCTGCCTATCTTTCCTAAAGATTTATAAGCATCAATACATAAAGATATATGTAAAAGATGTTTATTACAGTATTTTTTGTATTAACCAAAACTTGAAACAACTGAAATGTCCAAAAGAAGAATGTCTGGATATATTGTAGTATATCCATACTGTAGAATGGTATATAGATATCAAAAAATGCTCGTAATATATTTTTTTTGCAAACAAAAGCAATTGAGAAGTAATATGTTTGATGGGATCTCATTTTTGTTGAAGGAAAGGAGAGAAAGTTTTAAAGGTTAGTACAGGAATAGAAAAGAATATTAATGGATATCTCGAGGGAAAGGAATTTGAAAAGGTTAGGGGGAATTATTTTTAAACCTCTATGGAATTTTCAAAATTTTACAATATTGTAAATATATGTGACAACAAGCATGTGTTTTTGAAAAGTTTGACTTTTTATTATATGATTGGTGATATGGAAGAAAATAAACAATAACTTGTCATTTTTCTTTTTCTTTAAGATTTTATTTATTTGGGGCACCTGGGTGGCTCAGTGGGTTAAGCCTCTGCCTTTGGCTCAGGTCATGATCTCAGGGTCCTGTGATAGAGCCCCGCATAGGCTCTCTGCTCAGCAGGGAGCCTGCTTCCCCTTCTCTCTGTCTACTTGTGATCCCTGTCAAATAAATTTTTAAAATCTTAAAAAAAAAGATTTTATTTATTTATTTGACACAGAGAGGCAGCCGGAAAGAGAACAGAGCAGGGGGAGTAGGAGAGGGAGTAGCAGGCTCCCTGCTGGGCAGGGAGACCTACACGGGACTCGATCCCAGGACCCTGGGATCACGACCAAGCCTAAGGTAGACGCTTAATGACTGAGCCACCCAGGTGCCCTACTTGGTCATTTTTCTGTAGGTAGAAAGAAAATTTTTCATTCTTCTAAAAAATGGTAAGTTGGGGTGGGCTCAATCAGTGGAGATTGTGACTCTTTTTCAGATTTTATTTATTTGAAAAAGAGAGACAGGGAGAGAGCACCCAAGCAGGGGAAGAGGCAGAGGGAGAGGGAAAGGGAAAAGCAGACTTAGCAGGGAGCCTGACGCTGGTCTCCATCCAAGGACCCCAGGATCATGACCTGAGCTGAAGGCAGAGGCCCAGCCACATTGAGCCACCCAGATGCCCTGAGACTATGACTCTTGATCTCAGAGTTTAAGCCCCATGTTGGATACAGACATTACTTAAAACTAAAATGTTTAAAAAAATAAATTGGGGCACCTGGGTGGCTCAGTAGGTTAAGTGTCTGACTTTTGATTTTGGCTCAGGTCATGATCTTGGTGTCCAGAAGTTAAACCCCACATAAGGCTCAACCCTTAGAAGGGAATCTGCTCAAGATTCTCTCTCTTCCTCTCCCTCTGTCCCTTCCTCCAACCACACTATCTCTCTGAAAATTAAATAAATAAATCTCTAAAAATAATAAAATAATGGTAAGTTAATTGTAGTAGCCCAGCCCACCAACTTCCTCTCTTTTGGTATCAGACTCCACTCTTTATACTCTAAAGACTGAAATGACCTAATCTATGTTGGACCAAATCTACCTCAGGTCCATGGCCTACTAGATGGATAATCCTATCTTTTGTGATAAATAAAGCCAAATGTCAGTTGTTTAACCAACATAATTTGATTTCTTTTTTTTTTTCATTCGATTAGCTAACATTTAGTACATCATCAGTTTCAAACATAGAGTTCAAAAATTCATCAGCTGCTTATAACCTCCTGTGCTATGCAGGTTACATGCCCTCCTTAATGCCCATCACCCAATATCCCCATCCTCCCACCCACCTCCCCTACAGCAACCCTATAGCTGTTTCCTATAGCTAAGAGTCTCTCGGGTTTTTTCTCCCTCTCTGATAACTTCCATTCAGTTTTCCCTCCTTCCCCTATGGCCCTCTGTGCTATTTCTTATATTCCATATAATGAGTGAAATCATATGACAACTATCTTTCTCTGATTGACTTATTTTGCTCAGCATAATATCCTCCAGTTCTATCCATGTGGATGTAAATGGTAAGTATTCATCCTTTCTGATGACTGAGTGACATTCCACTCTTTAATACCACATCTTCTTTACTCATTCATCTGTCTATGGACATCTTGCCTCTTTCCACAATTTGGTTATTGTGGACATTGCTGCTATAAACACTGGGGTGCAGGTTCCCTTTGAGATCAACATAATTTGATATCTTGATCATATCACATTCCAACATGGATATCTCTAGTCAGTGGAAGAATTTTCTCTATATGGAGATTCACAAAACTATACTTCTTTTATACTCTCCCAGGACCTTAAAACTCTCTGGATCCAGCTAACAAAAATAGGAAGAAAGAACATGGAGAAGACATGGTACTTTATAAACATCTTGGCCTGGATGTAATATATATAATTTTCACTTATTTTCCACTGATAGAAAGTATTCACCTATCCTCACTTAGATGCAAGGGGACATAAAAACAAAATGTAGGCATGTCAGACACTTCCCAGCAACACTCCTAATTATGTAAGTGGGAGCATAAATTTTGGGTCTGTCACTACAGTGGTAATCAAAGACTTCTCTGGAGTTTTATAATTGGAGCTGGCAGGGACTTAGACTATTAAAATGTGAGGTAACCTCTTCAGTCTAGAGAATGGAGTCAAAAAACACATAAATCGAGTAGACAAGAGATAGGTTCCCTGATATTCAATCTATTCTTTCTTCTCTGTATTAGTTATCCATTGCTATTGTAATAAATCTTGCCAAGACATAGAGACCTAAAACAACATTTATCATCCTGCAGTTTCTGTGGGCCAGAAATTCAGAAGTAGTTTAAGTGAATGGTTCTGGCTCACAATTTCTTGTGTGATTAAAGTCAGATATCAACAAGGACTATAGTTATCTGAAGCCTTAAGGAAGACTGGAGGCTTGCTTCCAAATGGCTCACTCACATGATTTTTGGCAGGAGGACCTAGTTCCTGACTTTTGCCAAGAAGCTTTTCTTGTCACGTGGGCTTCTCCATGGTCTGCTTAAGTGTCTTCTTGACATGGCAGTTGATTTCCCCTTGGGTGAGTGATCCAAGAGATACAGCAAGGAGGAAATTAAAATGCCTTTTATGATCTAGTCTCCAAAATCACGCTGTCACTCTGCCTTTTACTATTCATTAAAAGAAAGTTACATTAGAGGGGGAAAAAAAGAAAGTTACATTAGAGAATTTATAGATATTTTAAAACCACCAAACTGTGCAACAGTTTTCATTCTCAATTTTACCTAAGCCAGCTCAAGCTGGGTTCATTTGCAAATGAGAGCTCTCACCAATACTGGAATCCCAAGGCATATGAGATAAGAATATTGTACAACCACTTACAGAAAATTCTTTGGCAGTATCTACCAAAACTGATCCTATCCATATCCTGAAATCTAGCAATTCCATTCCTAGGTATATTTCCAACATATAAGTGAAATATATGTTCTCTAATATACCAGATACAAGAATGTTCACAGAAGCTTTATTCAATAAGAGATAAAACTCAAAAACAAAACAAATATCCATCTAAAGTAGAATAGATAAATAAACTGTGCAACACCAGTTGTGATGCTTAATTTTGTATCAACTTGACTGCGCCAAGGTCTACCTAGATTAAATATTTATTTATGGGTGTGTCTGTTAGGGTGTTTCTGGGTGAGATTAGCATTTGAATTGGTGTGCTGTGACTCTCCCGCAATACCAGTGAAGCCTAAAGGGCGGTGGTGGTTGTGGGGAATATGGAGGGGGATAGTCCTCTCAGTCTTACAGCTACTAAAATTGGTCAAGACCCTTACATATATCACATGATCAGCTGTTGTTGATAATTCACCTACCCTAAACGAGTGAAAAACTTAAATAACAGTAACTTACGCTTTTTTCTATACAATAACAAAATCTAAGTTCCTTTAGCTAGTTCCGCTAAAACTCACCCCACGTCCCCACAACGATTGCTGCCAGCCCGCTTCCCTACAAATATCAGAGGCATTTATTTCTAACACATTCTAGGGACTTGCTTGCCTCTTAAAATAATTAAATCGCAACATATGTCCTATTTTCTCTAGATACCCCTGGATTTGGAGTCAAAGATTTGCTTTGGTATTGAGGAACAGTGTATTTAGGGGGAAGGAGGCACTTCTCATCCCTGAGCCTTGATTTCCTTATCTGTAAAATACGCATTAATAACCTGTATCATGGTGTTGCTGTGAGAATCTTAAAGCAGAGAGTCAATACCTTAGGTAATTTCCTCTTTTCCTAAGCTAGCACTTTGTTCGTTTCTGCTTTTTCAAATTTGTGTCACAGCGTTAACTGGAAGCTAAACTGGAAGTTCCTTAATGGTAGATCTTCCTTCCCAATACTCTTGGCAGAGGATGAATAAAAGTTTATTGGATGAAGCACTTCGTTTCATGAAGAATATGGCATTTTGTCGGTTACAAACGTTCCCAATCAACTCACACCAAAAGCATTTATACCCATGACTTAGTTATTTAACAGGTATCAAAATCCTAGAACTCCAGGGAGGGCCTAGGTGACGCAAGCAAGAGAATACCAGGAGATGCGGTCAACCCGTGACGTACTTCCTGCGCGACGCTTTCCCTCCACGCTGGGACTGGGTTGTGGGGGAGGGAGGCGGTTAGTGGGCTTTAGCGCCTTTTCTGGCGGCGGTAGATTTGAAGCGCTTTAAAGGACCGGACCCCGGGAAGTGAAGACAACAGGAGCAGGTAGGTGGCGCGAAGCCTGTGTTGTTTCGGTGGCGTCCTTTGCAGCAGTCCCAGGGTATGAGAGCGGGAAGAGCCCGAGGAGAGGGGCGGAGTCGACGCGTTAGGCCCGGCGGAGCCAACCGTCTTCGCCTCGAGGTGTCTGGGCTGCCTGGTCCCTGAACGAGCCCCCCAAGGGCCGTGGCTCTCGCTTGGCAGCTGCTGCAGCTGGAGAAGGCCTCCAGCCGTGCCTCCCAGGCGTGGGAAACGATCCTCCCCCTGCCAGCCCCCGCCCTCTCACTTGGGCGCACACCTCCCTCCCTGACGCATTTTGCCGCACAAGCTGTAATATGGCGGCAGCGGCGGCGGCCTGAACTCTAGGGAACAAGGGTGATTTTTGATGCTTCAGAATCGTAAGACTAATCGCTAATGCGGGGTAGGTGGCAGAATTGGTGGGGAAGAAGTAACCTGACGTCTTGTCAGGTGAGGGTCGGAGACTTGCGGGCGAGGAGCCTGGATCATAGGGGTGAAGATTAGACTGAAAACGGGCTTTCCTCCTACTCCGACCTTTTTCCTCTCACAGACAGCGTCTGTCGTACCTAGTTAAGTGTTACAGGCCTTTGGACTAAAACTGAAATCCAGGCTCTTCCCTTTTCATCCCAGGGCTGTCTCGAAGTTCACCCACGTTTCCGAGGAGCTGTGAGCAGCGCAGGCCTTTTAGGAGAAGATCATTACTCTTTAGGAGGAAGGCGATGGCTTCAGAGCTCCATATGCCTTAGGGGAAGTGTGCGAATTTGGCTCATCTTTAGTCTTTTAAGGAGCTAAGTCGAGGTCCGCGGGAACGGACAACTCCCAGTCATTTTGGAAATGTTTTAAAAGCACCATTTTGTACGTTGATTGAATTTATTCCTACAACAGTATTTTCTTTTCAGGTCCCAGCTTTTGCAGTAGTGATGACAAATACGTCGAAGAAACAAAATGTTCTGGACTTTGGGGGTCCGTTAACTTTTAGTAGCTAAAACCGGATAGAAGGGGAAATATGTGTGCGTGTCGGTATAAAAAAAAAAAAAAGTAATTTGCCGGTTCTTAAAAAATGGGTGAGGAGGTGTATGAACATTTTCGAAATAGTACCGTAAAACCCAGAAAACTCTAGGGTTTCTAGAATGGCTGCTTCTCTCATCATATTTTTTAGGTATCCGAAAATTTACCCGTTTTAGCATTTCCCCCCTTTTTTATTTTAACCATTTTAAATACGGCTATTTCTATAACAAATGACTTCTCTCTGAATTAGAGTTCATTTTACGTCATTTAAGGTTTTATTATTCAGTATTAATAGGTGCTCTGAAATCCCATTGGGTCTTGTAGTAGGCTTCTGCTATGCTTTTTTTTTTTTTTTTTTTTTTTTTTAATTGTGTTTGCTTTTTAAGATTTTTTTTTTGGTCTTTGCAGGCTGTTGTCAGGGTTGCTTTCCCCTGCTGTCAGCAGTGTACAAGTATGCAAGCTTCCTAGTTTAGAAAATTTGGATTTGTTTCTGGCTCAACCATCTTTTGAATCTCAGTTTCTTCATCTATAAACTATTTTGATTTCAGGCTGTCATCAACTGTGGACTTCAAAAATAAATAATCAGGTTTGTTAAAATTCTCTGTAAAATTGGTTTTCAGTAAGAAGTCAGTGATTCTATGAGTGAAGTAAAGAACATACATTATATTTATTGTGACTTATTAAAGGCCTTTCTTTTTTGGTGCTTTGCAGTTATCAGTGGTCTCTGAGTAAAGTTTTTATCTTTTTGATATTTTGCATATTTTAAATTGGGTTTTCTGTCAGGCAACATCCATTCTACATGCAAAGGAAAATTGGTAGCCATTCATAATAATGTGAATTAGTCATCAGTGGTATGAATCGGGGTGCCTGGGTGGCTCATTGGTTAAGCGGCTGCCTTTGGCTCAGGTTAGGATCCCAATGTCCTAGGATCAAGTCCCACCCACATCGGGCTCCCACTCCCCCTGCTTGTGTTCTCTCTCACACTCTCTGCAAAATAAGTAAAATCTTAAAAAAAAAAAAAAAAAAAGGTATGAATCATTAGCAATTAATTATTCCAGTCTTGCTCAATTAAGAAACAGATGTTGATGTTTTCCTTTTCTTTTTTCTTTAATACTATTCGGGTTTTTCAATAGAATTGTAATGTATTAGTTTTAGTATTCTAATATACTAAGATTAATTGAATTAATTAGATAATTAATTCAAGTGATTTGAAGAGTTTGTTGCAGATTTCTGCTACATTGTGTTACTTCACTTTTTTTTTATCTTTAATATTAGCACCAAGCTTTAGTTTCTGTTTAAGTGTCAGTGGTTTTACCCTGGTTTAATGCATATACTGTCTCTGTAAGAACTCTGTATTTGTATTTCTGTGGGGCAAATCTTCCATCTTGAAATTTACTACAGGCAGTATTGTATAAATACTCAGAGAAAACTTCCATAACTGGGGACTTTGTACTTTCAGTACCATACAGCATATCTTTTGCACTTTTAAGAGGTGTCATAAAGCAAACACCAACCTCTTCTTGAAAGAGATTGTACCTATAAATATAGACATCAGTTTTTTAAATAAACATGAATGATACCTTAAGTCATTGATTTTTTAAAAAACGAAGCCTCTTTATATATCAGGTACTCTTAATTATGTATAAACTTTAGCTTAAGATTTATTCATAATTATATCATTGCATTATAGTCATAAGGTAGAAAGTAAAATTAAATAAGCCATTATCTGGAATATTTATGAATAAGGTATTTTCTACAGTGAAGCTGTTAAAGTAAACCAGAAAACTCTTGCTTTTTCAACTTATGACCTTGCTTCAGTCACTTTAGTCCTCTTATTGTCAAACCTATAAAATCAGAAGACTGATTAGATTAAGTTTCCTCCAAACTTCAAAAGTCTGTAGTTTATGAGAGAATTATCACATTGGCTAGCATGTTGCTATTGTATGGTATAGGTATGAGAGAGTGGTATAATTTATCATTGTAAAAACTTAAATAATTGCAGGTGCAGTATGAAGAGTATTGTCAGGGATTTCCCAGTTAGTATATGCTTTGAGTTCAGTACTAACAAAGCATAGTTTTATGCTCTCATATTCTATGTTTTGAAAGTATGTAATACCCTATTTAACACCAAACTTGGCAACCTTACAGCTATTTTTATGTTTTCTAAAGGATTTGAGAATTTAGGAAGTGCAGGTACACTGTTACTCATGATTCTACCAGCCTAGTGGTTTGTGACTATCAGACACCAGGTGAGGGGGGATCATATCGAAGAGCATAGTTGCCTTTTCTGATGCCTCAGAATGTTAATTTGTTTGTGCTTAAGTAATTAATTAACAATATGCTACTCAAATGCATTAAAATGTTTTTGAAACAGTCTGTTTTCATTTCTCATTTTATCTCTGAATTGTATTGGGGGTAGGCTGAAGATACTGATGTGAATGTCACATTGCCTTTGAAAGTAATTTTAAAGATCTGTGGTTTTAATTAGTTTAATGTAATATGCTTGCACTTAGAGGTGGAAATGGTGTGTGAAAATTGTTACCTGTTTTACTAAACTTAAGCAGTTGAGAACTTTCCATCTTTATTTTTTGAAAGATTTTATTTATTTATTTGACAGAGATCACAAGCAGGCAGAGAGAGAGGAGGAAACAGGCTCCCTGCTGAGCAGAGAGCTCGATGTGGGGCTCGATCCGAGGACCCTGAGATCATGACCTGAGCCGAAGGCAGAAGCTTTAACCCACTGAGCCACCCAGGCGCCCTTATTTATTTTTTTAAAGATTTTTATTTATTTGAGAGAGCAAGGACAAGCAAGGGAAGGGACAGTGGGAGAGGGAGAAGCAGACTCCCTGCTGAGCAGGGGAGCCTGATGTGAGGCTGATGCCAGGAGTCTGGGATCATGACCTGAGCCAAAGGCAGATGGTTAACTGACTGGGCCACCCAGGCATTCCTGCATTTTTATTTCCTCGTCCTGAACTGAAGATGCTCCCTCTTATAATGGATTCTGTTTACTAAGAAAGAAAAAAACATTTTATTAGTAAAATGCAACTCATTTAGGCAGATCTAGGGAATAGGTTCTGTTTCAATTATGGAAAAGACTCAGAGGACGGTTACTGACTTAGTAGGCTCTGGGAGAATTTACTAACTACAGATGTTAGTATTCCATGTGAGAAGCAGTACATAGAGGAGGAAGTACTGAAGTTTAGGCAGAGCCTGGTTCTGCATGTGCCTTGATAAACTAGTATTCTTTCCATTTGATAATGTAGTCTGGGCCAGGCCTTGTGCATGTTTGAAGTTAGAAGGGTTCTGAATTTGTGGAGTCTACAAACAAGTTTATGATAATGAAAATAAGATTCAGCAAAGGAGGATCATTTAAGCTTTAGAGAGTCAAGGTGAAGTTCCCAGGGTGTACTCTCTTTGAATCTTTAAGGACACAGAGAAATTAGCCAGGGGAATCAGAAAGGGCAAAGACCAGCTAATCTTAATAGTTTAAAAGATTTACTCTCTACTTTTTGAAGACTGAGTACTTTGTTGACTTTTTCATACTGTGTGAAACTTCTAAATAATTCTTGGAATGTCATAAATCACTGCAGTATTTATTGCCTAACTGCAAATACCATGTCCTTTACCATATAGTTTAGTAATTAGTTATCTCTGTTCTTGTCCTGGCCCCTTTCCCCATCCTTCATGTTACTCTAGGATGAATATCAAAATTATTTTATGTATGAAACTACAAGATTATAATCTTTTTACATATGAATTTGTTACCTCTTATTTTTATGAAATGTATTTGTTACAGAAGTTTACATATTCTGGTATTTACTATTTTAAAATACTACATATTATTGACATACAAAACGATATTGTTGGTAGACAATACAGTTGAAAACAACTGTATTTCTCTCTGCTTAGAAAAAAGAATATACATGGACATTTTAAAAGTTACACCCTAAGTGTCAGGATTTCATGTGTTTTTATATGATCTAACTTTTTGCAGTGATTCGGTTAGCTTTATTATGTAAAAAGTATTTTCATTATAAAAAAATAGGTGTGGTTAAGTATCACTTGAATTTCTGAAGGAGTCAAGCAGGTGAAATGAGTTCATGGAGTCAAGTAGATAGTAAATAGTAAAAATTAATAGGCTGTAGTTGGAGGCAGACCATGTTGATTGCTGGCTGTACAGGAATGGAGCACATTAATTTTGTTTGCTTTTCAAGAAAAATTAATGTCTGGATTTTATGGAAATAGCTGCAACTCACTTAGGTTTAACAAATTTGCAACAAAGGAGGCGACTCTTCTGAAACCTTTCATTATATAAGGAAAGTTGTGAATTATTTTATTGAAAATTGCATAGACTTGATTTTTCCCTGAATTGTTTCTTTGGTATCTCTCAGTATTATTTCTATTTACTTTTTCTTGAAAATGTGAAAAATTGATCAGATGTTTATCTCATGTTTGATTTTAGGTATTATTAAGTAATACCAGAGGTATTATAGAGTAATACCTCTATGAAAATATTGAGTAATTTCACAGAGGAAATTCTATGTGCTATATTTCTGATTAGGTAAAATCTGATTCCAGTAAATTAGAGACATAGTATCGAGCCATCTTTTTTTGTCATCATTGTTCTTCATTAGCTATAACAACATTTACATAGTTGAGATTTCTGTAGTGCTTTTAATAATAATTGCTGTCATCTTTCTTGAATTTAAGGCTTTTTTTATTTACTTAAGGAAAACTAACTTTAATCTGTTTCTATGAAAAATGTTCTTATATGGGATAACCTAAATATATATATTATAATCACTTATAGCCATGTACATTATAATCTTAGAAGATTATATATACATTTTTTATTATGAATTTTTCTTTATAATACCAATTATATTTATTAAAGAAAAGTAGAATGAAGTACAGGAAGGCAGAAAACTGTCTTGGTCTTACAGGCAACACAATAATGATTTTCCAATTTTTTTTTTCTTTTTATAAATCTTCAGGAGTAGTTGATTATAATGCTTTTGCATATACTGTTTTGTATCTTGTTTTTTAACAAATTATAAGTATTTTCCAAATTACTAATGTTTATAACATTACTTTAACAACTATGATATCTCATTCAATTAGAGACCATGATTTAACCATTTTTTATAATATTGACTAGGTTGCTTCTGATTATATATTCCTAAAAAGAACACTAAGATAGCTAACTTTATACATGAAGTCTTTCTAAAAGGGTAATTTCTTGTAAGAGATTCCTAGTTATGTGAATTTTACTGGTTTAAAGTGAAAATCAGTTTAAGGTATAAATAGTTTTAAGAGTTTCACATATTATTTCCGGAGGAGCTGTGTCTTGTTTTGGGAATTAGTCTTCGAAAAACTCTTTACTATTTTATTTTATTGTTAAAGATTTTATTTATTTATTTTACAGAGAGAGATCACAAGTAGACAGAGAGGCAGGCAGAGAGAGAAAGAGAGGGAAGCAGGCTCCCTGCTGAGCAGAGATCCCAGGGACTCAATCCCAGGACCCCGGGATCATGACCTGAGCCCAAGGCAGCAGCTTAACCCACTGAGCCACCCAGGCACCCAACTCTTTACTATTTTAATAGGCAAAACATTCTCTCATTTTATTAGTGTTTTTTAAAAATTATTTTAAAGATTTTATTTATTTATTAGAAAGCTTACACAAGCAAGGTGAGCGGCAGGCAGAGGGAGAAGCAGACTCCCCGCTGAGCAAGAATCCTGATACCGGACTCTATCCCAGGACCCTGGGATCATGAGCCAAGTCGAAGGCAGATGCTTAACCAACTGAGCCACCCATGTGTCCCTGACTGTTTCTTTAAAAATATTCATGACTGTAAACTTAGTACCTGTCGAAGAAAATTTGGAAAACAAATATGTAAAAATTATCCTTAAACTCATTGCCTAACTATAATCAATGTTAATATTTTGGTGTAAATCTTTGGGGGTGACTTCTTTTATTTATTCATTTTTTGGGGCTATAATTGATATTAGTTTTAGGTACAACATAATGATTTGATATTTGTATATGTTGCAAAATGATCACATTAAATCTAGTTAATCATCTCCTTACATAGGTGCAAATATTTTCTTGTGATGAGAGCTTTTAAGATCTTTTCTCTTAGCAAATTTCAAATATACAGTATAGTGCTCTTAAATATAGTCATCATGCTGTACATTACTCCCCAGGACCTCAAATGAATTTAGGTTTTATTTAGTTGGGTTTTTTTTTTTTAAGGTTATATATGTATATAAGTGAGATTATATGGTATTTGTCTTTCTCTTAACTTACTTCACTTAGTATAATGTCCTCAAGATTCATACATGTCACAAGTGATAAGATTTCCTTTTTTTTTTTTTTTTTTTTTAAGATTTTACTTATTTTATAGAGGTAGGGGCAGAAAGGAAGAGGAAAAGAATCTCAAGAGAGTGGAGTCCAACCTGGGGCTCCATCTCATGATCCTGAGACCATGACCTGAGCTGAAGGCAGGAGTCAGACACCCAACTGACTGAGCCGCCCAGGCACTGCAGGATTTCCTTTTTTGTGGCTGAATGATATTCCTGTGTATATGTATGCGCACATATCACATTTTCTTTATTCATTCATCCACCAGGGGACACTTGGGTTGTTTTCATGTCTTGGCTATTGCAAATAATGCTGCATAATTTATAATCAGTGTCAGTATTTTGGTGTAAATCTAGTCTTTCACTTACATTGAAATGTAATTGACATATTGCACAGTATAAATTTAAAGTGTACAGCATATGACTTAACATATATTGAAAAATGATTACCACAATAAGTTTTGTTAACATCCACCATCTGATATAGGTGCAAGGAAGAAAGTTTTTTTTTCTTTTGATGATAGTTTTAAGGATTTATTCTCTTAGCAGCTTTCTAATATACCATACAGCAGTTAACTAAGGCCATCTATGTTTTTATTATATCCCCAGTACTTACTTATAACTGGAAGTTTATATCTTTTGGTCATCTTCATTTGATTCTTCTACCCTCTCTCCACAGCTCTGGTAACTAAAAATCAGATTTCTTTTTCTGTGAGTTTGGTCAGGGTGTGTGTGTGTGTGTATGTATTTTTTTAATTTATCTTTTTTTGGGATTCTACATATAAGTGGGATCATACAGTATTCATGTTGTAGCAAATTGCCAGATTTCCTTGTTTTTTAATGGCTGAATAGTATCCTTTTGTATATGTAAATACACTACATTTTCTTAATCCATTCATCTGTTGATGGATACTTAGGTTGTCTCCATGTCTTGGCTGTTGTAAATAATGCTGCACTGAACATGGTGGAACAGATAAGTCTTCAGCATAATGGTTTCATCTCTTTTTAATGTATATCTCTTATGTGTAAAGTTTTGGAAATCTTTACTAACCCACCTTTTTGACTTAATATATCGTGAATATCTTCTCATCCCTGAGTAGTCTTCGATAACTTTTCCTTTCCATTTTATATTTTGTAGTAACTTTTTGGGTTTTTTTAAGATTTTATTTATTTGACAGCTAGAGAGAGAGCACAAGTAGGCTGAGCAGCAAGCAAGAGGGAGAGGGAGAAGCAGGCTGCCTGCTGAGCAGGGAGTGCAACCTGGAGCTCCATCCCAGGAGCCTGGGATCATGACCTGAGCGGAAGGCAGATGCTTAACTAACTGAGCCACCCATGCTTCCCTGTATTAACTTTTAATAACAATATGTTCATATGGTATAAAACTGAAAAGGTATAAACGGTTGGTTATACAGTTAAAAAAAAAAATCTTACGATCTTCCCCAGCATTTCCTCTACCAGCAGCTGCCTCTGTATTAGATAAGCAAACATATATACATATTCTTTTTACTTTGAGAAATATACAAAGAAAGCAAAGCATTGCCATACACATATCTGTATCTTGCTTTTTATTTTTTTAAACTTAAAGTTTAAACTTAAAGCAGTACATAAACTGCTTTCCATTCCTTTTTATAGCCTTGTACATTGTATGGATATAGTAAGACTTATGTAATCTGTCTTTCTTTATGGACATTTATATTTACAGCCTTTTAACCACAGAAACAATCGTGCCTTGAATAACCTTGTACATAACCTTATTTTGCAAATGTGTGGGATTTGTATAAAATATCTAAAGTGTGTTACTGAGTCAAAGGGTATTTAATGTGCTAGTAATATTGGCTAGCACAATATTGTGCTCATATGGCTAGTAATATTGTATATGGTCAAATTGGCAATGGATTGTATCAATTTACCCCTTTACTATTGGCAACAATGTATGAGGTCTTTATTGTTTGTTTTTTTTTTGATTTTATTTATTTCACAGACAGAGATCACAAGTAGGCAGAGAGGCAGACAGAGAAAGGGGAGGAAGCAGGCTCCCCGCTGAGCAGAGAGTCCAATGGTGGGCTGGATCCAAGGACTCTGGGATCATGACCTGAGCTGAAGGCAGAGGCTTTTAACCCACTGAGCCACCCAGGCACCCCTGTATTGTTTATTTTTGTTAGGTGAAAATGTTATCTCTGATTTTGACATGTAAGAATATGATTTCTAGTGACTAAATGAATATCATCCATTTCATGAGAGAATAATTTATTTAACCAATTTCTATCACAACTGATTTTTTAAAATTTTTTATTATAAAAAGCACTTCAGCGACTGCGTATGAATTTTTTTAAGGTAAAGGGTAGATGTGAGGGGTTTTTTTTAAGTTTATGTTTTTAATAACACATGGGGCTCAAACTCATGACCCCCAAGATCAAGAGACACATGCTCTTCTTTTTTTTATTTTTTTATTTTTTTATTTTTATTTTTTTAAGATTTTTTATTTATTTATTTGACAGAGAGAGATCACAAGTAGGCAGAGAGGCAGGCAGAGAGAGAGAGGAGGAAGCAGGCTCCCCACTGAGCAGAGAGCCCGACGCGGGACTCAATCCCAGGACCCTGAGACCATGACCCGAGCCGAAGGCAGCGGCTTAACCCACTGAGCCACCCAGGCACCCCGAGACACATGCTCTTCTGACTGAGCCAGCCAGGTGCCGCCATTTTTTTTTTTTTTTTTACTTGATAGAGATCAGTAGGCAGAGAGGCAGGCAGAGAGAGATGGAGAAGCAGGCTCCCTGCTTGTGGAGCACAGAGCCCGATGCGGGGCTTGATCCCAGGACCCTGAGATCATGACCTGAGCTGAAGGCAGAGGCTTTAACCCACTGAGCCACCCAGGTGCCCGCCCCCAATTTTTTTATACTTAAAATCTTTCTAATCATTTAATGTTAGAACCATATAATGTTTTTTGTTTAACATTTTCTCCATATTTTTAAAAATTGCATTTTCATAGGCAGTGTAATAGATCATTATATGAGTATTTCTTAATTTAGTTAACTGATATGTTGGACATGTAGGTTGTTTTAATTACTGTTAAACCAAAATCAAAGAATATTTCATTTAAAATGATTGCCTTCAGAGAGATTCCAAGATACTAAATTATGAAAGTGTTAAATGTTAATATGAATATATTCAAAGTTGGTCTGTAATGCCAAGTTGCTTAGCAAAATTGTTAATGTTTATATTTTCGATTTCACTTTTTATAAATTGTTTATGTTCCCTTGGGTGGGTTTTGTGCTTTTAACTTGGTGCATTGTCCCATACAGGACGATGTGCAGAAGGACATGAACACAGAGAGGGCTTTTTGGTTGTCACATGTGCTGATATTTAAATAGGGATATGGGTGATTAACATTCTGCAATGAGTTAGGATGGTTCTGGTTAGCGAAGAATTGTTCTAGCACCCTATTCCTAAGCACTGTTCTACAGTAAAAAATTAACCCATCATGTTTGTTGAAAATATTTTCCTGTTTTTTACTTACTTTTTAAAGACTTAAAAATATTTTTTTCTATTTCTTTATTAAGATTTTATTATTTATCAGAGAGAGAGAGCATAAGCAGGCAGAGTGGCAGGTAGAGGCAGAGAGAGAGAAGCAGGCTCCCCGCTGAGCAAGAAGCCTTACACGGAACTTGATCACAGGACCCTGGGATCTGACCTGAGCCAAAGGCAGCAGCTTAACCAACTGAGCTACTAGGTGTCCCATTACTTACTTACTTACTTTAAAAAAGATTTATTTATTTGAGAGAAAGTGTGTGCAAGTGAACCCAGGGTTGGAGGTGCAGAGGAAGAGGGAGAAAGAGAATCTCAAGCAGACTCCCTGCTGAGCACAGGGACCCACATGGGGCTTGATGTCATGACCCTGAGAATGACCTGAGCCAAAACCAAGTTAGAGGTTTAGTGGACTGAGCCACTCATGTGCCCATTTTCTACTTTTTAATTTCCTTTTGAAAAATAGGAATAATAAATATCTTCATGAAGTCAAATCTGTTTATTTCCTTTATTTATTCATGAACCCGAACAATTATTTAATACCCAGTTTGGATAAATATTCACATGTACTTTTCCTAGTTTCCATTGGGGGAGGAGTACACAATTTCGTGGAAAAAGAAAAATAATTTCTTAAGGTCTTCTAGATTTAAATGTTAGACAGCAGTAATAATCATGAAAGTGAGACACTTAAAAAGTACATTAAAACTTGAGTGCTCTTTTGAAGAGTTTTATTTATTGATTGATTGATTTTTAAAGATTTTTATTTGTTTATTTGACAGATCACAAGTAGTCAGAGAGGCAGGCAGAGAGAGAGAGGAGGAAGCAGGCTCTCCGCTGAGCAGAGAGCCTGATGTGGGGCTTGATCCCAGGACCCTGAGACCATGACCCGAACCGAAGGCAGAGGCTTTAACCCACTGAGCCACCCAGGTGCCCCTTGAAGAGTTTTAGAGGTGTATAGAAAACTTCGGAAATGAGAAACTAAAAAAAATTTGTGTATGACCCTTTCGTTTAGAGATAGGCTCTTAGTATTTTTGTTTATTTCCTACTGTTTTATTTTATTATGCAGATACAGCTTTACATTTTATTAATTTTTAATTGGGCAACGAATACATGAATATATTCTCATTGCAAAAATTCAAACTTTATAGTTAAAACTAAAGACTCCTTTGAACTCCATCCCTACTCCCAGTCCCTTCTGCAGAGTGCTATCAGTTTTGCTATGTAACTCTGTAGAAATTGAGTATTATTTAGAGCATTATTTAGCATTATTTACAGTATTTATTTTAGAGTGTAAACACAATACTGATATACAAATAGCTTTTTTTTCTTTTCAGCTAAGTCATAGTATTTTTGGATAGAGTATGTAGACTTTTAAAACTGCTATATAGGGGCGCCTGGGTGGCTTAGTGGGTTAAAGCCTCTACCTTCAGCTCGGGTCATGATCCTGGATCCTGGGATCGAGCCCCACATTGGGCTCTCTGCCCAGCAGGGAACCTGCTTCCTGCCCTCTCTCTGCCTGCCTCTCTGCCTACTTGTGATCTCTGTATGTCAAATAAATAAATAAAATCTTTTAAAAAAAACCTGCTATATAATATTAAATAGCATGTATATACCAGAATTTATTCAGCTGTTCTCTCATTGTGGGATATTTTGGATGTTTCCTTTTGTTGTTGTTACAGTGTTAGAAAACTGTGTTCTCACATATGACTATCCTTTCATATATATTCATGCATTTATAAGTACTGATTTCTTACCATAGCCAAATACTGTTTAAGGCACTAGGAATTAAGAGAGGAGCAAACCTATTATCACATCATGGAGCTTATATTCTAGTGAGAAGAACAGATAGAAAAACTTGAATTTATAATAAAAAAAAATTAACAATAAAGGCAGGGAAGAAAAATAAATCATGTAAGGGGATATAAAGTGTTGGAGGATAGGGGCTGTTTCTTTGGATATACTGGTCAGGGATGGTTTCTTTGTGGAGGGGATACTTCAGCAATGACTTAAAATAAGTGAGGGAATGAACCACTTGACAGTCTGGGATAGAGCATCCCACATGGAGGAAACAACAAATGGGGAAGACCTGATGGACTAGGCCTTGGGATGTTTGTTTTGTTTTAAAGATTTTATTTATTTATTTGACAGAGAGAGCACAAACAGGGAGGAGGGACAGAGGGAGAGGGAGAAGCAGGCTCCTTGCTGAGCTGGGAGCCCAATGTAGGGCTTGACTCCCAGACCCTGGGATCATGACCTGAGCTGAAGGGAGATGCTTAACCAACTGACCACCCCAGGCACCCCGGGATATTTGAAGAAGGAACATGTGTTTCTAAAGCAAAGTTGAGAAGAATGTTAGATAAAGTTATAGAGGTCAGTAGGGGCTAAAATATTTAGAGCTGTGCAGTCCAGTACAGTAGCTATGAGCCACATGCATACATTGAGCACTTGAAATACAGTAATTTTGAGTTGATGAACACTGGATTTTTAAGACTTAGTATTCCAGAAAGAATGGGAAATACCTCACAATCACATTATTTATTTATTTATTTATTTATTTATTATTATTATTTTTTTTATTTTTAACAAATCTTTTTTTTTTTTTTTTTAAGATTTTATTTATTTATTTGACAGAGAGAGATCACAGGTAGATAGACTGGCAGAGAGAGAGAGGAAAGCAGGCTCCCTGCTGAGCAGAGAGCCCAATGTGGGACTTGATCCCAGGACCCTGAGATCATGACCTGAGTCGAAGGCAGCGGCTTAACCCACTGAGCCACCCAGGTGCCCCACAAATCTTTTTTTTTTTTTTTTAAGTTTTTATTAATATGGCAGACAGAGATCACAAGTAGGCAGAGGCAGGCAGAGAGAGGGGGGCAGCAGGCTCCCTGCTGAGCAGAGAGCCCGACATGGGGCTAGATCCCAGGACCCTGAGATCATGACCTGAGCTGAAGGCAGAGACTTTTTAACCCACTGAGCCACCCAGGCACCCCTCACAATCACATTTTTATGTCGATTATGTGTTGAGGTAATATTTTGGACATACTGAGTTAAATAAAATATTTAAATTAACCAGTTTCTTTTTACTTTTTAAAATGTGGCTACTAAAATTTTTAAAAACTATGAATGTGGCTTATGTTTCTGTTGGACAGTGCTGGTTTAGGTTCTTAAAATCCATGGAAAGACATTCTGATTAAATGTGATGTATGTTGGGCACCTGGGTGGCTCAGTTGGTTAAGCAACTGCTTTCAGCTCAGGTCATGATCCCAGAGTCCCTGCTCCATGGGGAGTCTGCTTCTCCCTCTGACCTTCTCACCTTTCATGCTCTCTCTCACTGTCTCTCAAATAAATAAATAAAATCTTTAAAAAAAAAAGAATAAATGTGGGCGCTTGGGTGGCTCAGTGGGTTAAGCCGCTGCCTTCGGCTCAGGTCATGATCTCAGGGTCCTGGGATCGAGCCCCGCATCGGGCTCTCTGCTCAGCAGAGAGCCTGCTTCCTCCTCTCTCTCTGCCTGCCTCTCTGCCTGCTTGTGATCTCTCTCTGTCAAATAAATAAAATCTTTAAAAAAAAATAAATGTGATGTATGTTAGAAAATATTAGGTAGAGGAATGAAATGGTAAATTGTGCTTTTAAAGATGGCTACATTCAGGTTATTCTATGGACAATAGATAATACAGGACTAAGTAAAAACAGGGAAACCAGTTAGGAGTCTATTGTAATAGTCCATGTAAGAAATGATAATAATCGTATAAAGATGATGAGAGCATTTTTTTTTTGCTTTTTTTTTTTAAGATTTTTATTTATTTATTTGACAGATCACAAGTAGGCAGAGAGAGAGAGAGGAGGAAGCAGTCTCCCCACTGAGCAGAGAGCCCGATGTGGGGCTTGATCCCAGGACCTGACCTTGATCATGACCTGAGCTGAAGGCCGGGGCTTTAACCCACTGAGCCACCCAGGTGCCGCGATGAGACTACTTTTTAAGCTAAAATTAAGTCAGTGCTAAACTGAATTATTAATGATTTGGATAATGACTATGAAGGAGAGTGTAGTCACAGATGATTCCAGTTTTTCAGCTTTGGCTGATTTGGACAGTGATAACATTTACTAAATTTTGAGAGAATTGGGTATAGAGAAGTAAAGTTTCATTTTAGATTTATTATTTAAAAATTTTTTTTACATATAAAAATATATATAGTGTATTCGGTATAGTGTACCGAAACCTACGTAAAATCTTAAGTGTAGCTCAGTTTTCTCAAGGTGAACTCATCCAGGTAAGCAGCTCTCAGATTAAAAAAGAAAACAAGGGGCCCCTGAGTGGCTCAGTGGTTTGAATATCTGCCTTTGGCTCAGTCATGATCCCACTGTCCTGGGACCCAGTCCCACATTGTGCTCCGTGCTCAGCTGGTAGTCTGCTTCTTCCTCTCAGCTGGTAGTCGTCTTCTTCCTCTGCTTCTTCCGCCCCCTGCTTGTGCTCTCTCTCTTTCTCTGTCAAATGAGTAAATAAAATCTTTAAAACAAAACAAAACAAACACTATCCTGATAGCTCCCACTTGTGCTTATAACTCTGTAAATTAGTAGTGGTATTCATTACATTTCAGAGTACCAGAGCTGAAGACTTTTTTTACATTGTGCCCTAGAATTGAGAAACTTAGACAATTATCAAAAATTGTGTCTAAAAGGTTATGGGTAATTAGGGGTTTTTCTGACTTACCATAAATTATGCCTACTTTTGTTTTAAGATTGCGTTAGAGAGAAAGAGGGATCATAAGCAGACTCCCCACTGAGCAGGAAGCTCCATGGTTTACTTGATCTTAGAACACTCACTAAGCCACCCAGGCACCCAAATTAGGATTGGTTTCAAATTGGGAGTTTGTTTTCAAGTGGGAGTTTGTTTCCTACAGTACTGCATGTAGGAAATTAACTGTAATTATAAACAATCTGATACATTTGGGACAAATTATCTATATTATTAGTACTCATTGTAAGAATAGTAGAGTATTGTACTCATAAGAATAGAAATCTCTACTTGGGGTATTGTGGTTAAATAAGTAGCTATATAGGTTTTTTCAGGGAAAAATAAGTCGTTGAACTTTGTCTTCTCTTCCTCTACCTGCAAAAGTAGAGAATTTAAGGTGGCCTATAAAAATTACTTAGAAGATAAGGATAATCAGGTACTAAGATTTTTAAGAAAATTTCCTCAGCTTTATGGATTCAACATATTCTCAATTTCAAGTATGCAGGAATTGAGATTCTGTACAACTAAAAACAATGCAACAAATTTGGCAAGATTATAAAATTGCTAAGTTCTTTTGTTTTCAGGAAGTCTGGGTTACTGGAGGATTGAAAATTTAGCTTTTTTGCTTGTGTTTCATGTGAAACAAATTGTAGTATCCATTATATCTATTAGAAATAAAAAATGGAGAAATCATGAAAAATGCGGTCCTCCCTCTTCTCATACAATAATGCCTAAAGTGAATATACCAACACTTGGCCTGATTTTGAATGCTATAATACGTCTTTTATATAATTTTTATCCCTAATTCACATAATCAACATTAAACAAATGAATACATATCTGCATTTTTCAAATTGCTGGTGATTTGGGTAATATTGAGTATTCTGATTTATAGTTTGTGGGTTGTGTAAAATTGATGAGAGATGGTGATACATAAACCTACACATATGATGAAATTGTGTAGAACTAAATAAATAGATAGACAAGCATGCAAATGAGTGCCAGTGAGACAGATAAATGTGAACAGGGATAAAGGATTGTATCAACATTGTTCTGCTTTATGCTACAGTGGCAGTATTATATAACAGTTTTCTAAAATACTACCATTGGAAGAAACTGTTAAAGTAATACTATGATATTATTTCTTACAATCTATGGTGAATTTATAGATACCTATACAAATTGATAAAGACAGGAATCTATTTGGGATGGAGAATATGGATTTTGCACAGCTTTGCTGGACCTAAAATATCCTACAGTGCTTGTAGAACTACCAGCTTAGATATGATAATTTTCAGAAAAGCATATATATTACACTTTCTATTCTGAGCAGATGCAGCTATTTTTATAGTCCATAATTTTGGATGTTATTTAAACTAACTACCTTTGTTTCTTCTGCTCTTCACTTTACCCTGTCATATCCTACCACATATCATGGCTGAAATATCCTTCAAATAAATGTCTCATTAAAGAATGTTAAATAATAGTGATCTGCTATGTAGATAGAAGTGTTTACAGAGTATCTCACCTATTGGTATTTTTTTGTGTCTACACTAGCATATCAGTAAAGTCTCTTGCTCATGATCAGAAAATAGCCTCATATGTAATGTGATTTTACTGAGAGTGGAAAGATACCATATATTACTATTGTTAAAATATCCCATTTTCTTCCTTGATAATTTATTTTTATTGCATTTTAGGAATTTTAATGTTTTTCTTTTTAAAGCACCATTTTAATCAAAACTCTTTTTGTTTTCAAGGAGCAAAAGGATTGGATTAGTCTGCCCTTGATTTTTCTCTGTTTAAAGGTAATCTGATTGAGTTCACTAATCATACAGACTTAGTACAATTTTCTATGTGGGTGGCAATCTATATTCAGTGGTTAAAATAGAATTTTAAATATTATGGCTGAGGTTTTTGTTTTTTGTTTTTTGTTTTTGTCTTTAATGTTTCACAGAGTGCAGTCTATTCTCTTAAAAAAAAAATGTCGATTTAAGTTCAATCTACATTTTTAGTTTTGTTCCAGGATTTTTTTTTCCCCTAGAAATTTATAAGAAATTTTTGCTGTTTTGGTCTGTTTGCCTGAAACTGTATTTTATTCATAGATTGAAGTATTGGAGCCATGGGAATAAAGGTTCAGCGTCCTCGATGTTTTTTTGACATTGCAATTAATAATCAACCTGGTAAGAAAATTAATCTTCCCATGTATCATTTATAAATATTTAATATTAAAAATTAGTAAAGTATAAACGAGCTTTCTTCTTTTTCAGCTGGAAGAGTTGTCTTTGAATTATTTTCTGATGTGTGCCCAAAAACATGTGAGAACTTTCGTTGTCTCTGTACAGGTTTGTTGACATTTTTTTTCTTTTTTCTTTTTTTTTAAATTTTATTTATTTATTTATTTAGTCAGAGAGAGAGAGAGTGAGCACAAGCAGGCAAGGTGTTAGGCAGAGGCAGAGAGAGAAGCAGGCTCCCTGCTGAGCAAGGATCCCGAGGCCTCAATCCGACCCTGGGATCATGACCTAAGCTGAAGGCAGTAGCTTAACCAACTGAGCCACCCAGGTGTCCCGTTTGTTGATATTTTTGGTTGGCCTAAAAGTAGTACCATTTGACTATAGTTTTAATTTTTTTATTTAACATATTTTAATTTTCTTTATGCAGATTATGTACCATTGACCAAGATGTGAAAGTAATATATTTTTCTTCATTTAGAGTGAGGGAGAGAACCTTAAGCAGCAGAGCCCAATGGGGTGTGGGGGAGGGGGTCAGTCTCATGACCCTAAGATCACAATCTGAGCTAAAACCAAGAGTTGGATACTTTAACCCACTGAGCTATTCCAGATACCCCATGAAAGTAAATTTTAGAAAATACCACTTGTAATGGGATTTTATTTTTAAAGATTTTATTTTTTTATTTGACTGAGAGCTCACAAGTAGGCAGAGCAGCAGGCAGAGAGAGAGGGGGAACCAGGGGGAACCCACTGAGCAGAGAGCCTGATGCTGGCCTCAATCCCAGGGCCCTGAGATCATAACCCAAGTCAAAGGCAGAGGCTTAACCCACTGAGCCACCCAGGCACCCTTCTAATCAATCTGAGATTGATTTCTATATTTCTTTTTTTTTTTTTTTTTAAGATTTTATTTATTTATTTATTTGGTAGACAGAGATCACAAGTAGGCAGAGAGGCAGGCAGAGAGAGAGGAGGAAGCAGGCTCCCCATTGAGCAGAGAGCCCGATGTGGGGCTCGATCCCAGGACCCCGAGATCATGACCTGAACCGAAGGCAGAGGCTTAAACCACTGAGCCACCCAGGCGCCCCGGATTTCTATATTTCTATACTCTGCAGAAAAACATGGATGATTTTTAAATGAATTAAAAAAAAGAATTCCTAAGGGGAGAGAAAATTTTATAGTTTAAAAACATCTACATAGTTTAAGAGACGTGTATTTTACAGGAAAAAGTTTTCATCATTTTACTTTAATACTTGCTTCCTTAACGTCCTTTCTACTAAATGGCCAACTAATTTTTCTTCTCTTTAGGTGAAAAGGGGACAGGGAAATCAACTCAGAAGCCATTACATTATAAGAGTTGTCTTTTTCACAGAGTTGTCAAAGATTTTATGGTTCAAGGTGGTGACTTCAGTGAAGGTAAGACTGAAAATCATGTATGCTTTGTTAAGTATCATAGATTTTAAAGTTAGACAAGTCTGTAAAAATACTCAAATAGACAAAAAGAAGGGAGCAGGTAGGAAATAATTTTACTTTTGATGAATGAAGTAATTTCAGAAATTTGCTTCTAGATAAAAAACAATTCTGTATTCATCTCTTAGTAACCTATCAGTATGTGTGTTTGGTCTTGTCAAAACTAGTAATCCTTAACTACAGTATAGTTTATACCTATACTTCTATTTATTTTTTATTTTTTTAAGGATTTGTTCTTATTTATCAGAGAGCACAAGCAGGAGAAGCGGCACACAGAGGGAGAAGTAGGCTCTCCGCTGAGCAAGGAGCTCAGTGCAGGGCAGGATCCCAGGATCCAAGGAGCCAAGGGCAGATGCTTAATCAGTTGAGCCACCCAAGCACCCCTAGTTTTTACCTATACTTTTAAATTGTAAAAACAAACTATTTTTAAAGATGCTTTGGAAAAAATCTAATTTTTGTTCAAAGGTCTACATAATCATTAGAATCTGAATGTTCTTTTTTTCCCACATATCTTAATAGGCCTTGTCACATTTTTGCTCTTGTATCGAAGGGGAAAGAAAGTAATTTGGGATCTTGTCAGTATTGAATTTAAATTAGTATCTTTCAGGATATCCTGTGAGCCTTTGAGTATTTTTGATTTGAAGTCATTTGAACACCTACTTTGTAAGAAGTATTTTCTTTAGGCGACATCTTCAAAAAGGTTATTGTTTTGAGAGTCTTGTGTTTTTCGTCCTTAGGAAATGGACGAGGAGGGGAATCTATTTATGGAGGATTTTTTGAAGGTAAAGATGTTTACATTTAAATTTTATTTTTAATGTTTTCTGTATTATTTTTCTCTATTGAATCAGTTAATTTTCTTGTGAAAAATTTATGTGATAGATTTTCTTATAGAGGTAGGAATTTTTGTGTGTTGAGGACATTAATGCACCATGTTATTTGAAGGGTTTCAATGGTCTGTAATAAAATCTTGGAAGTATAGTGCTAGAATGGGAACTGCCATAGCTTAATCTTAATTTTTATTAAAAGATTTAGCAGTATTTCATAGTAACAGTATCCACACGCTTAGTGGATAAACTTTCCTATGCACTTTTTAAAAAATCTCTTTAACTTATTAAACTTCGGCTATAATGTTTTTTCTCAACTTTTTAAGTTTTCTCTTATTTTTTATTGATGTGAAGATCATTTGAAAGAAATATAAACATATGAATGTGGAAATAATTTCATATTTCCCATCTTTCACATTAGGGATTAAGTGACATTTTGTTTCACATTCCACTTGCATTGTTCCCATATTCTAATCTAAGATTGGAAGGCAAGCTACTCTACAATAAATGATGATGTGGCAGAGATTTAGTTAATGAGTGCCTCTCTGTGTTTAAAATAGTATATGTGCCTTTTTGTGCTCAAAAATGAAACAGATGAAATGTAAAAGAATCCTGTCTGGTTTCTTTCTCTTGCTTTTTAAGGAACATTTCTTTTTTTTGCTTGAATAATCAAAGCTGTGTTGTTTTTTCAAAAAAAAAAAAATAGACATGCAAATGGAAAGGAAGGGGGTTGATAATAGTATTTGGAATTTTAGCAAAGGATTGAAAATTAGAAATATTTTTATCTAAAAAGATGGGAGAGGGAGCTAGTTAATATTTGATTCTCTCTTATTTTAACCTGACTTGTCTAAATTTTATCTGGTGCTAAAGAGCACATATGAACAAAAGAAATGAAACATGAAAATGAAATTTTTCTGGAGGTTCTATCAGTAGTGTAACTGAAAACTTTGCTTTTCTGTAGATGAGAGTTTTGCTGTTAAACACAACAAAGAATTTCTCTTGTCTATGGCCAACAGAGGGAAGGATACAAATGGTTCACAGTTCTTCATGTAAGTATCTGTGCCATGATCATTTAAAATATCCCTTCTTATGGTGTGTCATTTCTCATTGATCACTAATAAAGGGATCCATAATGGGGAAAATTTTTGAAATAAGGAGAACAATGAATTGTTGAAGAGAGTTGAAGAGAGTGGGTTAAGCCTCTGCCTTCGGCTCAGGTCATAATCTCAGGGTCCTGGGATGGAGCTCCACATCGAGCTCTCTATTCAGCAGCGAGCCTGCTTCCCCCTCTATCTGCCTACTTGTGATCTTTCTCTGTCAAATAAATAAATAAAATTAAAAAAAAAAAAAAAGACAGAAAAAGCTGTTCCTTAGAATGGCAGCTAATAAAGGTAAAAGGAATGATAGAAAATTTGCCATTTTGCATTCATCTCAGTAATGATTGATTAAGAGTTATCTATTTAGAGGGTAAATTTAATAATGGGATATTTATAGAGTATCTCTTTATAAATTACATGATTACAAAGAGTAGAATACAGTTGATCCTTATTAGTCAGAGATTTTGTATTTGTGAATTCATGTACTCACTAAAATTTGTTTATAGCCCCAAAGTCAGTATTCTTGATGCTCTCCAATTCTGACCCCCCCAAAATTTTGACCAGCGCTCTTGTCAACAATATATGTTTTTTTATTATGTCCTGTGGATACAGATTTATTCTCCTCTTCAGTAGCCTTGAACTCTCCTACTCTCAGAGGAACTTAATCTGTAAGCACCATATGGATTATTCCAGGGTTTTACTATTCCATATTTGTAACTCCCTTCAACAGTAAGAAACTTGGCTCCCATTATTTCAGAATTTGTACCCATTTGCTGAGTCCTAGACTAGAAAATCACCATTCTATACTACTGTGAAAAGTAACCTATTCACTAGCATTACTGTTTATTTATAGCTATTTTTAGTTTTAGATTGAGAGTATGTAGTTAAAATAATTGTTTAAAAGTGACTTGCATTAGTGCATTTTGGGTGTGATTCTGTGTGATTTTGTGACTCAAAATATGTTAGGTTCATTTGTTTATGAGTATATTTTGTTCTCTCACCTGGTTTTGATTTGTTTTTTTGTTTGTGTTTGTAAAACATTACGTGATTCAAAAAGAATGTCTCTGAAACTGTCATTCCCACCTAACTCTTCACCCCATTGTCATTACCCATTTTTTCATCCTCTGTTCCCACCCATCCATTGTAGTAACCAATCTCATTAGATTCTGGTTTCTCTTCCTGTACTTTTTTTTTTTTTTTTTTTAAGATTTTATTTATTTATTTGGAAGAGAAAAAGTGGCGGCCAGGGATGGGGTGGGGAGAGAAAGAAAGAGAAGCAGACTCCCTGCTGAACAGGGAGCCTGATGAGGGGCTTGATCCCAGGACCTGGAGATCATAACCTGAGCTGAAAGCAGACGCTTAACTGACAGCCACACAGGCACCCCTTCCTATTTTTTTTTTTTTAATAAAGATAAGCATAGATACATATATATTATTTTCCTTTTTTTCTTACACGATAATAGCATATACTATATACCGTGTTTTGCTCTTTTCACTTACCACTATATCCTGGAAATCATTCCATGTCATTACATAGAGATCCTTTTCATTTGTTTTTGCAGCTGCATAATATTGTGTGAATATACTCTGGTTGATTAAACCAATTGTTGGGGATTTTTCTGATTTTTTAAATGAAAACAATTTATATTGTGTTGGTTGTAGAAAAAATTAGAACACAGGTAATAAGAACATTCCCATCCCAGGGTATCTTTCTCTGCATTTGAAATGAAAGTAAATATGGCATACAGGAATGTCTGAGTGGCTCAGTCGGTTAAGTGTCTGCCTTCGGCTCAGGTCATGATTCCATGGTCTTGGAATAGAGTTCTGCATTGGGCTTCTTGCTCAGTGGGGAGCTTGCTTCTTCCTCAGCCTGCTGCTCCCCTTGCTTATGTACTCTCTCTCTTTCCCTGAAAAATAAATAAAATCCTAAATAAGTAAATGTTGCATATATTCTATAATCAACTTTTGGATACAGTATAAATCTCTGCACAGCACTAAGTATTAACATTTTTTTTTTTTTTAAAGATTTTTTTATTTATTTATTTGACAGAGAGAGATCACAGTAGACAGAGAGGCAGGCAGAGAGAGAGAGAGGGAAGCAGGCTCCCTGCTGAGCACGGAGCCCGATGCGGGACTCGATCCCAGGGCCCTGAGATCATGACCTGAGCTGAAGGCAGCGGCTTAACCCACTGAGCCACCCAGGTGTCCCAAGTATTAACATTTTTAATAACTATATGTGACTCCATTGTTTGGATGTATTATGCTTTATTTACCTAATTTTTTTTTTTTTAAGATTTTATTTATTTATTTGACAGACAGAGATCACCGGTAGGCAGAGAGGCAGGCAGAGAGAGAGAGAGGAGGAAGCAGGCTCCCTGCTGAGCAGAGAGCCCGATGGGAGGCTCGATCCCAGGACCCTGAGATCATGACCTGAGCCGAAGGCAGCGGCTAAACCCACTGAGCCACCCAGGCTCCTCTATTTACCTAATTTTTAAACATTTGACTCGCTTCTTTGTTTTCGAACTGTTGCAGTGAACATTGTTATACCTGTTTGATGCATTTTTAATTATTTTACATAAACTGCTAGGAGTTTACTTAGTGAAATGTTTACACTTTTTTTTTTTTTTTTAAGATTTTATTTATCTGAGAGAGAAAACGCAACCAGAGAGGAGGGACAGAAGTAGAGGGAGAAGGGGGCTTGATCCCAGAATCCTGGTATCATGACCCGAGCCAGTCAGATGGTTAACCATTTAAGCCACCCAGGCACCCCTGTTTGTGCATTTTTAAGCCTTTGCAGGTTTATTGCTACTGGACTCTGGTCAGCAGTATGCAAAGTTCCACTGTCACCAGATTCTCAACAACACTTAGTATTATTTGTTTTCCTTTTTCTTTTCTTTTTTTTTTTCTTTTTAAGAAAAATCCTTTCTGTGCTAACCAAAACCTCTCTGTTAAGTTTATATAATCTTTCATGTATATTTTCAGAACCTTCCCTCTATATGTTGATTTTTCCTTATCTCTTAATTTCCAGGTAGCCCTTCTTTAATTTCTGTGTGTTACTGTTTTTAAAGGAGAAAAACATCAGTTTTTAATCTTAAATTATTTTTTATTGTGGCAATGCATTTGATATAAAATTTGCCATTTTAACCATTTTTAAGTGTATAATTATATTAATTATATTCACAGTACTGGAGCTATTACCACTGTATCCAAAACTCTTTCATTGTCCCAGAAATTAACCCATTTCTTTTTACCCTCAGCCCCTGGTAACCTCTATTTTCTATCTATGTGCATTTCCCTATTCTAGAGAAACAAGCAGAACTGTACAATATTTGTCCTTATGTGTCAAGCTTATTTCATTTAGCATGTTTTCAAGGTTCAACCATGTTGTTGCATGTATCAGAACTTTTTCCTTTTTATGGCTGAATATCACTCCATTGTGTGTACATACCATGTTTAGTTTATCCATATGCATCTGTTGATGGACATTTGGGTTGTTTCCACCTATTGGCTATTATGAAGAGTGCTGCAGCAAACATTGGCATACCCATATTTGTGTGAGTCCCTTCTCAATTTTAGGTGTATACCAAGAAGTGAAATTGCTGAATCTTATGGTAATTCTGTAGTTAGTTTTGTGAGGAGCCACTGAACTGTTTTCCACATCATTTTACATTCTTACCAACACTCTACAAGAGTTGTAGTTTTTGTACTCCTCGTCAATACTTTTTTTTTTTTAAATAACCAATCTGGGAATGACCATGAAAATAGAGTATTGGTTTAGGGGTTACAGGTAAATTCTGGAGAGCAGGTGAACTTGGCAAATGTATCTGTGAAGCAAAGATTGACTAAATGTAAATGCGAATTTTATATATACAAAAAATACAAGTACATATATACACATAGGTTTTTATATCTCTAGATGGTTTAAGCAGGTTCAGTTGAGCATAGCTGTTAGAGTCAGAAAACAATAATAGGTTGGTTGTAAAAGTAAGATGATCTTTTAAAAATACATTGACATGTTTGAATTTTTTTCATTAGTATTGTGTGGGCTTTAACCAAAGCTTAGCTTAAATTGTGTTCCTTCTTCCAAACTTCTAATGCCTTTCTTGATGATTCTTTAAAATAATAAATGAGGGGCTCCTAGGTGGCTCAGTGGGTTAAAGCCTCTGCCTTCGGCTCAGGTCATGATTCCAGGGTCCTGGGTTTGAGCCCCACATCAGGCTCTCTGCTCAGCAGGGAGCCTGCTTCCCTTCCTCTCTCTGCCTGCCTCTCTGCCTGCCTACTTGTGGTCTCTGTCAAAAAATAAATAAAATCTTTTAAAAAATAATAATAATAAATGATATACAATGCTCATCTTCAGTCGTTATAGCAGTATGTCTTCATTACTCAAATACCAGTCTTAACTATAGAGCTTTAAGCAATATATGGAGTGGAAAAAAGAATTTTAAAATATTATTTATTTGTTGGACTTTTTGCTTACTTTGAGTTTGGTCCAAAGTTTCTGTGTTTTTTTTTAAAGATTTTATTTGTTTGACAGGGAGAGAGAGAGAGTGCGCCACAAGCAGGGAGAATGACAGTGCGGGAGAAGCAGGACCCTGGGATCATGACCTGAGCCAAAGGCAGGTGCTTAACCAGCTGAGCCATCCAGGCATCCCAAGTTTTGTCCAAAGTTTTAATCCAGATCTCTTTCTTCATTGTGAAGTTTCCTTGTTTATCATGGCTAAAAAATTCAAAAGTCCTCAGGTCCTAGGCAAGTAAAATAAGCAAATAAAGCCTGCTGGGAAAAGAACCTAAACTATTAATCTATGTATTAAAAAGACAAGGATAATCAACCTGACCCATTATTGCCATATGTCAGGTGCCCCACCTTCCAGCTTTCCAAAAAAGGTCTGAAATCTGGACTTTTATGTGAAAGTATCCAAAATTTTGAATCTTGGCAACTAATTGAAAATTTTATAAACACTATAAGGACCATTTCTTTTCTGGTCCCAACAGAACATGTGTGAGGACCTTCTAAATACTATCCATAGGGAGTACGTTTCAAGACTCCCCTAGTGGATGCTTGAAACTGCAAATAAAGTTTAGTTTATAAGTTAGGGATACTAAGAGATTAACAACAATAGTAATAAAATAAAGTAGTTATACTAATCCACTGTAACAAAGGTTATATATGAAGGTGGTCGCTGTGAAAATATCTTACTGTACTCATCCTTCTTGTGATGATGTGAGATGATAAAATGCCTACCTGATGAAATGAAGTGAGGTGAAGGGTGCCTATGTGGCGCAGTTGATTAAGCGTCTGCTTTCAGCTCGAGTCATGATTTTGGGGTCCAGGGATTGAGCCCCATGTCAGGCTCCCTGCTAAGCGGAACACCTGCTTCTCCCTCTCCCTCGGCCTGCTGCTCCCCCTGCATGGGCTCTTTCTATCTGTCAAATAAATAAAATCTTTAGAAAAAATGAGATGAGGTGACTAACAGGCATTGTGACATAGTATTAGGCTACTATTGAACTGACAGTATGTGAAGAGGATTGTCTGCTTCTGGACTGCGATTGACGGCAGTTGACTATAGGTGACTGAAACAGTGGAAAGCAAAACCATGGATAAGGGGGTGACCTATGCTTTAACTGTTTAAAATGTTAAGGTTGAGGGGCGCCTGGGTGGCTCAGTGGGTTAAGCCGCTGCCTTCGGCTCAGGTCATGATCTCAGGGTCCTGGGATCGAGTCCCGCATCGGGCTCTCTGCTCAGCAGGGAGCCTGCTTCCCTCTCTCTCTCTCTCTGGATGCCTCTCCGTCTACTTGTGATTTCTCTCTGTCAAATTAATAAATAAAAATCTTTAATAAATAAAAATAAAATGTTAAGGTTGAAAAGCACTATAATTTACATTTAAACCTATAAGCTGGTAGAATCTTTTGATAAATTATGGTCTGTCCATACAATAGAACATTATACAACTATAGAACTTCGTACACCTATGAATATTCAGTAAGAATCCAGTCACATGCAAGAAACATAGATGGATAGAAATGACAGCAAAATGTCAACTTTAATTACATGTAAGTTTTCAACAATGAGTAGATATTCATTTTATGATCAGAATAAGTTTTTGAAAACAGATTATGTAAAAGCCATCTTGCATTATTTGTTCTACTTAAGGTTAATGTAATAAGATTCTATTATGTTAAAATATCATGATTTCTTTGCAACTTTGTTTCCAATGCAGTTATTTTCTTTTCCTTTTTAGAGATGCTAACTTTGTTTTTCTCTGACTTTGTTTTTATTCTTCTATCTGATGACTTCCAAAGAACAACGAAGCCAACTCCTCATTTAGATGGGTAAAGATTATTTTTATTTTTTGACCATTTTAAATTAATGTTAAAATTAAAAGCTGTTATTTGATCATCTTACAATTGACTGTTTAGGCATCATGTTGTTTTTGGGCAAGTGATATCTGGTCAAGAAGTTGTGAGAGAGATAGAAAACCAGAAAACAGATGCAGCCAGCAAACCATTTGCTGAGGTGCGGATACTCAGTTGTGGAGAGCTAATTCCCAAATCTAAAGGTAAGAAAGCAAGTATATACTTCTGGTAATTCTTATGCATACAAAATGAACAGAGACATTCTACATAGTTGGCATGAAATTTATGCTAATATGAATATAATTATCAGGCATTTTTGTTTTTTAAATGTATTTTATCTTTATACTTTGTTCATTTACCATGGAATCACTTAATTTTCTCAGTACTTGCTGTAATTTATCCTTCCACTTTGTTTTGTTTTTTTTGATGGTAGTGGTCTAAATAGCATGGTAAATAAATACTGTTCTAGAGAAAGACACAGTGAAGGGGAAGATAACAGTTGAAGAGAATAAGATAGACTACGAAACTGGGGAATAAAGTATTTTCCCTTCATGCACTCCTGAGATTTCAGAAGTACCTGGCATTTTTGAGAAACTTCTTAGACCAGAACTTTTGAAGTTAACATGACCAGTAGTTTGATATGATATTATCTGAATGGTAAGAACTTTGTTTTAAGTGAGTATTTTAAGTGTTTATATTTGTGAAATATATAACTGCTACCATTTATTACAGATACTTGGTCTCTTATTCTAAAAATATAGGGTGAGATTACCTGTGGAGAAAGCAATAAAATAATAAATGGATTCTATTCTGCCCATTCTAACTAGTCTAGGAAGTAATAATAACAGTACTTAGTTTTTCGTGTTTAACAAATGTGAGAGTCTTCTGTAATTTTTTGTGATCTTCACATCAACCTGGTAGTATTACCTCCATTTTACTGGTGAAGATGATTGGAAGATTAAGTAGTTTACCACATCAGGGAGCTGAGCTTCAAACCTAAGGTTGCTGGCTCCAGATTTAGAACTTTTTTCTGTTATGTATTGTTAATGCATTAAAGTCTTCAACAAATCCCTTTCAGAATTGCCGTAAGTAGAACATTCTGTTCTCAAGTTTTAGGTATACTAATTTCTTTGTGTCATGTAGAAATGTACACATTTGTTTCAATTAATTAATTAATTAATTTGACAGACAGAGATTACAAGTAGGCGGAGGGGCAGGCTCCCTGCTGAGCAGAAAGCCTATGCGGGGCTCGATCCCAGGACCTGGGATCATGACCTGAGCTGAAGGCAGAGGCTTTAACCCACTGAGCCACCCAGGCGCCCCCATTTGTTTTAATTTAAAAAGACCGGAGATTGTCATAGAGAAGACTTATTTTTAGTTTTCTGTTTCTGTATTCCACTTTGGTTCATATGATTTCATTCTCTGTCATATCAAGTATGTACCTTGTAAACCATTGCAGGAGTATGCTGCAGCTCATAATGGGAGTATTTATATAACTTCTTGGTGTTCATGAGCCTGGCTATGTGTCTGTATGTACAAACAACATGTATAATGTATGCCTTCTGTTTGTGAGGATCCAGTAAAGAATGAGGTATTACTGAGTAACTTATTTTATTAGAAAATTAAAAACTAAAAAGCAGTCTGTGATGTTTGCAAGTTTTGGACCCTGGTACAGATACTTATTTCTTCAGAGTGTTGTTAGTACAATTGGAACATTTTTGTTTAAGGCATTACTTCTTCCCATATCATCTAGGAAATCTTTATCTTTTATTCTTTTTTATTCTTGTAGTTTGTAGTCTGTAAGATCTCTTGTGCTAGGATCTATTCTCTGCTTATAAAAGTTAAGAATACTGTCGTTTATATATTTAGAAAGAAGTTGAGGTATTAAAAAATATACCTTTTATGCCATAAGCAGTTATCATAGATTCTCTAATAAATTTGGTGTAAAGATTCTTTTGATAATAAAATGTCAGCACAATTTGAATATGTGCTGAAAGAGAAAGTGAATGACAGTCACTCTTTATATGTTGTTATTTATGTCTCATGTCTTTTTGATGTATTTTCACTTAATAGAGATGAATGCTCATTTTGCCTATGCCATTATGACCAGGAAGTTGTGCCGAAAGTTGATGTAGTATCTGCTGTGCTAAGGAAGCATACCTTGCCCTTATCATTCTCAGCAGTTGCGGGGGGGGGGGGGTAGCAGGGGGCATACATTTGGCCCTTTATTAAAGTGTCTGCCCAGGAGTTCCTGAAAAGGTCAGATTTGTTTTGAGCCATAGCTTCCATTCCTGCTCTGTTCTGGACCATACTGTGGAAATATGAAAAGATTTTTATATTTGAGGCCACACAGTTTGAACCCGTTACCCTACAGTCCTTTAGTTACCATTCAGAATATTGGTTAGAATCGATTTTGTCATGCCTCTATATAATCTTTTTTTTTTGGTTGAGCTGTATCTCACATCCAGTTTATAAACTGACGGCCTCCTTACAGTTTTTTTTTTTTTTTTTTTTTTTAATTTTTTATTTTTTATAAACATATATTTTTTATATACATATATTTTTATCCCCAGGTCTGTGAATCACCAGGTTTACACACTTCACAGCACTCACCAAATCACATACCCTCCCCAATGTCCATAATCCCACCCCCTTCTCCCCAACCCCCTCCCCCCGGCAACCCTCAGTTTGTTTTGTGAGATTAAGAGTCACTTCCATAAGTGACTCCTTACAGTTTTAAATTGGAAACAGTTTCATGCAATACGGTGGTGTTCATCATCATTACATTTAAAACCTTGTTTGAGAGATTTACACCCCAGTTTAAAAAGAAATAAATACAGAATCTTTCTTTTCTTTTTCTAACTTCCTGAAAGAAAACAAAAAGACTTCTGAAGAATTCTGACTGTCTGGGCCCACCTGTATATTGTCTTGGTGAGTCTGGGCAATCTTCTTGGGCCTTTCTCCCTTTGCTATTGCAAGATTGGAAATTCTGCTTTTTGTAGCTAGTTGGATGTGCCTGAGAAGGTTCACAGTCAAGAAGAACCTTCCAAAAGATGCGGAAATGGAACACTGGAAGCTAATAAAAACTGTGTTTTTGTAGAGACTGTCATGGGGGAGAGTGGAGGATAGAACATAGACCACCAAAGAATGAAACCACTACCTCAGTCAAGGTACTTACTAGTTTTTCACAAGTTAGTAGGACCTCAGGTCATGGTCTTTTGAGAGCTTGCTGGAGTTGTTTAAATAGAGGTCTGTCTACCTTGACCATGCAACAAGAGAGGGGGTCGTTGCTACATTACAGAAACACAAGTGCTGAGTTGGGGCAACATGACAGTAAATAGTTAGATGAGCAGAAATTCTGCATATATGTGGTAGGAAACATTGCCTGAGAATATACAAAGAACAGAGCAAGGGAAGCAGCTAGTGAATCTTGTACTCAGTAGATGGTAAAGAATACAGAGACTCATTTGTATAGCAACAAATTCCCTCCCATTCATTGCCCTTAATGTGGAATTGGGGGCAGTGGTGATGGCCCTTTTACTGAAAAATAATGAGATATTAAACTTAGCAAGTGTTAGATGAGACCAGTAAAATATCTACTGGAGACCTATTTTAGTAGTTCTGTTCTTTAATTTCTGTTCTCTTCTTGAACTGTATTTGATAGTGCCTTAGAAATTTACTTGAATACAAAGGTTTCACATGAAGTTCATTGATGAAAAATCTATGGATCTTAAATAAAAATGAATAAGGCAGCATTTTTTTTGTTTGTTTTTTTTACCTGAGATTTTTAGAAGCAAAATGTTCTGGAGCTTGTTTTATTTGTTTTTGTTTTTGTTTTACCTTAATATCATACTAGTAGAGTCAAGACCTAATTAATAAGATTTCACTACACCCTACCCTCACCCCCAAAATGGTCTGTGAATAGGTTTGGGAAGTTCTTTTTCCTGATGATAAGAAAACTACATAATCAAAAAAAATTATCTGGATGTGGCCCCAAAGTTGAAAGTGTTATTACTTTTTGTAATTCCTTTTCATCTATTGTGATTTTTAACTTGCTTTGTCATTTTGCTTTGAGCAGTGTTTAATTTGACCTTAAGAATATTTACATGTTTGTTACAGATACTTTGGAACAGATTAAGTGGTTAGGCAAGTATAGGAGGATTTTCTGCAGGATCAAAACCATTGTTGTCCAACTTGAAAGTTTTAAAGTATCTACAATTTTTAACTTTTTATTATTATTTTTTAAGATTTTATTTGAGAGAGAGAGTGAGCAAGAGTGAACACGAGTCAGGGGCAATGGGAGAGGGAGAAGCAGACTCTCCGTTAAGCAGGGACCCTAACTCCAGGCTCGATCCCAGGACCCCAGGATCATGAACTCAGCTGAAGGAATCTGCTTAACCAACTGAGACACCCAGACACCCCATTATCTACAATTTTTAAATTTTTATTTATTTATTTAAGATTTTATTTATTTATTTGACAGACAGAAATCACAAGTAGGCAGAGAGGCAGGCAGAGAGAGGAGGAAGCAGGCTCGCCATTGAGCAGAGAGCCTGATGTGGGGCTTGATCCCAGGACCCTGGGATCATAACCTGAGCCGAAGGCAGACGCTTAACTGTCTGAATCACCCAGGTACTCCAGTTAGTTGTCTTTTAGTTTTGTTGATTGTTACTTTTCTGTGCAGAACCTTTATATTTTGATGGAGTCTCAATAGTTTTTGCTTTTGTTCTCCTTGCCTCCAGAGACGTATCTAGAAAAAACATGCTATGGCTGATGTTAGAGAAATGACTGCTTATGCTCTCTTCTAGGATTTGTATGGCTTCAAAACTCATATTTAGATCCTTAATCCATTTTGAGTTTATTTTTTGTACGGTGTTAGAAAGTGCTCTGGTTTCATTCTCTTCCATGTAGCTGTCCAGTTTTCCCAGTGCCATTTGCTGAAGACACTTTTTCCTGTTGTATATTCTTGCCTGCTTTGGAATAGGTTAATTGATCATATAACTGCGGGTTTATTTCTGAACTGTCTCTTCTGTGCTTTTGATTTCTGTGTCTGTTTGGGGGCCACTACTATACTGTTTTGATTACTATAGCTTTGAAAATCTTGAAATTTGGGATTGTGATGCCTTCAGTTTGTCCTTTTCCAAGATTGTTTTGACTATTTAGGGTCTTTTCTGGTTCCATACCGATTTTAGGATTGTTTTTCCAATTCTGTGAAAAAAATTACAAGTAGGCAGAGAGAGAGGAGGAAGCAGGCTCCCCCCTGAGCAGAGAGGCCGACGCGGGGCTTGATCCCAGGACCCTGGGATCATGACCTGAGCCAAAGGCAGAGGCTTTAACCCACTGAGCCACCCAGGCGCCCCTATCATTGAAGTTTTTGAGTTTGCACCCCTTTCCCCATTTTTCCCATAAGCCATGTAGTTTTTATTGTGTAATTTTTCATATACAGCATAATGATTTACAGGAATATATAAGTTGTGTAACAGCGGAACTGACTTTACTTCTTGAAAGCCTTTCTACTTTACTCTTGTGTTTCTTGGCTGTACTCACTTCTAGATCCTTATACAATTTATAGTCAAAGAGTTTCTAGAAAATTTACTACTTAAGTGTATTTGCTGATGCTATTTTCTGATGCTATTTGCTATTGAATGCACAACTTGTTGGTCTGATGTTCCAAATAGATCCTAAACTCTTTGAGGAAAAGTGCATGCCTTATAAGTTTACTATGGAACTTACCATGTACTCTACAATCTTTATTCCTGCCATCATTTACATACCTATCTATATACTATTCAGTTAAACATACAGTTGACCTTTGAGCCACATTGGTTTGAACTCCATGAATCCATTTATACATGGATTTTTTTTTTAATAAACATATAATGTATTATTAGCCCCAGGGGTACGGGTCTGTGAATCACCAGGTTTACACACTTCACAGCACTCACCATATCACACACCCTCCCCATTGTCCACAACCCCCCCACCCTCTCCCTACCCCCCTCCCCCCGGTCACCCTCAGTTTGTTTTGTGACAGTAAGAGTCTCTTATGGTTTGTCTCCCTCCCGATCCTATCCTGTTTTATTTATTCTTTTCCTACCCCCCATACCCCCTATGTTGCATCTCCACTTCCTCATGTCAGGGAGATCATATGATAGTTGTCTTTCTCTGAATGACTTATTTCGCTAAGCATAATATCCTCTAGATCCATCCAGGTAGTCACAAATGGCAAGATTTCATTTCTTTGATGGCTGCATCGTATTCCATTGTATGTATATACCACATCTTCTTTATCCATTCATCTGTTGATGGATGTTTGTGTTCTTTCCATAGTTTGGCTATTGTGGACATTGCTGCTATAAACATTCGGGTGCATGTGCTCCTTCGGATCACTACATTTGTATCTTTAGGGTAAATACCCAGTAGTGCAATTGCTGGGTCGTAAGGTAGCTCTATTTTCAACTTTTTGAGGAACCTCCATGCTGTTTTCTGGAGTGGTTGCACCAGCTTGCATTCCCACCAACAGTGTAGGAGGATTCCCCTTTCTCTGCATCCTTGCCTGAATCTGTCATTTCCTGACTTGTTAATTTTAGAAATTCTGACTGGTGTGAGCTGGTATCTCATTGTGGTTTTGATTCGTACATCACTAATGCCGAGTGATTTGGAGCACTTTTTCATGTGTCTGTTGGCCATCTAGATGTCTTCTTTGCAGAAATGTCTGTTCATGTCCTCTGGCCATTTCTTGATTGGATTATTTGCTCTTTGGGTGTTGAGTTTGATAAGTTCTTTATAGACTTTGGATACTAGCCCTTTATCTGATATGTCGTATGCAAATATCTTCTCCCATTCTGTCAGTTGTCTTTGGTTTTGTTAACTGTTTCCTTTGCTTTGCAAAAGCTTTTGATCTTGATGAAGTCCCAGTAGTTCGTTTTTGCCCTTGCTTCCCTTGCCTTTGGTGATGTTCCTAAGAAGTTGTTGCTGCGACTGAAGTCACTGAAGTCGGAGAGGTTGCTGCCTGTGTTCTCCTCAAGGATTTTGATCGATTTCCTTTCTCACATTGAGGTCTTTCATCCATTTTGAGTCTAAAATTTTCCTGGGATCGAGCCCTGCATCGTGCTCTCTGCTCGTCAGGGAGCCTGCTTCCTCCTCTCTCTCTCTCCTTACCTGCCTCTCTGCCTACTTGTTATCTCTGTCAAATAAATAAATAAAATCTTAACAATAACAACAAAATGCTTGGTAGAATTACCCTGGGAAGCCATCTGGCCCTGGGCATTTGTTTGTTTGGAGATTTTTGATGACTGTTTCAATCTCCTTACTGGTTATGGGTCTGTTCAGGTTTTCTATTTCTTCCGGTTCTGTTGTGGCAGCTTGTTATGTCTCTATGAATGTATCCATTTCTTCCAGATTGTCAAATTTGTTGGCATGGAGTTCCTTATAATACGTTCTTACAATTGTTTGTATTTCTTTGTTGTTAGTTGTCATCTCTCCTCTTTCATTCGTGATTTTATTTATTTGGGTTCTTTTTTCTTTTTTTTAAGTCTGGCCAGGGGTTTATCAATCTTAATAATTTTTTCAAAGAACTAGCTCCTAGTTTTGTTGATTTGTTCTATTGGGTTTTTTGGTTTCTATTTCACTGATTTCTTCTCTGATCTTTCTCTTCTGCTGGGCTTAGGCTTTCTTTGTTCTTTCTTCAGCTCCCTTAGGTGTATGGTTAGGTTGTATATTTGAGACCTTTTTGTTTCTTGAGAAAGGCTTGTATCGCTATATATTTTCCTCTCAGGACTGCCTTTGCTGTGTCCCACAGATTTTGAACTGTTGTGTTTTCATTATCATTTGTTTCCATGAATTTTTTCAATTCTTTGATTTCCTGGTTGACCCATTCATTCTTTAGAAGGATGCTGTTTAGTCTCCATGTATTTGGGTTCTTTCCATATTTCCTCTTGTAATTGAGTTCTAGCTTCAGAGCATTGTGGTCTGAAAATACTCAGGGAATGATCCCAGTCTTTTGATACCAGTTGAGACCTGGTTTATGACCCAGGATGTGATCTGTTCTGGAGAATCTTCCATGTGCACTAGAGAAGAATGTGTATTCTTTTGCTTTGGAATGGAATGTTCTGAGTATATCTGTGATATCCATCTGGTCCATTGTTTCATTTAAGGCCTTTATTTCCTTGTTGATCTTTTGCTTGGATGATCTGTCCATTTCAGTGAGGGGAGTGTTAAAGTCCCCTACTATTATTGTTATTATTGCCAATGTCTTTCCTTGATTTTGTTATTAAATGGTTTATATAGTTGGCTGCTCCCACGTTAGGGGCATAGATATTTAAAATTGTTAGATTTTCTTGTTGGCCAGACCCTTTGAGTATGAAATAGTATCCTTCCTCATCTCTTATTATATAGTCTTTGGCTTAAAATCTAATTGATCTGATATAAGGATTGCCACCCCAGCTTTCTTTTGATGTCCGTTAGCATGGTAAATTGTTTTCTACCCCCTTACTTTAAATCTGGAGGTGTCTTTCGGTCTAAAATGAGTTTCTTGTAGGCAGCATATTAATGGCTTTTGTTTTTTTTATCTATTCTGATACCCTGTGTCTTTTGATTTGGGCATTTAGCCCATTAACATTCAGGGTAACTATTGAGAGATATGAATTTAGTGCCATTGTATTGCCTGTAAGGTGACTGTTACTGTATATTGTCTCTGTTCCTTTCTGATCTACTACTTTTAGGGTGTCTCTTTGCTTAGAGGACCCCTTTCAGTATTTCCTGTAGAGCTGATTTGGTGTTTGCAAATTCTTTCAGTTTTTGTTTGTCCTGGAAGCTTTTTTTCTCTCCTATTTTCAACAGTAGCCTAGCTGGATATAGTATTCTTGGCTGCATGTTTTTCTCGTTTAGTGCTCTGAATATATCATGCCAGTTCTTTCTGGCCTGCCAGGTCTCTGTGGATAAGTCTGCTGCCAGTCTAATATTTTTACCATTGTATGTTACAGACTTTTTGTCCCAGGCTGCTTTCAGGATTTTCTCTTTGTCGCTAAGACTTGTAAATTTTACTGTTAGGTGACGGGGTGTGGACCTATTCTTATTAATTTTGCAGGGGTTCTCTGCTCCTCCTGCATTTTGATGCTTGTTCTCTTTGCCATATTAGGGAAATTCTTTACAATAATTCTTTCCAATATACCTTCTACTCCCTTCTTTCTTCTTCTTCTGGAATCCCAATTATTCTAATGTTGTTTTGTCCTATGGTGTCACTTATTTCTTGAATTCTCCCCTCGTGGTCCTGTAGTTGTTTGTCTCTCTTTTGCTCAGCTGCTTTATTCTCTGTCATTTGGTCTTCTATATCACTAATTATTTCTTCTGCCTCATTTATCCTAGCAGTAAGAGCCTCCATTTTTTATTGCACCTCATTAATAGCTTTTTTAATTTCAACTTGGTTAGATTTTAGTTCTTTTATTTCTCCAGAAAGGGCTTTTATTTCTCCGGACAGGGTTTCTCTAATACCTTCCATGCCTTTATCGAGCCCGGCTAGAACCTTGAGAATTGTCATTCTGAATTCTAGATCATTCTGAACTCATGACCTATTACCCATGTCTGTATTGATTAGGTCCCTAGCCTTCAGTACTGCCTCTTGTTCTTTTTTTTGTGGTGAGTTTTTCCACCTTGTCATTTTGTCCAGATAAGAATATATGAAGGAGCAAATAAAATACTTAAAGGGTGGCAAGGACCCCAGGAAAATGTGCTTTAACCAAATCAGAAGAGTCCCCAAATCATGGGGGGGGGGAGAAAGGAGTAAAAAGAAGTTCAAAAAAAGATTAAAAAAAAAAAACAAAGAAAAAATATAAAAAAGAAAAAAATATATATATATATTAGACTGGTGCCTAGAACAGGGTCACCCACTTAATTTTGGGAGTATTTTGGTCTCCTAGAAGAAAGTACCTCCCAAAATTTTAAAGAATGAAAAACATATATAAGGGTAAACACAATGAAGGGATGGAATATGACTATAAAGATGGAAAAAATATATATTTTTAAAAATTTCTTAAAAAGGGAGTTGATAAGGTAAGTTGATTGGGAGAATAGAGAAAAAGAAGGTGGAGAGAATTTTCTCAGGCTGAAGACTAGAAGAAGCGTGGTGCCAGATTTAGGGCATATTTTGATCTATTAGAAGAAGTTGTACCCCAAATTTTTTAGAAGAAAAAATTCTATGTGTATACAAAAAATAAAGTTAGATACAATGAAGGATAAAATATGACTATAATAATGAAGTTTCAAAAAAGATTAGTTTTTTTAATGAAAGGTATTGTTAAGATAAACTTAGTTAAAAAATGTTAAAAGAGGAAAGGGTAAAAGTTTTTAAAAATTTAGCATAAGAAAAAAAATAAAATTAGGGGTGCCTGGGTGGCTCAGTGGGTTAAACCTCTGCCTTCGGCTTAGGTCATGATCTCAGGATCCTGGGATCGAGTCCCGCATCGGGCTCTCTGCTCAGCGGAGAGCCTGCTTCCTCCTCTCTTCCTCTCTCCCCCTGCCTCTCTGCCTGCCTCTCTGCCTGCTTGTGATCTCTCTCTGTCAAATAAATAAATAAAATCTTTAAAAAATAAATAAATAAAATAAAATTTTAAAAAAATTAACCAACTTTGCAAGATTAAAGAATCATGGGGAGAAAGCCATAAATTCCACGCTTTGCTTTCTCCTTCTCTGGAATTCCGCTGTTCTTGGTAAGTGAACTTGGTCTTCGCTGGTTTCCTGTTGGTCTTCTGGGGAAGGTTCCTGTTGTAGTGATTCTTAAGTGCGTTTGCCTGAGGCAGAATTGTACCGCCCTTACCAGGGGCTGGGCTAAGTAATCCCCTTGGGTTCGCTTTTGGGAGCTTTTGTTTTCTGAACACTTTAGGTAGAGTTCCAGAGGTCAGGAATGAAAATGGCAGCCTCCCAGTCTCCAGCCCGGAGGAGCCGAGAGCTCGGGGCCCTATTCCTCAGTGTGCCCTCAGAGAAAAGCACTCTATCACTCCCGTCTCCCTGACCACGGCTGTTCTCTGAGCTCACCCAGCCTGTGACCAAGCGTCTCTGTCTCTGGCACACAGCTCAGCCTGGAGTCTCTGAACCCTGCAGATCCTTGAGCTCTTCTGGGGACCCCACTCACAGAGCAGTGGCCTGTGCCACGGATTACGATTCAAGGTGACCCCGAGCTGAGAGCTCACTCCTCAACTCTGTCTCTGTAGTCAGCTTCCCCGCTCTAATAACCTGCGAGCTCTGCGACACTCAGACACCCCCCATTTTTCTGTGACCCTGCGTGACCTGAGGCCACGCTGTCCCCATGTGGGCTTCATCCCGGCATAGCCTCTGGAACAATGTCCCTCAGTGGAGCAGACTTTTAAAAGTCTTGATTTTGTGCTCCCTTGCTCCGCTGCTTGCCAGGAGCCGGCCCCTCCCCCCACAGTCTATCTTCCCATTGCTTTGGATTCACTTCTCTGCCGGTCCTACCTTTCAGAAAGTGGTCAGTCTGTTTCTAGAATTGTTGCTCTTCTCTTCGATCTCCTGTTGTATTTGTAGGTGTTCTGAATGGTTTGATAAGCTATCTAGCTGATCTCCTGCTACCTGATGTCGTCTCAGCCTGCTACTTCACCATCTTGACTCCTTCCTCCTATACATGGATTTTTAAAAATATATAAATACAGTATAATACTGGTAAATGTGTTTTTTTCCTTATGATTTTCTTAATATTTTTTCTCTCACTTATTTTTTTTTTAAGATTTTATTTATTTATTTGACAGAGATCACAAGTAGGCAGAGAGGCAGGCAGAGAGAGAGAAAGGAATAAACAGAATCCCTGTTGAGCAGAGAGCCTGATGTGAGGCTCCATCCCAGGACCCTGGGATCATGACCTGAGCCAAAGGCAGAGGCTTTAACCCACTGAGCCACCCAGGCACCCCTCTCTCGCTTATTTTAAGAATACAGTATACAGTGGCATCTGGGTGGCTCAGTTTGTTAATCAGCACTTCATTTTGGCTCAGGGTTGAGAGGTCAAGCCCCATATCAGACTCCATGCTGGGTGTGGAGCCTGCTAGAGTTTCTCTCTCTCTCTCTCTCCGTCCCTTTGCTCCAACTTCTCTCTCTCCTCTTTTCCTTCTCTAAAAAGGTACAATAAAATAAAATACAGTATATAATTCATATAACCTACAAAATATTTGTTGCTCAGCTATTTATATTATTGGTAATGTTTCTGGTCAATAGTAGGCTATTGGCAATTAAGTTTCTGTGGAGTCAAAAATTGCACACGGAGTTTTGACTATACAGGGGTTTGGTCATCCATTTGGAAAGGATAAAGTTTCAGTCAGATTCACAATATGCCTAAATCATAGTTTTAAATTTAATTTAACACAGATTTGGAGACTCAGGATATATTCTGTTAGAACTAATACTAATTTTGGCATGTCCCTTTTGCCTTTTCACTCTTTTGTTCTTTAACTGCCATTTCTTTCTGAATCATTTTTTCTTCTTTTTTTTCTGAGCACATAATAGGAAAAGGACACAAAAACTAAATTTCACTTGTAAAATAATGACAACATTAGAAGTGGGAATTTTTTTCCCAACCTTGGAGCTTTCTAAGCTTCCTTCCAAGTCATTTTTCCTAAAACATAGTTTATTTATAGTAGATGTCATTTGATATTCAGGCAGAGATTATATTACCATTAAAAATAGTCATAAATCACTCTCTGGCATTTCATGTTATTGTGGTACCTTGCTTCATTCACATGTTTTCTTGAAAAGTGATGTAGCTTAGTCAGTTCAGTGACTGCCTGCGCTCCGGTCATGATCCCCCAGGGCCCTGGTATTGAGTATTCATTAGGCTCCCTACTTGGCAGGAAGTCTGCTCCACCCTCACTCTCTTTCCCTGCTTGTGTGCTCGTGCGTGCTCTCTCTCTCTCTCTCTCTCTGTCTATCTCACTCTGTTGCTTGCTCTTAAATAAGTAAAATTTAAGGAAAAAAGCGGTATATGAACTAAATAATGGTCATTTGAAATACATTTAATACAGTGGGGAGAATAGGCTTATTTGTTAAACCAACTGCAATGTATTTATCATGGGAAAGAATCTCATTGCAAAAAAATGTAAGTTGGAACTGATAAATAAAGCTTTGTTAATCTGGTAAATCATGGTAATCAAAGTATTACTATGTTTATGTGAAATTTTGCTTGCCTATTATGTGATCTCATGTTTAGAGTTACTCATTATGAATTTATTCCTTCAGTTTAAGTTTGATTACCTGCTACCCACCCACCCATCTCAGGTTTGTACTATATATAAGTAGGTGTTGCAGTTTGTATATGTTTACATACCCATTCTGTGCTTCAACTGGCAATAGTAGTCTTGGGTTCAGATTAACAATTGGACTCATGAGACAAAATAGACTTTACTCAACACTGACTTTATTTTCCTTTATGAAAGGAGACAGGACAGGAACAGCATAGCTTGTACAACAATATAGTAGAGATCTCATGATTTCCACACAGAGCTTGCATATGTCCCAGGTATCTCATACTTGTTATATTCATGATCCTGAGGAACATGACTGTGTGATGAAGCCTTTACCTCAGGTCCCTTCACCTTCCCGTCTCCTCCCCCTTCACCTTTTATACCTTATTCCCATTCTCCAGTGCAACAGCATCTTAACTGGTACTGGAAAAACAATCTTGGCAGTGAACTGCAAATCCTGGATAAAGTACATAGGAACTTCAGCCAGACTGTCATTTATCTTATAATTAGTACACTCCTATAAATTCTGAGTTAAGAGTTTCAAGAATGATTTGGCCAACTGCTAGGTCCTCAGGTGCTTCTTCGGCTAAAGGAAAGGCTATAAACCAAGTGTTAACCCTTTGAGTTAAGGTCTGCAATCAACCAGCAGTCAGTACAAAGATGGATGTTCTATGTCCTCTGATTTTTTTCTTTAATCCTGGAAAATACTAATATATTATACAGAAGTGGTTGAAGTTGTATCACCAAGCAAGTGTTCATTACGCAGCTTCAACAAGTAAGTCATGGCTAGTCTCATTTTACCTATGCCCCGGCCTGTTCTCCCTTTCTTATAATTTTGAAGGATATTCTAGGATAACATTTTATTGATAAATATTTCATTATTGGTCTGTAAAAAAATGATTCTTAAAAAAATCATAATCATAATGTACACAAACATATATTCCTAAATGTTCCTGTCAATGTTAATGTTGTTTTTTTAATGATTTAATTTGAATACATTGGGGTTGTGTGAATTTTTTGTTTGTTTTAAATAAATTTCTGCTGCCATCTCTTTTGTTAGTTTAGATTTATTTGTTGAACAAGCTAGGTCATTTGTCCTGTAGTATTTTCCATTATTGCACACATTAGATTATACTGATTGCATCTTTGTTACATAATGTGTTCTTTCTTTGAACACATTATGTAACATATGTTACATATGACTTTGTAGTTAAGTCTAGAAAGTGGATCAGATGCAGCTTGGATGGATTTATATATTTATTTATTTAGTGGTTTTTAAAGATTTTATTTATTTATTTACTTATTTGACAGAGAGAGAGAGAGAGATCACAAGTAGGCAGAGAGGCAGGAAGAGTGGGAAGGGGACGCAGGCTCCCTGGGACCCTGAGATCATGGCCTGAGCTGAAGGCAGAAGCTTAACCCACTGAGCCATTCAGGCAACCTGGATGTATTTTTTTGACAGGAGCAAGTGTCATGTATGAAAGGTAGTTTTTGTGCTCTGTAGGTCCTCTTGGTGTCAGTGCCTCATTATGAGTTACAAAATGATGATATCCTAACCTTAATTTCTACTTCATTTATTCCTGTAATACTTTTGATAAAAGAGCATATTCCTTTCATTTACTGTTTGGTTAGCTTGTATGGGGTACAGTTTGTACAAAGAAAAGTGTGTAAATTCTTCATATTTTATTCGCAAATATCATTATGAACTGATGGATTCGGATATATTTGATGTGTTCCAATTTATTATACTTATCCGTATATCAGTGTCCCATCTTTGGCTTGATTTCACTTTAACTCCACCATAGTTTGATTTTGAATACCTTTTGATGAGTCAGGCTCCATTCAGTTCATCTTATCTTTCCCCAGTTCCTGTTGTATCATACCTGGTTAATTTCACTTAAATATATTAGTTGCCTAGTCCTTAAAGCATTTGAGTTTTGGGATCCCTTTAAAAATGATTACCTACTTAACCCAAAATAAAATTTCAGTTTGAAATTACTTTTTGTAGCATAGTATTGTAACACAGTTATTAACCATTAGCAAATGACTGCCCTCTTTGGTAATTCTGCTCTTCAACTAAGCTAAATTTTTAATCATTAGAGGAATGCTCAGGTATTGAAACAAGCCAGTGCCAGTGCCAGTCATGTTTCTTATTTTCCAAATTCATGCCGAGTATTGTGTATGTGTGTTACTTCTCTCCCACAGTTATCCCTCTATTCTTGATAATAGAAAAAGTCAAAAACCGCAAGAAGATTTGATCTGGGACTCTTAAAATTCTCTCCTTCTTAGAAACTCATTTAAATGTTTCCTAAAATCAGCTTAGTACTTTAGACTTACCTGTTACTTTTCCAGAATTCTTTGGCATAATAGATACAACTTTGATCCATTAATTCAGAGATCTGGATTCTGATCCTAAGTCTTGACTCCTTCCCTGTACCCCTCAGTTCAGATAGCTGGATGAGCAAGTGTTAAATACTGGACTTAGTGAGAATCTGCTGCAAACCTAAATTTCCACTTACAGAGTTTATCTAAAAAGTCCTGACCAAAACATTTTTTGTTTCTTATTAAAGCTAAGAAAGAAGAAAAGAAAAGACATAAGTCGTCATCATCATCTTCCTCCTCATCCAGTGACTCAGATAGCTCAAGTGATTCTCAGTCCTCTTCTGATACTTCTGACTCAGAAAGTGCTTCTGAAGAGAAATCAAAAAAAAGAAAAAAGAAACATAGGAAAAATTCCCGAAAACACAAGAAAGAAAAGAAGAAGCGAAAGAAAAGCAAGAAAAGGTCTTAATTTTAAATTATTTTATAGTACTAGCTTTATATCCTAATTCCCTTTAGTTTATAAGTAAATCTTTTGGGATTTTGGATCAACTGTATGGCAATATTAAAATAGTGAGAAATATTTCCTGTCAATAAGTATAAGACCATTTTGTTTCTAGAGTCTATAGATTAAATTTAGGTACATTTCATTTCCATTTTCAACAAAGCCATTCAGTTCTTTTTGTCTGAACTCATTGAAATGATGCTCTTGGTTTTATAAGTTTATGTTTCATAGAAGGAATATATAGGATTAATGAGAGTTATAGGAAACCAGCTACTGTTCTCTTTATTTTTTATAGCAGTCTCTCTCGCTTTTTTTTTGTCCTTTATTATTTTTTTTGTCCTTTATTCCCTTTGTTGCTATGAAAGTACAAGGGTAAAAGTAAATACTGTCAGTATATTTACTTTTCTCTTTTGTCTGAAATAATTTTTGTACTAGAACTTGATGCCTATTGCCTTTAAAGCAACTAATTTCTTTGCCTACATTTTAAAATATTTTAAATTTATTTGAGTATATTGCCTATGAAGTTCATATTTTAGATCCATTTAATTGGAAAATACTTTCTGAGAATGTGATCATGGAAACGATTGATTTTGGTTTGGGGTTGGTTGGCTGGTTTATCAGAAGAATGAAGGAGGATTTTCTGTATATTATCGCATCCTTGAAGGGGGTGGGCAGGATGGCTCCTATATTGTGACATCTTACAAAGAAAAGAAATAGCAACAGTTGGTTGAGGTAGGCACATAATAACCAAGTGGAATTTTTTTTATGTTTTCTGTTAAGTGCATCTAGTGAAAGTGAGACTGAAAATCTTGAAGCACAACCCCAGTCTACTGTCCGTCCAGAAGAGATCCCTCCTATACCTGAAAATAGATTCCTAATGAGAAAAAGCCCTCCTAAAGCTGATGAAAAAGAAAGGAAAAACAGAGAGAGAGAGAGAGACAGAGAGTGGTATGTTAACGTCTCTATCTTGTAGAGTGCCCTACACTCTTTAAAATAGAACTTTTTTTCTTTAAGTCTTCCCATCCAAGTACTAACCAGGCCCAACCCTGCTTAGCTTCCAAGATCAGACGAGATCGGGTGCGTTCAGGGTGGTATGGCCATAGACTTTTTTTTAAGTCTTTAAGCAAGATTTAATTGGTGACCTCGTCCTAAGACTGAAATCTTTTTTTTTTTTTTTTTTTTGTAGGATAATGTTAGCAAAGCTCCTTTTTCTTAACTACATAGCTAAAAAGATACACTGATTTAATTCAAACAGATTTGAGTTAAAGTTACTTTTTTGAAAATAAAGCACTGTAAAAAGATGTGTTGTGGCATTTCAAACCAATTCCATTTAAAACAAGCTGTCTTACTGTGTAATCTGTATGTATTAAACTTTTAAATTTAAAAGTTTAAACTTAAAACTTTAAAAACCCTTATTTTTCAGTTATCTAATAGAGCAAAAATGCTATTTTTAAAAAATGCCTAATTCATTGTATTGTTATGAAAATTGATATTGTGTTCAAGGTCTTTGAAAATTTTTCTACATAAATTCACATAAGTAGTATTAGTAGGCTATTGGTTCTTTTTTTTAAGATTTTATTTATTGGGGTGGCTGGGTGGTTCAGTGGGTTAAAGCCTCTGCTTTCGGCTAAGGTCATGATCCCAGGGTCCTGGGATCAAGCCTCTCTCACATCAGGCTCTCTGCTCAGCAGGGATACTGTTGACTCCTTTCTCTCTCTCTGCCTGCCTCTCTGCCTACTTGTGATCTCTGTCAAATAAATAAATATTTATTTATTTAATAGAGATCGGTAGGCAGAGAGGCAGGCCGAGAGACGGGGGAAGCAGGCTCCTTGCTTGCGGAGCAGAGATCCCGATGCGGGGCTTGATCCCAGGACCCTGGGATCATGACCTGAGCCGAAGGCAGAGGCTTTAACCCACTGAGCCACCCAGGTGCCCCGGCTACTGGTTCTTTATAAATCATTTTAATAATTATGTCCAAAAACAAAAATATTTTGAGGTCATTTTCTTATTTATGTTTAAAATGTTATAAAAGTAATAAAATTCTGAATATCTCCCCTATACTTTCACAATACAGTAAAAATATAAAAATAAGTCTTAGTTTAAAAAAAAATATTTACTTGAATTGTGGGTAATATCAATAGATTGGATTGAGTTCATTTTTCCTCAAGTATTAGGAAAGGATATTTTTAAGGAAATAAATATTACAGAGAAAATATTTAAACTACTTTATAATGAACTTTTCAAACATAATTTACATGGATATTGTTTGTGCTAATTAAATATTAACTGGTTATTTTTTGAAAATTTTCCCTTTTTGGTGTAAGCCAGGATATAAATGTTTTTGCTAATTCACACCTGCTTGTGTCTACTTTATTATGATTAATTACTCTTTCCTGTAGTTGTTTTAACAGTGAACAGTTGCTTATAGGATTATAAGATACTTTGGAATATGATACAGTTTTTTTGTTTTGTTCTTTAAAGATTTTATTTATTTTAGAGAAAGTGTTGTGCAAGCAGGGGGAGGGGCAGAGAGAGAGAGAATCTCAAGCAGATTCCCCTTGGAGCACAGAGCCTGACAAGGGGTTGATCCCAGGACCCTAAGATCATGACCTGAGCTGAAATCAAGAGTCAGAGGCTCAACCCTACTGAGCTACCAAGGTGCCCCGGAATAAGATAGTTTTAAAATTATTCTCTTAGTGGCATACAGCCTATGCTGATTTTCCTTAACACTGTCAAGTTAATTTCATCTTAAAAATGGTTACTTAATAGTGTTTCTCAGCACACAGCTGGCATTTGGGGGCAGAGTAGTTCTTCAGTCTCATGCATAGCAAGATTTTAGCATTCCTAACTCATGGTTCTAAGTACCAGTAGCACTTGCAAGTCATGAACAGTTGAAAAATGCTCCTATACTTTCCCAGATACTACTAGGAGTTGATAACATTGAAAACTACTGATTATATATAAGCCTTAAATTTATTAGTTTAGATCAGTAAAGCTGTATTCTCCAGATTTGTTTAATGAAGTTGTTTTAATTTAAATTTAATTCATTAATATATAGTATATTTTATTAGTTTCAGAGGTAGAGTCTACTGATTCATCATTTGCATACAACACCCAGTGCTCATGACATCAAATGCCCTCCTTAAGTCCATCACCCAGTTGCCCCATCCCTCCAGCAACCCTCATGGCTTTGTCTTCCTCTCTGATTTCGTCTGATTTTATTCTTCTCTCTCCCCTACTATGGTCATCTGTCTTGTTTCTTAACCTTCATGCATGAGTGATACCATGTAATTGTCTTTCTCTGACTGACTTATTTCATTTAGCATAATCTAGTCCCATTGTTAAAAATGGAAAATTTCATATTTTTTGATGACTGAGTGTGTGTGTGTGTATGTTTGTTTTAATTTTCCCTTTGCTTCCTTCTAGTAATCCACCTAACTCTCAGCCTGCTTCATACCAGAGGCGACTTTTAGTTACTAGGTCTGGCAGGAAGATTAAAGGAAGAGGACCAAGGGTAGGTGATTCTTTTCCTAGAAATCTTAGTTAATACTTTATTTATTGTAAATAATTTTAGACTGTTTCTTAAATATTGTTTTATACATAAGTAACTAAAATTTAGAGTAGATATGGGTATTGAATTACACGTTCTCTCTATAGTAACTTCTTAGTGTAGGTACTTCAAAACTGAAAATACATAGGATGTTAGTATATTTTAAATGTACATGGTGTAAAATGAGATCATTGTCTTTCTTGTGCCTCCTTGTTAATTCCTGACCACTATATCTCTAATCTTGCTAAAAATTAATAAAAATTAAACCTGTTCTATATTTTATCCTCTTTATCTCTATTGGATTCCCCCATCAGAATATCTTCTTGTGTTTTTCAAAACTCTTTAGAAATGTGGCTATACTTGGTATATTATTTCTTTACTTCATACTCCTTTCTAAACCATTTCAGTTCGTCTTCTACTGTTCTGCTGAAAACAGCACTTGCTGTATCGTTTGCTACATGTCACAAAATCCAGTGGGTCCGTGCTCGCTTTGGCCGCACATATACTGAAATTGGAATGATACAGAGAAGATTAGCATGGCCCCTGCACAAGGATGACATGCAAATTTGAGAAGCATTCCATATTTTAAAAAAAAGTCCAGTGGCTCCTTTCAGTCTTTGTCTTTCTTAATTGCCTCCTTGTAATACTCTTTCCACTTGCTTTTGTCCTACTTTCTTTATGTCTCTGGCCACTCTATTTTGAGTGGCTGTTGCCAGTTCACACTCTTACCTGGCCTTTAATATAGTAGTACCTCAGGGTTCCAACACTTCTTATTCTGCATATGGTCCTTCAGCAGTCTGATCACTCCCACAGCTTCAGTGGCTTACCTGTGTGTGGATAAATATCAAATGCTCATTTGCTTTTCTGGTGCCAGGTCTTAGTTGACAACCAGTTAGTTGCTTAACAGACACCTCAAACTCAGTGTATATGTTGAACATAACCACTTCCTCTTCAGACCTGATCCTCCTTTAAGTTCCTGCTTTTACCAATAAGACACCATCACCTGTGCAGTTACTTAAAGCCTAAGAATCATTTTACTTCCCTCCTTTCCTAACTTGCATATCTTATCCAACACCAAATCCTGTCATTTCAACCTTCTAAATACTTTGAAATCCATCTACTTCTCAAGTTCCATTCCCACCACCGTATTTCAGTTTACCTTTGTATGTTCTCTGAACTATCAATGGCCTTTTAACTGTTCTCACAGCAGTTCTTGAACTTTTTTGTCTTAGAATCTCTCTTTACACTCTCACACTCTTTTTTTTTTCTTTCTTTTTAAATGCGGGGCTTGAACTCACAACCTTGAGATCAAGATCTGAGTTGAAATCAAGAGTAGGACGCTTGGCAGAGCCCCCCAGGTGCCCCAGAATCTCTTTATACTCTTAAAAATTATTGAGGATCCAAAGGAACTTTGGGTTATCCATCGCTATTTATAGTTTTAGAAATTAAAACCAAGAACTATTTAAGATACAAGAATATATAAGCACACATTCAGTTAGCTATGAAAGCAAAAATACTAAAAACATCATGTAGTCTGAAAGGCTGTATTGTACAATAATGAAAGTGAAAAAGGCAAATAATATGGTACAATGAAAATAGTTTTGACTTCACAGGTCCCCTGAGTCTTGGGATCCCTAGACTACATTTTGAGAATCACTGATAGGATTTGTTGTCCAAACAGCATCCAGAATGGTGATTTTCTTTTTTTTTTTTAAGATTCATTTATTCATTTGACAGAAAAAGAGCATGAGCAGGGGGGCAGAGCAGATGCTAAGCTCAGAGCCAGATATGAATAGTCATCTTAAAATGAAAATGTCACTCCTTTGCCATCAATTACAAGATAGATCCAAAATTGTTATCATGGCCTATGAGACCTTACAAAATCTAGGCCTTGCTTACCTCATCAGTATATCTAGTATTACTTTCCCTGGCACCTTTTTTTTTTTTAAGATTTTATTTACTTATTTGGATAGAGATTACAAGTAGGTAGAGAGAGAGAGGAGGAGGGAAGCAGGCTCCCTGCTCAGCAGAGAGCCTGATGTGGGGCTTGATCTCAGGACCCTGAGATCATGACCTGAGCCAAAGGCAGAGACTTTAACCTACTGAGCCACCCAAACGCCCCTCCTGAGCAGAGAGCCTGATGTGGGGCTTGATCTCAGGACCCTGAGATCATGACCTGAGCCAAAGGCAGAGACTTTAACCCACTGAGCCACCCAAACGCCCCTCCCTGGCACCATTTATCTTTAGCCATACTCATCTATCTTGTGGTCATGTCTAAAAATTGCAATGTTTTTTCCTGTCTCGGGGCCCTCAAATAAGATATTTCTTACACTTCACTTATTCTTCCTTGCCCATCCTTCCTCACACTTCTACCTTCTTTTCCTTATCCTTGTCTATGTAACTCTTCATACATGTTTGTTAGTTGTTAGCTTTTAGTTATCGTTCAACTTCCTGTACTAGGCTGGATGACTGTAATGTATTCTCTGAGCACCTTGTACTTCTTTTACACTGATTGTAATTGTAACTGATTTGTGTTTATGAATATCTGTGATTATAGATCTGAGGGTTCTCCTAGCCTTGTAGAATTCAAGTTCCAAAAGAGCAAAATTGAGATACGTCTTGGCTCACTGATACGGCTGCAACACATGGTAGAATGGTTGGCCATTCCAGGGACTGAGTAAATATTGGCTGAATGGATGAACATTACACATTTTTTTAACATTATGCATTTATTCAGTTTTTCTCCTAATATGGGATATTTGCTTTGGAACATCAAGAATACATATTTCCAAATTGAAACGTGGCAACTTGTAAGGGTACTTGTATCTGTTATGCTCTAGTAGCATCACTTAAATAGGACAGTTCTGTGAAGAGGACATGGGTGGCTAGAGATTGTGTGGTTAATGCTTTTTATTTGGAATTTATTTATTTTAGAGGTTATAGAAATATCAGACATTTTATTTGAACCTAGAAATGTATAAGCTTACAGCTATGATTGTAATGCTTTTATATTTTCAGGAGGCTAATGTTTTTCCCATTTTATTCTTTTAAGCGTTACCGAACTCCTTCTAGATCCAGATCAAGGGATCGTTTCAGACGTAGTGAGACTCCTCCACATTGGAGGCAAGAGATGCAGAGAGCACAAAGAATGAGGGTATCAAGTGGTGAAAGATGGATCAAAGGGGATAAGTAAGATTTACCTATATTATTTCGAATGTAGTGACATGTATTTTTGTTTTTACTTTTGTACATAAAGTTGTTCTATTTATACTCATTTCACTTGTTTCTGAATATTTAAAAAAAATACAGAATACCATTTTGGTTACTAATGGACATCATCCTTTTTCTATAAAATTTCCAAAAATCTTTTTTCTCCTTTTTTTTTAGGAGTGAGTTAAATGAAATAAAAGAAAATCAAAGAAGTCCAGTTAGAATAAAAGAGAAAAAAGTAACTGATCACAGGCATGTGTCTGAGAGTCCAAACAGAAAAAATGAAAAGGAAAAGAAAGTTAAAGACCACAAATCTAACAGCAAAGAGAGAGACATCAGAAGAAACTCAGAAAAAGATGAGAAGTATAATAAAAACAAAGTGAAGAAAAGGGCCAAATCTAAAAGTAGGAGTAAGAGCAAAGAGAAATCAAAGAGTAAAGAAAGAGATACAAAGCATAATAGACATGAAGAAAAGAGGGTGAGGTCAAGGAGTAAAGAAAGGGATCATGAGATTGTTAAAGAAAAAGAAAAGTCTGATTCTAAAGGAAAAGATCAAGAAAGGAGTCGAAGTAAAGAGAAGTCTAAACAGTTAGAATCAAAAAGTAATGAGCATGATCATAATAAAAGTAAGGAAAAGGATAGGCGTGCACAGTCTAGAAGTAGAGAACGTGATATAACTAAAGGCAAACACAGTTACAATAGTAGAACAAGGGAACGAAGCAGAAGTAGGGACAGGAGCAGAAGAGTGCGATCTAGAAGCCATGACCGGGATCGCAGCAGAAGCAAGGAGTACCATAGATACAGAGAACAGGAGTACAGGAGAAGAGGAAGGTCACGAAGCCGAGAGAGAAGAGCAACACCAGGAAGATCAAGAAGTAAAGATAGGAGAAGGAGGAGGAGAGATTCACGGAGCTCAGAGAGAGAAGAAAGTCAAAGCAGAAACAAAGAAAAATACAGAAACCAAGAAAGTAAGAGTTCACACAGAAAAGAAAATTCTGAGGGTGAGAAGAGAATGTACTCTAAAAATCGTGATCATAATAGCTCAAATAATAGGGAAAAAAAGTCTGATAGAGATCAAAGTCCATTCTCAAAAATAAAACAAAGTAGTCAGGACAATGAATTAAAGTTCTCCACATTGAAAAATAAGGAGGATGAGAAGACCAGATCCTCTGTGGAAAAAGAAAACCAAAAATCAAAGGGTCAAGAAAATGACCACATACATGATAAAAATAAAAAATTTGATCATGAATCAAGCCCTGGAACAGATGAAGACAAAAGTGGATGAGTTGTGTAAACTTCTTATTTCCATTCTGCTCAAATTTTAAGTTTTAGAGACTTGCTGATGAATCTCCTTTATGTTGTTTTCCTCTTTTCATTGTTTTTGGGTTTTATGTTTGTCCTTTTTTTTTTTTTTTAATGTGGACTTTATTGAGTTGATCTTTTGATAATCTGCAACCTGGATAATTTGTACTGCTAAAGTTTTAATAAACTTGAAATGAGAAAAACATTTTGGTGTAATACTGTGTGCTGTGTTTAACTATTTCATGTATGCATTTTTGTGTTGCAACAATCAGCCAATAGCAAATGTGCTATTCTACATCCCAGTTTGTGTGATCAGCCAGTTCAAAACAACCGTAACTGATTGTTGGAATACATTGTTAGAGAAGCTTGTGTTTCTCATGATTGAAGTAACTTTAGAAGCCACTAGATAGAAGAAATCTTGTATAGATTTTCTGATTGCATTTAAATAGAGGCTTGCAGCAGCAGCTTTTAATTAACATAGAAAAGCAGGATCCTAATAACTTGAGATCTTAAGTCATCACTTTTGATTTTATAGTAATTTGCTTTAAAAGTTATTTATATGGCACTGCTTATGTTACTCTTTATAATTCCACTCATAGCTTGATTCATACTAATATTTTTCCTGCCTAGTTTTGTTTACAAAAATAGTTGAGTACTTTTTTCAGTTGATGTACTTACTTAGTTTGATTTGCTGTTACAGCAGCTGACAGGAACTATACCTTGGAAGATCAGATTGTAATTCTCAATTCTATGTTGCTTTTGGTCTGAAGAGATAAACTTTTTGCTTTGGGGAACATTGTTTTATAATTACTGTTATTACCTTTCTCTAAAATGAAAATGTTTTTCTCACTAAAACATATCACTTGTGCAGGTCTTTAAGTTAGATTCTAATAATTGATAGTATTGACATACTAATTTCCAAGATTTCTCTTTTGGCCACTGATCTATACAGAGTTGAGTGTTAATTCTGCATGGTTCTTGTTTTGGTTTTATTTTTTTAACTTGAGCTGACTTCTTTAACTCTCATAGTTGCGAGTTTCAAATGGCAAGAAAATGCATCTTTTCTATATATGTATCACAGTAGGGTATAGCATGTTTATGACTCCAGTTTCTTTCTATTCAGATGGCTTTATACCATTACTGTTAACATTATTTTAGCTTGGCATGTGCAACATTGCCACATAGAAGTAGAAGGTTCAAAATTTGATAGCTTACAGAGGTAAACAGTAATAGATACCCAAAGTCCATTTAGAATTTTGTGTGTTGTATATTGCTATTTTTGTGATGTGTGGCCTTTTCTTTTCTGTAATTTCTCTTCTAAATAAAATATTGAACATCCAGCAAACACAAAACCTGCCTCATTTGAGAAGAAATTTCAGAATTCCAATTAATAGTAGCCTTTAGAGTGTTTTGTATTTCATATTTGTCAAGGTAGTGTCAACTCTTACCAAGGTAGGTTCTTGGTAAACCCAGTAACTATTCAGTGCTGTTTGTACTGAGCAAAGCAGTGCTTAACATAATACTTCTTATTATTGATTAATATAGTAATGAACATTTGGCATTGTGGTAGATGTTTGGATAACAAATAATAGGTAATGATTATAAGATTGTTTGGAATATCTTGAAGCAAATAATCCACAATGAAGTCTTTCTAAATTATTCTTGATGATAAAAGTGATAGATGTTTATGATAATCTGGGGTGATTGATTCCTTAGAGACTTTGACCACAAACCTAATTTAGGGATGATTGAGTCTTGAGTTCCCAGGCTGTATAATCTATTAACCTTTACATATTTTAAGTTAATTATTGTATTTAAATTCAGTAAATTGCATTTTAAAAATATCTGCTAAAACTATTTGAGTTTTAAGAAAGGTGCTATTTAAGAAAGGTTTTCTAATAATTTTAAAAAACCCATTCTAAGTGAAAATGCTTACATGTTGTCTGATCATAGAGCTGTATCTACTAAGAATTATAGACAACTGTGGGAAAAAAAGGTTAGCAGTTTCTATAAGTAGTATTCTCCTGTTCTGGTTATCAAGAGAGCAACTCCATGCTAAGCCTTTATAGACATTTAAAAACTTAGTTTTTACAGTAGAACAGATAATGGTGAAGAAATTAAGATGAAGGATGACAATCAGCTAGATGTTACTTTCAGAATAAAAAAATTTAGAAAATAAATAGCATTAACTGTACCTCGTCTGCCTTTGCATTTGAAGTAGCACATAGCTCACACAGTTCTTTTATTGCAATTTTAAAGTTGTTGTGCCGCCTTTAGCTTTTTACTTTGAATATACTCTTTCCTGAAAGCCAGCTCTTTCCTGTAAAATTGATTTTATAGTTAAGTCTGAGCTTATGGTTTACCTCAAACTATCTTTGACTTAATATCCTCTAAAGATATTTAATTGGTTTATTGTTTGCCAATATCTGAGATTTTTTTTTTCATGATTATTTCATTCTTTTTTGGGGGTAAACCATCTGCCACAGAAATTGACACTACGGAGAGATTAATGTTGATGAGTCGTAGAGAATTTACTGGGTTGCTTTAAAATATTTTAAAATTACGATTAATGAGTTCATAGAGCATTGTAATTTCTAATGGAGTTCCTTAAAGCCCTCACAGAAGTTTCAAAGAATTTGCACAAGTGTGATACTGATTATTATCAGCTTTGCTGAATGGTCTTTGATTCTTGTACCCAGTGAAAGGTATGAAACTGAGAAGTAAACATTTCTTAATGTTATGGACAGGAACACATTGGGTTTCTGGTATTTTGAGTAGTGATACTAAAGGAAAATTCTAATTCATTTTCAAGTTAGTATTTTTTTTAATAGCTCACTGTGCTTAGTCCAGGTGGCAGTTGTATTTCATCACACTTTGAATCTTTTATAGTAAATTTCTATAGAAACTTGTTCCCTTTATCTTCACCAGAAGGTACTTTAAATATATACCACATATAGTTGATTGTTACAAAGAAACATAAAATGGGTATTTTCCTGTCTTCTTTTGATCATGTTTATTATAATCACTCAGCTTAGTATTCATACATTTACAGCTGAATAAACGCCAAGGATTGTACATTTATAACCTGTTTATTTTGAAAAGATGTTTTGTTACCATACTTGCTTTAAAAATTAATAAACTCCAGGTGCAGCATTGGCTGACACCTGCCCATAGCGGGTTTCCCAGCTACCTTTAAAGGGTTCAAATGTAAACTCTGGCCTGTGGTGTGATTCAAGAAGTAAATATTAAAAGAAAAACAACATAAATAAAAATCCATCAGCGAGGTTGGAGAAGGGAGTTGTTGAGGGGTTTGGTTTTTAAGTATAGGAGGAAGTCGTAGGATTGAGTTGTGTTTCTGCCTTTTTTTTTTTTTTTCTTTAATACAAATTCCTATGTTACCAAAAGCCCATGCTATAGATTTTTTGTTTTGTGTGTTTCTAGTACTTTGAAGGATTGATAAATGAATTGGTTAATTGTATGTGGGGATGTTAAAAGTTGTGGCTGCTCTCTCAGTGGAAGGGAAAAATCCAAATGAAGTTAATGGACTTCTTTTCCTAGCTCAAAAGTCACTGTGATGTATATTTTTTTAATGAACTTTAGGAATAAAGCTGTTGTCACAATTGTATAATTAGTTACAAAATGCTGCTTCTCTTATCATTAGTCTAGTAACTGTTAAAACTGTTTTCTGCAAACTGCATTTTACAGAATTTAAACTCTGAAACTATCAACTTTTATAGTTAAACATTGTATTAAATGAACTATAACAGTTTGTTTTGTATTTTTAAAATTACTGTTGTATTAGTTATTCAACGTTTATTTTTATTAAAAGCTAAATAATGAAGATAAATCAACTAAAATATACTTTTATTTTACCCTTGGGGATATAGAATTTGTATTAGGAAAAACTGAGCAAAGAGTTTAACAGTACTGAACTTCTTTAGGAATTTAGTCAGCAGTGATGATTTCCAGAAGGTTTGGAGATAAATTCTAGTGTAAATGTTAAATCATAATGTTTCAGATTACAATGTGTTTTTTGCCTCAGCAAACCTAAGGTTAGATTTGGAATTTGCATTACTGTCTACTGGAATGCTACCATTTGCTTTTTAGTTCCTCCAAATTTCTCAGCATTGGGAACACTGTATTATATCCTGTGCCTGCCAGTTTTAATATAACACTGAACATTGTAAAGCCATATAGATGTTAATTGACTCGTAAAACAAATTGTCTAGTTTTTGGTTTCTTGTTTGATTTTATTTTTATTTAAATTAAATTTAGATATATTTAGGGAAAATGCACCAACTTGAAAGTTAGTCACTGAAAATATATATGGTTAGATAAAAATGTTCTGACCATTCAGTGGTTTGTATGTGTTAAGAGGTGATATTAAATTCTCAAATTCTGGTGTGTTTTTAAATGCTTTATTTAGCCAGGAGAATATGTAAAATGTGAGTGCTTCATATGGACTGTGTAAATTAAATGTGTATTAAAATACTTTTAGTATCAATTTGCTTTTTCTATTTTCATTGCTTTTTAGGCTTCCTTCTTAAAACATATTTCCCAACCTAATACTGTTACTTCCTTTTTAAAGTGCTGATTGATAATTGTTATACATTTCCCCCCTCAATAACAAAATATGTATCTTAGCCACATACTTTAATTTTTAAAGGAATTCTTTTATTTTTAAAAGATTTTATTTATTTGAGAGAGCACGAGCAAGCTGGAGGATGGTAGAGAGAGAAACAGACTTTCCACTGACCAGGGAGCCCAATGTGGGGCTCAATCCCAGGATCCTGGAATCATGACCTGAGTTGAACACAGATGCTTATCCAATTTAGCCACACATTTTATTTTATTTTATTTTTTAAGATTTTATTTATTTATTTGACAGACACAGTGAGAGAGGGAACACAAGCTGGGGGAGCAGGAGAGGGAGAAGCAGGTTTCCTGCCAAGTGGGGAGCCCAATGCAGGGCTCCATCCCAGGACACTGGGATCATGACCTGAGCCACCCAGGTGCCCCTTAGCCACACATTTTAGCTGTGGATTACTTATATTGGCAGATTATAACAGTTGTGTTTCCACTGTTCTGATTGCCTTGCAAGTTGTTCCTTTTCACTCAATTGTTTTGTGATTTTTAAAACTTTGCATAGCACTTTTTTCTCCCAAAGATATGTTTGTTTGTTTGACAGAGGGAGACAGAGAGGAGGGAGAAACAGGCTTCCCACGGAGCAGGGAGCCCAATGCCTGGCTCCATCCTAGGACTCCGGGATCATGACCTGAGCCAAAGGCAGACACTTAACAACTAAGCCACTTTGGCGCCCCAGCTCTTTTGTTTTTAATGTGCTTAACTCGTAGAAAGACCAGCCCAAGTGCAGGGGTTAAGCCTCTGCCCTTAGCTCATGTCATGGTTTCGGGGTCCTGGAATGGAGCCCTGAGTCGGGCTCTCTGCTCAGCAGGGAGCCTTGCTTCTCTGCCTACTTGTGATCTCTCTGTGTCAAGTAAAATCTTTTTTTAAAAAAGTAATACAATGAAACTTAACATAAGGGAAGAAAACTAGTATTGTTTTATGTTCTTCACTCAGATTAGGTTGGTTATAAAACATGAGATTAGCCATTTTGTAGAAACATGTTTCCTGTTTTGTAATGTAAAACTAGCTTTATCCAAAACTAGAAATGTATAGTACTTTCTATAACAATTTAAAGAAAAAGATACATGGCAGAGGTTCTGAGTTTATTAGTTCATTGAGCCTTTGTACCCGGGTAATTTTTAATATGGTGGCAACCGTAGGCCAAAAGAACTACCAAACAATTTTGTAGCCCTGTGAAAAAGGAAAATAACCTGTATTTCACTCTTAAATACATTCACCAATGGAATGTGTGAAACTTAGTTATTGTACAACTCAAACCTTTGAGTCAGATTGATGCACGGTCACCTGTTTCAAATTGCTCATATAACTACTTGTAGAAAAATTCAAGTAACTCAAAAACAGTAATTTGCACATGTCTAGTGAGATGCAGTCTGCAAAACAAGCCACAAGTCATAAACTCTGTAATCCTATTGTTAGTAATAATATTGGTAGTGTTTGAAACTAAAGTACTGAAGGATAAATAAATTTCGGCTGAAGAGAATAATGCCTCCAATGGAATATTATTTAGCTATGAAAAGGACCAAAGTATTGATAATGGTAAAACTTGGATGAAACCTGAAAAAAATGCCAGACACTAAAGGCCACAGTATGATTCCATATAATTACATGAAATATCCAAAATAGGCAAATCCATAGAGACAAAGTGGTTGCCAGAGACTGGAGAGAAGGGAAGTGGGAGGTGACTGCTTAGGTACAGGGTTTCCCTTTGGAGGAATAAAACGTTCTGGAACTAGGTATGGTAATGGTTGTACAATATTATAGTTCTACTTAGTGCTACTGAATACATATTTTTAAAGGCTAAAATTACACTTGCATATGCATTATCAAAGGGATCTGTTAAACTTTGGTAGTGAAGGATATTAAACAGACAATTGCACTTTGATGAAGAGCAGCTTTATTAATAAATTACAAGCATAAAATTCACTTATTTGTAGCTCATAATAAATATTATGAGCTACAACTTAGTCTTCTCAATCAAAATAAAAGTTTATCAAAAATAAACTTTTTTCTACCATGTAAAACCTAGCCTTCCCTTAGACTTTTCAAAATTACTATATTTTGATCCCTGAGAGTTATAAAAAGGGAGCTGGACTCCAGTGACATCATTTGCCTGATAACTGGGTCTTAATCCACCTCTGTCCACAAACACTGGTCCACGGCCACCTCCATGTCCTTCCCGTACAGCTTTTACAATAGGATAGATATACTTATTTGTTGATTCAGACTCCAGTTCAATTACTTCTCTGGCATAATCCTGAAATTCCTTCTCCTTTTCAGCCACAAGAGCTTCAGTAAGTCTGTAATACTCTAATTCTGCTTGTTTTTCTTGCTTTGCATTAAATTTATTTTGTGCCTATATGGGAAAGAAAAAAAAGCAATTTAATATTGGTAGAGATCAATTTTCTAAGTATCCATAGCATTTGAAGTTGTAGATAGAATTTTCTAAACTCACTGATGGGTAGCAATTTCTGACTTAAAAACTACATGTGACCCTTAAACAACATGGGGGTTAGGGACACCAACTCCTGGTACAGTAAAGAATTCATGTATAACTTTTGACTCCAAAAGACTTCTAAAAGTTTATGATTGACAAGAAGCCTTACTGATAACATAAAGTTGACACATTTTGTATGCACATACGTATTATATGCTGCGTTCTCAAAATAATACCTTTTTCTTTATTTGGGGAGTTCATATTTCTAGGCTATGTGATTCATCTCCGAGTTTTTTCAAATGGTAACAAATCAATCTCAATGAAATAACCTTATGCAGTAACATATCTTCAAACAATATAACAAAGTAGTTAAAAGCATGAATTTTAGGTAAAAAATAACTGAGTTTAGAATCCTGTTTCTAAAATGAAAGAAGATGGGATCAGGAGGGAGACAAACTGTAAGAGACCCTTAATCTCACAAAACAAACTGAGGGTTGCTGGGAGGAGGGGAAAGGGAGAGGGTGGTTGGGTTATGGACATTGGGGAGGGTATGTGCTATGGTGAGTGCTGTGAAGTGTGTAAACCTGATGATTCACAGACCTGTACCCCTGGGGTAAATAATACATTATATGTTTAAAAAAGAATCCTGTTTCTACCATTTATAAAAATGTGTACTTTGGCAGGTATAGAAGACCTACCAATCACTGCCTCCAACCTATCCACTATCCTTTTTTTTCTTAATCTCTACACAATGTGGGGCTCAAACACCTGATCCTGAGATGAAGAGTTGCATGTTCTTCCAACTGAGCCAGATAGGTGCCCTTCCCGCCAACTGCTATTCTGGAGGAACTCACTGAAGTCCACCATTCTGAGTCAGTCCAATATACCATGTATATTGGTTAAATCAGCCAAATAAGGTTAGTGTGTGTGTGTGTGTGTGTGTGTGCACGTGTGTGTGCGTGTGTGTGTGTGTATATATATGTATGTATGTCTGTATATACATATATACACATATACATATATATGTATATTGGTTAAACCAGCCAAATAAGGTTAAATGTTAAATCAGGAGTGAATATCTGAACCAAATTAAACCTATATATACATATACACATATATATGTGTATATATATATATATATATATATATATATATACCAATATATATGTATCACATACAAGTGTTATATATGATACATATATATACTATATATATTTATATATATATACATATATTGTATATGTATATTGGTTAAACCAGTCAAATAAGGTTAAATCATGAGTGAATATCTAAACCAAATTAAACCAATTACATTTTATTTTCCCAGGAACTTGCAGTTGTAACAAGTGACATTTACCAATGTACATTGGTTGATCTGGAACTGAGTGGAGTAAGTACTCTAAACGATATACCAAAAGCCAATTTATATCTAAAAAACTCTTTATGTTTGCAAAAATATTGTTCTTTTAACTGATTATATGAGGTGATTTTAATGAAGTTTGATTGACAACTTTTTGTCTTAGCAGGATTTTAAGAAATGCTGAATTTGAGTTTGTCAAAAATTGAGTGATTTTATCTACATATGAATATCTTTAATATTTATGAAAATATTTTCCTAAATCAGTAACTAACACTTTAGTATAAAAGAGCCCAAACCTGATAACTACTGTACACTGAAATATATAAGTAAATAGAGCAATAATAATGTATTAAACACCAATTTTTTGGAATTTAACTCAAATTCAAATTAATTCAAATACAATTTGAAATTAAGGTTTATGTGCTGGAAAAAAAAAATGCTTATGTGCTATTTGTTGAATTGGTGATAAAATACCAGGAGTTTGAAAAAGTAAGAAAATGACCTTCAAAAAGACTGAGAAATCAGAAAAAGCTAAAACCACTCATAAAAAGTAAAATACTATAATTTAGTAACTTACAGAGCAACTAGGATATGTTTGATAGCAATTTGTGGAAAGATATTAAGGAAGCAAGGAGAAACATCTGAAGTACAGAAACGAAGTGACAAGGGAAGGGAAGGATTATCATAATGGATCATATTATTGATGCCTCGATTTTTATTGCATTAAGCATAAATCAGTTTTTAAAAAGCTTTTAAAACATCGTTTTAAATTCCTAAAAATTACAACAGCTGGGGGTAAAGTAACAAGCATCTTAGAAGATGCTAGAGGGCTAATTATTTTGAATACTGGAAAATAAAGGGAAGGGATCAAGTATTCTGTCTTTCTTTAAAAACTCTACCTTAGGGAAACCAACTTGTTGATCATGAAAAGTTCTTTGAAGACTTGAGCAAGTGAGTAAGAAAAAATGAGAGAATAATAGTATCTTGCCACCTCATGAACTAAGAGATCAAGGCAATAATCATCAAAGGCTGTTCCATGTGCCTTCTGATGGAAGTATACAACACCACATAAGAGGAGTTTTCACCAAAAGATTTGAACCTGAATCTGACCTCAACTAGATTTTACCTGAAATGCAGGAAACATAATAAACTACACAACAGGGGTTCATCCATAAAAATGCAGGCTGTAGTAATTCAAAAATACAATCCCTGTAAACCAGTAAAAACCCTCAACAAGTAAGTTGTAAAAGAAACAATAAAGACAAAAAAAGAGAACTTAAGAACTTAAAAGAGGATAGGGGTGGATAAGGAACGTTTGATAAGAGACTTGAAAGACATATCAACCAAATAGAATATATGAACCGTATTTCATCCTGATTAAAAACAACTAAGGGGGGGACGCCTGGGCGGCTCAGTTAGTTAAGCAGCTGCCTTCGGCTCAGGTCATGATCCCTGCATCCTAGGATCGAGTCCCACATCGGGCTCCTTGCTCCGCAGGGAGCCTGCTTCTCCCTCTCCCTCTGACTCTGCCTTCCACTCTGTCTGCCTATGCTCGCTCTCGCTCTCTCTCTGACAAATAAATAAATAAAATCTTTAAAAAAAAAAAAAAAAAACAACTAAGGGGTGCCTGGCTGGGTTAGTCTGTAAAGCATGTGACTCAATCTCAGGGTCTTGAGTTCAAACCCCACACTGCACATAGAGTCTACTTAAAAAAAAAAAAAAAAAAAAATTAAAAACCAACAAGCTAAAAAAAATACAAGGCAATTTAAAGGAAATTTAAACACTGAATATTAATTGGTTTAGATGTAATAATGGAATTGTGATTATGTAAATTTGTAAAGAGTCCCTGAGTTTGAGAGATATATACTTAAATATACATTGATAAAATGATATCTGGGATTTGCTTAAAAATAATATGGCAGATCCTACTTCTGTCAATTGCTACATGAAGAGGTTGGCCATTTCCCCTCTCTAAAAAACAAGCTGATTATTTAATTATTGAAATTCCCATTTCAAAGCACTGTTAAATGACCATGTATAAGCAACTACTTGAGAAATGTTTTTTCATGAAAAACTGCTACTAAGTCAGGTAAGAAATGCAAGATTGGGGACACCTGGGTGTTCAGTTGGTTAAGCGGCTGCCCTCAGCTCAGGTCATGATCCCAGAGTGATTGAGTCCCACATCTGTCTCCTTGCTCGGCGGGGAGCCTGCTTCTCCCTCTGCCTCCTCCTGCCACTCTGTCTGTCTGTGCTCTCTCTCTCTCTCTAATAAATAAATAAAATCTTTAAAAAATCCTTCTTAAAAAAAAAAAAAAAAAGAAATGCAAGATTGCCTGGGGGATATTGCTATCCCTCCAGCTCAGGTGGTGAAAATTTGCAGATTTCCTGGACAATGATGGCAGATTCCATTTGGATTGAGTAGAAAAGCAGCTAGAAATTGAAGGGAAAGATTCTGGAAGTGAGATGAGCATAGAAGGGCTGAAGACATCCTTGTCTCATTGATAAACTACACATTCACATAAGGGACCCCAAAGAGTTTAGTAAAACTTAGAAGCCTGGGGGAAATTGTGAATTTGCTGTTCTTAGGAATAACATCCTCAACCCACACATCGCTTGTGCGCCAGGGTTAAAATCATTTCATTAATGAACTGAACATAAGCTCCACCCACATATTGGTTGACTGTCAAGCAAACTGTCAATTTACTAAAAGCCAAAAATATAAAGAGGAATTTTTTAAACCAGCAAGAGATAAATGATGCATCACATTTAGGGGACCAACAATATGATTAACAGCAGATTGCTAATGATAAACAATGAAGGCCAGAAGATGATGGGACAATATACTCAAAGGGCTGGGAAAGAATGATACCCAGTAATTTCATACCCAATGAAATGAAGACAAAGGCATTTCCACAAACACATAAACTGAAATGATTGATTGCTAACCCACCTGGCTAAAGGAAGTATTCAGGCTGAACCAAAATGGCTAATAAACAGAAGATGCTCAATACCACTCCACTCATCATTAGGGAAATGCACATGAAAACCACAAGTGAAATCCACTTCAAACCTATTATGATAGCTATCATAAACAACAAAACCATCAACAACAAACCCAGACCACAACAAATGTTGAATATTCAGAGAAATTAAAGCCCTTGAATATTGCTGGTGGGAATGTTAAGTGGTATAGCTTTATAGAAAACAATATAGTCATTCAAGAGGCACCTGGGTGGCTCAGTCAGCACCTGTCTGACTCTTGATTTCAGCCCAGGTCATGATCTCAGGGCTGTGAGACTGAGCCCTGGGTAGGGCTCCAAATCCAGCATGGAGTCTGGGATTCACTCTCTCCCTCTGCCTCTCCCCCTGCTTGCACACTCTCGTTCTTTCTCTCAAAATAAATAAAATCTTAAAAAAAAAAAAAAAAGGAAATAGAACAGTGGTTCTTAAAAAAGTTACACCTAGGATTACCATATGATCTGGCAATTCTATTTCTGTATATATAGACAAAAGAATTGAAAACAGGACTCAGACACCTGCATGGCTCAGTTGGTTAAGCAGCTGCCTTTGGCTCAGGTCATGATCCCAGGGCCCTGGGATTGAGTCCCGCATCGGACTCCCTGCTCCACAGAGAGCCTGCTTCTCCTCCTCCCTCTGCCTGCCACTCCGCCTACTTGTGCTCTCTCTCTGTCAAATAAATAAATCTTTAAAAAAAAAAAAAAAAAAGAATTGAAAGCAGGACTCAACAGATAGGTGAATACCCTATCCACAGAAGGATTATTCACAATAGCCAAAAGACGGAAACAACCCAAATGTCTACTGATGGATGGATGTATAAATAAAATAAGGTCTATATGTACAATAGGATATTATTCAACCTTAATAAAAAAAGGAAATTCTGACACATGCTAAAACATGGATGGGTCTTGAAGATATTATGCTAAGTAAAATAATACAGATACAAAAGGACAGATATGATCCCACTAATATGAGGTACCTGGAATAATCAAATTTACCAGGACAGAAAGTAGAATAGTGGTCACCAGGGACTGGTGGAAAGGGGGAATGAAAAGGTACAGAATTTCAGTGTAGGATGATGAAAAAGTTATGGAGATGGACAGTGGTGACAGTAAATGCACTAAATGGCCTTGAACACTGAAAAATGGTTAAAATGGCAAATTTTATGTTATATATATTCTACCACATTTAAAAAAAACATTAAAACAATAATAAGGAAACATCCCAGGGGTGCTTGGGGTTCAGTTGCCTTTGGCTCAGGTCATGATCCGAGGGTTCTGGGATGGAGTCTGCTGTTGCCCCATGCTTGTGCATTCTCTCTCAAATAAATAATTTATTTTGAAAACTCCACAAACAACCCAATTGAATAATTGGCAAAAGATTTGAATACACACTTCATAAAAGAAGGCACACAAATGTCTATAAAGGACATGAACATATGTTTAAAATCTTTATTCTTTAGGGAAATGCAAAACAACACCAAGACATATCACTGCACTAGAAATCATTTAGGATAACAAAAACAAGTGTTGATGAGGGTGTGGAACAATTGGTCCAGGCATATGTTGCTGGTAGGAATGGAAAATGGTATAGCCATCTTGGAAAACAGTTTTAAGTCATAAATGATGAAATGCCACGTCCTCCTTGTGTTATCTAAAATTTCTGGTACCCCCTAGCACCACAACTCTGAAACCTATGAGCTCGCAAACAGCATAATCTCTGAGCTATCGTTATAAAGAGGGAAGAAAAAGTAAAACAGAAGATAAACATCATGGTCTGCCATATGAATTTGCATTTTCTTTAGTATGTACAGTGATAGAAGGAAAAATATCTGTGCAAAGGATATATACCTACTATGGGAACTTCAATACAGATAAAAAGAGAAATTAACTCCACATTTTTTATATATTTTATTGTGTCATAACCATAATGGTCATTTGATCTGATTTGACAGATGAAACCACCTGGGAAACAGAAAACTAGCATGAATTCTACATTATATATTTATTGTTAAAATAAGTATAAACATTTAAGAATAATTACCATTTGCTGAATATGGGCATCTCGAAGTTCTTGACGTTCTTTATCAGCTTTGCGTTTTTTCTCCTTTTCATGCTCTTGGAAAATCTGATCTGCTTTCATGATAGCCAGCAATTGTTCTTTAGCATCTAGTTTCCTCTGTTTTTCTTCTTCCTCTTTATTTTTCATCTAGATGTTAAAAGGCAAAGAGAAAAAAACATTTTTTAAAAAATCAACCAGTGGGAAGCTCCAAGCAGAAAGCCAGGAGCAATGAAAGGGCAAAAGTTATATGAATCTGGGCTGATTCCTACATGGTTGGTTTACTTTGGTTTTGTTCTGTTTCTCAAATAACAGTAAAACACACAATGAAAACTTGAATGATACTGGTTTAAAAAATAAAATACAGGAACAGAATAGCAAGATCTTCCCAAGGTAGAGGAATATTTGTAGGTAAAAAATTAATTGCTATAATGTTTATAAACTAAATTAAATATTACAACAGTCAATTATGTAGGACATAAGGATTATCTGAAGGATTAAAAAATACAGAAATGCAATAGGGTAATTTGTATTTCATTAGTCTGAAAAACACTCAAATGTATATTAAGTGAATAACAATGTTTGCATTTCAGATGGTTCTGAAAAAAAAGAGATTATTATTTTGTGTCTATGAATATCTTATTTATAATTGATTATCATGTGAGCTTCCATTAAAAATTAAACATGGCCTGACTTCAAGAATATAGGAAGATTGGGGTGCCTGAGTGGCTCAGTGGGTTAAGCCGCTGCCTTCGGCTCAGGTCATGATCTCAGGGTCCTGGGATCGAGTCCCGTGTCGGGCTCTCTGCTCAGCAGGGAGCCTGCATCCCTTCCTCTCTCTCTGCCTGCCTCTCTGCCTACTTGTAATCTCTGTCTGTCAAATAAAATAAATAAAATCTTTAAAAAAAAAAAGAATATAGGAAGATAACTCATACATTATTTTTCAAATCTTTGCCAGTTTTTTGTCAGAGAGGCTGAAGGAGTGGCAACTACAGTGGAAAGGACTTAATTTTTTAGTATAAGTGCTGCCAAAGCAAGGACAGGACTTAATTTTTTTTTAATTTTATTTATCAGAGAGAGAGAGAGGGGGAGAGAGCGAGCACAGGCAGACAGAATGGCAGGCAGAGGCAGAGGGAGAAGCAGGCTCCCTGCTGAGCAAGGAGCCCGATGTGGGACTCGATCCCAGGACGCTGGGATCATGACCTGAGCCGAAGGCAGCTGCTTAACCCACTGAGCCACCCAGGCGTCCCAGGACTTAATTTTTTAAAAAAGTTTTATTTGTCATAATTGAATTGCTTACCACAACAGCTCTATATTCTGCAATTGCTTTTAATTCTGCTTTGTTTTTTTCATATTTTTCTTTTTCTCTTTTTTCCCATTCAGCCTCAGCTTCTGCAGTATCTCTAGCAATAATCAAATCTTCATTGTCAAGTTTCTCTTTCATTAGTTCACTCAGAAAATTATTTATTCTTTCTCTCCTTTCTTCCATTAGCCTGTAACAAAATAACCATTATTTGTTAAATCTTCATGAATAGATTTGTTATGAGCCAAAATAATTTCATTAGAAATCAGATATTTTATAGTTTTTTACAAAACTGAAAGGAGCCTCATTGTTCCTTATATATGTACTGATTATTTTAAGTGAAGACTATTTTTAATACTTTATTTTTAGAATGAAGTATATTTTAAAAATCTAAAGGGACTAATACATATATCTTTTGTAAGTACATGTTGTGTGCATGTATGTGTGTGTGTGTGTGTGTGTGTGTGTGTGTGTGTGTGTAGGAAATAAAGTATTAAAAGTCTCACAATGAAAAATTCTCAAAATACTTAAGCAGACACCCTGTTCCCTCTAACGTTGGAGGCTTAGGTTATAAAATAAAGGCCTTTCTTAAAATGAAACCTCAAAAATATCTAGTAAAAGTTGTCAAAACCTTAATAAATCCATATAATAATATAATAAATCTATATAGTCTGTTTATAATTTATTCATAGCACTTTACTGACTTCATCTAGTATGTATGTATGTATTTATTTATTTATTTATTTATTTGACAGAGAGAGAGACACACACACACAGCAAGAGAGGGAACACAAGCAGAGTGAGTGGGAGAGGGAGAAGCAGGCTTCCTTCCACAGGGGAGCCTGATGTGGGGCTTGATCCTAGGACCCTGGGATCACGACCCGAGCCAAAGGCAGCCGCTTAATAACTGAGCCACCTGATGCCCCCTGACTTCATCTATTTTTTTTTAAGATTTCATTTATTTATTTGACAGTGATCACAAGTAGGCAGAGAGGCAGGCAGAGAGAGAGAGAGAAGGAAGCAGGCTCCCTGCTGAGCAGAGAGCCTGACATGGGGCTGAATCCCAGGACCCTGAGATCATGACCCGAGCCGAAGGCAGAGGCTTGAACCCATTGAGCCACCCAGGTGCCCCGACTTCATCTATTTATATGAAGATAGATAACTGTCCTTTTACATTATGCGATTCCTGAGGTCAGAGAATGGGTAAGTCCTCTCTCCAGTTCAGAGCTGAGAATGGTGACAGGCATGTCATTAACAATAACTAGGTATTTGCTAAAGGAATAGGGGCGTTTTCATATGGGATTGGGTGAGAAATACTTTTTAATTTAGATGTGACAGAATCACTAATGCATTGAGTGAATTTGCAAAGCTATGAAGGAGAAGTGAGAAGAAAGGACACAGTGCATATCCCAAGGAAATTATAGTCTAAAATGGAGAAAAGACATTTATGCAAATAACAATACATAGCAAAGGGTGATTCACACCATGAGAAAGCTAGAAAGTGACATAGGCAGATGAGAAAAAAGGAAGGCTTCATGAGAAAAGTGATACTGCATCTAGACTTTCAACAACAATATTCTAAACACTTTTATTTATTTTTTTTAAAGATTTCATTTATTTATTTGACAGAGAGAGAGAGATCACAAGTAGGCAGAGAGGCAGGCAGGGTTGGGGGTGGGGGGGGACAGGCTCCCTGCTGAGCAGAGAGCCTCATGCGAAGCTCGATTCCAGGACCCCAGGATCATGACCTGAGCCGAAGGCAGAGGCTTTAACCCACTGAGCCACCCAGGTGCCCTCTAAACACTTTTAGTGATTGCCTGCCATGTTCCAGAAACTATTCCAGGTGTTGGGAACACAACAGTAAACAAAAGCATTAAATCTCTGCTCTAGAATTTTCATTACAGCTGGGGTAGAGGGATAGTTAACAAAGTAAATAATTGGAATGAGGAAAAAGTAAACAAACAGATGAACAATGTGGGGTAAGACTGAATCTTCTGCTGTCCACGAGCCATATCAGGGCCGGGACAGTCTTGCGTAGGAGAGACAGCGCAGCACAAGAGGGCCAGGGGAGGTGGCCGCAGGGAGAGGAAGGGGGAGAGCGCCCAGCACCAGATAAACAATGTGGGGTAATTTTAATTAAGGTGGTCAGGGAAGGCCTCATTGAGAAGGTGACATCTGAATAATGATTCTTTTGAAAGAGTTTAGGGAGGTCAGAATTCCCCAGAGAAGATATCGGAGAAGTCCAGTGTGAGTGATGAGGAGGCAAAGAAGGAGAGCATAGTAGTACACGATAAAGTCCAAGAGATGAGGCTGGGTTCACCTGGGAATTAAGATGGTGGAGAGCCTTATGGGCCTTAGTAAATACTCCACATGAGATATAAAGCATTGCAACATTTTGCACAAGGCAAAAGTGGGATGTAGACAGAAACACAAGGTACTGCAACCAGCCTCCTCTCTCTTACTTCATCCTAAACTTCTCACTAAAGTAAGCAATGGCCTCCATATCTGAAGAACATTTCCTTTTTAAAATCTCATTTAGGGGGGCGCCTGGGTGGCTCAGTGGGTTAAAGCCTCTGCCTTCGGCTCGGGTCATGATCCCAGCGTCCTGGGATTGAGCCCCGCATCGGGCTCTCTGCTCAGCAGGGAGCCTGCTTCCCTTCCTCTCTCTCTGCCTGCCTCTCTGCCTACTTGTGATCTGTCAAATAAATAAATTTAAAAAAAAAATCTCATTTAGGGGCATCTGGGCAGCACAATCAGTTAAGTGTCCACCTCTTGGTTTCCGCTCTAGTTGTGATCTCAGGGTTGTGAGATCAAGCTCCCTGTTGGGCTCCACACTCAGTGCACAGTCTGCTTAAGACTCTCCCTCCCTGTGCCCACTCCCTCTCTCTCTCTCTAAAATAAATACATAAATCTTTTTTTAAATCTCATTTAATACCTCTATTGACCTAACACCAAAGACTGCTCTCTTCTTTTTTTTCTTAAGATTTATTTATTTGACAGACAGAGATCACAAGTAGGCAGAAAGGCAGACGGGGCGGTGAGAGGGAAGCAGGCTCCCCAACAAACAGAGAGCCCGAGGCAGGGCTCAATCCGAGGACCCTGGGATCATGACCTGAGTCAAAGGCGGAGGCTTAACCAACTGAGCCACCCAGGCGCCCTGAGACTGCTCTCTTCTTATGGAAACTCTCTTGGTTGTTTCTCTGATTTTCTTCCAATTTCTGGAAACTATTCTTTGGTCTTTACATGATCTTCTTTGTCCATTTGACCCTTCAATATGGACTTCCCAAGGGACTATGCCACCTTCATTTCTTACCTACTTACCATAGGTGAACTCACCTGTATCCCCAGTTCCAGTGGCTCACAAAGCCATCTCTAGCTCATATCCCTCCCCTACTGCAGAGATTTCACTATTTCCAACCATCTACCAGAGAAATGTCCTTAATAGTCCATGGGAACCCTAACTCTGAGACCATCATGTCACTAAATGCCCTAGTTATATATAATGACTTACTCTTTAAAAAATTTTATTTAATGACTTTATTTATTTGTCAGAAAGAGAGAGAGCACACAAGCAGGGGGAGCGGCAGGCAGAGGGAGAAGCAGGCTCCCCACTGAACAAGAAGCCCAGTGTGGGGCTCAATCCTCTGACCCTGGGATCATGACCTGAGCCAAAGGCAGACGCTTAACAGACCAAGCCACCCAGCATCCCAAAAGATTTTATTTATTTATTTATGAATGGCAGAGACAGAGAGAGGGAGAGGCAGAGGGAGAAGCAGTCTTCCCAGTCCCCTGGGATCACCTGAGCTGAAGGCAGACGCTTAATCGACTGAGCCACCCAGGACCCTCCAATGACTTATTCTTAAAAATTACTCTCATATATCACAACTTCTGATTTATAATAATTTCAGATAGTACTTAATTAATTACATGAATTACTTTTAAAACCTTACCTGTGTGTTTCAGCTTCTTTTTCTTTCCCTATTTGCATAAGACGCTTTTTAGCTTTGATAAATTTTCTAATCTTTTCATCTTCCTCCTCTTGCTGCTGCCGTTCTACAGCTTTGATGATATTTTTGTCATTCATATTTTCCTTGGGGGAAAAATTATGTATTATCCTATTGCAAAGAAAAATATCTTTCAACATATGAATATCTAACAAGAACCTATTAAATGGTCAGAGCTTCTGACTCAACTTCTCTCTTGGAAATTTATCCTAAAGAAAGAATCAGAGATATGCATTAAGCTTTATGTACCATATACTTTATCCCAAAGTCATTTATAAGAGTGAAAAACTGGAAACAATCTCTAAATCTTTAATAATTAAAAAACAGTTAAATAAATTATATTCTCAATGATATGGGAAGATACAAATAATGAGTAAGTGGGGTAAAAGGAGACTATAAAATACTACATAGCATATTTCAGTTTTGTAAACATAAAGGTACAAGTTTATAATGATATACAACTTTATAATGATATAATGAGAAATGTATCAAATCTTAATAGTTAATCTCTGGGGTATGAGATTATATATGTGACATTTTGTCTTAATGATTTTCTGTATTTCCTTTCAAATATCTCATTTCTTTAAAATATGTAATTAAATAAAAATAAATAAATAAAATTAAAAATAATTCTAGGGGGAGGCTCGGTGGCTCAGTCGGTTAGGTAGCCAACTCTTGGTTTCGTCGGCTGGTGTCAGGATCTCAGGCTTGTGAGATCAAGCCTCACATTGGGCTCTATACTCAGAGAGGAGTCTGCCTGAAATTCTCTTCCTCTCCCTTTGCCTCCCCCAACCCGTGTTTTCACTCTCTCTATCAAATAATTGAATAACAGGTGAATGGATGGCTCAGTCAGTTAACCATCTGCCTTTGGCTCAGCTCAGGATCTCAGGGTCCTAGGATCAAGCCCATGTCAGGCTCCCTGCTCAGCAGGGAGTGTGCTTCTCCCTTGGCCCCTCCCCTCACTTGTTCTCTCTCTCTCATAAATAAATAAAATCTTAAAAAATATAAATCTTTAAAAAACTTTATAATCAGAAAATATACATTAGGGACGCCTGGGTGGCTCAGTTGGTTAAGCAGCTGCCTTGGGCTCGGGTCATGATCCCAGCGTCCTGGGATCGAGTCCCACATGGGGCTCCTTGCTCGGCGGGGAGCCTGCTTCTCCCTCTGCCTCTGCCTGCCACTCTGTCTGCCTGTGCTCGCTCTCTCTCCCTCTCTCTCTCTGATAAATAAATAAAATCTTTAAAACAACAAAAAAATATATACATTAAATATTTTCATTTAATGTTTAAATAGTTAATATAGTTATATGGTACACAAATTAAAAATATTTAATAGATACACAGTATAAAGTGTCTTTCTTTCCCCATCTACTATCTCCCTATATTCCTAATTCCCCCACCAGACATGATCACTGTGAAACTAGTTTCTTGTCCAGACCTTCTTTTCCCACATACACAAGATACAGATATATATTCTAACAAAATATTTTAATATAGGTCATTATGTTTCAAAACAAAAAATATAAATCTGTTCATATCAGCATATATTCTACCACTCCAGCCTGAATTAGATATCACAAAAATAGATGACTTTGAACACAATAGCCTGGATATATAGATATGTTAGTGTATTCAGTTACTATAAGTAGAAACCAATTGAAGTAAAAGATGCAACATTTAATCTTCCAATATATTTTTAACCCAGGGTCTATTATGCTTATCATTCTTAAGTACTCTCCTATCTTATGGCTATTACTTTTAAAAGCCCATAATCTAGTTAGGAGAAGCATTAGTCAACATGAGAAACTAATAACAATATCAAACTGTTAAAGGTGGTTGTTCTAAATGATTTCTTAAAAGTTATATTTTGCTCTTTTTTTCTAAGTTTATTATAATATTCATACAGATTTTTTAAAAATAGTAAAGAATAGAGTTAATTAACACAAAGTTAATTCTCATTTTTAAAAGTTGAAAGCTTCAGCTCAAGGTTACATAGTTACTTAGTGGTAGCATTGGCATTTAAAAGTCTGTCCCATTCCAAAGTGTCTATTTCCAAAGAGATAAAAATATTGCACCCATGGAATAAGAATAAGATTTTATGCAAAAGGAACAATAGCATTACAGGTAAAACTCTTTTAGAAATTAAAACTTTAGTAGCTAATTGGTAGCTTAATTTGGTAGCTTATTTTATTTTGTTAAAGATTTATTTATTTGAGAGAGAGCAAGCAAGGAGGAGGAGCAGAGGGAAAGGGAGAGAGAGAATCTCAAACAAACTGAGCTGAGCATGGAGGAATTAGAAAGGCTGTCTGGGAGGGAAAGCACACCTGAACGGTTTTTGGAAACATGGGGCCAAGAGGCATCAACATCTGAAGGCTGCCCAACAAGTCATCCATAGTAGCTCTCGAAGGCAGCTACTTAAGAATCTTGATCTGTTTGACAGAAGACTGCTTTCCTTTTAATCTAGTATCCCAATCTTCACTGTTATACATGGAAATAAATTTGGTTTTGCATTACAATTTTGTGTTAAAGAGGAAAAAAAAAAAAAGTGAGCATTGGCTTAATTCCATGACCCTGAGATCATGACCTGAACTGAAATCCAGAGCTGGGGGGAAAAAAAAAAATCAAGAGCTGGATCCTTACTTAACTGGCTAAGCTACCCAGATGCTCCTTGGTAACTAAATTTAAAATTCAATAGAAAGCTTAAAAGACAAATTTGGGAATAACTCTCAAACGAAAACCAAAAATGGCAGGAATAATTAATTGTCTACCTAAGCTTATTTTTTTTTTTTCTGCATTAGAAGCAGGACCCAGATTTTGTTCAGAGTGGCAACATGCTAGTCTAAAAAGACTGTATTTCCAAGCTTTCTCTTCAGCTAAGTATGACTAATTATGACCAATGAGATTTAGTAGAAATCATTAATGACTTCTTGAAATGTTCCTTAAAAGGAGAATAGATGGTTGGGCATTCTTTTTTGTCCCATCTTCTCTTCCTTCTTGCTGCCTGGAATGTGGATATGAGAGCAAGAGCTCCTGCAGCCATTCAGGGCCATGGGGCAACTGTGATGACAGAAGCCATCTAGGTTTCAAGAATAGCAAAGCAAAAGAGAGAGAGAGAGAGAGAGAGAGAGAGAAGTTGTTTCAGTCCCTGTTGATTCTGGAGTTGCCATTTCAGCCTTGGAATGACTACCTCTGCACTTTAAAATTTAAGGGACTATTACTTTTGAGACTTCCCCTGACTAAAAAAGTTAGAAAACTGTTTGTTTTGTTTTGTTTTTTAATTACAACATCAATTGAGAAAGTCCAGTGTATATCAGAAGGGCTCTAGAACAGAAGAGACAAAATGGAAGATTATACAAGAAATAAAATATGAAGAGTTTCCAGGATGAAGAGGATGTGGAGGAAGGGGAACCCTCTTACACTGTTGGTGGGAATGCCAGTTGGTGCAGCCACTTTGGAGAACAGTGTGGAGATTCCTCAAGAAATTAAAAATAGAACTTCCCTATGACCCTGCCATTGCACTCCTGGGTATTTACCCCAAAGATACAGATGTCGTGAAAAGAAGGGCCATCTGTACCCCAATGTTTATAGCAGCAAAGGCCACGGTCGTCAAACTATGGAAAGAACCAAGATGCCCTTCAACGGATGAATGGATAAGGAAGATGTGGTCCATATACACTATGGAGTATTATGCCTCCATCAGAAAGGATGAATACCCAACTTTTGTTACAACATGGACGGGACTGGAAGAGATTATGCTGAGTGAAATAAGTCAAGCAGAGAGAGTCAATTATCATATGGTTTCACTTATTTGTGGAGCATAACAAAAAGCATGGAGGACATGGGGAGTTAGAGAGAAGGGGGTTGGGGTAAATTGGAAGGGGAGGTGAATCATGAGAGACTATGGACTCTGAAAAACAATCTGAGGGGTTTGAAGTGGTGGGGGGGGGGTGGGAGGTCGGGGTACCAGGTGGTGGGTATTAGGGCACGGATTGCATGGAGCACTGGGTTTGGTGAAAAAATAATGATACTGTTATGCTGAAAATAATTTTTTTTTTAAAAAGGAAAAAAAATAAAAATAATTTAAAAAAAAAAGAGTTTCCAGGATGAAAGGAATACATGTTTTCAGATTGAAAGCATCAACTGAGAGCTCAGCAAAATAATAAAAAGAACTACACCAAAGTATTTCACTGTGAAGTAAAAATGACCTGGAAATCTTTCAGAAAGAGAGAGAGAAAAATAAAATACAAAATGCCATATAAAATGTCATCATACTTCTAAATAGCAATACTGGAAGTCAGATGATCATGAAACCATGAATACAAAATTCTGAATTCTGAACCAGAATTCTATGTCCAGTCAAACAATAAAGCAAATATGGCTTTAAATGATAACCTTTTCAGATGAGAATTTTAAAAATTGACCTGTATATCCTTTCTTAGGAAGTTACCCAAAGATGTATTTCAGTAAGATAAAAAAGTAAGCTAAGAAAAAGGAGGGCATGGAATTGAGGAAATGGGAACTGAAGCCCAGGAAAGGGACTCAGGGAGGTCAGAATGATCGCTGGGCAGGCGGCCTAGAGAAGGGCAGAGGACTTGCATGAGGGAACTCTAAGAAAATCAAGAACAGAGATAATTTAATATTACTTAGATGAATATTTGAACACTAATATCAACATACATTTGACAGAACTTAAAGAACATATGGAAAAAAACTGAGGTATACAGTCATCAAAGCAAATATACAATTATTTTAATCTTGGAAAAACATTTTTTGCAAACAAGGAAATATAATCATGGTATATTAGTTGGCTCCTCAGAGAACAATATTTTATAATAATAATGATTTAGCTAAAATTGCGACATAATTATTTCAGGGGAAGGGGAGAATGGGAAAGGGACAGCATTAGAAAGAGGTAAATCCTCAACTACAAGGCCAGACAGAAAATGTCTAAAATTGATAAATCAAGATACATATCTTTAGAACTAAATATATATTTTTTAAATATACAGATTATTTAGAATATAATTTCATATCAGAACAAACAACTAAAAAAACCTGGAAGTGGTTGTCTCCATGAAGCAGAAGGGGTAAAGCTAAGAGCTGCTACTCTTATTTTAAGCTTTTTGGTGGTGTTTCATGTTTTAATTCTGTGTATCTATTAGTTAAGAATAAAAACTAATTTTAGAGAAAAGAACGTAAAAAAATCACAAAATAAAGTGAGTCGCAATAGGCACAAAACAACTACTACATTTACTGAGTACTTCTAACAGTGACACAGACACGGGACACATATTACCCCATTCATTCCTCACAACTTTCATTTAAAGGACAAGAAGATATGGGGTGCCTGGGTGGCTCAGGTGGTGAAGCATCTACCTTCAGTTCAAGTCATGATCCTGGAGCCTTGGGATTGAGCTCTGCATGATTTCCCTGCTTAGTGGGGAGGCTGCTTCTCCCTCTGCCCCTCACCCTGCTTGTGATCTCTTTCTCAAATAAGTAAGTAAAATCTCTTTTAAAAAAGACAAGAAAATGTATTCACTTGGAAAAAAGTCTCATTCTTTTCTCTCTTGTTCATGCATGAGAGCACGTCCACATAAATCCATAGCAAATACAGCTACCTCAAAGTATACTTAAAAACCCAACTTAATGACAACTTCTTTTCTACTCCACAATTTTTTATAAAAAAATATATTAAAAGTCATGTGCTGGACTCTATAAATTTTTTGAAGAAATGCTGTATTTTTTACTTACAAAAAACAGTTTTCTGCTTTCATTTCTCTCTTCTTTTTTCTTTTCTAGTTTTTTCCTCATTTCTATTTCATATAATGCATTCTGTCGCTTTATTTCTTTAGCATCCCTTTCTTCATGTTTTCTCCTTCTTTCTTCTTCCTCTTTATGTTCCTTGATTCTAAAGTAAAAACATAACTAAAATTGAGAGCAAGGCAGAAAAATAAGTCATATTTTAAAGAAATGAATTAGATTCTAACCTGGGATGATTTGAAGCTGTGGGGAAACTTATGAATTTCTTTGGGGACAAGAACAGATATATAAAAAGCAGTTATTAAAGCAAATCTAATTTTGGTTAGCCCAGAATTGTCATTATTTTCATTTCTCCAACATTTGTTTCATTCCTGACCAAAATTAAATCCTATGCTAGATTCAAATATTACTTTCCTTTAGAAAGAACTAGCTAACTGAAGGACATTATAGTGTAATGGTGACATTATACAGAAAAGTCCTTAATCCCTAGTGTTTCTCAACTTCAGCACTACAGTTCTAGCCTCTTAGGAAATGGGCTAGCCACTTTGGCTGTCATTCTTTCTCTAGCCAGCATTCACTAGCTATTGCCGCCTTCTGCGTGGTAAGCCACACAGGGCTTATGAGTGAGTGCTTCAGAGATCCCTGAGCACCCTCCTTACTGCAGGGCTGTGTTCTGGGAGATGTAGCTCCAGCTCTACGTCTTCAGCCCACCTTCCCAGCCCCATCACCATAACTACCATGAGCTTCCACCATCTGTACTTTATTGCAAACTCTGAGTGTCTCATCTTGCGATCAATCCTCTGCATACTGGCAAGTCAGCTCAGCCTGAGATGCCTACTGGCCCATGCATCCTTGTCAGCCAATCGAGTGTGCAGGTTGCTCCACTGCCATTCTCTATCTGCTGCTGTCTCTAATTTTTTTTCTTCCTGAACAGATAGACACAGGGTAGCTCAACAACAAACTTAGATGAAAATATTGGGGAATAAACCTTTCTTCCATATGCATCCAATCCAAAAGAATGTTTTCTTGGAGACTCGTCACTCAAGCTTCAGAGGGGAAAATTCCTTTTCCCTGTGCCATGGAGAACTACACAGTAAAGTGAGCCAGTAAGTTCACTTTGGTATTATGAAGCCAACGCAGGACAGGAGATTCCCAGCTGATGCATCTGTACAGAGTAAGCAGCTTTAGAGCCACAGTCACTGTCTGTGGGAGGAGCTAAGATAAAAGTCACTGCAGTTTACACCTAAACCAGGTTTATGATTGCCCTAAAAATACTAGATTTTCAAAAATTTTTTATTGTCTATTTAGTTTGTTAGAATTATTAGATGCAAAGAAGATTCTTTGAGCTGGTGAGACACCCACTGATGAAGAATGGGAGAGCAAAATTCCACACAGAGGGAAAAACCTGTGAGAAAGCCCTGAGGCAAGCAAAGGTTTGACAGGTGCTCAAAGGCTTGGAGATCTGTATGATAGAAGTAGAATAAGTGGGGCACCTGGGTAGCTCAGTGTGTTAAAGCCTCTGCTTTCCACTCAGGTCATGATCCCAGGGTTCTGGGATCGAGCCTCGCATCAGGAGCTCTGCTCAGCAGGGAGCCTGCTTCCACCTTCTCTCTCTCTTTCTCTCTCTCTGCCTACTTGTGATCTCTACCTGTCAAATACATAAATAAAATCTTAAAAAAAAAAAAAGAAGTAGAATAAGTGAAGGGAATGAGTGGTAGGAAAGGAGGTTGAGAAGATGAGGCCAGATCATACAAGGGTTTGCAGGAGATTGTCATTTCCATTTTCTTTTAAATGAACAGAAAACCACCAAAAAGTTTTTTTTTTTTTTTTTTAAGATTTTATTTATTTAGGGCGCCTGGGTGGCTCAGTGGTTAGGCCGCTGCCTTCGGCTCAGGTCATGATCTCAGGGTCCTGGGATCGAGTCCCGCATCGGGCTCTCTGCTCAGCAGGGAGCCTGCTTCCTCCTCTCTCTCTCTCTGCCTGCCTCTCTACCTACTTGTGATTTCTCTCTGTCAAATAAATAAAGTCTTTAAAAAAAAAAAAAAACAACAGTCCATGATTTAAAAAAAAAAAAAAAAAGATTTTATTTATTTATTTATTTGACACAGAGAGATCACAAGTAGGCAGAGAGACAAGCAGAGAGAGAGAGGAAGAAGCAGGCTCCCTGCCGAGCAGAGAGCCCGATGCGGGACTCGATCCCAGGACCCCGAGATCATGACCTGAGCCCAAGGCAGCGGCTTAACCGACTGAGCCACCCAGGCACCCTGTGGGAGAATAATATGACCAATTTTTATTTTAACAAAATCTCTCTGGATGATGAAAGGAAAAGTACTTAGGAAGAGAGAATAGGAGGCCAGTTAAGGAGTTGAGGCAGTAATCCATGGGACATGAGGGTGTCTGGATTAAGATGACAGCAGTAATTTTAAGATTCATTTTGGAGAAAAAAAATTCAGTATCAGTTGCTGATAGATTTGGTGCGGAAAATAAAGGCACATGAAGAACTGAGGTGTATTCCTAGGTTTCTGATTTGAACAACTGAGTGAATAAAGATGCAACTTTTAGAAATTCCACTGCGAGGGTGGAGAATCAAAATTTTATTTCATATTAGACATTTAAGATTTTTTACATCTTTGAGACTTCCAAATGGAGATGTCTTAAAGGCAGTTGGATATGTAAAGCTGGGACTCAAAGGAGTGATCTGATCAAGAGTTAAAAATGTGGAAGTTCTTAGATTTAAGATGGGTTTCTAATCATTAGGAATGGTTGATGATCACTTAAGCCCTCATCTCTCTGCTTTTTCTCTGGATGATCTGATCCGGTGAAAGTGATGCAAACTATCCTATGATGATTTTTCCTTCTTCTGAGAAGCTGATGAGATAGATAAATAGTAACTGAGTTATTCTTAAGCAAGGTCTATTGGCTTCTTCCCAGAGAAAGGCTTACCTATCAATAGAAGGAAATAGAATTATATGCAGTATCTAAAGATATTATTAAATTTCTTTTCTTTTCTTTTTTAAAGATTTTTATTTATTTATTTGACACAGAGAGAGAGAGAGAGAGAGATCACAAGTAGGCAGAGCAGCAGGCAGAGAGAGAGGGGGAAGCAGACTCCCTGCTGAGCAGAGAGTCCGATATGGGGCTCGATCCCAGGACCCTGAGATCATGACCAGAGCTGAAGGCAGAGGCTTAACCCACTGAGCCACCCAGGCGCCCCTAAATTTCTTTTCAATAATTATGGTTAAGCTTCTTGGTCAAAACCCCTCCGTTTGGGGATTTTGGTGTCAGTACGGTCCCTCATTTGCCCCATCCTCATTATGTCCACTGGGCTGTGAGCCCCAGGCAGATTCTTAGACTGCTGAAAGCCCAACAATGGAATAGACTGCCCAGGTCTGCAGCTTAGAGATTGTTTTAAAAATGTAGGAAATCTCTCTTTCAGGCCCAGGATCAGCAATTATACAGTGTGTTTTAGTTATCCATTGCTGAGTAGTAACCCCTAAATTTAATGGATTAAAATAATAAACATTTATTGTTTCTCACCATTTCTGAGATTCAAGAATCTGGGAGTAACTTAGCTGGGTGGTTCTCCAGAGGTTGCAGTCAAGATGTTAGTTGGAGTAATAGATACCTGAAGGCTTGATTGAGGCTGGAGAACTATTTTTAAATATCTCTTGGCAGGAAGCCACAGCTCCTTGCCACATGGACCTCTACATAGAGCTGCCTGAGTGTCCTTATGCCATGATATCCTCAAGAATGAGTGATCCAAGATAGCAAGAAGGAAGTCACAATGCCTTTTTTAAAAAATTTCTTTTCAGTGTAACAGTATTATTGTTTTTTACACCACACCCAGTGCTCCACGCAATACGTGCCCTCCCCAATACTCACCACGTGGTTCCCCGAACCTCCCACCCCCCGCCCCTTCAAAACCCTCAGGTTGTTTTTCAGTGTCCATAGTCTCTCATGGTTCTCCTCCCCTTCCAATTTCCCAAAATGCCCTTTATATCCTAATCTCTCTCAGGATGTTACACCTCATGACTTCTACTCATTCTCTTCACTGGAAATGAGTTACTCTATAGCCAGCACTCAAGGGAGGGAGGAATTAGACTCCACCCTCTGAAGGGAGGAGTATCAAAGAATGTGTGGACATATTTTAAATCACCACCAGGTAATACCTGAATAGCACTTGGTTGTACAATTACCAGGGCATGGAAAAGAGTGTTGCCTCTTGGTATCCTGTAATTTCCATTTCTGTGTGATTAAAATAAGGTCTTTGCTCAAAGTGGAAAGTCATTCCAAATTTTGGCATGCCGTATACACCCAGCCTACAAGGCACATCATGACCTGGCCCTTGCCTCTTCCCAATCTCATCTTTAACACTGCTCTCTTAGGCCTCTTATTATAGTCCTCTTGCCTGCTTGTAGTTACCTAAACCCATCATACTTTAACTCACTTCTGGGACTTCACCCCTGCTATTTCCTCTGCTTAAAATACTTCTACATCTCCACTATGCATGACTTACGCCTGCTCAGATTTCACACTTTGTTGCTAGAACTGATCTTTTCTAAAAATTAGCCCCTTCTCTAGACTGGATCAGATGTCCATTTTATATACTTCCACATATCCTGTATGTATATTTGCCAAAATATCTATTATCATACCCTAATTATCTGTTCCATATTTATACCCTCCTCTCCAGATTGTAAACTTCTTAAAGAAAAAAGATAATTGTATTCATTTTTGCATTTGCAGTTACTAGAACAGTGGCTGGCAAACGGAGATTGTCCAATAAATGTTTATAACAATGCATGGATGATTGGATGAATGAATTTATTAATGAATGAAAAAATAGTCTATCTTAAAGTTTTTTCCCCCAACAGACTCGTATTTAAATTTTTTTTCTTTTCTATTTTAAATAGGGCTCCACACCCAAAATGCAGCTCTAACTCACAACCCTCAGATGAGGAGTCCCATGCTCTAACAACTGAGCTAAACAGGTACCCCAGAATAGACTCTTATTATTCAAGAAAGTGGGGGTAAAAACTCTCTCTTCTACTACATGGTCCTCTGTATCTATTCAGGTTAATACCAGTGTTAGTATTCCAGTTCTATTGTTCACTTCAAGAGGCTTTTTAAGGGCTAATTACCATTCCTACAGTATCTTAAGTGACATACATTCTGAATTGTATCAAACTGACACATGAATCAACATCCAACACAATTGTACTTGGTGATAATTTTGTAAATTCATATACCTAAAAAAATTTATAATAATAGATTTGCATTTTCCTTTGTTGTCCTCAATTACAGAATTGAATGTTTCTTAATAAATTTAAGATATAGAACTTATGGAAATTTGCAAATTGGCAACCCAAACCCACATGTCAAATAGCCTTCCCTTCCTAAGTCCCCATAATGCAACAAATAGAATGGAAGAATTTCTATATCACTACTAGAAACTAAATAAAGCAAAGTCTTACCTTATATTTGAATTTTCAAGAAATTTCAGCAAAAAACAGGGCACTCGAGAGTGCAATCAAGTTAAGTAATATTTGGACATCATTCACAAAGACAAAGCCCACCAGGAAAAAGAAAGGAATTTAAGGTGAGCTCAGAGCCCAGTCAACATCTCCTAGACTACACTGAAGATAAGCCAAAGAAAAAAAAAACCTTAGACCTGCTGGAACCTCTAACAGCACATGGAAAGCACATGGAAAGACCCCCATGGAAAGGGATCCTGTTGGCCTGATCACAGCCTACATGCAAAGGTTATAGGTAGGTAGATGGCCTGTGAAGGTGTTACCACTTGCCAGGTAATTTCCTGGAGATCAGTCTGTTACCTGCAATTATCTCAGCCACAACAGCCAACATAAGAGAGATTTCTCAAAGATGACACATTGCTCAAATATTTGCCTCCGTATGCCAATGGCGCTGTCCCTAACTTGTATAAACCCTTGGGCATTGACACTGACAAAGAAAAAATTATAAAAAATCCAGGGGCTCCCCCTTCTCTTTTTACTAAGGATTACAAGAAATGAAGACTAAACAATATGGCAATACATGTATCCTGAGAATCGATATCTATGTCACTCAGACATTTGTGACTATGAGAAAACACACACACACACACACTGTACACACACACCCCTACCTCAAAACCATAATAACAAAGAGAGACAGATTTAAGCACATAAAAATTAGTATCTTCTTGGGGCACCTGGGTGGCTCAGATGGTTAAGCATCTCCCTTCAGCTTGGGTCATGATACCAGGGCCCTGGGATCGAGCCACAAGTTGGACTTCTTGCTTAGTGGGGAGCCTGCTTCTCCTTCTCCCTCTGCCTGCTGTTCCCCCTGCTTGCTCTCTCTCTCCCTATCAAATAAATAAAAATCTTTTTAAAAATTAATATCTTCTAAATACTAAAACCACTCAGGGGTGCCTGCTTGACTCAGTTGGTAAAGCACATGACTTTCAGTCTCAGGGTTGTATGTTCGGGCCCCATGCTGGGTATTGAGATTACTTAAAAATAAAATCTTTAAAAAGAAAATACTAAAAACATTCAGAAATGATGACAAAAATCTGCAATATGTCTAATAAAGATTAATATCCAACATATATAAAAACTGCTTTTTAATCAGTTTTTAATCAATGAAAAACGTACACATCAATATGAAACAACCTACATAACAGAACAATGGAGTAACCAATTTATAACAAAAACCAAAACAGGTGAATATTTACATATGAAAAAATAACCTGCCACACTAGAAATTGAGAGAAATATAAATTAAGAGATAATACTTTTTGGTCCATTAAATTATTTTTTTTAAGATTTTATTTATTTGACAGAGAGACAAGTGAGAGAGCGAACACAAGCAGGGGGAGTGGGAGAGGGAGAGGCAGGCTTCCTGCAGAGCAGAGAGCCCAATGCAGGGCTTCGTCCCAGGACCTTCAGATGATGACTGAGCCGAAGGCAGATGCCTAATGACTTGAGTCATCCAGGCACCCTGGTCCATTAAATTCTGAAAAAATTACTGCCCAGCATTGATTATAACATAAAAAGGGTACCAGAGATCAGTGATGATTACATATTTAAAGCCTTCTCAAAGGCAGTTTCTCTCCACATGTAAAATCCAAGCTCAGTTAAAAAAAACTACTCTATATAACTACATCTTTGGACAAAAGTCACAAAATACATAAGGTCAGGGATGTTCACTACAGCATTGTTAGAAAAGGAGGAGGGAAAAATCCAAACTTCCTTCAATAATAACACAGTTAAACAAATAATGGTACATCCTTAATGTACAATAAGATTATTTTAAAAGATGTGACAGATCGATATATTCTAGTAAAAAAGATATTCAAGGTATATTTTTGATTGAAAAAAAATGAAGTCACAGAAAGATACATTGTAAAACATTCATGGCTAAAAATATATACACACTTATATATGCCCTGTATACAGATATGAGTAATAGCAACAGAACATTCTGAAGGGGTAGTTACAACTTTTTTTTCTATTTATTTATTTATTCATTTATTTTTAAAGATTTTATTTATTTATTTGACAGACAGAGATCACAAGTAGTCAGAGAGGCAGGCAGAGAGAGAGAGAGAGAGGGAAGCAGGCTTCCTGCGGAGCAGGGAGCCCGATGCGGGGCTTGATCCCAGGACCCTGAGATCATGACCCGAGCCGAAGGCAGCAGCCCAAACCACTGAGCAACCCAGGCGCCCCTATTTATTTATTTATTTTTGTCACAAACTATTTATAATGCTGTTTGAGAAAAGGAAAATGGGACTTAAAGAGACACTGAAAGTGTGAATATGAAGATGGGTTTTTCAATTTTATTCCAAATTTTGTTGTATCAAATTTTAACAAGTAAATATTCATTTCCTATTAGCAAAATTTTAAAAAAACTTTGAAAAGTAGACAAATATATGCCCAAATGTTAACAGTGCCTGCTTTGTTTTTTTGTTTTGTTTTGTTTTTTTGTTTTTTTGGATCACAGTTTCTAGTGATTTTATTTTTATTATTTTTATTATTTTTATTTTTATTTTTATTTTTTTTTAAAAGATTTTATTTATTTGACAGAGAGAAATCACAAGTGGGCAGAGAGAGAGAGAGGAGGAAGCAGGCTCCCAGAGAGAGCCCGATGCGGGACTCGACCCCAGGACCCCGAGACCACGACCTGAGCCGAAGGCAGCGGCTCAACCCACTGAGCCACCCAGGCGCCCCTATTATTTTTATTTTTAAAAGATTTTTATTTATTTATTTATTTATTTATTTGATAGATAGAGATCACAACTAGGCAGAGAGGCAGGCAGAGAGAAAGGAGGAAGCAGGCTCCCCACCAAGCAGGGAGCCTGATGTGGGGCTCGATCCCAGGAGCTTGGGATCATGACCCGAGCTGAAGGCAGAACTTTAACCCACTGAGCCATGCAGGTGCCCCAGTTTCTACTGATTTTAATTTTCATCTTGTTTTATTGTATTTTGTAATTCTATAATGATCATATATTAATAATATGTTTAAGTACAAAAATAATTTTTCTTCATAAGCGTAATATTGTTTAAAATGTTTATTGTTTGAAATTTAAAATGATCCATGCACATTTAAACTATGATGTAAAGAAACTGGTAAGTCTCACATTGGAAAAACAAGGTGGCCAGCAGATGAGGAACAGACTTTTTACTGAATCCCCTTTGTGCCTTTTCCTATTTGTATGTATCAGCTGTTTAGAAAAGTAAGTAAAATTATACACAAATACAATTCCCTCTCCTGACATATATAGTAGCTACTTCTTTGAAAGAATTCAGGTTTGATTTCTATTTACTGACATAGCAAAAGCTCATAATATACTAGTAAGTGAAAAAATATCCAATGATACTATTGATCTGATTCCATTTTATAAAATATGAGTATATATGCTCAGAAAAAAAGTCTTTAGCAGTGGCTCAAAGATTGCCAGGGCCTGAGGGTGAAGAATAGAACTTAGTGCAAAGGCGCAGGCGCATGAGGGAAATTTTGGGGTGCTAGAAGTATTCTATATCTTGACTTAGGGGTAGTTATATAGCTATATGCTTTTTAAAAGGTGAATTTTATTAGTAAATGTAAATTACAGCTCAATGAATCTGACCCCCTCCACCACCACCAAAAAATATCTATATGGCTATATACCAACATGCCAAAAAATTACAGATTATTGCAGTAGATTAGATTATTGGTCAAAAAGACTCACTCTCTCACTTCTCATTTCCATTGGAGTCTATTTCTCTATTCCATGCTTGTTAGACTTGGCCATATGTTTTGCTTTAGCCTTATGGTAGATCAAGTGCACTTCCTTGACTTTGCCTTTGAGTTTAGCCACATTTTTTAAAAATTTATTTATTTATTTTCAGCATAACAGTATTCATTATTTTTTTACCACACCCAGTGCTCCATGCAATCCGTGCCCTCTCTAATACCCACCACCTGGTACCCCAACCTCCCACCCCCCCGCCACTTCAAACCCCTCAGATTGTTTTTCAGAGTCCATAGTCTCTCATGATTCACCTCCCCTTCCAATTTCCCCCAACTCCCTTCTCCTCTCTAACTCCCCGTGTCCATGTTATTTGTTATGCTCCACAAATAAGTGAAACCATATGATAATTGACTCTCTCTGCTTGACTTATTTCACTTAGCATAATCTCTTCTTTTAAGCTCAGGCTCATTCTCTTGCATCTCTGTCAATACCATGAGAAAAGTTTCCCCAAGTCCCTTTATCCTAGATCTTAAAAATGAACATACATGGAACAGATCAGAGCCCTCTCCACAGCAACCAGCAAACCCAACCAGTTCTGTAGTGTGCAGAAAAGCTGTACAACCAGGCTAAAACAACCCACAGATGCATGAGAAATCAATGGTTTGCTGAATGCCACTGGATTGTGTGACTGTTATGCCACATTATTGTGACAATAGTAACTAATATATTATCTCTGGGTAAGAGTAATAGAGATTTTTTAACCCTTCTTTGTATTTTTTCTACTTACTAGGTATTTCAGCATGTATTACTTTTATAATCTGAAAAAAAAGCTTTTGTGAGAAAGATAAGATACAAAAAAGGTAATTCATATATACATACTGTTTTAAATGATCATTGGCAAGAGCCATTCTATCTCTGCGTTGTTTTTCTGCTTTTTCTTTTTCTTCTTTAAAAGATTTTTCAATGCTGAGTTTCAATTGTTCTTCCCATTTTTCATCTGATTTTATTTTATTCTTTTGGAATTCAATCTGTGCATCACGTTCTTTCATAACTCTACTAAGAAGAAGTCCTGACTACAAAAAAAAAATTGTGGCATTTTAAGAAAATAAAGTCTAATTATGTATAGATAACATTAAATATAGAGAGAAATGCAAGAAAACCCAAGTAGTACATGAAAGCGTTTCACTCTTTCTGTCTGGTACAATTGGTATTGCTTTGCAAATTCAATAGCCTTTTTTCTTTCTCCTTGTTTGTATATTTCTTCTTCTATATCAAGAATTTGTCTTTCTGCCTCTACTTCTTCATCACGCTTCTTTTTGGCTTCAAGTTTCTGTTCTTTCATCCCCTAAAAAAAGAAAAAAATCAGTCTTCTATTTTCATTTTTCAACTCAATTTCATAAAATTTAACATTACATATAACAAAATAATTTGAGCTTTCATTATGAGCTATTGTATTTGCATATATCATTAATAAATAAAATAAGATGTTACACTTATAAGCTAATATTTTAATTGAACTTTTGGGTAGGTAACATGTTTAATATTTTAAATATTAATATTTTTGGTTCAAAACCCCAAAATATTGTAAAGATATACAGTGAAGTTCTCCCTCTAATCCTAGCTTCCACCAGCAATCTCTAAGATAACCACTATTATTAGTTTCTTATATTCACTTCCAAAGTTCCTTTCCATATTTATATAAATATATATATTACCATTTTTATTCCTTTAAAAAATCAACAGTAGCATATTTAATGCTCTTCTACATCTATGAGGAGTCTATCCAATGTGTCATGTCAGATGGAGTCCTTCTTCTCCTCTATGGGTCATACTTCATATGTCTTAAGTAAACCTTACTTTACCCTAAAATCCTGAAGATAACCTATTATTTATTTTAAATTTTTACTGTTTTACTTTTCACATCTGGGTTTTCATCCAGCTGAAATTCATTTTTGCATATTCTATACCATAAGGATATAATTTCATCTTTCCATATGGCAATTATCTCAGTATTAGTTACAGAATACCCAGTCCTTTCCCTTCTGTCTTGACTGACATTTCTGTCATATGTCAAGTTCCCATATATAACATGTGAGTTTTTCTAAGCTCTCTATTCTGGTCTATTGTTTTTTCAATCTCTGTGCCTATAAAACAGTTTTTACTACTACATTTCTACCACATTTACTATACTTCTTCTTATTCTTTAACATCCATGGAGATACAAAGCATTATATACAGTGTGCTACTTCGGTTTATTTATATGGTATATTCCACTCCCCCATCCCTTTATGGATCAGGGACTTCTTTAAAATCATGTTTTTAGGAGCAAAATCTACATACCCCCTTTTAGTATAGTTTTACAAATGCATAGTCACTTATAGAACAGTTCCATCCTCATGGAACTCATGCCCTGGTATACCAACAACTCCCCCCATCTGCAATCCCTGGCAACCACAGATCTGTTTTCTTTCCCTGTAGTTTTGCATTTTTTAGAATGTAACATATATATGTAATATATAATATAATATATATAGTAATATACATAATATGTAATGTAATATAATATGTGATATAATATATTATAAAATATGTACTATTGCACATGCTACATATATTACATGTAACATATGTAATACATGATATCAGCCATGACATTTTTCCCTCTTCTAGAAAAAAAGAATAAATTATGAACACTATTCCTAAAGCAAGGTACTATAAGCTTTCTATGTCCCTTCCCACAGCTGGGAGAAAATATTTTTGAATCAAATATCTAATAAAGGATCTGTATTCAGAATATATTTTAAAATTCCCTAAACTTAATAATAAAAATTAGAAAACAAACCCCACTTATTTTTTAAAATATTTAATTATTTATTTTAAAGAGAGACAGACCGAGTGAGAGAATCTCAAGCAGATTCTGCGGTGAGCACAGAACCTGACTCAGGTCTTGATCCCAGGACCCTGAAATCATGGCTTGAGATGAAACCAAGAGTCAAACGCTCAATTAACTGAGCCACCTATGTGCATGCCAAAACAAACCCCATTTAAGCATGTGCAAAAGATTTCAATAAACACTTCACCAAAGAAGATATACAATAGAAAATAAGTTTATAAAAAGATGTTAAGCATCATTATAATCAGAGGCATTCAAACTCAAATTATAATTCTAATTAAAACTACTTCACACCTATTAGAATGTCTATAATTAAAAAGATGGACCATAGAAAGTTGGCAAGAATGTGGAGAAAATAGAACACTTATACTCTTATGGGAGTGTAAAATTAGAACTACTTCTGAAAACAGTTCAGAAGTTTCTTACAAAGTTAAATATGCAACCATCATATTATCCAGCCATTCTACCCAGATATTTACCCTAGAGAAGTAAAAGTGTATGTCCACATATAAACTTATACATGAAGGTTCATATGCAGCTTTATTTATAATAGCCCCAAACTGGAAACAGCTCATATATCAACATTTGGTTGATGCCAAAACCATCAACCATTGAACAGATAAACAAACTGTGGTATGTCCATACAAGGGAATACTACTACTCAGCAATAAAAATGAATGAATGATTAATATACACAACAACATGAAAGAATTTCAAAACAATTGCATTGAATAAAATTTATAATAGAAAGCAGCTGAGGGCAAGAGCGCCTGGCTGGCTTAGTCAGTTAAGTGATGGACTCTTGATTTCAGCTCAAGTCATGATCTCAGGATAGTGAGATGGAGCCCTGCATTTGGCTCTGTGCTTAGCAGGGTGTCTGCTTGAGATTCTCTCTCCCTCTGCCCTCCCCCAACTCCTGCTTGCACAGGTATGCGCACGCTCTCTCTCTCTTAAATAAATACACAAATCTTTAAAGAAAGAAAGAAAGGAAGGAAGGAAGAAAAGAAAGCAGATCAGGGCTGCCTGGCTGGCTTAGTCGAAGGAGCATGTGCCTTTTGATATCAGGTTTGTGAGTTCAACCCCCACACTGGGTGTAGAGATTACTTAAAAATAAAATCTTGAAAAAAAAAAAAAAAGAAAGAAAGGAATCAAGCAGATCAGTTGTCTGAAAAAGAGTGAGGAGGAATGAGAAGCAATAAACTGAGCACGAGGAAACTTTGGGTGATGAGTATGTTCATTATCTTAATTATAACGGTTTCAGGGGTGTATAATTATGCCAAAACTTATCAAATTGCACACTTTAAATATGTCTACTTTATTGTGTCACTTCTCCTAAATAAAGCTGTTGAGAATGTGTTTCAAAGTATTTTTTATGGTATTTTACATGTAAAAAAAACATATAGAAGAGTACTAAGAAAAGAGAGTGAGTCTTCAGTGCATGTGTACTCCCGGGTGATTAATACTTACTGCATATGTGTTAGTCCAATGTTTTACCACTTCTTGGGATCGGAAATGCATTTCTTTCTTTGCCTTTCTTTCTGCACGAAGACATGCTGCTTCTCTTGTCAAACTATCAAGGCTATCTTGAATCCTTTTCCACTCATTCTGTGGAATTATGGTAACCTCCCGGAGATCTACCTTGCTAGGTAGAAGAGGTGGATAGAGAGCTTGATCTTCTTCAGAGTTCTTTATTTCTAATAAATTTTAAAGAATGAATGTTAAAAACTTTCAAGAGTTTAAATGTTTTTTCTCAGACATTTCTATATTGTCATGATATCTGGAAATTATTTTAAATAATTTTATTCTTGTTAGTTTAAGAACACTGAGATTAAGCACAAAATATATAAGAACTTGGAATCAAAAGACAGATTTGAGTCTTCCCTTGGTCATTTCCTTACTCTGTAAACTGAGATAAGTCATTCAACTTTTTGGAGACTCAGTATCAACATCTTTAAAGTTGAGATCAATACCTACCCCAACAGGCTGTTATTAAAACATTTTTTCAAAACTGACCAAGTAGCAGTCTATAAATGGATAATTTGGGGGAATGTTCATCTTTAGAAGTTGTGGACATCATCATTGACCCTATTCAATCCCTTCCTAATTGAGTAGCAGCAATGTAATTTGGAAAACTACGGTCTCAGGGTGAGCCTCATTAGTTTAAGAATACTTGCATTTCCTTTGCCAATAATTATTTCTGTAATAAGCAAACAAAAGGAAAAGAGATTTATTTGTGACTTTTAGAAAGGTTCTTTCTTGTTCTTCTGGAAGAGACATCTGAGAGTGACTCTTAAACTAGATATGACCAAGGAAGCATAAAGAACAGACAGACAACCATCCTATGACCACAAAAGGAAGCAGCCTTACAGTGAAGCTATTACTGTGAACCACAAAGGAGAAACAAAGGAGGAATGTGGGGCAATAAGTGTCTCATTATAATGCCAAATCAATCAGACCTGAAGCCTGGAGTTCCTGTTATATGGGCAAATAAATTTCCTTTTTTTTAAATATGATTGAGTTGGATATTCTATGTATGACTTAAAAAGCATCATAAAGGAACATACCACATATGAACTATGTAAATCTAGGTAAAATTATTTAACTCTCGAGTTCCTTAACTGCAAAATGGAGATATTAATAGGGCCTACTTTATGTGGTTGATGTGAGAATTAAATGAAGTTATATATGTAAAAAAATTAGAATAGGATGTGGCACACAGTATGTTCTCAATATATGTTAGTTATTATGTTTACTATTTTTATTTTAAGATGAATGAAACAGATGTAGGGAGAAAAGCAGAAGCCAGAAATCACATGACTTCAGAAACAGATAAAGACACTGAGAGAAAAGCTGCAAGGATCAACTAGAGTCTCCTTGGGGATTGAATTAAGGTTGATGGGATTGAGAAATTGGTTGCTAAAGTGTGAGTTTAGAACCACAGGTACCATCTTGCCTATCACATACCAAGTCTCCGCCCGCATAATAAGCTACACAAAGCTGGGAAGTAGAATAGTGTCCTGGATCAAGTTATACCTAAATTCCCAGCTATATGGGGGACCTGGTTGGCTCAGTGGGTTAAGCCTCTGCCTTCAGCTCAGGTCATGATCTCAGGGTCCTGGGATTGAGGACTGAGGACTGCATCCCGCTCTCTGCTCAGCGGGGAGCCGGAGCCGGCTACCACCCCACGCCCCACCGTCTCTATGCCTACTTGTGATCTCTGTCAAACAAATAAATAAAATCTTTATGGACATTGGGGAGGGTATGTGCTTTGGTGAGTGCTGTGAAGTCTGTAAACCTGGTGATTCACAGACCTGTACCCCTGGGGATAAAAATATATGTTTATAAAAAATAAAAAAATAAAATAAATCCCCAGATATGTGAGCCAAAATAGTCCCCTTTGTTTTAACTATCATAAGTTTGATTAGTCACTTGCAACCAGAGTCCTGACAAATACATCCTTGTAACAAATTTCCTTTGTTTTGCCTAAACTGACTCAACTTGATTTGTGCTACTTGCAATTAAAGGCTAACTAAACAAAGGTTACTACGTTAAACCATCTACGTTTTGATTAACATATTGTTAAGCATATTAGTATCTTTTTCTTGTGACAAGAACTTTAAAGATCTACTGTCTTAGCAAGTTTCAATTATGCTATATAGTACTAACTATAGTCCCGATGCTATACATTACATCTCTAGGACTTATTTATTTTATAATAACTTCAACTTTGTACCTTTTGGCCTCCTTCACCATTTCTCCCACTGCCCATCTCCTGCCTCTGGCAACCACCAGTCTGTTCTCTATGAGTCTGGTTTTGGGGAAGGTTTTATGGAGTTTTTTTGTTTGTTTGTTTGTTTTTTATATTCCACATATATAAATGACATCATACAGTATTTGTCTTTCTCTGTCTGACTTATTCCCCTCGAAGTCCATGTTATTGCAATGGCAAGATTTTCTTCTTTTCTGGGTCTAAATAATATTCTATTGTACATATAAACCGTATTTTCTTAACCTATTCACCCATTAATACATACTTAAGGTTGTTTCCATATTCTAACATATGTAAATAATATTGCAATGAACATGGGGGTGCAGATATCTCTCTGAATTAGTGTCCTCATTTTCTTTGGATAACTACCCAGAAGTGGAACTTCTGAATCCTATGGTTATTCTATTTGTAATTTTTGAGGAACCTGCATACTGTTTTCAATAGTGTCTGGACTAATTTACATTTTCAACAAGAGCGCACAAGGCTTCCCTTTTCTCCACATCCTCACCAACATTTGTTATTTCTTATCTTTTTGATAATAGCTATTCTAACAACCACTATTTTTTAAATTATGTTATGTTAGTCATTATACAGCCACCATTTATTTTGGTTTTGATTTGCATGGTTTCTTCTTTGACCCATTTTTTTTTTTTAAAGATTTTATTTATTCATTTGACAGAGAGAGATCACAAGCAGGCAGAGAGGCAGGCAGAGAGAGAGAGGAGGAAGCAGACTCCCTGCTGAGCAGAGAGCCCGATGCGGGACTCGATCCCAGGACCCTGAGATCATGACCTGAGCCGAAGGCAGCGGCTCAACCCACTGAGCCACCCAGGCGCCCCTTTGACCCATTTTTTAAAACCTAAAAGCAGGGGCGCCTGGGTGGCTCAGTGGGTTAAAGCCTCTGCCTTCGGCTCAGGTCATGATCCCAGGGTCCTGGGATCGAGCCCCACGTTGGGCTCTCTGCTCAGCAGGGAGCCTGCTTCCCTTTCTCTCTCTCTGCCTGCCTCTCTGCCTACTTGTGATCTCTGTCTGTCAAATGAATAAATAAAATCTTTAAAAAAAAATAAATAAAACCTAAAAGCATTTAATTTCTTCATACTTGTGAATTCCCCAAATTTCTATTATTGATTTCTAAGTCATTCCACTGTTTTTGGATAATATATTTTGTATTATTTCTATCCTTTTAAATGTATAAAGGCTTGTTTTATAACCTGTCATATGGTCTATCCTGAAGAATGTTCTATGTGCATTTGAAAGGAATATATATTCTGCTATTGCTTTTGTCTTTTAAAAGTTTCATCAAGCTATGTCTGGTTCTGGATCTGTTTTAATTTATTCTATTCAGACAATGAGCTCTTCAATATGTAATGTTTTTCATCAAATTTATGAAGTCTATAGTCATTATTTCTTCAAATGTTTTCTTCTACCCTTTTCCCTCTTCTCCTTCTAAGACTCAAATAGCACGCATGCTGGTATACTTGTGTCCTACATTTATTGCTCTGAGGATCTGCTCATTTTTATTCATCCTTTTTTCCCCTCTATTTCTTAGACGGGATAACCTCAATCAATATATGTTCAAGTTCATGGAATTTTTCTTCTCCACAGTTACCTGCTATTGATATCCTGTAGTGAATTTTCATTTAAACCATTGTGCTTTTCAACTTGAAAATTTCTACTTGGTTTCTGTTTATAATTTCTATCTCTTTATTGATATGGTCTATTTTGTGAGATAGCATTCTTAATATTTTCCTTTAGTTTCTCTGACATTTAGTTCTTTGAACATATTTATAATAGCTATAAATCTACACAAGAATATTGCTTAGAAGTCTAACATCTGGCTTCCTCAGGAACAATTTCTTTTAAAACTTTTTTCCTGTTTGGGACATAATTTCTTATTTCTTTGCATGCCTTGTCATTTTAAATAATATATGGTAAGTCTAGATATTAGATTCCCCTCACACAGCAATATATTTTGTTCTGTTTTTGCTGTTGTGGTTTGTTTAGTGCTTTTCCGGAACTAAACCTGTAAAGTCTGTATTCTTTATTGTATGTGGCTATTGGAATTTCAGCTTGGTTAATTTAGTTGTCAGCTAATAACTGGACAGAGTTTCATTAAATTAAATTTTATTTCCTTAAATAAGTTTCCCAGACTTAGCTAAGAAATGTTCTGTGAGGGGTGCAGCATGACTTCAATGCTCAGGCAGATAGTTTACAACTCTGTTTTAGCCTTTACTTTTTCTTGCATAGAGCCTCAAATTCAGCCAGAGGTGAAAGTTTCATTCTCAGGTATTTCCTGGGCATGTGCACAGCACGATGCATGCATTTGTCCTTATGAATTCCCAGGAATAAGTAGAATCTTCAGCCCCCTATGGACATCTCATTTCCCAGGTATTCCTCTTAAGTTTTTTGGTTAGTTTGTTGTTTGTACCAACAGTTACCACTACATCAGACTGCTGTGATGTTAAAAAAAAAATGCTACTGATCATTTTAACAAGTATACCCAGTGAGCTCTGAGTCAGGTCAAATAAAGTCAAGCCTTGTGAGTGGGATTTTCCAGTGAGACAGGTCAAATAACAGTTCTTAAAAAGGGGGGAGATTTGGAGAGGATCCAATCCAGTTCCACCCCCTCCATATTACTAAGCCACTGGATTTCACTGTGGTAGCAATGGTTTTCTAGACCTCCATGGGGCTAGGAAAAAAATATGGGATTAGAGCAAGTTAAAATGGCAAAAAACATACTGTTGTTACCAAGATTTGGCTATTTTTCCTGATAAACACTCCCCAGTTATTGCAAGCCTTTGGTTAATTTCCTGAGTTCTCAAAAGAATGTTGGTTCTGACAGGTTGGTTTTTTTTTTTTTTTTTTTTTTTTTTTTTTGTCAGTGTTCTTTTTCATTTAATAAAGAGGAGGACTTTTGGAGATTGTTATCTCCAAAATGGATTTCTGGCTGATGTCACCCCACTAAATCTTTAGATAATCGTTTTACAGATAGCTGTCTACATATCTGAGCCCCTCTCCTACTTCACTACTTCAATGGAGATTATAATTTAGTAGTAAGGCTCAGATAGTACCTTTATTTTGTTTACTTATTTGTAATCTCCACACCCAACATGCTGTTCACACGCACGACCTGGAGATCAAGAGTCACATGATCTACCGACTGAGCCAGTCAGGTACCCCTCGGATGGTAACTTTTGGATTGAATGACACGAAACATTATTTAATATCTATCAGATAAATCAAAGTACTTTTACTGTAGTACTCTGTATATGAGACAGTGAGTATGTGAGACTAATTGTGTTTTTTCAATACATGTCATATGGGTACTTTCTCTCTCCAACCAGTCAGGACCTTCTGCTGCTACTTCATGGTCCTTCACTGCAGAAATACCCATTAATGTCCACTGGTGAGTTAATGTCTGGCCCTCACTCTACATCTGGCATAAAGAGGCGCTATTGCTACAGAAGTTCAGGCAATGACATGAAGAAAGTCCAGATTCCCAAGGTTCAAGTGGTCACGATGACAACATTAATTGGGAATTTTACAGACTTAAGAAAATAAAATCATTGGAATTGCTAAAGAGTTCTTTAGATGCCCCCCTAGGCTACTTCTATTCAAAAATCAGATTTTTATAACAGGTCGTCTAGATTACACTATCTAAGTAGAATTATTTTTTACACTTCTTCACTCTAGAGATGAGGAAATTGAGACATTGCCATTAGAGACTTTGCTAAGAGCAGTCAGTAGGTTCACAGCACAGCCAAGACTCTAATGAGGTCATTGATATTTCCAAAAGATATTCCAATTCACTCAGTGAATAACAAAAGCTTAAGGGAATCCAGCAAACACCGGACTCTTGGAGCTGCTATTGCACTGTTTGAGGATCACGCCAGACGGTCAACTGGGAGTCTATGACTTATCTTTTCTCCGCTTCTATTACTGTAAACTTTTCCCACCCACCTATTCATCTGAAGGCAAAACCGTCCGTTTACACAGAGCCCAATGATGCCCTGTGGGGATGCTTTCGAGTTGGTTGAGCCCTTTTCAAAAAGTAACCAAACTTTCATTTGCCACCCTTACTCTATGCCTGGAGGCCAGAAACAATCCCTGTGCCTAGATAGGCCAGTTTACCTCACCTGTATCTTCCTTTGCCCGTCCACAGCGCCTTCCAAACCGCACCAGCATCTCTAACGAGGTAGGTGCCTTTGGCTCTTTGTGACTTGGAAAGATGACTCCGATGCTGGGCGAGTAGCACTCCAGCCTGCCGAATGTTTGTCAAACTGCACAGTTGCTTAGCAACGCCGCCGGAAGTGACGGCGGACCGGCGAGCGTGCTGCCACGGGCCATTGGGCTGGGAAACAGGGACTGCGCCTGCGCGGGAAGTCGTGGCCCAGCGTGCCTGATGGGTTACCCTCATTGACAGGCACAGGAACGAGGTCGGAGGGCAGAGTCCGCGGGAGCGGCGCGGAGGAAAGGCTGCTGCTGGCACTTGGTCTGGGTCAGTGAGGATCTCTGGGGAACCGGCCCGGCGCTCCCATTCTCATCCAGCGCGCTTCTCACAGGGGATGACCCCCAGCAAGGTGCCTGCGCCTACGTTCAGTGCGGACCCTGCAGGTGTGTGGGAGAACGAGGCCTGGGCTCGGTGTGCGCGGTCCGCAGACCTCCGCGGGTGGAAGGTGGAGGGCAGAGGCCTCCCTTCCGTAGAGTCATGGACAGAAAATCTGTTTTTATTTTATTTTATTTTATTTTAAGATTTTATTTATTCATTTGACAGAGAGAGATCACAAGTAGGCAGAGAGGCAGGCAGAGAGAGAGAGGAGGAAGCAGGCTCCTTGCTGAGCAGAGAGCCCAATGCGGGACTCGATCCCAGGACCCTGAGATCATGACCCGAGCCGAAGGCAGCGGCTTAACCCACTGAGCCACCCAGGCACCCCAGAAAATCTGTTTTTAAATACTTCGGTTTCTAAGCCATGAAACAGGTTAGATGAAGCATATATATATATATATATATATATATATATATATATATATATATATTTTTTTTTTCTTTTCTTCAAGAAAGAGAAGTGTTAAAACTTGGATATCGTCCCAGAACATTCCTGTTAGGACCTTTAAGACATTTTAATTTGCTCTGTAAATACAGTATAGTAAAATTGAATGTATCTGTGGGACTAGTCAGACCTCGAAGGACGCAAAAAACTGTTGAGAGTGGATGCAGGCTAGGTTTCAGAAGATCCTTTTCTGACACATCGAAGTACAAATGATTTCATTATAAGCTAGTCGGCTAGGACACCTACACATTAGGCATCAAGCTAGAGTCACTCAAAATGAAAGAAGGTAAGATTTTTAATCACTAAAGTTCTAACACGTAGTTGTACTGTTTTTCTTTAGATTTTCTATCAGATGTTCCACCGTAATAATGCTGGTAAGTATGAAAGGATTAGTAAAATACTTGTTGACAGAAATTAGCTTTTGCACATATAGTATCGATGGTTTTGTTTGTTTTTTGAAAGCATGGTTGTATAAATGTCAAAAGCTGGGAAGGGTCAGAGATTTTTATCCCACTTGCAGGCTAACGACTTAGCCTGCCACAGTTCTGTAGAAGACACAGATTCCTAGGCAGAGATGGATTACCTACATAGAGCATTAGCAGTAGACGGACTATGAGCAGTTTTGCTCCACGTCCCACAGGGTGATGCAAAGAGGCCCAGAAGTCACCTGCAAGTGGAGTGTGTTGCCTTACAGGACAGGAACCCTGAGCTTAGGGGACCATATTTATTATACTGAACAATAGACATGCCTTTCAAGACTGTTCACTATACATACATTTTTGAGACGATAGGCGAGAGCATAGAGCAGTGAAAGTCTTGCTTGTAAGGCATGTAGAGCCAGTAGAGACCCATGAAGAATTACCTCCTAACAAAAATTCTCTGGAATTTTAACTAAATAGGTTACAGAAAGTATTGAATCATAAAATTCAGTGTCAACGATTTGCCAATTTAACATGATAGTCTAGTATCATTCAACTTCCAACACCTGGTTCACCGAACCCATGGATGTTTACAGCTAAGTCTATCTAGAGTTAGTTATCTCTCTGATTCCATCTCTGTGCTTTATTTTGTTGTGAAATTAAGGTAGTATTTGCATTTCTTTTCTTTTTTTTTTTAAGATTTTTTAAAAATTTATTTATTTGACAGGCAGAAATTACAAGTAGGCTGAGAGGCAGGCAGAGAGAAAGGAGGAAGCAGGCTCCCTGCTGAGCAGAGAGCTGGATGCGGGGCTCGATCCCAGGACCCTGGGATCATGACCTGAGCCGAAGGCAGAGGCTTGAACCCACTGAGCCACCCAGGCGCCCCAGTATTTGCATTTCGATCTGAAACAGAGTTTATTCTGGGGAAAAATTATTACAAAATCAGTGTAGAAAAAATTACAAAATCAGTGTAGAAAAAGAATGCACTGCAATTGAAGCACCCATGATCTTGTCACTGTAAACACAGACATCTTTTTAAAACCAAAATGCGATTATGCTGTACACACTATTTAGTGACTTAATTTGTACTAAACATCTTAGCTTTTATTGGCTACATAAATATTCATTATCTGGTTATCATATACATTATCATATTTAACCAGTCCCCAATCCTTGGATGTCTATGTAGTTTCAAATTTTCAGTATTGTAAAAAACACTTAGGCTATTGTTAATGCAGGAAACATTGCATAGATACCAAATGTGTACTGCTCATTCTTTTGGAGAGAATAGTTAATAACTGCTTTTGGAATTTTAACAAATTGGATTAAAATAGATTCACATTCTTACCACTAATTTTTGTGCACATTCTTGAGTTTTGAAGACTTTAAAAAAAAATATAGCACTAATCTTTGAAAGTTTATGGACAACAGAATGTAGTACTTGTGTATTATTTAACAAGAAAAAGAAGAAAATGGAATCTGGAAATCTCAGCATCATCAGTCTAATGCTTGTGATTTTATCCCATGGATAAAAATGTAGATTCATATAACATTCCCTGTTTTATAATTAAGACCTTTGTTTAATCAAGATTTTGTTTCTCCTATTGCCAACATGTGCCTCTCTGATGTGAGAGAAAACAACATAATTAGAAAACATAAATTTAAAAAAATACCTTAAATACTTTTATTAATTTTAGGAGTTAAGATGTCTCCGTTTCTTTGTTCCAAACCAGAAGACTTTGTTCTCTGCATATAGAGTAGGAGTAATGTTGGTTAGAAACTGGCTGGTGTTTAAAACTGAAGATTGTCATGACTGTTTAACTTAAACCCTATTCTGAAGTAAAAATAATTGCCTTGGAAATACTAAGTTTGGGTAAGTATTTTTTAATAAAGGTCTATGTTGAGTGGTGACAAAAAAAAAACTTACAGAAAATGATCTAAAATTAAATTTAAATTAAAATTAAGAAAGTACACTTTTAGATAGAAATTTATAGTCCATTGCAGAACTATGTTAACTTCAGGCTTATTATATATCTTATTTTGAGGTTAATAGTTCAGGAATTTGGATAACTTGTGGCTCATTAAATCTAGGCTTGAGACAGTTTTCAACCAATGAATTACATTTGAAAAATTTTTTTAAATTATGTATAAAGTTCAGAATGCTTGAAAAGTGTGTTTAATTTAAAGTGTGCCTAGAGTGTAGTGCTAATGTGTATGCCTTATTCTATGACAGTGAATTCTGCACTTAAATCTCTAGGAATCATCCATAGACACCTGGATTAGATATTTAGAGATACAAGGATCCAGAGTATCAGAGTATTACATACTGTCTAAATTCACACAACAAGAGATACCCTTCTGCGTTAGTTATTCTCCAGATATTCTAAATTGAGAGACATAGAATACTTACTCTTATATGAGTCTGTAAACTCTATTCTCAGTTTTACCAAATATATATGGTTAAATGCCATGTTTTCCATTTTTAATTGATCTCTTCTTTTTCTTATTGGTGAGGTTCTTCACTTTTCTTTTTAGGATTTCTTGTTAAAACTTCAGAATGGTTATAAGTAAGTCACAGATGTGGTATTACGATTAGTGTGTACTTCGGGACTAATGAATGTTTTCATGTATTAAACATCTTTTTGTCAAAATGACCACCTAATATTTATTTTTAAACTGATTAATAAGTGGGGCACCTGGTTCCATCATTTGGAGGACCATGTGACTCTTCATCTTGGGGTTGTAAGTTTCAGCCCCATGTTGGATGTAGAGATTACAAAAAAATAAATAAACTTAAATAAACTAATTAATAATCTTTAAATATTCTATTTCTTAGCCACTAGAGTACTGTACTTTAAGCATGAATTTTGGAGTGAAGTGGACCTGAGTCCAAATTTTAGCTCTTCAAATTAACTAAAATTTAATCAACTTAACAAATATTTAATCTTCAGTTTATATATTTTTAAGATGAAGATAATAATTTCTACTTAATAGAGTTATGAAGTTAAGTAGGTGATGAGATTGTAAAGTTCTTAGCCTAGTGTATTGTGATATCTTTAAAAGTATTAGTTACTCTTTAAAAAAAGATTTTTTTGTTGTTTATATGCAGTAATTGTAGCTTCTCATGGGTATTCTTTATAACTGTCTTTTTTTACATAATTTTTATCCATACTATCTGTTGGCCAGTTTAGTTTTTCCTTTTCTCAAGATTTAGAATTAATGACCTTCATTATCATTTAATGAAAACTAAGAATTAAGTAATCGTCATATCATAAGCAATGAGATTTTTCACACATTCCCAGATTATTTGGTACTCCAGAGCTAAACTGTCTAAGGAAAATACAAATAAATGTGAAAATTGTTAACAAAAGTTACTTCTAGTTTAGAAGAATGGAATTGACTCCCAGCTTTAATTTGTTTAGGATTTCAAGTACAACATCAAGCAACCATTTAGTTATAACACTGGCATTAATGATTTTAAGCTAAATGCCTTTTTTAGGAAAGTTGTTCAAATTTTGCAAGATGTCATGGTGTTAAAATTTGGTCAGAATTTAGGATAGTATACAGAGGATTTATATTATATGTGAGTTATTATTTAATATTTGGATTATTATAAATATTTTAAACTAATTTATGATTGATAATTTAAAGACAATAAGAGTGATTAGCCTACTTTTCTCTGTCTTTTTTATAATTTTTCTAAATTAGGCTGTAAAAGAATTATTTCATTACTCTTCTCATTGGCTTACTCTGTAGTTTAATTCTGAGTGTCAAAGAATCATACCCTCCAGAACACAATAATACTGTGAATATCCTTTTAGATATTTTGTTTCCATTTACTTGAAGTACTCAAATATGAACTTTGCTTCTTAAGAAAAAAATGCTTAAGTGGTAGCCTTAAATGCTTAATCATTTGACTTTTTTTATATTAACCCTTTGTTTTAGCAGATTAACACTCAGTAATGTTTGTTAAATAAGTGTAATAGCTAGACATGTAAAACAGTATGTTTAGGAAACACTATTTCTTGTTTTTCAGGGTAACCCACATTTGCTTTTGGAACCATGAAAATTTTGCTCGTTTTTGACTTTGACAATACAATCATAGATGATAATAGTGACACCTGGATTGTACAGTGTGCTCCAGAGAAAAAGCTTCCTATTGAACTACAAGATTCTTATGAAAAAGGATTTTGGACAGAATTTATGGGCAGAGTCTTTAAGTATTTGGGAGATGAAGGTGTAAGAGAAGATGAAATGAAAAGAGCAGTGACATCAATGCCTTTCACTCTAGGGATGGTGGAGCTTTTGAACTTTATAAGAAAGAACAAGGATAAATTTGACTGCATCATTATTTCAGATTCAAATTCAGTCTTCATAGATTGGGTTTTAGAAGCTACCAGTTTTCATGATGTGTTTGATAAAGTGTTTACAAATCCAGCAGCTTTCAATAGCAATGGTCATCTCACTGTGGAAAGTTACCATGCCCATTCTTGCAACAGGTGCCCCAAAAATCTTTGCAAAAATGTAGTTTTGGTAGAATTTGTAGATAAACAGTTACAACAGGGAGTGAATTATACACGAATTGTTTATATAGGTGATGGTGGAAATGATGTCTGTCCAGTAACTTTTTTAAAGAAGAATGATGTTGCCATGCCACGGAAAGGATATACTTTACAGAAAACTCTTTCTAGAATGTCTCAAAATCTTGAACCTATGGAATCATCTGTTATAGTTTGGTCTTCAGGTGTCGAAATAATTTCTTATTTACAGTTTCTAATAAAGGAGTAATATGCCAACAGCTGCAGTGTGTATTGGTTAAGGTTACTACAGCAGCATAAAACTAATACCTCAAATACGAGTGGCTTTAAAAAAAGAAAGTTTTTTTTTCCCCTCACTTAACAGGGTTTCAGAGGTAAGTATCACAAGGCTGCTGTGGTGCTCTAGCAACCTCAGCATTTGGCTTCTCTCTCACATTCCAAGATTGCTGTTCAAACTCTTTCCCTCACATCAACACTAACCAGCAAAGCAGAGGGCAGTCGAGTGAGAAGGTTGCACCCTCACTTAATTTTCTTGGCCAAGACTTAGTCACGGTCCCCCCACCTGACTGCGAGAAAGGATGAAAATACAGCTTTTATTCCAGATGACCATATGCCTGGGAAAAATTGGGGGAAGAAAGGACTACAGGATTAAGGTAGGTGCAATTAGTGTCTGCCAAAGGTGGTTGATAGGTAGATAATATTTTAAAATTTATTCCCAGATAGAGTGGTCATATATTTTACTTTCTTAGATGCTTACTTCAAAAGCATGTCTCGTAGTTACAGATCTTAAGAATAAGTGTGTTACTTTATTCAAGTAACAATACAAGGTTCCCAAATGTATATAATGTCCTACTCCCAAGTCAATATTTTATTTATTTGAGAGAGAGAGCATGAACAGGGGGAGGGTCAGAGAGAAAATCCACAAACAGATTCTGTTGACTGTGGAGCCTGACACAGGTTATCCCAGGACCTTGAGATCATGCCCTGAGCCAAAACCAAGAGTCAGCTGCTCAACCAACTGAGCCAGCCAGGTGTCCCCCAAATCAGCTTTTAAGATACAGATGCAATATCTATTGCACAAGTTTATACAAATTTCAGATTTTCTTTTTTTTAAATGAAATAAATTAATGTTCTTCAAATGTTTTAAATTTATATCAGCACCACAGGCTATAATTCCAGTATGCTGGTTTCATCAGTATGTTATTTCTATTTAGGAACGAAGTCTTTTATTTTTTTAAGGACACTTCATGGAGCCCAACATGGGGCTTGAACTCCCAACCCTGATATTGAGACCTGAGCTGAGATCAAGAATCAAATTCTTAACCGACAGAGCCACACACATGCCCCATTTTTTATTGTGGTTTTTCTTTCTTTTTATTCTTTAATTAAGTTTAGTTGATACCGTGTTACAGCATGTTGTTTGTACAGGTGTACAGCATGGTGTTTGGACAAGTTTATATTTTACATGTTTATGCATCATGCTATGTTCACCTCAGGTGTGACTCCCTCATCTGTCACTGTGGAAGACTGTAACAATACCAGTGACTATATGCCCTATACTGTATCTCTCATCCTGTGACTCACTCATTCCATGACGGGGAGCCTATATCTCCTACTCTTCTTCCTCACTTTTCCCTTCCCTCCACTCTGCACATGTCTAGCAACCGTGGGTTTATTCTCTATATTTATGGGTCTGTTTCTGCTTGTTTTATTTTCCAAACTACACATATAAGTGAAATCGTATGGTATATCTCTTTCCCTGACTTATTTCACTTAGCATAATGTCCTCTAGGCCCATCCATGTTGTTGCAAATGGCAAACTCCCATCCTTTTTGTGGCTGAGTAATATTCCTCTGTGTGTGTGTGTGTGTACACATCACATCTTTACTATGATAGACACAGATTTCTTCCATGCTGGGCTATTATACATAATGCTGCAATAAACATAGGGTTGCATATATCTTTTTAAAGATTTTATTTATTTGACAGAGATCACAAGTAAGCAGAGAGGCAGACAGAGAGGAAGGGAGAAGCAGGCGCCCCTCTGAGCGGAGAGTCAGATGTGGGGCTCGATCCCAGGACCCTGGGATCATGACCTGAGCTGAAGGCAGAGACTTTAACCCACTGAGTCACCCAGGTGCCCCAGGGTTGCATATATCTTTTTGAATTTGTGTTTTTGTTTTCTTTCAGTAAATACCCCTAGTGGAATTACTGGATCATATAGTATTTACACTTTTTAAAAGATTTTTTTTAAAAAAGATATTATTTATTTATTTGACAGAGACACAGAGAGAGAGGGAATACAAGCAAGGGGAGCAGGAGCGGGAGAAGCAGGCTTCCCACCTAGCAGGGAGCCTGATGTGGGCCTCGATCCTAGGACCCTGGGATTATGGCCTGAGCCAAAGGCAGTTGCTTAATGACTGAGGTGCCCCATTAAAAAAAGATAAATAAATAAACCTCCAGGGCACCTGGGTGGCTCAGTTAAAGCCTCTGCCTTTGGCTCAGGTCATGATCCCAGGGTCCTGGGATCAAGCCCCACATGGGGCTTTCTGCTCCACGGAGAGCCTGCTTCCTCCTCTCTCTCTCTGCCTTCCTCTCTGTCTACTTGTGATTTCTGTCTGTCAAATAAATAAATAAAAATCTTAAAAAACAAACAAACAAACCCTCCATACTGTTTTCCATGGTGGCTGCATCAACTTACATTCCCACTGGCAGTGCCTGAAGTTTCCTTTTTTCCCACATCCTTGTCAACACTTACCATTTCTTGTCTTTGTGTTACTAGCCATTCTGATAGGTGTAAGGTATTATCTCACTGTAGTTTTGATTTGCATTTCCCTGATGATGAGTGATGTTCAGCAGCTTTTCATGTGTTTCTTAGCCATCTATATGTCTTCTTTGGAGAAATGGCTCTCTGCTCATATTTTTTGCCCATTTTTAAAATTGGATCATTTCTTTGGTGTTGAATTGTGTAAGTTCTTTATACTTGTTGGATATTAACCCCTTATTGGATATATCATTTACAAATATCTTCTCCCATTCAGTAGTTTGCTTTTTTGTTCTATTGATATTTCCTTTTGCTGTGCAAAAGCTTTTTATTTTGGTGTAGAACTAGTAGTTTATTTTTGTTTTTGTTTCCTTTGCCTAAAGGAAATATATCTGGAAAAATGTTGCTGAGGCCAATGTCAAAGAGATTACTGCCTATATTTTCTTCTAGGAGTTTTATGGTTTCAAGTCTCACATTTAGATCTTTAGTCACTTTGAATTTATGCTTGTGTATGGTGTAAGAAAGAGTCTGGTTTTATTCTTTTGCATGTAGTTGTCAAGTGTTCCCAGCACCATTATTATTATTATTATTATTATTATTATTACTTTTAAATATGAGGCATTTCTTTCTTTTTTTTTAAATATATATTTGTTTTGTTTTATTTTGTTTCCTAAGAGAAAGAGAGAGTAGGGAGGGGCAGAGGGATAGAGAGAACGCCAAGCAGCCTTCATACCTGGTGCAGAGCTGAATGCGGGGCTAGATCTTACAATCCTGGATCATGACTTGAGCCAAAATCAAGAATCGGACACTTAACTGACTGAGACTCCCAGGCACCCCTTCCTGCACCATTTATGAAAGAGACTGTCTTTTCCTCGTTGTATATTTTTGCCTCTTTTATTGTAGATAAATTGGGCACATAATCTAGGTTTATTTCTGGACTCTATTCTGTTCCACTGATGTGTGTGTCTATTTTTGTACCAGTACCATACTGTTTTGATTATTACAGCTTTGTAATATATACTGAAATCTGGGATTGTGATACTTCAGCTTTGTTCTTCTTTCTCAAGATTAGCGATGCATATTTGAGCGATACAATATATAATAGTAGGAATATTCAACATTTAAAAAAAATTTTTTTAAAGATTTTATTTATTTATCAGAGAGAGAGAGGAGGAGAGAGCGAGCACAGGCAGACAGAATGGCAGGCAGAGGCAGAGGGAGAAGCAGGTTCCCTGCTGAGCAAGGAGTCCGATGTGGGACCCGATCCCAGGACGCTGGGATCATGACCTGAGCCGAAGGCAGCTGCCTAACCAACTGAGCCACCCAGGCGTCCCGGAATATTCAACATTTAAGAGACTGTTTCACATGAGGGTATTAGCAAAACACCAACTACCTTGAAAGTTTTATAATTCTATGCTAACTTCTAGATTCTCGTGTTTTAGGCATAAATTTCCATTATGTAACAATAGAATTTTCTTATCATTATGAGAAGCTCCAAAAGTAGATTTTCAACATAATTTAATGGGAAAAATTTGTACCATCTGTTTTTTCTAGGCTAAAAATGTAATTCTTCATTTGAATCTTTGTTTTGCTGTAAATTTATAAACTAGATTATGTTGAAACACATTTACTTTTAGGTAACTGAGTAAGGAAATGAGATTACCTAGGATATTTAGACCTCCCAGGTGCTTGGCAGAAGCAAATCTAATTCCCTCAAGAGGAAATTAATATCCAAGTGTGGTGGACAGACTTTAAGGTGGCCCCCCATGATCCTTCTATCCTGGTATTGTGTGTGTGTGTATGTGTGTGTGTGTGTGAGACTTACGATTTGCTTCTAATCAATGGAATACCACAAAGATGATGGGATGTATGTGATAATGTGACATGATTACATTATATCAGATTATAATTATCTTGTTAATGAATTCTCTCCCTTTATTTTATTTTATTCTTTCAGATTTATTTATTAGGGAGCGTACGTGCATGTGAGCAGGAGGGAGGAGCACAGAGAATCCCAGACAGACTCCCTGCTGAGCATGCAGCCCGAGGTGAGGCTCAATCTCACAACCCTGAGATCCTGACCTGAGCCAAAACCAAGAGTCCAAGGCTTAACCAACTGAGCCACGCAAGCACCCCTATTATTGTTATTGTTATTGTTATTGTTATTATTATTTTCTGTCTCTCGATTTCAAAGAAGCAAGCTGCTCTGTTCTGAACAGGACTTTAGAGGGCCACAGGGCAAGCAATTGAGAGTGGCCTCTAGCCAACAGCAAAGAGTAGGTCCCTGGTGCAGTAGCCCTTAGGGAACTGCATGCTACAACTATGTGAGCTTGGAAGTGGATCCCTTCCTAGTGGGACCTCGGCTGAGATCATAGCTCAGCCTGACACCTTGGTTTGGATTTGTGAGACCCTGAAACAGAAGATTCAGTGGAGGTGTGTTTGGACTCATGATCCGCGGAACCTATGAGATAAGAAATGTCTGTTGTTTTATGATGCTAAATTTGTGGTAATACTGGTAAGCAGCAGTAGAAAAATTAATGCAGTAAGCCTCAAAATAAATTCTATAAATAGTTTTGCAAATACCTTTTGGAGCATACGATAAAAAGTAGCCACACCAAAAGACATGAATGAATACCAGAAGAAGCAGAAGCTCCATTTAAACAGATATTAGCATTTTCAGACACAAATGAAACTTATGAGAATTTTGGCAAAAAAACTGAAAATTACATAAACAAATATGGAAATACTAGAACTGAAAATTACCATGACCGAAATTAGAATCTTGGTGGATGGATTTGACGGCAGAACAGGCCCAGCTGAAGAGTTAGAGAATGAGCACAAGTTGGAAGGAAACAACCAGAATGATGTGGAGAGAGACAAAATAGTGAAAATACAGAAGAAAAGAAACATGGAAGTTATGTAAGATCTAACATGGAAACATAGGAAAGGAGGAAAAAAATTAAACATGCAGTGTTTTAAAAGATAATAACAGAGAACTTTACAACATTGATATACAACAGCAAAATAAATTCAAGAGTCTTTATAAACCCCAAACAGGATAAATAAAAAAGAAAAAAACACATAGAATCACATCACTGTTAAACCACTGATAACCAAAAAAAAAACAAAAAAAACAAAAAAACACTGATAACCAAAGATGGAAAAAAACGACATTGAAAAGAAAAACAATTAATTTAATAACTGGCATTCTTTCTTTCTTAAATGTTGATACAATTCAACAGTGAAGCCATCCAGGCCTAGAGTTTTCTTTGTTGGCAGAATTTTAGCTACTAATTCAATTTCCTCAATAGATATAGGACAGTTCATGTTGTATAATTTTTCTTGAGTAAACTTTGGTCGTATGTTGGGTCTATTTATCTATTGCTGCATAGCAAATTACCTCGGAATTTAACAGCTTAAAGCTAAGCGGTATCTCACAGTTTCTGTAGATGAGGAATTCAGGAGCACTTTACTGGGTTTTCAGGATCTTTAACGGGTCAAAATGTCAGCTAGGGGGGTGCCCGTGTGGCTCAGTCGTTAATCGTCTTCCTTCCACTTGGGTCATGATCCCACAGTCCTGGGATCAAGATCACATTGGGCTCCCTGCTCAGCAGGAAGCCTGCTTCTCCCTCTCCCACTGTCCCTGCTTGTGTTCCCTTTCTCGCTGTCCCTCTCTTTTGGATAAATAAATAAAATCTTAAAAAAAAAAAATGTCAGCTAGGCTTATAGCCATGAAAGTTCCATTAAGGCTGGAGGCTTTGCTTGCAAGGTGGCTTCCTCACATGGCTTCTGGCAGAAGGCTGCAATTCCTCACGGCTTATCAGGAAGTCTCAATTCATTGCTAGTTTTTGGCAAGAGGCTTCAATTTCCAACCACTTGGGCCTTTCCAAAGAACTGCTTGAGTGTCCCAAAAGACTTGGTTTCCTGCCAAGTGAGTGATCTAAGAGATAGGGCAGAGAGGAAACCACAATGCCTTTTGTGACCTAGTCTCAGGTGCCAAACACCATAAGTTCTGCCATATTCTATTTATTGAAACAGAACATTAAATTAAGCCCACACTCAAATGGACGGGAACTAGACTCCACTATTGAAGAGGGAGTTAAAGAATGTTGAATATACTTTAAAAAGAAGTCTCTCAAGGACTTCACCTCATGTAAGTTGCGAAATTCAGGGACATACAGCTTTTTGTAATATTCCTTTATTAATCTTTTAATTTTACAATGAACACATGTGTACCTATTATTTAAATTTTACCATTAACATTTAACTCTGCTTGTTTTTTCACATATCTATACATCCTTCTATCTAGCCATCTTTTTTTCCTTTTGCTTTTTTTTTTTTTTAGAAACTTTATTTGAGACAGAGATACACAGAGAGCATGAATGGGGGGAGGGGCCAAGGGAGAGAGAGAAGCAGACTCCCTGGTGGGCAGAGCCTGATGTGGGTGGGGCTCCATCCTAGGACCCCGAGATAGTGACCTGAGCAGAAACCAATTTCAGATGCTTAACCGACTAAGCCACCCAGGCACCCCTGATATGCCCACGTATTGATTTGCTTTTATTTTTTTTTTATTTTTTTTTTAAAGATTTTATTTATTTATTTGACAGACAGAGATCACAAGTAGACAGAGAGGCAGGCAGAGAGAGAGAGAGGGAAGCAGGCTCCCTGCTGAGCAGAGAGCCCAATGCGGGACTCGATCCCAGGACCCTGAGATCATGACCTGAGCTGAAGGCAGCGGCTTAACCCACTGAGCCACCCAGGCGCCCCTTGATTTGCTTTTATAGCATTTCACTTTTTTAGCTCCTGGTTTATACTAGCCCTGAAAGAGAGTTAGAAAAGACTTTTTTTTTTTTTTTTTTTTTTTTTTTAACAGTCTCATAAGTTCCTTCAAGGGATAACTGATATGTCAGTAGGACAACTGCAGGCAGGGACCAAATGGGGTAGAGTAGCTCTGTTAATAGTGTGAGTGGGACTAGAATTTATAGCCTTTTCCCCACCCCTATAATGAGATATGCTCTTTTACAGAAGATGAGAGGAGTCCTCTACTGATGTAATAACCGAACAACACATCTTCAGATGAGACTAACTGTAAGAAATGTATAAACTGTAATTGATTAAATTCCTTGACTAATACATTACCATATTGTGTACTCTATTTGATTTCTTTCTTAGGTGGACAATGTGAGAGTTCTGTTGTACACAGATTTTTTTGATGTTCTCTATAAGGGCTCATGGAATAGTCTAGGCCAAAAACTATATCTATCCTTGTTTATGTCATACAAACTAATGTCTGTATGATTGTTCAAATAGAAACAAAATATTAACATAGATGTTCCTTAACACAGAAATTCTTAGAAAGTCCCATTGTTTATGGAAAACATGACTGAGTAAAAAAAAATTAGTTTGTCATGTATTTAAATAATAAAATGTCATTTGTGTATCTAAACAACTAGTACATATTTATTTATAATTAAACCAAATATTGTTTACCTCCTAAGATTTTTTTTTTTTTTTTTTTTTTTTTTACCTCCTAAGATTTTTATAGTCATTGCAAAATGGAAATCTTCCTCATTCACATTTTTTTAAAAGATTTATTTGTTTTGGAGAGAGAGCATGAGCTTAGGCAGTGGGGCAGGGGAGAGACAGAGAGAGAGAGAGCCCAGACTCAAATGAGCACAGAGCCCGTTGCGGGGGTCTATCTCATGATACTGAGATCATCACCTGAGCCAAAATCAAGAGTCTGATGCTTAACTGACTGAGCCACTTAGGTGCTCCTCATTCACATTTTTCCTGCCATTTAGTCATTTCCTGGATTAAGTTACATACAAAAATCACAACTCTTTTCACAAGTTGGTCCAAAAGGTATTTTATCATCGTCAGTTCAGTATGAAATAACATTCTTTCATGGATCTATTAACAACTTAGCCCTTCTCACACTTAAATCTAGAAATTCCTTTTGTGCAATTTTGGAGGCTAAAAATCATTCAACAAATATGTTTTTGCCACCCACTGTGTGCAAACAAAACAAAAACCTCTGGAAGTATAGAACTATCTCTTCCAAGGAAAGACACCCTTCTAAGAAGTTATAATTTGAAGGGGTGGTACACTTACTTTCATAATTCACAATACCAAAGTATGCTTCATGGGGTGCCTGGGTGGCTCAGTGGGTTAAAGCCTCTGCCGTCGGCTCAGGTTGTGATCTCAGGATCCTGGGATTGAGCCCTGCATCGGGCTCTCTGCTCAGCAGGGAGCCTGCTTCCTCCTCTCTCTCTCTCTGCCTCTCTGCCTACTTTGATCTCTGTCTCTCAAATAAATAAATAAAATCTTTAAAAAAACAAAAAACAAAGTATGCTTCATGAGGCATCTTAGTAATTAGCATAAGCTAAAAGTACTTAGGCCAAGGAAGGACTGATTGACCATATAGTGCAGTGTTTTGCTCTCCATCATTTGATTTTTTTAAAAAAAGATTTTATTTATTTATTTGACAGAGAGAGATCACAAGTAGGCAGAGAGGCGGGCAGAGAGAGAAAGGAGGAAGCAGGTTCCTCACTGAGCAGAGAGCCCGATGCGGGACTCGATCCCAGGACCCTGAGATCACAACCTGAGCTGAGGGCTGCAGCTTAACCCACTGAGCCACCCAGGTGCCCAATTGATTAACTGTGATATAAGAGAAGCTTTATGAAAGCGGTCAACTGTGATGCACACCTTAAAAAATGGAAAGTAGGGTCACTTGGTTGGCTGCATCAGTAGAACATACGGCTCTGGATCTCGGGGTCATGTGTTCAAACCCCATGCTGGGCATGGAGATTACTTTTTAAAAAATGGAAAGGATTTGGAGAGATGGAAAGGATAGAGCTTCCCAGATGAAGGGAATAATCTGAAATAAGATGGAGTGAGCACAGCATACTCATGAGGCTGTGATGAGGTTATGAAGTCAAGGGTTTAAACTGGGGTGTAATGGAATCAGTTTTGTAAGTGGGATTTGGCCAATTTATGGACAGGTTTGAAAGCTAACCAGTGGAGTTTGAATTTTTTCTGCAAAGCTCTCAGGAGTAAGCTAATGGAAGTGATGTGCAGGAAGTGGTGTTTGGGGACATTGAAAGGTTATGTACAACTTGGGAGGAAAGGGAAGAGATAACACAGGAAAGTCTTACTGTAAGTGAGAAGTGACAAAGACCCCATAGGAGAATTAAAACGAAGGGATAGGGGCACCTGGGTGGCTCAGTCATTAAGCGTCTGTCTTCGGCTCAGGTTATGACCCAGGGTCCTGGGATGGAGCCCTATCAGGCTGCCTGCTCAGTAGGAAGCCTACTTCTCCCTCTCCCACTCCCCTTGCTTGTGCTCCCCCTCTCACTGTCTCTCTCTCTTTCTGTCAAATAAATGAATAAAATCTTTTTTAAAAAATGAAGAGATAAACCAGATGGTTTAAATTTGAAAATTTTAAAAAGTCAAACCTTTTAGACCATATGCTAATCTATCCTACTGTGGATTAAGTCACTTACGTCATTTCCTAGAGAACTATGGACCTTGAGCATGTTTTTTTAACAAAATTCCAGAAGTCTTCCTGTTAATACATTCATGTTTCCATTTATATAACAAATATTTATTGAGCACCTGTTAAATGCAGACATTGTTCTAAAAATATAGAATTGAATTAGCGATAGCAACTATGAACAGACAAAAATCAGTGCTTTCATGGAGCTTACATTCTAGTGGGAGAAATGATACAATAATCTGATAAATAAGCAAATATATATGATTTTCTAGATGGTAATAAGAACTATGGGTTAAAATAAAGCCAGTAAGAGGGATAGGAAATAGCTGGCAGGGCAGGGAGACAATTTTAAATGGGTTCGTAGGAGAAGGCCTCACTGAGAAGTTGATCCTTGAGTAAAAACCTGACAGGGAGCCCTGAGTGGGTCACAAAGCAGTAGCTGCAAAAAGCAGTTGTAGGAAAAGGAAGAGCCGTTAATGAGGACAGAAGCAGTGCTGTTCCTAGTGAGAGCAGAAAGCACAGCTGGTGTGGGGGTCCAGGAAGCCATTATAAGTAATTTGTCTTTTCCTTAATGAGACACAGAGTCATTAAAGAGCTCTAATCGCTGATTTACTTTAAAGTATCTGTTTGTCTTGGTTTATTTGAGCCAATACTCTTACTTTTTTTTATTTTCTGTTCATAAGAATTGGGTTTCTGCCGCTTGTAATTGAAAAAGTTTCTAGTTTATTATACTCTGTCTTCCATTAATTTTATCTGGAATTTAACTTTAACGGTGGCACCAAAAACATATTTTCAATAAACTGCTATCTTTTAAGTGACTCTCCCCCGCAAAGCAGACTAGTTCCTGTTTTGAGGCTTTCTTAAGTTTTTTGAACAAGTGCTCCCAAACAACTGAAAAATTACATACTCACTTCCACGTCTTCAGACTGATATTGAAGACTTTTCAACATAGGTTTCAACATTTGCTAAGACTGTGATTTCTTTTTTCTTAAAGATTTTATTGATTTATTTTTGGAAAGCTACAGAGAGAGAGAGAGAATGAGTAAGGGGAAGGGCAAAGGGAGAGAATCTCAAGCAGACTCCACACTGAGCATGGAGACTGACCCAGGGCTCCATCCCATGACCCCACGATCATGACCTGAACCAAAATCAAGATTTGGACACTCAACTGACTGAGCCACCCAGGCGCACCCCCCCACCACGCCCCAGGTTGTGATTTCTAATATATTATATTATAAAGTAGGACTTTGTTTTAAAGATTTTTTTTTAAAGATTGTATTTATTTATTTGACAGACAGAGATCACAGGTAGGCAGAGAGGCAGGCAGAGAGAGAGGGGGAAACGGGCTCTCTGCTCAGCAGGGGAACTTGATCCCAGCATCCTGGGATCATGGCCTGAGCCAAAGGCAGAGGCTTTAACCCACTGAGCCACCTAGGCGCCACTAAAAATTTTGTTTTTAAGTAATCTCTACACTGAACATGGGGCTCGAATCCACAACCCCGAGATCAAGTTATGCCCTCCACTGACTGAGCAACTGTGGCAATCCAGGGATGACTTTTTAAATAGGAGTTTAAATAACTTTTAAGTCTATTTAATAAAACCTGTCTATAGTAACTTGAAACCTGCCATCATTCATTTAAAAATACATAAACAGGGGGTACCTGGCTGTCTTGGTCAGTGGAGTATGCAAGTCTTTATCTTGGGGTTGTGGATTTGAGTCCCATGTTGTGTATAGAAATTACTTAATATCATAAAAAAAAAAAGACCTAAATGGGGGTGCCTGGGTGGCTCAGTGGGTTAACCTCTGCCTTCAGCTCAGGTTATGATCTCAGGGTCCTGGGATCGAGCCCGGCATTGGGCTCTCTGCTCTGCTTCTCCACCCTCTCTCTCTACCTGCCTCTCTGCCTTACTTGTAATCTCTGTCTGTCAAATAAATAAATAAAAATCTTAAAAAATAAATAAATTGTTTTTTAAAAAACCCTAAATAAATTGTTCTTTAACAGTGTGAATTTTTTTCCTTTTTTATTGAAAAAAATATGCATAGTAATTGTATATTGGCATACAATGTTACATTTGTTTCGGGCATACAACATAGTGATTGTTGATTGTTTATACAATCTTATACATTATGCTATGCTCACCACAAATGTAGCTACCATCTGTCACCTGGCAACCTATTACAATACCATCAACTACATTTCCTATGCTGTGCCTTTTATTCAACAGTGGAAAATTTTTAAGCTCCTTCTTTTTTCTTCTTGAGCCTATATTTCTGTTCCACTTCTCCCGGAAAATGTTGTCTTACTGAAAATACAGGCAGTCCTCATTTTACACAGTAGTGCAGGAGCATAAAAATGACCATACAAGATCACTGTGCAAAAAGTAATGTTAATAATTAGTGGGAAACATTTTAATTGTCTTGTGACCTTTACACTTTTTTGCAGGAACATTAAAAACTGCCTTACTATTAGTTACAAATTAGTTACCAAAAAAATAAGAAAAAGGAAAAACATAGCAAGATTAGTACTTACTTAGTACACTGCAGTTAGAAACACTGAGGATGAAAGTATTTCTTTGTAAAAAATTTTTACTGAGTAGTTTGAACAGTTCTTGCCTTCATTTTGTCATACTGCTTAACAATACAGAGAGACCAGAATCTATGCCCTAGTGAATTGTCATACTTTTTTCTAAGTTTGGATCCGCTTCCAACATTTTATCCTTTGCATTTTCAATGTTGTGAAGAATCTTCACGAGTTCTTTTAATATGAAGTTTTTTGCTAACATCACTTCTTCTGGGACATCTTCATTCTTTTTTGTCAACAGCCTGTTTCCTCACTGAAGTCACTAAGTTGGCCTGCAGCAATTTCCACTGACTGCATGACCCGACTTTCTCGAGTGGTGGCACTGTCAACATTCCCACGGTCAGTTGTTTCTTCTAGAATTTCATTATATTCGATTCAAATTTCACTTGTGGCATGATCCCTCAATTCTTTGCTGTGCTTTCATTTTGTTGGCCAATGTCCTCTTTCAATGATCTATTTTTGTAAAATATTACATACATTTTTCACAGGCAGACAAGGAGATAAGACAACTACAAACTTTGCTACCCACATGTGAACTGAATCAGACATGCAGTGACCAATCACCAATGATTTTGAGAGAAGAAACATGTTTTGTCACTGACCATGACGTTCATCTTTATTTATGTGGTGACTCATGGATTGAAGAGCTAGGGGTGAAATTTGTATTTTGTACAATTACAGTTAATATACCATAGTAATTGAAATTCGAACCCAGTTTAGGGGATTGGTGTTAACTAAACCACAGTAACTGAAATTCGTGCATGTTGGAACCATTCAAAGAAAGGATTGTCTGTATACGTTTATACATTTTGTTAATCACCTCCTTAAATTTGTCTGCTACAAAAATGTACATAAATTAAAATTTAAACTATTTGATGTCTTTGATTCTTAAGTAGTAAAAAGAATTCTGGGCTAATTAACATTACAATTACTATAATCAAACAACATAAATATGTCTAAATTAAAAGTAAAAATTTTATTTCATCTGATGGGTGATTTTCTTTTCACTTAAGCCATACGTTTTTGGCTAAGTATTGCTTACTGTTGGAATGAGACAGAGTTTAGGTCAATGATATTCCTGTTTTTCATTTCTGTCGATAAAATCCATGAAAAAGTGTGTTCACATAGACAAATTGATGGGAATGAGAGGAATTTTACTATAGCAGTACCACTCATTTTGTGGATTCTTTCCAAGTTATTTGTCAAAAATGCTCTTTTACTTTTGCTAAAAACAAGGAATTTTAAAACTTCTTACTTACAAAAGTATTTGTTACCCAGTCATTAGACTGTTAACATTCTTATTTTCTAAAAAGCGTACCAAACAAGCTTTGCCAGATGTTATCAGCTCCAAAGTGGCTATAATATGTCTGTGCTAGTTGTCAACTATACAACTCCTAAGGACAGTGTTCATATTGTACTCTACTTGAGGGGAACGAGCTGGAATTGGGCAGTGCACAACTTACACAGCTGTATGTGGTGGCCTTATAAATATCCTTACTATTTTATACTTAGCAGCAACTTATTTAATCCAGTATGTAAATGAAATATACAAAAGTTCCTATATATATCCGTCATTTACACACATTGCTAATGACATCACAATCAACATATCAAACAGTTGATGACATAGCAATACTTAGTGGAAAGATGTACTAATACAGTTAAAACAGTAAATAAAATAGTTATTTTTAGAAACTAAGAGTCTTTTGAAAAGCGAAGCGTGATGTCAAAAGGCATCTAACTCCATGCCAAACTCAATATCAGCCAAGAGTCATTTATAGCTCATCTCCACGGTGGCTCTTTATTTCCTCAAGACTTGAATTCACAGATGGGACATTTGTTTTCTTGAACAGTGTCATTACTTTATTTAACTTATGAATGCTAATTATATGTTTCCGAGTGCATCAAATCTATTAGCATTTGCAGTGATCTCTTTGACAAAGCATGTGGTAAAGAGGAACTGCTCTGGCAGCCCCCTACAGGCCCTGCTCTTCCCTTAGCAAGTTGAGGCAGTCTAATATATATTCATAGACACATTTTTTTTTTTTTGCCTTTTAAAAAGTTGAGATATAATTGATGTGTAACATATACACTTTTAAGTAATATTCACAACCAGGGAACAACATCAGGCAATGGAAGCAAAAGGTTTTGTTTCTTTTTTTTTTTTTTTAAGATTTTATTTATTTATTTGAGAGAAAAAGAGAGGGCACAAACAGTGGGGGGGCAGGTGGAGGGAGAAGCAGACTCCCCACCGAGCAGGGCACCCAATGCTAGGACCCTGAGACCATGACCTGAGCTGAAGGCAGCTGCTTAACTGACTGAGTTTTCTGAAAACAAAAAACAAAAAACAAAAAAATACCTGTGCCAATGGCACTATAGTGAATTCTAATATTTAGTAATAACTTATTACATGCCATCTTGATTCTAGAAGTCCCTGCTCTTAGTTAGGTAGAGTCTATAATATTTTCTTTACATCAGACTTGGCACCATAGCCACAAACAGCCATCTGTGACACTTCAGTGACAAACATGGAAAGAATGCCCCATCTTTAATCAGTCACAATCACAGCCTTGGATGATAGCCCCAACAATAACATCATTATCAGTCACGAAGGACAAGCTGTCTTTTTTGAAGACATGTTTTAAAATACTAATTTCTAAATTGAGGTTATGATGAAGAATTAAGTGTAAATATCCTCTCATTATAATAGCTTTCATACATAATATTTAAATGTCACATCCAAAACGCTCTCACATTTGTAATTTTATTTTGTCTTTCTGATAACCTTATGTTAAGTTGAGCAAATAGTAGTATTTTCTGTTTTATGTATCAGAAAAGTAAGGATCAGAGAAATTTAGTGACTTGCTTAAGGCTATATGTTACAAAAGTAGCAGAGATGAATGGTAACCCTGAAACAAAATCTCACATACTTTTCTTCTCTACCAAACAGTTCACCAGATGTTGAGATACTGAGCCTTTTGTTTTTCTTCCGTTTTGGGTCCAACATTCATTCTTCGAATTGTGCAAAAGAATCACCTGATGCCCTTGAATAGAATACAGATTCCTAGGGCTCCTAGGCGAAGTCTGCATGTGGTGGTGTTTGTGGGGTGCTGCATCCTTAGCATCTCACATAATTCAATTGAGATCGACTTGTAGAATGAAACTAAAACCATCCAAATGAGAACAAGCGGACACTATTCAGCTCTTGCAATAGTAACAGAGTCAGCCACCATCACTTGCCTTTGGCAGAGGCTCAAAGGCAGACAGAAGATTGGGAAAGCTTTATAAAACTGAAAAAAGGGGAAGGTTTCAGGTATGTTCTGATTGGAAGTTGTTGGCCTGGGAAAGCTGGAGGCAGACTACTAGAAATAAGGGGGATTTTATGTGATTGGTTTGCGGAACACACAGGCTTTCCCTGATGGGTCCAGAATTGGAAGTCCAGCAAAAACAGGGAAGTTGGCAGTCCTTGAGGATGTCCTGACTGTTCTGCTCTGGCTACAGAAGTTATGGTGTAGCTTCCGGGGGTTCTTCTGTGGTTCAGAGTTCTGTGTTCACATATAGTTTGGCCATTGCCCTGTCTCTCACACCATACTCTGAAACACACTGGGCCTCTGGTGTTCATTTCATCCTGGTCTCTTTCCTCCCCTGACGTGGCTGGACTGTAAGCTCCATAAGATCTCTAGGTACCAATGCCTAGCCCTATCAGACCCTCAATAAAAACTTGCAAATGAATGGATGAATGATAAATGACAAGATTTGAAACTGGCTTTTGCTGGAAGAAAATGAACCTTCTGGTGTAGCACATGGACATCTTTGACGGGACCTGCTGTCACCAGGAAGAAAGGACCGGAGGCTGATTCTTCCAGCTACTCTACTCTAAATACCTTAACCTGAATCCTTCCCCTTAGCTGCTCTCCGTTTTTCTGAAAGCTTCCAGGTTAGTGTGCAAAACAGTCCCAGGGACTCGCTCCTGAGTGCTCCGCTGGCGAGCGGGATAGGGTTCGTGGAAAAGCGGCAGCTACTTCTGGCATTCTGAAGGCATCTTCCACCCCAGACCTTCCAGGTTTGCGGCGTTCTCTCCACGCGGTCCTCTCCATTTCTCCCTCTAGGGCCTGGGCTGGTGAGAGCACCGAAGGAAGGGGGAAGGGATACAGTCCCCCCTCAGCTCCCATATGTGGTCTTAACTCAGGACTTACTGAGTTGGTGTAGACGGAAAACGCTCGGGGGTGTGTGCTGTGTGGAACACAGACCCAAGGAGAGAGGGGAAAGCTAGTCGCGCAAGCCCTGTCCTCAGGGCAGCCTTCCCACCTGCTGCTGGGAGGAACCGCCGGGAAGGGGCCGCAGCCGCGTGCCCGCCGACACCCCCCCCCCCGCCGCCCCACCCCTGCTCGCAGCGCGGTGCCGCCACCCGGGAGTTCCCGCGAGTGGCCCCGCGCCCAGGCCGCGCGGGGGGCCGTTCGGTTGGAGGCGGGGAGCAGCCGGGGCACCAAAATAGGAGCCGCTTGTGGGCTGGAGCTGCACTAGCAGGCACCCTCCGCCGCGCCTCTTCCAAAGATGGTCAGAGGGTCCGGAGGCGCCCCCGCCCTCGCTCGCCGCTAGCCCGTGGGCCAGCACCGCGTCCCGGAGCCGCCGCCGGAGGTAGGTGTCCCGCGGCCCCGCCGCCCGGGGCCAGCCGTAAGGGAGCCGGCGGGGCCGGGCGCGGGAGAACGAGGCCGCGCCGCCTCCCGAGCCCGCCGGCCGCAGAGGCGCGGAGACAATGGCCGCGCGGGCGCTGGGCTGGGTCGAGCGCGGGGCCGCCCGCTGTGCCCTCCCCACACCTGTGCGGCGTCCCGGGGCAGAGGGACGCGGGCACCCGGCCCGGCCGGCTGCGCGCGGCGCCCTCGAGTCGAGTCCCCGCGCCAGGCCCGGGGCGGGGCGGTCTCCCGGCGGGAACGCGGGCCCGGGGCCCAGGCTCGGGGCGCGCGGAAACCCCTGCGGCTGCGGCGGGGGAGGGGGCGCAGGGATGGCGGGGATGGCGGGGCGTGGAGGGGCCGTGGAGGGGCCGCGGCCCGGCCGCTTTCTTTTCTCTCGTTTCTCAAGCAGAAAGGTACAGGGTTTCCCTTTTCCGAGATTTCTTCTTTTTCTTTTTTTTTTTTTTTTTTAAAGATTTTATTTATTTATTTGACAGAGATCACAAGCAGGCAGAGAGGCAGACAGAGAGAGAGGAGGAAGCAGGCTCCCTGCTGAGCAGAGAGCCCGACGCGGGGCTCGATCCCAGGACCCTGGGATCATGACCTGAGCCGAAGGCAGAGGCTTTAACCCACTGAGCCACCCAGGCGCCCCGATTTCTTCTTTTTCAATTCTATTTCGATCCTCCCTTTTTTGGCAGCTCGATGCGACTTGCAAGGGAGATGGAGCTCGTGAAAAAAGGTTGCATTGGGGCCGAGCAGAGACGGCCAAAGTCCGGTCTCTAGTGGGGCGACCCCTCGGACAGTTGGTTTGCCAAGCGGGGTCCTCTCGGACAGCCAGTTCGGGTCCAATTGCGGAGACTGGGCGAATGGGGTAGCAAATCAATATTTCTAATTTAAAAGATTACTGAAAACCCCGGGGGCCTCGTTTCAGGCTCCAAGCTACCCCGAATTTAAATTGACCATCACATAAACTATGAAATAGTCTATCCACATTTTGCGTTTCTTACCTAGAATGCTAAACTTAGTCTAGGTTTGGAGTATGTACGATGCTAATCAATCATCGCAAGCCTTGGCGTCCTTAGCTTTTGATTATTTGCCGTAATCTGCAAAATTGAAAACCCGTTTACTTCATGTTTATTGCAGCCATGGCTCTAAAAGGACAAGAAGATTATATTTACCTTTTCAAGGATACAGCGCATCCAGTCGATTTTCTGGATGCATTCAGAACATTCTACTTGGATGGATTATTTACTGATATTACCCTTCAGTGTCCTTCAGGCATAATCTTCCATTGTCACCGAGCTGTTTTAGCTGCTTGCAGCAATTATTTTAAGGCAATGTTTACAGCTGATATGAAAGAAAAATTTAAAAATAAAATAAAAATCTCTGGCATCCACCATGATATTTTGGAAGGCCTTGTGAATTATGCATACACTTCCCAGATTGAAATAACTAAAAGAAACGTTCAAAGCCTCCTTGAAGCAGCAGATCTGCTACAGTTCCTTTCGGTAAAGAAAGCTTGTGAGCAGTTTTTGGTAAGGCACTTGGATATTGATAATTGTATTGGAATGCACTCCTTTGCAGAATTTCACATGTGTCCAGAACTAGAGAAGGAATCTCGAAGAATTCTCTGTTCAAGGTTTAAGGAAGTGTGGCAGCAAGAAGAATTTCTGGAAATCAGCCTTGAAAAATTTCTCTTTATATTGTCCAGAAAGAATCTCAGTGTTTGGAAAGAAGAAGCTATCATAGAGCCTGTTATTAAGTGGACTGCTCATGATGTGGAAAATCGAATTGAATGCCTGTATAATTTACTAAGCTATGTAAACATAGATATAGATCCAGTGTATTTAAAAACAGCTTTAGGTCTTCAAAGAAGCTGCCTACTAACTGAAAATAAGATACGATCTCTAATATACAATGCTCTGAATCCCCTGCATAAAGAGATTTCCCAGAGGTCCACAGCCACAATGTACATCATTGGAGGTTATTACTGGCATCCTTTATCAGAGGTTCACATATGGGATCCTCTGACAAATGTTTGGATTCAGGGAGCGGAAATACCAGACTATACTAGGGAGAGCTATGGTGTTACATGTTTGGGACCCAACATTTATGTAACTGGGGGTTATAGAACGGATAACATAGAAGCTCTTGACACAGTGTGGATCTATAACAGTGAAAGTGATGAATGGACAGAAGGTTTGCCTATGCTCAATGCCAGGTACTACCACTGTGCAGTCACCTTGGGTGGCTGCGTCTACGCTTTAGGCGGTTACAGGAAAGGGGCTCCTGCAGAAGAGGCCGAGTTCTATGATCCATTAAAAGAGAAATGGATTCCTATTGCAAACATGATTAAAGGTAAGTCCAGATTATATTTACTCTCTAATTTTCTAGATGTTTGAGGTTAGGCCAGTGGTCTAAATTCTCCTGCAGAGAACTTTAAAAAGAATGCATCACTTTGGAATGCTATCTAGGAACTATAATAGATTATACAAATAATAGTGGACAGAATGTTCCAAGTAGAAGCACAGTAGAGCAGTCCCCAACTTGTCTGAGGTTATGTGATTAGAGCATGTTCCTCAGACTAGAAAAATATCATTTATATAAGAAAACAGTATACTTCATCCCACTTACTCTACAGCCTGTTTCAAGTTTAGCTCTTGCTTCAGGTCCTTAGAATTTATATTTAAGTCAAAGGCTAAATGAAAAGAGAAAGTTGGGTGGTTTTATTAGTTCTTATTTATTTATTTATGCTCTTGAAATTGAACCCTTTTCAGTTCTGCTTTTAAATATTCAGTCTTTTCCCTCCCATTATCTGATCATCTCTCTTTTAAAAGGTCTTTCATTAAAACTTTGAAAGGTTCGGTCCCTGTAGAGTGTAACAAATTACATTCTCTAAAAAAGTAGAGACAGATAGCCCCTGCTTTTTGAGATTCAAGTCTTTCTTCCTAAGGTGAAAGATAGGGGCAGATCCCATGCCCTCCCTCCTGTGGTCCACACCACCAGGCACACTATTGGGTTTCAATGTCTGTCTGATAAACACTCTGTTTTCTGCTGTGTTCAGTACTTGATTAGCCTTGCTCTCCTTCCCTCCCACTGGCAAAAAAGTTAAACTGGAATCTTACTTAATTACATTTATTCATTTGTGCTGGGGAGTTGCACAAAAACAACTGGTAGGTTGTTTCTAAATTTGTGTCATTTTATTCCAAATGTTCCTTCCCAGGCCTTTCTGTTTCTGTTTTAATACTACTGAGGGTGTGGGAATCTGACCTGGTGTGGTCGTTGGATGACAGGCAGGAAGCCCGAGAGGCAGAACGGTCTTGTGATCAGGCACATTGCTCCTGAAGCCAAACTGCTTGAGTCCAAATCCTGACTTTCCATTTCCTTGCTAGTGTGCTCAGGCAAATTGTTTCATCTCCCCGTGCCCCAGTTTTATTGTCTGTACAATGGGGGAGACAACATTATGAAGCTCAGGGCTTTGAGAGGATTAAGTGAATTTATGCATGTGAGGTGTGTAGAACAGGGTCTGGAGCAGGGGAAGCACACAGTGTCAGGAGTTGTTGTGGGTGTTAATTGTCACTATTTGTTGTTCATTATTGTCATAATGAAGGCCCTTATAAAAAAACCACGTCAACTTTGACAGAGCAAAATTTTCTTTCATAGGAAATCATGTCTGCTCTCCTGCATGCATGAAGGTTCAGTAGTGGTTGGTAGAGGGGGACAAGGGGGGGTTAGAGCCCCCCCTGCTGCTGCCATTCCTGTTTTGGACTCTGCCTCAGCTTAACTGCCCATTCCTGGTCTCATCCCCAGGATGGTCTTCAGCGTCCTCCTGACTCCTTTCCTACTAAAGAAACAAGGAAGGTTCAAATATTGTAGCGGCTGTTGTCAACCTGGATACATTTCTGCCTCTCTTTCTTGATGACGAGATACTGGTTGCCATGGTTTCATAGTTCAGAGCATATTTTCACGAGGAGGAAAGTTGGTTACTTTATTGCGATCTTTAAACATCATATTTGAAACACACTTGCTGAAAAGAAATGCTTCCTTGGTGGGTCCACTGTTAAAGAAAGCCTTGTGTGTTCTTGCCTTCACCTTGAGTGGAATGGGAGACCCTCATATGCCGAAGTACCTCCCCCCCGCCCGCCCACACACACACCAGCTGGGTCTGAAATTCCAGTTTTAGTTACACTTTTACCTTGAAGTCTGATTCCTGGTTATATTCAATCATCCTTGGGAAGGGTAATCCTGTATCCGTTCTATCCAGCTTTGGACAGTGCTGGTTTTGAACTATAAGTTTCTCATTTTTCTGTTGCAAGGGTAACATTACTTTTCCCCGTTTGCTTCCTTTTGTAGTCATGACGTGAACGATCAGCTTCCTCTGGTAATCAGAACTTAAATTGTGTAGAGTCAAATTTCAAATTCATTTCCTTTTTTGGTTTAGGGATGTACAGAGAAGAAATAAATACTTGACTATTTAGGAGCTCCTGACTTCTTTTTTCTCCCTCATCATAGCTGCCCTGCGTATAAACTCACATTTATGCTGGAGTAGAAACGCACATTAAACTGCATCCAGTATGTGTCAACCAACAACTGTTGGTTGAAAGACTAAACTGACGTGTTCGACCAAAATGAGCCTCATCTTACTTCCTCCGAGCTTTTTTTTCTGCCGAACTCATTTCTTCCTCCCCATTTTCCTAGAGCATCAGCATTTCCCAATTTCCCGAACTTAGGACCTCACCATCAGTTTTGCTTGTTTCGGACACAGTCGGGCATCAAGGCTTATGTGTTTATCTGTCTCTCTTACCTCCATGCCCTTCCCTCCACACCCAAAAACCCTTCTAAATTGGGCCCTCAATACTTCCCACCGGGGCCAATATCTGGATGTCTGACTCTTTTTGTCCTTCTGCTTCTGTAGTCTTTCTCTTCCTCTGTTTAAAAATCTTTAAAGTCTTGCTGAATGAAGTCTTCATAGTTGGGGACCAGGATCCTTTGCAGTGTGGCTTCCAACTTACTGTGTGTCAGCTTCAATTCCCATCTGGCAACTCCAGCTGGGTCACCTGCCTTTGCATGTGCTGGCATCAAATGGGGATACGCGACATTGCCCACTGGGTCTTTGCACTTGCCTTTTCCTCTGCGTCGGAGGCTTTCTCTCACCTCTACCTGCCAAAGTCCTACCTGCTGGGACCCAGGTCAAATTCTGCCACCTCCAGCCATCATTTCCCTGCTCAAAGCAGTGTCTCCAGGCTCTGAATGTTCACAGTGGTTCCGTACCCGGTGCTCTAAATATTTGGGTAAGTGTCTCACCCTCTTTTAGAAGAGTGCAAGGGGGGCGCCTGGGTGGTTCAGTGGGTTAAAGCCTCTGCTTTCGGCTCAGGTCATGATCCCAGCGTCCTGGGATCAGCCCCACATCAGGCTCTCTGCTCAGCAGGAAGCCTCCTTCTTCTCTCTCTGCCTGCCTCTCTGCCTACTTGTGATCTCTGTCTGTCAAATAAATAAATAGAATCTTTTAAAAAAAAGAAGAAGAAGAAGAAGAGTGCAAGGGACCTTTCGTATTCAGTCTTCCATCTCTCATAGCACTTAGCACAGGACCTGACATCTACTGTCAGTAGCAACAGAAACAATAATGAATTTAGCCCAAATATTCATCATGAAACACAACGATAGATCCATCTGAAGACATGATTTTGATTAACACACAGGCGTGGGAAATGCGACTGCCTGCGTCTTACACGAAGTTATCTATGTCATTGGCGGCCACTGTGGCTACAGAGGGAGCTGCACCTACGACAAGGTCCAGAGCTACAACTCAGATATCAATGAGTGGAGCCTCATCACCTCCAGTCCACATCCAGGTAATTAAATACTGTTCCAGGGAGCACATGTTGTAATACAGTTTAGACTATGAGGGACAGCTAAAAATGGCCTGGAAAAAGAAAATGCTAGACTTACAGCAGACTACCCATGGGTGTAATTAGAAGGCTCAGAATATTCATATGTCCATCTAACAGTAATCACAGGCTATTCTGATTAGATCACATCTACAAATACTTTCCCTGATGTTTTTATGAGACACATTTTAAGCCTGGGTGGTTAAAAATGGTAGCTTCTTTTTAAAATTTTCTTCACCTAGGTTCTTTTGTTGTGTTTCTTATTCCTCTGTTGTGTGCGTTCTTTCATGTATATGCATTATATGAAACAATTCTTGTAGACAGTTAAAAAGCACTAGTCTGATACAAACGGCCAACAGACACATGAGAGAATGTTGAACATCACTTGGCATCAGGGAAATACAAATCAAAACCACAATGAGATACCCCCTCACGCCAGTCAGGAGGGTTGAAATTAACAAGTCAGAAAATGACAGATGTTGGCAAGGATGAAGAGAAAGGGGAACTGTCTTACACTGTTGGTGGGAATGTAAGCTGGTGCAGCCGGCCTGGAAAACAGTATGGAGGTTGCTCAAAAAGTTGAAAATAGAGCTACCCTATGACCCAGCAATCACACTACTGGGTATTTACCCTAAAGATACAAATGTAGTGATCCAAAGGGGCAGCTGCACCCCAATGTTTATAGCAGCAATGTCCACCATAGCCAAACTATGGAAATAGCCTAAATGTCCATTGACAGAGGAATGGATAAAGAAGATGTGGAATATATATATACACAATGAAATATTACTCAGCCATCAGAAAGGATGAATACTTACCATTTACATGGACATGGATGGAACTGGAGGGTATCGTGTTGAGCTAAATAAATCAATCAGAGGAAGACAGCCTATGGTTTCACTCAAAGTAGAATATAAGAAACAGCGCAGAGGACCACATGGGAAGGGAGGGAAAACTAAATGGGAAGTTATTGGAGAGGGAGAAAAACCATGAGAGACTCTTAACTATAGGAAACAAATGGAGTGTTGCTGGAGGGGGGATGGGGGATGGGTAAATGGGTGATGGGCATTAAGAGGGCATGTGAGGTGATGAGCACTGGGTGTTACATGCAACTGATATATTATTAGATACTACATCTGAAACTAATGATGTACTATATGTTGGCTAATTGAATTTAAATTTTAAAAAGTCACCAAACTGTCAAAAAAAAAAAAGCACTAGTCTGTCAAACAGTTGGGGGGAGTGACCATTGATTGTGTTCAACAGGAGGTGGTGTCTTCTTTTAAAGGCATGTTCTTTCTGGGTCTCGATAACTATTAAGCACCTTACTCCTGGGATGGGCAGAACCCTGTGTTAGCCTTACTTTAACCATCAGGAAGGGGACCTGTGGTCTGCCCATAAGGAATGGCCAGCCTTCTGCCTACTGTGCCTTTGTTCTTTGACTTGTCTCTTTGTGAAGAGCTCTGAGAAGTATGAGCCATAGCCTGTTACAGTTATGGCATATGTTTGAGACTTTTCATTAGGAAAGATTTATATCACCATATCACTATACTACTTTGAATCATTTTCCATATAGCATAAGGCTTCTATCTCTGTGAATCATTGGCGAGCATGGTTGAAATTCGCAAGCTTGAACCATCTGAGAGTGATAGTAACAGTTAACCTTCCTGAAGACTTTCTACACGTCAGGTACTGACTAAACACTTTACACATAATATTACCTTAATTTATGTCTATAGCCCTGTGAATAGGTATTGTTTATACCCATTTTACATATTTAGAAATGGTGGCAAGAAAGGATAAGGTCACACAGTTTGGAAGTGGTGGACCAAGGTTCAGTTCAGCAGTCTGATGGCATACTCCATGCTACAGCGACTAAGTAGCCTCCCTCTCCTTAAGGGAGTGGAGCAGGCTGTCCTGCTCTGGACCAGTGCAGCTGGATCCACCCCAGCAACAGACCTTTCATCTCACGGTTCAGAGAAAGTCCTCTGCACCTGGGCTGGAGCTCCATAGGCCACAGGCTTTGCCTAACAAGAGACTTCAGCCACAGCCCGTCCTGGCTCTGAAGACATCATGGAACAGGCTGCCTTCTTCCTCCTAGTAGCCCAGATGTATTAGCTCAGACCCCCCACCACTTTCTGTTATGACCAATGAAGTTATAATGGAAAATAATAATACCAGCTCAAATTGAGCTGTAGCTAACATTTATTTAGTTAGTATGAGCCAGGCACTAACTATTCCAGTAATTTTTTTATGTCGTAATCTGTTTAAACCTTACAGCAATCCTGTGAGCTTTGCAGGTCACTGGGGCACAGAGACACTAAATAAATTTCCCAAGATCAGCTAGCTAGTGCTTGTTAGAGGTGAAGTTCAAATCCAGGCAATCTGGCGAGGAAGCCATGTTTTTAAGAACTGCTTCTTCCCCCTGTTAACCTTAACAGTTAGACATGACTTTGACATCTTTACAAAGAAAGTCCAGTATATGAAAAGTCATATTAACAAATTAGAGCGCAGTTATTTACATTACCAATTTAATATATATTTCATATAAGGGATCCTTCAAACATCTTATAACATATTTAAGCTACATGTACCTTGTTCACTGCTTGAACGGGAGTCTGAAAGGCAATGAGATGTAAGCCAAAGCATGAAAATCCATGGCCAACTAAAAAATAAATCAGAAATAAATACTAAATTTGACTATAAATCGATGGGAACATATAATAATGTTTGTTAAGTTTTGCTTTCCATTGGACTTTTTCCTGACATAATGCAAGAAACAAAGGTAGCAAGTTGGTACCCTGCCTGGTCTGTTCTTTTTGGCTTTCAGTGCTTAAGATATTTTTAACTGGCTTGCTACCAATATTTAAAATCTAGGAGATTTCAAAGAAAAGTCATGATTTCTGGCCTTTGGAAAAATTGTAGCAACCATGGACCACATTCCCTTCTGGCAGAGATCACTGGAGCCACGTAGTGGCTGCTCACTTTTAAATGGCACCTGCATGCTCCATTTCACTAGTCTCTTCCATTCTCATCCCGTCATAGACCTGGGGGACTGTGCTCTTGCTTCTCCTCCCCCTGGCCTGCTTCATTCAACTAGTCTGTTAGCTCCTTAGCCCCTGAAGGCATTTGGAGTTGCATCCTGTGAACTGTAGCAAGGTATGCTTCTTCTTCATCATGGGAGCACCTCCCCAGGAATGTACAGTGCCAGTCTTGAGCCTTCCTTACAGATACATAGCTTAGACTACAAAGAAATCATGACTACCGTTATTTTTCAAGGGTAATACAAGTGTTATCTTTTTTTCTTGATACCTTTAAGGGTGGTACTTTTGGATAGTTAAAAACCAAGGGACTCTAATTTCATTAAATGCAAGGTAATATTTATTGAGACCTTACCTTGGGAAAGATACCATTCTCGTTATTCTGTAAGACACAAAGATGATTAAGGGCTTGTCTCTACTGCTACAGGAACCCAGAATCTAGTAGCAAATATACATACATAACAGGAATACAAGGCAGGTATACAAGTAAGTGCTCTTGAAATTAAGGGTAGAAAGAGCTTGAGTCTAATTTAAGGGAAATCTGGAAATCTTAGAATTCCAGGAGTATGTTGTTATGAGTTAGGCCTTAAAGAATGGCTATAATTAAGGTATTTTTTGAAGAAGTGTTTTCTGGCAGAAGGGAGCCAGTGGTGGGAAGCAGGAAGGCAAGTTCCAGGTTTATTTGGGGACTCGGGAGTGGATGTGTATGATGAGATGTGAGAGGGTAGAATGAGAGATTGGATGGGAGAGTTCGGTTGAAGAGCATTTCCCAGAGGGCTTCCAATGGCAGTCAGGAGAAGTTTAAAAATGGAGAACTACTAAAGCTCTTGAGTCTTTTAGAATAGATTAGGAGAAAGACAGCAGGGAAATCTGTTAAAATTGTCATAATACACCAGGTGAGATATGCTGAAAGCCTGAAAGTGGTAGGAGGTGAAAACGGGTAGATGTGAGAAATGTTACGCATTCAACATGAGAGAGTTGAGAGCCGAGTTGGAGCTCAGTTTTATAGTTAACTATGGAGGACTGGTTGGATCACCCACGAGAGCTGTCCATCAGGGATTGGGAAGTACGGGTCTGCAGCTCAGGAGGAAGAGTGGGGCCAAATTTAGAGATCAAGGTGTCCTTTGCTTGGAGGCTATCTATGACTGTGGGTGTAGAGATGGTTGAGGTGCATTGGGAGGGTAGGACTCAGAGTACAGCTATGCACAGTCTTGGGAAACGGCACTGTTTAAGGGATGAGCTGGGAAGGAAGAGTGTGGGAAGACCAGGGAAGAAGCAGAAAGTAGTAAAGGGATAAAGCCTATGGAGAGCTGCATCAAGTGGGAAGAGAGTTCTCTCCTGGCTCTGCCATTTATTCACATGGCTAGTCGTGGGCAGCGGCTTAAGCTCTTGGGTCTTACTTTCTAGTAAAGAAGTTAGATTAGATAAGCTTTACAGGTCTTTTCAATGTGAATAATCTTAGGAAAAAAGTCTAAATCATTTCAGTGGATATTGAATATCTGAAAATATTGTGGTTGTCTGTGAATCCCTGCATGGCTTTCTTCATATCACTCATGCAACCCTGAATACAGACTAGTGTGTGTTTATAGTGAATATTTATGTGTAAACTTCTTGAGCCATGACAGATGGTGCCATTCTTGTACTTAGTTTGAAATTGTTCATTCCTTCGTTTGCCCAACAAAGGTTTGCTGAGTATTTCCCGAATGTGATGTGTAGTGCTAGGAGCTCAATAAACAAGGCACAGTCCTTTGGGCTCAATAGCTTTGTAGAGTGACCAACAGGAAAAAAGCAGTTACACCTGTGGAAGAAGAAGTTTCCATCAACAATAACAGAAGGTTATGTTGATTTGGGTAACAGGAAAAAAACTATCAGGAAACACCTTATTTTTTTTTTCTGTTCTTTAAAGTTTATTTATTTGAGTAATCTCCATACGGAACATGGGGCTTGAACTCACAACACTAAGAGTTGCATGCTCTTCCAACTGAGCCAACCAGGTGCCCCAGGAATCACCTTATTTTAAACATTTTTCCTGCTATAGGAAGATCAAGATATTTTTCTTAAGAACCACAAATTGAGGATTTTTTGCTAAACTTTGAAATTTAAGAAAAGCCTAGTGAACTTGTTGAATCACACCAACTGATAAAATTTCTGAATTATTAATTTTCACAACCATTTAATAGAATCACTCATATAATTTACATAAACAATGTTTCACAAGTACCAAAACAAATTCTACAAAACTTCTGCATGTATAGTAACTGGAAACCCGGGTAAAATAAATGGGGCTTTACAAGGGTAGGAGAATTCTTGTTTTCCTCGCTGTCAGATACTTTGAGAACAACCAGTATGTGGACTCATCTTCTGAGATTTTTCCTTAGCCTTTGAAACCTAGATAGCAAGAACTTTACTGATAAGAATGTGCTTGCCTTCTTAAAGGGGAAATCACATTTTTTATTATACATTGTCTCTTTCTGAAGGGGGGCTTATAAGCTTTGTTTTTTCCCCCACAGAATAATGGGAGTGCACATTTGGGTGCAGAGGGTACAAGTTCCAATTCATTCATTGATCCAACAAACTTTAATGAGTCCTTACAAGGTTCCAGACACTTGCCATTCCCCAACAGGGATGGAATAGTGGGAAGGATGCAGGTCCTACACTGTCGGAGGGGAGATGGACAGTCACCAAGAAACGTCAGACAGTGAAAAGTGTTGTGGAGAATATGAAAGAGGGTGAGGTGGAGGGGATGCCTGCCTGGCCACGTCAGGCTGGGTGGTTAGGGGAGGGCGCTCTGAGGAGATGACCGTAAGATGAGACCTGGATGACAAGAAGGGGGCGGTTGTGTCAAGTGCTGGGAGCAGAAGTTTCTAGGCAGGAGGAAGCCCTCAGCAATAGCAAGCTGAGTCTTCATTTATTTGCCATAATGTTTGGGCCCCTGACAAGTCCTGCTCCTTCTCCCGGCCTGCAGCTAGGGGTGTTTAAGTGTAATCCTATGGTTGGTATTCCTGGAGAATGAACTCACAGGTTAGTCATGGTGCTGGAAATGGGGGCAAGGAAGAAGCACAGCTGGGACCAGGGTGAGGCAAGAGCCATGCCAGAGGCACAGAGTCCGAGTCCATCTCAGAGAATGAGAGCAGCAGCCTTGCATTTGGTACCTCAGACGCCTCGCCTGCCTCGCCTGCGTCACCTGAGGGACAGTGCTGGGAAGGGAGAGGAAGTGAGGTTCCAGAAGAGCTGGGTGCCTTGATTGCCTGTGGGAGGCAGGGGGCGGAGGGAGAGGGATAAATAATATGGGAAAAATTAAAACAGCCCAGAAGGCTGACCCACCTCCTCCCAACTCCAGAGGCAGACTCCCAGCCTGGGATCCAGACCCCACACAGCAGCTGTCTGCCTTTGAGCTGCTTTTGGTCTCTTAGGATCATAGACTCTAGATCCCCACTAATCTGGTTTTGTCTTTTTTGAGCAGCAGTGTGAGAGAGGCAAGCCAGGTCCTCCATCCTGCCCCCGGCGCTGCAGACGCTACAGAGTGCCTGCCCCTGGTTGTAGGGGGTGGCCACTAAGACCTGAAGGAGCCTACACCAGTTCCCTCAGACGTCTTCACGTCAGAATGTCAGGGGGTCTCCACAACTTGTACCCAGAGTGTAGAATAAAAGGTGTCTGTGCTGGGTAGAGGTCTGAGGAGGACTTCCTCCCTGGCACCCTGTAAAGCCAGAGGAGGGACCACCTGAGAGAGAATGGCAGGGCGAGGCAGTCTGAATCGGGTGATAGGGGATGGATTTTAAGGCTCAGTGTTGTGGTAGAGGAATCAGAATGTCAAGACGACTCGATTTTTGTATGCTGCATTGTAAGGGATTCTTACATCACCAGCCTAAGGGATCTCTGTTTGTTATCCTAATAAAATTTTGCTTTTTCTCTTTTTAATAGAATATGGATTGTGTTCAGTTCCATTTGAAAATAAGCTCTATCTAGTTGGCGGACAGACTACAATCACGGAATGCTATGACCCTGAACAAAATGAATGGAGAGAAATAGCTCCCATGATGGAAAGGAGGATGGAGTGTGGTGCCGTCATCATGAATGGATGTATTTATGTCACTGGGGGATATTCCTACTCGAAAGGAACGTATCTTCAGAGCATTGAGAAATATGATCCAGATCTTAATAAGTGGGAAATAGTGGGCAATCTTCCAAGTGCCATGCGGTCCCATGGATGTGTTTGTGTGTATAATGTCTGATTGAATCCATAGAAGTGGACCCAGTAATCACTGTTTTAGGGTGTAATAAAAGAGACAGAGAAAGACAGAATTTGGGATTTGGAGTCCCTTACTTATCGTTGTGGCCTGACACATAATGGGTGAATTCCCATGTCTAACCCCAACTCTTCACCTTAACGCAGTGATTAATGGAAAAATCCTATGTGTATTTACATTTGAATCAGTAGGGTTAACACCCTAATCTCTGCTTTTCAAGGTAATATGGAATTTTGGACACTTGGCAAAAAGTGAAAAACCTTTGTAGTGAATTATTCTCCTGGTAGCATCAACACTGGGTGCAGGTCAGAATCATTCTTTGGAATGAAATGTCTCTTCTGACCCTGTAATGTACTAGTGTATATTAAGGTTCCATTTAGCTAGCAAGGAATTTGAAATTTTAAGGAGGGACTCTTCTCTACCTCTACAAAATCAACACTTTAAAACAGCATTTTTCCATAGTTAGATGTGTTTAGAATGTGGACTTATTTTAAGTCTTTTTTTCTTTGTAGTGTGTATAATTTATTGTTCTTTATTTGCTGACTGCCTGAGGTATACAAGATACTGTGCAAAAGATTATTACTGTTCAGAGTTTACAAACTAAATTTTAAAGAATAGCAAATCTGAACATTTGCAGAGAAAATAGTTAAATATTTGCTAATGCTAAGAGCTATTTTTAATTTTCCGCCTTGATGTAAATTGCTAGTTTAGGTGTCTTTAGTTCAAGCATGTTAGAAAAATCCTCTTTATTCATAAGTGTAGATACATTACTGCATACAAAATTGACTTTTAGAGCCAGAAGGCATGTAGAACAGTTGTGATGTAATAGAAAATACATTGATGAGAAGAAATTTGCATTCATTTCCCAGCTGTGCCACTAACTAGATTTTTTTGTGACTTGAATTGAGTCACAGTCACTTAACCTCTCCCTGATTAGAGCTTCATGACCCATGGACTTTGGGCCACAGATGTGCCTACATGTGGGTTCCCATAACCCCTGGGGCAGCTAGAGGTAGCCTGGGTGGCTGGAGCTTCTGAGCAGAAACACCTTTGTCCACTTTCCCCAGTGTGCCTGCAGTATTACTTTCTGTGTGTGCCAAAACTTGATAAAAGTTGGGAAGCACTGCTTAAGTTAGCTGAAGTTTTAGTGATCTGATAGACCATCTCTCCACACTCTTCATTTTCTTAAAGACACAGTAATTATTTTTTAACTTAAAACATGAAAGTTGAAAACTACCTAATTCTTCTGATTTTTTTTTTTTTTTTTTTAAGAAAGGGACTGTTCAATGCATTCATTTCAGGTGGCATTTTAAATAGATGCAACCTTTTGGGAATGCAATATGGTACCGCGTAGAAGGAGCCCAAAAAAGGGCCATATCTCTACCCCATAAATTCTACTCCTAGATTTGTAACATAAAGAATAATATAAAAACAAAACAAAGGGAAATGCATGAGGATGTTTATGTCTGCATTATTTATAATAGCAAAAAAAAATTGAAAATAGTCTATGTGTCAAAGAAGAAAGCGGACTGATAAAATAATGAAGTATCATACTGCCATTAAAATAATTATTTGGAAGACTGTAAAAACATGGTTGTGTCTGTGATTCGGTAAGTCAAATAAGCACCATAGAAAAGAGTATGCGTACTATGATTGTGACTCCGTAAAATCTTTTTGCATGTGGAAGGTAATAAGCAAAACAAATCCTTTGTGTTAGTGTAGGGGGATGTGGAATGATTTTTAATTTATTTAAATGGTTTTCTTTAATATTTGTGTTTTCAATAAAAATAAGTAAATCACTGAATATGTGGTAAAACTGCTTGAATTTGGCCTGAGTCAAAGGACAGAGTTAGTGAAACCGTTGATTATAGACGATTTCAATCTATAATTGGATTATAGACCCTTTTATTGCTTTTAAGGACACATAGCAATTAATGCTGGGCCAGTCATGTGATGTCCAGTAGTGTTTTAGAGATCTGTTTTATGGAATAGATGAAAAGAGTTGCAATCACCTTCCTCTGCTTTTAGCTTACCTAGGTCCTATAGAATCCTGACTGGAGTCCAGCCTCTGGGAATTCTTCCCTATGGCTCAGGCCCAGTAAAACTCCCATTGTCACATTTTAAGGATTTATCATTATATATGTGAAGTATATACAATTTTGAGTTCATGGATCATATCTTTTTAGTTTTTTTCAAGTCCTAGCATTTCATTTGTCTCTCCAGTGTACTTTTTAAAGAAAGGTGATGGTATTGGTTATTTTTACAAAAAAGCATTCCTCAGTTTGCGGCCTGAGGTATTTAATTTATTGTGCCTATTTTCTGTAAAATTCTGTTCTTGCTATTGCTCTGTACACACAAGAAAGTGTTAGGGAAGGGAAGGTAAACACTTCTATCAGCATTATCCCAAGTTCCAAATCATTGTAGTATGAGTGAAAAATATTTTACTATAATTAAATGCAAAGCATGGCTTTGGAAGGGCCAGCACTATTTTGCAAAATAATTAAAACTGTGGAGATGATTTTAAGTATGACTGAATTAAGAGAACTCTAAGTATCCAAATTTTAAAGTTACTGTTTCTCAAGGTGCCTGGGGGTGAGGGGGAGCTCAGTCAGTTAAGCATCTGACTCCTGAGTTCTGCTCAGGTCAGGATCTGAGATGTGAGATGGAGACCTGTGTGGGGCTCCACGCTGGTTGTGCGGCCTGCTTACGATTCTCTCTCTCTCCCTCTCCCTCTGTTCCTCACCCCCACCCACCTCTTTAAATAAATAAATAAACAAGTTAGCAGTTTCTCACAAGTCATATTTTTAGTTTTGAGCTGCAACTGAAATAGGGTCAGCATCTGGAGAACTGGCTTAAGGTAGTACGTTAGCCTCCGTTTTCACATTCATGTAAATATATGCTTGTGTTAAAGACTGAATGTTTGTGTCCCGCCAAATGCCTAGGCTGAAGCCCTTATCCCCAGTGTGACTGTAGAGGTAGGAAGTACCTCTTCTGGAAGCAATTCAGCATGTAAGGGTACGGCGCTGATCAGACAGGCTTAGCGTCCTTGTAAAAGACACCAGAGAGCTTTCTCTCTCCCTGCCGGTGTGACACCACGGTGAGAAAGCAGCATCCGCAGGCCGGAAGGAGAGCTCTTACCAGAACTGGGTCTCGTCTCGGACTTCCAGCCTCCAGAACTGTCAGCAAACTTTCTGTTGTTTGAGTCGCCCAGTCTGTGATGTTTGGTTGTGGAAGCTGAGCTGCCTCACACAGCCCACACAAGCAGTAGTGCTTTACGTGCTGTGGTGTGGGAGCCGAAGCAGCCAGGTGTAGACAGTCTGTTCCCTAGACAACCCCGGCCTTTCCCACCCCTCCCACACAAAGTGACCAGAAACACCTGTTTTATTAGTCTGAAAATGTTTGAAACTCTATAAAGACAGCTTCATTTTTCTTAGGTGCTAGTAGACGTAGCTAGCTAGGGGTTTCTGTCTGCCTAGTTCTTGCCAAGACTGTCTACTGATGCCCTAACTACCGCCCCCTACAGGGACACCTATGCATTTTGAAATCGTGAGTCATAAACTGTTAACTCTTATTTTATTTTATATTATTTGTTTTTTTTTTTTAAAGATTTTATTTATTTGATTTGATTTATTTTTAGAGAGCACAAGCAGGGAGTGGGGGAGGGTGAGGGAGAGGAGAGAGAAAATCTCAAACAGGCTCCACGCTCAGTGCAGAGCCCAGCGAGGGGCTTGATCTCAGGACCAGGAGATCACAAGAGTGGGAGGCTTAACTGACAGTCACCCGGGTGCCGCCCCAGCTTTCTTTTCTTTTAAGATTTTATTTATTTATTTGACAGACAGAGATCACAAGTAGGCAGAGAGGCAGGCAGAGAGAGAAAGCAGGTCCCTGCTGAGCAGAGAGCCCGATGTGGGGCTCAATCCCAGGACTCTGGGATCACTACCTGAGCTGAAGGCAGAGGCTTAACCACTGAGCCACTCAGGTGCCCCCGCCTTAGCTTTCTGATTTAAGATGTAATATTCTCTTTGGGGCTTCACTGGAGTGGTATTGAGCGACTTGCTCAAACCATCAGTGAATATTCTATATTCCAATAAGCCACAATTTAGGGTGTTCTCTGCTGGCTTAGGAAGAATCAATGTAAATTGTGTTCTGTTGTATACATAAGATTACCAATATTTCAACTTTTACCTTTGAAATTCAAACCATACCACAAGCTCTTACTTCTGTGTACCTGCAAGTGCCTCTCTTACACAGGTTCTCATAGGGGAATGTGAAATGCCAGAGCTGTGGACTTCAGCTTGATAGGGAGAGATGGAGCCAGTTGTTCCCTAGCACACCTTGCCTCCCAAAAAACCCACATGCCTTACCACTTTTGCTCACCAACGTAAGACTGGGCTCATGGAATCTGGGAACATTCTTAACAATGCCTGCCTGACACCGAAACTTGTTAACTACATCTTTCCGTATACATGCAGATGGAGACACAAGGATGGCACTTGGGTTTCCCAGATACATACTTCTGCAGCCCTCTTCTACCCTTTAGCTCTTTCTCCTCCCACCTTCCTCATTAAGGAAATGAGACAAGCCTTCTCCCGGACAAGGGAGTATGGGACCTTGAGCATAGGCAGGCAGGGAGATAAGAGCTTCACTGGTTTCTGTATGATTTCTTAAACCTTTTTGTAAACTGTCAAATAGGATACAAATACAGAAAGCCACATGAAACAAATGAACAGCTTAATGAGTTATAAAAAGGCGAACCCTCTTGTAACTGGCATCCGTCAGGACAGAGGACCGGCCAACCACTCCAGGGGCACATCCCAAACACAGCCTCCCACCCCTGCGAATAACCTCTGTTCTTACCGTGGTGATTATTTTCTTTCTTCCACTAGTATTAGCACCTGGATTTTTAGTTTCCTGTGGCTGTTATTAAATAACTGTCGGGGGGCGCCTGGGTGGCTCAGTCAGTTAAGCGTCTGCCTTTGGCTTAGGTCATGATCCCAGGGTCCTGGATCAAGCCCTGTGTTGGGCTCCCTGCTTGGGGGGAGACTACTTCTCCCTCTCCCTCTGCCTGCCACTCCCACTGCTGTGTTCCTCTGTCGAATAAATAAATAAATAAATAAATACAATCTTAAAAAAAAAGGCACAGTTGCAATTGTCTCCTTTTGATGTTAGCAACCACAGACACTGTGATGAGGAAACCGCTATTTGGAGTTGCTGCTAGGCATTTCTTGGTATGACAACCCTGCTTACACCCAAAGTCTGGATATTTGTTTCTGGAATTTTATTTTTTTATTGAGGTATAATTGACATACAGTATCCTATTAGTTTCAGGTGTATATCATAGATGATTTCATATTTTTATACATCAGGAAATGATCCTACAAGAAATCTGGTCACCATCTGTCGCTCTATAAAGTGATATACAGTATTATTATGTTCCCTATACTGTACCGTACATGCCAGAGTTTGGATATTTCGATGAAGACCTGAGCTGAGGATCCCCATCCAGGTTCCTGCTTTGCTTTCTCTTGGGTACTTTTTAAAATAAACATGTAGAGTGGAGCCTGGAAAAAGTTAGTGGCTTCTGCCCCAACCACCTTATAAGTAATAAGTGCTTGCTACCCTGCTCTCTAGCTCCTGCTTGCTCCTGACCTGGGACAGAAAACTGCCTTTGCCCTGGCTTTTTGTGTGCCCCCTACTCCCCCAATTCTTGGTTTCTGGCATTTGTAATAAATCATGTGACCTTTCTTCCTTCATGTGAGAGTATGGAAACTATGGCTTCATCAAAATGACCCTGGGGTTTTCACTTCCCCAAAGTGGGAGCTTTGATGCTGAGGAAGCTACCTGCTGATCCCTGTGTGGATGGCTTATGCCTTCTCCTTCAGCAGGACATAATCTGCATATTCTTGATTTAATACACCAGCTAAGGGCCCCCCTAACACAGATACACAATACCTAGATCTTTGATTCCTTAGAGTCTGCCAAATGGTGATGTCCAGTGCTATAATCTTTTCTACATTTACTAGTTTTCTTACCCAGAGGTACAGGAAAAGTAGGATAAATGCTTGATTCTTACCTTTATGTACCAGTTTGCTAAATAAACAGCATCCTTCAAAGGTGATTTATTAGATTTGGTTTCTTTAATCATTATGAACTTGTGGATTTAAACCTACTTGTCACTTTTCATTTTATTGTGATTACTCTTATTGAAGCTTGATTTATTCCATTCTTAAGCTGGTAGAAGGATCTACAGATTGTTTTCCAGTTCCTTTTGGCTGAGTCCCAATAGTTTTCCATAGTTTCTTTGCTGATTGGTAGGACAGCATACTCCTCGCTCATCTTGTATCTCTCTTCCCTCAAACCCGGAATCTGAGATTTCTCCAAGCATTCCTGGTTTCTTTTACTTAGAAATGGTATTTTAAGAAATGATATTTCACTCAAAGCTTGGGTGCTAGCAATGTTTACTGCCACTAGATTGTTCATTGTTTCTAGGTCTAAAGTTAAAATACATAACAACAATAACACAAAAGACAGGAGGGGGTAATTAGAGTTAAAATTTTGTAAGGTCTTTGCATTGTCAGGGAAGTGCTAAAAGCACTCTAGGGTGTTTACCCAACCTCTTCTATCCTAACATCTGTAGACCCCTTTTGTCACAGGAAGTGTCTGGTTCTCAGAGTCACCTGGGATACTAGAATTAGAATATCACACTATAGATCATTTGCTTTCTGCCACATCTTACACACACACACATACACACACTACTCAGAATAACAGTACTAATGTGCAGATGAGTATGCATTTTTCAGTAATTTGGGGCTGATTCCAAATTCCAAACAGAAAGTAGATGTAGAGGTAAGGTTGAAACTAGCTCGCTACCACCTGAGACTTGGGGTTTTAGTTAGACAGAAGGAAGGGATGGTAAGGAATTCCAGCCAGGAAGTCTAAACATAAGTAAAAAGTAAGAACATTTTAGAGGATCTTATTCTTCACAATTAAAAAAAAAATTTTTTAAAGCAATATCTATACCCAACATGGGGACTTGAACTTGTAACTCCAAGATCAAGAGCCACATGCTCTACTGACTAAGCCAACCAGCACCCCCAAGTTCCTCATAATTTTTGAAGGTCTTTGAAGCAGTCTTTGTTAGACCTTCCTTCCGCTTTTCCATCCTCCGATTTCTAACAGAAGGCATGTATGCTTGGGGACTTAACCGAGAGCTTATGGAAGGACTCTTCCAGATATCAATTCTCCCTTGTCAACACGTTAGGAAGTCTAATGAACGCAAAAGACATGTAAAATTATTTTCAACTGTTTTTAAGAAAAATAAAGAGACCCAAAGTTATTGGCTGAAAAATTTATCTATTCTATTTACCTCTGCTCTTAAAAGAAGTGAGGAAGGCAAGTGAAGGAGTTCTTGGCCTTTGTCTCCTTGAACAAGAAAAGCTTCTCTAAAGAGAAGGTCTGGGTCAGGAATTGCACAGTTGAGAAGCCCCACGTAGCCAAACATCCATGCAGCCACACCCAAATCACAGCACACACCTGGTAATGAAATTATTGGCAAGTTTAAACTAAAACTGCACCTAATATAAACTACTGTTAATCTCTTGGCTCGACAAAACTTCAGTCTTCAGGTGCATTTTGTGGCTTTGTGTTTCCTTTTAGAGTTTTTCATCTTGTATACCTGTAATATTTTGAACAGCTCCTCTAACTGGGCATTCCTCCATAGTGACATTCACCTTCTGAGAACCTCTGTGTCTTTATACTACAAGTTACAAATAAAGATGTTCTTGGCCATTGCAGTAGATGAGCTGAGGCTTTGAACTGTTTTTTTTGTTTGTTTGTTTGTTTTTTTTTTTTCCCAGTGAGGAAGCTCAGGTTTTATGAGAAAATATAACAAAACATCTGTGGGAGTAGCTCAGCATCCTGTCTCATAAATCCAGGATTAGAAACTTTCTCATCAGGCTCTTATCTTTTCTTCCCCTTTCCCTGTCTATAAAAACCAAACATTTAGAAGAGTTTAAGATGAGGGTAAGGAGAGCCACCAACCCAGTTCTCCAGTGATACATTAAGAGGGCAATCAAGAAAAATGTACCAAAATTACAAATGCAAAATCCTTTTGAATGAGCAGAGAACTTTATTAGCGTGGGATCACTTCTCATCTCCTATGGGTCCTTCCAGGCAGAAGCAGCTCTGCTAGTTTAATATCCTTGGCTTCTCTTGCTTCTCCCCAGGGAAGGAGGGATGGCTTTCCTAATTATTAAATGTATCAAGAATAAACTGGGAAGATTCGCCTCAGCCTCTCTTCTTCCTAAAACCTGCATGGGTAGGCCTATAGTTGATCAACATTGCCGTGATTAAATGGAAAGAGATTGAGAATTAGGAAGCCCCTTTATCTGCAAATATAACATCAGTTTTTATCAGTAATAAAGGTTATCTTTTGATTACCTATTTGCTTAATTCTTTGTCTTATTCCCCCATTGGCTCAAAAGTTGGGTGAGGATGAGGGAAGTTATTAATTGCTCTAAGACCCAAGCACACATCCAAGAATAATCCTATAAATACATTTATATATGCATGAAATGACACATAGATGAAATTATTCATTGCAACGCTGTTTATAACAGCAAAAGACTGAAAGCAATCTGAAAGTCCATGTGGAATTACTGAAATAAATTAAGACAATGTTGCACAGGGCGCCTGGGTGGCTCAGTTGGTTGAGCGACCGCCTTCAGCTCAGGTCATGATCCTGGAGTCCTGGGATCGAGTCCCACATCGGGCTCCCACCTCCATGGGGAGTCTGGTTCTCCCTCTGACTTTCTCCCCTCTCTTGCTCTCTCTCTCTCAAGTAAGTAAATAAATAATCTTAAAAAAAAAAAAAAAAGACAATATTCACAATGGAGTACTATAGAGCCATAAAACTTGAGGAATCTCCAAAGAGAGATTAAGGAAAACACAGACACACACACATATACAACACAAAAACAAGGTACAGAACTGTGAATATAGGATACTATCAGCTGTATAAGAAAAGGAAAAAGGCATAAATATTTGCTAGTGCATTCATAGAACGTTTCAAGAAGGAAATACAAGAAAGTAATGAATTTATTTAGTTATTTTTTGCCTCAGGGGAAAGAAACATGGTAGCTAGGTGCATTTTATATTTGTTGCTCCTTAAAGTCACGAAATAATGGCTGACTGAAAATTCAAAGCAGAAATCATATGTCTCAAAGTCTTATTAAGTAGGTACACCTCTTTGAAATTGAATTTGTTAGTAGATGGGTTATCAATCAGTCATTTACTAGATCAAAATGCATTCACACTTATTTAGTCACATAAATTAAGGTGATTGTTAAAATTTGACTTACAAAAAGACTTAGTTTGCATTTGAATAAATCTGCATATAATTGAGTACCTACATGAGATTTTCAAATAAATAGAGTAAAAACATAGGTACGTGAATAGTTACACTATATGGCAAGTTTCATCATGAAAAGTTATCTGCTTAGTTTCACGTATTCAGAAACTTTACATTGAGAGCCTCCTCTGTGCCCCATCCTGCTCTAAACTCAGAAAAGAGTAGAGCAAGACACTGTCCCCTTCTTTTCCTTCTTTTTAAAAAAATTCTATTTATTTGAGAAAGAGAACAGGAGTGGGGCAGCCAGAGGAGGTGCGGAGAGCAGAGGGAGAAGAAGAAGCAGGTTCCCCTCCTCAGGGAGGGAGCAGGGAGCCAGACTTCAGGGCTCAATCCCAGGACGCTGGGATCATGATCTGAGCTTAAGGCAGACACACTTAACCAACTGAGCCACCCAGGCGCCCCTGTCCCTGTTCTTAGTAGAGTTTCCCCTAACAGGGTACACAGACAAGAAACAAAAACGAGGGTGAGCCTGGTGGGGGGTATTATGGAGGGCATGTATTGCATGGAGCACGGGGTGTGGTGCATAAACAATGAATTTTGGAACACTGAAAAGAAATAAAATGGAAAAAAAAGTGATAGTGCTAGAATTGAATTTATAAATACAGAGATCAGGGGTGCTTGTGTGGCTCAGTCAGTGAATTGGCTGCCTTCAGCTCAGGTCATGATCTCAGGCTCCCTGCTCAGTGGAGAGACTGCTTCTCTCTCTCTCCCTCTGCCTGCTGCTCTGCCTACTTGTGCTCTCTCTATCTCTCTGTCAAATAAATAAATAAAATCTTTTTAAAAAGTAAATTAAAAAAAAAAGTAAATAAATACAGAGAGCAAACTGGTGTTTGCCAGTGGGAAGGAGGCATAAAGGGATCCCTGGTGCACTGTTGGTCGGACTGTAAACTGGTATAGCCACTGTGGAAAACAGTATGGGAGGTCCTCAAAATAAATAAATAGAACTATGATATGATCCAGCAATCCCACTTCAAATCCCAAAGGAAATGAAAACACTATGTCAAAGACACATCAGCACCCCAATGTTCATAGCAGCATTATTTACAATAGCCAAGACATAGAAACAACCTAAGTGTCCATCAGAGATGAATGGATAAAGAAAATGTGGTATACATATTATTTGGACATAAAAAAGAGGGACATTCTGCTATTTGCAAAACATGGTTAGACCTTGAGGACATTATATTAAGAGAAACAAGTCAAAGAAAAACAAATACTGTGTGATCTCACTTATATGTAGAATCTAAAAAACAATCAGACAACCCCCCCCCACCAAAAACCTCAAATTCAGAGAAAAAGAGATCAGATATGTGGTTACCCTGAGGCAAGGGATAGGAGTGGGTGGATGGTTGGATGAAGATGATCAAAAGGTACAAATTTGCAGTTGTAAGATAAGTAGGTACTAAGGATGTAATCTACAACATGATGACTATTGTTAACACTGCTGTGTGATACGGAGGAAAGTTGCTAAGAGTAGATTGTAAGAGTTCTTACCACAAGGGAAAAAATGTTTTACTTTTCTTTTGTATCTGTATGAGATGATGAGTGTGTTAATTAAACTTAAGTGGTTATCATTTCATGATATACATAAGTCAAATCATGATGTTGACTACCTTAGACTTATACATACAGTACTGTATGTCAATTATGTCTCAATAAAACAGGAAAAAAAGATCAGGTGATGATCAATGTTCTGTTAAAAAATGAGGATAAAGTAGATGGAGTGGAGTCATTGTGAGGGAGTACTGTTTATATAGGGTGATTAGCAAAGGCCTCTGATAAGATGACATTTGTGCTGAAGTCTGAAGGAAGACCAGAACCCTAGAAACAGCAAGTGCAAAGGCCCTGAGACCCCTGTACTGCGAGATCTTCCGTATATTTGTTCCAAAAGGATTTATTGTAGGCTTAGTTAATTCTTTCAGAATATTTTACATATACAGAATTGAGAAACAATTATATTAATAAAACATATACTCATTAAGCAATCAATTCATAAGAAATACAGAGGGTGAATTTTCATGAGAAAAATTCATTTTGTAAATTAATCTGCAGTTTAGGATTTTACAAAGTCTATAGGCTGACTCACATGTCTACACTTAATCTTCCACAACGATACTCCTAAAGTCCTAAAATTATTAATTAAATTCTCTATATTTCTGTCAGTGGCCCTTTTTAGTGCTCTGACTCTAAGAACTAGAACAAACCTCTTTATATCTTCTGTGAGTCTCCCAAAGTTTACTTTATCCAGAGACAAGAGAGGAAGAATCCTTCAAGTTGGTAACTTTCAGCTCTGTTTTTAGAGTAAACATAACCGTTTAATGAAAACAGACAATGTGCATGCTCTGAGTGTTATTTTAAGGGCATCAACAGAGGAGGGAGGGATAGGGGGAAACCAGAAGAGATCAAAAGGTTATTAAACAACACAGAATTAATAATAATAAGCTTTTGAAAAAGTTTCAAGCCAGTGTATCCTGTTTTTTTCCTGTCTACCTTCAATAAAGAAATGGTCATTAGAGTGAAGATAAATATAACTAGACTCCAAGCTTTCCTGAAGCAGAAGGCAGAGCCTGTTTTGTTTACTTTTATATCTTCGGGAGCAAGCCCCTGGTAGGCTCACTATGTATACCTGTGGAATTAATAATTTATATTCAACTGAGCAGTAGCAACCATGATTTTTCTATACTTCCTGGCTCAAGCTTATATATGGGTTTCTTATTGTTTTTCCAAGGTCTGCCCACAAAAAAACAAAACAAAACAAAAAACAAAACAAAAACCCAAGAAGATGAAATGGAGAATTTCAGGTCTGGCCCCATAGTCACCGAAAATGAGAGAGTGCCTGACTGTAGGCGTCCCAAGAATTTCAAGGCCCAGAACATGGAAGTTAGGCCCAGATGGCTTAGCTCACTGAGCCTCAGAATGATGACCTTACGGGGTGGTGGTCTAAGCTGTTTCTGGGACTATAGAAGGCAGAGAGTCTGTCATTGTATGTTCCTTTGACTTAGGGGATAACCTGTTGTGCAGAATTGCCAAAAGATGCAAACTTTGGGTATACTCTGAGAAACACAAGGGAGGTGATGGGAAGCCACATTCACCCACCTGCATCTGTATCTCATTTTTATCCTTTGCTCTGCTTTTAGCTCGTTCAGAACTAACTCAAAGTAATATAAACTTGAATTCAAGTCAAGTCTTTATTCTCTCCATTCCCCAAACCAGACCAAATCCCATGGTTGAGTTTTCTAGCTCTGTGTTTACAGTGAACATATTTAATAAAAGATGACAGTTTGTGCACAGTAAGTATTATTTTTAGAGCAGCTAGAAGTTTATGCTGCAGTCTTCAAAGAGGTGTCTTTCTAGTAAGGGAGACAAAAAGTATAAAAACCATTCCCATCAAAGCAATATCAATGAGGAATTTGAGAAACAAGACAGAGGATCATAGGGGAAGGGAGGGAAAAATGGAACAAGATGAAACCAGAGAGGGAGACAAACCATAAGGGATTAGTAATCTCAGGAAACAAACTGAGGGGGGGATGGTGGGGAGGAATAGGGTGGCTGGTAGATGGACATTGGGGAGTGTATGTGCTATGGTGAGTGCTATGAATTGTGTAAGACTGATGAATCACAGACCTGTATCCCTGAAACAAAAAATATATTATATGTTAATTTTTGTTTTAAGCAATACAAAAATAAAGCAATACTAAAGCTATGGGGTTTAAGACCTATAATGAACCACAGGACATTTACTCAACTTTATGTAATAGTATGAAAATCTGTCATTTCAAAGTACTTGTATTTTTTATAGAATTTTGAAATATAGTAAAAGACTATCCAGTATGAAATTATTTAATCTATTTAAACTAGATTTTCTGTGTAAATCTACCATACTACCATACACTTCTACCCCAGCTCAAGTATTTCTTTGGGGTTGGGAAGTCCACAGTACTTAACCTCTCTGTGGTGTCTGCAGTGGCTTCTCATTCATCTTGTTGTTTTTTTTTTTTTTTTTTTTTAATTTATTTATTTGAGAGAGAGAGAGAGATCACAAGTAGGCAGAGAGTCAGGCAGAAAGAGGGGGAAGCAGGCTCCCTGCCGAGCAGAGAGCCTGATGCGGGGCTCGATCCCAGGACCCTGAGATCATGACCTGATGCGAAGGCAGAGGCTTAACCCACTGAGCCACCCACGTGCCCCAGTCATCTTGGTTTTGATGTGGTATGAGGAGTATCATGGGAAAGAGGTCCAGAGCCTCTGGCCAGAGTCTTGGCCTTCCAGGGATAAGAGAGTGGAGAGTTAGTGTGCCCTCTGCAGTAGGAACAAGCATTACTGAGCTATGAAAGCTCAGGGGTTTATACTGAATGAACTCTGGTATGTTGGTCCTAGATCTGATGTAATGTCCTTCAAGAGACGTCAGAAACACTTATGTGTTGGTTCTGATAAGATACAAAGGCCAGAAGAAAGATTTTGAGTCATATTCATATCCAAAAATAAGAATTGCTTATTTGGGGAAGTGTGGGGTACTATGGCAGCAGAGAAGAGGGACTACTTCCCCCAAGAAACAGTGTCTGAACTAAGACCTGCAAATGACTGACTTGACTTGTTGGAAACCCATTATGCATCACCTCCCTCTTTTCCTCCATCACTAGAAGCTCAAGCCTCCCCAGTCACCTCCTCCCATGCTGTTCAGCACAGTTCTAAATCCAACCAAATCCCCCACCCTTCCTGGCTCTCCAAAACCCTTTCCATGTGCCTTCTAGAACCCTCGCCTTCCAGATGTGTGACAAACATGTTCCCCTAAACCCTTAACCTCCTTCATCAACATTCCCTCTGACTCCTTCACCTCACTCTGTGTGATCTTTCTATCTCTTGAGTTCACTGGCTCCCTACAGCCTTTTCAAGTGAAATAAGTATTCCTCTCACATTCTGTAGACTTCCAAGCCAGAATGAGAGATACTTGTTTTTTCATTTGCCACCCATTGTCATTCAACATATTCTTTCTACTTTCTTCAAAAGCCCTGGCTCCTTGTTCTACAGTTGAATGATCTCCCAGTCATGCCCACCCCTTCACTGAAGATTTGACGTCTGATCAATGTCTTCCTCTTCATCCTTACTCTTACCATTTTTATCCATCGTACACCCTGGGTTCTCCAATCCAATGACACCACTACCTTTTTTTTTTTTAAACTGTTTATTATCTCTCTCTTGTCTTACTCTCTCACTTATCTATCTTTGATACCTAGGTCCTTCATTTAAAAAAAAAAAAACTTAGATTAAAAAGAAGTGGATTTTCTTTTAAAGATCTTATTTACTTACCCTAGAGAAGTGGGGGGTTGGGGAGCAGAGAGAGAGAGAGAGAATCCCAATCAGACTAAATGCTGAGAGTGGAGCTCACATGGGGCTCGATCTCATGACCCCAAGATCATGACCTGAGCTGAAATCAAGAGTCAGATGCTTGACCAGTTGAGCTATGCAGGCACCCCCAACTCTACTTCTTTTATGCTTACCTCCCTGCTGAGTATAATTCTACACCTTCACTAGGCCTGCAGCACAGTAGCTGAACACTAGAGCTGCTGTGGCTTCAATTTATGATCACAAAGTTGAAGTAAGCGTTCAACACCTGCTCAATAACTGTATAACATTTTCCTAGTATGGTCAATATTTCACTCTCTCTGTCAACTGTTCTATATTTTCCTTTTTATCCCTAGAAGTTCCAACCATCCCTGGAGCACCTGGGTGGCTCAGTTAGTTAAGTGGCCAACTCTTGATTTTGGCTCAGGTCCTGATCTCAGGGTCATGAGATTGGGCTTTCTGTTCATTTCAGAGTCTGCTTGAGATTCTCTCTCTCCCTCTCCCTCTACCGCCTCCCCCTGCTCACATGGGCATGCTAAATAAATAAATAAATAAATAAAATCTTAAAAAAAAAAAAAAAAAGAAACAAATTCCAACTCTCCCAAACTATCAGATAATGATCTATCACATACTTTACTGAATAAAACATAACAACTAAATAGGGAATCTGACCACCAACTCTTTCAGTATCTTAAGCACTATTTTCTATCTTCCTACTTGTTACAATACAAGTGCTACTGCTCTATCAAAGGCTGGTCCCTCATGTTCTGGATCCTATCTTCTCTTTCTCAAGGACATCATTCTTGGAATTGTCCCCACTCACGGATCATCAATTTCTCCCTTTCTTATTATGGAATATACCATCCTCAAAGGTAAAATATCATTTTTAAAAAATTCCATTGTTATAAAAAGTCCTTACTTGACCCTAGATCTCCTTCAGGAGCAGCCCATTTCTTTGTTCCTCTTCACAGCAAAAGCTCTACAAGTTGTCATTCCTTCTCTTTTTTCAGTTCTTCAACTCCTCTCATTGTTAGAACCCACTCTGGAGCTTCCATTCCCATCACATCACTAAAACTACTAGTATTGGGCCACCTATAACTTTCATGTTGCCAGATTCAATAGACACTTCTCTGTCGTCATTTTACCCAAGGCCTTGTACACACGGATCAGTTCAGCAGGCCCAGGGGCCAGTTACCATCTTAGAGGATGCTAATTAGGGGTATCCTTAGCACTGTTGGATTTGCTTTGGGGAACCTAATCTCAAAATTTGTAGGCAGAGTAAATGGTTACTCTTAAAGAATGTTAAGAAACTGGGCTCCTGGGTGGCTCAATCGGTTAAGCATCTGTCTTCAGCTCAGGTCATGATCTCAGGGCCCTGGGATCAAGTCCAGGTAGCCTGCTTCTCCCCCTTCCTCTGCCTACTGTTCCTTCTGCTTGTGCTTTCTCTATCTCTGTCAAATAAATAAATAAAAATATCAAAAAAAATATTGAAAAACCAACTCATTACTCTGGAAACTGGTAAAGAGAAGAAAAATCAAGCATATATCCTGCCTTTCCTGTTTGAGCTCCTCATCAAGGAAACCCAAACATAAATGTGGTAAATTTTTTTTACTAGAGGAATTCCAGCTAATAAATGAAGAAGGAATGATAGACTAATCACCATTTTGCCATCTTAATGAAATAATTGGTCTGGTCAATGATCATCAACAGCTGCTGAAATCATTAGGTGAGAAGCTGATGGGGAACTTAATGATGATGGAGCAGGCTGACAATACTTGAGCTGGGTGATTGATTTTAATATTCCAAAAAGGAGACTAACAGAACTTATATGCCTTCTAATGTGATGAATAAGAGCACAGCATCACCTCTAGAGTGTTCCTTCCAAAGTTTTTAGCCAGATTCTTATCAAGCCTCTAGATCTAATATTTGGTTTATAGGAAATACAGGGAAGAGAGGAACATTTAATTAATTAATTTATTTATTTATTTATTTATTAAGATTTTATTTATTTATTTGAGAGAGAGAGTGAGGGAGCATGAGCAGGGAGAGGGGCAGAGGGAAAGGGAGAAGCAGACTCCCCACTGAGCAGAGAGCCACTCTTGGGGCTTAATCCCAGGACTCCAGGATCATGACCTGAGCTGAAGGCAAACACCCAATGAACTGAGCCACCCAGGTGAGCCTCAGAAAAATAGATTAAAAGAAATCTAAGAGGCATATCAGCAATGCAATATGTGAATAGCATTTGGAGCCTGATTTGAATAAAGGAACTGAAAATATATTTATGAGACAATCGAAGAAATTTGGATACAGACTGCATATTGATGATATTAAATAATTTTTGTTAAATTTTTGAGCATGCTAATGGTAAAAATGGTTATATATATATATATATATATATATTTTTTTTTTAAGATTTTATTTACTTATTTGACATAGAGAGAGACACAGTGAGAGAGGGAACACAAGCAGAGGGAGTGGGAGACAGAGAAGTAGGCTTACTGCTGAGCAGGAGCAGGCAGCCTGATGCAAGGCTCAATTCCAGGACCCTATGATTGTGACCTGAGCTCAAGGCAGACTCTTAACCACTGAGTCACCCAGCGGCCCCAAGGTGGTTATTTTTAAGTCCTCATTCTTAAAGATACAGATGTAAGACTCAATGGATAAAATCATGATGTCTGGTATTTGCTCCACAAATAGTGAGGGTTTTGGAGAAGTGGGTGGCCTAAAGATATAGCAAAATTGATCATATGGTTATAAATGCAGAAACTGAATGATGGGTATTTGGGGAGTTATTATACTATTTTTCTAATTCTGGAGTGTGCTTGAAAATTTCTGTGGTATGGGGCACCTGGGTGGCTCAGTCGGTTAAGCATCTGCTTTCAGCTCCAGGGTCATGACTCCAGGGTCCTGGAGCCTTGAGTCTAGTCCAGCTCTGCTCAGCGGGAGTCTGCTTCTCCCTCTGCCTCTGCCTGCCACTACCTCTGCTGTGCTCTCTCTCTCTGTCAAATAAATAAAATCTTTAAAAGAAAAAAAAAAGAACATTTCTGTGGTAAAAATGAAAGCAAACAAACCAAAATGTAAAGCAGAAAACAAAACACTTGCAACTCTCTGAACTCTCTTCTTGAGAATTGTTTCCAAATCCTACAAATGGTTTATTAGTAACACCTTTACAATACAATACTCCATTTGATTTCTTTCATTTGGGTCCCTTGATTCTCCTACAATTCCCCATGGTTCTTTTGAGTTAATTTATTTATTCATTTCTGGTTTTAAATGAATAGGCTAGAACTCCCAGAACTAGGTCCCTTGGGATTTTTCTGCTAATTGCTGTTATGCTCCCCAGTGAGTGGATTAGAGCAGTCCTCCCAGTAGGAGGCACTGGCCTCAAAGTATGATTTCAGTTTGTGTGTTGTGAGAAGATCCCCCAGATTCTTTCATTTTGTAAAACTGAAAATCTATATCCATTAAACAGTAGCTCTCCATTCTTCTCTCTTCCAGCCCATGGCAACCACCATTACACTTCCTGTCTTTCTGATTTTGACTACTCTAAGTACCTCATATAAGTGGAATCCTATAATATTTGTGTTTTTATGACCAGCTTATTTGTCTGAGGATAATGGCCTCAGGTTTCACCCATGCATTACCATACTGCATAATTTCTTTCCTTTTAAAGGCTGAATTCCATTGTATGTGTTGAATTCCACTGTAAGGATTGAATTTAATCCCACTGTACCACCTTTTATACCACATTTTGCTTTTCCATTAATCAGTCATTAGATTGACTAGCAATAGACAATATAACTTATTTTATCTATTATGAATGATGCTGCTATGAATGTGAGTGTACTACCTGAATTTTTTAAGTGGCTAATTTCACTTCTTCTCTTTTAAGACATTTCTTTCCATATTTGGATAACTTTTCTAGAGCTAGCCATGGTCACAATCTTCAATAAATGGTGTTAAACACTTGATTTTCTATCCATATAAGAAAAAAAAAACAACCCAAAACAAATAAAAAAAAAGATTTTATTTATTTATTTGACAGAGTGAGAAACCCCTGTCATCTACCTTATACTGTATCCCAAAATTAATTTGAGGTGAATCACAGAATTAAATGTCAGAAGAAGAAAATGATTCTAAAAGAAATCAGGGCAGAGTATTTTGGGACTTTGGGTTGGCAATGATTTCATAAACACAATATAAAATGTAGTAATCATCCAGAAACACTAACAGGAGAGTGAAAAAGCAAGCCGTGGTCCCACGAAAGATATTCACAGTACATATATCTGACACAGGACTTGTATCTGGATTATATAAACAAACTGTTAAACATCCACTTTTTTAAAAAAGACGCAACATTGGGCGCCTGGGTGGCTCAGTGGGTTAAGCCGCTGCCTTCGGCTCAGGTCATGATCTCAGGGTCCTGGGATCAAGGCCCGCATCAGGCTCTCTGCTCAGCAGAGGGCCTGCTTCCCTTCCTCTCTCTCTGCCTGCCTCTCTGCCAACTTGTGATCTCTCTCTGTCAAATAAATAAATAAAATATTTTAAAAAAAAGACATAATATAACTTTAAAAATGAACAAAAAATGTTGATAGACATTTCACAAAGGACGATGTTCGAATGGAAAGTAGCACATAAAAAGGTGCTTAACATTGTAAATCACCAAGGAAATGCAAATTTAAGGCACAATGAGATACCATCACACCATTGTTAGAACGGCTGAAATTAAAAATAATGACAGTGTACTTCCCGGAATGTTCAGCAGATACATTGTTGGTTCATGTGAAAATGATATGACCACTTTGGAAAGCCATTTGGCAGTGTGTATCAAAGCTAAACACACACCTGCCCTGTGACTCAGGTTTTTCACTCATAGCTCTACACCTAACATCTACCCAAAGACATGCACAAGAGCATCTGAGCAGCTTTATTCATCATAGCCAAATGCCCATCAAGAGAAGAATGGATAAATTGTGATATATTCATACACCACATATACTGTATACATGCATGATTCCAGTTATGTTGCCTTCTAGAACAGGCAAACCTCATCTATGATCGTTACTACCTCACCTATGATCATTTTTTTTTTTTTTTTTTGACAGAGTGAGAGAAATCACAAGTAGGCAGAGAGGCAGGCAGAAACAGACTACCTGCTGAGCAGAGAGTCCGGTGCGGTGCGGGCTCCATCCCAGGACCCTGGGATCATGACCTGAGCTGAAGGCAGAAGCTTTAACCCACTGAGCCACCCAGGCGCCCCATACTTTTCCTTTTTTAAAAGATTTTTATTTAATCTCTACACCCAACATGGGTTTCAAACTTACCACCCAGAGATCAAGAGTTGCATGCTCTACTGACTGAGCCAGCCAGTCAGAAAGGGAGAGAGAGCGCTTGGTCTAGCGGCAACAAGCTGGGGCAGTGGGTGGTGAAGGGGCAGAGGGAGAGAATCAGCACACAGCAAGGAGTGCGCAGCCCAAGGTGGGGCTTGAGGCCAGGACACTGAGATAAGACCTGAGCCCAAATCAAGAGTTGGACCATATCTATTGAGCCACCCAGGTGTCCCTGTAGCTTTTATTTCTGATTGGCCATGGACTTGGTTAAAAATCAGAGGTGATTTTATTATTATAGAGTAAAGGGAGATCCAATATTGGAGGATAAGTAATAGTTTAGACCATAATGACAAAGGCAGTTAGGCTGCAGTCTTTCTCAGCAGAATTTGCTCAGTTAATTACTCCTTCCTTTTAACAATCTCCCCTTTTAGCATTTATGGCACCATATTTTTCTAAAATATCTCAGCCTGTGCTTAGTCTAGCTCCTGTAGGGGCTTCTCTTCCTTTATCCAATATCCAAAAAATTGGATTGCTAGAGTTTCAGTCTTGGGCCCTCTTGTCTTCACTGTCTATTATCTAAGAGAGCTCATCCAATGCTGTGACTTTAAATGCCTTCTATTTGCTAATAACTCCACAATTTGTATCTCCAACCCTGACTTTTCCCTTATGTTCCAAATGCATTTACCAATTGTCTACTTGACATCTCTACCTGGCGGCCTAATAATTAATTCCAAATAGAATAATTCTGAATGTTCAAAATAGAATAATAGCATTATCCTAGATTGTTCTCAAAATGGGTGGAGGGGCACAGGGAAGAGCAGTAATCACCTCCTAGTGTTTAGAAATGTGGGTGAGAGTGTCTGGGTGGCTCAGGGGGTTAAGCCTCTGCCTTCAGCTCACGTCCTGATCTCAGGGTCCTGGGATCAAGGCCCGCATCAGGCTCTCTGCTCAGCAAGGAGCCTCCTTCCTCCTTCTCTCTCTGCCTGCCTCTCTGCCTACTTGTGTTCTCTCTCTCTCTCTGTCAAATAAATAAATAAAATCTTAAAAAAAAATGTGGGTGGGATTTTTCATAGTCACATGTCTGGGGATGCTACCAACATTTCTTCTACATTTTTTTTAAAGATTTTATTTATTTGACAGAGAGAGATTTTACACATATCATATACTTTAGGAGATATTACCAAATTGCTCTCTAAAGTGATTATATTATATTTATACCCAGAGAGATGGTCTTTTAGTATGTTATCCCATAAAGTTAAACTATGAAAGAGATGGATATCAGCCTGAAAGTCTTCCTGGTGCTTTATCTGAAAAAATGAAGCTACCTAGTGTGCAGCCAGGAATCCATTTTCCCCAAAGGGTGGTGGCTGCATGGAGCTTGGCCCCATGAGAGGGGAGGGGAAGGGGATCGAGGAGATGGAGGGGTCAGGAAAGAAGGGTGGGGAGGGAGAGGGGGGGTAAGGGGGAAGGAGGAAAAGAGGGGAGAGGGGAAGGGGGAGGGGAAGGGAGAGGAGGGACAGGAAAGGGAGAGTAAATAGGATGGGAAAACTAATAAATGTTCTAAGTGAGGTTTCTTGTAGTAGAATGTATGTATCCGCTGTTCTACCCAGACACTGTAGGGCATAAATGAGCAGTTACATTTATTTAGGTGCCACTGTTTCTAGGCAGGATCTGGGTCTTCTTTTCATTCCTAGTGCTAAGCTCTATACCAGGACATTAGTAGGGGTGTAATAGCTTGCTGAATGGATGAGTGGGAGTACTCTGACATACATTTGATGTGTGTTGTGTTTTTTTTAAGATTTTATTTATTATGTGATAGAGAGAGACACAGCGAGTTAGGGAACACAAGCAGGAGTGGGAGAGGGAGAAGCAGGTTTCCAGCTGAGCAAAGAGCCCTACGTGGGGCATGATGTGGGGCTCAATCCCAGGACTCTGGGCTCATGACCTGAGCTGAAGGCAGAGGCTTAAGGACTGAGCCACCCAGGCAACCCTTGATGTGTATGTGTGTGTGTGTGTGTGTGTGTGTGTGTGTGTGTGTGGTGTGTGTTTACAATACCCATATTCTCACTGATTTGATCAAAAACCAAAATTAACTTTTTAATTAAGTCTGGCAGAAAGTAGAGATTAGATAAGCATGCATTTGTTGAGTAAATAAAAGAGAACCTGATTAATTTGAATTTAAATTACCTGAGTGTAACCATTAATTTTTTCTCATTGGCTTGATGCAATGTATGGATTCAATCTATAACAGGGTATTTTCCCCCAGTAAATACATTTGATCTGTTTTGGACTCCCCAAAAGCCTTGAGATCACTTAAAAGGCTATTTCACCAATATCACCTCACATTTTCAAGAAAACTAAGGGAAAAATAGATTATCTCACCACAAGAAAAAAAATCCTCTAATTAAGGGACTAAATTATCGTGCAAAAAGTATACTAATAGAAAAGGGCCCTAGCAGAGGCAATAGATTTCTTCACTAGGTAGCATTTTGGACTTCTAAAATCCTGTTTTTTTGTTTTAAATTAATGTCATCTGCTCCTCTTGTTATTTGCAGTTCCCAGCAAGGTACATGTTGCACCACGTTAGGTGCTCACAACAACTGTGGGAAGACAATGGTAGTTCTCAATGGCCCCCGTTTATACATAAGGAATAGAGAAGTTTAGTAACTTGCCGTATGTCATAGCCTGTAAACAGGCAATCAGATTCCGGATTCCCAGCTCGTAAACGCTCTATTGTTTTCTCAACTCTAAGATTTCTGAATCCTAAAAAATGTCACTTGCCATTTTTTTTTTTTTATAACTATCACAACACTATGTAGTCTATATATATATGGATCATTAAGCCTTTTTTTTTTTTTTTTGAAAAGTATAATCTGAAAAAAAGCCAAATACTTCATATGCACGAAAAGCCCAAGTAAGTTCTGGAGATACAAATGCGGTCCAGAATTGCTTAACAATAAATACTTATCTTAACTCTCCCAAACGCCCCGCGGGACGCTTAAACCCGACCTGCTCAGCGCGAGGGCGGGACTCCGCGGACCGTGGGAGTCCGCGGCTGGCGCGCAAGCTCCTAGTGCTGTGTCGGCTCCGGCCTACCCGAAGCTCCGCCCACCGGGCCGCGAGGGCTGCCGGGACGGCCCCCATCTTCCTCACGCACGGTAGGCCAGCCGGCGGCGCTGGGAAGTGGAGACGTTGTGGTCGCTGTTAGTGTTTGTGCGGCGTGGCTTTGTGGGACCGGGACCTTAAAGGTGAGCAACTCCCGGTGGCTAAGGGGAAGAAGTACAAAAGGTTCTGCTTTGAGTGGCAGCGGCGCATTCCACTGCCTTGTTGCCTCACGCCGGTGCGTCCTCTCCTCGCCGTCCGCATGTTCCGGGCGAGCGCCGCGTGGGCCGCAGCCCGGGGCGGCGCGCTGGGCTGGGAGCGGAGGGGCACCGGCCGGGGCGAGGGGCAGATCTGGTCTCCAAGAGGAATGCAGGGGCGGGCTTTCCCCGCACGAGGCTGGGGCCCAAGCGAGCCAGTGGTTGCTTTGGAAGTGGGCTCTGGTGGGTTCTTTGGACGGAGGCTGCCCGCATCCCTTCTGTGTCGTTAAGACTTTCTACCTCCACTGCCTTCTGGAGTCGCGGGGAGCAGACGTTTGGGGCCACTGGTTAAGTTTCTGAGGTGGTTAGAGGTGGTTAATTGCCCGAGGCTTCCTTGGATCCTGTGGGACAAACCGGATTGGTGGGGCCGCGGGTGTTCCTCTGGCGTCTCTCTCTAGGGTTTTTAGTGTCCCTTACTCACTGATGTCAGGGATTCTGCGCGAAGGGAGAAAGTGTAGGTAATATTCCACTTGTGGTTGTACACTCTGGAAAAGCATCACATGAGACGAAGTTCCAAAATTGGGTAGGCCAAATAAGTCTTGTACGGACCAAACAGTTCTTTTATCTCACCCTTTGCTTTGTAAGGGGCCCTAGATCCTGGTAACGATTTAGGGACGTCGGTTGTGGTCGACAGTGCGTAAGATTTAAGTTTTGTAGTGGGTTGGCACCACACAAATTCCTATTACAGGAGCTTCCAGTGTGCATCCAGGTTATTGCATAGCAATTACAATTTAGGAAGCGATACTTCCAAGAAGTACACCAAAGATGGTTCACTACAGTCAACGAATGGCAGGTTCCCTGATGAGTTCTTACGAATATACGTTTGTAAATGTGGCTAACTGGAAGATTTAATAGAGCACTAGAGGCAAGTGATTTGAAATCCGAAAACTTCGGTTGTGATGCCTAGCAGAGCAGTCTCACCACCTTACTTTTTCCTGCAACGCTCATGTCAGGGATGTGAAACAAGAACCTGGCTGTAAGGTTAACCAGTATATAGGTAAATTAGGAGACAAACCCTCAGCTTAACATGAATTTAGTGTCCCCAGACTCTTAAATTATTTTCATATGTTTCTTAACATACTGCATTTAATTTAACCCTGATGGTTATATTTGATTTTTTTTTTTTTTTCATCCTGAAGTTATGCTACTTAATCTTTGCTGATAACAAGGTTTTGGTAAGTCATTGACTAATTTTAAAAGAAATGCAATCCACAGGAACAAATAAGACTGAGATGCATAGAAATATACTAACATGGTGATCTGCTTAAAGCTGGAAATGGTTGGTAAATAGTTGGAGTTTTTTGCTGAAAGCTTTCTTTATTAGCTAAGTGAAGATAACTACTTGCTTTGTTATAGAGACACCAGTGATTACTGAAAAGGTTGCGGATTATCTATAGCTTTTCAGTTTTCCATTATGTAGTCTAACATTTTCTTTGTTGAAATTTGAGAATTGAGTAGAAAAATTGAACCTGTGAAATTAAAAATTCTTGATTTTTAAGAAAAGAGTGTAATATCGATAATTTTAAAACATTCTTCTAATCTTGAGTGTTATGTAAAAATAATAATAACCTTTTTATGCCAATTTGGAAAAATTTACAGATAGCCACAATGGCTGAAAATGGTGATAATGAAAAAATGGCTGCTCTTGAGGCCAAAATCTGTCATCAGATTGAGGTATGGTTCTTATGATATTAAACTGCAAAAATGTGCTCTTTGAAAGGATATGTAGAGCCTCAAAACAGATACAGAAGGAACATTTAATTTCACTGTAATGACCCTTTAAATGTTTCATGTAAAGTATTAAATATGTCTTTGATTCTTATCTTTGATTCTTGAAATTAGATGGACTTAAAATACTATGCAGTTTTGTATTAGTGGAGCCAGTTTATGAAAGCCAACACCTACAAACATTTCAAAATGTTAACACTATAGACCAGTGTTATCTTTTACCTTTTGGTTTTAATTTCCTGGTCTAAAAACTGAGGATAATAGTGATACTGTCCTCATAAGGTTGTTGGTGAAGATTACATTAGTTAATAAAATGTAAAGCATTCAGAAGAGTTCCTGGCACGTAATAATGCAAAATTTTTTGTAAAGTACCTTCCCTTGTTAAATAACACTTTTTCTGTTTGAAGGTCCTCATAGATTTTTCTGCCCAATTAAGCTGGGTTCTGAGCATTTTTAGTATTGTATTTTTTTTTTTTAAGACTTTATTCATTTTTTTGACAGAGAGAGATCACAAGTAGGCAGAGAGGGAGGCAGAGAGAGAGAGAGAGAGAGAGGGAAGCAGGCTCCCTGCAGAGCAAAGAGCCTGATGTGGGGCTCGATCCCAGGACCCTGAGATCATGACCTGAGCTGAAGGCAGAGGCTTAACCCACTGAGCCACCCAGGCGCCCCTAGTATTGTATTTAAATGGAAGCTTTACAGTGTCAGTAATGGCTGCATAGGAAATTTTCGTTTAATGTTTTCTGTTCTTACTGAGGAACTTCAGATTATGTTATTTAGTGGTTTTGCAGCTATCAGAACTTATTTTTAAAGTTGCATTTCCCGCCATTTAAAAGGTCCTGTGCTACAACTTTTTGTACTAATTTCATTATAATTGTGAAGAAAAATTTTTAATTAATTCAGTTTGATATTTAGAACAGTACAAAGCTGTATATAGACAAAGTTAATAATTTCCCTTCCATAATCTGCCACCTCAGATTCTACCTTCCTGAAGTAATCAGAGTTAACTCTTGATGAATACACTTTCAGACTTCATGGTCAGTGCTCACACCAACATAATTTTTATTTTCTTCCGTTTCCCCCATCAAACATGGGATGCATTTTTTTTTATTTTTTATTCTTTTAAGATTTTATTTTTAAGGGTACCTGGGTGGCTCAGTGGGTTAATCCGCTGCCTTTGGCTCAGGTCATGATCTCCGGGTCCTGGGATCGAGTCTTTCGTCGGGTTCTCTGCTTAGCGGGGAGCCTGCTTCTCTCTCTCTCTCTCTCTCTGCCTGCCTCTCTGCCTACTTGTGATCTCTGCCTGTCAAATAAATAAATAAATAAGTAAAATCTTTAAAAAACAACAACAAAAAAAGATTTTCTTTTTAAGAAAGAGAGCATGGGAGGGGAGAGGTCAGAGGGAAAAGCAGACTCCCTGCCGAGCAGGGAGCCAAATGTGGGACTCAGTCCTGAGACTCCAGGATCATGACCTGAGCTGATGGCAGTTGCTTAACTGAACCACCCATCTGCTCTGAACATGGGATGCATTTTGGGAGGGTAAAGCTTTATGTCATTAGTAATTTACCCAATTCCCTATATTTCTAATTTTTTAGCTGCAGTAGTTCCATGATGAATATGTATCTATCTGTATTTATTTAGTTTTAAAACTCAGCAAATCATTATTTTTATTGGCATGTTTCCCTACTTTGGCCTTAAGATCAGCTTAACACAGAGAAGTTTAATTCACCATCCAATTTTACATTAGCATTTTCCTCTTCACTTTTTTAATTAAATTTTTAAATATAAATTCAATTAATTAGCATATAGTATATTATTAGTTTCAGAGGTAGAGTTCAGTGATTCATCAGTTGCATATAACACCCTCCTTAATGTCCATCACCCAGTTACCCCATCCCTCCAGCAACCCTCAGTTTGTTTCCTATGGTTAACAGTCTCTTCTGTTTGTCTCCCTCTCTGATTACATACTGTTTTATTTTTCCCTGTCTTCTCTATGCATCTCTGTTTTGTTTCTTAAATTCCACATAGGAGTGCAATCATGACAATTGTTTTTCTCTGATTGACTTATTTTGCTTAGCATAATACCTTCTAGTTCCATTCATGTTGCAAATGGCAAGATTTCCCTTTTTTGGTGGCTGAGTGGTATTCCATTATATATAATATACCACATCATCTTGATCCATTCATCCTTCAATGGACATTGGGGCTCTTTCCATAGTTTGGCTGTTGTGGACATTGCTGCTATGAACATCCAGGTGCAGATGCCCCTTCAGACATTTCTGTCTTGAGGGTAAATAACTACTAGCGTAATTGCTGGGTCAGAGGGTAGCTCTATTTTCAACTTTTTGAGGAACCTCCATACTGTTATCCAGAGTGGCTGCACCAGCTTGGAATTCCACCAGCAGTGTTAAGAGGGTTCCCCTTTCTCCACATCCTTGCCAACATGTTATTTCCCGACTTGTTAATTTTAGCCATTCTAACTGGTATGAGGTGGTGACTCATTGTGGCTTCGATTTGTATTTCCCTGATGCCAAGTGATGTTGAGCACTTTTTCGTGTCTTTTGGCCATTTTTATGTCTTCTTTGGAGAAATGTCTGCTCATGTCTTCTTCTCCCTATTTCTCGATTGGATTGTTTGTTTTTGGGATGTTGAATTTGGTAAGTTCTTTTTAGATTTTGGATACTAGCCCTATATCTGATAAGACCTTTGCAAATATCTTCTCCCATTCTATTGATTGTCTTTGGTTTTGTGGGCTGTTTCCTTTGCTGTGCAGAAGCTTTTTACCTTGATGAAGTCCAGATGGCTCATTTTTGCCTTAATTTCCCTTGCCTTTGGAAACAAGTCTCTTGCTGCAGCCGAACTCACAGAGTTTGCTGCTTGTGTTCTCTAGGATTTTGATGGATTCCTTTCTCACATTTACGTCTTTCATCCATTTTGAGTCTATTTTTGTGTATGGTGTAAGAAAATGGTCCAGTTCCATTCTTCTGCATGAGCTGTCCAATTCATGATGAATATCTTTATATATAAAACTTAGTAAACATGTGTACTGATTTAAGAGAAAATTTCTTAGAAAAAGATGTACCAACTCAAGGGGTATGCACATTACCAAAAACCTTTGATACTGATTGCCAGTTTACATCTCCACCTGCATGATCATTTCTGTGTTCAGGCCAATACTAGGTGTTCTTGTTTTTGGAATTTTTGCCAGTTTGTTAGGTGGAAATGGTATTTCATTGCTTTCTTGCTTTTCTTTGACTAATAATGAAGTCAAACTTTTATATATTTATATTACATTCTTATTTTTAGTAATTTTTTTAATGTCCTTTATCCATTTTTCTATTAGGATTTTCAGGGTTTTTTTCCTTCTCCCTTGATTTATAAGAATTGTTAACAAGGGGCACCTGCGTGGCTCAATGGGTTACGCCTCCTCCTCCTTTGGCTCAGGTCATGATCTCAGGGTCCTGGGATTGAGGCCCACATCAGTCTCTCTGCTTAGCAGGGAGCCTGCTTCCCCCTCTTTCTCTGCCTGCCTCTCTGCCTACTTGTGATCTCTCTCTCTATCAAATAAATCAATAAAATCTTTAAAAAAAAATGTGAGTGGGATTTTTCGTAGTCACATGGCTGGGGATGCTACTAACATTTCTTCTACATTGGGTTGTCTGCTCAGTGGGGAGCCTGCTTCCCCCCCAGCCCCCCGCCTGCTTTTCTGCCTACTTGTGATATGTCTCTCTCTGAAATAAATAAGTAAAATCTTAAAAGAAATTTGTTAACAAACTTCTTTGTTGTCTTTTACTTTGTATGTTACTTTTGGCATTCCAAATAGTCACACCTGAGTCTTTTCATGTATAATTTTTTTGTTTTTGCCTTATTTGCTTTTATACTTAGTGAGTGCCTTTATGCTTAAATTAGATAAACGTTCACCTGTTTTTTTAATTTGTAAAAATTAGAGTAATTAATCAGTGTATTCTAGTTCTTTTTATTTAACAGTCTGTTCTTTACAAACTGGTTTGAAACAAGAGGCTTCTCACATAATAAATTCTTATCTATGTTTTTGTTTTATTTAAGACTTGATGGTCTATTGACATTATCTGCTAATTATGTTGTTTCAGTAATCAATTTTTAGTTTTACTTTTCTGCTAATTTGAATTATAAATGTTTCATTATCATGTACTGAGGAGAAAATGTTTGTTGGTTGTATTTTTTAAAGAATAGAACATGGTGATGTAATGGCAATTAAAAACTCCAGGATTGGAGTTAGTAAGTTAGTATTGTACAGTGCTCTGAAATATAATGTTATTATCTTGCAGTATTATTTTGGTGACTTCAATTTGCCACGAGACAAATTTTTAAAGGAACAGATCAAACTGGATGAAGGCTGGGTCCCTTTGGAGATAATGATAAAGTTCAATAGGTAAAAGCCTTTTTTATTATTATTTTATTTATTATTATTTTTTAAGTTGGCTCCATGCCCAGTATGTAGGCCAATACAGGGCTTGAATTCACAACCCTTATATCAGGACTGGAGCTGAGATCAAGAGTCAGATGCTTAACCAACTGAGCGATAGGGACACCCCAGTAAAAATCTTTATAAAGTCATCTTTAGATTAAAAAAAAAAAACTTGAGATTTTTCTGTAAACAAGTGCTACCACTAAGTTTTACAATGCTTTTATATATATTTTACAGGTTAAACCGTCTAACAACAGACTTTAATGTGATAGTAGAAGCATTGAGTAAATCAAAGGCAGAACTCATGGAAATAAGTGAAGATAAAACTAAAATCAGAAGATCTCCAAGCAAACCCCTCCCTGAAGTGACTGATGAGTATAAGAATGATGTAAAAAACAGATCTGTTTATATTGTAAGTGGGCCTTTAACATGTTTAATTTTATTTTGAGTATCTTACTTAGAAACTAGAATGGATAAGAATAAGGACTCAGGAATCATAGCTTTGCCACTTACTGTGTGTTCTTGGGCTGTCTAATCTTATCTTCATAAATGGGGATTACTTTCTAGAGCTTTTGTGAGAATCAATGAAAAACCCATATAACATTATATAAAATCTTGGGCATATTTTAAGCACCCACTGCCTATCAGCTTTTTATTTGTCAATGGCTAAACTTGATTGTAATTTTCTTAGCATATGAATTTTTTAAGTAGATTTTTTTTTTTATTCAGGAAAATTTAAAGCATATAAAGGTAGCTGACTATATAATGTACCATTATCCAACCTCAGGAGTTAACACATGATTGATCTAGTTTTATCTCTGCCCCAGGTGGATTATTTTGAAGATTTTATTTATTTATTTGAGAGAGAGAGAGTGATGAGAGAGAGTGAGAAGCAGGGGGAGGGGCAGAGGGAGAGATTCCCTGGACCCCAAGGATCATGACCTGAGCCAAAGGTAGATGTCTAACTGAACAAAGTGGATTACTTTGAAGCAAATTCCAAGTAAGTCACTTTAATTGCACTAAACATTTAAGAGAGAGAGAGAGAGAGAGAGAGAGATGCATATATCCTGGTTTGGTTTCAAGAAAAAATGAATTGGAATTTCTGATAAAATTATTTACCTGAGAAGGCATTTGTACATCTTTCTACTCTTCACAGAAAGGGTTCCCAACTGATGCAACCCTTGATGATATAAAAGAATGGTTAGAAGATAAAGGTCAAGTACTAAATATTCAGATGAGAAGAACATTACACAAAGCATTTAAGGTATGGTCGTAGGATATTAGAATTTTCTGTATGATGTTACAACTTTTTCTAGTTGAAAAATATGTGGGACATTTTTTAAAAGAGTTTTTTCCCCCCTTTTAATAGGGATCAATTTTTGCTGTGTTTGATAGTATTGAATCTGCTAAGAAGTTTGTTGATACCCCTGACCAGAAGTATAAAGACACAGACCTGCTAATACTTTTCAAGTAAGTCTTTATGCGGATGTTTCTTTTGGCCACTTAGTTACATGGAATTGACACACTGGGGTATAGAATATGGAATAGCAACCCCTGTAAGGACAGTACTTTTAGTATCCTTGGGCTTTCTTTGATAAACATTTGAAATTTGCCCAGTGGAAACTCCTAGTTCTTTGAGACCATAAGGAAGTGGGTTTTTGGTTTTGTTTAGTTTTTAAAGATTTTATTTACTTATTTATTTATTTGACAGAGAGAGAGAGAGACTAAGAGGGAATACAAATACAGGTGGTGGGAGAGGGGGAAGCAGGCATTCCGCTGAGCAGGGAGCCTAATGCAGGGCTCGATCCCAGGACCCTGAGGTCATGACTTGAACTGAAGGCAGACGCTTAACAACTGAGCCACCCAGGTGCCCCAAGGAAGTGTTTTTTTAATACCTTTTCACTGTTAGGAGTTAATAAAGGTTAAGTTTTGTTTTTTGTTTTTTGTTTTTTTTTATTTTGTTTTGCATCTAATATATATAATCAAGCTAGATAGTAAAATTTGGGCATCTATGTTATTAGAGAATCAATCCCTGTCCAATGTACAGTCTGTTCTTATTTCTCATAGTTTATATATACACCTGTATTTGTTTAGTAGAAAGGATTATTTAATACAGATTTGGACCACATTCTTTAATATGTGTGTGTCAAAAGTTAGAACAAACCAGAGCATTTTTATGATAAAGTTAGGCCATTGTCCCCTACTTTCACATTATGTAATCTTCTAAGTGTCATTTACTAAACCTAATGGACTTATAGATGTACTGTGATGAATCTTGTAATTAATGTTAACCTTCAAAAGTATTTTTTAATGTGATTTTCATAATTACTTTTATTCTTCGGTTTTAGAGATTGTAGAATTTTTTCCTTTTGTGAAAGTAACACTAGAAAATTCTATGAGAAGTTATTTATATAAATCCTGGTTTACTTTTTTTTTTCTATACATGAGGTAAAAATCAATGAGATTGGAATAGACATCAGGTTTCTTTTTGTTTCAAAATTAGATAGTAGTGATGGTTGTGCCATTCTGAATATCTTAAAAACCATTGAGGTGCACTTTTAAGAGGTGTATATTTTATGAAATGTGAAATGTTTTTTAGTAAAGCTGTTACTAAATAACTTCCTTGGCATCTTTTGAATTTTTAGGTAATTATGTTGCTAGAAAGTGTAATATTCCTTCCTGTGCTTAAATCATTCAGAGTAATTTGCAGTCTTATTTTTGTTCTCATGAACTCAGCTCCTGTGTTTTGTGTTCTTTAGGGAAGATTATTTTGCAAAAAAAAATGAAGAAAGAAAGCAAAATAAAGTGGAAGCTAAATTACGAGCTAAACAGTAAGTACGTTGAGCCAGTCATTTTAATTCCTTCAAGTTTTAACAGGGATAGAGTTAGTGGTTCTGGGAAGTGGAGCTTGATGATGCATTCTGAAATGAGTAGCAGGCTTTTTTTTTGGTAGTGAAACATTAAGATCTTAAGCTGCCTTGATAATCTGGGGGCACATTGTGTTGCACTCTACCCACGAGAATCAGAAAACCTAACGACTGGTTTTGGTTATTGAGCAGTGTGTGCTCATGATCAAGGTTAACTATCAGATTTAATTTTCTCATACAGTAATTGGAAACATTCTAATTAACATTTCTTTTATAGAGAGCAAGAAGAAAAACAAAAGTTAGCAGAAAATGCTGAAATGGTAAGTATATATTACTGGTATCTAAAGCTATGTTTCAAATTTATGAGAATAAAAAGCAGGACTTTTTGAAGCAAGTATGTGAGCAGGTCTGAAGTTGTCACTGCACTAAAGTCATAGCCCAATAGTATTGCCCAAACTCATTACCTATCCAGAGAAATAACTTAGTAACGAGATGTACATAATAACTAATACATATAGCTTGAGTAAATACTACTTATTGAAGAAATTAAGAAGGTTAAAATCAGAAGCTATCATAGAACAAGGGATGACAAGGGAAAATGCACTAACTGTTAAACTACTTTAAAATAGCATTTTAGATTCTAGCTTTTTGTATGTATTAGGTATAGAGTGGTGTAAGCCATTTCTGGTTTTTTTGGTTGTTTTAAAGAAACTTTTTTTTCTTGTTTTGTATGTTTTTATAGAAATCTCTGGAAGAAAAGATTGGCTGCTTGCTGAAATTTTCAGGAGACTTAGATGATCAGACCTGTAGAGAAGATTTGCACATCCTTTTCTCAAGTCATGGTGAAATAAAATGGATAGACTTTGTGAGAGGAGCAAAAGAGGTTTGGAAACATTCATATGCTTTTTAGCAATGTTTAAAACTCCAAAGAAACTTAACTTTAGAAGACAACATTAGTAGAAACAAAGCAATTTTTTTTTAAATTAATGTGTTTATGAAATAGTTTCTACTTGGTCATTTACTTTCCATTTTATTGTTGCCATCACTATATGTAAATGTCTGATATTTTCTGAGTTATGCTATGAATAACTGTTGGTATTTGTGACTGTAAGTTTTGTGATAGCTTCCTGAAGTTCAGTTATAATTCATTGAAATTGATAATTGCAGAGAAGATTTGCAGGGTAGGAAAAGTTTTTGAGTGAAGGAATTAACTATGGAACTAAAAAAACCCTGAAGGGTGTGGCTTTTATTGTTTGTCTTTGGTATGGGGGATAATTTTTATTTTAAATTTATTTTTTTTTAATAAGATTTTTAAAAATTTTTAAATTTTTTCTTTTCAGTGTAACAGTATTCATTGTTTTTGCATTGCACCCAGTGCTCCATGCAATCCGTGCCCTCTCTAGTACCCACCACCTGGTTCCCCCAATCTCCCCCCACCCTTCAAAACCCTCAGGTTGTTTTTCAGAGTCCATAGTCTCATGGTTCACCTCCCCTTCCAATTTCCCTCAACTCCCTTCTCTCCATCTCCCCTTGTCCTCCATGCTATTGGTTATGCTCCACAAATAAGTGAAACCATATGGTAATTGACTCTCTCTGCTTGACTTATTTCAGGGGATAATTCTTTTTAAAGAAAAAGCTAAGGAAGCACTGGATAAAGCCAAAGATGCAAATAATGGTAACCTACAATTAAGGAATAAAGAAGTGACGTGGGAAGTACTAGAAGGAGATGTGGAAAAGGAAGCACTGAAAAAAATCATAGAAGATCAACAAGAATCTCTAAACAAATGGAAATCAAAAGGTCATTAGTTCTGATTTGTCTTTGACCATTGGTTATTTTAACTCATTTGCTTGTTCAGAGGCAGTGACAAGAGATTTAAAACATTTCTCGTGGATTTCTCAATTATGTCTCTATAGGTCGCAGATTTAAAGGAAAAGGAAAGGGAAATAAAGCTGCCCAGACTGGGTCTGCTAAAGGAAAAGTACAGTTTCAGGGCAAGAAAATGAAATTTGATAGCGATGATGAACATGATCAAAATGGTGGATCTGGTAAGTTTTTCTAAGTCCTTTGGTACTTTCATGAGAAATTATATGGCAAAGAACAGCAGTATGGTTTTTCACCTTTTGTATAAGTGATATTCTTGGACTATGATTTACACAAGTTATACTGTTTTTACTGGGAAACAGATATTTGGAAGGTTAAGTTTAGACAGCAGAAGATCTATACTAGGAATATCCTTCTCATTGGTGTTGGGAAATTGTTGCTTTAAAAAAAAAAAAAAACATATTAGAAAAAGAGAGGGAGCATGAGTGGGGGAATGGGCAGAGGCAGAGGGAGCAGCAGATTTCCCACTGAGCAGGGAGCCTAGGATCATGACCTGAGCCTAAGGCAGATAGTTTAAAGCAACTGAGCCACCCAGGCGCCCCAGGAAGTTGTTGCTTTAAGTTGTTTTTTAAACAATTATTTTTGTTCTTATGCTCAATATTAAAAGAGCAATGCTTATATAGTGAACTTGACAAAAATTCTGTTATTGTATAGGACCAGTAAAAAGAGCAAGAGAAGAAACAGACAAAGAAGAACCTACACCAAAACAACAGAAAACAGAAAATGGTGCTGGAGACCAGTAGTTTAGTAAAAAATTTTTTTATTCATCTTAATTAGGTTTTAAGCTGCTTTTGTCTTTAGAGGCTTTTAAAAAGAAAACCGAATTAGATCCACTTCAATATCCACCTGTAAGAAAGGAAAATTTTTTGTTTTTAACTTGTCTTTTTGTTACCCAAATGAAGATTTTTTTTAATGTATAGTTCTGTGTTATTTCAAATGATTCAAATATCAAAAGACTTCCACTAAATTGCCTTTGTAATATGAAAATGTATTAGTACAAACTAATAAAATATGTACTATATAAAAAAGAGCAAAAAATTAGTTTTTTATTTTTGTGTGTAAAGCATTTGAGAAATATCTTAAACTAGAATATTGGCTGTTATCCCATCGATAATTATTCTGTCTCCTATGCTAGCTTCCTGTATTTACTCAGGCAACTTGATAACATTGGAAATAATTACTTATTGAAAAGTTCTTCAGTACTGAATGTAGATAAGCCCGATTCAAGAAACTTACTGATTTCTTTTTATGAAATTTGTATGATGCTGGCAGGTCATATCGCAGCTCTATAAAACAAAAGCCATCTAAGAATAAAATTTCACTTGCTGTCCCTGACATACATACAGACATATGTAAATTAAAATGAAATTAAGGAAGTACTTAACCCTGGTAAGCAGAACACTTCAGACCTGTCACTTTAACTTCCCAAAGACTGAGACCTGATACATTCCCAAGATTAGCCATGGCTAACTAAGGTTGGCATTTCTGCTATTTTGGTCATTTATGCCAAAATTTTGAGGTTATGGGGAAGAATTTGAAAGGATAAAAACTGGACAGAAGATGATGGTATCTTTTTAATTTCCTAATAGTCTATAGCTAGCAATCATAACAATCATGCTTATTTTTAAAATTTCTTGTCCAGATTTTAATATTGGTAGTAAGTAGCTAATTATTTTTCTATTAAGCTCTCAAGTGAAAATACAATTTTCTTATTCTAAGAATTAATGTAGGTTCTCCAGATTTACTCATCAGTTTTAGAGGGATGGCAGTAGACTGCCTGACCTTCATATTTTGCAACACAAATTCTCTGTAGGTTACAGCTTTCAAAATTTTCATGTGCAATCAAATAACCTTCAATAAATCTTAAAATTTGTATTATAATTCAGTAAGTCTGGCTGGAGCTAAAAGGCAAATCTCAACTCCCAAGGGATGTGAATAATGTTGGTCTGAGGATCACATTTGGAATAGCAAGGTACTGGCTTGGTATATTTGGAGTTGTTCTAAGGTGTTCCAAGTTGAATATTACAATACCTTAAACTAGGTTAGGAATGACAATACTGGGTAAATAGGAGGACTGACAGACTTTTCCACATTACATTACTAATTATGAATAGGACTAGTTACATGGTTACTACCACAGTGGTAATCCTAGTCCGTTTATTATCAAGTAAAGAATATTTTCCCCCTTACTGTACTTATTTCAGCCTTCAGCATTATTTGGATTTTCCTTAGTTTCTAGTTATATGTTTATCCCATTCTGGTGTTTGTGAATATTACCCAATTTGCTAATAAAAATGTATCAAGACATTTACTAACAGTGTGGATGATTATACTCTATCCCCCACTAAAAGAAAACAGTTTCATGTTCTCTGACTCCAGGGACAATTAGAAAATTGAAATGGAGGGATGCCTGGATGGCTCAGTTGGTTAAGCAGCTGCCTTCGGTTCAGGTCATGATCCCAGTGTCGTGGGATCGAGTCCCACATTGGGCTCCTTGCTTGGCAGGGAGCCTGCTTCTCCCTCTGACTCTGCCTGCCACTCTGCCTATGCTCTCTCTCTCTCTCTCTGACAAATAAATAAGTAAAATCATTAAAAAAGAAAAAAGAAAATTGAAATGGAAAGGTAATCAGGCATGATCTGTTGGTATTTTCCACGAGTGGATTTCAAACAGGTCTGACCCACTCTAAGCCCAAGCTCTTTTATCACTATGATGCTAAACAACTGTTCTGTCATCGTCTGGAGTGACCAAATAGTTGGGCACTATTAGGAATTTTCAGCAAAATGCATAAATTGGGACAGTCTTAGGCAAACCCTGATACCCTCTCTTTACTTCATTTCCAACCCATTACCAACTCCTCACATTTTGTCAAACTAAAAATGTGTTTTTGTTTTTTAAGATTTTATTTATTTGAGAGCGAGCAAGCACACAAGCTGGGGGGACAGGGAGCAGATTCCCCCTGAGCAGGGAGCCCCACCTAAGGCTGGATTCTAAGACCCTGTGATCACCTGAGCCAAAGGCAGCTGCTTTTAACTGACTAAGTCACCCAGGTGCCCCCGAAAACATGTTCTACAGCACCTTTTCTTGGCACCTAAAACTCTGGTTGGGCTAATGAATTATTGACCTTAAGTAATTAGGGTTTAGATGTATTTTGTGAGAAACTTTAAAAATTGTCTTACCTGCAATAATATCTATCTTGATTTTCCATTCTGTAGCTTTCTTTTGAATATGCTGAAGATAACAACATGTTAATGTGAACTGTTTTTTTTTTTAAATAATTGGGAATTACTTTTTTGCTAATATTCATATTAAATTTTTAAGCTTTTAAAAATTCATTAGAATTTAGACTCTTAAAAATGTTTCAGCTGTTTTGGTAGTATTGTGAAATTAAGAAACCAAACCATTACCAATTATAAGAGTATAGATGAGTATAGTATAGGTGATGAAGCTGAATTCAAATACCTTGACCGAGATAACACAGGGAAGTGGTAGTCTGGATTTCAACCTAAGCAGTCTGGCTCTATAGTCTTGTGTCCTTAATCACTGTTGTGCTGACAAAAAATATACCCAATTTTCTGGAATAAATCTTCTATACCACCATATGTTATACTGCTGGCAAGAATAATGGAAAAGGGAGGTTCTGAACTCACATCAGTTTAGCTTCAGTTCTTAAAATTAGGTCTTACTGTTTCCCTTAACGCACACAAAGCCACAAAGGGACAATGAGACTAACAGAGTTAGGCAAACTAGGACATACTGTAATCTTAGCTATACCACACTTCTCTACTGAACTATAGTCTCTCCTGGTAACGGTTCCTGCCTGAGCAAATCTTTGGCAAAAAAAGTTATATAGGCTGGAAGAAAACAGATCACAAATGTTAGCTAAAGGGAAAATTGTTTCTAAGTGCCATGATGTTTTAAAAGTTCAGGAGAAAGAGATACCCTGGTAATTAGTATTCACAGAAAATCCTTAAAACATTGTCATGAATTTTGAAGTAGCAACATCATGATGATTTGAACTTACATCTCTAGTGGAGGATTTGTGTAAAGAGTATACTGCTGTTCTTGCCATTTCCAAAGCAGTCTTCAGAAATGCCATATCTGTCCCTGTTAAGAGTAGAAAAAACTCATTTAATTTATATACCTGTTACCAAAACAAAAGATTAAAAGAATACCATGTATTTAAAAATTTTCTTCCCAAATTCCAAAATAGACACTTCAGATTCTTCTGCAAAAAGACAAGATACAAAAAAGTAGAATATAGGAGTGCCCGGGTGGCTCAATCAGTTAAGCATCTGCCTTGGCCTCAGGTCATTGAATTGGGCTCCCTGCTCAACCGGGAACCTGCTTCTCCCTCTCCCTCTGGCTCTGCCCTCCCTCCCCCAGCTCATGATCTATCTCAAATAAATAAATTTTTTAAAAAAGTAAAATATGTATCTTTTAAGGTTGATAGAATAAAACCAGAATTATACTATCTTCTTTAAATAAGACTAAAGTAAAAGTTTTAATGTTCCAAATTAACAACTCAAGGGAGAAGAGAAAACAGGTACAGCAGTAATCAGAATCAAGCAGGGGCTGGAGGGAGAACTCTATTCATGGCTTCTTGGTGCCTGGGTGGCTTAGTCAGTTAACTGTCTGCCTTTGGCTCAGTTCATGATCCCTGGGTCTTAGGGCTTGAGCTGGAGGCCAGCTCCCTGCTCAGCAGGGAGTCTGTCTCTTCCTCTGCTCCTCCCCCACCCCCTCTCAAATAAATAAATAAAATCTTAAAAAAGTAAACTTCACGTCTTTTCTTCTCACAGGCTTTCTATCCTCCTTGCCTACAATACACAGGATAAATAGCCACAGTCAGTCACTGTTACTCATGATCATATGTTGAAACTCTTGGTGTGTTAAGGCATTAAAATGAGGTTCTAAAAGTATAAAATCCTTTACAGAATTATAAGGGTTAGGTAAGTCATTCTTGAAAGCAAAGTATAAACAGTAAATTAATTTAAAAAAGCTATTTACTCAACTGTCCTTGTTAAGAGTAGAAAAACAAAGATAGAAAAATTCAATTTCCTAGACATACATTAAACAAACTGAAATTATTGTAATTACACAGGTAAGAGATGGTTTATTTAATGAACAGTGACAAAATCATTTAACCCAAACAATAAGAAAATGGATTTAAAACTTGCTTTTCTATACATGTATCAGTACACTTGAGTCTTTTTACTAACCTTTATTATTTTTGGTCCCAAAAGGAGGATTCATAATTACTGTATCAAATGACTTGGACATTCTGTTAGATAATGAGCACACATCACATTGAACCATGTCAACATTTGTTAACTCAAACTCCTCCACATTCCTATTAAATATTTCCAACGCATCTTCATCTATGTCAAATCCAACACACAACCTATAAATACAGAGCACACATAAAGAATGACTATTTATAGCTCCCAAAACAATAACAAAATCAAACCATATTTTGTTTTTTGTTTTACCATTCTGCTCATTCAAAATGTACTCACTATCATATTCTTGCTCCCCTCATCTCATACTGTAGAGTCCCATAAATCTAATTTAGTTAATCCTATTAATGTTTCTTATTCAGACCACCCTATACCCAAACGTTACATATAGGATCACCTACCCCGCTCCTAACATTGCAGTTCCGATGCTAAGAACGCCACAACCACATCCTAGATCTGCAACCACTTTATTTTCAATGTCATCATATGTATTATGGATTGTATAGAGCATACATGCTAAAAGATCAAAAAACATATTAGGGAATAAGAGTAAGTTGATGACCAAAATCCAATTCATATAAATGACTAATGCAAATTCTTGTCTTGCATTATTCCTCCCCCAAATGGTGTTCCAAATTATTTTTTTAAAAATGAGGTATAATATCTTGTTATGTAGTAAGAGGCACCACAAGAACAATAACACACACCAGTGGTTCCCAAAAACTACTCTGGTAACAATGCGAAGAATGACAAAATTCTGAAATAAAATGAGAAAAATAAGGCTAGAATGTTTTTTCCTCAGCCTGTTCAAAACATTGCCCCCCCCCCCATATATCAGTTCTTTCTTTGATGTTCAAATATTTTTGCAAGGATGGTGAGAGTAAACAGGTTTTAAAAATATCTTTTCTTGTCAAAATATAAACTTGGCAACCCTGTATCAGTCTCCCAAAACTGTTTTGAAATCTGTTAAGTCTGGAGATCACCAATACTGAATAAGCATTAACATTAAAACGGTCCAGAACTTTTTGACAAGTTTGTCACCAGAACACAGGTACCCTAAGTGCAAGCTAGAATGAGAAAAGTCCTATATCCACAATACAGCCTTTAGACACATAAATTCATAAACTAATGAGAACTGAGGAGTAGAGCAGGAGCTGCTGAGATCAGAAAGGGTTCTTCCAAATACACAAAGGTCTGGGATATATACTAAAGGTTAAGCATGAATAAAACTACTGATCTCTCCCTGTGGATATGTGAACCAGCAAGGACTACTGGCCAACATGATGCCTTAGCACTAGAGGTTTTATCAAAAACACAATTGGGGTGCTTGCTGGCTCAGCTGGTGAAGCATGCAACTCTCCATCTCAAGTTATAAGTTCAGGCCCCACATTGGGTGTAGAGATTACTTAAAAATAAAATCTTAGGGGCGCCTGGGTGGCTCAGTGGGTTAAGCTGCTGCCTTCGGCTCGGGTCATGGTCCCAGGGTGCTGGGATCGAGCCCCGCATCGGGCTCTCTGCTCAGCAGGGAGCCTGCTTCCTTCTCTCTCTCTCTCTGCCTGCCTCTCTGCCTGCTTGTGATCTCTCTCTGTCAAATAAATAAATAAATAAGATCTTTAAAAAAAAAAATAAAATCTTAAAAGAAAAATTCACAGTTAGAGGAATATCTCAGTCTGACTGCTATCCCAATTACTGCTGCAAGTGTTAGTGACTTTGATGCTGGTATCTCAAAGAATTAGCACGTCCACATGCATGTTATACCCTGGGTATGAACAAAGGATTTTTTAAAACATTAGACTTCACTAGGAAACCCTACAGTCAGAATACACTAAAGAAATCATCTAAATTGAGAAAATAGGTCTTAACCCAGACACAGTTTTGTGCCAGTTTTTGGTTGGAATTATGACACTATGTTGGTGGTATATACTTGTTGCAGGTATATACTTTCATTGGCTGCTTAGAAACAGAACTAATGTTGAAGCTGGGAGGGATTCCCAAATTAATTTTCCCAAGACTCCTCAATGAATTTGACAATATGTTTATTAAATATGGTTTTTCCTTTGTTGTCTGCTGTACTCCTAGTATCAATCTCTTGGATCAAGCAACACTGATGACTCTCGGATCATTAAAAACCAAAACACAGCCTCATTTTATAGCACCTATTCTGGATTTGTTAAACACAGTCCTTCCGCTACCAACTCTAATACTCATTCTAGGGCAAGTATAACACAGGAATCCTTGCATTTGCAATTCGTTGCAATAGAAAATTGATCTTTCCTTTGCAAACGTGTCCTGAGCTCCGAACTAGTAGCAGGAGCTCCTCTAGACAAGGAATTGTGTGAACATGACTGACAAATTCTTTACCCTCAAGTAGTTTATAGTGTAGAGAAACAAACACACTAAAGTGATGTCTTACAGTATTAAGAGGTATGCAGAAAACCAAGCAGTGAAACAATAAAAACGGTTTTTGGCGAGGCCGGGGCGGCAGTGAGGGGGGCGGGGGGGCGGTGATGCTGGGTTTAGCTGCATGTCAAGGAAGTCCTCTCTAACGTGATATGTAATCTCAGGGCAGAATTCCTCTAGACGTTCTTTGTATTCAAATAACTGTTCTATTTTCATTATGGAGTAAGCAGATAGGCCTAACCCGGAAAGCAAAGCCATGGTCACCAGCCGCCCTACCTGCAATATGCGGCCTGGTGGGATACTGTTCTAGAAGTAGCTTGGGCTTTTCGAATACATCCACTTGTTGCAGGCGACTTTCTAGTTCCTTAAGCCTTAATTTCTTCATTTTTTTTTTTTTAAAGTGTGAATTCGCAGGATTTAACAACACTGAATCTGCAGAGAAACCCATTTAACCTGCAACTCCCCGCATTGCTCCCCGACCCCACCCCAATCTACCCACCCCATCCCACCCCTTTTCCAGCACCACTGGCTGGGGCCGGCCTGGGGAGGCAGGGAGCGAAGGGCACACCTAGCCCAGCTCTTCCTGCTTTCCTTCCAGCTCCAGCGGCGGGCGGAGTCTCCGGCCAGCCTCCGACCCGCCTCCAGGATACACCGCGCTGGTCTCGGGCTTCTCAGAGACCCGCAGCGGCCGCGGCCAGCCCCGGAGTCGACCCACGATTCCTCCAGCGGCGTCCCGGCACTTCAGCAGACCTCGCGCGGGGACCAGGGCCGGAAGCGCTGCCACGCATGCGCGCCCGTGTCCGCTGCCTTGCAGCCTCCGGCGGAGCAGCAAGGGCGGTTCCGCGCGCAGGTTCCGCCCGCGACCGCGGAGCCTCATCCTCCGCTCTCCCGGCCGGGTCCGCAGGACCGGTAGACCCCTCCTTTCTCCAAGCGACGGAACCGGCCCCCACCGCCTGGCACGGGCCCAAACCCTCTTGCTTTCTTGAGTACCCGCAGGCCCTCAAAGGATAGGGGAAGAAAGAAGGTGAAAGCCAGGGTAAAAGTCACGGTCACTTGGTGTTAATGCTTGGTGTGGCCCTTTCTGACTCCGGTCTCACGAGGCCCCTCTCAAAAAGTAACAGTCGCCACTCACCCTTCCCTCCTTGGCCATTCCCGTGCGCTACTTTGTTTCACATTTTCCTCTTTTTAGGTCACCTGTGTCACTTACCTCAGCACTCACAGGGTGGTGATGTCAGAGAAGCCTAGAGTTTAGATGAAGGACTACGGTGCATCAAATGCTGAAAGAGCTCGGCTTTCATAGAGTAGAAGCAGAAACCAGGTGGGAGTGGGCTAGGAAATAAATGGAAGTTTAGGAATTAGAGTAAATGTGAGCAATTCTTAAGAACCTGGTTGTGAAGAGAAGTGAGAATGGTTGCTAGGTGAGGTTGGGGGAAGTTTGTTTTGTTTTTTAATGGCAGCAGGAGGTAGGAAGACACCTCAATTCAAACAAGAGAACTCTTAACAGGAAGGCAGGCGTTTAGAATAAAAGAAGGAGAGGGGCGCCTGGTGGTTCAGTCTCTTGGGCGTGGCACTGTTGGTTTCTGCCCAGGTCATGGTTTCAGGGCGGTGAGATGCAGCCCCAAGAGGGCTCAGAGCTCAGCCCCCTTGGGCTGTAGTCTTTCTCTCCCTCTCTCCTTTCTCACCCCCGGGCGCTAGTGCGCACGCGCTTGCTCCCTAAAATAAAAATCTTAAAAATAAATAAATAAAATATAAGAAGGGTCTTGGAAGGAATTAGGATCCTGAGAAGACAGGATCCTGTGCCTAAATGAAAGGATTGCCCTTTATCTGGAGAAGGGGTATTTTTCTCTGCTAAAAGAAGAAAAAGGGGCGCCTGGGTGGCTCAGAGGGTTAAAGCCTCTGCCTTGGGCTCGGGTCATGATCCCAGGGTCCTGGAATCGAGGCCGCATCGGGCTCTCTGCTCAGTGGGGAGCCTGCTTCCTCTTCTCTGCCTGCCTCTCCGCCTGCTTGTGTGCGCGCTCTCTCTCTCTCCCTCTCTGTAAAATAAATAAATAAAATCTTAAAAAAAAAAAAAAGAAGAAGAAGAAGAAAAGGAATGGTTGATTGAGGATGAACTAGAAAGAATGGTTCTGAGGCTACTTCCTATGAATAATAAAATTCAAAGTCGTCTGTTATGAAGACTGAATGAGTTAATACATATAAAGTTCTTACTGCATAGAGTACACAAAGGTGTCACAGAACAAATGCCCAATATATGTTGGCTGTTGGTGGTGGTATCTGTTGAGAAGGAGGTGGCTGGAGTAAGGAGATGGAGCCAAATGAAGGATTGAAACTAGCCAGGTATATTGAAGGACAGTGAATTCACTGAGGTTTAAGGCAATTTTTCTAAGGTAGAGGTTTTATTTTGAAATAACTGTAAATTTGTACATAACTATAAAAAATAGTGATTAGAGATCCTGTGCATTTTCCCCCAATAATTACATTTTGCAAAACTATCCTACAGTATCACACCTAGGATATTGACAGTGATACAGTGAAGACAGCATTTCCATCACCGTGAATATCCATGATGTTGCACTTTGGCCACACCTAGTTCATTCTAGCCCTGACTCCCTCCATAACCATTGGGAAATACTAATGTGTTCTCTATTTCTAGAATCTTATCATTTCAAGAACTTCATATAAATGGAAGCATACAGTACGTAAACTTTTGGGAATGGCTTTTTTTTTTCACTCAACATAATTTTCTGGAGATCCCTCTAAGTTGTGTGTATTAATAATTCACTCCTTTTTATTGTGGTGGTGTGGATGTATAGAGTTCATGAACATTCACTCAGTGAAGAACATCTGGGTTGCTTCAGGTTTTTATCTATTACAAATAAAGCTGCTATGGAAATTAATGTATAGTTTTTGTGTGAACATACGTTTTAATCTCCCTGGGATAAATGCCTAGCAGCACAATTACTGGGTCATATGATGAATCTATGTTTAGTTTTTAAAGAAACTTCAAGCTTGTCCAGAGTGGCTATACCATTTTACATTCCCATCAGTCATATAGGAATGATCCAGTTTCTTGCAACCTAACCAACATTTGGTGGTGTCACAATCTTTCATTTTAGCTATTCAGACAGGTGTATAATTGAGGTTTGCACATCCTTTTTTTTTTTTTTTTTTTTTTTTTTTTTTAAGATTTTATTTATTTATTTGACAGAGGGAGATCACAAGTAGGCAGAGAGGCAGGCAGAGAGAGAGAGGAGGAAGCAGGCTCCCCGCTGAGCAGAGAGCCCGATGCGGGACTCGATCCCAGGACCCTGAGATCATGACCTGAGCCGAAGGCAGCGGCTTAACCCACTGAGCCACCCAGGCGCCCCAGGTTTGCACATCCTTAATGGCTAATGATGCGAACACTTTTTCATGCACTCATTTGTCATCTCTATATCCCTTTTGGTGAAATGTCTGTTCATTTCTTTTGCCTGTTTTCTAATTGAATTTTTTTGCAGTTGAGTTTTGAGATTTCTTAATATATATTAGATACTAGTCCTTTGTCAGATATGTGGTTTCCACCTATTTTCTGTTTTCAGCTTGTCTTTTCAACCTCTTAAGAATCTTCTGCAGAACAAAGTTTTCAATTTTGATAAAAGTCAATTAGCCAACTTTTCTTTCCATGGATCAATCTTCTGACATCAAGTCTAAGAACTCTTCAGTCCTAAAATTCAAAAAGATTTGCTCCTATTTTTTTATGTAAAGGTTTTATAGTTTTCCATTTAATTTTTAATCTGTGAATCCATATGAAATTATTTGTTATATAAAAATTGTGGGTTTGGGAGAAGGGTGGTGGGGTTATGGACATTGGGGAGGGTATGTGCTTTGGTGAGTGCTGTGAAGTGTGTAAACCTGGCGATTCACAGACCTGTACCCCTGGGGATGAAAATATATGTTTATAAAAAATAAAAAATTTTAAAAAAATTGTGGGTTTGGTAGAGTTTTTCTTCTTCTCTATGAATGTCCAATTTGCCATAGCACCATTCATTGAAAAGGCTACACTTTCTCCATTATTGCTTTTGCATCTTTGTAAAAAATCAGCTGAGTCTGTTTGTGTGGGCCAATTCCTGGGTGTTGTACTATGTTCTATCAGCCTGTATGTCTAGACATCCTCCAATACCACACAGTCTTGATCACTGAAGCTATAAAATAAATTGGGTATTTTGAGTCCTCTCACCTTATTTTTCTTTTTAAAAATTGTGTTGAGGTGGGGTTCCTCAGTTAAGTGCGTAACTCTTGATCTCAGCTCAGGCCTTGATCTCAGGGTCGTGAGTTTAAGCCCTGCATTAGGCTCCATGCTGGATGTGGATCCTACTTAAAACAAAAACAAAAAAAAAAACTTGCATTGGGGTGCCTGGCAGGCTCAGTTGGTAGAGCATGTGACTCTTGATCCCAAGGTCTTGAGGTCAAGTACCACAAAGAGCATGGAAAAAAAAAAAAAGAAAGAAAGAAAAAATCATCTTAACTATACTAATTCCTCTGTTTCCAAATAGATTTTATTTTATTTATTTATTTTTTAAGATTTTATTTATTTATTTGACAGAGAGAAATCACAAGTAGATGGAGAGGCAGGCAGAGAGAGAGAGAGAGGGAAGCAGGCTCCCTGCTGAGCAGAGTGCCCGATGCGGGCCTCGATCCCAGGACCCTGAGATCATGACCTGAGCCAAAGGCAGCGGCTTAACCCACTGAGCCACCCAGGCGCCCTCCAAATAGATTTTAGAGTAAACTTGTCAATATTATAGAAAATGTTGTTGGGACTTTGATAGGAATTGAATGAAACCTATATATCAGTTTGTGAAGAACTGACGTCTTTACTACACTAATTCTTCCAATCCATGAATTCAGTGTCTTTCCATTTACTTAGCTCTTCTTTGACTTCTTTCATCAGCATTCTGTGGTTTTCTGCATATAACCTGTACATACTTTGTTAGACTTACACTTAAGCATTTGTTTTTTTTAAAGATTTATTTTATTTATTTATATGACAGAGATCACAAGTAGGCAGAGAGGCAGGCAGAGAGAGAGGAGTTAGCAGGCTCCCCGCAGAGCAGAGAGCCCAATGTGGGGCTCGATTCCAGGACACTAAGATCATGACCTGAGACGAAGGCAGAGGCTTTAACCCACTGGGCCACCCAGGTGCCCCATTTAATTTGTATTTTGAGCAAATATAAGTAGTATATAAGTATAAGTATTACATTTTAAATTTCAATGCCCAAATGTTTATTGATAACATATGAAAATACACTGTGTTTTTCTTGTATCCTGTAATCTTAACTAAACTCACTTGTTAGTTATAGGAAGTTTTTGTTTGGTTTTGTTTTGGTAGATTCCTTGGAATTTTCTATGTAGAAAATCATGTCATCTGAAGCTAGGAAAAATGTATTCCTTTCTCATTTATATGCCCTTTATTTCCTTCCTTTGCTTACTGTACTGACTAGAACTTCCCATGCTATGCTGAATAGAGTGGTAAGAGTGGATATTTTTGTCTTGTTTTCTGTTTTAGGGAGAAAAGCTTCATTCTTTCACTATAAAGTATAGTGGTAGATGTGGTTATTTTTTAGATGTACCTCATCAAGTTGAGAGGTTCCTCTATATTTCTAGTTTTCTGAGAGTTTTGATAATGAATGGGTGTTGAATTGTGTCAAATGCTTTTTCTATATCAATTGATATGATCATGTGATTTTTTTCTTTAGCCTTTTAATTTGGCGGATAATATTGATTGATTTTCAAATATTAAAACAGCCTTGCATTCCTGGAGTAAACCCTACCTGGTAAAGATGTATCATTCCTTTCATATAGTGTTGAATTCTATTTGCTAATATTTAATTTAAGGTATTTGCTCTGTAGTTATGAGGGATATTTGTAAATTTCTTTTTTGTACTGCCTTTGTCTGGTTTTGGTATCAGGGTAATACTAGCTTCATAAAATGAATTGGAATATGGTCCCTTCTCTTCCATCTTCTGGAAGAGATTATATATAGTTGGTATTAATTCTGTAATGTTTGGTAAAATTCCAGAGTGAAACCATCTGGAAATTTTTGAGGGGGAGAGTTTTTTAATTACAAGTTTAATATTGTTTGTTATAGAGCTGTTCAAATTAGTGATTTCATATTGGGTGAGTTGTAGTAATTTATGTTTTTTCAGAAATTGGTCCATTTCATCTAAATCATAAAATTTATGTGTATAGAATTGTTAGTTGTATTTCTTTATTATCCATCAGGGTCTATAATGGTATTCTCTGTTACATACATTATTGTCAGAAGGGGGTGAATGTGGCTCTCTGTGTGGTCTCCACTGATATCTGGGGGTTGGAGGAATGGGGGAGAGCCTTGGTACAACCTGAGGAAGGTAGAAGTCTAGGCTTCCTGGGTGCCTGAGTGGCTCAGCTGGTTAAGTATCTGCCTTTGGCTCAGGTCATGATCGCAGGGTCCTCACATTGGGCTCCCTGCTCAGTGAGGAACTTGCTTCACCCTCTCCTGCTCCCCCTGCTTGTGCATGTTCTCTTTTTTTCTCTCTCGCTTTCTTTCTGTCAAATAAATATATAAAATCTAAAAAAAAAAAAAAAAAAAAAGTCTAGGCATCCCACTGAGCTTTTGGAAGTGTGGATGTGAGTGGGACCACAGTGTTTTTTGTGGTGTTTGACTGGAGTAGAGTGGTTATTGTCTAAATGTTTCCTATATGGCTAAGTTACCCCTTTCCTGGTTCTTTGGCTAGAGAGAACAGCTTTTGTTGGAGCTTCATCTGTTGGCATTTATAAACTACTGGCTTCTTTAGGTCTAAGTCTGGAATGTATGAGACAAAACAAAACAAAACACATATACACGCACAGGGAACTTACCCACTGTGTTCTTCCTTGGATCCTGAGGTCCCTAACTGTTCTTCTTCTCCTCCCTTCCATCAGTGTCTCCTTATGTTACATCTACATATCTACATCCATATCTATATCTATATCTATATCTATATCTGTATCAGGGATAAATAGAGAAAAATATATCTATTCTTTTTGGCAGTAGAAGTACTCTAAGAGATACATAATTTATAATTTGTCATTTGAAAGTATAAAGTTTAGTGATTTTTTTAAAAAGGACTTTTTACTTGTTTACCTGACAGAGAGAGAGAGCACAAATGGGGGGAATGGCAGGCAAAGGGAGAAGCTGTTTCTCCTCCAAGCAAGGAGCCCAACTTTGGGGATCAATCGCAGGACCCTGAGCTGAGGGCAGACACTTGAGCCACCCAGGCACCCCTAAAGTTTAATGATTTTTAAGTACATTTACAAGGTTGTATGACCAACAGCACTATCCAGTTCTAGAACTTTTTCATCGCTGCATAAACTTATTAGTAGGAACTTCCATCCTACTCTTCCCCTAGCAGCTGACAGTCACTGACCTGCTTTCTGTTTGTATGGTTTGCCTATTGCAAACATTTCCTATAAATGAAATCATGTGTTCTTTTGTGTCTGGCTTCTTTGTTTAGCAATGTCTTCAAGTTTCATCCATGTTGTAGCATATGTCAGAATTTTGTTCCCTTTTTATAGTTCCGTGTTATTTTATTGTATCAATATACCACACTTTATCCATCTATCAGTTGATGGACATTTCAATTTTTTTTTTAAGATTTTTAAAATTTATTTATTTGACAGGCAGAGATTACAAGTAGGCTGAGAGGCAGGCAGAGAGAGAGAGGAGGAAGCAGGCTCCCCGCTGAGCAGAGAGCCTGACACGGGGCTCAATCCCAGGACCCTGGGATCATGACCCACTGAGCCACCCAGGCGCCCCTGTTGTTTTGTTTTTAAAGATTTTATGTATTTATTTGACAGAGAGAGAGAGAGAGAACACAACCAGGGAGAGTAGGAGAGGGAGAAGCAGGCTTCCCGCTGAGCAGGGAGCCCATTGCAGGGCTCCATCCCAGGATCATGATCATGATCATGACCTGAGCCAAAGGCAGATACTAAATGACTAAGCCATCCAGGTGCCCTGGACATTTAGGTTGTTTTGACTTTTGGCTATTATGAATAATGCTGCTTTAAATATTCATGCAAAAGTTTTTGTGTGAATACATTTTCAGTTATCTTGAGTATATATCTAGGAGTGGAATTGCTGAGTCATGTGGTAATACTATATTAAACTTTTTGAAGAACAACCAAAACTTTTCACAGTGGCCACACCATTTAACATTCCCATAGACAACATATGAGGGTTCCAATTTTTCCATAGATTTACAAACACTTTTTATTTTCCTTTTATGTTTTTCTTATGGCCATCCTAGTGGGTGTGAAGTGGTATTCAGTGTGGTTTGATTTGCATTTCCCTGTTGGCTGGCGATGTTGAGCATCTTTTCATGTGCTTATCAGCCATTTTTGTGTCTTTTTTTGAGAAATGATAATCCAAATCTTTTGCCTACTTTTAAATTGTTTTTGTTGTTGAGTTATAAGAGTTCTTTGTATATTCTGGATATTAGATCTTTACTGGATATATGGTTTGAAAATATTTTCTTCCATTTTGTGGACTGTCTTTTTACTTTTTTGATAATATCCCTTAATATGTGAAAATTTTTAATTTTGGTGGTGTCCAAATCTATTTTTTCTTCGGTTGCTTATACCTTTGGTGTTTATCTAAGAACCTGTTGCCTGATTCAAGGTCACAAAAATGTACACCTATTTGTTCTTCTAAGAGTTGTATAACTTGAGATTTTATGCTTAGGTCTTTGATCTATCTTGAGTAAATGAACTCTGAAATCTCCATGATGGTAAGAACTTAGGAAGTAGAGGAAAGCTGGGGTACTATGGTGGCACAGTCCTTTAAGCACCCAACTCTTGATTTTGGCTCAGGTCATGATCTCAGGGTCTTGAGATCAAGCCCTGCATCAGGATCCTTGCTCAGCAGGGAGTCTGCTTGAGATTTTCTTCCTCTGCACCTACTTCCCCCTCCTTGCACATGTGCACCCTCAGCCTAAAATAAATCTTAAAAAAAAAAAAAAAAAAAAAAAAAAAGTAGAGGAAAGCTGTTCTATTGCCAACTATTTCTAAAATGTAGGGACAAGTTTGATTTGTACAGGACCTTGGTAAAGAGGCTTAAAGAGTGATTTAAATGGATACCACAAGACTTTTGGCAAATACTTTCACCCTATCACCAGGAGACCTCTTTGCTTAAACTTTAATTGATGGATTAGTAAAATATGCTGTTGGGTCTATGTAATACACAGTGTTTTAATGGTAACTGGAAGCTATATAAAATGTGTGATCCCTTCTAGCAGACAGTTAACAATTTGCTTGGGGGAACTAGAAATAAACATTTGAAACATTTAGTAACAATGACTAGCATCTATTAGAGTGGCTAAAATAAAGTAGGAACAGGAGAAGAAATTTACAGTACCAACTGCTGGAAAAAATGTGGAGCACCTGGAGTGCTTACACATTACTTGTGAGAATACAAAATGAGTCAGCCTCCTTGGAATGGTTTCATAGTTTCTTACTTAGTTAAACATATATTTATCATATGATTTAGCAATCTGACTTATAGCTATCTGAAGACAAATGAAGATATATGTCCACAGGAAATCTTGTATATAGATGTTTATAACTATACTCAAAATGATCAAAAACTTTAACATGTCAGATGTCCATTGACTGATGAATGGATAAATTGTGGTATACCCATACATACATACCATACAGTACTACTCAGCAATTAAAAAAAAATAAAACTCCTGATCAGTGCAACTGCACAAATAAATATCAAAAGCATTATGCTAAGTAATAAAAAAAAAACAAACTAAAGAAAGCTACATATTGTGTAACTTTATTTATATAACACTCTGAAAAACTATCAGGCAGGAATATAAATTAGTGGATGCCGGGGACTGGGTTGGGGGGCAGGATTGACATCTTTTTGGGATGATGGACTGTGTTGGTTATATAGATATGAATTTGCCAAAATTCATAGAATGTACCCAAAAAATATTGCTGTATGTAACTCATTTATCACATTGATAAATGTGATTTTACAAAAACAGTTTAGTAATAATAGCAAACCAATCATTTATGCATAAATGTCACAATTTTCAAACATTTTGGTGTCAGAATAGTTTTCTTTAAAATTATGAAGGATCTAGGGGCAACTGGGTGGCTCAGTTGTTAAGTGGTGCCTTCGGCTCCGGTCATGATCCCAGGGTCCTAGCCCCGAGCCCTTCATCTGGCTCCCTAGTCAGCGGGAAGTCTCCTTCTCCCTCTCCTGCTCTACCTGCTTGTGCTTTCTCTCTCACTGTGTCTCTCTGTGTCAAATAAATAAATAAAATCTTAAAAAAAATAAAATCCAATTATGAAGTATCTCAAAAAGCTTTTGTTTATGTGGATTTTATCTACTGATATATTTATATACTGATGTATTACTGGAGATTAACACAGAGATTTTTAAAAATTTATCCACTAATTTACTTAAGACAATAATTATTCCATTGGGATGATGAAAAAGTTCTGGAGATGGTGGTGATGATTGCACAGCTTTGTAAATGTACTTGCCACTGAACTGTGTACTTAAAATGGCTAAAGTAGTAAATATGATGTATATTTTGTATGAGAATTAGTTATATTTTTAAAACGACATTAGTGGGAAAGCATTAGCTTACATTTTTGTAAATCTCTTTAGTGTCTGACTTAATAGAAGACAGTTGAATTCTCATATCTGTTTTTGCATTCAGTTGGTAGTGATATGTTTTTATTGATTGAAGTATCTGAAGAAAACCCAGTTTGACAGAGATACTTAGTAGAAGAAGCTAGGAGTATTTTCCTTGCTTATTCAGATGATTGTAGATATTCTTCTTTTGTATGATGCCACAGCTTGAAAGCAATGATATCTTGAAGATTAGTTGTAATGTGGAATCTTAAGCTGTATCAATGAGATTTTCATACTGTCAACCTACAATTCAATTCTCCTCTATGTTGGACTTTAAATAGATGTTTTACCTATACATGATTTTGTAACATTATGCATCAGTCATTTGGAAAATATTAGTTCACTGAATTATCCAAGTCTTCTGATATATTTTATTATTCCATGTCAGAAATCACATTTATTAGTATTACCTCTGATCTCCTCAGAAAAATCTTTAAGAAATGGAAGGACTATCAAGATCATGGTGGCAGATATAAAGCTTTTTAAATATTAATTTTTGCTTGAAAAATGAAAAATTTTTATTGGTTAAAAAAATACTGCTAGGTGTTTTCTTATGAAATGACAGTCTTATTCCATTTATCGGAAAATGCCTACCAAATACCAAGTCTGAAAAACCGTAGTTTGTCTGTCAATCATACTTTGAAGTAAAATAGTGTGATTAATATCCAGAATACATAAAGACCCCCTGGGACACCTGGGTGGTTCAGTTGGTTAAGTGGCTGCCTTTGGTTCAGGTCATGATCGAAGGCTCTTGGGATCCAGTCCTGCATCAGGCTCCCTGCTCAGTGGGGAGCCTGCTCCTCTCTCTCTGCTTGCCACTCCACCTGCTTGTGCTCTCTCCCTCTCGGACAGACAAATAAAATCTTAAAAAAAAAAAAAGACCTCCTACAATATAATAAGAAAAAGACAAAGCAAAGTAACAAAAAATGGTCAAAGTATTGGAGTTGACATTTCTCCAAAGAAGATAATACAAATGGCCAAAATAAGCACATGAAAGGATGCTCAACATCATTAGTCATTAAGGAAATATAAAACAGGATGGCTATTATCAGTAAAATGGAAAATAACAAGGATGACAAGGATATGAAGAAATTGGAACCCTGTGCATTGCTGGTGGGGATATAAAATGGTGCAGCTGCTGTGGAAAACAATTTGGTGGTTCCTCATAAAGTTAAACATAGTGCTACCATATGATCTAGCAATCCCACTTTTAGTTATATACCCCCAAAAATTCAAAGTAGGAACTCAGATACTTATACACCAATGTTCATTTTAGCCAAAAGCCTAAAGGCAGAAATAACCTGAGTGTGTGTCAGTAGATGAATGGATGAACAAAATGTGGTGTACACATACAATGGAATACTACTCATCCATAAGAAGTGATGAAATTTGGGGCATCAAGGTGCGTCAGTTGGTTGAGTATCGACCTCTTGATTTTGGCTCAGGTCATAATCTCAGGGTGGTGAGATTGAGCCCCTGGTTGGGCTCCATGCTTCACTAGGAGTCTGCTTCAGATTCTCTCTCGTTCTCTCTCGGGGTCCCTCTGCTCCTCCCCCCTGCACTCTCTCTCTCTCTGTTTCTAAAATAGATAAATCTTAAAAAAAAAATGAGGGCTCCTGGGTGGCTCAGTGAGTTCAGCCTCTGCCTTCGGCTCAGGTCACGATCTCTGGGTCCTGGAATAGAACCCTGCATGGGGCTTCTGCTCAGCAGGGAGCCTGTTTCCCTCACTCCCTGCCTACCTATCTGCCTACTTGTCATCTCTCTCTGTCAAATAAATAAATAAAATCTTTTAAAAAATAATGAAATTCATTACATGGTACAATATGGATAAACCTTGAAAATATTATGCTAAATGAAAAAAGCCAGATACAAAATAACAGCTACTATATGATTTCACTTATATGAAATATTTAGAGTAGAAAATTCATAAAGACAGAAAGTGAAATAGAGGTACTGGGGCTAGGAGGAAGGAAAATTGCTTAATAGGTACATAGTTTCTGTTTGAGATGATGAAAAAGTTCTGGAGATGGTGGTGATGATTGCACAGCTTTGGAAATGTACTTGCCACTGAACTGTGCACTAAAAATGGTTAAATTAGTAAATATGATGTATATTTTGCCACAATTTTGTTTAAAAAAGCTGTTCAGTTTATAACTGCACATGTGCTTTTTGCTGAACACTACCTAGTTGTTTCCGTATGCAATTAAAGTGCCTGATGTGCAATTACTAATTCATTGAGACTTTTTAAGATGTGTCTTCATGCATCAAAATGTAATAACATTTTATGTCTTTTGCTGCTTTATTCAGAGCCTTTTTTTTTTTTTTCAGGGAAAGTGGCTTGTTCTTCTGCAAGTATTTAATACAAATAAATACAATGTCAAATAGATAGTTTAGTGCCATTGTTTTGATACATACTAAGTTGTGAGCAGTTTTATCCCTCATTACTTTTCCACCATCAGTGAAAATGTCAAGATGATTGTTGCAGGATAAATCGTGAGATTCAAGAAAGTTATTCAATAGAATATTTCAACATTAAATGGGTTCATTGCCAAGCATTCACGTAGAAGATCATGTTTGATAATTATTTGGTACTGAAATCTGGACAAATATAAGGGAAACAGCAAGGCCAGCCATGTTTGTAGATTTAATTTACTTTTTTTAAGCCAGAGAGTAATTTTTTTAAAAAAAGATTTTATTTATTTATTTAATTGACAGAGAGAGAGAGAGAGAGAGAGAGAGAGACAGCAAGAGAGGGAACACAAGCAGGGTGAGTGGGAGAAAGAGAAGCAGGCCTCCCACAGAGCAGGGAGCCCAATGTGTCTGGATCCCTGCATGACCTGAGCCGAAGGCAGACACTTAACAACTGAGCCACTCGGGGACCCCAGAGAGTTATTTTTATTTATTATTTTTTCTTTCTCTTTTTTTCCTTTTTTAAGATTTTATTTGAGAGAGACAGAGAGAGTGAGAGCAAGATAGTGAGCACAAGCAGGTAGAAGGGCAGAGAGAGAGGGAAAAACAAGCTCCCCACTGAGCAGAGAGCCTGACTTGGGACTCCATTCCAGGATCCTGGGATCATGACCTGAGCCGAAGGCAGACACTTTACTGACTGAGCCACCCAGGTGCCCCAGAGAGTCATTTTTAAATATAAGAAAACTATAAATACATTTTCTCCTATTTTAAAATAAAATACCATTAAATACTTAAAAAACAGTTTTAGGTAAAAAATTAAAATTTAGAAACACTTTCAAATTTTAAAAAGTTATTGAAAAATGAGACAACAGTTAGTACCAGCCTTTTATGGTTGTATAGTTGTGATGACAGTTTATATTTCAAAACAACAATTTAGTCCATGATAATGAGGTTACAGAGACTGTAGCAGATATAACCGAGCATAGCCTGTAAGTATGGTAGAAGTACTGAGAACAAACTTGATTAATTTCTGAAAATGCACATACTTAAACCCTAATCCTACTACCTCAGAAAATTCCAAAAAACACCCCACGAGAATGCAAGAGGACATATTTCATTAATTGTCAGAATAATGATGTCATCATATATCATGAAGCATCTGGAAAAGTCCACTGCATGCCCCTGAAATAATAAGAGTAAGAAAAAACCAAATAATGTCTTAGTATTATTATGAAAAGAATCTTGACTTTGTGGACCTCCTGAAAGATTCTTGGGCATCTCCTGCCTAAGTTTCTAGGGACATACTTTGAGAAATGATCAATGAATATTCAAATATTGAATGTTTGGAATTTATAAGAGATTGTGTTATGTACTGGAAAATAATGAAGGCATGCTTCCTACTTCTCAAGAAACTCAAATTATATTATCAAATAATATTTGATGAATTGCTCAAGTTATGTGATTTAAAAAGGCAGTTTGATTGAACAAATCAGTGTGAGTTGCCCAAGCACAGGACATATGTGCTGGGAGGCCAGGGGGATTCCTTCAGGACAGTTGCAGTGTAAAACATACTCTCCTAACCACTGTCCAAACATCGTTTTATGAATTCTTACCCCTGGCCTTATTCTACTTATCTTATCCCCTTTATCTTTTTACACTAGTCCAATAGTTTGACTTTACCTGTTCTCTGCAGCAGGCAAAAAAATACCTGTTCTGAGTATCTTTATGCATATGTCCTGTAGAGATGCCCTGGAGTCAGGAACTTTTGGAATTCTCACTTGGCCCCTTGATCATGTTGTGTTGTCGTCATGAGATGAACTTTGGAGTTTCTCCTTCACGTGTGTGGAAGAAAGGTAGAGAATTTCAATAAAGTTTAAGAGTAAACTTTTCTAATATTTCTAATATTAGAAAGTATACTCTGAAAGCATATTTCAATTTAAATAGATTTATAATCACATCTAACCTTTAAATTTGGAAGATTTCTTAGTGGGGAAGTTTCATTCATTTATTCACAAATTACTAATTGTAAAATATATATCTTCCTCACTAATAGTACTAATTAAAAAAAAAACTTACTCTTGGGGCGCCTGGGTGGCTCAGTGGGTTAGGCCGCTGCCTTCGGCTCAGGTCGTGATCCCAGGGTCCTGGGATCGAGCCCCACATCGGGCTCTCTGCTCAGCAGGGAGCCTGCTTCCCTCTCTCTCTGCCTGCCTCTCCATCTACTTGTGATTTCTCTCTGTCAAATAAATAGATAAAATCTTTAAAAAAAAAAAAAAAACTTACTCTTGATGTACAACATATATAAACAAATTGTAGATGAACAGCTCCCTGAACAAGTGACTATAATGAACCAATCTGTACCATCAGCACCCCAAAAGCATCCACCTCATGCTCCCTTCCAATCACTTCCCTGCCCACCTTTCCAAAGGCCATCACTATCCTGACTTTTAACACCAGAGATAAATTTTTCTGGGTTTCTTTTTTTACTTTATGTAAGTAGAATCGTACTACATCAGATTTCTTTAATTCAGCAGTATGTTCTTTTTTTTTTATTTATTTTTTTTATAAACATATATTTTTATCCCCAGGGGTACAGGTCTGTGAATCACCAGGTTTACACACTTCACAGCACTCACCAAAGCACATACCCTCCCCAATGTCCATAATCCCACCCCCTTCTCCCTAACCCCCTCCCCCCAGCAACCCTCAGTTTGTTTTGTGAGATTAAGAGTCACTTATGGTTTGTCTCCCTCCCTATCCCATCTTGTTTCATTTATTCTTCTCCTACCCACTTAAGCCCCCATGTTGCATCACCACTTCCTCATATCAGGGAGATCATATGATAGTTGTCTTTCTCTGCTTGACTTATTTCGCTAAGCATGATACGCTCTAGTTCCATCCATGTTGTCGCAAATGGCAAGATTTCATTTCTTTTGATGGCTGCATAGTATTCCATTGTGTATATATACCACATCTTCTTGATCCATTCATCTGTTGATGGACATCTAGGTTCTTTCCATAGTTTGGCTATTGTAGACATTGCTGCTATAAACATTCGGGTGCATGTGCCCCTTTGGATCACTACATTTGTATCTTTAGGGTAAATACCCAATAGTGCAATTGCTGGGTCATAGGGCAGTTCTATTTTCAACATTTTGAGGAACCTCCATGCTGTTTTCCAGAGAGGTTGCACCAGCTTGCATTCCCACCAACAGTGTAGGAGTGTTCCCCTTTCTCCGCATCCTCGCCAGCATCTGTCATTTCCTGACTTGTTGATTTTAGCCATTCTGACTGGTGTGAGGTGATATCTCATTGTGGTTTTGATTTGTATTTCTCTGATGCCGAGTGATATGGAGCACTTTTTCATGTGTCTGTTGGCCATCTGGATGTCTTCTTTGCAGAAATGTCTGTTCATGTCCTCTGCCCATTTCTTGATTGGATTATTTATTCTTTGGGTGTTGAGTTTGCTAAGTTCTTTATAGATTCTGGACACTAGTCCTTTATCTGATATGTCGTTTGCAAATATCTTCTCCCATTCTGTCAGTTGTCTTTTGATTTTGTTAACTGTTTCCTTTGCTGTGCAAAAGCTTTTGATCTTGATGAAATCCCAATAGTTCATTTTTTCCTTTGCTTCCCTTGCCTTTTGTGTCAGCAGTATGTTCTTAAGAGTCATCCATGTTTGCTCATTTTCAATGCCATATAGTAGTCCATTATATGAATATACTATAATCTACTTATTTTAAAGATTTTATTTATTTATTTGACAGAGAGAGATCACAAGTAGATGGAGAGGCAGGCAGAGAGAGAGAGGAAGGGAAGCAGGCTCCCTGCTGAGCAGAGAGACCGATGCGGGACTCGATCCCAGGACCCTGAGATCATGACCTGAGCCGAAGGCAGTGGTTTAACACACTGAGCCACCCAGGCGCCCCAATATAATCTACTTATTTTAATGTTGATGGATATTTAGTTTGTTTCAGATTTAAAATGAGGACTTAGTTTAAACAAAGTACACAAATCTTGACCGTACAGTTTGATGAAATGTGAATAACATATATCATATAAACACCACGTCAAGTAATTGATCTTAATGATTTCCACTATCCAGCCTAATAAATTACCTTCTGCTCCTTATGGGTCAATTGCTGCCATCCCACAGGCAACCACTATTCTAATTTCAATCATCATAGCTTACTTGGGCCTATTACAAAACTTCACATAAATGGAGTCATGCATATGCAGTTTTTTGTGTTTGCCTTCTTTCACTTACCATAAAGATTTTCAGATTCATCTTTGATGTAACTTTTTTTTTTAGATTTTATTTATTTATTTGACAGAGATCACAAGTAGGCAGAGAGGCAGGCAGAGACAGAGAGAGAGGAGGAAGCAGGCTTCCTGCTGAGCAGAGAGCCCCATGTGGGGCTTGAACCCAGGACCCTGGGATCATGACCTGAGCCAAAGGCAGAGGCTTCAACCCACTGAGCCACCCAGGTGCCCTGGATGTATCTTCTTATTGCTGAGTAGTGTTTTACCATATGAATATACCATGACTTGTTTATATTCATTTGTTGATGGACATTTGTTTCTAGTTTTTTGCTAATATGAATAATGCTACTATGAACATTCTTGCATACTTTTTCCCTGGATATATCTGTTCTTGTTTCTCTTAAATGTAACTTTTGGATCATTGAGTAGTATATGTTCAACTTCATAAGAAACGATTGAACTCTTTTCCAAAGTGGCTGAACCATTTTGCTCTCCTACTGGCACTCATAGCTCAGGAGCTCAGCATCCTCACCAATATATGGCATAATCAATCTTTAAAATTTTAGCCCTTCTCTTGGTTGTACAGTAGACACTCAATACAATTTTGACTGGCATTTCCCTGATTACTAATGAGTACTTCTTTTGTTCATTTGTTAAATGGATTATCTCCTTTATCTCCTTTTTTGGAGTGTCTATTGAAGTGTCTTGCCCATTATTCTATTGGGATGACTGTCATTCCCTTGTTGCTTTGTAGGAATTCTCTATATATTCTAGATGGATATCCTTTTTGGGTTAGACATGTTGCAAATATTTTCTCCAACTCTGTAACTTGCCTATTTTACTCTTAATGATATCTTTTTTTTTTTAAACCGGCTTTTTAAGGGTATAATTCACATACCATTCAATTCACCTATTTAAAGTGTACAATTCAGGGCACCTGGGTGGCTCAGTGGGTTAAAGCCTCTGCTTTTGGCTCAGGTCATGATCCCAGGGTCCTGGGATCGAGCCCCACATCGGGCTCTCTACTCAGCGGGAGCCTGCTTCCTCCTCCTCTCTGTCTCTGCCTACCTCTCTGCCTACTTGGGATCTCTGTCTGTCAAATAAATAAATAAAATCTTAAAAAAAAAGAAGTAACAATTAAAAAAATAAAGTGTACAATTCAGTGGTTTTGCCATATTACATTATTAACTTTTAAAAATCGTGGTAAAATATATATAACAAAATGCCATTTTAACCATTTTTAAGGATACAATTCAGTGGCAATAATTATGTTCATAATGTTGTTCAACCATCATCACTATCTATTTCCAATACTTTTTTATCACCTCAAACAAATTTTATAACTCTTGGGCACCTGGGTGGCTCAGTCAGTTAAGCGCCTGCCTTCAGCTCAGGTCATGATCCCAGAGTCCTGGCATCCAGTCCCACATCAGGCTTTCTGATTAGTAGGGAGTCCGTTTCTCCTCCTAACACCTGTCCCTGCTTATGATTTCTCTCTCTCTCTCTCCCTCTTCTCATTCTCTCTCTCAAATAAATAAAATCTTTTAAAAAATTTTTGGTAACTCTTAATGATCCCTTTTAATGAATAGAAATTTACAAATTTTAAATTAATTAATTTTGTCAGCCAGTCTTTTCTGGTTAGTATTTTTTGTGTCCATTAAAAAATGTTTGTGGGTGCCTGGGTGGCTCAGTGGGTTAAGCCACTGCCTTTGGCTCAGGTCATGATCTCCAGGTCCTGGGATCAAGTCCCACATCAGGCTTTCTGCTCAGCAGGGAGCCTACTTCCCTCTCTCTCTCTCTCTGCCTGCCTCTCTGTCTATGTTTAGATGTATAAGTACCCTGTTAACGTTAATAAACTGAGAAAATATTGAAAAAAAATGTTTGCTCACTCCAAGATGAGAGGTAATAATAATTGTAGCAATAGTAATGTATTTGTGGATTAGGTTATAATCAGAAGCATTGTATTCCATGTGAATGATGCCTCTGGCATTGTGCCACGCCAAGTATGCCATGGATCATGTCTGTTTGCTACCCTCAGCTCTTGCAGAGAGCAACTGGTAGGGACTCAACAAATATTGCACTTATTTGTTGCATGAAAATGACAGTGGGCAAAGATGTTCTGTTCTTTAGTGGAGGTGCAGAGAAGGAAACTTTCTTCTGGTTTAAGAAAAAAAAGGAGGGAGAGAAAGTTAGCACAATATATATGGTATTAAATGATGATGAGAAAGACTCCAGAAGATTGTTAAGCATTTATAGCCTTGGAAAAATTGCACAGATTAATCTGTAGAGGAGCTAATATAGGTCAAACCCTTAATGCACAGTCATGCTTTTTTCCCAAAAATATTTCTAAAGCATGAGTTGAGAAACTTACTAAAAATGTCCTTGCTTCAATATTAAACAAATGAGAGAATCACAGTAAGCATAGTTGCAGGATTTTACAAGACTTAGATATTGAAGATGGTAAGAAGGAAGGGAGAGAAGGGGTTGTTGGGGAGGGAGAGAAAGAAGAAGAGGTGGAGTGAGAGAGGAGAAGGAAGAAGGGCACATGTGGGAACAATAAGTGATTTCTCTTCTAGGCTTTGTTCTTACGTTTTGACCTATGAAATAAAGGGTATCATTGCTGCTAGTAAAATGGGGCCTAGTAATAATAATAATAACCTTTCAGGGCTGTGAATCTTAAATGTGATCAGGCAGAATTTCTTGGCTATAGTAGACACAATCTTTCTTACGGTGTGAATAGTTGTGATTAGAGCTGGTGAACTTGCTGTGCACCTAGAGAAAAGCCTGGTGTGTATATATGGAGGCCAGGCGGAAATTTAGAAGTTACGATTGTGGTAGGCATCTTGCATGTGTGTATTTCTAGCAGGTATCTCTTTCTCTTCCTTCTGGTCATAAAGGTGGCATCGGCCATCAGCTGGGTCAGTCAGAGTTCTTCCTCTGGGTTTTAAGTGGATCTGGCAGACAGGAGATCCGTTTTCTCTGTTGTGAAGGTGTGGAGATATGGTCTAGAGCTGGGGCTGGGGAGGCACATGCACATAAGCTGTTGGAGACAGTGGAGCCCATCCTAAGAGCTGAGGGTGCATGCAGGTTCATTCCCCTCTTCCCTCCATTGTTTATATCATCTAATATTATCCTCTTTTTGGCTTAAGCTAGTTCAAGGACTTTCAAACAGAAAGTCTTGATAAATACAAAAGCAGCGTTGGAGTGTTTCTATTATTTTGTTATTTCTCTGTTAAGGGTCTCCAATTTTGGAAGCAATTGGGTCATCTATCATTTGTAGCTTTTTAACCTTACTTGTGTGGTTTTATTATAATTTGAAAAGCCAATTTAAGAAGCAAAATGCAGTTCTTTAGGTACTATTTTGTGGCTTTCTGTAACAGCAGTATGTTGCATTATTCATTCAATGTCCTCAGTAGAGTAACAGTAACATTTAATGAAGTATAGCATTTAAGGAGTACAGAGTTTTCAGCTGCATTTCAGTCTGGCTTTCCCTCATGGAAATATGATCCTTGTAGGAATTCCCCATGACACAGCACAGTGATTTGAGAGGTAATTTAGAAGAAGAGTTTTTATATTACACTCACACACTGAAAGAGAAAAATGTCAGACTTTCTGAATCCAAATGATAGAAGTCCCAAACATTCTAGGAGAAGCAAGGATTTGAGAGCTTATCATACTCATTTTAAAAGCTAAAGCAGTAAAATAGTTTGTACCTGGACAGAAACTTGATTTTTTTCATTCATCTCACATAATAACTAATACTACTGATTACTATTATTATTTTAAACTGTTTTATTGAGGTGTAGTTTCATACCATAAAATCCACCTGTTTTTAGAGTAAAATTCAGTGATTTTTAGCAAATTACATAGTTGTGCAACCATCACCCAACCAACTTTAGAATGTTTTCATCATCCTAAAAAGATACCTTGTATCCATTTGCAGCCACTCCCTGTTTTTTACTCCCCAGCTTCAGACAACCACTTTCTGCCTCTACTTTCTGTCTCTGTACATTAGTCTTTTCTGGACAGTTTATGTAAATGTGTAATATAATATTCATCCTTTGTGTCTGACTTTCTTCTTTGACAAAACATTTTTAGAAGTTTATTCATTTTGTTTATCCATTTACAAATTCATAGACCTTTGGATCATTTCCAGTTTGAGGGGACTATTACGAATGATACTGGTATGAATATTTACATCTAAGTTTTTGTGTGGATATGCAGTGTAGATTCTCTTGGGTAGATTCCTAGGAGTGGAAATGCAGGGCTCAATGATAAATTTGTTTACTATTTAATTTAATTTTTTTTTGAAGTAGGCTCCACACCCAGTGGGGGTTTGAACTCAAGATTAAGCCTTGAGATCAAGAGTTGCATGCTTTATGGACTGAGACAACCAGGAACCTCTCTTTTTTTTTAAGAGTATAGTTGATACACAATGTTACATTAGTTTCAGGAGTACAACTTAGTGATTTGATTCAAGTTTATACATCATGCTTTGTTCACTGCAAGTATAACTATAATCTGTCCCATGACATTACTATTACAATATCCTTGACTATATTCATTATGATTTGCTTTTTTTCCATGACACTCATTCCATAACTGGAGGATTGCATCTAACACTCCCCCTCACCCATTTTGCCCATCCCTTCAACCCCCTTCCCTCTGGCAGCCATTAGTTTATTCCCTCTATTTACATGTCTGATTCTTGTTTATTTATTTATTTTTTTAGTTTGATTTATGAGTGGAATCATACGGTTTTTGTTTTTCTCAGTCTGACTTACTTCACTTAGTATAATTACTTCTTGGTCTATCCATGTTATTGTTTCTCCATATCCTTGACATTTGTTATTATCTATCTTTTGATTATTGCCATTCTAGTGGATAGTATAGTGGTATATTATAGATGTAATTTTCCTTAATGATTAATGATGCTGAGTATCTTTTCTAAGTCTATCAGCCATTTATATATCTTCTATATGTCTGTTCACATATTTTGCCCATTTTCTGATTGGTTTATTTATATTCTTAATATTATCAGTTATTTTTTAATGGTTCTTTGATTTTGAACAGGTCTTATATCATCATAACCAGTTGTAGTGAGTACGAACCTTTAATAAATAAATGAATAAATAAATAAATAATATGTAGTAAGTGCAAACCCCTACTAAATGAAAAACAGGAACAAAATACAAACTAATCACATAGCAAATAAGCCTAGACCATATGCGTGTAGTGATAACAAACTAACCACATAGCAAATACCACATAGCAAATAAGCCTAGATCATATGCATGTAGTGATAAGATTAGCGCGGAGTAACAAGTTGTAAATATTTTAACTTGTACGAAATATCGTAAACCAAAACATGTTTACGATGTGTGTATGTTTTTGGTGTGTAAGCATAAGAAAAACAAGTGATGTGATGTGTTTATGAAGGAGACTTAGCACAGTATATAAAGAGGCATCGGGTGGGACTGAGGTGAAGCGAGTTCCCTGTCGGGAGAACATCATCGCCGGTGCTACCGACATCCCGACAGTTTCGTTGCCGACCACTCGCTGGTTCTCAGTCTCAACTTCTGCGGTGACCTCTCTGTCTAGATTGTGAGGCGACGTCTCCTTCTCCATGACAACGTCAGCGGGCCCGTGACCGGGCCACGATAGTGGTGCGGACCTCGTCCCAATAAAGATCAAGGGAGTTACATCATATCCATCTCTCTATCTCTTCTTTACACGTTGCGACCTCCTGGGAGGACGCAGGGGTTTTGCTCGCGACACCAGTATAAGTGGGAAATCTGGCAAATGTCTGGATTTCTGTACATGTGCTGCAATGTCTGTGTGACTGAAATACAGGTTAGTATTTAAGTTTTGTTATTTTTGTACAGCAAAAATGAGGCACTGGTTGGATTTTGTGGATGTTTCCAGAAATCCCAGAACTGCCTTAACCCATAAGCATTGACTGGTGAACGCACACTAGTTCTACCTTAATTTGAAATGTTCCTGGAATTTACTTGGTTTATAATTTGGTGATTCATAAAGAGAATTATTGAGCAATTTTGAATCAATTATCACTGCTTAATGATTATTATGACATGCTTTATTAATGTAGAGGGTCACGATATATAAAATAGTATGTTTTGTGTTTAGTTCATTTCAAATACAGGGTTATGGTTTGGAAATACTCTTTTCTACTTCCTTGGATTATTTCTCCTATAGTTTTATTTTTTTCATTCTTGGTTGTCCTCTGTAATATGTTACTAATTTCTTTGTATAACACAGCCAGCTGTCTGGAAGTAAGCTGTGGAAGCTTTAATAAGCTGTAGAATTTTAGTTCTGGAAGGATCATTAATAATAATCTCCCTCAAGGTTCAGATTTCATTAGACAGGGAAATATAAACTCTGGAGATTTTGATTACTTAGGTCTGAGATGGTTCATGGGAATCTGTTTTTGTGAGTAGAGCTTCTGTGATTCTTAGGGATCAGGCAGGTTTGGAAAATACTGGTGTGGTAGTTAAGAGCAGAGCTTTTGGAATCAGATGGATTTGGATATAAGTCACATTTCATTTAATTGCCAGCTGTGGGTTTTGGGGCACATAAATCATCTCCTGAAGTTTTTTTTTTTTTTTTCTATTAACAGTACTTACCTCATCAAACTATTGAGAGGATTAAATGAAATAACATATATAAAGAGCAGGGCCTGTAAAAATATGTAGCAAATATTATCTATTATAAGTATGTTCTATTTAACAATAATCGTACAAATATTTCAACATTTATGCCCTATAATGAAGAAGACTCATTCTTTGCCCTTAGGAAATTTACCAATTAGTGAGGTGAAGATGAGATTTTTACAGTAAAGGCAGTAAGTTATATCATTAAGGGGTGCCTGGTTGATTCAGTTGATAGAACATGTGATTCTTAAACTTGGGGTGCTGAGTTTGAGCCCACCTCCAGTATAGAGTTAAAAAAAAAAAGAAGTTGTATTATCAAGTAAGTTAAGAGCCATTCTTTTGAAGAAAAGAAATTACATAAGTAGACTGTGCTAGATTAGACTGCAGGGTGAGCAAGTGGAATGGAGTGGTGTGGGAACTAGAAGCAATAAAGAACCAGAGGCAGGAAATGATAAAGCCTCATAAAACAATGAACAGTCCCATTGGTCTATTTCATATGGCAAACCTGGAGTAGTGTCAGGAGATAAGGACCTAAAGATAGGTGGGTTTTGGGGGGCGCTTGAGTGGCTCAGTTAGGTAAGCATCTACCTTCTGCTCAGGTCATGATCTCAGGGTCAGAGTCCTAGCTCTGGGACAGAATCCTAGCAGGTATCCCTGCACAGCGTGAGCATGATTGCCCTCTGCTCTCCCCCCCTTCCGTGGGTGTGTTCGATCTCTCTCTGAAATAAGTAAATAGAATCTAAAAAATTAAAAAAAAAAAAAAGAGAAAAGTGGGTGTTTGAGAGAAGATTTAAGGAGCTTACCATATCCCCCCACCGCCGCTGAAGACTTTGAACAGAATGATAGTAAGAATGTAGTGTACTTTAATCATCTAAAAAAATGTACTTTAGATTAACCTGATAATAATGTGAGGGTAAGGATTGATATGGGGGGAAATTAGGAGTTTGCTTCAACAGTAATAGTGATTCAGTAGTAATTAAGGGTTAATGACAATGGGAATCTACATCTCAAAACGGAATGCAAATGCTTAAAATACATCTGAAAGATGCTCTGCATAATTCCTATAGTCCAGGTAAATAAAGAAGAAAATGTCCATATTAAAGATTTTTCATATGGTCCATACTAAAGTTGTCCATATTTTTTTTTTTTTTTTTAAAGGCGGGTCCCTTATTTCAGGAGCTCTCAACTTTGGGAGTCAAGAGGAGGGGAAAGGACCCAAGAGCACCCACGAGAGAGGGGCGGGGAGCAGGCCCCAAAGCCCGAGGGGGCGTGTGCAGGGGCGGGGACGCGGACGGAGGTGCGCGGCGACTCCGCGGTATCGCGAGAGTTGGGCGGGCCGAGCAATCGCAGCAGTCAATTCCCCCACCCTCCCGGGAGGAGCCGCCGGCCCTGGGCTCTCCAAATTCTGAGCTCTCATCATGGCGGCGGCGGCGGCCGCGGCGGCCGTCGGGGGGCCGCAGCCGCCCCAACCCGAGCTGCCCGCGCCTGGGCTGGCCGTGGACAAGGCGGCCACCGCGGCGCACCTGAAGGCGGCCCTCAGCCGGCCGGACAACAGGGCAGGTGCTGAGGAGCTACAGGCGCTGCTGGAGCGGGTGCTGAGCGCCGAGCGGCCGCTGACCGCGGCTGCGGACGGCGAGGAGGCGGCGGCAGCCGGCGGCGGGGGCGGTCCGGGGGCGGCCGAGGAGGAGGCCCTGGAGTGGTGTAAGTGCCTTCTGGCGGGCGGCGGAGGCTACGAGGAGTTCTGCGCGGCGGTGCGGGCCTACGACCCCGCGGCGCTCTGCGGCCTGGTCTGGACAGCCAACTTCGTGGCCTACCGCTGCCGGACGTGCGGCATCTCCCCCTGCATGTCGCTGTGCGCGGAGTGCTTCCACCAGGGCGACCACACCGGACACGACTTCAATATGTTCCGCAGCCAGGCTGGGGGTGCCTGTGACTGCGGGGACAGCAACGTGATGCGGGAGAGTGGGTGAGTGGAGCCCTCCTCCGGGGCGGGGGGCACCGCGGGCGGCTCCTGCCGGGTCTGGGGAGGCCTCGGGAGGGGGGAAAAGGCTGGGAGCCGACCCTGAGCTGTCAGGGGAAGGGGTGGGGGAGGGTGCAGCCGCATGGGGATGGAGGTGACTGAGCTGTCAGCGGTGGAGAGGGAGTGGGGAGAGGGGAGAGCGGAGAGCGGAGAGCGTGTTTACCGAGCGAGGCTGTGAATTTTCGGGGAAGCCAGGGCGAGTGAGTGGTAGCGACAGAGGAGCCAGTGCGTGGGGTAGGAGGGGAAGGAGGAGCAGAAGATTCTTGGGGAATCTGGTGTCGTGCTGTCATTTGTGCACTTACTGGGAAAAGCTTTAAAGCTGCCAGGTTCTTTGGGAAGAAAATGATGTGATTTGGATTAAGTGGAAGAGGGATGGTATTGGGGACCGAATTAGGTCGCAGGATGGTAAGAGTCGGGGAGGTGGTCTTACAGCTGCAGGGGAAGACAGCTTGGGTGGAAGGACTTCTGAACTGTCAGTGTGTCTGTCAGTATCGGCGAAGGAGCTCTAGAGCTTATGAGGGTTGAGGGAGGAGGGAAGGGGAGGGGCCTGCATGAAAAGTGACTGTTGAGCTGTCAGCGGAGTATTTGGTGTGCTGGAATGACATCTAGAATTGGGCTACTGAACAGTCGGTTATAGAACACACTACATACCAGAAGAACAAACAAAACACTGAGCGAATTAGGAATCAAGTATTAGGTCTTCTCCAGTTAAAAGGGCACTTTATTCACTGACTATTATGTGAACATCTATTTAAAAGGAGACGGTCAACAAATGCTTTTTTGATAGGATCAGTGTACCAGGGTGTTGGGACTTAGGACAAAAGGCATTTCAGAGATTGCAGTGAGTTAAAGAGTTGGTGCATGTAGTGTTTTGGCATGGGACATGTTATCAATATCTGGGGAAGTCCTGGGAAAAGAAAAAAAAAACTTGTTGAAAGAGAGGACATTTTGGCTGGGCAATAGTTGAAAGAATGTTAGCAAACCCAGTTATTCAAGTTTTAATATTTTCTGGTCTTATAATTAATAATAGAGCATACTCCTTTTAGAAAGGGTCACTATTTTCTTCTTTGGAGTACTTGTAGGTTACTGTTACTACGGAATGTTTGTGTCTACCAGGTGCAGGCAAGGCTCCTAGGATATTAAAAATGAACAAGACATTGACTTACCTCCTAAGCGGCTTACGCTACAGTAGAAAATGATAAATTCTTTAAATACTCTGGGAGTTAGAGGAGGCTTCTCTGCAGAGTGAGTACGAAAAAGGCTTCAGAAAGGAGGTATTTTAAGCTTGTAACTAGTATCACTACTACTACTACCAACAACAATGGTAATAGTAATTGCAGCCAATATTTGAGAATTAAAATGTATTCTGTACACTGAAAAATACTTAAACAATTAATATTTGAATAGGCAAAATATTCATGTAGCCAAAAAAGCAAAAGAGAAAAAAAGATGCACAGTTTGAAGTTTCCCTCCCATCCTGACTTTCATCTGCCCAGTTCCTTCTCATTGTTACTGCTTTCTCTTAATGTAAAAACAAACAAGGATGAATATGTATTTTGATTATTGTTTCTTTTTATACAAAAGGTAATGTAACATCTTGCATTTTTCACTTACCAAGCACTTACCAAGAGGTTTTTCCATGTCAGTAAATCAGTGTATCACTCTACTTAAAAAAAAAAAAAAAAAAAAAATCTGCTGTTTAGTGTTCATGTGCATGAGCCAATGAAGGGGCAGAGAGAGAGAGAGAGAGAGAGAGAGAATGTTAAGCAGTCTCCATACCCAGCACAGAGCCCAATGTGGAGCTTTATCGCATGACCCTTGAGATTATGACCTAAGCTGAAATCAAGAGTCAGACGTTTAACCACTTGAGCCACCCAGGTGTCCTGCCACTCTGTTTATCATCATTTTTGATATTTGACATTTGGGTTTCCAGTATGAAATAAAAAATCTGGTATACCTGTCTTTTTTTTTTTTTTAAGATTTTATTTATTTATATGACAGAGAGAGAGAGAGAGACAGAGAGAGAGAGAGAGAGACAGTGAGAGTGGGAACACAAGCAGGGGGAGTGGGAGAGGAGAAGCAGGGTTCCTGCCAAGCAGGGAGCCCGAAGTCCGGCTTCTTTCCAGGACCCTGAGATCATGATCTGAGCTGAAGAAGGCAGAGGCTTAACAACTGAGCCACCCAGGAGCTCCCCCACTTTTTTTTTTTAAAGATTTTATTTACTTGAGAGAGAGTGAGCAGGGGCAGGGGCAGAGGACCAGGGAGAAGCAGACTCCCTGCTAAGCAGGGAGGAGGGGGGCACCCTGTGGGGCTCCATCTCAGGACCTGAGCTGAAGGCAGCTGCTTAACGATTGAGCTACCCCGGTGCCCCATACCTGTCTTTTTACACCTGTGCAAAAATATGAGTGAGATAAGTGCTCAATGGATTTACAAATTGTCCTCCATAAGGCTGAGTACTAAGCAAAGTATCGGACTTCTGTGTTCCAACTCCATCAAAAGAGTGTTAACACTTTGGATTTTTATCCATCTGTGTGGTAAACAAATATTAACTGCTTTACATTATGTAACTCATTTAATCTTCAACAAACCTGAGATTGTTACTGTCATTATTCCCATGATACAGAAGAGGAAAGTGGGGCACAGTTTTAAAAAAACTTGCTCAGGATTATACAGGTAGTAAATTACTGCTAGCCTTCTGGCTCCAGAGAGTGACCGCTCAACACTTCTCTCTACTGCCTCTACAAATAGCATTCCTATTGAGTACCTCTGTTCAATACTGTGTTTTTGTCCTTTTTTAAATTTTTTTTTTAATATGCCATTCCTATTTGGGCCTTTGTTTCTTTTTCTTCTTCAAAACCTAAAAAAGAGGTGCCTGGGTGGCTCAGTCGTTGGGCGTCTGCCTTTGGCTCAGGCCATGATCCCAGGGTCCTGGGATCCAGCCCTACAATCAGGCCCCCAGCTCAGTGGGAAGCCTCCTTCTCCCTCTTCCGCTCCCCTTGCTTGTGTTCCCTCTCTGGCTGTTTCTCTCTGTCAAATAAATAAATAAAATATTAAAAAACAACACAAAACAAAACACCTAAAAAATTATTTTTTAAGAGGATTTTAAAATGGGAATTGGAGGGGCACCTCAGTGGCTCAGTGGGTTAAAGCCTCTGCCTTGGGCTCAGGTCATGATCCCAGGGTCCTGGGATCGAGCCCCGAATAGGGCTCTCTTGGCAGGGAGCCTGCTTCTTCCTCCCTCTGCCTGCCTCTCTGCCTACTTGGGATCTCTCTCTGTCAAATACATATTAAAAAAAAAAAATCTTTAAAATGGGAATTGGAACAATCCTTTACTGATATTTAGACATTTTTACTTCTTAGGTGAAGTTAGCATTTGGAACCCCTAAAGAGGGGGAAAGTAGGAAATAATATTGACTCTTTCCTGAATTTTGGAATACAGTCATAATAATCAGGTTGGTCTGCATGAGTTGTAGGTCTGATCTAAATTGTGATGCTTCCATGTAGGAGCAGAAATATCTCAGTGTTTCTTTGAAGGTACTCATGCAAGGCGCGTGCTCATCTTATAGCACTTGCCTTTACTGACATCTGGTAGATTCTTATTTTTTCCCTAGCCTGGCAGCGCTCTGTGAATTGATACATAGTAAATAATTCTTATTGCCTATCTGAAATGCAGAGGTATTGCCAGCAGTTGCCATGTCCAATTTCATAAAGGAGAAAAATAAACAAGAAATGTATTGTGGCCATGTGAAAATTCTGGAGTTTTTACAACTCTTTGGGTTAGATAGAATATTTCTGGGCTATACACCTAACGACTGCCTGGAGAGACATAGGTGATGTTAGCCAATAGTGCAGGATAAAAGGCTGCCTCGGGAATCACCAGGTTTACACACTTCACAGCACTCAAAAATATATGTTTATAAAAAATAAAAAAATTATATAAAAAAAAGGCTGCCTCGGGAACCTTTTCAGGACTAGAAATATCAACAAATTACAGTAGTGTTTCTGCCGGGCAAAATGGACACTGTGGCTTGGACAGAATACACTTAACTTTTCTCAGTTTTTGATATTTCTTAAAACCCTCTTAGGTTCCTAAGAATTGAAGACATGTTGTTTTTGGGGTTGTTATTGTAACTGCAATAGAAATTTTTAAATACCATTTTTCAGTAAATTTTTAAGGAAGGATTCTATTTTCTCTGTATCTGCTTTCTTAGAAAACCTGCTGTGCCTTAATCCTTTTCCCAAGTGTCTGTTGTGGTAGAATATGTGATTGGAGGTGGGGAAGAATGTTGGATCTGCCATAACCTATATTACTATTTAATTTTCATATTTATAATTATAAAAATATAGGGGAAAGATTTAGTTATTTTTGTAGTGGTATTGATATGTTATGGAAATATTAACAGATACACAAACCAAAGGAAGAAAACAACTGGGGTGGGTGCCTGGGTAACTCAGCTGGTTAAGTGTCTGCCTTGAGCTCTGGTCATGATCCTGGAGTTCCAGGATTGAGTTCTACATTGGGCTCCCTGCTCAGCAGGAAGTCTGCTTCTCCCTCTGACCACCCCCTCCCCGATCTTGTGCGCTCTCTTTCTCTCTCTCTCTCACTCTCTCTTAGATAAATAAAATCTTAAAAAAAATTCATTTGTGGGATGAATTCACAAAGGGTATGGAAACTAGATATTAATAACTATGTATAACAGTTTAATTTTGCCACTAATGAATAAATGCAGTCATTGTCAAAAATGGTTGATGGATGGATAAATTTAAAAAAATGAAAAATCTAAAATAATATCTGATTGTTTTGGGGTTCTGATGGTGCTAACCAGAAGCTGGAATTTTAAACATTTAGTTCTCAAATTTTGGTGCAGAGAATGACCATTTTTATGTTCTATCCTGTATTTATAGTTTTCTTTCTATTTTTTTTTTTTTTGCCTCCTTGTTTGTTCTCTCTCACAGATTCTAAGCTCTTTAAAAAATAGGAACCTTATCTTGCTGTTAATCAGAGGCCAGCATAATCTCTTGCTCTTAGTAGGTGCTTAGCAAATTGGATGAATTAAATTGGATAAAATTGTGGCTCTTATACCTGAAAATCTGCCTTGAGAGTACATTGGTTTAGTTATTCATTGTTTGATTATAAACTGGTTATTTATTGATTATTAAACCCATAGCATCTTTTTTGAGAGTGCTTTGGGGATAATTTCTTTTTTTAATTTGAAAAGTAATACATATTGGTTACAACATAAAAATAAGTGGAGGGTGACCTACATGACTTAGGCAGTTAAGTGTCTGCCTTCGGTTTGGGTCATGATCCCTCTGTACTGTTCATGCTTTCTCTCAGATAAAATAAGTAGATAAAGTAAAAAAAAAGGTAAGAGTTCATCTTTCCTCCATCCCTCTCCTCAGTGACAGATTTCCCTATTTTCTTTGAAGCTTAGCTATACATTTAAAAGACACTAATTACAATTTGCAACTGCAATTATAGCTCTTCTGTTGTGGGAAGTTTTTAGGTTTATTTGGTCTGTGGCAGTGCCAGAAGTGAAAGCAGTGAGTGTCTGGTTAAGTAGTGTCATACTCTTCTGTACTTGGCTTCCCCCCTCTTAACATAATTATTGGACACTGTCTCTTATTAGTGCACATAGAAACTTTATTTTTTTTTTAAAGATTTTATTTATTTATCAGAGAGAGAGAGGGGGAGAGAGCGAGCACAGGCACACAGAATGGCAGGCAGAGGCAGAGGGAGAAGCAGGCTCCCTGCTGAGCAAGGAGCCTGATGTGGGACTCGATCCCAGGAGACTGGGATCATGACCTGAGCCGAAGGCAGCTGCTTAACCAACTGAGCCACCCAGGCGTCCCGAAACGTTTTTTTTAACAGTTTAATTTTATTTCATTGCACTCTTATTTTTTTCCCTGTAATTTATGCTGTCATTTACCTACTGATAGATATTTAATTGTTTCCAGTCTTGGACTATTATAAACATTGTTGCAGTTGTATGCTTGTATACACCCTTTGTATTTGTGTGTGAGCATGTGGGTGAGGATAAATTCCTAGAAGTTATTTTCTTGGTTAAATAAAATGTGCATTTTAAACTTTGATAGAGCCCTCTAAAGACATGAATTTACACTCTACCAACAATGAATGAGAGAGGGTGTTTCTCCACGTCTTGGCCAATATACATGGTGTTAGAGTATTTTTGTTACTCTGTTAAGTGAGAAGAGATATATTGTTTCACTTATTACCCCTCCCCCACCATTGCCCCTTCTTTCCAAACTGGAATATTTTGAAGCAAATCTCAGCTATCTTATACTTTAATTTATAAATATTTGAGTATGTACCTCAGTAAAGAGATGTGAACTCTTTAAAGTAAACATAACCCAAGTATTCATTGACACATGAATGGATAAGCAAAATGTGGTACATATATAAGATGGAACATTACCCAGCTTTTAAAAGGAATGGAGTTCAGACATATGCTAGTAGGGACAATCCTTGAAGATATTATGCTACGTGAAATAAGCCAGACACAAAGGACAAATACTGTATGATTCGATTTTTATGAGATACCTGCAGTAGTTTAATTTTAGAGACAGAAGGTAGAATGGTAGTTGCCAGGGGCTGGAGGGAGAGGGAAGTGGGGAGTTATTGTGTAATGGGTACAGAGTTTCAATTTGAGACGATGAAAAAGTTCTTGAGATGGATTGTGGTGTGACTTTTCTTAATATTACTGAACTATAAGGTTAAAACGGTAAGTTTTATGTTATATATATATATATATATATATATATTTATTTATTTTAAGATTTTATTTATTTATTTGACAGAGAGAAATCACAAGTAGTTGGAGAGGCAGATCATGACCTGAGCCGAAGGCAGCGGCTTAACCCACTGAGCCACCCAGGCGCCCCTACGTTATATATATTTTATCACAATTAAAAGAACAACCACAGTACCACTTACCACACCTAAAATATTCACAATTATTTCTTAAAGTCTTCAAATATCCAGTGAATGTTCAGATTTTCCCATTTGTTTTATGAATGAATTTTTAAAAAAGATTTTATTTAGTTATTTGATACAGAGAGAGACAGTGAGAATACAGTGGGAATACAACCGGGGAGAGTGGAAGAGGGAGAAGTGCGGTCTTCCTGCCCAGCAGGAGCCCGATGGGATCGTGACCTGGGCTGAAGACAGACACTTAAAGATTGAGCCATCCAGGTGCCCCTCATGAATGATTTCTTAGGGTTGATTTAGAATTAGGATTCAGACAAGGTCCTCATATTGTGTTTGGTTTTTATATCTCTTAGGACTCTTTTATGTTAAACCCATTCAGTACCCTCCTCTTTTTCTTTTTGGTGTGTGTGTGTGTGTGTGTGTGTGTGTGTGTGTATGTGTGTGTGTGTGTCTGCAATTTACTAGTTGAAGGAACCCACATTCTGGATATTACTGATTGCTTGTCTGAGATGTGAGGTTTAACTTATTCATCTCTGCCCATTATTTCCTATAAACAAGTGGTTGGATATAGAGTCTTGATCGAATTTTAGATTCTATTTTTTTGTTTTGTTTAGCAAGGAAATTTCATAGTGGTTTTATACTTCCTGTTGGATCATATCAGGAGCTGCAGAATGTTTCCTTGTCTCTCCTGTGGTTAATGGTAGGATTAATCAGTGGGCTCAGATTTGTCAGTGTGACCTATTTATTATAAAGTTACCTATTTTGTTAAAGATTTTAGTGGCTATTAATTATTATTGTCCAGATCCATATATATTTTTTAAACATTTTATTTATTTGACAGAGAGAGATGGAACACACGCAGGGGAGTGGGAGAGGGAGAAGCAGGCTTCCCACCGATCAGGGAGCCTGATGTGGGCCTCTATCCCAGAACCCTGGGATCATGACCTGAGCTGAAGGCAGATGCTTAATGACTGAACCACCCAGGCGACACAGATCCATATTTTTATTAGGGTTTTTAAAATGGTGATATTCTAATTGTAGTAACCTTTCATATTCTACTGAGAGTTCTGTCTAGACTACTCTTAAAGTTTCAAGGATCACCTGTACTCACATGTGGCCTCTCTGCACTGGCAGCCTTATAATCTTCATTGCAGTGGGATCCTCCATTATTTCTTTAACTCACTATGAATATTCCTGTCCTTGAGGTTTCATGTTGTATCTACTGCCGAGTCCGGTGGCAAGTTTTACTTTCACTGTCATGCTCATCTGTAGGGGCAACACTTCTGTAACATAAGTACAGTGTGAAACCATATTACAGGATTTGATTTTCTGAATTATAACAATTTTTTGTCATCTCTAGGTTATATCTCTACAAATAAAAACTTTCAGTAAAGATTTGATGATAAAGGCCTGTGCCATACCAACTCTTTTATTTATGTCCTCTCACACATATTTAGAGTTAAAGTACATTGGCTAATTGTATCGTATTTTGTGTTTATTGGTTTTGTAGGGATGGTGTTAGAACGAATCTCTTAAATAATTTATGTAGGTATCTGTGTATTTACATGGATTACTTGTGAAATTTTCTTCCCTATGAATCTGGAATTTACTCTACTGCAATATTCATCTAACTCAGGTCATGAATTTAAACAAGTGAACATGACATTTCTTATGATTCAAGAGCTTGGAAGAAAGAGTTGAAGAAGTTTTTTGTTCTCTTTTCTGTGTTCCTTTTAGTTTCTTTCTTTTTTTTTTTTCATTGCCAGTTTACCAGAAATAGTATAGAGAGATTCTTAGTGTAGAAGATTCTACTTGAGCTAGAAGTATAATCTTTAGTTATCTTCATTGTAATAACGTTTAACTACAACACAGCAATTTGGAAGTCTTATTAGATAGTAATTATTTTTTCTAATCATTTTTATGTTATATAAAACCTATTAAAACTATTTTCAGGTATGAAACATTTTCAATACACAGAAAGGTACAAAAGTAATATAAAAGATACCTTTGTACTCACCGCTTAGATCAATAGATGTTCACCTTTTGCCCTATTTGCTATAGAGTTTTTTTTGACCAAAGAACTAAGGGTCATCTTCTCCCTTCCTTTTTCTTTCCCTCCCTAGGGGCTACCGATATCTTAAAATTCCTGTGTGAAAATCCATGCATGTTTTGTACTTTTGCTACATTTAAACAATACATGATTGTTTTAGTGTTAAAATTGCACACAAATTATATGAATATTTTTGAAGCTTGCCTTTTTCACCTCCCAAGTTACTAATATGGACTAGTTAATTCATTTTTAACTGCTACTAAGTATTCTGTGGTATGAGTAAACCATGGTTTGGCAATCTGTTTTTTTGCTAAGGGACAATTAGATGCTTTACATTTTTTCATTGTTCCTGCAGGACAGCAGTGAACATTTTTGCATGTGTCTCTTTGTGTAGATACACTAGAATTTTTTAGGTTAGATTCCTGGGAGAGGGATTGCTAGGTCATAGAGTGCTATTCTGCGCGCGCGTGTGTGTGTGTGCGCGCGCGCACACACACACACACACACACACACACTTTAAATTTGCATTTTCCTGTTAGTAAAATTGAACATCTTTTCATGTTTTTAGGCCATTTGAGTTCTTCCTTTGTGAATTGCTGGTTCATATTCTTTGCCAGTTTTATGTTGGGTTTTGGGTTTTATATTACTGAGTTTTATGACATATACATATGACATATATATATATGTCATAAAACTCAGTAATATATACATATATATGTATATGTCATAAAACTCAGTAATATATACATATTCCAGATACTGATCCTTGGTTATGTAGAGTCCTAATTTCATCTTTTAGTTTGTGGCTTGTCTTTTCCCCTCATAATATTTCGTATTGTAACAAAAAGCTTTAAATAAAAAATGTAATTTTTCTTCTATAGTTTGTATTATTTGTGTCTTTTATATATTTATCTAAATATTTTATTTATTTATTTGACACAGAGAGAGAGAGAGTGAGAGAGTGAGTGCACAGGCAGGTGGAGGGGCAGGCTGATGGAGAAGCAGGCTCCTCACTGAGCAGAGAGCTGGATGTGGGGCTGTTCTCAGGATACTGGGATTATGACCCTAGCCAAAAGCAGATGCTTAACCCACTGAGCCACCCAGGTGCCCCATTGTATTATTTGTGTCTTTTAAAAGCAGTTCTCTCTACCTTAGTCTAAAAAATGCTATGTGTTTTGTTGAAAAAGGTCAAGTTTTTGCATTTCATATTTAGGTCTTCAGTTCATTTAGATTTCTTTTCTTTTTTATTTATTTATTTATTTTTAAAAGATTTTATTTATTTATTTGACAGAGAGAGATCACAAGTAGATGGAGAGGCAGGCAGAGAGAGAGAGGGATGCAGGCTCCCTGCTGAGCAGAAAGCCCGATGCGGGACTCGATCCCAGGACCCTGAGATCATGACCTGAGCCGAAGGCAGCGGCTTAACCCACTGAGCCACCCAGGCGCCCCATAGATTTTTTTTTCTTAAAGATTTTTTATTTATTTGACACAGAGAGAGACAGCGAGAGACAGAACACAAATGGGGTAGTGAGAGACTGAAGAAGCAGGCTTCCCATTGATCAGGGAGCCTGATGCGGTCCTTGATCTCAGGACTCTGAGATCATGACCCAAGGACCCTGGGATCATGACCCGAGCTGCAGGCAGACACTTAACCAAGCCTGAGTCACCCAGGCACCCCTCATTTAGATTTTAACATATAATGTGAGATTAAGATCTATTTTTTTCTTTTTTAATACATGGGTCCAGTTGTTTTAGTACCATTTATTGAACAATTTTTTTTTTAAATGTCCCTGTAAGGTAATTAAAAAAAAAAAGATTTTATTTATTTATTTGTCAGAGAGAGAGAGAGAGTGAGTGCATATGAGCACAAGCAGGGGAGGGGGAGCCGCAGGCAGAGGGCAAGGAGCACAGGACCCTGGGATCATGACCTGAGCCTAAAGCAGATACTTAACTGACTGAACCATCCCCTTGTCCCTTGAACAGTCATTTTTACCCCCTCCCTCAACCTGTAGTGCTTGCTGCCTCTGTCATATATCAATTTCGTATGTGTGTCCTCAGCTCTCTGTTGTATTGGTATGTCTCTTGCAGCAGTGTCATACTGCTTTAATTATTATAACATTAGAATAAATGTTGATATGGCAAGATTTCCCTTATTACTCTTCAAAAGAATTTTGGCTATTCTTGGTCCCTAACTCTTTCAATTTGAATTTCAGAGTCAGCTTGTCAAATCCTGTGGAAAATTTCTGTTAGATATTGATTGGAATCACATTTAATTTGAGGACATTGCAAAAGGAAATAGGAACAAGGATATTTGTTATAATGTCATTTGAAATTGGGAAAAATTAGAAACAGTAAGATTAGTAAATTGTGGGTTAATCATGCAGTAGAATACAGTAGAATACATATATTATTGTCTTTATAGTAGTATTTAGCTGCCTATCCCTGAGGGTAGTGTTTAATTTGCTTTTGCTTCCAGTAAAGTAATTTTCTCCATAAATTGCGTATCTTTTGTTAGATTTTTTCCCTGATACCTTATTTTTGAAAAAAATTTTTTCCAATTTCTTGTTTATTGCTTTTTATCCAGTATTTTATATTATAAACATTTTCAAATACTATTGAGTTTTTTAAGCAGCCTTCTGAAGTTTTCTCTAATAGTTAACCTATAGATTTTCTTATTGATGAGTGCTTATTTTATATCAAGAAATTTACATATGTAGCACTTAGCATTTTGAACAAGCACCTAGGGATTGATATGATCATCTATATAAGTAAAATATTGTCTCAGAGCAGCAATTTGACCAAAGTTACACAGCTCTTATTCATAGCCATTTCTGCCCACATCCAAAACCTGTGTTCTTAGCTCTTTCCTAGGGCCTCTGTTGTAATTGCATATTAGTGAAAGTTAAGGAAAACTTTACAAAGAATTTGAATTTGATCTGTGGGGAGATTGGGAGGTGAAGGAGGACTTTATGGGTAAAAGGAATAGAACACACAAAGCCTCACAGGCATGAGAGAACATAGTGCAGTCACGTGCTAGAGTAGTTTTCACCTTCTCCCTTGAATAATATTTTATCTCGCTGGAGAATTTTGGTTACGTTTGTTTTCCCCTGCACTTTGAAGACACTATTCTGTTGTTTTCTGGTCTCAGTTGTTGAGAAGTTTTTTAATCTAATTGTTCCTTTGTAAGTAATCTGCTTTATTCATTTTTTAAAAAATTTTATTTATTTATTTGATAGGGAGAGAGAGATCACAAGTAGGCAGAGAGGCTGGCATAGAGAGAGGGGGAAGCAGGCTCCCTGCTGAGATCATACCTGAGCTGACGGCAGAGACTTAACCTACTGAGCCATCCAGGTGCCCCTCATTGGTGGTTTTTAAGGTTTGCTTTTTGGTGATCTATAATTTCCCTATGATGTGTCTAGGTGTGACTTTATTTGTTGGGTTGGTTCTAGATGAGGATTTTTTGTCTCCTCGCTTATGGAAATTCTCAACCATTGTCCCTTTGAATTTCAAGTCTCTCCCATTCTTTCTTTTGTGTTTTGGGACTGCCATAACATATTTGTTTGTTCTTCTCATTCTGTCTTCTGAATACTAGAGCTTACTCATTTTCTATCCATTTATCTTTTTTGGGTTGAATTGAGGGTGATTTCCCCAGATCTGTCTTCTAGATAATTCCTTCTTCAACTCTATCTCATCTGTTGTTTAGCTTGTCTATTAAAGTTTTTAATTTGGATAAATGTATTTTTCAGTTCTAGGAAAATCTTTTCATGTTGACTTGCCCTCCTGCCCCCCCCCCCCCCTTTTTACTTGCCTTCTTAAAAAAAAGTCTGATTCTTTAGTTAGCATTTCAGTTCCTTTTATGACTATAGTAATTTTGTTTTTTATTTTTATTTATTTCCATATCTTTGCTATTTTGATAATGCTGCTTTGAACATGGGGGATCAGCTATCTCTTTGAGATAATAATTTCTTTTTTTAAAAAAATTTTATTTATTTGAGAGAGAGAGAGAGTGAGAGCATGAGAGGGAAGAGGGTCAGAGGGAGAAGCAGACTCCCCACTGATCAGGGAGCCTGATGCAGGATTCTGGGATCACGTCCTGAACCTAAGGCAGTCACTTAACCAGCTGAGCCACCTAGGCGCCCAGAAGTTTAATTTCTTTTAGATATATAAAACCAGAAGTGGGTTTGCTGGGTTGTATGCTAGTTCTGTTTTTAATTTTTTAAGAAACCTCCATATTGTTTTCCATAAGGTTGTACCAGCAGTAAACAGGAGTCCTCTTTTCTTTACATCTTTGCCAATCTTGTTATCTCTTGTTTCTTGGATAAAAGCTGTGCTAACAGAAAAGAGATGATCTACCTCCTTGTGGTTTTGATTTACATTTCCTAATGATTATTGATGTTGAGCAACTTTTCGTGTACATGTTGGCCATTTATACATTGTCTTTGGAAAAGTGTCTATTCTGTTCCTTTGCCCATTTAAAAATAAAATTATTTTATTTATTTATTTTTTGCTATCGGATTGTATGAGTTCTATTATTTTTAAATATAATCCCTTATCAAATTAATGGTTTGCAAACATTTTCTCTAATTCCTTAGATTGCTTTTTGATTTTGATTTGATTTTGATTGTTTCCTTTGCTATATAGAAACATTTTAGTTAAAGGATTTTCTACCTATTTATTTATTTATTTAATTTATTTTAAAAGATTTTATTTATTTTTTTGAGAGAGAGGAAGAGGCAGAGGGAGAGGAGGAGGGAGGCTTTCCCTGAGCAGGGAGACTAATGTGCGTCTTGATCCCAGGACTCTGGGATCATGACCTGAGCTGAAGGCAGATGCTTAACTGGTTGAGCCACCCTGAGGCCCCTCTACCTGTTTATTTTTGCTCTTTTGCTCCATTTTTGGTGTTATATCCTAAAAGTCATTGCCAGAGTCAATGTCAAGAAGCTTTTTTGGGGAGTCACCTGCCTCTCCCAGGCTTATGCATTCTCTCTCAAAAAAAAAAAAAAAAAAAAAGCTTCTTTTTTTCCCCTAGGAGTTTTATTGTTTCAGGTCTCATATTTTATTGTTTCAGGTCTCATATCCCTTGAATATGAGATATGAGTTAATATGTGTGTGTAAGGTAGGGATCTAATTTCATTTCTTTGTATGTGATTATCTAGTTTTCCCAGTGCCGTTTATTTAAGAGATTATCCTTTCCCCAGTGTTTACTCTTAGCTCCTTTGTTGAATATTAGTTTGCCATATATGTATTAGTTTATTTCTGGGGTTTTCATTTTATTCCATTGATCTGTGTGTCTGTTTTTATGCCAGTGCCATACTATTTTGATAACTGTAGCTTTGAAATACAGTTTGAAATCAGAAAGTGTGATGTTTCCAGCTTTGTTCTTCTTTCTAAAGGTTGCTTAGTCTATTTAGGGTCTTCTGTGGTGTCTGTCATATGAATTTTAGGATTTTTTCTACTTCCATGAAAAATGCTATTGGAATTTTGGTAACAACTGTTACCATTGATTCTGTAAATTGGTTTGCCTAGAATGGACATTTTAACAATATTAATTCTTCCTGTCCATGAACATGGGATATCTTTCCTTCCATTTATTTGTTTCTCCTTCAATTTCTTTCATCACTGTTTTATAGTTTTCAGTGCACAGATCTTCCACCTCCTAGGTTAAATTTATTCGTACATATTTTATTGTTTTGGATACCATTGTAAATGGTATTTCTTTCCTTATCTTTCTTTTGTATAGTTTATTGTTAGTATATAAAAATAAAGTTGATTTGTGCCCTGTGTAATATTCTAATAGTTTTTTGGTACAGTTTTTAGGGCTTTCTACTTATAATATGTCATCTGTGAACAGAAATAATTTCACTTCTTTCTTTCTGACTTGGTTGCCTTTTAATTCTTTTTCTTGCCTAGTTGTTGCAATTAGGACTTCCAATACTATGTTGAGTAGAAGTGATGGTAATAGGCACCTAAATCTTGTTCCTGATTTTTTTTTATTTTTTATTTATTTATTTTTAAAGATTTTATTTATTTATTTGACAGAGATCACAAGTAGGCAGGGAAGCAGGCTGAAAGAGAGAGAGGAAGCAGCAGGCTCCCTGCCGAGCAGAGAGCCCGATGTGGGACTTGATCCCAGGATCCTGGGATCATGACCTGAGCTGAAGGCAGAGGCTTAACCCACTGAGCCACCAAGGCGCCCCTTGTTCCTGATTTTAAAGAAAAGTTTTCATTTTTTCACCATTTAATATGACGTTAGCTGTAGACTTGTCATATATAACTTTAATTATGTTGAAATATATTTCCTCTGTACTCAGTTTGTTGAGTTTTATCAAGAAACAGAGGTTAACTTTTGTGAATGGCTTTTTCTGCATCTGTTGAGATTATTGTATGATCTCTAACCTTCATTCTGTGAATGAGGTGTTACACCGATTTGCATATTTTAATCATCTTTTCTTTTTTTAATCTTTTTAAATAAATGGCCAGCTGACCCTTTGCATTCCAAGAAGGAACTCACTGTGCTTAATAATAGTCTTCACCTTTTGTACATATGTCAATACATGTTTAAATCATTGCAGTCGCTGTTCCTTCTTTTTTTTTCTTTTAAGATTTTATTTATTTATTTGGCACAGAGAGAAAGACAGCAAGAGAGGGAATATGAGCAGGGGGAATAGGAGAGGGAGAAGTGGGCTTCTTGCTGAGCAGGGAACCTGAGGTGGGGCTCCATCCCAGACCCTGGGATCATAACGTGAGCCCAAGGCAGATGTTTCTAAAGGTGCTCCTTGAACCGTCTTTATATCTGAGGGATAAATCCCTCTTGATTATGGATCTGATCTTTTCAGGTGCTGTTGAGTTCAGTTTGCTAGCATTTTGTTGAGAATTTTTCATCAATCAGCATCAGGAATATTGGCCTGTAATTTTCCTTTCTGTTAGTGTCCGTATCTGGTTTTGGTTTCAGAGTAATGTCAGCCTTGCAAAATGAATTTGAGTGTTCATTCCTCTTTACTGTTTTGGAAGAGTTTGAAAAGAATTGGCATGAATTCTTCTTTAAATTTTGGTAGAATTCACCAGTGAAGCTATCTGATCCTGAGATTTTCTGGCTGGGAGCTATTGGATTACTGATTCAGTCTCTTTTGTTGATATTGGTCTGTTCAGATTTTCTTTCTTTTTTTTTTCATTGATTCGGTCTTCAGTGATTGTATGTTTCTAGGAGTTTATCCATTTCTTCTAGGTGTCCAGTTTGTTCATATATAATTGTTCATAGTAGACTCTGTGATCCTCTAAATTTCTGTGGTACCAGTTGTAATTTCTCCTCTTTCATTTATAATTTTATTAATTTGAGTCATTTTTCTTTATTTCATGATTAGTCTAGATAAAGATTGGTCAGTTTTTTAAATCTTTTCAAAAACCAAGTCTAAGTTTTGTTGTTCTTTTTTATTGTTTTTCATTCTTTATTTCATTTATTTCTGCTCTTTTCTGTTTTCTTTCATGCGCTAGCTTTGGACTTAGTTTGTCCTTCCCTCCCTCCCTTTCCCTTCCTTCTTTCCTTCTTTTCTTCGTTTCTTGATATGTCAAGTTAGGTTGTTTATTTGTAATCTTTCTTCTTCCTTTATGTAGGCATTTATAGCTATAAATTTCCCAATTACTGCTGCTTTTTGGCATCTTGTAGGTTTTGGTTTGTTGTGTTTCCATTTTAATTTGTTTCAAGATTTTTTTTTTTTTTAAATTTTCCTTTCTTATTTGACCTATTCTTGTTCAAGAGTGTATTGTCTGTTTTCCTGTATTTGTGAGAATCCCAATTGCTCTTCTGTTATTGATTTCTAGTTTTATAGTTTTCTTTGTGTTCAGAAAAGATGTAATTTCAGTCTGCTTGAATTTGTTAAGAACTTGTTTTACAGCCTAACACATGATCTTTTTGGGAGAATGTTCTGTCTTGAGATGGATGTATATTCTGCTGCGGTTGGATGGAGTATTCTGTATGTGTCTGTTACATACATTTGCTTTATAGTGTTGTTTACATTAGCCGTTTTCTTATTAATTGCCTGTCTGGATGATCTATCCATTGTTGAGAATGTAGTATCATAGTCCCTTATTATTGTATTGCTTTTTATTTTTTCTTGGAGTTGTGTTACTGCTTATTTTACATATTTAGGTGCTCTGATGTTTAGGTGCAGAAATATTTATTGTAATATCTTCTTGATTAATTGATCCCTTATCATTATGTAATAACCTTTTTTTTCTCTTGTGGCATTTTTGACTTAAAGTTTATTTTATTTAAAGTTTAAATAAACTTAAAGTTTATTTTATCTGATGTGAGGGCAGCCACTTTTGCTTTCTTTTAACTATCATTTACTTGGGATATCTTTTTCATCTCTTTGAGCTTTTGTGTGCCCCATAAAGCTAATATGAGTTTCTCATAGGCAGAATGTCTTTGGATTTTTTTTTTTTTAAAGATTTTATTTATTTGACAGAGAGAAACCACAAGTAGGCAGAGAGAGAGAGAGAGAGAGGAGGAAGCAGGCTCCCTGCTGAGCAGAGAGCCCGATGCGGGACTCGATCCCAGGACCCTGAGATCATGACCTGAGCCGAAGGCAGAGGCCCAACCCACTGAGCCACCCAGGCGCCCCTGTCTTTGGATTTTTAAAATCCATGCAGCTTCTGTAGGACTTCTGATTGGAGAATTTAATCCATTTACATTTAGTATTTGTTGATAGGTAAGAACTTTTTGTTGCTATTTTGTTAATTGCTTTTTAAAATTAACATGTAATGTATTTTTGTTTCAGGGGTACAGGTCTCTGATTCATCAGTCTTACTGTTAATTGCTTTTTGACGCTTATGGTTCCATTTTTCTCTCTTCTTTTGTGACTTGATGAGTTTTTGTGATGACATGCTTTGATTTGTTTCTCTTAACTTTTTTGTATACCCACCACAAGTTCTTCTATTGTGGTTACTGTGAGGTTGACATAAAATATCTTAGATATTTTTTAAAGTCAATAAACTTTATTGATAAATGATAAATTGATAAATGATAAGACTTTAATTTATCAATAAATGATAAATTGATAAATGATAAAAGTTGTTTTTTTTTAAGTTGATAACAACCTAAAATTCTGTAGTTTTACATTTCTCCCTCCCCGTTTAGATTGTTGATATTACACTTTGTATCTTTTTATATTTTAAATTTTTGTAGTTATAGTTGTTTTTAGTATGTTCATTTTTTTAACTTTTATACAAGAGTTGAAAGTGATTTGGATACTACCTTTGCAATATTAGAGGATCTTGCTTTGTATATTTACCTTTGCTTGTGAGTTTTATACATTCCTATATTTTCACATTATTAATTAGCATCCTTTCATTTCAGCTTTAAGGATTTTCTTTAGCATTTTTTCTAAGTCTTGTTTAGGAGTGATGAATTTTCTCAGCCTTTTTTTTTAATTTGGGAAAGTTTCTTCTTCATTTCTTTCCTCCTTGATGAGCTGGGAGCGTGATGTGGGTCTTGGTCCCAGGACCCTGGCATCCTGACCTGAGCCAGATGCGGATGCTTACCTTGACTGAGCCACGCAGTTTGGTGGGCATGGTATTCTTGGTTGGCAGTTTCTTCTTACAGTATTTTGACTATATCATCCCACTCTCTCCTGGCTTGCAAGATTTCTCCAGAGAAATTATTATTTATAGACTTAATGGGGGCTTACTTGTATGATGAGTTGTTTTCTCTTGGTGCTTTCAAAGTTTTCTTTGTCTTTGACTTTTGATAACTTAATTAAAATGTGTCTCAGTGTAGCTCTTTTTGGGCTCAACCTATTTAGGGACTCTAGGACTCCCTGAGTCTTAATGTCCATTTATTTCCCCAAATTTGGGATATTTCCAGCCATTATTTCTTTAAATAGACTTTTGCTCCCCTTCTCTCTTTTCTCCTTTTGTGATTCCCATTATGTGTATGTTGTTTGTGTGGTATCTTAGGAGTCCTGTACTTTTCCTCCTCTTTTCTCATTCTTTTTTTCCTTTTGCTCCTCTGACTGACCGATTTTAAATGACCTGTCTTTGTGTTCATGAATTCTTTCTTCTTGGTGAAGTCTGCTGTTGAAAAGTTATATTGAATTTTTCAGTTAAATTATATTTTTCAGCTCTAGAATTTGTTTGTGAAATGATTTTCTTCTTGAACTTACTTTATTCATGTATTTTCCTTTTATTTTTACTTGTCTATCTAGGTTTTCTTGTAGTTCATAGAACTTATTTAAGAGGATTATTCTGAATTCTTTGTCATTTAGTTCAGCTCTGTTTCTTCATGGGCAGTTATTTGGAAATTTTTTGATTTCCTTTGGAGGTGTCAGGTTTACCTCATTCTTCTTGATCCTTTTGTTCTTGTATTGGTATCTGTGCATTTGAAGAGTGGTCTCCTCTTTCAGTATTTATAGGTTCACTTTGGAAGGGAAAGATTTTCTTCAGTCAGCCCAGCCTGGGATTCTGGATGGGTCATCTGATGCTATTCACTGGCAGGCAGCATTTCCTTTCTGGGTGTTTGGTTGGGTGGGGCCTTTGCCTGTGTTCTGATGTTGAGAGGGGTCCACTGGGTTCTACTGTCAAATAAGTCTACATTCAGGTGGGGCTGTTGGCTGGGTTCTGTGATCAGACAGGGCCATTGGCTGGGTTCCATAATCTCCTCTGGTTGGGTAGAATCCATTCTGAACTCCCTTACTGGGTGTGTAGCTAGTTGAACTCTGTGCTTGGGTGGGGCCACAGGTTAGGTCCTTAATCAGGCCTGATTGGGTGGGTCCCTAGGCTGTGTTCCCTGGCCAGGTGCCAGTCTTTCCTTCCTGCTTGGTAGAATTTTATGTGTTAGCTCTGATTTTGATTTACTCTCTGATTGTTCAAACTATTGAAAAGTATTGGAGTTACAATATTTTATTATTCCTAGACTACATTTTACAGCTTATTTCTTCCACCTGGACACCATATGAAGATTCTTTCTTTGTGCCTTGAGAAAATGTTCTTATAGGTGTCATGACAAAGAGTTCCAGATTAGAAATTAGACAGTCCTGACTCTAATCCCTTGAATTACTGGGTCATATGGGTGTGCGTTTATACTTTTGATACATTTTTACAGATTGTCCTCGTATTTGGTATGTTCATTTACACTCTTTCTGTCAGTACAATGGGAATATCTACTGCTCCATCAAAAGAAATGAAATCTTGCCATTTGTGATGACGTGGATGGAACTAGAGGGTAGTAGGCTTAGCTAAATAAGTCAATAGGAGAAAGACAACTATCATATGATCTCCCTGATATGAGGAAGTGGAGATGCAATGTGGGGGGTTTAGGGGTAGGAAAAGAATGAATGAAACAAGATGGGATTGGGAGGGGGACAAACCATAAGAGACTCTTAATCGCACAAAACAAACTGAGGGTTGCTGGGGGGAGGGAGGTAGGGAGAGGGTGGTAGGGTTATGGACATTGGGGAGGGTATGTGCTATGGTGAGTGCTGTGAAGTGTGTAAACCTGGCGATTCACAGACCTGTACCCCTGGGGTTAATAATACATTATATGTTTATAAAAAAATAAAAAAAAAGAATATCCACTGCTTTAGTACCTCACCAAGATAGTATATCATAAATTTGGGTCTTTGGAGATATGATAGGTATGAAAAAATGGTCACAATATAGTTTTATTTATTCTTTGTCCTATGCATTGTTTACAGGTGTGTTATTTAATTTTCAAATTTTAAGGATTTTTAAACATATGTCTCTTATTGATTTACAGTTTAATTCTTTTGTGGTCTGTGAACATAGTTTATGTAATATCAATTTAAAGTGCTTCAGCACCATAAAGTCAATAAGATCCATATTGATTATGGATCCATAAGATTCATATCATTCTTTGATATTTCCTGCTTGTCTGTATTGAAAAGCCATCAGTAGGTCTGGGCTAATTTTAATGCTGGCGGTAAGGCTGTCTCCATTATTTGTAGGCAGTTGTGTTCTACTGAGGGAATATATAGTCAGCTTGCTGTCATAACATAATATCACAGACTGGGGCACTTAAACAACAGAAATTTATTTTTCTTGGTTCTCGTGGTTGGAAGTCCAAGATCAAGGTGTGGCAGGTTTTTTTTCTCCTGAGGCTTCTCTCCTTGGCTTGTAGATGACTGCCTTCTCCTTGTATCCTCATATGGTCTTTCCTCTGTGTACCTTTGTATTCCTCTTGTCTGTTTTTCTTCTTTTAAGGACACCACTTGTATTGCACCCTATGACCTCACTTAACCTTACTTCCTCAAAGGTCCTGTCTCCAGTTGTGGTCACAATCAGGATTGGGGCTTCAAAACATTAAAAAAAAAAAAAAAGATTTATTTAACTTTATTTTAGAGAGAGATAGAGATAGAGACAGAGTGTGTGTATAGGTGGGGAGAGGGGGAGAGGGAGAGAGAGAATCTTAAGCAGACTCCCTGCTGAGTGTAGAGCCTGATATGGGGCTTAATCTCATGACCCAGAGATCATGACCTGAGCCGAAACCAAGTGTCAGATGCTCAACTGACTGAGCCACGCAGGTGCCCCTGAGGCTTAGGGCTTCAGTGTATGAATTTTCAAGGGCCATAGTTAAGTAAGAGAAGAATGGATCCAGAGTGGGTATATTAATGTGTATGTTGATTAACGCATACAGTGTAGATCATTTGAAAAGGTATGTATGTTTGACTGTGAGTTAATAACATCCTAGTGCTGCCCCCTGGCCCCCCGCGTGCCGGAGAGGGAGAGATGTGGGGGAGAGGCAGAGGGAGAGATAGAGAATCTTATTTTCGTTTATTTATTAAAAACTTAAAAAAAAGATTTTTATTTATTCATTTGAGAGAGAGAAAGTTAGAGCACATGTAGGGGGAGAGCCAGAGGGAGAAGGAGAAACAGACTTCCTGCTGAGCTGGGAGCCTGACATGGGGCTTGATTCCAGGGCCTGGAGATGATGACCTGAGCCAAAGGCAGATGCTTAACCATCTGAGGCACCCAGGTGCCCGTTTATTTTTATTTTTTATTTATTTTCACTTTTTTTTAGAGAGAAAGAGAGTGCACCATAGCCAGATGGGCGGGCAGGCAGAGGAATAGGGAAAGAGAGAAACCCAGTCAGGCTCCATGTGCAGTGCAGAGCTCATCATGGGGTTCAATCTCACGACCCTGAGATCATGACCTGACCCAGAATCAACAGTCGGAGGCTTAACTGAGTGAGCCACCCAGGTGCCCCCTTAGTCCTTTTTCTTTCCTCCCTTCTCTCCCTTCTGGTCCCATCTGCTCCCTTCCCATCCTGTTTCCAACCCTCTCCTCCCAGAGTCCCGTAATTCTGCTTTTAGTCATTTAAACTCAGTATCAGTGGAGTTACAAGGAGAGTTTCTGGGATGCTGGGAATATTTTGTTTCTTGATCTAGTGGGTGGTTGCATATGTGTGTTGTTTGTGATACTTAATTGAGCTGCACACTTATTTTTTGGGCAATTTTCTGTCAGTTATACTTCAATTTTTAAAAGCTAAGTTAAGCTAAAATTTGGATATGTCATTTTATTGACTGTTTCTGTAGTTCTTTTCAACCTTTCTATTATTGCCCAAACATCCTGTTCACTAAGGAATGTTTCGTCTTCTTAATCATTTAAAACTATTGGATTCCAGGGTGCCTGGGTGGCTCAGTTGTTAAGCATCTGCCTTCAGCTCAGGCCACGATCGTAGGGTCCTGGGATCAAGCCTGCATTGGGCTCCCTGCCTGGCGGGAAGGCTGTTTCTCCCTCTCCCACTCCCCATGCTTGTGTTCCCTCTCTGTCAAGTAAAATAAATAAAACCTTAAGAAAACAAAACAAAACAAAGCTATTGGGTTTCTTGAAGAAAATATTTGTGATCTATGAGCTGCTGTTGTGAACACATTACTTCCTGCCTGCCTTTTTTTTTTTTTTTTTTTTTTTTTGAGCCTTACTAGTTGTTTAAAAAAGACTCTCCTTGTTCACTTGGGGGGAGATCTTTAATACCTGTTTATATACAGTTGTAATGTCAGACCCCTGGACAATATACCTACAGAGCTTTGCATGCTTAACCTAGCTCCTTCATTCATTTTGCCTAAATATCACCTTTCCAGAAAGGCCTTCCATTTCAAACCTGCTTTGAAAACCTTCCTTTCAAAAATAATTTGCTGTCAGATTATTTTTGTAGAGCTTCTTCTTCTTCTTCTTTTTTTCTTTTCTTTTTTTGTTTCTCTGTCTCTCCTTTTACCCCACTCCTCTAATAGAAAGTTAGCTCCATGAGAGCAAGGCCTTATGTTCTTGGGGCCTCAGTGCCAGGCCTGTAGTGGTTATTCGAAACGTTGTTGAAAAGCAGGTGTTATTAAATGGGTGTCTGGTTCTTTTCCATTTTTGTTCACAAGAAGTCTGGTTATTCTTTACCTAAAAGCTATTGAAGTCATTTTGGTGTTCTATTATTAGATTTAGTCTTTGTTTCCTCAAGTTTTTAGTGAACACTTGTTATGTGATATGTAAGATGCTTTAGTTCCCACACTATGTTCAACCTGGAATACAAAAACAAATTTTGTTGATCTTATCATATATTATACCCATATAGCATAGTCCTATGTTATTTAACGCTAGCTTGCAAAGCTTGGTTCTTAAATCTTTTGGCTGTTAATTTTTTCAGTCAACAGCCATCTGATATACTACTGTAATCCCAGTCTCTAGGTTGCTTAGACTACTCTTGTTCCTTGGACATAGTTCCAGGTTGCAGTTTTACTCTTTGAGGCCACTTGAAACTCTGTTCAAATTGTTCTTCACTCTCTGGCCATTAGCACTTTTGAAGTCATTTCGTTTCTACATGGAAAGTGTCTAAGAGAGCTTTCTGTGCCCTTCTTTATCTAATCCTTTCTCTTCTCCTGCTTTTCAACTGTCAGGCTTTTCATTGCATCCTTTAGTGTCTGTGTTTCCGTTCTTCTGGCATTCCTTTCATCTGTTTTTTATCCTTCATATTTATGCTTCTAGATAGTTTAATTAAATTATCATCAGTCACACAAATCAGGTTTAAAATTTTTTTAATTCTAAAACCTTTTAAAGTAGAAACATTGTCTTGATTTTGCTTAGATTTTGTGTGTCACAGCTGAAAGAAGTTCTTTAATTCACATTTACTTTTATGAAGCAGGTGCTTGAGCCAGGTGCCTTAGACCACTTGGCCTTCCTGAATACAGCCATATTTATCTTTATTTTTATTTATTTTTTTAAAAAAGATTTATTTATTTATTAGAGACAGCAAAACAGGGGAGGGGCAGAGAGTGAGGGAGAGAAGCAGATTCTGCACTGAGTGCAGAGCCTGATGTAGGACTTGATCTCATGACCCTGAGATTCTGACCTGAGCCCAAATCAGGAGTTAGACGATTAGCTGACTGAGCCACCAAGGTAAGTACCCCACCATATTTACGTTTATTATTTTATTTTATTTATTATTTTTAAAAGATTTTATTTATTTGACAGAGAGAGACAACGAGAGAGGGAACACAAATGGGGAATGGGAGAGGGAGAAGCAAGCTTCCTACTGAGTAGGGAGCCTGATGTGGGGACCCTGGATCCCAGGACCCTGGGATTGTGATGTGAGCTGAAAGCAGATGCTTAATGACTGAGCCAACCAGGCACCCCTATATTTACCTTTAAATAAAGATTTGGACCTTAAGATATATTACTTCTTAACCTGTTTCATAATATAATAGGTGTTGAAATTTGGAAGGGGCACAGAAGCAATGGAGGAGGCTGCTCAGACTGCATCTGTCTGCCTTGAGGACTGATGAAATTTGTATCTCTGCACTGTAATCTATTGATCTACCATTTGGAATTTCTACCTTAAGGATGGATAGACTGAAGCAGTGTGTGAACACTCTGAATGCTTTATTTTTTGTGTTAGTATATATTTTTCTTATGAAAGAGTTATATAACTTTCATTAGATTCTTGAGGAAGTCTATACTCATTTGCTTTTGAGCACTTTAAGTTTTTTTTTTTGTGGGGGGGGCACCTGTATCCCCTGTATCCATCTCCCAGTTTCAACAGTTAACAACTCATAATCCATCTTGGTATACTCCTGCCTCTATCAGTGTACCCCACCAGATTATTTTGAAGCAAGTCCCATACATTAAAGCATTTCATTTGTATGTATTTATATAGCCATATCTGAAAGGTAAGGCTTCATTTTTCAATGATAACCATATGCTGCTACCATTATACCTACACAAAATAATTTTTTAATATCATAAAACACCCGTGAACATTCTTACATAACCACAATGCCATTATTTCACCTAATAAAATTATCTAATGAACTATTACCCAGTTCATAATTAGATTTCCCTGGTTGTCTTAAAAAAAAAATACCTTTTTCAAGTTGGTTTGTTACAGTCTGTTCATACTATATTTATTGGGTCTGTCAAGCGTTTTTAAATCCTTCCGCCTCCTTTTTCCTCTTGTCACTGATGGTTGCAGAAATTGAGTCTGTTGCCCTATGTAATGGTCTGCATTCATGATTTGTCTGTTTGGTTTTTTGTGGTGTGTTTAACTTTTTCCTTTACGTCCTATACTTCTTATAAATGGAAGTGAGCTCTTGAGACTTGGTGTGAAATTCAGCATGTTTGGTAAGAACACTTCCTAAATGGTGCTGTGTGCTTCCCAAACATCACAGTGATGCATTTTTTTTCTTTTAAACTTCTTGTTATACTAAGATTGATAAGGATGTGACTGTCTGATCTCAAGTAGAAAATTTCCCCATAAGCCTTTCTCTAAAGCCATCAAAAAGTGGTCATTTTCTAGTTGTTCATTATTTTATTTTATTTTAAAAAAATTCTGATGGGCTCTCTGGCACTTTAGGGGATTCTTTCTTTCTTTCTCTCTCTCTCTTAAAAGATTTTATTTATTTATTTGACAGAGAAAGAGCCGGAGAGCATAGGCAGGGGGAGTGGCTAACGGAGAGGGAGAAGCAGGCTCCTTGCAGAGCAGGGAGCCGGACGCTGGCCTCCATCCCAGCACCCTGGGATCATGACTTGGGTCAAGGCAGATGCTTAAAAGACTGAGTCCCTGAGGCATCCCTCATTTTTTGTTTTAATAAAATTCATTGCTTTGGTTATTAGGGAACTTGAGCATCTTTTCTTATGTTTATTGGCCATTCAGCAGTTTTTTTTTTTCTTAAGATTTTATTTATTTATTTGACAGAGAGAAATCACAAGTAGATGGAGAGGCAGGCAGAGAGAGAGAGAGGGAAGCAGGCTCCCTGCTGAGCAGAGAGCCCGATGCGGGACTCAGTCCCAGGACCCTGAGATCATGACCTGAGCCAAAGGCAGGGGCTTAACCCACTGAACCACCCAGGCGCCCTGTGGCCAAATTTTTTTTAAAAGATTTTATTTATTTATTTCACAGACAGAGATCACAAGTAGGCAGAGAGGCAGGCAGGGAGAGGGGGAAGCAGGCTCCCCGCCAAGCAGAGAGCCCGATGCGGGGCTCTATCCAAGGACCCTGGGATCGTGTCTGGAGCTGAAGGCAGAGACCTTAACCCACTGAGCCACCCAGGCGCTCTTTGTGGTCAATTTTTATCTTACATTTATGGCTTTTGGTTTAAGGTTTTACTTACTTATGCTTTCTATAGTTTGAGGTAATGGAGGGGAAATAGTTTATTTTTTCTCGGTAACTCTTTTCACTTTTGCTGTGTATGGAGTATATTTTGTATATGGTATAAGATCAGAATAAAATTTACTTCCTGCATAAAAACCAGTTGTCCTAAAGCAGTTTACGAAAGTCTTCTTCCTACCACATAGAACTTATGCCATATTTATGATATTAAATTCACAAATTTATAGTCTCTTTCTAGACTCCTTTGTGATCTACTGATGATATTGTATTCGCACAGATTTCTAAAAAAAATATTTATTTATTTATTTGACAGACAGAGATCACAGGTGTGTGGGGGGAAGCAGGCTCCCCACTGAGCAGAGAGTCTGATGCAGGCTCGATTCCAGGACCTTGAGACCATGACCTGAGCTGAAGGCAGAGGCTTAACCCACTGAGCCACCCAGGCGCCCCCACAGATTTTTAATTATAATAGCTTTGTAATACATTTTAAGGTCTAAGTCACTGTCAGTAATCATTTTTTTCCTGAGTTTTACTGATTTTTTTCCCACACATAATGCTCTTCTATTGAAATTCAGAATTAGTTTGTGATTAGTCTCATTGTGCTTTAACTGTAATGGCATTTAGCTTGGTGGAACTGACTTTTAAAAAAATTAAATTGATTTTTCCATTTGAGAATATAGTTCTCTATTCATATCTTTTGGGTTTTTTTTTTTCGCTAAGGTAGTTTCTGCACTATTCTTACTAGTTTCTGGGGATTTTATGTTTAGGGTGGTTATTTTGTATTGACACAAGATATCTTATTTATGATTATTTGGATTGTGAATACAGAAAAGCTTGCTTCATTTTTGTTCAAGTATACCAATCATACTTTAAAATAAGTCTAAATAAGATTAGAAGGAATATATATATACTTAGGTACACTATATAAACTTTTCAAATAAGCTTTAAGTATTTCTGTCACTTACATACTCATTAATACAGTAAGTTAGAAATATTAAGGAATAGAAAATGTGAATTTTTTAGGAATTGATCAATTTCTACTTAATGATGTTTATAAAGGATGGAAGTAATAAAGTAATATGTGAAAGTTATAAATTGCAGTTAAAAAAATACTAAATCCTGTAATGAAGTTTTGGTTTTTTTTTTTTTTTTTTTTTTTTTGGTATTCTAGCTGGCACCTAACTAGTATATGGTCTTTTATTAGGAGGAAATCCTCCTCAACCACATATTTTATTTGAAGACCGATAAAAACTGTAGTGTTTTAATTTGGTACTGTAAGAATTATAGAGGAATAATAAATCAGCTTTGATACTGGCCTGCATTCATTTATGTATATATTGTATATAGAGGTAACATGTTTCTGGCAGATCAGACATCACTCTTAATTTTTTTTCTTTTTCATATTACAGGTTTTGCAAAAGGCATCAAATTAAATCAAGTTCAAATATTCCCTGTGTCCCCAAAGACTTATTGATGATGTCTGAATTTGTTCTTCCAAGATTTATTTTTTGTCTTATTCAGTACTTAAGAGAAGGCTATAATGAACCAGGTATGTTTACTTTTTGTTAGTACTCTTTTTAAGTTCCCAATTAACAGAGTTTAGCATTAATAACAAGGTGAATTTCTTCAGATATAATTTTTTTGTTTAACGTGTTTCATGAGATGACTATGAAATAGAGACTAAATAAAAACATACTTTAGTATACATCAATTATATAACCTCATAGATAACCTGTAGTTTGGGACTTTCTGCTCCTGGGATCATAGATGCTTAGGATCAAACTTACTTGGCCTTTTGTAGGTGGGGAAATAATCATTTTATGGGGTTAAAGTGATTTTATTTATAATTATATTATGATAGAACAGAATTAAGAAGTCTTGGAAATGTGTGAATTTAACTTAGAATTTTAGAAGATAAATTACTATTTCACCATCTCTCTCTCTCTTTTTTTATAGATATCTCTATGTTTTTATTCTTCTACATGTATAATAACTTAGGAGAGAGTCAAATTGCTCACTGTCCATGTTACAGGTAGAATGTATGGGAGTGAACATCATGGTATTACTGAAAAGAAAAAAGAAACATGCAAATTATAAATATTCTTGCCTTGTAAGATTAGTCCAATCTTGATTAATATACTTCAGTTAAATATTTTGGAATTAGATATTATCTGTTGTCAGTCTGACATTGTGAATTACAGATACCAGTTACTGTGGTATAAACCAAATTTATTAACTTTTTGTGATCTTTTACTTTTCTGATGATACTTGTATTTTTATCATTTAAAGGACTGCATCTTGAATTACTTTTAGAGGTTTTAAATTATTTATTTACTATAAATAATCTTAAATCCAGTTTGAAATTATGACACACATATTTATCCATCCCCCATCATTGAAGTAGAAGAAACATAGAGCATCTTCATCATTTTTAAAAGTACTATGTTACTCTCATTGTAAGCAAACACTTAAACTTCTTGTTTGTACATTTTAAGCAAAATACACAATTCCTTGTTAACAACTTTCACCTGTCTCAGAGTATATGTCTTAAAATACAGGAAGAAATATTATTTTGAGTCAGGCCCAAACTACTCTGTCTTTGGAATGAAGAAACTAGAGACCATCTGGGTTATTGGACTTGCTTTTGTGCTATTTCTCATATACTAGTTAACAGAGTATTTGGAAATTTATATTTTTTATTATGTGTCCTATTTTAAAAAAGGTAATAAATGGAAATCATTTATTATGAGAACCTTAAAACTTACAATTATTTTGATCAGAGTAATTCATATAAAAGTATATTATGTTTATTTTTTTCTTTAGGGACTTCTAATAGTTATTAATAGATAGACGACATGGGTACATAGCTTTTATTTCATTATCTGAAAATGCAAAGGAATGATGGAAGCACTTTTTTGTCTTGAGTGTCTTGAACTTAGGGTCATGAAATTTTCCTTTCTGTATTACCACTTATGCTCTACATTCATTTCTTCTTTCTGTGCAAGAAAAATTACTATATTACTTTGTGTAGAAATCACTTTAAAATTAAAGAATGGACTTGAAATCATTTAATCTGAGGTAATAGAAGCTCAGAGATTTTGTTGTTTGACAGATGCCTTGTGTTCCATTTCTCATTTCATCCTACAATCCTCAGATGAGTGTCAGAGTTCATCTAGAGCTCTTGCAAACAAAGAACAGTTGTTAATTAAATGTTTGCCATGTTACTACACAAGTCACTGGGGAGGACATAGAGATGAGTAATATACAGTGTTAGTTATCCACTGAGAAAGATAAGGTTTTTTTGGTCTGAGTCCCAGGACTCAGAGTTATCTAGAATTTCATTCACAGATCATCTTTGAACTGGGTTGTGAATTCCTTGGATGTAGGAACTAGGTCTTACTTAGTTTTGGTTCCCAGTGCCTATCAGGTAGTAGATGCTGAGTAAATGTTGAATGAAATTGATGTCCTCTTTCCTGGGAACACAGGCCCTCCATTAGCTCCCTTATATGTGTCCTTTTAGCTAATTATGTCTGAACTCTAAATCTCATTTTTCATTTCTTCAGAACCTCAGTTTCTCTGAAAGTTCTTTTATTCCCCCCTCTTAAATATTCTTTTTCAATTGCTGTACAAGTTTCTTTTCTCTTTCTTCAGCTCTACTAGGCATATCTTTTCTGGTATTTAAAAGCTATTTTAGTAAAAACATTTCTGTTTATGAAAACAGTTTTTTTTTAAGTTTTAGTTGCTATGACCTCCAGCTAGCATGAGTCTGTATTTTTAGACTATGATAGAGGATGGATTATTTGCTACACAGGTTTAAATTTAGTGCTGACATAATTTTGTTCTAATATTCTTATACTACTCTCAAAATTATTTGGTTTCTGTCTTATTTTAGCAAGTGATCTTAACTTTTTGTTATGTTTACATTTATATATCTGGAAAATATAACACCCTCAAATTGAATGCTTTTTAACTAGACTAAGTACTTAATACCTTACGAATTCATCTCTTTTTTCCATCTACTTTTTCTCAGAGGATTGAATTCCTGAGTGAGTCTGCCTTAGGCTGGTGCTGGGTGAATAACTACCTTCTCCTCCTCCTTTTTTTTTTTTTTTTTTTTTTTAAATTTTATGTATTTGAGAGAGAGTAATTGAGTGAGAGAGCATGAGAAGGGTGAGGTGGAGGGGCAGGGGTAGAGGGAGAAGCAGACTCCCTGCTGAGCAGGGAGCCTGATGTGGGGCTTGATCCGAGGACCCTGAGATCATGACCTGAGGCCAAGGCAGATGCTTAAGTGACGGAGCCACCCAGGTGCCCCAATGATAACTACCTTTTAAACCGAGTTCTTATATTAATTTTTTGATTTTAAATACTGTTACCCAGTTACTATAATTTTAAAAGAATAAAGTATGGTTATTTTTAGCAAAATATTTTAAAGTAAGTTAATTATATTATATGTTTTTTCAGCAGCTGATGTACCCTCAGAAAAAGACCTTAACAAAGTCCTTCAGCTTTTGGAACCTCAAATTTCCTTTTTAGAAGATCTAACTAAAATGGGAGGCGCCATGCGGTCTGTTCTTACTCAGGTTTTGACAAACCAACAAAACTACAAAGATCTGACTTCTGGTAAGTAAAACATCAGCATAGAAGAAAGTTAAAATTTACTTATGTCACTGTAATCATAAGAAATTGTGTATTTTCAAACTTAAGTGTAAAATATAGATTTTTTTTTCATAGAATGCTAAAGGTGGAAGTTATTAAAAGTACTTTTTATTTTATGGATGAAGAAACTGAGTCCCAGAAAAATTAAATGATCAGTTCAAGGCCTCACAAGTAGCTTACTTTGGAGTTAGCACTAGAATCCAGGTCTCCTCTAAGTTTTGGTGTGATATATTCATAATCTTATTCCACCTCCCCTTCCCCAAACAGTAACAAAAACTACTTCTGTGTCTTTATTTTTGGTATTCTCTATTTTTGGGATGTGTATGGCATAGGATTTTGTAATAATGTAGAATTTAAGTTACAAAACTTGGAATTGTTGAGTATGTTTGTATATGATACACTGTTATATAAAATGCTTTAGTTTAAAACTCTTCAGGTTAGCTCAGCTTTATATGGTACAATAAATACTTTAAATAGCATTATTTTTGCTGGTTCCTGAACAACATATTTTAAAAATTGAAGTTTGTGTTTTCTTTGGAGTGGTAAAATTTTCATGTGAATTGTGAACCGTATGTTATTCAAAGATCGTCTTATCTGACATTTATTTTTTTCAGCAAATACTTATTAAACACCTACTATGTACTTGGTTTGGGGCTAGGTACTAGAGTTTGGGGTATGGAATGCAAGTAGTAAAGTAGGTAATCCTGTCCCTGCCCTTATAAAGCTTAAGGTCTAGTGAGTGAGATGGCATTAATACAACTCCCAAACCAAAAAAATTATGTAATTTATAAACATGTCGCAAATGATATGAAAGGGTAGGGCAAGTGTTTGTAAAAGGGAGACTTGATTTCACTGATGGGGAAGATGGGGGAAATCTTCACTGAGGAAGTGATATTTAAAGTAAAACTTAATAGTTGAGAGAAAGTCATTTAGCTATAGGGTGAGGGAAATTAGGTGGTAATGGGATGGGGTTGTATTCAAGGTAGAGGACATCTGCTTTTGACTCTTGGGCTAGCCTGTCTATCATAAACAACATAAAACTGGAACAGTGTGAAGCAGCTGTTATTAGGCATTGGACAGAAGGTGACTCAAGACTGTAAATCTTTGAGAGAACAGAAAAGCATGAGATGAACCCCATGATTGCTATGAATCTCTGTCTAGGGATACCTTCCTGACTGCAGTGCAGTGAGCTGGCATTGAAGCAGTGTGGTGGCCCACCTGAGCTAAGGAGATAGAGATCACAGTTTAGGACATCTGAAACAGTTGGAAACTGGCATCTTTGGGGTATAATACCAAGAGGCAGTGCTTTCAGGGGTCTGAGGTTCTGAGGTTCACATGTACAAGATGAGACTGCCTCAGGCTTATTAGAGACTGACTGCTGTAGGGTTAAGAGCAGAATAGAGATAGAAGTGGTAAAGCAGTTTCCAAAGACATTGGAGTGTCAGCCCAACCAGACTGGAGAGAACTTGTTAATACCACAGGCATCTAGTTGAGACACAGTTTAGAGATTATTCCTGTCAATTTAGAGGGCCTTTTGAGAACGTTAGGCTTTCTAAAGACCTGCCCTTATTTATTTATTTTTTTTAATTTAAAAAATTTCTTTTTAATTTTTAGAGCATGGGATATAGAGAATAAGGCAGGGGGGAAGGGCAGAGGGAGAGAGAGAGAGAGACAGAATCCCAAGCAGACTCCATGCCCAGTGTGGAGCCCGACATGGGGCTTACTTCTACACTCTGAGATCATGACCTGAGCTGAAATCAGGAGGGGATGCCTAACCAACTGAGCCACCCAGGAGCCCCTACAGACATACCCTTTATAAACCTTTACTAAACCTTTGTGAGTTTTTTGGTGATCAGGCTATTGATTGAATGGTCTTCTAGAATTAAAATTAGTACTCTTCAAGGGAAGATAATAGAATTCAGCATCTTCTATAATGTGTCATTAGAATGTCCAGCATACAATACAAGCTACTAAACATGCAGGAAAATAAGAAATTATGCCCTATAACAAAGAAATAGGGCTGCGAATAGAAATTAACGTTGAAATGGACCATATGTTGGATTTAGCAGATAAGGACATTAAGGCAACTATTAGACGGGCACCTGGGTAGCTCAGTTGGTTTAACGTCCGACTCTTGATTTTTGGCTCAGGTCACAATCTCAGCGTTGTAAGATTGATCTCCATATGGGGCTCCGTGTTGGGCATGGAGCCTGCTTAAGATTCTCTTTCTCCCTCTCCCTCTGTCCACCCCCTACTCTCTCCCTCTCTTAAAAACATAAAAAAATTTAAAAAAGCAGCTATTATAAATATGTTCAAGAAATTAAAGGAGGATCTGTTCAAATAATTAAAAGTAAATATGATGTTAATGAGTGAAGACATAAAGAATCTTAGCAAAGAGGGGTGCCTGTGTGGCTCAGTGGGTTAAGCCTCTGCCTTCGGCTCAGGTCATGATCTCAGGGTCCTCTGATCAAGCCCCAAATCAGGCTCTCTGCTCAGCAGGTAGTCTGTTTCCCTCTCTCTCTCTGCCTTCTGCTTTGCCTACTTGTGATCTCTCTCTCTCTCTGTGTCAAATAAATAAATAAAATCTTAAAAAAAAATCTTAGCAAAGAAATAAAAACAATAAAAAATATAAATAAATAAATAAAATAAAAAAAATAAATAAAATTCTAGAACTGAAAGTTAGCACTGAGTGCAGAAATTAAATTGAAAAAAAAGTACTGAATGGGCTTAGCAGCAGATTGGAGAGGGTAGAAGAAAGACTTAATGAATTTGAAGACAGATTAATAGATTATTCAGTCTAGGGGCACCTGGGTGGCTGGGTTTGAGCCCTGCGTCGGGAGAGGTCCCCGCTCAGAGGGGAGTGTGCTTCTCCTGCTGCCCCTTACCCTGCTGTGCTCTCTCTCTCTCTCAAATAAGGAAAATCTTTAAAAAAAAAATAGATTATTCAGTCTCGAGAACAGAGAGAAAATGCAACAGAGTCTTAGGGATCTGTTAGAATCAGATGATCTAAAGTGCCTGTAATTGGAATCCCAGGAGGACATGAGAGTATGAATGTGGCAGAAAAGAAACATTTGAAAAAATCATGACTAAAATTCCCCAAATTGGATGAAAAACATTGACTTATAGATACAAGATGCCTAATGAGCCCCAAGTGGAATAACTATAAAGAATATCAGTCACACCTAGACACTTACTAGAGTCTGTGTTGAAATACTTATGGGTGAGAATGAGCTTACTTTTTAAAAAAGGGACTAAAAAATGGTGTAGTGTTGAAATGAATGTAAAGAGATAGTGGCACAAATAAGGTTACCACATTAGGGCTAGATCCAGGGCAGTCATGAACCATGTGATATTTTATATCTTATCCTGAGTGTATTGGGAAGTCATGGAAATATTTTAAGAGTGACATGATCAGATATGTGTTTTAAAAAGATGACTTGTGATTTTGCCAAAAATAGATTGGAAGGGGCAGAAATAGAAAAACTCAACTGCAGCTTAGGATAAAGATGATGGTAGCTTGTATTTCAATTTTGGTGAAAGCTGGAGAAAGATCAAGTTATAGCTGGTGGTCCGTTATTTCTTCAAACCTTATTTAGGAACTCAACTGTTGTAGAAGAAAGCAGCAAGTTGTTCTTAATCATTGTAAGAATGTATACCTTAGGAATGATTTATGGTAATTGTCTTATTTCTACAATTCTTTTATAATTATTTCTTGAAGTAAACAACACAACAGAAATCCTTGGCTGACTTTTAGTGATGGAAATCACATTAAATTTTGGTTCAGAAGTTTAAAATTTATAGGCTTCCGTACTTGTAATTACTGCTTGTTTATTCACTGGCTAGCGATGTTTTTAAGCCTCTCTTTCTTTACCCCCCCCCCTTTTTTTAAAGATTTTATTTATTTGTGAGAGAGAGAGAGAGAGAGAGAAAGCGAGAAAGAGCATGAGCAAGAGAAGGGGGAGGGGCAGAAGGAGAAGCAGGCTCCCTGCTATCAGGGAGCCCATACAGGGCTTGATCCCAGGGCTGTGGGATCATGACCTGAGCCGAAGGGAGATGCTTAACTGACTGAGCCACCGAGGTGCCCCTCCATTTCTTTACTTTTAAAAATGTTAATTACAGGGGTGCCTGGGTGGCTCAGTCAGTTAAGCATCTGACTCTTGATTTTGGCTCAGGTTATGATCTCAAGGTCATGAGATTGAGCCCTGTGTTGGGTTCTGTGCTGGGTTTGGAGCCTGGTTAAGATTCTTTCCTTCCCTCTGCCACTACCCCTCCTCTAAAAAAAAAAATGGTCATTATACATTCATTTTTCTCAGCCTTGTTGTGAGGGTAAATGAAATATATTTTGTCATTTAAAAAGTAGTATAAATTTCATCTATCATGATTGAGATAAATACGTGGCTTTTATTACTCAGGAGACATTTAGTAATTTCTTATATAGGATGCATAGAAGGTCTTTATTCTTTATAAACCATGTGTAATTTTTTTTTAAACTAAGCATAACTGTATTTGGTATTAGACTTGAAGGATGGATATATTCCTGACTGTTTAATGAGCACTAGAGTGTTGTTGTTTTTTTTTTAAACCAGCCCAGAAAGACATATTTATTTATTTATTTATTTTAAAAAAGATTTTATTTATTTATTTGACAGAGAGAAATCACAAGTAACACTGAGAGGCAGGCAGAGAGAGAGAAGGAAGCAGGCTCCCTGCTGAACAAAGAGCCCAATGCGGGACTTGATCCCAGGACCCTGAGATCATGACCCGAGCCGAAGGCAGCAGCTCAACCCACTGAGCCACCCAGGCGCCCAGAAAGACATATTTAAAAAACAAACTGTTCTATTGCAGTTATTAGGCTGGTAAAGGAAGGAAATACAGAAAAGCTCAACAGATATTAAAGAAGTTCACTTACATATTTTTATAATTGGAGAGCTTGAGATTTTAATTTAAGATACATAATTTGCCTAGGAGGTATCAAATGCCATGGTAATTTGGCTTTCAGACAGAGTAATTTTTTACTTTTTAAGAATTCTCAGAGTTTCAAAAGAAATTTTGAAATAGTAAAAGAAATAAAATTTCTTTTATATCATTCTATTCTCTATTTTTTTAAAAAGATTTTATTTATTTATTTGACAGACAGAGATCACAAGTAGGCAGAGAGGCAGGCAGAGAGAGAGGAAGGGAAGCAGTCTCCCCGCTGAGCAGAGAGCCCGATGGAGCCCTAGGCTCCATCCTAGGATCCTGGGATCATGACCTGAGCCAAAGGCAGAGGTTTTAACCCACTGAGCCACCCAGGTGCCCCTATTCTCTATAAATATGTTTAAAAAAATACAAAAATTGGCAACAATTAATAAACTGCCATTTTAAAGTGAAAGTTCTAGGATTATGTAATTATAGAACCTAAGCTTTTTAATACTTTTTTTTAGAATAAGTTTTTGCTGATATTTCTGTAGAAATTATATTTAATTCTTTAAATATGATGGACAGTTTGATAACGTGGGAATTAGGAGTAATCTCAGTTATAATATTTGAAAATTCCACTCAGACATTATTTTATCCAGGAAGCGTTTCCTAAGTATTTTGCTTTGGATCTAGCTGCACGGTATTATGAGATCAGATTGTCAAACCACATGGTGGAAGTCTGCTATACAATTGTCACTTACCATACTATTTACCTTTCTCTACCATGATTTTTCAAGTTTCTTGAAGGCAGGAAATAATATACCCTTGTTAATCTTTGCACCTCCTGTGACTTGCAGGTAATCTGCCATATTTTAGATATTCAGTTTCATAGTAGATTTTATTATTCATTATAAACATGCTCTGCAATATTGTGTGAAGCTGTTTTATATTCATTCTAGGGTTCTCCTGCCATTATAATATTTAGCTATTTTATATATGTTCTGTATTAATTGCTGAGATTGGTTTATTTATATTTTGAATAGAATATTTTTTCTGATTTTAAGTTTGTTTTAAATATTAGGTCTTGGAGAAAATGCTTGTGCAAAGAAAAGTCATGAAAAGTACCTTATAGCTTTGAAGAGCTCTGGACTTACATATCCTGAGGATAAGCTTGTATATGGTATACAGGAGCAGTCAGCTGGCACTAGCACTCTGGCAGTTCAAGGTTTGTCAGTTTAATTGGAACAGTGATAACTTTTCTGTATTGAAACAAAAAGACCCTCAAACTTGACTAATTATTAAAGAAATTATATAATATGTCATTCTCTTTAAGGAAAGTAGTAAAAATATAGAAGCAAGAAAGAATATATTAGCATTTTTCTTAAATGGAGTTTGGTTAGCTTATTAAGGTTCTGTTTCTAACTCATGAAAAGCATTGCTATTAAACAATAGCTCAAAACTTTTGTATTTCAATATTTTAATAAACCATGGTTTAAAACTAAGAAGAAAGAGATCCTTCTGAAAAACCATTTGTGATGATTAAATGTGGATAATAACTAGAGATTTTCTTTGAAGTGTAAATCTGTTAGACCTGAATTTATTAAAGATAAATGTTGAACCTCTGCCAAGATATATATTAGAATGAGATGTCTTAAGGTAATAAAACTTGGCTTTTTGTTTATGTGTCAAAATAATTTTAAAGTGACGCAATATGTAACAATTATGAAGTAAACTTTTTCTTCTCCAAAGGTTTTGCAGGTGCAACAGGAACATTGGGACAACTAGATTCTTCAGATGAGGTGAGATTTAAAACTAATTGAAAATAGAATTTAAAGTTATAGAACTATACAGAATTGTGGATATTATCTAGCTTAAATTCCTCATTTTGTGGACACGGAAGCCTAGAGTGGAATAAGTTAGCCAAGATTATAGTTATTAGATTTTTACTTCTTTATAATTTATCTCTTTCTTCACAGTTTAGAAATGGGAGATAGAAAGAGATAGAGATCTTTCCTTAGGCAGATATCCCTAAATTGACCCAAACTGTCAAATATATAAGGAAATTGTTTTAAGAAATTTAGCTAAGTCTGCAACAATGTATTAAAAGAATATAAAAGGTAACTGCTTTTCTAATTTCATAAGTTACACCTTATATGTTATACCTTATTTAAAAAAGCAGTGTACTGGGAAATAGACTGTCAGTTTGAAATTTTAACTTTTATAGTATTTATTAGCCAAATAATAGTGTTTATTAAATACTTCTGATAAATCCTTTATAGCATTCTTATATTTTATTAGCATACAATTTATAAGGGAGAATTTTTTTTTTTTACATCTGTGTAAAATTTTTTTTTTTTTTTTTTTTTTTACATCTTATGAAGTGTAGATTCCTTTTTTTGGTCAAATTTAGTGATTAAAAATTTAAAAAACCAAATTGTATTATATTTAAATATACTATTTTAATGTAACTTTTTCTTTGAAAAACCATTTTAATTTGATACTATCACATGAAGTAAGCAAGATATCCTCTTTTGGAAAATAATGATTTTTGTTATTGGTGTCTCATAATTGACTTAATGCCTTATCATTTAAACTTCCTAGTAGTATTTTTCTCCCTCTAAAAAGGCTCCCACAAAATGCAACATTTTCTGGAGTCTCTTATTGGACACACAGTTTTAAAGAGTTTTCAACAAATTGGAGAGGAAGTTTCATATGCTGTTTACAAGTTTGACCCTGGAATTTGAGTGCCTGGGTTTGAAACTGGCTCCTGTACCAATTAGTAGTGTGATTTGGGGCAAGTGTCTTAACTTCTCCATGCCTAAATTTCCTCTTCTGCAAAATGGAAGTAATAAAAATATTTTTGCCTGGGGTTATTGTGAGGATTGAATGAGTTCATATATGAAAGCACTGAGAGCTTAGTGTCTAGCATATTGTAAGCACTAAATATGTGTCTGTAAAATAAAATAAAATCTTTTAAAAAATTTAATTTTTAGGGGCACCTGGGTGGCTCAGTGGGTTGAGCCACTGCCTTCAGCTCAGGTCATGATCTCAGAGTTCTGGGATCGAGCCCCGCATCGGGCTCTCTGCTCAGCAGGGAGCCTGCTTCCTCTTCTCTCTCTGCCTGCCTCTCTGCCTGCTTGTGATCTCTCTCTGTCAAATAAATAAATAAAATCTTTAAAAAATTAATTTTTAAAAATCATTTAAAAATACTGTAAATGGTTAGCTAAAACTTTTTCTTTTTTTTCTTTTTCTTTTTTTTTTTTATTTGACAGAGATCACAAGTAGGCAGAGAGAGAGGAAGGGAAGTAGGCTCCCCGCTGAGCAGAGCCTGATGCGGGGCTCAATCCCAGGATCCTGGGATCATGACCTGAGCCGAAGGCAGAGGCTTTAGCCCACCGAGCCACCCAGGCACCCAACTTTTGCTTTTTTTAACTTCAAAGAGTTACAAACAATTTTGCTAGAATGACAAATGGGAAAAAAATTACTGGTAGTTAAAAAATCAAATAGACTTTAAAAAATACATATAAACATTATTCATTTGAACTAAAATAGTATTCCATTTCGAAGCTAGGGGAGGGGAGTGATGGAGGTAAGAATACTAATTCTTCATATGTCAAAGAAAGAAGAAATAAGAAGGGATTAGATAATAGGCATGTAGTTTTGCTTTATTTTTTTAAGATTTATTTATTTATTTTAGAGTGCACATGTGTGAATGGGGGGTGTGGGGAAGGGCAGAGTATCCTCAAGCAGACTCCCCACTGAGGGTGAAGACTAACATGGGGCTTTGATCCCAGGACCCTGAGATCATGAGTTGAGCCGAAATCAAAGCTGCACACTTAACCAGTTGACTGAGCCACCCGGGTGCCCCTAGACATTTTTTTAAAAGAAGATTTTACTTAATATATTTTGAGAGAGAAGGAGTGGGAGATAGAACAGGGGAGGGGCAGAAGGGGGAGAGAGAGAGAGTCTCAAGCAGACTCCACACCAACCACTGAGCCTGACTTAGAACTTGAGCTCACAACTGTGACATCATGACCTGAGCTGAAATCAAGAGTCAAATGCTTAACCGACTTGAGTCACCCAGGGACCGCTAGACATGTGTTTTTAGTGACTTATTCTGCTTTATTATTTCTTTTTTTTAGGAGAGAGAGAGCAGGTGAGCTGAGGGGATGTGGACAGAGGGAGAGGGCGAAAGAATCTTACTCAGGCCCCATGCCCAGTGCAGAGCCCAATGTAGGACTTGATCTTATGACACTGAGATCATGACCTGAGCCAAAGTTAAGAGTGGGTGGCTTTACTGATTGAGCCATCTAGGCACCTCTATTCTGCTTTCTTTAAGGGCATTTTGTGGAGAAGCAGAATGTCCTGTCGAGAAGATGAGATCTATGAAGACTTAGAAGTTGTATATAAGTGGGTACATGAGCACATTTTTGTTTAAAGCCAGCCGACAGGAAAGGGGCCTGTATGTATCATCAGTAGTAACTGTAGAAGATTATTTCATAATAAAATGGTTTAGTGATGTTACAGGACATTTTTAAAGATAATCTAAACATCTAGATATGATCTAGAACAATAAAAGTCTATAGTTAATGTTTGTTTATATGATACATTAGAACTTTCATACTGTTTTAGCGTACATGGCATTATGGATCTAATAAGAATTCTACTTTATTTTCATGAATTGAATCTGATTTCTGGGCATATAGAAAGCTGATATTCAACATAGATACTTTCTTCTCTGTCTAGGAAAGAACTAACAGTCATTTTTGTCTTGGCCTAAACTCTGAATTACCTTTTAAGTTGCCATGAATTTTATGGTAGGGTGCCAGAAGGAAATCCTTTTTTTTAAAGAAAATGGTATTTATTTATTTATTTAGAGCGTGAGCTGGGGGGAGGGGATAGAGGGAGTGGGAGAGAGAAGCTCAAGCAGACTTCATGCTGAGTGCAGAGCCTGATGTGGGTTTGATCTCATGACCTTGAGGTCATGACCTGAGCCAAAGCTAAGAGTCGGACACTCAACTGACTGAACCACTCAAGCATTCCTAGCTGGAAATCCTTTTGTGTTTGTTGGAGAGAGAAGTAATTTCTGGGTGGATATCAGAGGATTTGAAATATGGCTTTTCTTTCTTTATTACCATTGCTTCTAATCTGTCCTTATATCTTTTCTTCTGTTCTGTCTGTTCATTCCTCTGGGATTCTTTGTTTCAGCAACTTTTGTGTATAATGTTTTATATAATAATTTGTCCCTTAATTATGATTATGCCTCAGTGTGACTATCATCTTAAAAACTGGGTGGTGACAAATTCAAATATTCATTTCATCTATCCTCAAAATTTTATTTATTTAAAAGTACTTTTTATAGTTTATATATTTATTATATTTTCTAGTTGGGATAAAAATGGGGTCATTTTGGCATTTGAAAACTTGAGAATTTGAAGTAGAGTTGTTTAGCTGGAAGTGGATTGAAGAGATATCTATTTTATTTTTTTAAGATTTTACTTATTTGAGAGAGACAAAGAGAGCAAGAGAGAGTGAGAGAGAGACAGAGATCATGAATTGGGAGGGGGCAGAGGAAAAGGGAGAAATAGGCTCCTCACTGAGCTGGGGGCTCAACATATGGCTCGACATGGGGCTTGCTCCCAGGGCACCTGAGCTGAAGGCAGATGCTTAACTGACTGAACCACCCAAGTACCCCTACTTTAGTTTTTCTTTAAGAGAAGCTTGAGCTTTAAAGTTGGACAGACCTCAGTTTGAATTTTGTCTCATAATTATATCACTTTGTTTTTTGCCAGTCATTTAACTTCTGAATATCCATTTTCTCTTGGAAAAGTGATGAGAATTCTGTTAGGATTAAATTCGATAACATAAAGTACCACAGATAAGACACAGATTAGACTCTAGATAAATGTTTTTGTCCTAGTACTTTTATGTGAGGAGTGATTCAAGTATTTGAATTTTTAGCTATTGTGGGTCATAATATACACATTTCTACTCATCTTTACAGAGGAAATAATTTACTAAAGCATGTTTTAAAACAATGAAGTTGATTAAAAAAAAAAAGATTTTATTTATTTATTTGACAGAGATCACAAGTAGGCAGAGAGGCAGGCAGAGAGAGGAGGAAACAGGCTCCCTGCTGAGCAAAGAGCTTGATGCCGGGCTCATTCTCCATCCTAGGACCCTGGATCATGACCTGAGCCAAAGGCAGAGACTTTAACCCACTGAATCACTAGGCGCCCCAGTGAAGGTCATTTTTAAAAATTTAATTGAAATATTACCTAAGTAATGCACAAACAGATTGTAGTTGTTTTGCCAAACAGTTCAGATTAAATAAAAGTCCCCTCTCTACCCTTCCTAATACCAGCTCTTCTTTGGGTAACTACAGTTAATAGTTTGGATGTCTTTGACAGATCCTCTTCTATGGAGTTTAATAACTGTGTGTTTATAGAAATGCATTGTGTGTGTGTGTGTGTTTGAAAAAATAAAAAATATTATGCCGGTTTGTGTCCTTTCATTTACTCCATAATGTACTGTGCATATTCATCTTTGTCAGTACTCTTTTCTTTTCATTTGCTATGTAGTATTCTGAAATATGAATTAAACTACAGCTTATCCAATCATGTCCTTAATTTGCAGTTTTTTATGACAAGATACAGTGCTTACATTTCTTTTCTTGCAGGTGTGCGAATAGTTCTCTAAGATGTGGAACTGCTAGGTCACAAAGTATGCACATCTTATATTTTAATAGATTGATTTCTTTCTGATTATAAAATCACACACATATTTAAAATGAAAAGTATGGAAAAGTATAAAAATAAGACCAATTACCTATGGCCAGTCCTAAAGGGTTTTTAATGATAAAGGGAGGAAATTTTCTATTTTAAGATTGTGATCATGTTTGTTTGTTTTTTTTTTAAAGATTTTTATTTATTTGGAATGCCTAGGTGGCTTAGTTGATTAAGCGGCTGCCTTCAGCTCGGGTCATGATCCCAGCATCCTGGGATCGAATCCCACATCAGGCTCCTTGCTCCACAGGGAGCCTGTTTCTCCCTCTGCCTCTGCCTGCCACTCTGCCTGCCTGTATTCTCTCTATCTCTCTGACAAATAAATAAATAAATAAAACCTTTAAAAAAAGAATTTTTATTTAAAAATTATTTAAAAATTCTTAAAAAAAAAGATATTAATTTATTTATTTGTCAGAGCACACATGTAAGGGAACGGCAGGCAGAGGAAGAAGCAGGCTCCCTGCTGAGCAAGGAGCCTGATGCGGGACTCGATATGATCATAATTTTTTATACAAACATATATTTATTAATGTTTTATTGATGTGTGTACCACAAGGTCTTTGCCTTTTTTTATTTTTAAAGATTTTACTTGCTTATTTGAGATAGCACTTGCACTGGCACAAGCCAGGGGTGGTGGGCAGAGGGAAAGAGGGCAAGGGAGAGGCAGGCTCTCTGCTGAGCAGGGACCCTGACTGTGGGGTCAATCCCAGGACCCTGGGATCATGACCTGAGTCAAAGGCAGATGCCTAATGGACCGAACCATCCAGGTACCCTTGTTTTTTGGTTCTGAACACATTTTCAAATCTTGAGTTAGTAATAGAAGAATCATATAATACAACAAAAACAAAAATTAGAATCAGGAGGAAGCAATTTGAAAGTTATAAAAATTACTAATGCTAGAGCGAAAAGAGAACTTAAAGTTCATTTTGCCTAACTTATACATGAAGAAGCTGAATTCCATGGAAATAACAGGTTCACTCAAGCTAGTGAATTTCATTTACTAGTTTTTGGTAGAGTTGGAAGTGGACACTAGGTCTCTTATCTAGTTGGTTTAGAGTTCTTTCTGTGAAGTGGATAAACGATCCTTTTTTTTTTTTTTTTTAAAGATTTTTATTTATTTGATAGAGAGAAAGATCACAGGTAGGCAGAGAGGCAGGCAGAGAGAGGGGGGGGGATGCAGGCTCCCTGCTGAGCAGAGAGCCCGATGCGGGGCTTGATCCCAGGACCCTGAGATCATGACCTGAGCCGAAAGCAGAGGCTTAACCCACTGAGCCACCCAGGTGCCCCCGATTCTTTTATTACTATTGTAGTACAACACATTTGTCCTAAACTTTGTGACCTAAAATTACCCTTTTTTTTCCCCTTACAATTTTATGGCTCAGGAATTTGGGACCCGCAGCTGGGCATTTCTCATTAGGGTTTCCTCATGAAGTTCTAATTAGTTGCTGGCTGCCACTGCAGTCCTCTAAGTCTCAGCTGAAGTGGAGATTTAAGGTGGCTTACCGACAGGACTGGTTGTTGATTGCTTACAGTCTGCAAGGAGCTCAGCTGGCTTTTGACCAGAGTGCCTGCAGGTGGCTTCTCCAGAGTGGAGGTCTCAAGTTGTTACATATTTACTGGCTTCTCCCAGATTTGAGCTGCTGGAGAGCAGAAGCTGGACAGCCTTTTCTGAGCTGGCCTTGGAAGTTACATTGTGTCACTAACAGACTGCATTTTATTAGTTGGCAGTTGTCAAGGTGGGTCCAGATTCAGTAGGAGGGGACATAGATCCCACCTCTAGAAGGAGGAGTGTCAAAGAATTTGTAAACACGTTTCAAAACTTCTAAGATATGACTTTGCTGTTTTTTTTTCCTGAATTCACTTGCTATCCAAAATAATGACTAGTGATTATAGCTAACTAACATACCAACAATTGATTATAGATTTTTCCATCTACTCAGTGCTTTTTTTTGTTGTTGTTGTTGGGAAAACTGTCACCTGACAGTGAAATAATGCTGTAAGCAGAAATGGCTATAGTAGGATTTTAATTAAAATTATAGAGTTTTCTTTAAGTGTGGTAGTTACTATTGAAGATCAAGAAAATGAAAGTTTACATTTAAGATTGTAAGATACATATTTTTAAAGTTGATCTTTACCTTTGTGAACTCCTTTTAACTCTGTAAAGGAGAAAGCTAATGCAGGAATAAGATAAATAGAGTATGACAGAAGAAGAGTACCCAGATACACATGTTCCTGAGCAAATAACCCATTTATGCCATTAAGCTATTAATGCCATTAATTTATACCATTATGAATTAAAATTCATTAAGGCTTTTAAAGCTATATTGATTTTTTTTCTGCAACTATAGGCCAAAATGTTATGTTTGCTTTTTAGTATTTATATTTGAAATTTAATGAAGACCTGGATATGGTTAAAGCTTAGAGTTTCTATACCCTTACCCTACAGGGCCATGGGATTATTGAGCAGATGTTTTTCATGATTTCATTCTTGTAATTTAACACTGATATAAAAAAACAGGATGAGAAGAGGGCAGTGACATCTTCATTATTACTGTAGAGAAATGATTGTAACAATTAAAAAAATGTAAGAATTTAGAATTGGAGAGACCCCAGAGGTAATCTGTTCTTACCCCTTTGTTTTAAAAATGAACAGATGTGAAACTATTAACAGCAGCAAGATTTCTATTTGTAAAGAGTTTTATTGAATGAGGGTACATATTGCAGTCGACTTAATTTTATTCATACAAGTTGTGTCAGAAATTTGTCTCTGCTCTCCCTAGAACATTATGTACTCAGCAGGGCTATTTATACACATGACATTCTTCATACTACTACTTCTTATTCTTTTTTTGTATAGCTCATATGAAATAGGAGTAGAAAATGTTGTTTGTGTTATATGGAACTGAAGAGAAAACAAGCACATTTGACTTTATAAAGTATTTTTAAATTTACATTTATATTAATTTTTTGTTTAGATTTATTTTAACCATCAGATAATTCAGTTCAAAAGAAGATTATCTGTAGTATTATATGTACATAGGTCTAATTAGAGTTTGTCAGAGAGAATAGGATCTTTTAAATCAAGATAATTTTTTAAGATTATATTCACTGTCGCCATTACCATAGCAATGTCCGTATGTGTGCAATGACCAGATCATTAATTTCTGTGACATTGATGTACTTAGCTATTAATACAGATGAAGGCATTTAAGACACTTTTCCCTCCGTGAAACTGTAAAATTATGAATGTCCATTGTGCAAAAATTAAAAAGTAGTAAAAAGCATAAAAAGAAAACATGGTAAATATTTTCAGCTGTACCATCCAGAGATAACCATGATTTATTAATTTTGTGTGTTTACTTCTAGTCTTTTTTTTTTCTTGCATACTTTTAGGTAATTGAGAAATACTTTAAGTTACTATGTAAATATGCTTTCAATACTCTTGCCTTTATTCAAGACAGAATCCAGATGAGCAGTTAAAACTAATTTGTCAAAGTGTGGCAAAAGCAGGATTATTGAAATTGAAAGACAGTGTTGCTTTTCATAAATTAATAGGTAAAAGAAAAAAATTAGTATTATTTAGTTTTATTTTGGGGTAGAAGGCTTAATTCTAATCATAAAAAATTACATTAATGGTTATGAGGTAGAGAATCATAGAAACTTTAGGCAGGAGCTTAGAAATGTCTAGTGAATTGCTTTTCCAGTGCAGGAATTGATTTTACAACATTCCTGACAGTTGGTAAGCCTTTTCATAAACACTTGGAATGATAGGGAGTTTACTTAGTTTCTGAGGCAACTTGTTCTTTTGTTTGATAGCTCTAATTATTATATATAAGGATGTTCTCAATACTTGCTAAATATTGTAATTTTCACACATTTCTTATTTTTTTCCTTTAGAAGTATTTTTATTTTTTTAAAGATTTATTTACTTACTTGAGAGAGCAGGCGAGCTGGAGTGCACAGGTATGCCATTGGGAGCACAGCAGGAAAGGGCAGAGGAGAGGGAAAAGCAGACTCCCTGCTGGGCAGGGAGCCCTATGCAGGGCTGATCTCAGGACCCTGAGATTGTGACCTATGCCAAAGGCAGATGCTTAACTGACTGAGCCACCCAGTTGTCCCTGAAAAGTTTTTGTTTTTACTTCTATAAGACACCTCCTTAAATATTTAGCTTTAGTGATTTAATATTTTCTGCTGTACATGCCTTTTTCATCTATTCACTCCCCTTTCAGTGTGTGATTTGATTCCATACACAGGCATGGGCTCTCTTTCGATAAGCATACTGTTGGTTAAGGTCCATTTTTTTTTTTTTTCTTTTTTTGTAGGCCTTTTAGCATTTATGCTAGATGTTGGCAGGAACCCAGTGGTCAAAAATGAAATGCCTAGGTTTTGACCCTCCTATCCCTCCAACACTGAACAGTTGACAAGCTAGAGGTCCCTCTCTGCTTTATACTTGTAAAGTTGATTTAAAGTAAACAGTCTCAGCTTATAGTGGCTTACTTAAGTCTGTGTTTCATTTTATTGTTCTAATCTTCAAGATCTTTGGATTTTATTTTTATAACCTGATATGTTATATATTCCTTTTAGCCTTGTATATTCTGTATTAACAGCCTTTGAGTATTATTTTAACCATCTGTGAATTTACCAACTTCTTTTTATGGAGGTCATTTTTTTTCATCTGCTCAGTAAATTCATAAAATAAGAAAGGTTAATTTGGTTGTAAATTTTACAGGCTAGGAATTTGAATGGGTTTTGGGGATCTTATCTCATTTTGGACGTTATACATATTTTTGTGCCTGAAACACATGTGGTAAGGTGTCATTTCCCTGCCCAGGTATTATTTAAGAGTTCAAAAGTGTTTTTCTGGGCTGCGCAAATGCTCTCTGGATAGAGGTTGTACTTGATTTCCTTCCTTCCTTGTCCATTGAACTGTGATTTTTTTCCCAGGGTTCTTTCTCTGCTGCTTCTTCATGGATAAATAGGGAAGAGCTAAAACTTACTATCATGGATTTGGGGTTGAGTGTGGCACTGTGGTTATGATAACTGTATTTTCATCTTCCTTAATCCTGAAATTCCCACCTTTGGGAATTCTTCCAGTTGTTAGAAGTATTGTTTTTCTCAAGACAAAATGTGGGACTTGTAATAGATAGCATAGTAATCAGTTATCTTGAGCAGATCGTCACAGGATTGGAAATTAGAACCATATTTAAAATTTATTTATTAACTTAAAACTATAATCCATATTCATTGTTGAATAAATAGAAAATAAATGTTAACAAAAATATAAAATTATATATTACTCTATTATTTAGAGGTGGCTAATTGTAGACATCTGTAATCTAACAGATTTTATATATAGTATATTTTAATAGTTTAATGGTTTCATCCTATACATACTACTCTATAGCCTGCTTTTCTCACTAATGACAGTTTTGAACTTCATAAGGAATATATTTTAACAGGTTTTATATGTGTATGTTATCAGTACTTAAATGTTTTATACTCTTTATGCTATTCTATATAGCATGCCTTTTTAATTTTTAATAATGGTTTTTGAAGAAATATCTGGTCACAATGAAAATAGATCTCTAGCATTGTTTTCCTTAGAGTTCAGGTATGCTCTGATTTATTTACCTAATCACCTGCTGTTGGAAGCCAAAGTTTCTTTTATTTTGCGTTACAGGTAACATTATGATAAATAGTTATTCATCTAGTCCTTATTCACTTATCTGTTTCTTTAGGATAAATTCCTATAACTAAAACTTCCGTTGCAATGATAAATATACCTAGCGGCTTTTGACATGTGTATTGACAAATGGCCATTCAGAAAAATTGCAAGAGTGTGCATTTTTCCCTCCCTTCCTTGTATCTCCCTTCCTAGCTGTATTTGATAATGTACCATGATGTGAAACCAAACTTACTGGTCTGTTTCCAGATTTCATCATTGTGGTTTTGTTCATGCTGTCTTTTCTTGGAATGGCTTTCCTCTCCTTTGCTTGGTTAATTTTACTTGTTTTTTATACTGTAAGGTTGGGAAATTTATAGAACTTTGTTATGCCATGACCATTGCTTGATCAAGGATGCTCTTTTTATAGGGAGTTTGTATTTGAAATTATGAAGTAATCCTAGCCTGGGTTTTAGATTTTTTCCCCCCTCAAATTTGTCTTTTCTCTGAGGATTGGGAGAACAGTTTTACAAATGGCTGATAGATAGCTAGATCTCACACTTTAGAGCCCTCTGGACCCTGTGTCATGATTTTATATTCTTGTGTCTGCTTTTTGTCTCTTAAGCCTCCAAATTTCATTTTGGCAAGTTACTCCAAGAGAAAGTGAAGGTGGTAGAAGAGGAGGAGAGTGTAGTTTGACTGTTAGTACTGCTGCCAGGTGGTAGGTGGTCAGAGAGGACTGGCAGAGGTCGGGATTCACAGGGAGGGCATACGGAAGTGCTGGGTAAATGCTAATTGACAGAGCTAAATGGTGTCTTTGGAAAATCGAAGCCCTGAGGATGGATGCTAGGTTTGCCAGAAACCTGAAGTTAAGGCTGTGGTGTGTAGGCCAAGAAAGCCATACTAGTTGATAAAACAGCAGCATGAAGCCAAGACTGACTACTTTTCTGCTTTGGAGATTTGGTGGGCTGTAATTGAGAAAGTACCTGGGAATTTGTACCACAGTTCGAACTGCCACCACCAGCACAACACCATTGTTAGTACAGCAGACTACCACATGTCTTTATAAGATCATTTGGCTCATATATGTTGGAAAATAGGAAAAAGATGTCAGTATTACATGGAGGTTTGGGATTCCTATGCAGTCTTTCCTAGTTCAGGAGAACTAGGATAATGCGTTGTAGAATCCTGTCCTTCAGCTGGAGGGGAAAAAAACGTGAATTCTGCTGCAAGGGCAGCAGGAACCTTTTCAGCAACATTTAAAGAAATTTAGAAATGAGCACTTGCATCCAGGGCTCTCTCCCCAGGAGGCACACTTCTAGCTTCACATTGGTTGCAGGAGGAGTAGGCTGTTGCTTCCTCTGCTCCTTTTCCCTCTGTGCTCTCTTAGCTGGCTAGATTCCCATTCTGTTGTTGTGATGCTGTGCTAACATCCCCTGAGACAGCCTCAAACCACTGTATGATGTTGGTGTGGGAATCCAAATGATATCCCCAGAGACTGATTATTGCTTTTGTTACTTCTCTGGTTACAAACTTGAATAGATTGTAAAGGTTTAGAATACACCCTGCCCCTCATCTTTTTTTCTCCATAGGCTTTCTTATTTTTCATTTGAGTTTTTTTAGGAATGAATATATCACATATAAGCAGAAATGCCTGTATTTCCTTCTTGGATTTTTTTTCCCTAAGTAACTTAAAAAAAGTTTTTTTTAAACTGTCAATTTAGCTTTTAATGTCCTATATTTATTTTTCAGAATTTGATTTTTTGAACTCATTTTTTCTCTCAGATCCTCCAAAACCTTTTCTCTATTCATTGTTTTAGCCCTCTTCCCTTGCTTTCCTTTCTTCCTGTGCTAATCTGCTTTCCTCCTCCTCTTTATATTCTTTGTGCATTTGATGTTACATTTATAAGGTTAGGAAAGTTTTTTTAATAGGAAATTTTTTATTTTGACATTTTCGGGTCTTACAAGTCTTTCATTAAAAGCGCAGATTAAATTTAAGAGTTCTTGTATTTTGGGCGCCTGGGTGGCTCAGTGGGTTAAGCCACTGCCTTCAGCTCGGGTCATGATCTCAGGGTCCTGGGATCGAGTCCCGCATCGGGCCCTCTGCTCAGCAGGGAGCCTGCTTCCCTCTCTCTCTCTCTGGCTGCCTCTCCATCTACTTGTGATTTCTCTCTGTCAAATTAATAAATAAAAAATCTTAAAAAAAAAAAAAGAGTTCTTGTATTTTAATACTAAGGATTTTCATTATATATTCTAATTTTAAAATAAAAAAATTTATTATGGTATATACATAAAAGTGAAATGTGTTGATTAATACTATGTAAGCATGCCTGTGTTACATATTTAACATAATTTGTAAGCATATTTCTACTTTATGTGAAATGTATACTTCATGAATAGGACTGTGTATGATACTAATTTTGTTTTCCTCCAGGAGGATCAGGATGGGAGTCAAGGTCTGGGCAAGAGAAAGAGGGTCAAACTAAGCAGTAGCACCAAAGGTATTTATATTTAATTTTTTCCTTGTGTAAAAAGCTAAAAATGAAAAACAAGAAACAGATTTTTTACTATAGACACAAACTGATAGTTAACAGAGGGGAGGTAGGTGGGAGGATGGGTTAAACAGGTGATGGGGGAGTAAGGAGTGCACTTGTTGTGATGAGTACCAGGTGATTTATGGAGTGTTAAATCACTCTGTTGTATACCTGAAACTAATGTGACACTGTATGTTAATTAACTGGAATTTAAATGAAAACTTAAAAAAAAAGCTAAAACTGTTTAATCATTAAGAACACTTAGTGGGCTAGCCATTTTGAAGGGAGAGTTATGTTCTTACATTTGTCTAATGATGGAGAAAGTATTGTTAGGGGGGTGATTGTGGGGGACCTCAAAAGCAAATGAAACCCTTACTATTAGAATTTTGTCTATTTATTTGTTTCATAAGATGTGCATTATAATATTTGAGCCATTAAAAAAGTGAATCTTTTCACTGATTCCTTGATTTGGATCCAGTGTTTTTGGTATAAAGTTTAGATTGAGTTACATCTTTTTATAATCTGGGGTATGTAGTTTCTACAGTGAAAAAACATAAGTATGGGAGAGATGGTGAGAGAGGGAGGTGGGAGGCGGGAGAGAATAAAAATGAGTGGCACTTTTTTAACGGTTCAGGTAGGGCTCAATATGTTTGCTCAAAGGAGGAAGTAGGTACGTCTGTAGTAAGGGACTAGATTAGTGATAATAATGAGTAATATTTATTGATCTTTTTGTACATGCTAGACATAGTGCCAGGTATTTCACATAAGTTGGTTCATTTGATTCTTAAAGTCACCATACAAAACAGTAATTATTATTGTTATTATTTTTATTGCTGTTATTACTATTTTATGAATGAGGAAATGGAGGCATATTAGAGATCACAACTAAATGAGAAATAGATCCTTAATTCAAATACCAGAACCTAAGCTGTTAATCACTGTTTTCTTGACCCTTACTAAAAAATTTTCTAGAGTACTTGTTACTCGTTGACAGCCTGTGCTCTGGATTTTTGCCATGGATTTCCAAATCTTAACATGGTCTATATCCTGGGATAGTATGGTCTGTCTGTTAGAGAGTCTCCAGATGTTGAATTATTATTTTGATGAAGATAATTATTATTTCTGGTGCTGAGTGTATCTCGTGGAATATTTACAACTGCTTAGAAAGGTGGAGCAAGCAGGCAGTTTTAGTTGAGGCTCATTTTGCAAGTCTGTTCAGAGTTAGTTATGCTGCTGCATTTAATTTGGGGCTCCTAGTGTTGGGGACAGCTCAAGATCCTTCTAGCCAGACTAAGAAGACAGTAAACAGATTAACAGGAGAAAATAAAATTTAATGGTGTATGTATGGGGAATTCACACAGATGTGGAAATTCCCAAAACAGGCAAAATAAAGTATATAGGTGATTCTGAACTAGGGAGAAATGGGTAAGGGTCTGGAACTGCAAAGGGAAGACATGCAAATCACAGGAAGATGGGAAAGAGTAAATATTTGATAAATAAATATTTGCTGGGCCTCTTAGAAACAATGGGACACAGGTCTTGCTAGGTTCCTCCCTGTCTACCATACTTAGTTTATATCATAATGTAGTTATCTATGGTGATAGCTCTCTTTCTGGAGCAGGTCCTCTATCCAAATTCTTTTTAGTTGTTGATGGGGAAGGCAAAGAGGTTTTCCTGAATTTGCTGGATTTTGATTGCTTTTGTTTGATATAGTTGACACACAAAGTTACATTAGTTTCAAGTATACAACTTAGTGATTTGACAAGTTTCTACGTTATGGTATGTTCACAAGTGTAGGTAGCTACCATCTGTCCTGTAACATCACTATGGCAGGATCACTAACTGTATTCCTTATGGTCTGCTTTTTATTCCTGCGACTTACTGATTCCATAATTGCAGGCTAGTATCTCCCTCTCTCCTTCACCCTTTTTTGGTTATCTCCCCACCTGTTCTGTTCTGGCAACCATCAGTTTGTTCTGTGTATTGATAGGTCTTCTGATTCTGCTCTGCATGTGTGTGTGTATGTGTGTATACACACATGTATTTACATATATATATATATTTATTTATTTTAGATTTCGCCTATGAGTGGAATCATATGGTATTTGTCTTTCTCAGTTTGACTTATTTCACTTAGCATCATATCCTCTAGGTCCATCATGTTGTCTCATGACAATCCCATCCTTCATTATGGGTGCCTAATGTTCCATTGTGTATATATACCACATTTTCCTTATCCATTTGTCTGTTGATGGAAACTTCCATATCTTGGCCATTGTAAACAATGCTGCAGTAAACATAGGGGTGCCTATATCTTTTCAAATTAGTGTTTTGGTTTTCTTTGGTTAAATACCCAGTAGTGGAATTACTGGATTACATGGTATTTCTGTGTTTATTTTTTTGAGAAACCTCCTCATCTTCATACCAAAGGAGTCCATCTTGGGGTGGCCTGCCCTTGGCTCCACCCTAGCAAAGGGCATGAAATTTGATCTGTGGTCCAGGATGCACATGTGTACACATGTTCCCCTTCTTCCTTTCCTAGCAGGGAAATTTTGATGCCTGAAGGAAATGAGAACTAATATGGTGACCTGGCCTTTGACTTACCAGAGTTGTCTGTGTGTTTACCTGAGTCCTTGACATACATCTGAGTTGAAGTGGACTCTTAGATACATACTTGAGTTTCAGTTTTAGAGATGTCTTAAAAAAATACTTGATATGGTGTGAGAGGTCATTGTTTTCCTACAGTCTGGTCAAATGTTGGGTGAAGATACTTTCTATGGAGACTTAAAATTGAAGCTTATTTTATTCCTGATTTTTTTTCATATTTGAGATTAGATTCTCTTCTTTCCTCCACTGGTGAGAAGTGCTACAGAGATTTAAGACTTGATCAGTTACCAATTTTTCTTTAAGTATGTGCATGGAAGAAATGGCTTTTTGAATTAGTAGAACCTCTGTTTTCAAAAAGTGGTAGTTGTTTTTGAAGATAACAGAAGTCCAAGAATTGGTTTAGTTTTTGTAAGAATTTGGTTCAGTGGTTTGAAAGTGAGCTGAAAATAAAAGATAATAATAGGCAAGAGGTTGAGGCACTGTGCCACATTCACTGTCTCTTCTCTAAACCTAAATGTTAAGGATGAAGAAACGGAGGCCTATAGGGCTTCAGCTAACATGGCTGAGATTATTGAGCTCCTGAGTTATGGATTCTGGACTCAGCTGTCTAATGAAAATCTTTATGTTACTCATGCATTTGTACCACATACTGATTGCTCAAAAATCTCTTTTTACAGTTTGGCTTAAGGTAGTTTAGGCTTTCTAAAAATCATGACAATTTAAATCCAGATTTTAAAGGCAAATATGTGGTTATACATAACTAATGGAAGCATTCTAACCACATCTCCATAGCATAACACAAAGCACATCACTCATGTTTTAAATATCTTGGGGAAAATGACATCACTTATTTTAAGAACAATAACAGTGAAGATACTGTGGTTTTTTTTCTTTGGCAATGAAAAAATGGAATCATACATAATTGCAGTTATTTTTATTTTACTATTTGCTGTAGCTTCTCTGGTTCATTTGGATTATTTATTTTAAAAAATGAATACCTTTTTCTATATATATATACACACATATATATAATATATATATATACACACACAAATATATATAATATATATATAATAATTATGGTAGCTCCAGGCTTTCATTTGGCAAATGCAGACTTGCAGAGTCATAACTGAGTTCTAAGGTTAATACTACAAGTTTTTTTAACTTTGTAAATATTTTTAGAAACACTTATCTTTGAGGATTTAATTAATTTATTTTTTTGGTAGTATAAAATTTTCAATCATATTAGTGCTAAATGAATTGTAAGACTTAAACTGACATCAGTAATATGCTCTGGGTTATATTCAAAATTAGAATATAATTTTGTCCGTCTGATTGACTTGGGCCCTAATTTTATTTTTTTGGCTTTGAATCTGTCAGTGTGTGCCTTTGAATATATTTTACCTCAGTTTTTGCAAGATTTATTTATTTCTATTTTTAAAATCATTGTTGTATCCTGGGAATGATCTAATTCAGGAGGAAGATATTTCTGTTTTATAAGTAGAAAATTCTGACATTTAGAAAATAAAGAATAAATAGTTTCCACTGAGATGTATAGTATAGTTATATATAAATTTTTTTTTAATTTTTGAAGATTTTTATTTGTTTATTTGACAGACAGGGATCACAAGTAGGCAGAGCAGCAGGCAGAGAGAGAGAGAGAGAAGCAGGCTATCTGCTGAGCAGAGAGCCTGATGTGGGGCTTGATCCCAGGATCCTGGCCTGAGCCACCCAGGCGCCCCTGCATTTATATTTTTATCGCTATTAAATGTTAAATCTTAAATATAAATCCTTATATTTATACCAAAGGCAAACTGAAAGGGAGTTAGGAAATTGGGATATAACTTTTGGCTCTCTGTAGTTAAATTTGTAGTATCTCCAGAATAATGGAGATTCTAAAAGTTATTCTAAAAATAATGGGTTATTAATTATTAACAGAAAAATTGGGTTAAAGTTGTGTCTAATAAGTATTGATTCAAGCCTGTTAAAATCAGAATGTTTTAGGGGCACCTGGGTGGCTCAGTGGGTTAAAGCCTCTGCCTTTGGCTCAGGTCATGATCCCAGGGTCCTGGGATTGATCCCCGCATCAGGCTCTCTGCTCAGCAGGGAGCCTGCTTCCCCCCCCCCTCCTGCCTGCCTCTCTGCCTATTTGTGATCTCTGTCTGTCAAATAAAATCTTTAAAAAAAAATCAGAATGTTTTAAAGAAGAATCAAGAGAGATATGGCATGCTTATTGATGGCCTGCTTATTGTTACATTTTTAAAAAAAGATTTTATTTATTTTGGAGAGAGAGTGTGTGAGTGCAAGAAGGGGAAGGAGCAGAGGGAGAGGGACAAGCACACCCTGTGCTGAGCGTAGAGCCAAATGTAGGGCTAAATCTCAGGACCCTGACACGATAACCTGAGTCGAAATCAAGAGTTGGATGCTTAACTGGCTGAGCCCCTCATTTGCCCTTATTGTGACATTTTTAGACCCATGACCTGAGGAGATGTGGTGTGACCACATTACTCAGTAATAGGAGAACTGTGAGACTGAGGTAGGGTAGGGTTAATTGAAAAAATGCTTCAGGGTTACTCTACAAGACAACTTGAACTATAATTCAATTTAGGGCTATACATGGGTATTTTGTCGTATGTAATACTACTTTTTAGAATCCTTTGTTTAACTCTAGTCCTTGTGTAAGCATTATCACTGAACCAATCCATTCACAGTTGACACTTGTTGTATCCTCTAAAGTGTCCTTATAATGGACCTGATAATCCAGAGAAGTAGCCTAAGCCCAAGATCATTTCTTCCAACAAAGATGAAGTCAGAATTTTGTAGTTCTTTTTTAGGGATAGACACTAAGGTGAGAGAAGGAAATAGCCAAAGTATTAAAAATATTCAGTTCATTATATACCTGTTGAGACCTTTCTGTTGATTCAGTGTGACAAGGTTGCAGAGATTAGTAGGAGACAGAGTAGTCCTCAAGGAGTAGCTTAGAAATTGGCTGTGTAGTAATTTTATCCCTTTTTGAATCCTTATATTTAAAAGGGGCATCCATTTTCTGTTTCCCTGTGCATAAAGAAGGGCATCTTGAGTCCAGAGAAAGTAAGAATGTATAGCATTCTTTATAATTTTCCTGGTATATTCTTACTAGGTAAGAAGTAAATGCTTCTATATATACTAGAGTAAGCAATACATTAGTAATTACTTCCTGTAGCAAAATTAGTATTTCATTTCTAGATTTTTTTTTTTTTTTGTCAGAGAGAGAGAGAGAGAGCGAGAGCGAGCGCACAGGCAGAGTGGCAGGCAGAGTCAGAGGGAGAGGCAGGCTCCCCACGAGGCAAGGAGCCCGATGTGGGACTCGATCCCAGGACGCTGGGATCATGACCTGAGCCGAAGGCAGCTGCTTAACCAACTGAGCCACCCAGGCGTCCCATTAGTATTTCATTTCTGAAGAACAATTTTAAAGAAATAAATTATTGACTCCTATAACAATTTCCCCCCTTTTCTTTAAAAACTAAAAATGAAAAGATTCAATAACTTTGGGCTTTATGTCTTTAATATTTTGTTTTTAGCTTAAAATTATTATTACTATTAATATTAGTAAAATACCATAAATATTGTTCTTGTAGGATAATTATTTTGAATCTTAGAAATTTTAGATAAATTACTTATGTTAAGGGCAAGTAATTACTTATTTTTTAAGTAACTGCTTCCTATTTAAATATAAAGATTAAGTATTTTATTGTTTACCATGGAAATTGTAGAAACCTGGATTGATGATGTCAGTATTATTGAATTATTGAAAGGGTGTCCTTAATTTGTTGATACACTCAAGTGTTTGAAGTTAATGGTTATTAATTATAGTAGGGTTTAAATGAGATGAGCAGCTTAAGTCATTAGGTTCTAAGTTTTCTTTTTTTAATGTAGATCAATCTATAATGGATGTTTTGAAACATAAAAGTTTTCTAGAAGAACTATTGTTTTGGACTATAAAGTATGAATTCCCTCAGAAGATGGTAACTTTCTTACTCAACATGCTTCCAGATCAAGAGTATAAGGTATCTATGTTTTTTCCCTTCCTTTCTGAACTTTGCTCCTCTTTCTTTGCCTTTTCATCATGAAATTTTGAAATTGTTTTTAAGCTGTGCCTTATTTTATTGTAGCTTCAAGGACTGAGATAACACTAATAAAAAGCATTAGCTTCTTTTGTTGTTAAAGTAGGTTTTGCACAAAAAGCACAGGATCATAGATCTGAGGCAAAGCAGCTTTACAAAGCAGTATTCCTAAGAGTAGTCTGTCTGCATGGAACTTGGTCCAAAGAGAATGCTAGGGGACACACAAAAACATAATTCCACAAGTAAATATGTAGTCAATTAAATTGTGGTAGGTTCTCCAAAGGAGAGTTACAAAGTGCTATGAGAATGTTTAAGCGGTCAGCTGAATTTAGATTGTGGGATTATAGGGGCATCTGGCTTGTTCAGTTGGTAGAGCTTGCTATTCTTGATCTTGGGGTGATGAGTTCAAGACCCATGTTAGGTGTAGAGATTACTTAAAAAAAAAAAAAAAAGTGGATTGTGAGGTTAGGTTTGAGAAAATCACAGGGTTAGTTGCTGCTGGCCATAACCATTAAAGACAGAACAGTTACTGACCTGTATACACATGTAGATAGGTGAAGACTGTAGTTCCAGAGGGTCTAGACTCTCACTTATGATCATCATGTGGTTATGGCAAAGTGACACAGCCTAGTGTATGAAAAGAAAATAAAGTATGCTATCCTTCTTCTTCCTTTTGTTTTTGGCTGTAGTTCTCCTTATGGTTTATATAGTAAAGCCTCTTTAGGAGTTATACTTTAATGAATAATGGTATTGTTTTATGTCTTTATACCTGGTTAAGAAAAGAAGAAGTGATGTGTATGATACATAGAGTATTTATTTACTCAGATAGTGGTCACTTTTCCAGTCAAATAGGAGACGACATTTCTTTTGGAATTTATCACATTGATTCTCTTGATTTTAATTATATTAAGTCCTCTGGTATGGTTTTAAGCTGAGACTTTAGATTTTGTTAAGGTAGATAGCACAGAACAAAGGTATCTACTTCGACATTAGTGAATTGATATATTTGTAACCAAAGTGAAAATTGGTATTTTTAAATCATGATATTTATAATTGTTCTAAAACTTTAATAATTTTAAATATCTATTAAAATTTTTTTAACCATCCAAGTATTTTGCTAATGTTTCAGACAAAAGAATGTGACTGCCATCATCATTGAAATCACTTTTAAAATTTCTGTGGGTGTCATCATAAGCTAATAATAGCTCTAAAATGTTAATATAATATATTGGAAAATGTATTATAAAACTCAAAGTTAAACTAATATGTTTTTTTCTTCCTATTTAAAAATTTACAGGTTGCTTTCACAAAAACGTTTGTTCAACATTATGCTTTCATTATGAAAACACTGAAGAAAAGTCACGAGTCCGACACAATGTCTAACAGAATTGTGCATATTAGTGTTCAGTTGTTCAGCAATGAAGAGTTAGCCAGACAGGTAACAGAAGAATGTCAGCTGCTGGATATTATGGTCACTGTGCTATTATACATGATGGAAAGTTGCCTTATTAAAAGTGAGCTACAAGGTAAACTCAGAATTATTTCACTAGTTTTATTATTGGTATACTTTGTGTAACTAGTCTTAAAAACCTCCTTACATGGTTAAAATAGCTTTAAAAATATTATGAAGTAATACATCTTTGTTAAAGAATTTTTTGAAAATTTTCATCAAAATTTAAAGACCAACATTATTATTTTTAAGGCAAACTTTAAAATTACCTTTAGCTTTGTTATTCACAAATAACTGTTAACAGTTTTGGATAGTTCTTTTCTGTCTTTTTGTATGATATGAGTATATTTACAGATTCAAATAATACTTTAAAAATATGCTGCTCTATTGTATGTGTTGAAAACATGTTTTTTAATGGTTGCAGGTATTAATGTCATATGACTTTACCATAATTTAACCATTTCTTTATTAGTCATGTTCCTATTTTTTAATTATAAATTTGTATTATCTGCCTTAGACATTTTTATATGCCTATAGTTTTAAATTTAAAAGTTGAAATAAATCTTTCCTTTTTTCTTCTTTTCCCTTAGAGAGGTCTTTAGTTTTTTTCTTTTGTGCCCACTAGATGATTGATACTCCTCAAACTACTATAATATTTCTAGGATCTCCTCCCATTCTCATTTCACTGTGGTCTTTCATCTTAACTTTACCTCCCTGTAATAATTTGTTTTATTTGAGTATTTGCTGTGTACGGGGCACTGTATTAATACCATTTATATGTTGTCTCAGTTGAGTTTCTGAACAGTTCTTTGAGATTGGTATTATTACTATCCGTATTATTCCCACTTTAAAGATGAGTAAATTGAGGCTTAGAGAAATTAACGCATTTACCATAGGTTAGACAGCTAGTAAATGACAGAGCCAAGGTCTTCTTATCTCCTGATGTCTACCCTTAACCATGACACAACGCAGGTCCACATTGATAGTACTGTGTCTTACAAGTTGGCACATGGTGCTAAACTTTAGCAACATACCTGAGATCAAAGCTAGGACCTTTCCATTATCTTTGGAGGAGGGATCTTGTAGTTGAGTCTTGCTTTGTTTCACTGTTAGCTCCTTTTGCATATCAGCTACTATTTTCTCTCTGTTTTCATGTCATCCATTCTCAGTTGACACCATAACCTGTATGGTCAGTGCGGTATGCAGTGCTTATATATGCTAATGATAGCTAGCTAAAATGATAGCTGTCAGCTTTTTAGCACTCACTATGTACTATGCTCTTTCCTCAGTACTCTGTATGATGTCATTTAACTGTGAAGTAGATACTGTTTTTTTCCATTTTATAGGTGAGGGAACTGTGGCTTAGGGAGTTGAAATCAATGATCTATGGTTTTATAGCTGTAAATAGTAATGCTAGTTGTCTGAATTAAACCTGTACTCCTGCCCACTATGTAAGTCTGTCTTCCTGTTGTAGGTATAATGAGAGCATAATACATTATTTACATTAAGCAATATATCTCTTCACTTTTTTAAAGGAAAATTTAAAAGGTGCTTTGTATTATAGCTCTTCTGTTTTCACAAGATGACCCTTTCTTCTGAATATTCAGCTACATATATTAGATGTATTGCTTGTCCTTTTTTGAAATGGTATCTATCATAATCCATTTGTGTCAATGATATTCTTATATATCTAATTATATATTTAGAGAAAGACTTTTCCCTAAAAGAGTATTTTTAATTTATAAACTAGAAAACTTTAATTTTAAAAATTGTTTTGAATTTTTAAAGATATTATTTGTTTGAGAGAGAAAGAGAGGTAAGGCAGGACAGAGTGAGAGAGTGTCTTTAGTAGACTCCATACTGAGTATAAAGCCCAACGCCAGGCTCTATCTCATGACCTAGGCTGAAATCAAGAGTCAGATACTTAACTGATTGCACCACCCAGACCCCCCTAAACTAGAAAACTTTTAAAAGTTAGAAGTATCTGCTCTTTTGGAAAGCATCTGGAGTTCCTTTTTCTTGACTAAATGGTTTAGCTATGCTAATTAGTTACATATTGTTTGTACTTGATCTTTAAGGAAGAATGTTTGAGAAGATGTGTTTCATTCTTATATTTTTTCTGTAGCCAGATTTCTTGAGTTTGTTTGTTTCCTTGCTTTTTAGTCACTCAGTAACCGACTTCAGTCTAGTGTCCACTTCCACCATTTTGTTGCTCTCTCTGAAATTGTTTGTGACTCCACTGGTCACATGTTCTACTTTTCCCAGAATGGCTCCAAGTAATGCTATTGTTCTGACATAGTTATTCATACAATCTCCTTTACTCTCAAAAGTGTCCCATTTTATACAGGAAATTATGGGATCACCCTTTTCATGACATACATGATGGGGAAACCTGTGGCCACTCTTCGGACCTTATCTTTACTGATTTTCAGCAGCATTTCATACTGTTGATTGTCTGTTCTTTCTGTGGCCCAAAGCTCTTTACTGCTTCTCCTGTTGATGTTGGTGTTTTTTGCACTTTGTCCTGGTATTTTTAAACTTTTTTTTTAAAAAATATTTTTATTTATTTATCAGAGAGAGAGAGAGGGAATGAGAGCGAACACAGACAGAATGGCAGGCAGAGGCAGAGGGAGAAGCAGGCTCCCTGCCGAGCAAGTAGCCCAATGTGGGACTCGATCCCAGGACGCTGGGATCATGACCTGAGCCGAAGGCAGCTGCTCAACCAACTGAGCCACCCAGGCGTATTTTTGCTCTTCTCACTTTTCCCATATTTTCTAAAATCATACTGCAAAGTCTTATTTTTGCCTTCTGTATATACTTGCCTTCTAATACAGTTAGTCTATTCTGAAAATTCTTACACAAATTGAATTTTCTGGAAGCTAAGTAGCTGGTGGTATCATTGCTAAGATCTTTAAGTATAAAATGTATTTCTTCCAGCAGTAAATTACATTATTTCTAAGCCTAGGTCTAAAATGGTTTTTAGCTCCCATGGTGTTTTGGTCCTCTTTTAAAAGTAGCGTTATGTTTCATGTTACATTTTTACTGGCTTTCTAAAAGCACCATAAACTTTCCTGTTTTTACATCAAGAGTATTAGAATAGGCTTTAAATATTTTGACCTACCTATAACTAGCTACAGATTCTACAGTAGGATCTCTATACTTTGTTTTTTTAATAAATCTATCTAGCTTTTGCAGAAATTTTCATTAGACAGTATTTGAAAATTTTGTCTATACTATTAGTAAACATAGAAGCTGATACAATGAGAATTCACATGGGCTCAGAAATAGCTAAAGATTAAATGGAAAAAACCTCTAGTAGTAAGGGATCACTACCTTACACTTTTACTTTGTTATATTTTCTTCTGTACCTTATTACTTTGTGATTCTAAATATAGCTATTCATATCCCTGAAATTTTATAATTTGTCTTATGAAACAATCTGTATAAAATGGAAACTTAAAACCATATGTTGCAGGAATGCCTGGGTGGCTCAGTTGGTTAAGCATCTGACTCTTGATTTCAGCTCAGGTTGTGATTTCAGGGTCATGAGATCGAGCCCCGTGGTGGGCTCTGCACTGGGTATGGAACCTGCTTAAGATTCTTTCTCTCTCCCTCTGCCCCTCTCCCCCACGCTCTTGCACACTCACTCTCTCACACACACACAAAACTAAAAAAAAAAACCCAACCCAAACCCACTCCCAAACCCCCAAAAGCCATATGTTGCATAGCCATAGGAATGTCTATAGATGTACTAATCCCAGATTGTTCTGTCCTGCATATTAAACTGTTTATTGAGCTGTATTCTTTGAATCTCTGTAAGTACCTCAAACACACAATGTCCACACCAAAAATTCCTTCTTATCGCTCCATCAAGCTTGCTTCTTTTCTATTATTGTGTGTGTGTGAGTGTGTATATATGTATGCGTATATGAGTACGCAAGTGTGTGTTTTGGTACCACTGTCAACCACCTATGCAGCTGCCCAACTTAAAAACCTGTGGGTCTTTTTTGACTTCTTCGTGCTCCTTGTAGATTTAATAAACATCATCAAGTCTGCATTTGAACCTTCTAAACATCTTTAAATAGCTGTTCTTTTCATCTTTACATCTTCATGCCACCGCCATAGTTTAAGCCATTGACATCTCTAGGCCTCATACCACTAGCCATCATCACCTTCCTTTGGTCACTTTCCACACTGCACTTCTGATCATGTCCCTGTCTCTCAACCCTACCCCCCAGTGGCTTGCCATCTTCTTCACATGAACTTCAAACTCCTGGAGCTGATTTTTAAGGCCCTCTGGCTTCATTTGTGCCATCTATCCTCTGCATTCTTTGTCCCAAAGATTGCATCCTTTTTTAATATTGCTTCCTCTACCTACAACACCATTTCCTCTCCCATCCCTGGTTTATTTGGCTGATCCTAATTCCTCCTTCATTCTTTAGATCTTAGTTTAGACATCACTTCCTAAGTTAGAGTCTTTTCCTGAATTGTAGACTAGCTGTATTTATTCTTATGACTTCTTGTACTTAGTTTATGATAGCCATATCACACTGTCTTATATTAATCTCAGTGGAGAGACTGTATAAGTTTTGACTTATTTACCACTTTATTCTCAGAACTTAAAAGAATACCTGGCCCTCAGTAAATGCTGAATAAATATTTGTTGATGAGTGAATCTCAGTTGGGGAAAAATAGAAGTCCTAGTCACTTTATTTTACTAAAAGTTCCAAGGTGTTTTTCATAAGAACAATAGTATTTACAGCAGTGCCAGGAAAGTAGTCATTTTGATTTATTTTATTCTGCTTATTCATCTTCTGGTTTCAATTAAATAGAACAGTGATTTTCAGTGTTTAAAAAATTTTAAATTCCATCATCACTGAGCACTGTCCCATTAATATCAACTGCCCACCAACTCATGGTGGCAGCAGTTGTCAGTCAGAGATGGCTTTCTAATCTCAGGTGTATGTGGTTTGTAGAAGCCCCACTTCTTCATTCAGTTACACTCTCTCTCCTATTGAGAGGCACTAAAAGAGTGCATACTTAACTTTGTGGGTCCTGTTCTTACATACTATTAAATTTAAGAGTTAGGTAAAATAATTTCATGGACTGAAACCTAAATTTAATGTATAGAAAATTAGAAGTACAATAGAAGCCTCTTCACTGATGAGTTTATTTTTATTTTAAAAAATATTTTAAATTTTTAAAAAAGATACTGTTTGTTTGTGAGAGAGTGAGCTCTTGTGGTCAAGAGAGAGACAGAGAGAGAGAGCCCACACCAGAGGGGGGAGAGGCGAAAGGAGAGGGAGAAGCCGACTCCCCACTGGGCTCCATCCCAGGGCAAGACCCTGAGATCAGGGCCTGAGACGAAGGCCAATGCTTAACCCACTGAGCCACCCAGTGCGCCCCCACTGATGAGTTTCACAAGTAGATGGTTAGTTGAAAAAGTTGGTTAAAGTAAGTTATCATTAAAAAATGATACATGTATTAAACAGTGCATTTTAACTTAAAATACAGAGATGCTTGTTCATTCTCTAATCTGTTAATTTTGGGCAAAGCATTTTTACGTTTTGGTTTCCATGTCTGGAGTTCTCCCTCATCACTTCTGTAAGGCATCATCTGTGATTTCCAGTTTCAGTTTCTTCGGAGTTAAAACAAAAAATCTGTATAAAGCAATCTGAGTGCAAAAATTCTAGGTTTTTATGATTTTTCTCTAAGATTTTTAGCATTTTCTTAAGACATTTTTATTGTCTCTCAAAAGCTTATGATTCAGTTTTTGTCATACCTGTCTTTATATTTCATCAGTTTATGTACTTTTAATTTAAAATTTATAACAAAACAGTTAGCGTGAACAGAAACAAAATGGACTCTGGATAAGCATATATCTTGGCTCATGTACTAGGGAGCAGGTTACTAGCTTTGTGCGTTCTGTATGTTATGGGTATTAGTATGTTTTACATTAGGAATGGGGGCTCATTTGTCCAGTGAATTAGTTAATTTGGACTAGATTAAGAGAGCTAAGGCATATATGCTGTAGCTTCTAATAGTAAAGATTTGTACATAGCTAATCTTTCCCCACACACAATAATATAATTAAACTTTAGGATTTTTTAAAAAGGCTTAAGTTTATTTATATGTGTATCTTTCATTTTTGGGATACTGTACTTGCTAAAAAGTTATATTCACATATTTTTTGAGTAGAAGAAAGCAATTATACATCACATACAGATAGTTTGGTAAGATGGAATGAGATTAATCTAGGGATAAAATATTTTATTGATTAGAACTGAAGATACTGCATTATGTTTTTAAAATCAGGAAAATAATAAGGTTTTATGAATATATAGCTAGCTCAGTATCATGTAATATGTTACACATGTGGTCATAATTTTTATAATGATGTGCTTAGTGTTATATTAATGTTTCATTTAATTTCCTTAAGATATGTGTCTTTCCCTCATTTTATAGATGGGGAAATTGATTCAGTGTCTAAGTAACACACCATATGTCTGGCTGGAGTTTGAATTGAGATATCCCCGATTCTAATGTATATAATGTGTATCGTTGTTAAAGTTTTTGTTTTTTTAAAACTTATTTATTACTGGGCTGTGTGTGTCTGTTTTAGATGAAGAAAATAGTTTACATGTGGTAGTGAACTGTGGAGAAGCATTACTGAAGAATAACACTTATTGGCCTCTTGTCAGTGATTTTATTAATATCCTTTCTCATCAAAGTGTGGCTAAGAGATTTTTGGAGGACCATGGTTTGTTAGTTACGTGGATGAACTTTGTATCTTTCTTTCAAGGTATGAATTTTACTTTTTTGTTAATTTTTTTAGTTTACAAAATGCCTAATGCAAGACGATCTAATATACTGATTAAAAGATAAAAGCACATCATTCAGGTTACATGTGAAGTATCTCATTTTAATTAATATTTGTAAGTACTTTAATCAGTTGTTCATGAAAATATATCAGAGTTATGAAAAATACCAAATTATTAAAAAGGAAGCAGGAGTGTAAATCCTATACTTTAAATCATTAATCTAGAAATTTCTAATTTATTCTTCAAGAAAGATTTATAACTTTATAAAATTTCAAATAGTGTCAATTAAAATAGTTTTGACTTTCTTATTTAACATACTCAATTATGTTATATAAGAGACAGTTCACAAAGTGTTTCTAAGAAAACCTAGTTTGTGAAAACTTCTAAAAGGACTAGATTATTTTACTTTATTTATTTATTTCTCTACATATCGTGTCATTTATGCCATTTGTGTGCACTGAGTGTTTGGTACTAGGAAGTATTTTACTTGATTTTTAATATGAATACTTGCTTCTATTTGGCAAGATTTATATCTGCTTTAATTTTTGCAAGGTATGAACTTAAACAAGCGAGAACTAAATGAGCATGTGGAATTTGAGTCTCAGACCTACTATGCTGCCTTTGCTGCTGAACTTGAGGCCTGTGCACAGCCAATGTGGGGGCTCTTATCCCATTGTAAAGTTAGGGTATGTTGAAAATATTTTTGTTAATTTCTGTCTTTACCTTTAAAAGAGTGATTTAAGAAAAAGATTTGTGAAAACATTGATTTGTTTACTCATATATATTAATGGGCAATGTTTAATTGTAAATTCAGCTCTGTGAACACTGACCTGAGACATTAACTACTCTTCTTTGGCAAGTTGGAGTTCATTATATTGTCAGATCCTTGCAGCCTTTCCTTACCGTGAATAGTCTTTGGAGCTTTAGAAGTCTCCACATTTATCTTTATTGCTTTATTTTATCCATTATCAGTTAGTTATCTGTTGCTTCTTGTCTTTAAGGAATGAGAATAGTTCTTAATAACGATTACATTTTTAAGATTCCAAGCACAAAATTAGTTTGCATTTCATACAATCTCCAGCTGTTTACCAAAGGAATCTTAAGAGTAGCATAGCTGCAACATTAATTCTTGTAATTGGATAAGAAAATGATCATTTGTAATTGGATATACTTGCGTCTTTGTATACAAATACAGATTTTACTTCTGCCTTTTTAAAGTAGTGGTTTAATGGATCTCCAGAGTCCTTGGATGATCCAGAAAAATGGAATTTCCTGACCCTACTAAACTAAGAACTTGACTGAGCTTTTGCTCTATGGATCCCATGAAGACCAACTGGCAGCATGTATCCATAAGCATGCTGGACCAGATTTTATAGTGGAAATATTGTGAAGTCTTGGATTCTTATCTTGGGTCTGCCTTTTTCTATTTATATTGCTTGGTCAACTCACTTAAAACTATTTGACAGTCTCCTTCTTTCTCCTTGTTTTTGAGAAAGCAAAACAAAAGAAAACAGATATAGGACCCTGAAGCCTGCCCTTCACAGGGTTATTATGAGGCCCTCCTCCATATGTGCTTTAAATATATGAGTCCCTTTAATCAGATTTATATTTTCTCTCATGACTTCAGCTCTTCTCCAAATGCATGTGACTTACAATTTTGTTAGTCTAGCCAGGTTCAGATTTCTAGCAGCTCTGGTTATTCATGTAAATCTCATAATAGGTACATGGATTTTCTCAAATCACTAACTTATTAAATTCATTGGCCCATACTATATCCTTTATGTTATTTAATGGTGTCTGAAAGTATAGTTATCTAATACAGAAACTTTCTGTCCTTGCTGTGCCAGTTTTATTCAACCTGTAATTAGATACCATGAAATTTCTCTTCTACTCCAGAAATCCTCCCTACCACTTCTTTCCTGTCTTTTAATTTATTTCCTTATATCTTTAAAATCTGGGTTGTTAAGATAATTTAACTGGGTTTCCTGCCTCTAAATTCTTCCTACTCTGATCTGTCCCTCCCAGTACTGAAATTACCTTTCTAAGCTCTGTGCATCTTTCTCTTTTGCTTAAAAAATCATTAAAATTCTTATCAGTCTACAGGGTAACATCTGTGTTTCCTATAGAGACATTTAAGATCCTCCATCATTTGCCCTTAACTTCTCTCTCTCTCTCTTTTTTTGTAAAGATTTTATTTATTTATTTGACAGAGATCACAAGTAGGCAGAGAGGCAGGCAGAGAGAGAGGAAGGGAAGCAGGCTCCCTGTCAAGCAGAGAGCTCGATGTGGGGCTCGATGTGGGGCTTGATCCCAGGATCCTGGGATCATGACCTGAGCTGAAGACAGAGGCTTTAACCCACTGAGCCACCCAGGTGCCCCTTAACTTGTCTCTTATAATTCATCTTCCATTTATACCACTCTATCTTTCTGTATGTCGTCACTGGATTGAATACCGTTTTTCAATATGTGGTATCGCTCTCTTGGTACCTGTGCATTTGTTCAAACTAATCCCTTTTGGCTTATGGTCTGTCATTCTTTCTGCTTATTCTTAGATTAGAATCATTTTGGAAGCCTTTTTTAAGTTTAATTTAATTTTTTAATTTTTAATTTTTAATTTTTTTTCAGTGTTCCAAGAAGCTTTAAGAATACATGTGCCTAAGCTCCATTTTCAGAGATTTTGATTTATTTGAGTGCAGAAGGACCTTGGCAGTGATTCTAACCAGAGTAAAGAACCACTGGTGTTAGTTCTATAAAAATGCTATTCAGCTGATATGTAATCTGCTCATTTAAGTTCTTTCAGTCAGGTTTATGATTCTAGTTTCAGTGCTTTCAGAGTACTTTGTTTAATTTCCACTGTAGCATTTATAAAAACAACAAAACAAAATAAAGCCCTGTTATATAATAAGAGGTTCATTTGTTCATTCACTAAAAAAATTTTTTTTTGTTTAATGCTGTTCTTATGCCAGACACTATCTGGACACTATGTAGATGCTTAGGTTTTGATGTTAAGCCAGATAGGCATGGTCCTTATTTTCATGGGGCAGTCTGATGGGGGAGATAGATGTTAAGTAGGTAAACACACAGATTCAATATGTAAGTGCTCTGTAGGAGAATAACAGTTTGCTCTGAGAGTAATGAGTGTGGGGGCTGATTTCTTGTGCTCAAAAGAGAAGTCAGGACTAAGATTATAAATTTTAGACCCTTGGTAACATAAATGGTATTTATCACCAGGGGGGTGGGATGAGATCAAGTAGGGAGAGAAGTGAACCCTGAAGAAAGAACTAACACTGCAACATCAGAGATAAGGGTGCGGAGAAAACCTAGAGGAGCACAGTATCCTATAAGCCAACAAAAGACAGTGATGGATCAGGGAGGTTGATATGATGTTAATATGAAAAGATCAGTATTTTAGGAGGATTGTTCTGACAGTTGTGTTTAAGATGAATTTGGATTATGAAGTTGGGTTTATGTTTATCTCTGATAATGAACTCATTGTTTCTGGGTAGTTTAATTTTTAGCTTTGAAGGCCAGGATTGCAGTGTGTTATGGTTCCCTTAACCTAAGAAGTGAAGAGAATCGAGAAAGCAACCCCATTTAAGAGAATCTGAGAGAGTAGTTTCTCAGTTAAGGGAGTATTTAGTTCCTAATTAAGACATTCTCTTGATGAGCCCCCACATTCTGCCAGACGTTGTTCTTCACACTGTATTCTTTGTATTATATTCTTTATCTAGTCTTCAATGTATCTCTTATAAAGTAGATAGTATCATCTCTTTCCTGCAGAAGTTAAATAACTTGCCCACGTTCACACAGCTGTTAAGTAGAAGCTGAGTTTGAAAACAAATCCATCTGATTTCAGCTCTTTCCCACTTTGCTGTAATTGTCTGTTAAAAGCAAGATTGTCTAGAGCTTTTTAGCAATACTGTTGTTGGGTTTTAGAAATGTAAGCTAGAAGAAAGACTATTAAAGTAAAACAGCTGTTTTGTTGTTTCTATTCTCTAATTAAAAGAGATAAAACTAAAGGATTAACAATAAAAATAACTTCACCTGGTAGCTTACTTTCTTTGTATGATTTCCCTAAATGCTGTTTGGTTCTTGAAAATGTTAAGAGCTAGTTAAACAACTAATACTATATCGATAACAGATTGGATAAAGGGATGGGACATTTCCAGAATCCTACTAGTTTTTGCTTTCCTAACAAAACAAATAAGCTGTGAAATCCCCATCTAGTGGCAGCTTTAGGTAACTGACCCTTTGGAGCACGTAACTGCTTGTCACACATAATGTTAGACTATGACATGGAGCATTTTACAAACATTATTTCATTTGCTTCCTTCACAGTATTAGGAGGTAGATAGTATTATGTCCATTTATGTCCATTTTTACATATGCATAAACAGACTGAAAAGATTATACAACTAGTAATGTGCACACTGCATTTTTTTGGATGGGTGTGTTAGTGGTGGGAGATGGGAGAAAGATGATCTGGACATAATTATTAAATATATTTAGGAATGGAATTAACTGGTCACTATTTTAAAGGCTCTTGATACATGCTTTTCAAATTTTTCTACAGGAAAGTCATATCAGTTTGTATTTGTACCGAAAGGGTTTTATGTTACCCTTTGCCCAAACTCTTGATAAGACAGGAGAACATTTGGTTTTAAATTTTTCTTTACCTGTGACTTATCTGCCACTTTAGTTTGGTTATGATACATTATTTATGGTAATTTAATAGTGCCATTAAATTTTTTCAGTAAGAAATTAGGAAACATAATGTATAAAATAATATTTTTTAAAGATAAATTTCATATAGTATAGATTAAAACAGGGTGAGACTCTTGGCAAAGAAACTAGATAAGTGATATTTGGTCTGGATGGTAGTGGACATAAGATGGACCTGCAACCTGCATGATAATATATATGATAGAATAATGAACAAGACAGGAGACTGAGCAGGATGAAGGAGAAGGCAGCAATGGGAAACTTAGCTTTCTTTAAAGCACAGAATAATTATATATATAAAGATTTTAACCTACTTGACTTGATGTAACCTGCACTTTTATTATACATCAAGGCCAAAAGTGTCTTCTTTTAAAAACTTTTTTTTATAGATTTCAAATTTATACAACCTAAAATTCTATATTTTAACCATCTTAAAGTATTAGTTCAGTCATATGGTATATTCACAAAGCTGTACAGCTGGTACTACAAATTCCCCACTAATAACCCATCTCCTAAAGAAACCTTATACTTCCCAGTCCCAGTCTGCTCTTATTCCCTAGAAACTGCTTTTCTCCCAACTGTGTCTATGAATTTGCCTAATCTAGACATTTCATATAAGTGGAATCATACATTATATAGCTTTTTGTGTTTGTCTTCTTTTACTTAGCATAATGTTTTCATGGTTCAACTATGTTATAGTGTGTGTCATTTCTTTTTAAAGCTGAATAGTAATCCATTGCGTAGATGTACCACATTCTACTTGTCCATACATGGGTTAATGCCAGTTTTTAGTTACTGTGGATAATGCTGTTGTGAACATTAGCATGTAAGTTTTCATGGGAACAAATATTTTTAATTCTCTTGGGTATATGAGAGTAGACTTGTTTGGTCATATGGTAACTCTGTGTTTAACTTCACAGTGGCTGTACCATTTTATATTTCCACTGGCGATGTGTGAGGGTTCCAGTTTCTCCACATCTTGTCAACGCTTTTTATTTTGCATTTAAAAAAAATAGAGCCTTCCTAATAGGTGTGAAGTGATAGCTTATTGTGGCTTTGATTTGCACTTTCCTAATGACTGATCATGTTGAACATCTCTTCATATGCTTATTTGCCATTTGTAGATCTTCTTTGGAGAAATGTCTATTCAGATCCTTTGCCCATTATTTTTTTTTTTTTAAGAGAGGCTATCATGATTTATTTTGCCATTTAACTTAATAGTTTCCTATTTCAGTGGCTCAATTTCTCCATAAAACATTCTAATTTTCTTTCATATTACCTTCGAGTGGCACACACTTTTCTTTTTAGCAAGCTAAGATATTCACAGGCTGCTCATAGTACTTAAATGTTCTCTGCTCTTTTGTTGGTCTGTTTTTTTTTTTTTTTATTGTGGCAAATATGTAAAATGCACAGTTTCATCATTTTTAGATGTGCAGTTCATTGACATTAAGTACATTCTCTGTGTTGTGCAACCATTACCACCATTCATCTCTAAGACGTTTTCATCATCCCCAAAGATGCTGTACTTATTAAACAGTTAATATTAAGAAACTTATAATATTTTTGGAATCTCTTTGAATAGAGCTTGATATACATCACATAAAACTATTTCAGCTTTGATTCATTTCTAAGAATAAATTATATAAAACATAACATGCTGTGTTTTTTAATTTTCCTAATTGTCTCTGGTTGTTACTATTAGTTTGTGAAACGATTTCTTAAAATGGCAAATGTGGTCTTTTGATTTTATATATATTATGTTACCATTATATGTAATTTTCATGTATTACATATAATTTGAAGTTGAAAATATCCATATTTATATAATGTAAAATTTGTATAACTTATTATTTTAGGAAACTCAAGAGTATACTCGAAATGTTGTTAGATACTGCCTTGAAGCTCTTCAAGATTGGTTTGATGCTATTAACTTTGTAGATGAGGTATGTATATTTTTGACATATATAAAGGCACTTAAGAAAAGTGTTACATCTCATTTAACTGAAAATAATGAATATCTTTTCATGGGATAAGGCAAAGAAGTTAGGATGAGGATATTATACCATTAAGTTTAAAAAAGGAGAGGTGGACGATCAGTTCTTTGACATTTATGAGATTCTGAAGTGTACTAATCATACTTGCTTATAATTCCTTTATCTGTTATGAAGGGTTTATGTCTCCATATTTCTCAGGAGTAAAAGTTAGTTTCATTTAGAGGGGTTAAAGTGACAGTGCAAATGTGGATAGGATAGGAGAGTTTAATGGAAAGGGTGTTACATCTTCATTAATTGGTCAGGGTTCTGTGGGCTTGAACAAAGGTGATTGTTATTAATAATGAGCTGAGAAGAGTTGGCACAGAACATACTCTGTATGAATTAAACAAGGGCTTGCTTGTAAATAGCTCAAGTTTTCTCTCAGAAGCCCCTTTTATTTCTTTTATAAAGTGGGTTCACAGTATGCCATATGCATAAGGAGGGCCGTGTTTCAGACCACTCCAACTCCCCCATCTCATTTCTGAATCCTGGGCAGATGGAACTCCTGCTGTCTGTATGTCTGTCTCTCTCTCTTTCTCTCTCTTTTTTGAGGGTGGGGAATTTTTTTCTTTTTCTTCACCTTTCTTTAAAAAATTTTTTTGATACAGTCACAAACTTACTGAAAATTTGGAAGTGGAGTACAGAGAACTTTGTTTTCTTGAACCATTTGACTTGATGCCCATTACTCTCAAATACTTCAGTGTGTACTTCCTACAAGCAAGGGCTTTGTCTTATACAACCAGATACAATTACAAAAATTAGGAAGTTGACGTTAATGTATAATTACTGTCCAATCCTTAGAATTCCTTCATGTTTTATAAATTGTACACTGTTGTCCTTTATAGCAAAATCATCCTATTCTGAATCCCATGTTGCATTTAGTCATCATGTCTCCAGTCTCCTTCTGGGACAGTTTCTTATTTTGAAGAGTACAGCTAGCTCAGTTATGCTATAGAACACCCCTCAGTCTGGGTGTGTCCCATGATTAGATTCAGATTATGCCTCCATACATACTTTCAACCTGTTTTACTCCTTTGCCCTCTCTAGGATTAGTCACTCAACTGGAACTTCTCTCATTTCAGTTCTCATTTGTATTTGAAACTTAGGAGGTATTGTTGAAATGGTAGCATCACTAAGACAATGCTTTGAGGAAGGGGAAAACACCATTACACACAGAGGGTTACACACATGAAATTAATTGTTGAGGTCAGGGGTGGAGTTAAGGACACTTAGAATCATGTATGGTATATAGAGCAGCTGAACTCGAGGAAATAGTAGATTTATTTTTCACACAGAAATATTTTAGGAATTTATTGAATATTGGAAAGAATTTAAAGGGATTTTTAATAGAAGAGAAAATAAGCATAGAACTTAAGGAATCACACAGTATAGTTTGTTTTTTAAGGTATTTTCAAAGTTTTTTGTTTCTTAAAGTGCTTTGGCATATTTGTTCCTCAAAACAACCCTTCGAAGTAGAGAAGGTATTATCTCCCCCCCACCCCCCACCTTTTTGTACAATGTACAATGGAGATGCAAAGATATTAAATGAATTGCCTATAGTTGCATAGCAAATTACTGGTAGTTCTGAGTCTAGAGCCCACATCTCTTAATTCCTTGTCTGGTAGTATTTCTTTTTCTTTCTTTCCTTTTTTTTTTTTTCTTAAGATTTTATTTATTTGAGAAAAAGAGAGAGAGAAGGCGAGAACAGGGGGTGGGGAAGAGCAGAGGGAAAGGAATAAGCAGACTCCCCACTGAGTGCAGAGCCCTATGTAGGGCTCAGTCTGTGGACCCTGAGATCACACCCTGAGCTGAAATCAAGAGTTAGACGCTCAACCAACTGAGCCATCCAGGTGCCCCTTGTCTGGTAGTATTTCAGTGCTGTTGGCTATTTTCAGTGGAAAGAGCTATAAAGTCAAGCAGACTCAAGTATAAATTCTGGCTCTGCCATAAACCAACTAGCTATATGGTCTTAGTTTTTCTTTTTTAAGATTTTATTTTTATTTATTTATTTGAGAGAGAGAGTGTGCGCACACACGAGCGGTGGGGGGGAGGGATAGAGAGAGGGAGGGAGAGAGAGAAACCCAAGCAGACTCCCCGCTAAGTGTGGAGCCCAACCTGGGGTCCAATCCTATGACCTGGAGATCACGACCCCAGCCTAAACTGAGAGTTGGACATGTAACCGACTAAGCCACCCAGGTGCCCTTTAAACAGGTTTTTAAAAGTTATTTTATTTTAAACATTTTTTAGCATTGCTGAATCCATCTCATCTGTTTATTTGAAGATAATATTATTAGCTAATGAGGATTGACTATGAGGCATGTTATACTTGTGATAAATATTTCTTTTACCATTCTTGTGAGTGAATATCAGAAGTTATTGGGGTAGTCTAGCACAGATTAAATAAATCTTTTGAACTGAATTAACACAAATCAAACAGTGATATTAGAAACAAGGGATAGAATAAATTTCCCAGTAAGTCAGGCCATTTAAGAATCCTCAAATACATGAATATCCTGTAGGGCAATGATTATGAATATGTGGCAGGGTAGTTTGATTGGAGTTCTTTGATGAGAGGGAAGTAGTATACTTATTAGGTACTTATTGAAGTAGAATATATTGAATGTTTGCTGCTTAAAAAACACTGGAGATAGGTGATGAAACAGTCCCTAATTTAAGGAAATGGGAGAAAGGTAAATGGTTAACATGATTCTAGTGCTCCTGTAAAGTTGTGACCAGGTACTATGGGGGAGAATAGAGTGTAGTATCTGATTTAGCTTGAGGGATTTAGGAAATGTTTCCTAGAGGAAATGTCATTTGAGCCAAGTCTTAAGGATATGTTAATCCATTGGGAGAAGGGATGTGTAGTATTTGAGGCAGAGAGAACAGCATAGAGGCACAAAAGATTGGTGAGTTAGGGATACTACCTGTGGTACATGAGTTTATGTGACAGGAGATGAGGCTGGAGAGGTAAGCTGTCTTCTCAAGGGTTAGAAGGTTATCAGGGGGTTAGAACTATAGGGAACCATTAAAGGATTGTGAATGGAGGAGGTACAAGATTTAATTAATGTTCTGGGAAGATCACCTCCTGGAACATATGGAGGTTTAAATAGCTTAAGGTATTTTTGAATGCAAGGAAAAAAACATTCTTGAGGCAGCTTAATTTAGGGGAGGCCTAATTTCTTGTGAGTACAAAGTGGGTATCTCAGGGATCTTATGGCAGCCTCAGTTCCTGAGGAACTGAGTAGAAAGCTGAACAAGAGCTCCTGTCTTTGGCCTTTGCTTTGCCCTATTTACCTTATTTTTTCTTCCCCTTCTGTGTATTGGCTTTCTGTGCTTCTTGGCCTACCTATGTGATGAAGTTATTAAAATTTCAAGCATACATCAAGATTCTGAGGATGTCTCTGAATCCAACATCCACTTTTTTTAAAAAATTAAAAGATTTATTTATTTGAGAGAGAAAGAGTGAGTGAGTGCACGAGCTTGGGGAGAGGCAGAGGGAGAGCAGGAGGGAGAGAGAATCCTCAAGCAGACTCCCTACTATAAGCAGGAGCCTGACATAGGGCTCGGTCTCACAGCCCTGAGATCATGACCTGGGCCGAAATCAAGAGTTGGATGCTTAATGAACTGAGCTACCCAGATGCCCCCCAACATGAAGTTTTTTAAGAGAAAACTTATTTCTTATTTCTTATTGTTCAGGTTGTGTGAGATATCTTCTGCCCCGATTCCAATTAGATATGGCTATAAATGACTGTCAGGCTCCATTCTGTCTGTGTGTTTAGGAGATGGAGTAGGGAGAGATGTTCTGAAAAGATGGGGAGAGTTGTGAGCTTGGCAGATAGCACAAAGGTGTGTCATGGAGAGTAAGAATAGAAAGCAGGAGGTGTTACTGAAATCTAGGCACTAAATGTTGTTGAGGGCTGAGCTAAGGTTAGGGGCAGTGTGGAAACAGGGAAGGAAGTTGATTAAGAGATATTTGGAAAAGCTAATAAACACGATTTGGTGCCTCATCAGATGTTGGAGACTTGTGAGAGGGAAAGAATCTACACTTCAGATTTGAATTACTAGGGAACTGGAGAAGAAACATTGAGGAGGATTGCATTTTAGGACAAAGATGCTGAGTTTAGTTTGGACCCGAAGTATTTGTGGTTCGCATAGACTATTAAGTGATGATGTTCAGTAGACACTGGAATGTAAGGTTTGGAATTTAGGAGCGAGACTTCTGCTAAGATTTGGGAGTCCTCTTGGTCGAGTTGGCAGTCCAAGCTGTGAATCTGGATAAAGTCATCTAGAAGGAGAGGAGTAGAAAGCTGAGAATGATGTCTGACAACCTCCGTTTTATATGGAAGCAGTGGAAGAAGAGTTTAGCAAGTGGCTAATCTGTCACATTAAAAAAGAAGGGATTATGGAGTATAATGCTGCAGAAGAGTATGAACTTAAGAAATACTAAAGCCTTGAAAGACACGACAGAGTCCATGACTTTGTAGGTAATAGTACTATGTGTTGGGTACTATGTTAAAGATAATCCTCACAGTTGTCCTGCTGCTTATTATTTCTGTTCTACAGGCCAGTCATTTTGGCATGGAGAGTTTGAGTTTCTTGCTCACAGCTTATAGCTGGAGGTGGCAGAGTCAGGGTTTGAACTCATGCAAATCTAGCTTTTAAGAGTTTGACTGTCCTTAATACCTTCAGAGGAAATTGAGGGAGATTCTGATTTAGCTAGTTAGTATAGAATACCTTACTCAGGTGATTATAGTAATGTGGGAGCAAACTTATTTTTAGTTGTAAAATAAGCATAACATAAAATTTACCATCAGGCATTTTTAAGTTTATTTTGAAGTATAAGTAGTGTTAAGTATATACACATTGTTCTGCAGCGAAACTCCAGAATTTTTCATGTTTGAAAACTGTAACTCCTCATTTTCCTTTCCTTTCCAGCCCCTGACAACTATCATTATGTTTTCTGTGTATGATTTTGACTATTCTGTGTACTTCATATAAGTGGAATCATACAGTATGTCTTTTTGTGACTGACACTTCACTTTGGATAATGTCCTTAAATTTCTTACATGTTGTTCCATTTATCAGAAATTCCCTCCTTTTTATGGAAGGCAAACAAAAAGAAAACTAAGGGATGGTGACATATTGCAACTCTTTATAACTTTTTTATAACTTTATACCAGTATTACATCAGTATAATTGAATGTTCTGGATAAAGTTTTTTTTTTTTTTAATTTTATCCAGAAAATATTTGTAAAAGCATTTAAAAACAAACAATACCTTTTTAATTTTTAATTTTTCTTATTTGTTTAAGAAGGACAGTTGTTATATAGTTTTGTTCTATAGTGATAGAATGATCCATGGGATTTGTAGATTTAAAATACAATTTTTATAATATTTACAAGAATGTCAGAGTTCCTTGATACATACGGTACTAAGCTTTCTCAAGGAGGGTGTGTGTTCAGTGCCAGTGTGGGGAGCAACTTATCCAGCTTGTGAACATAGGCAAGCCCTTCCCCTGTACCTCACTCTAGGACTGTGATCAGAGCCTCTTACCATCTGAGTACAACAGTGGAGTCCAGACTGGCTCTTCAGTCTTAAGTTTCCAAGCTTGAACTTCCCTACTTATAAAATGAGAACATTAATAGTTTATACTCCATAGAGTTCTTCTCAGGATTAAATGAGGTAATGTGAGTCAGGTCAGTTGTGATTATTGTTCTGGTTACTACCGTCATGTTTGGTGTGCATGCATTTGAAGATTCCCAAATAGGCTACTGTCAAGGGAAATCCATTCCATCCCTTGTTCTGTGCTAGATGCTTTGGAGGATTCAGCCTTGAGTTGTATATAATTTCTGCCTTCAGAAACCTGCAGTTAGGCATTTCAAATGGAATTAATTTTATCTATGCAGTGGTTTTTTAAAGCTGTATCATCTAAAAGTTTAAGTTTTGTTAAAAAGGTATAGGAATAAATCAAGGTAAGTGTGGTTTTAGCATTCTGAAACCTTTGAACTTAGCATTCTGAAACATTCTTTGACTTGTGGATTTTGTTTGTTTATTCCAGCCAGCACCTAACCAAGTCACTTTTCATCTTCCCCTTCATCGTTACTATGCTATGTTTTTGAGTAAGGTAAGATTATTGTCCAGCAATTTTTTTTTTAAAATATTGGAAATTAAGTGTTGAATTAGTAATTTTTTCTTTCATAATTTTTAGGCCGTGAAATGTCAAGAACTAGATTTGGATTCTGTTTTACCTGATCAGGAAATGTTAATGAAACTAATGATTCACCCACTCCAAATTCAAGTATGTATTCAGGCTTTTATTTTAATTGAATTTCTTGGTTATGTGGTTCGTTCTTTATTTTATTTTTATGCCTTAAATTTACATTGTTGTTATAGCCAAAATGTTTGAAAAAAAATTTTTTTTTTAAACTTAGGTATTTTTGCTAGATTATAGTTTGGTCTTTTTTTTTGTCCTATGAAACTTATATTTAGTTACAATTTCCCCAGGAATTCTTTTCACTGTATTTACTCATAGGGAAGTTTCTTTCTTTCTTTTTTATTTTTTTTATTAACGTATAATGCATTATTTGTCCCAGGGGTACAGGGCTGTGAATCATCAGACTTACACATTTCACAGCACTCACTATAGCACATACCCTCCCCAATGTCCATAACCCAACCACCCTGTCCCCATCCTCAGTTTGTTTCCTGAGATTAAAAGTCTCTTATGGTTTGTCTCCCTCCCGGGTCCCATCTTGTTTCATTTTTCCCTCCCTTTCCCCCGACGACCCTCATAGGGAAGTTTTTAACATACTACAGCACTGTTTTGAGAGTCAGGAGACCCAACAGATTTCTAGCATTAGTACTACATCAATTTAATTACCATGTTGTTTGGGGTAATTTGATTCTTAGTTTCCCCATCTGAAAAATGAGAGGAGAGAAAAGAGGATTTTCATGCATAAGCACTATGGTTTCTTTCAGTTCTAATACTATAATTTTGTGGGCCAACTGCTTATGTATAGTAGATGGACTGGCACTTTAATTTGTTTTTCCTGGCAATTTTAGATTTTTTAATTATCATTGAACTTTCACACTGCGGGTTAAGAGCAAGTAAGAGATGAAGTTATGACTGTGCTTGGTTTTAATTGATGCAGGACGCAAATACATGAAGAATTAAATATTAATGTTATGAAACATTATAATCTGACCTTCTGTTACCTGCTAATTATTTGAAAAATGACTAGTTTGGGACAGTCAACTTTGTTTTATACTTGTTCCTGTGTTTCTTTAAGCATAACTTAATTTTTTTCTCGAGAAGGAAGGTGTTAAATGTAAGTGTCATTGATTCCTCATGAAAGATTTCATTGAAAATTGTTATAAATGTTTGCTGGAATCATGGAAAACTAACTCATGTATAAACTCCAAAAGAAGGGATTGTATGAGCACATTAAGTGAGCACATACATTTAAAAGCTCATACATTTTAAGTGCCTAATGAGCACTTAAAATTTTTAAAATATGTATTTGAATTGGATATTTTAAACTAACATGGGTCAGGATGTCATGCTTATGGTCTGATCAAGTTATAAAATATTTTGAAATGATTATTCATTGTAACATGTTTTTCATAAAGATTAAATTTAGAAGACTTCTTTAATTTACTTAATTTTTGGTTTACTAGGCAAGTCTTGCTGAAATCCATAGCAATATGTGGGTAAGAAATGGTCTACAAATCAAAGGACAAGCTATGACCTATGTCCAGTCTCATTTCTGTAATTCCATGATTGACCCTGACATTTACTTACTACAGGTAAGCCAACTTAATAATGCAGATATTGTACTTTACAAATATGGGATTAGTTTAGAGAGGTGACTCAGTGATGACACAGAGAGGTCAGTGCTCTTGAAAGAATTTATTACTTAAATTTCCCAAGAGAAGGAGGTGTGCGATGCCATACAGAGCCGTAGAGGAAGCATTAGATTTTGGTCAAGTGGTAGGAGCAGGGGCAAGGGGCAGTCCTAGAGCAGAACCTTTTTTTGGCATTTGCATAGGAAGGACAAGACAGGGTAGGGGAAACAGTTTAAGATTGGTTAGTTTGAATAATTCCTGTGGACTTCGGGGCATCAGAGCTGACCTTCCCGATCTGGTGCTTGGTCTTGGGTTGGTTTAGGGCAGGGGGAATATTGGCTTGCTGTGTGAGAGTTAGATAAAGGGGGTGATTGACTTGCTTGAAGGATGTTTACTGCTGGGTAAGTTGTTTACAGTCTTTAGGAATAGCTTTAGGAATATTTACTATTCATAGGTAGATGGGAGAGAGGTGGTCTGTCTCCATGTCGCAAGCCATCCCGCCTCCAAAGTCAAAACATAAGATACAGAACACAAACGAACAACATAATTAATATAAGAAATGAAACAATATTGAGAAATAAAATTTTTCTTTCTTTTTTTTTTTTTGTCTTTTAAAGGTTTGTGCTTCTAGACTTGACCCAGATTACTTTATTTCATCTGTCTTTGAAAGGTAAGCATAGTTTATTAAGACAGGTATTAGGAAGTATTTGGAATTTAAGTTGATTTTGTTTTAACTTAAAAAAAATCTGTCTCAAATATTTCTTATTATAGATTTAAGGTAGTGGATTTGTTGACAATGGCGTCACAACATCAAAACACAGTACTTGATGCAGAGCATGAGAGATCGATGTTAGAAGGCGCTCTTACATTTCTTGTGATTCTTTTAAGTCTTCGTTTACATTTAGGTAAAAAGCACTCATACTAATCCTTGGGTATTAACTATCCTCCCTTTCCTCCCCTCTCCCTGTGGTAGTAAATTGCTGATGGAAAAAAGAAAAGGATTTGGATATTTTTAAACATTGTTTCAAATTCTTGACATGATGTATAGTTGTTATTCCTTTTAGAATATTTTTTAAAAAACCCTTTATTTAAGGGAGCTGCAAACAGTAGGTTATTTAAACTGGTTATATTTGGGGCATTGCAGACTTTGCTCTTTAATTTTTGGAGTTTCTCATTTTTTGTAAAACAGCTTAATAAAAAGTGTGGTAAGTTGTTTGTTTAAAATTTATATACTTTCAGGTTTATTAATTCTCTTTTTAATTGTTTTAGGGATGTCTGATGATGAGATTCTCAGAGCAGAAATGGTAGCCCAGTTGTGTATGAATGACAGGACACATAGTTCATTGCTGGACCTCATATCCTTTTAAAAGTTTAATTTTTTTATTAAATACAGGATCTAAACAATGATTTGTACAGATTAAAGATATATCACTTTTGTGGTTAAAAAATATTTTTAGAGTTGAAAAATAGTGTGGAAAAGAACTTCAGTTGTTTGTTCAACTGTGTGTTCAGGGCTAGTGGCAGATGTTTTTGCCATTGTTACCTGTCAGGGAACTCTTACTGGCCTTGGTTAGACTTCAGAACTGATAGCTCTGGGTACCCAAGGATCTGCCCTTCTAGGACAGCATTCCTGAAAGGAAGCTGGACACATTGTAAAAGGCAGCTATGTCTACTTTACTGTATACCTAGGTTGGAATTCATGGCTTAAATTTAAAGGCATACTTTATAATTATTACCAGGGTTTTAAACATTTTAAGGATTTTTTTTTCTTAGAATTCAGTCTTCTTCTTCTTCTTCTTTTTTTTTTTTTAAAAGATTTTATTTATTTATTTGAGAGAGAGAGGGACACAGAGAGCATGCTCTGGGGCAGGGGCAGAGGGAGAGGGAGAAGTAGGTTTTTCAGTGAATAGGGAGCCCTATGCAGGGCTCGATCCTAGGGCGGAATCTAGGTCCTAGGGCTAGGACCCTAGGCCTAGATCTAGGCCGAATCCTCGATCCTAGGGCTCGATCCTGAGCCAAAGGCAGACTCTTTTTTTTTTTTTTGAATATTTTTTTAAATTAAATTTAAATTTAAAAAAAATTTTTATAAACATATAATATATTTTTATCCCCAGGGGTACAGGTCTGTGAATCACCAGGTTTACACACTTCACAGCACTCACCATAGCAGATACCTTCCCCAATGTCCAAAAACCCATCCCCCTTCTCCCAACCCCCCTCCCCCCAGCAACCCTCAGTTTGTTTTGTGAGATTAAGTCACTTACAGTTTGTCTCCCTCCCAATCCCATCTTGTTTCATTTATTCCGAAGGCAGATTCTTAATGGCCTGAGCCACTCAGGCATCCCTTAGAATTTAGTCTTAAACCAGGAGGTTTATTTTTTTCCTTTTCTTTTTTTTCTAAATGACTGAAAGAGAGAGAGTGAGCACAAGCAGGGACAGCGGCAGGCAGAGGGAGGTGGGGAGCAGCATACTCCACCGCAGAGCAGGGATCCCGAATGAGGGGGCTTGATCCCAGGACATGGGCTCAGACCTAACCGACTGAGCTATCCACATGCCCCAAGCCAAGAGATTTTTAAGGGCAAACTTTATATCATCTATAAACTTACAAAACTTATGGTTCTTTGGGTAGGACAGAACATATAATATATATTTTATTATTTTTTAAGTTATTGTTAATAACATTTTAGACAAAGATTGTGTTATTTTGTGATAAGAATTTATTTCGTAAAATTTGGACTGAGCTTACTTTGCATATTATGAATATGTTTGGAATAATTGGCTAAAATTTTGTGAAATAACTTCTGTGGAATGCCTTGAAGACTTTCATAAGTGGCATCAATTTGATATTTGATAATTTCATTCAACTGTTATATAATGTATATAGTGCTGTAACTGAGCAAAAGCATTCTTCCATAACTTTGAATTTAAAAGATAAATTAATTAATTGATATGAAATCAATGGAAAAAGGATCTTTGTGGCTTTCTGGTTTTCTTCTTTGTAAAAATTTGTTTAGCATCGTTTTCATTTTTCTTTGAGGATGAAATTTTGCGTTTTTGGAAAAATAGTCTGCTCATAAAAATCTTAGCTAATTTTTAGCATACTGTTTTTGATTCTCTAAAGGAAGATATAACATTTGTAAAATGAAGAAAATGGAGATAAATTTTAAAAAACTTTTTTTTTTCATTTCCTGAGATTTAGCTAATTTCTTTGGGGGGAAATAAACGGGAACTACTTTAGCATTTAATTTATTAATAGGCTTCTAGATTAAAAATATTTTAAAAGTTCACAATTAAAAAAAATTATTATTGAGCCCTTGTACTGTATAGCCCTCTTGTGGCCAATTTTCTATATTACAGCCAATTACTCTGTTTTAACAAAAGTAGTTAGAAACTAGAGTACCTTGGTAATTTTATACTTAAAAGGGGGATTTAGGCATTTTTTTTCTTGACACATACATCATATTCCAGAAAATCCAAATCCCAAAAGTGGCATTATTCCAGGCAGTTACAGTTTTGAATCAGTTCTTTCAGCTGTAGCTGATTTTAAGGCTCCTGTTTTTGAACCTGGAGGTTCTATGCAGCAAGGCATGTATACTCCTAAAGGTACGTCTATATACATGAACATTTTCTTTCAAAATCAGTTTTCTGAATGTGATTTGTTGTGTATAGTACAAGAAAATGTTTTGCTTTTTATGTATTCAGTTTTGAGTTTTTATGGTATACAGTGATATTGCTTCTATTTATTTACAAATCTATGGTTTTATGTTATATTAAACTGTTTTAGATGACTCTAAATTAGAAGAAGAACTTTATATATAAATTCTAGTTCATTTTCATAAGTGAATAAAACTATATACTTAAAATTTTTTAAAAACGTATTTTCTCTCTAAATTTGATTTTGAAATAGTTCTCAGCACCCCAAATTTAACTTGAAACAGTTTAAAATTAAAATCTGTATAGAATATTGATTACATTTTCTTACATTTTTTTTTTCCTTAAGTGGTTGGTTTTCCAAGGTTTTCTCCCTGACTTCATAGAGACATGCTTGACAAGAGCCAGAAGTAGGTGAAGTCTTCATTCACAGTCTTGTCTTTCTTACTTTCACATGTTCACTAATCTAAGTTAAAATTCTGAAGGAGGCACTTACATGCTTCTTGACTTCCTCAAGACGCTTTGTCTAACTGAAAACTGATGCCCACATAGAAGTTGTAAATAGCACATCCTGTGTTTGGCAAAACACAGCAGAATAAGCCTGATCATGTGGGATTTTTTTCCCAGGAGATCACAAAGGTAAATCCAGAGTCTCTGGTAGCAGTGTATATTCCATTAACGGAAAAGCACAGTGTTTCTTTATTGTAGATAATACTTTGCATCTAAAGTTCAGATGAATTTTTGGTGTGGAGTAGTACAGTGCTTAATAAGGTGTAATGTGAGGATTACCTTTGTCATACTTACTTGTGGTCCTTATTAAAAATATGGGTTTCTATGCCTCAGCCCCAGTCTGCTCTCATCAGGATCTCTGGGGATAGATTCTGGGAATCTGCATTTTAACAAGCTCTGTAAGGTGATTGTCATGCACAGTAAAGTTTGAGACACTGAGATGGAGCATTGGGCTTTTGAAGATTAGAGTCAAGAAACTAGTTTTCATATGCAAATACAGTATTGAATTGTGTTAGTTTGTGTGTTATTGAGAAAAGCAGTCTCTTAACTTTGGATTTGACTTATTTGTAAAAAGAGTTGGAATGCATCAGAGTTTTAAAGGCTTTTTAAAAGTGGTTGAAATAAACCTTTAGTTTTGGGGAACTAAACCTTAAGTAAATCTGTTACACAAAACCAATGAAAGCAGACCTGCTCTTGTTAATGTGGGTGTGGGTAGTGGACATCATTTCTCATCTGTTTTGTCATCTCCTTGCTCCTGAAGTGGCCCCAGTTAAACTTCTATGGGAGTCCACAGAACACTAAAGTCTGCTAGACTAGTTAATCACTAAAGCTTTCTTCTGTTGCTATGGTTTTATAATTCTGGTAAAAAAACATTGGCATTTTAATTGTACAGATTAATAGATTTAACAGTGAAGGACAATAAATGATAATAGATATAATAACAACGGTCTTTGTCTTTGTGGAGGCCTATCTTAAGGATCTTAAGTCATACTTATAAGAGATAATTTAAGATGAATGAATGGTCTGTTACATGAAAATAGGGACAATTGTTAACAATTTCTTATGCCAGGAAGTTGAAATTACAGTAGATGTATAGAGAGAAACTTAAGCTTCTTAATGTTTTCAGATGCTAAGAATTTTGCTAGAATGAGATGGGAAAAAATCTAGGCAAGATATACTCTTGAGGCAGTGGTTTCTAAAATTACTATTCTCAGGCCATGTTGTAGATTTTTACCACATCTGAATACCATCTCTTTTATTATATACCTCGTCTGCTGTATATCTCTAAATGGATTCACTTTTTTAAACTTTACCTCCTGCTGAGCATGATTATTAGTGAGATTGTGGGTTTTATATACAATGTGCAGTTTCCTAATATATGTTATAATTGTAGAGTTACTAAAATGAAAATCTTTGTACACTTAAACTCATCTGTGTACTACCAGTTATACACATACCACACATAAGGTGATGGTTCCTAACTCTGAAGACGGTAAGGTGATCAATGATCAATTTTTACAAACCAAAATATTACAAAGTAGGACTCTTGAAAATCAGTGGCTCATTAGTTCTTTAATTTAGTTTTCATATTTATATCTCTGAATATTTTCAAAGTTGTTAATGCATTGTGTTTCTTACATTCTGTTGTCACTTTACAAAAAAAAGATGAACTAAACCTTTATGGTGAAGCTTTATCACATTATAACACCTTTTTTACATTTTAATAGTTTTTGCTCATTAGTTCTTGCTGACTTAATATTCATAATGATGAAATTATGATTCTTGACTTAGAATAGTAGTCACAATATCAGGCTTATTAAAGAAAATATATAATCAAATTAAATTATCCCATCTTATGAATTTAAAATATACTTAAATGTACTTAGTCATCAAGGATTGACTGAAGTCAGTGTTTTGTTTCTACTTTCTTTTGAATAATAGCTGAAGTCTGGGATCAGGAGTTTGACCCTGTCATGGTCATTCTTCGAACAGTTTACCGTAGAGATGTGCAATCTGCAATGGACAGATACACAGCATTGTAAGTCTGTTGTTATATTAGTATAATAATGGGTGTTTTCTATTTATGTAGAAAAATTTCAGTTATAACACAACTGTGATATGCTATCATTGAAGTATACTCTTAATCTTTAGGAGAGAAAATAATATTCTGAGATTAAAAAAATGTCTTCCAGATATTTTTGTTCTCAAGATTCTTGATGCAGATCTGATAAATTTTATAAAATGTCAGAAATAGACATAAATTAAAAAAAAAACACACTTAGTTGCTATTTGACCAGTCGGATGCAAAACCTGGTTTTATGTTGTTCTACTTTTAAACCAGTAGAGGAGGCACAAGTTAAGAGAATAAAATTGTCTGCTGTCAGAGATGATGAGTATTTACAAAAAGTGTGGTGATGTTGCTGTGTTTTTCACAACTGGGAAAATAGCTAAAGCAAATTAAATTTTATTGTAAATATTTAACAAAGTGGTTCAAAATGATTGCAGAAAAAAGTTTTGAAGAATATCTTTTCAATGAAGAATTCATTTTTGTTTGCTGTTTTTGTAGACTATTTAAAAATGTATTGCTGAATGCCATATAATATCTTTTATCTGCTTTTCTAAAGCATATATTAAATATTTTAAAACAAATTTTATTTTTTTATTTTTATGTTTTAAAACAAGTTTTAAATATAAAAATTTCTTTGATCTTGAGAAAATATTTGTCTATCCAGGTGTAAATATAGATATTAGGTATAATTGAAACTTTTCTTTTGCCAAGACTTTGCAGTAATAGATATATGTTGAATTTTTGATCCATCACAGATATATCTGAAGTAGTTTGTAATGTAGAGTTTTAGCAGACCCCTCCCTTCTCCTCAAAACAAAGACAGAAACCAAACCTAGTTCAGCCATCAGCATCTCTCTCTACCTTTCTCTAAAACCCTTGGAGAAATAGTCTGAGGTTCTTCATACTCTCTTTCTTTTTTTAAAAAGATTTTATTTGTTTGAGAGAGCGAGCGAGCACGTGCGCTCAAGCAGGGGAGGGACAGAGGGAGAGGGAGAAGCAGACTCCCCACTGAGCAGGGAGCCCGATGGGGGGCTGATCCCAGAATCCTGGGATCAACACGTGAATGGAAGGCAGACCCTTAACTGACTGAGCCACCCATGTAACCCTGGGAGGGCACTTCTAATCGTCTGTCTCCAGTTAACCAAGGTACCAGGTGCTGCTGGTTTCTGAGCCTTTTGAGGATTCTGTGGTGTTACTTGGATTGATGCTCAGCTTTCCCCATTGTCTTGTGATTTGGTTTTCTTTTCTTTTTTTTTTTTTAAAGATTTTATTTATTTATCAGAGAGAGAGGGGGAGAGCGCGAGCACAGGCAGACAGAATGGCAGGCAGAGGCAGAGGGAGAAGCAGGCTCCCTGCTCAGCAAGGAGCCCGATGTGGGACTCGATCCCAGGACGCAGGGATCATGACCTGAGCTGAAGGCAGCTGCCTAACCAACTGAGCCACCCAGGCGTCCCGTGATTTGGTTTTCTTAACGCTACTAGATGAGTTAGTTACCAGGTGTCCATATGCTTCCTAGTTAACAAAATCTTTAGTTTTTTTTTTGTGTGTGTGACTTTCCCCATCTTTGTGGCTTTTGTTCTTTAAAAAATACCATCACTATAGTTCTCTTGGAGTTTTGGGTGAAAGTAAAATTAAATACTTAACGTTCTTTCTTTGATTTTTAGCTTCAAGTGCTTAATTTGTAACTCACTTTAATTTGCATTGCCTGGATTACTAGGTGAGATTGAGCTTTTAAAAAATCTGTTGATTTCTTTCCATGTTTCTTGCTGTGAGAACTGTGTATGGGTTATTTTTTGCCAGTTTTTCTATTTTTGCAGTTTATTAGTTCTCAAGCTTTCCTTTTTACATTTAGATCTCTAATCCATCTGGAATTGATTTTTGTTTGTGGTAGTGATTCATTCCTTTCTTACTGATTTGTAATATGCGAATTCTGTCATTTATAGTTGATCCTCATTGTTTGCAAATTCTTTATTTGCAAATTTGGCTACTTGCTAAAGTTTTGAATCCACAGTTAATACTTGTAGTTTTTCCTGGGTATTTGCAGGTGTGTATGAACATGCAGAGTGCATCAGCTGGGGTTGAACAGAGCAAAGTTCTGCCCTCTCTTTCAGCTCTCATACTTTAATCAAGTATTTTTTGTGGTGTATTTAATGCTATGTTTTTGCATTTTTGTTCTTTTTTGTTTGATTTTGCTATTTAAAGTGGCCCCCAAATGTAATACCGAAGTGCTGTCTGGTGTTCCTAAGGGCCAGAGGCTTTGATGTGCCTTCCAGAGAAAATTCATTGTTAGATATGCTTTGTTCATTCATGGATTATAGTGCTGTTGGCTGTGACTTCAGTGGTAATGAATCACTAATATGGTACATTCAGAAAGAGGTAGAGGAAATTCACTGATCTGTACATGAGGTCATTCCCAAAAAGTGTTAAAATAACACTTGTAGTGTGTGATGAAGCTATGGGAAGGTTAAAAGCTAAATTTGTGGACTCGTGAATGAAGACTCATAAAAAAAGTGTAGTGGATAGCTTTGTTGTGAGGCTCAAAGCCAAAGAAATTCCTTTCATGTTTAGCAAGGGTCAGGAAAATGTTAAACCTTTTTTGCTAGTGCTTGGCTGGCTTCCTGTTTCAAAAGGTAGTAAGGTAGTATAATGTGAAAAATTTTAAATATACAGGCAAGGCAGGTTTTGTAGATCATGAGGTGGAAGAATTTGAAAAATACTTGCTAAGAGTTAGAAAAGGGTTCCATGAAAAAGCAGATTTTTCATTGTTATAGGAGTGTCTTGATTACAAGGACATTGACAAATGTAATGCAAATGGAATTTTGATTAACAAAATTGACCTCAGACTTACAGGAACCTAATCCTGTATTTCTTCTGGGAGCAAAAATTAAATGTTTGTGGTGATTTTATAGAAGATAACTACTGTTAATAAAGGCACTTGACTGTATCAGGTATCTTTATGTGTATAGATCTGTATCTCTTTTGTTCAGTTTGTAAATTAATCCCATACTATCACAAATATTGTTAAGTTTCTCTTCTTTCTCCTCTTCTTCATTCTCCTCCTTTCTTCTCTTTTCTATTTACAATAGTTATTCTTGGCTCTTTGCCTAGAATTTTATGAGCATATGAAACTTAGTGATGAAACATAATTGGATTTTGATTGAAATTGTGTTGATTGAAATTAATAGCATTTAGATTAATTCATGGATTAATTTGGTGAAATGCCATCTTTTTAAGTTTTATTTTAATTCCAGTTAGCATACAGTGTTATATTAGTTTTAGGTATATAAAATAGTGTGATTCAGCAACATCATACATCTCCAGGTTCTCATCACAACAAGAGCACTCCTTAGTCCATATCATCTGTTTAACCCATTCCTCCCCTTTGCCCACATCCACCTCCCCTCTGGTAACTATCAGTTTGTTCTCTATACTTAAGGACTCATTTCTTAATTTGTCTCTCTCTCTCTCTTACTTTTTTCCTCCTTTGCTTCTTTGTTTTGGTTCTTAAATTCCACATATGAGTGAAATCAACTTGTGTTTGTCTTTCTCTGACTGACCAATTTTGCTTAGCGTAATACTCTCTAGCTCCATCCAAGTTGTTGCAGATGGCAAGAGAGATCATGAGATTGGATGAGGGGGGTGGTGTAGAGGGAGAAGCAGACTTCCCACTGAGCAGGAAGCCAGATGCAGACATTATACCAGGACCCTGAGATCATGATCTGAGCCAAAGGCAAGCACTTACCCTTACTTAATTAACTGAGCCACGCAGGCGCCCCTCTTGTTTAATTGTCAAAGGATTACCGGATTTTTTCCCAAGGCAGCTTTAGCATTATCCTTTCCCATCAGCAGTGTATGAGGATTCCAGTTTCTCCTTCTCTTACTAACACTTATAATCTTTTTGATGATAGCCATCCTTGTGGGTGTCAAGTAGTATCTCATTGTAGTATTGATTTGCATTTTCCCTGATGGTTGATGATATTGAGCATATTTTCATGTGTTTATTGGCCATTTGTATATCATCTTTGGAGAACTGTTCAGATCCTTTGTGCATTTTTACTTGGAGTATCTTTTCACTATTAAATTTTAAGAGCTCTTTATATATTATGACTAGTAACACCAGAAATAGGATTTGTAAATATTTTCTACTATTCTGTGGGTTGTGGGTTATCTTTTCACTTTTTGAATATATTTTGATGCACAAAAGTTAATTTTAATGAAGTTCAATTTATCTTGTTTTTTCTTTTGTTGCTTGTGCTTTTGGTGTTGTATCCATTGCTTAATCCAAGTTACAAAGACTTATGCCTATGTTTTCTTCTAAGAGTTTTATAGTTTTAGCTCTTGTATTTAAGTCTTTGATGCATTTTGAGTTAATTTTTACATACGGTATAAGGTAGTGGTTCAGCTTCATTCTTACTTAGGTAGATTTTTTTTTCCCTAAGATTTTATTTATTTATTTGACATAGAGAGAGATCACAAGTAGGCAGAGAGGCAGGCAGAGAGAGAGGAAGGGAAACTATCTCTTGCTGAGCAGAGGGCCCAATGCGGGGCTCGATCTCAGGACCCTGGGGTCATGACCTGAGCTGAGGGCAGAGGCTTTAACCCACTGAGCCACCCAGGCGCCCCTAGGTAGATGTTTCTTGTAGTTTTGACAGAACTTGCGTATTCAACTACCTGGCCTCTTTTTTTTTTTTTTTTTTTTTTTTGAGGGCATTGTAATTTTAAAAATAAATCACTTTCTTTAAAGCTTATAGTCTTAGGATTTTAATTTCTTTTTGAAAGGGATGGTCAAGTTATATTTTTCTAGGAAACATTTTGTCTTAATATATAGTAGTTAAAAAATTGTCTTTGCCTTTTTTCATTCCTTTTATTTATTTGTGTTTGGTGTTTCTTATTCCTTATCATCTTATCAGAGGACTGCCAGTTTTACTTTTTTTTTTTTTTAAAGAATAAACTTTGATTTTGTTGTTTCTTCCTTTCCCCCCTTGTTTTCTATTTTTACTTTTTTCTTCTTTATTATTATCTTCTTTCAATTTAGTTTGGATTTTCTCCCTTATACACTTAGTGACATTTTACAAAAACAAACACATTTAATATTGAAATACAAATACAACTGAATTTGTATTTTACAACTTTTTTCTGTATAGTTTGAGTTCTAAATTTTAAATTTTTCTATTATGATTTTAATTATGTGTGAATTTCTAAGAGCATCGTGTTATAAAATGTCTACATGTCTGAAGTTTTGGGTTATCATTTAGTGAGTTTTTAATTTTATTTGCTTTGTGACAAGTGGTTGTGGCCCATATATCCATTCTTTTGGTATTTTTTGAAATTTACTTTCAATTCTGATATTTTGTAAATTTCCCTAAATAGTCTAAATGCACTTAAGATTATATGTATTCTCTAATTATTGGATGTTCTTTAAAGTCTTTGGTTCAAGCTTATTAATGATATTTAAAAACCTTCAAAATCCTGGGGCTCCTCAGTGGCTGTCAGTTGAGCATCTGACTCTTCATTTTGGCTCAGGTCATGATCAGAGGGTTATGAGGTCAAGTCCTGTGTGTGGCTCTGTGCTCAGTGGGGAGTCTGCTTGAGATTCTCTCCCCCTCCTCCTCCCCACATGCACATTCTCTCTCACTCAAATAAATAAATAAATCTTTAAAAACAGTCTTCAACATCCTAATCTATTTTCTTAGGCTTTCTGTTAGAAATGTGTTAATATCCTTTATTATGTTTGTGAATTTGTCAGTTTCTTGTGTAATTCTCTTAGACTTTGCCTTTTGTGTTTTGAGTCCGCTGTTATTTGAGGGTGAAGCTTTTCAAAGGTGTCAGCTTTATGTGGAATCTCAGTTCCATCTCTAAACCTTGTATGAGCCTAATACCTTGAGATCTGCCTGCTCAAGGACTTTAAAATAATTGGTAATCACATTTTTAGTGCTTTTTTTTTTTTTAAAGATTTTATTTATTTATTTGACAGACAGAAATCACAAGTAGGCAGAGAGGCAGGCAGAGAGAGAGGGTGGAAGCAGGCTCCCTACCAAGCAGAGAGCCCGATGTGGGGCTCGATCCCAGGACCATGGGATCATGACCAGAGTCGAAGGCAGATGCTTTAACCCACTGAGCCACCCAGGAGCCCCTGATATTTCTTTTTTCTAGTTTTCAGCTTAGGTCTCCCTACTCATTTTTATTCTATACAACATGTTTATTATGAAAGAATAGCTATCTGTTTGGCATTTTTGAGCAATTTAATTAAAAATGGTACTGCATAGGGCACCTGGGTGGCTCAGTGGGTTAAGCCTCTGCCTCCGGCTCAGGTCATGATCTCAGGGTCCTGGGATCGAGGCCCGCATCGGGCTCTCTGCTCAGCAGGGAGTCCGCTTCTCTCTCTCTCTGCCTGTCTCTCTGCCTACTTGTGATCTCTCTCTCTCTATTTCAAATAAATAAATAAAATCTTAAAAAAAAAATAAAAATGGTACTGCATAGAAAAATATGCAAAAAATTATAGAAAACTATTTAAACCAAAGTTTTTTTTTTTTTTTAAAGATTTTATTTGTTTATTTGACAGACAGAAATCACAATTAGGCAGAGAGGCAGGCAGAGAAAGAGGAAGGGAAGCAGGCTCCCTGCTGAGCAGAGAGCCCGATGCAGGGCTTGATCCCAGGACCCTGAGATCATGACCTGAGCCGAAGGCAGAGGCTTTAACCCACTGAGCCACCCAGGTGCCCCTAAACCAAAGTTTAATCTTAAATCTATCACCTAATTTTATTTTATTTTTTTTTTAAAGATTTTATTTATTTATTTGAGAGAGAGAGAGGATGAGAGAGAAAGAGAGCATGAGAGAGAAGAGGTCAGAGGAAGAAGCAGACGCCCTGCCAAGCAGGGAGCCTGATGTGGGACTCGATCCTGGGACTCCAGGATCATGACCTGAGCCAAAGACAGTCGCCAAACCAACTGAGCCACCCAGGCGCCCCTCTATCACCTAATTTTAGTTTGCTTTATTTTTACAGTTTAAAACAGAGTGGAAAATTCCCTGGAAATCCCTGGCCTCCCTATAAGAAAAGGACGCCACTGCACCCCAGCTATAAAGGTCTCATGAGACTTTTGCACTGTAAAACTTTACACATTGTGCTATTCACTCTGCTTTACAAGGTACAGTAGTAATTTGAATAGAAAGATTCAGATTAGAATTAATTTCTATAATTTTCAAATAAAAGTGTTAACAGATAATATTTACATAAAAGTATTATTTATAAAGCAAAGTGTATTTATACTAAATACTATTCATATTAAAGGTGTGTGAGGATATGTCATAAACACATAATATGTGAATTTTAAGTTGAAAGTTGAAATCTAAGTCTTTGTGGGAAACTATTCATCTTACCCAGTTTAGATAATGTTAAAAAATATTAATATAGAATATGTTAATAAAACTCAGAAAATTATTCTTAGTCATTTTTTTTCTTAGTTTTAGGTTACTCATTTGAAACTGTAGGATTCACTGTCATAAGATTTCAAGCCAAAATTTATTTGAGTTTAGTTAATAATGTTTTATTTATTAAGAAGAGGCAATGTAGTAATGATAGGTCATAGTTGGGAGTCTGCAATCTGTTTTAGTGTTGTTCACACTAGCTGGGTGTGTGGCTGAGCCTTGGTTTCCTCTCTGTAAATAGTGGATTAGGAAGGATGATCTCTGTTGCCTCCCAGCCTACAGTCACCTCCTCCTGACACTGATCCTCCCACCATCTGCACTACCTGCCTACTGTTTGTGGAACACCAGTTGATAGATACTGTACTCCACAAATTGTAGATGTTACCTTGTATAATCCTCACAATAATTCTGGTCTATTGTTCCAGTTATAAAGATGAGAAAACTAAGGCCAGAATCTGTTGCTCAAGGTCAAATAGCTAGGTATATACAGAATTTGTATAAAACAGGTTTTTAAAAGATTATGAAAGTTTACTGTCTTCACCCCTGTGCCAAAGATGAACAAAAAAGCCTTCTTAGTAGTCAAAATAAACATTAGAAAGGCAGCTAACTGAAAGTTTTGTTCTTTAGTCCGAATAAATTAGCTCTTAGGTGCCAAGTCCTTCCTTTTTTAAGCCTTCCCAGCCATTTGGGCAGTTTCTGTGAGGCCCATTCTAGAATGTCCTCTTTTGTACTCTCTACAGTCTCACCTGCAGCTAGCAAGGTATTCCCACAGAAGCTCCTCTTTGTACCCCTTCCATCATTTGGCCAGAGGGGTTTCTTATAGTGAGGACAACATGATGGCTGCCAGGCTGTTTTTTTTCTTAGGCTATTTTAGGTATCTTCCAGGTAGTAGTTTGTTGCATCATATTGAATGAATGATTGTTGTAGGTCAGCCCTGAAATCCTGCATAAGCTATGTAAAGCTTGCAATGTGTAATCCACATAAAGTCAGATTTATCGATGTTTCCTTAGAGAAGCCTCTCTTACCTAGTTGCATCCCTTTTTCCTTTCTCACCCATATAAACCACATACTTACACATACATATACTCATCTGCACAAAATACTCAGGCTGGGAACTTTAATTTTAGAGTCATTTTAAGAACATTAATATTCCATAAATATTTATTATGCTTCCAGTTATATGCCAGGTGCTATGCTAAATACATTTGCATGAATTATCTTATTTAGTACACTTACTTATCTGGTATTTTTGTCATCAGGAAAAGAGTATCAGCAAACGAGGATGCAAAACGTTTTTGTTAAAATTATTTTATTAGATACTAGTATATAATGATGGATTTAGTGGACTACTTAATGTATTACCTTTAGGAATCCATGAACCAGTATTTCTAGATGTTGTTTAAAATACTGTTGATCTTGAGAAGGAACCTGTTCTTTTGATTTTAGTTTGTCTTTTCACCAAGATGTAGCTTTATTTATTTTCTGATCATGCTGTACATTTATTTATATATATATATTATTATGTCATTTTCATCTATAACAACATATTTTTGGATAAAATATATTGTGCAGAAAAAGTAATTATGAGGCATTTTTCCCTCTTTAAAGATTTTGATGGATCATCAAAATCTGTCAGAACATGTACTCTGCATGGTTTTGTATCTGATTGAATTAGGACTTGAAAATTCAGCTGAAGAGGAATCAGATGAAGAGGTAAGTTAGTTTCTTATGTTTTTAAATATTAAAATTATAAAATGCCGTAACAAAGGTAGTGTATCATCTGGAAATGTATTTATGGATTCATCATACACAGAAGATATTCTTAACTACTGGAAAAGGCCATTTTTGATCTTCAAATATATATATTCTTTTAGAGGTTTCCCTCTCCTTATGATATTATTGAATTTGAAATTTATAATTCATAAAATGTAGATCTAAGACAAGGGGTTAGTGCACTTTGGTGTTACGCTGATAACATTGACTGCTGACTAATAATTCTTATGTTAGGATTTCCATCTAGAATTCCTAATAATTTGATTAGGGATTATTTTTGAGTAGCATGTTCTTTTGGGGAAGGTTTTAAGTATATGAAGTAAATATGGGAGAATTTTTAAAGTATTCAAGAATACAAGTTGTTAATGTTATAGGACTTTAGAAGTATCATTTCCATAAAAACAGTTGTTACTAGAAATTGATTTTACAAGTGTAAGATTCCCTTTATCCCTTCTCTCCAAAAAAACAAAATATAGCACAGCATAGTGACAGCAAAAACAAACAAGTAAAAAGACTAGGCAGTATGTTGTTGTCTAAGTTGAGTCAATATATATTCTTTCGTAGGTATTTAAAGATCATTAATATTTCCTTAAGACTAGGTCAGACTTTGATTTTTCAGACTTTCTTCTGCAGTTAGTCCACATTAGGATTACTTGACTATATTATGAGTTATTACTAATAGATGCTGAAAAATATTCTGTACTGTTAAGTATTTCAGATTGAAAAGTGTATTTTTTTCAGGAGAAATTTAGCTGACTTCCATTGGACTTACCCATATTAGTATTGAGAAATTTATTCTTGTATTTTATGTTTGGATTTGTGTTTATTAGCACTTTATAATATATATATTGAAGATGAGACTGTAAAGGATTTGGAAATAAGACAGGCAGTGGATGATTGTTTGGGCTGATTTCATCTACTTTGTATGTTAGAGCAGATTTGACAAGCTTTCATATTCATTATGTTCATGTTTTAGGCATCAGTGTGTGGACCAGAACGTTGTCACGACAGTTGGTTTCCTGGCAGTAACTTAGTGTCAAACATGCGACACTTTATAAACTATGTTAGGGTGAGAGTTCCAGAGACTGCTCCTGAAGTGAAGAGAGACTCACTTGCAAGTACCAGCTCTGACAGCTTGAGTTCTTTGCAAGTAAGTGTAGAAGAGAGAAAGATAAAAAGGAAAGACTATGTTATGATGGGGTATATTGTTTAGATCATCCTATGATACTCAAAAGAAAAATGTAGTTTTAGGTAACTTTAAATTGTCTTTTGTTTCCTATTATATATCTAAGCAACTTCTTCCTCACCCATCTTTTTCCTTTAATCTGCCAGAGTTCACGAAGGCCAAAAGTTCTTCAAAGAGAGGTAGATGTATATAATATTTGCATTAACTAGCAATATGGCTTTAACTGGAAATCGGAAAAACACTTTGAAGTATTTGTGTGTATATGTGTGTGTTTAATATGGTTAAATTAAAAAAAAGTTTACTCTGTGTGTGTTTTTAATAGTGATTTAGGCTTAATTTTAAAGAAAATTCATATTACTGAAGTTAAAAAATAATACATAGTATTTAATAGTGTGTATTTCTTAGGATTTTGGACAAATTATAAACAGCACATTTAGGTCTGTTTGCGTTTAGCATTGTTACTAACATCTTAAAAATGAATGTTTCCTAAATCAAAATAAATTTAATTTTTAATTGCTGGCAGCATGTCCATTTATAGTTTCTTTTTTTTTTTTTTTTTTTTTTTTTTTTTGCTTCTAAGGCAATTAATTAACTTTGATAAAATAAGTTCACACAAATCTTAATATATTGTGTATTTGGATTTAGTTTGAAAACCACCTTTTTCATTGCATGTAGCTAATTAACTAATTTTTAAAAGGCAGAAATGAAAAGTCTTAAAATGACATGCCAAGTAACTAAACTTAATCACCTCTAATCTGTACAATCTATTTTTGTGGGTAGAGAGCACTGCATCAGATGCTTCTGTTAGTAGGGTCCATTTATAGGAGCTTTCTTTGCCTTTGACAACATATTTTTACTGTGAACACCATAAGGAATTTTGATTAAACTGAAATCTTAATAAGAAGCAGCTTTTGCCTCTAATGTTGGTACAGAGTACTTTGAAAAATAGTTTGGATGTTAAAAAATAGTGTATACTATAATTTAGCTCATAAAAGCTCAACTGATACTGGAGCATCCTTTCAGTGCTTGCTTAAAAAAAATTAAATCCATTAAATTGACTCAGATCCTAATTAAAAGATGATTTCTAAGAGCTCTGATGCAGCTTGACTGCTTGAACAAAAGACTATTTAGAAGATAAATTACTGAGAGAAATATTTAAAATTTGTTCAAATAACAAATTATAGTGGTATTCAGATATGACACAAATCAGTTTGGTTTTTCATCTTTATATTTCCTTTGAGTAACTGTGTGTTAGAAGTAATTTTCAAACTTTGAAGTTCTTTAGAAATGAAATTAATTAGTAGTTCAGATCCATTAATTTAGGAAAAATTTATAATTTACTTAACTAGAAAATGTAGCAGTCTTATACAAGTTAGTAAAGAGTATAGTTTTCTTTTTTTAGGAGAAGTATAGTTGACATACAATGTTATATTTGAAGAATATAGTAGTCTTGATAAATAGTGGTGGAACATATTTTATTCCTGTAAACTGGTGAGGAACTTAGTGTATGATTCCTCTTTAATATGGCTATAGGTACTACTCAGGCTTTGTCTGTTTTTCCTGGTAAATAGGCCTAGGAGGCTGAGAAAGAGGTGTTATTGTGAATAGCCGTCTTTCTCCTCAGAATTGTTTCTGGATTGAAAGAGACTAAATATATTTAAGAGAGGTAAAGGGATAGACTTACCCAAAGGACAAATCTATTGAATAAATCCTCACATGAAACTTTGAACATTGTAGCGCTAACATATTTTTACACTTAGCACTGAATAACTTCTCTTGATTTTCTTTCTCTTTTTTAATGGTAGAATTCTGGTACAGCTCAAGTTTTCAGTTTAGTAGCAGAGCGTAGAAAGAAGTTTCAAGAGATCATCAATCGCAGTAGCAGTGAAGCAAATCAGGTGGTTCGTCCCAAAACTTCAAGTAAATGGTCTGCTCCTGGTTCGGCTCCACAGTTAACTACAGCCATTTTGGAAATTAAAGAAAGCATATTGTCTTTGTTAATTAAACTTCATCATAAACTCTCAGGAAAACAAAACTCCTACTATCCTCCTTGGCTTGATGACATAGAAATTTTAATCCAACCAGAAATTCCTAAATATAATCATGGAGATGGTATAACTGCAGTAGAAAGAATTTTACTAAAAGCTGCATTGCAAAGCAGAATGAACAAGCGCATCATTGAAGAGATATGTAGGAAAGTGACCCCTCCTGTACCACCCAAAAAAATCACTGCAGCAGAGAAGAAAACACTGGACAAAGAAGAAAGGTAATTTTTATTTTGATGTTTTAAACATGTTGTCTGGTACAGTTGAAGATTTGATAGATCTTCTTTTTTGGCTAATCACCTGGATGTTTAACATCTATAGTCGTAGCTGATTCCTTTGTAAGATAAAGGGAACCAAACACAGTCAGTGCTTGTGCATGTATTATGCTTGAGTTAGTTGGGGGTGAAAAGAATGCTTACCCCAGCATTAAATTATTACCCTAAACTTGTAGGCAGCCCCTTTTAGAAAAATTGCTCTTAGTAGGTTATCTAAAAGTTCTGCTTCTTTAAAAAACTATCCTCAGTTCAACTTTAAATGAGAATAGAAAACTAAAAAAAGATACCCTAATTTCTCAGAATAAAAATTTGATTTTTTTTTTAGCCTTTTCCAATTTTTCCAACAAATGATCACTAGTTATTGAACAAGTAATGTTTCAAAACATACTTATAGCTCTAGCTTTTAGAACTTCAGGTTGCTTTTTATTTGTTGTTAAATCATAATGTACTTAACTTTTTTTAAATTAAAAGAATTTTTTAAGTGAATTCTGCACCTAATTTGGGGCTTGAGCTCATGACCCTAAGATGAAGAGTTGCTTGCTCTACCAACCTAGCCAGCTAGATGCCACTGTTAAATTGTAATATTTGTATTTAAAAATAAAAATCTTCCTTGGATAATGTTCCTGTTCACCAGTCTAGGGGAGGATGGGGACCAAGATAAGAGAGGCTTTGGCTTAGCAGTAAAGTTGATCATGCTCAATTACGTTCATTACTAAATTTAAAGAGGACATCCAGGTGAAGACGTCCAGCCAGATAAAGGGTTTGAGACTTAGGGGAGAATTCTGAGTTAGCGCTTTAGATGTGGGCATATAGGTAAGTAGTTAAAGGCTTATATGGAAGAGTGTGTATAGTAAGAAATGAGAACACTTACTATAAAACTTTCTATAAGACAACATTAAAGGGAATGACTGAGAAAGGAATACCTATAAAGGTGACTGGAAAGGGATGGCTAGAGTGAAAGAGGAGGAACACTGTAGAGAGTGGTGTTCAAAGGGGTTGAGAAGGGAAGAAACAGTGAGTTTACACTACAGAAGTTCAGATAAGATTGGCAGTTCCACTTGATTCAGTAGTTAGGAGGTTGTCCTTTGGTAACTGTATCAGGAGCAATTTAAATCACATATATAGTTGTATTTCATTTTGATGCAATTAAATTTGTTACAGATAATTTATATTGAAAATATATATAAAAGTCTCAGTAGATGAAGAATGTAGGAGAATGTGCCTAGGTGGCTCAGTCCGTTAGGCGTCTGCTTTCAGCTCAGGTTATGATCCCAGAGTCCTGGAATTGAGCCCTGCATTAGGCTGTCTGCTCCTTTCTCTCCTTCTGCCCCTCCCATGTACTCCTGCTCATTCTCTCTCAAATCAATCCATCAATCTTAGAAAAAAAAAGATTGTAGAAGAGTTTTCTTTCTTTCTTTCTTTCTTTCTTTCTTTCTTTCTTTTTTAAAGATTTTATATATTTATTTGACAGACAGAGATCGCAAGTAGGCAGAGAGGGAGGCAGAGAGAGAGGAGGAAGCAGGCTCCCTGCTGAGCAGAGAGCCTGATGCAGGGCTCGATACTAGGACCCTGGGATCATGACCCGAGCGGAAGGCAGAGGCTTAAACCCACTGAGCCACCCAGGCGCCCCAAAGAGTTTTATTTCTCACAGTACTTCATAAATAGGAGTTGTTATAAATAACTAAAATATAATTTATATGACAGTTTGTTAATTTTGAATCAGTAACCGCCTAAGATTTAATAGATCTACTGATAAAATTAGAAGGTTGAAAAACGAGGTAAAATTCTTATTTTTATTAACCTCTTAAATTGGTCATATTTTCTTGGTTATAGAATAATGTCTTTTTTTATTTTTTAATTTTATTTTTTAAATTTTTTATTTTTTATAAACATATATTTTTTATCCCCAGGGGTACAGGTCTGTGCATCGCCAGGTTTACACACTTAGAATAATGTCTTTTTTTAAAGAAGATAAACTTTTAGTGAATCAAAGTTTATTTTACTTGGTTATTTTGGTTTATTTTGTAACAATTACTCATAATAGATGTGATACTGGAGTAGATCAGATGCCATTTTTGCAAAGGCTCTAATGCTGTTGTAATAAATAATAGTCTGAAAAAAAGGTGTTTTTTTTTTTTCCTCCCTTTTGGGCTTTGTTTCCTTTGGTAATGTTGATGATATTGACAAGTCCTTGAAGCTAATTCTATAGTAGACGGTGAAGGATTAAGATGAATTTATTTGAATCTCACTATGCTTCTCACGTCTTTTCTCAATTTATTTTGGATTTTGGATTAAGTTTTATTTAATAAAGGCCAGACAGTTTATAAAAACTTGATGGTGATACAGTCCCAACTACCCCACCTGTGGACAAACTTGGCATCACATCCGTAATAGTAACTACATAGAAAATAAGATACAAATAGGAAGGAAACCCTTAGACACTTATAACAATATGCAACCTCAGTGTTTCCACCTCTGGTATAATAATGGAAAATTACTGGGTTGTATGAAATCTGCCAGAACTTGTTTGTCTTTTCATTTTTATTTACATTTATGCCCAGTTTTAGAAAAGAATTACCTAAGTTAATAAAAAATTCACAAGGAAAAATAATTGATACCTTTTTTATGCAAATCACAGAAAGCGAAGATAGAATTTTTTTCTTTAAACAGTTTAAAACAGCATTCGTTTATTTTACTCACTGTTAATGTATATTGAAATGTAGGTGTGGTATGACAGGGTTCTCGACTTACAGTCTCACAAGGCTAAAATCAAGGTTACAGCCATAATTATCTGGAGCTTACAGTCTTCTAGGCTTATGTGGTTGTGGGAGAGTAGACATGCATTTTAATACTAGTGCTAAGCAGTTACATTTGTGGCTTCCTTATGTTTGGTATATGGAATTATTGTTTGAAATATTTTTTATGGATATACTCTAAATGTACATGTAAAGGTGATTTATAGAGTGGCATAACTGATTTTTTTTTTTTAGGATTTTATTTATTTGACAGATAGGGACCACAAGTAGGCAGAGACAGGCAGAGAGAGAGGAGGAAGCAGACTCCCCACTGAGCAGAGAACCTGATGTGGGGCTGAATCCCAGGATCCCGGGATCATGACCTGAGCCGAAGGCAGAGGCTTTAACCCACTGAGCCACCCAGGTGCCCCAACTGATTGTTTTAATTAAAGAAACATAAGAAACTTACAAATTAACAGAGTAGTGGTGTAGGAGACCAAACTTGTATTCTGTCAATGCTATTGTTTCTGACAGCATTTTTGGAGATCCACAAAATGCTTCGAGCATCTCTAGCACATCTTTGTTTCCATTTCTTCTGTGTTGTAAATTTTTGTCCTTTGAGGATATATTTAATTTTTTTATAGTTAAGTTCAGTTAGCCATATAGTACATCATTAGTTTCACATGTAGAGTTCAGAAATTCATCATTGCATAGGCTAAATAATAAATAATTCATAATTGATGAATTAATCCAAAGGAATATTTATGCTTAGGTTTGGAATATAGTTTTATTCTTTGTCATATTTGAGACTTTTTTTTTTTTTTTTTTACTTGAAACAAACTAAACTTGGAAGAAAGAAATCTTAGTAGGAACTGGGAAATCTCTGGCTTCTGCTCATTCTCTTTTAGGAAAGACCTATTCTTTTTTTTTTTTTTTTTAATTTTTATTTATTTTTTCTTTTCAGTGTTCCAGAATTCATTGTTTATGCACCACGCCCAGTGCTCCATGCAATACGTGCCCTCCATAATACCCAACACCAGCTCATCCAACCTCCCATGCCCCTCCCTTCCAAAACCCTCAGTTTGTTTCTCAGAGTCCATAGTCTCATGGTTCATCTCACCCTCCAATTTCCCCCAACTCACTTCTCCTCTCCATCTCCCCATGTCCTCTGTGTTATTCCTTATGCTCCACAAATAAGCAAAACCATATGATAGTTGACTCTCTCTCTTTGACTTATTTCACTCAGCATAATCTCTTCCAGTCCTGTCCATGCTGGTACAAAAGTTGGGTATTCATCCTTTCTGATGGAGGCATAATACTCCATAGTATACATGGACCATATCTTTTTTTTTTAATTTTTATTTTTTATTAACATATAATGTGTTATTAGCCCCAGGGGTGCAGGTCTATGAATCACCAGGTTTACACACTTCACAGCACTCACCATAGCATATACCTTCCCCAATGTCCATAACCCAGCCCCCCTCTCCAGCTACCCTTTCCCCTCCAGCAACCCTCTGTTTTGTGAGATTAAGAGTCTCATATGGTTTGTCTCCCTCCCAATCCCATCTTGTTTCATTTTTTCCTTCCCTACTCCCGAAAACTTCACTTTGCCTCTCAACTTCCTCATATCAGGGAGATCATATGATAATTGTTTTTCTCTGATTGACTTATTTTGCTCAGCACAATACCCTCTAGTTCCACCCACATCATTGCAAATGGCAGGATTGCATTTCTTTTGATGGCTGCATAGTATTCCATTGTTTGTATCTACCACATCTTTTTTATCCATTCATCTGTTGATGGACATCTAGGTTCTTTCCATAGTTTGGCTATTGTGGACATTGCTGCTATAAACATTGGGGTGCATGTGCCCCTTCGGATCACTACATTTGTATCTTTAGGGTAAATACCCAGTAGTGTGAATTCTGGGTCATAGGGTAGCTCTATTTTCAACTTTTTGAGGAACCTCCATGCTGTTTTCCAGAGTGGCTGCACCAGCTTACATTCCCCCCAACAGTTGGACCATATCTTCTTTATCCATTCGTCTGTTGAAGTGTATCTTGGTTCTTTCCACAGTTTGGCGATTGTGGCCATTGCTACTATGGACATTGGGGTACACTTCTTTTCACTACATCTGTATCTTTGGGGTAAATACCCAATAGTGCAATTGTAGGATCATAGGGAAGCTCTTATTTTTAATTCCTTTTTTTTTTTTTAGAAAGATTTTATTTATTTATTTGAGAAAGAGAGACAGTGAGAGAGAGCATGAGAGGGGAGAAGGTCAGAGGGAGAAGCAGACTCTCTGTGGAGCTGGGAGCCTGATGTGGGTCTTGATCCCAGGACTCTGGGATCATGGCCTGAGCTGAGGGCAGTTGCTAACCAATTGAGCTACCCAGGCACTCTCTATTTTTAATTTCTTGAGGAATCTCCACACTGTTTTCCAAAGTGGCTGCACCAGTTTGCATTCCCACCAACAGGTAAGAGGATTCTGCTTTCTCCACATCTTCTCCAACACGTGTTATTTACTGTCTTACTAATTTTGGCCATTCTAACTTGTTTAAGGTGGTATCTCAATGTGGTTTGATTTGAATTTCCCTGATAGCTAGTGATGATGAACATTTTTTCATGTGTCTGTTTGCTATTTGTATGTCTTCTTTGGAGAAGTGTCTGTTCATGTCTTCTGCCCATTTTTTGATGTGATAATCTGTTTTGTGTGTGTTGAGTTTGAGGAGTTCTTTATCGATCTTGGTCATCAGCCCTTTGTCTGTACTGTCATTTGGGAATATCTTCTCCCATTCTGTGGGTTGCCTCTTTGTTTTGTTGACTGTTTCCTTTGCTCTGCAGAAGCTTTTGATCTTGATGAAGTCCCAAAAGTTCCTTTTTGCTTTTGTTTCCTTTGCCTTTGGAGACATATCTTGAAAGAAGTTGCTGTGACTGTTGTCAGAGGTTACTGCCAATGTTCTCCTCTAGGATTCTGATGGATTCCTGCCTCACATTGAGGTCTTTTATAGGAAAGGCCTATTTTTAATGTAACAGTAAATCTGATTATTCTTATCTTGTAGATTTTATTCATATCTAAACATCCTAGCTTATTCTAGCAATCAGTTTGCTGTTCCTTGTGCCTGGGGTTAAATTGTGGGTTCCTTGCTAAAAAGAATTTTCTTACTCGTGCTACCAACTGACATACACTTAGGAAATTGTGTTGTTGAAAATCCAGATTTTCTGCTTTAATTATTTCACAGTTTAAAGTAAATCTTGGCTTTTATTTTTACCTTTTTAAGCCAGTGATCTTCAAACCATCTTTCAACAGTGGAGGGGTGGCTGAATGGTTTAGTTGGTTAAGCATCTGACTGTTGGTTTTGGCTCAGGTCATGATCTCATGGATTGTGAGATCAAGACCTACATTGGGATACCTGCTCAGCGGGGAATCTACTTAAAGATTCTCTCAGATTGTCCTCAACTCTGTGCCAAAGGCTTTTCATACAGTATACACTCCTGAAATTTAGTAAGTCTTAAACACGTCTGATACATATCACTTTATTTCTGTTTAATCTAGGCGACAAAAGGCTAGAGAGAGGCAGCAGAAATTGCTTGCAGAGTTTGCTTCACGACAGAAAAGCTTCATGGAAACTGCAATGGATGTTGGTAAGTTAACATTTATTAGTTTAGAACTCTTACAATGATACATATTACTTCAGGGATTATCTAGTTCAATTTTTCACCAGTTTTCAACATTACAGATGGATGATTTCTAGTCTTTATTTAAACAGTAGAGCGATGGAGGATCAGGCTGTTATAGCCAGTTTATTCTGTTGTTGCATGGTTTTAATTGTTAGAAAGTTCTTTATGATGGTAACAATATGATATCCTCTATTTTCCTCTGTTACTTTGTCCTTCAGATTTGTGAAGTTCACCAACATGTATTTACTTAATCTGATTTTTCCTGTGAAATCATCCTAAGACTTTTGAAATAGCTTTCAAATACTTTTAGTGCCTCCTCCTTCCACTACTCCTTCAGTAGTTCTTTTTTTTAAAGATTTTATTTATTTATTTGACAGAGAATGCACATAGGCAGAGGCAGGCAGATAGAGAGAGAGTGGGAGGCAGGCTCCCTGCTGAGCACGGGGCTGGATGTTGGGCTCGATCCCAGGACCCTGGGATCATGACCTGAGCCGAAGGCAGAGGCTTCAACCCACTGAGCCACCCAGGCCTCCCCCCCACCCCCTTCAGTAGTTCTTAAGATCAGTTGGACTTCTCACTTCATTAAGATTAGCGCTAACCTTTGTATAGTGAGAGGGGATGCCATTTTCCTGTAGGATAGTAGGTTGCTATGAGGAATGTTTAACAGACCTTGTAAGAATAGATTAAATTTCAGTTAATCTCAGTTTTCAGTTAACCAGGATATTCCCTTTCCTGGCTACGTCTTGCATTCTAGTGATTTTTTTTCTTTTTTTTAACTTTTAGACAGAAATGCTGAAATAAAGTTGTGCATTTAAAGTGTATACTCATATGTGCAAACAGGCATACATTCTTTCACAATGTAATCTTAGAAATTACATAGTATTTCTGTACAAAAGTACATTCTCATGCACTTTTGTGCACATAAGCACACGTAATCAACATCCAGAAGAGGTGTGGGGGTTAGTCTAGATACAGTATAATGTCTTCTGAACCCTCAGCAGGTGAGTTTGTGTTCAAGACATAACTTTGATGTAAAGAATACTGTTTATCAGATTAATTTAGTATCAGTTGACTTTCTTATATGAAAAATGAGGATTTAGTTCATTGACACTACTTTCCCTTTTTCCATTCCATCTTCTCTTTCTTTCTGGAAATTCATGATTAGTATTATTTTTCACATATCAAATATAATTATAATGTATATGAACTGTTCTCTCTGTAGCCAGTTCCTTCATACTCCTTCATATAAAGTGAATTAATAAGCACCCTTGTTTTTCCTTTCCTCGTCTCTATGTTTTGCCTTTATTAGGTATTTCCTTTTAGATCGTTAGGGTTGCTGACATTTTCTTTTGCCGTCACAATCAGGTGTCCATCCAGAGGTTGACTTTAAGTGTTGAGAAATAATAGGACTTTAAAATTTTTTTTCTTAAAATTTTACTTACTTATTTTTTAAAAAAGACTTTATTTGAGAAAGAGAGTGAGAGAAAGAGAGAGAGAAAACATGAGCAGGGGGAGGGATGGAGGGAGAGGGAGAAGCAGATTTCCCTGCTGAGCATGACCAGTAGAATATGGCAGAATAAATTTCTGATAAATGAAGTAAGTTACAGACATCATGACAGTTTACCCCTAAATATTTAAGCATGCATGTCCTGGAGTTGAAAATATTCTCCTATTCAATCACAATATATCATATGTAAGAACATTACTTTTTTTTTTTTTTTTTTTTTTTACAAAGCAAACATCTTCACAATATCAACCTTGATATTATGTCAAACTATGAAATTACTAAATTAAGTTAAAAATTTTAAATTGTTTATGGATCATTTTGTCCTTCAATATCAAAATTCTGTGTTCTGAAGTCACTTCAAGGCCGTCCTTTTTGTGGGAAGTAATGTAACCAGTGTGATACACAGTTTGGCTTATTTGTTTGCAACTTTAGGAGCTAAGAAAAAAAGCCTTAGTTAATAATATTTGTGGAACTTGCTTTTATCTGTTGCCTCCCTTTCCCAAGTGAGATAAAACAGATATAGTTTTCTGAGAAGTTGATTAAGCAAAGTACCTAGAGGAGGTTAGGAAGTGCTGTCTTGAATAGGAGAATGGTCACCCTTCCCCTGAGGAGACTACAGGGAAGAAGGAAGAGTAGATAGAGATCGAGGTGAGTTCCACTAGGCTTAAGGCAGATGGGAAATTGAGGCAGTTACTCGGTTGCTTCAGTTTTCAGGGTTAATTAAAAGGTAAGCTCTGCTGAGTGAAAAGAGTAACACCTGAGATTTGAAATAGCTGCTGAGGACAGTGGGAGATATTGCTCATGAAGGCTGACTATAAAAGTGTAAAAATTTATAAGCAATATTTAGAGGATATTATATTCAGTTATATTCAGGATCATTTTGAATGTCATGAGTCTGCAAAGTTAATGACTTCCTCTCCTAAATCTTGTTACTTGTGGAAGGTTTGACCTTTTTTTTCGGCAGTAGTCAGGGCACCGGAAAAACAATTGAGAAATTAGGTAGGTATGATTGCTAACCAATAGAGGCAATATCACAGAAGCCATCAGGATAATGAGCTTTGCTTTCTCCCAGTCCCCGTTCTTGCGTGCCTCTGTGGTGACAATGAGGTAGTATAGACTCATGAGCACTTGGTTTATTTATGTTGGTTATGGCAGTGCCAGTGGGATTCTGGACCATTCAGATCTGTATGTTCCTTTTGTTCATAACTGAGTCCCTTCCCAAAGAAATCTGACTCCAAAAACCTATTTGAGAGCCCATTTTCAAATTCCTGAGATAAAAATTGCAAAGTCACACGTCTCTCTGTCTCTGATTACCATTTGCTTTTGACATTATATATTATAATATTATTAACACATGACATGTGGCCTGCACCTGAGGCACCATCTGGCATTACCTAGATATAGTTTAATTTTAGTCCACTGCTTTGCTTCATTTGTCAGATTCCTTTGTCTTCTTGCATTATTTCTTATTTGTGTTATAAAAAATGTTAGCATTTTTTAGTTGCTTCTTATTTTGCCTTTATCTTTGTTTATGAGGGATGTTTTCTTAAGATTTCTAGTAACTTAACACTCAGAATATTTCAAATTTATAACACAGAGTACTTTACAAATTCTCTAATCTATATAGCACATTAGTAAGTAAAAATTTAGGGACAAAAGCTTTTCTTTCTGAATACAGCTGATTTCTGCTTTGTGATTAGTACTCTTTTTTATCTGTTCCTTAATGCCTTTCTATAGTTATCACATTTTTATATGACGAGATTTACCTCTGCATATTGTTTCATCTTTCTCTCCTGGTCATTATTCCCATTATTTATTTTTACTAGTCATCTAGGTATAGGAGTCAGGATGTTAGATTATAACCTTGATCCATTAAGGTTTATCATATAGATATGGCTGAAATGCAACAGAATTGAATTCCAAGCAGGAGTTCAGATGTTTAACATAGAATAAGAATTTATTTTGGAAATTATCTTCTGATCTTAAACATACTACATTTTAAAAAAAAGATTTTATTTATTTATTTGTCTGAGAGAGAGAGAGAGTGAGCACAGGCAGGCAGAGGCAGAGGGAGAAGCAGGCTCCCTGCTGAGCATGGAGCCCGATGTGGGACTCGATCCCAGGACACTGGGATCATGACCCCAGCCGAAGGCAGCTGCTTAACCAACTGAGCCACCCCGGCGTCCCCATACTACATTTTAATTGTATAAATTGTACAGTATAGGAGAGCATAAAGAAGGACATATTTTTTCCCTAATCTCACCATACAAAAGACATGTACATTACTGATATGATACTATATAATTTTGCCTTAATACACAATATTTTAACATACAAATATCCTTGTATTATTATCAAAACTCCTGTTTCCCATAATATTTAAAGTTGAAGAATGAATTTTTAAAGTTCATTGGAGAGAGAGCAAAGTATAGTGGCTTTGAACGTGGACTCTTGGAGCCTGTCTGCCTAGGTTTATACCTCAGCCACACCATTACCTGAGGCAATTTACTTAACCTCTCTCTGCATCAGTTTTCACATAGTGAAAAAGGAATTATTATACTACCTACTTCCTAGGGTTGCTGTGAGGATTGAATGTATTAGTACATTTAAAACACCTAGAGTAGGGGTGCCTGGGTGGCTCAGTGGGTTAAAGCCTCTGCCTTTGGCTCGGGTCATGATCAGGGTCCTGGGATCGAGCCCCACATATAGTTCTCTGCTCAGCAGGGAGCCTGCTTCCTCCTTTCTCTCTCTCTCTCTCTCTGCCTGCCTCTCTGCCTACTTGTGATCTCTATCTGTCAAATAAATAAATAAAACACTTAGAGTACTTTGCCTATAAGAAGTGTTTATAAGCATTGGCTATTGCTATTCTTATTTTTAATTATATAATTTACTTAATTATCCCTTCATAATTAGACTATAGTTTTCTTCTTTTTTAAAAAGATTTTATTTACTTACATGAGAGAGAGAGTGCACGAGAAGTGGGGAGGGCAACTGGAGAGGGAGAAGCAGACCCTCTGTGGAGCAGAGAGCCCAGTGCAGGGCTTAATTCCGAGACCCTGGGATCAGGATCTGAGCCGAAGGGCTAATGATCTGAGCCACCCAGGCTCCCCCTATGGTTGTTTTTTTTTTTTTTTTTCTAATTTTAATTATAAATATTGTGTAACCAAAAGTTTTTCTGTATTTTGAGTTTGGGTCTAAGAATATGAGTTTTGGGGGATGATGGTGATACATTGTTTTGTATGTTAACTGTCTTCCCACCACTGTGCTAAATATAAATACATTCTGTATATTGACTTATTTGTCCTGACATCCCCATGAGAGAGGTGGTGTTATTCCAGACAAAGATGCCTAGACTCAGAGTAAGTAATTCTTCTGAGGTTATACTGTAGTAAATTGTAGGGCCTGGGCAATCAACAAAGCTTGTCTGCTCTTTACTATTTCTTCATATTTGGAGCAAATAAAGGAGAGTTAAGTGCTCTTCCCCTAAGTTGGTAGCCACGGGATGAAAGGGACAGACATGAGATCCGTTGCCAAGTAAGAGGTGAATAGACCTGATGATTGATTGATTGAGTCAGGCACAAGGCACAAGATAGAAGGGATATGCAACATGTTGGGAAATTTTTTGTTTTTTGTTTTTTTTTAAAAAACCAGAATGAAAAGAATACTACTTTTCCAATAGCTGAATCAAAAATCTTTGATGTTCCTCTATTAGTCTAGCCTGTTGTTAGGGCCAGCCCCGCCCAAATCACATGAACTGAAAGGGAGTGGTGAGGGGGCAATTCTGCTAAACAAAAACTGAAGTCTGCTGAGGGTGGGAGATACTAGGTAAGTTGAAATAACATTTGTCCACCATACCCGGCCTTTAAGATTTCATTTGGGATGTGGGATTGTCTAAGCAACAGCTGGCACACATCAGGATTTGGTTGATTTTTATTGTTGTTGGTTGTAGAGGAAGCTATTTATTTTGTTATTTAATAATACATTTAATTTGAGGTTTATCCTCTTATTTTTTAACATGTATGCTAAATATTTAGTGTTATCATTTATATAAGAAGGGAGGGTGAGATATGAATGTATTTTATAAATTATGTTGAGATATAAAAATACTTATATCCCTAGTGTCCCTTTCTGAGGTAAATGATAACATTCTTAGGTAAATGATAACTAGGTATGCTTTCTTTACCATGTTTTTTTCCACTTAACATTCTACCCTGGAGATTCCACCATGTAGTGCATAGAGATCTTCTTCATTCCCTTTTCTAGCTGTATAGTATTCCATTTTGTAGGTTTCTCCTTCCCCCCCATATTTTATTCAGATTGTCTTCTGTTATTGGAATTTGGGTTGTTTCTACTACAAATAGCACTGCAGTGAATATCCTTGCATATGTATCTATTCATATTTTGATAATATCTACAAGATGGATTTTTAGAATTGGTATTGCTAGGTCAAAGGGTAAATACATATATAATTTTGCTAGATATTATCAAATTGCTTTCATAGGAGTTTTACTGTTCTGCATTCCCACCAACATTGTATCATAGTATCATTTCCTTACATCCTTATCATTAGAATAAGTTGTCAAACTTTTGTTTTTTGATAACATGGTAGGGGAGAAGAAATGGTATCATAGTCTAATTTTAATTCTCTTACTATTAAAAAGGATGATCTTTATATTTTTAACTGCTTCTTATTCCCTGATATATCTTTTTGCTGCATTAGACAGTTTGGGGTATAATTTTATCATAAGTTAGACTCTTTTTTAGTGCTCTTCCATTTCCTTAGAATCAGGCACAGCTGTGAACTTTGTTTTCTTTCAAGTAGGACCAATCTACTTGTGACACTGGAATGCATGTAGTGCATAGTTTTATGTATCTATGGCTGTTGCATATATGTTTAAAAACATTTTATGAAGTATTGTAGTTTTGAATTATTCTCTGTAACTTGTGAAATTCTTGCTCTCTCAACTAAGTAGAAACTTCTTGAATTCCTTTTTGTAAAAAATTTTTTAATTTTTTATAAACATATATTTTTATCCCCAGGGGTACAGGTCTGTGAATCACCAGGTTTACACACTTCACAGCACTCACCATAGCACATACCCTCCCCAATGTCCATAACCCCACCCCCCTTCTGCCAACCCACCTCCCTCTAGCAACCCTCAGTTTTTTTTGTGAGATTAAGAGTCACTTATGGTTTGTCTCCCTCCCAATCCCATCTTGTTTCATTTATTCTTCTCCTACCCCCTTAACCCCCATGTTGCATCTCCACTTCCTCATATCAGGGAGATCATATGATAGTTGTCTTTCTCCGCTTGACTTATTTCGCTAAGCATGATACCCTCTAGTTCGATCCACATCGTCGCAAATGGCAAGATTTCATTTCTTTTGATGGCTGCATAGTATTCCATTGTGTATATATACCACATCTTCTTTATCCATTCATCGGTTGATGGACATCTAGGTTCTTTCCATAGTTTGGCTATTGTAGGCATTGCTGCTATAAACATTCGGGTGCACGTGTCCCTTCAGATCACTACGTTTGTATCTTTAGGGTAAATACCCAGTAGTGCAATTGCTGGGTCATAGGGCAGTTCTATTTTCAACATTTTGAGGAACCTCCATGCTGTTTTCCAGAGTGGTTGCACCAGTTTGCATTTCCACCAAGAATTCCTTTTCAATGAAATTAGAAAGCAGACCTCATATATAGAATATTTTTTGCACTGTTTGCTCTGAATATAAATATATCAGTTTTGGGGATAGTGTTAATCTGTCATGTTTTTAAAATTTTTATTTAAATTCTAGTTAATGTACAGTGTAATATTATATTCAGGTGTACAATTTAATGATTCAACACTTAAGTACAACATGATATTCATCACAAGTATGCTCCTTAATCCCCATCACCTATTTGACCTATCCCCCATGGACCTCCCCTCTGGTAACCATGAGTTTGTTTTCTATAGTTAAGAGTCTGTTCTTGGTTTGTGTCTCTTTTTTTCCCCTTTGCTCATTTGTTTTATTTTTTAAATTCCACATATGAATGAAATCATATGTTATTTCTTTCTCTGACTAACTTACTTAGCTTAAAATAATACTCTCTAGCTCCATCCATGTCATTGCAAATGGCTAGATTTCATTCTTTTTTATGACTGAGTAATATCCATCACGTACACACACACACACACACACACACACACACACGTGTGTGTGTGTGTGTGCCCACCTCCCCCTCCATCTTCTTTATCCATTCATCAGTTGATGGACATGGGCTGTTTCCATAATTTGGCTGTTGTAGATAATGCTGCTTTAAATATGTATCCCTTTGAATTAATATTTTTGTATTTTTTTGCACTACCTAGTAGTGCAGTTGCTGGGTTGTATTGTAGTTCTTTTGACTTTTTGAGGAACCTCCATACTGTTTTCCAGAATGGCTGTACCAGTTTGCATTCCCACCAGTGGTGCAGGAGGATTCCCTTTCTCCACATCCTAGACAACACCTGTTGTTTCTTGTGTTGTTGATTTTAGCCATTCTGACGGTGTGAGGTGGTGTCTTATTGTCACTTTGACTTGCATTTCCCTCGTGATGAGTGATGTTGAGCATCTTTTTACGTGTCTCTTGGCATCTGGATGTCCAAAGAATAGACATTCTTTGGGAGAATGTCTATTCATGTCTTCTGCCCATTTTTAATTGGCTTATTTGTTTTTTTGGGTGTTGAGTTGTATAAGTTATTTATGTGTTTTGGATACTGACCCTTGATCAAATACGTCCTTTGCAAATATCTTCTTCCATTCTGTAATTTTCCTTTGCTGTGTAGAAGGTTTTTATTTTCTTGTAGTCCCAATAGTTCATTTTTGCTTTTGTTTCCCTTGTCTCAGGAGACATACCTAGTAAGAAAATGCTACAGCTAATGCCAAAGATCAGTACTATGGCCTCTATTCTCCCCTAGGATTTTAAAGATTTCATGCCTGACATTTAGGCCTTCAATTCAATTCAATCTGTTTTGAATTTATTTATTTCTTTTTTTTGAATTTATTTTTGTGAATTTATTTTTGTGTATGGTAAAAGAAAGTGGTCCAGTTTCATTCTTGCATGTTGCTGTCCAGTTTTCCCAACACCATTTGTTGAAGAGACTGTCTTTTTTCATTGTGTATTCTTTCTTGCTTTTTTGAAGATCAGTTGACCATATAGTTGTGGGGCTAGGTCTGACATTTTATGTCAGTCATCTGTGATGTGGTGTGTTTCAAAAACTGCAGTCCATAAATAAAAGTTATATTTTGGTTATTCTATAAATAAGGCACACACTTATACCAATCTAAAACATTTTTTAAAAAGCATAATAGTGTGCTTAATATATCATATAAAACTAAATGTGAGCAAAGCTAATCATCTCTTCCTATGTTTCTTTCAACCTCACCCCTCTGGAATAAATTACTGTAAACAGACTTTCTTGCTTCATATGAATACATATAAAAATTATATAACTGGATTTTATGTTTTTTTTTTCTGAAATAAAATTATACTGTACATAAGGTTGACTTTGCTTCCTTTTTTAAAAACTTAATGTATCATGAATATCCCTGAAAATTTTGTATGGTATATATATAGATCTCTTTTTATCCCAGATTTCATTATGAACACGTGTGTGCACACATGCATGGAGTATTACATGAATGAGATTAATATACATGCTTTTAATTTGTGTTGTTTTTTCTTTTTCTTCCATGACCTGTGATTACAGCTTGGTTTGTGTATTCCTGTGGTTTTCTCTATATTTGTATAATCATATACAATCATACTATGATTATATGGTCATTTACTCTTCTCCCTCTCTTTCTCCTCCTTCCGCTTTCTTCCTTCCTTGTTTTTGGTCATTGTTTACTTTCCACGTGAGATCACCCTTCCCCGCTCTGTATCTCAGTAATACTTCTAAGTCTTTACCAGTAGTTCTGTTTCAGCAGTTCTCAACCTTGGTGCATATTAGACTCATGATAGCCTCCTTGAAGTAATACCTGTATCTAGGCTCCACTACAGACTAGTTAAAAAAGAGTCTTTGAGAGTGGGGGTCAGGCATAGTGAAAGTTCCCAGCTGATTCTAATGTGCAAAGTTGAGAACCACTGCTTTAATTTAGTGTTTCTTTTCTTTATTTGGGGGCAAGTGGGAAAAGCCCACTTTTTAATGGTCCATAAGGAAGTAATTTACTTAGTATGTCTTTATTATTAGACATTCTCTTTATTTTCAGTTTTTTTTAAAATTCTCCTCTACCTTAGTAAACAGTAACAATCAATGCAGTAAACAATCAGTGTTAAGTTTCTGAAATTGGAATATCACTGTATGTATCTACTCTTTGATAGCCACTAGATGGAGATAAGTGTTTATATATGGTTCTAATATGTATTAACCAAAATTTCTAAAGATCTAGTTATAGTGATGTAAATGTGATATTTAATAGTGATGCAAATATTTAAATATGTAAATATGTAAATAGTGATGTAAATATTTAATAATATTTATAGTGATGTAAATGTGATATTCCCAGCTGATTCTAATGTGCAGCCAAAGTTGAGAACCACTGCTTTAATTTAGTGTTTCTTTTCTTTATTTGGGGGCAAGTGGGAAAAGCCCACTTTTAATGGTCCATAAGGAAGTAATTTACTTAGTATGTCTTTATTATTAGACATTCACTTTATTTTCAGTTTTTAAAAATTTTTTTTAATTTTTTTATTTTTTTAATTTATTTGACAGACAGAGATTACAAGTAGGCAGAGAGGCAGGCAGAGAGAGAGAGGAAGGAAAGCAGTCTCCCTGCTGAGCAGAGAGCCCGACGCGGGGCTCGATCCCAGGACCCTGGGATCATGACCCGAGCCGAAAGCAGAGGCTTTAACCCACTGAGCCACCCAGGTGCCCCAGTTCTGCTCTACCTTAGTAAACAGTAACAATCAATGCAGTAAACAATCAATGTTAAGTTTCTGAAATTGGAATATCACTGTATGTATCTACTCTTTGATAGCCACTAGATGGAGATAAGTGTATTAATCAAAATCTCTAAAGATCTAGTTATAGTGATGTAAATGTGATATTTAACTCATATTCTTTCTGTATGTTGCCGTTTAAAGAACAAAAAGTTCTTTCTTAAAATTTTTGGGTTTAAGAATTTGACATTTTCCTACAAAGCTAAATTTAGTCTGACTGTATGATCCAGCCATCATGCTGTTAGGTATTTACCCAGTTGATGTAAAAATATAGGTCCACACAAGAATCTGCACATGAATGTTTATTGAAGCTTTATTTTTAATCTCTCAAAACTAGAAGTAGCCAAGATGTTTTTCAATAGATGAATGGATAAGCAAGTTATGTATATGCAAATTATATATATAAGCAAATATGTACAAGCAAATTATATATCCATATACTGGAGTATATTCAGCAATAAAAAAGAATGAACTGTCAAGCCATGCTAACACTGGGATGAATCTTAAATGCATATTGCTTAATGAAAATAATCAGTATACTGTATGTTTCCAATTATACAACATTTTGGAAAGGCCAAAACTATATATAGTGAACAAATCAATGGTTGCCAAAGTTGGGCAATGGGCTTAAATAAGTGAAGCACAAGGTATTTTTTAGAGTAGTGGAATTATTCTGTATGAGACTGTACAGTTGGATATGTAACACTATGCATCTGTCAAAACTTTGTAACAGTAAGGTGAATTTTAATTTATTCAAGTTTAAAAAGTCATTTAGGAGGTTAGAGGTCCCGGAATGGACTACAGAATGTGACGAGAGAATCTATATTACAAATACATGAAACAACCTCATTTAGGGGATGGGGAGAAAAGGTGCTAATAAGTAACTTTGGAAATTAGTGGAGTCTGTAATACTGAAGCCAAAGGGAACTACACACAAGCACTGTAGTCTAGTTGATAGCATTACTCCTGTGGCACTATGGGTTTACTCTTCTGAAACCACTATCCTTATATACTGAACAGTTAGATAAATGGATGTGGATGATGGGAGGGAGCCAGATTTCTCACTGCTGGAGTGGGAAGTAATAGATAGGCAAGAGGAGAAGGCTGGAATGGTTCATGTGGTAATAGAGTTAGATACTGAAAGTGCTCCCAGTGGCCAAGCTGGAACAATTTATGCAAGAAAATAAATAGTATCAGATTATAGCCCTGAGTATAAAATAAATATTCCAAATTCATACTTATATAAATAAACAAATGAATAAATAAATGAGGAAGAATAGACAGATTTCCCACGCAGAAGAATTCCAAACAATTTATGTAGTAACTCACCCTCAAGCAAATGGAGTAACTCTCGTTGACTCCTTAAGTATAGGCTGTACTTCATGACTTCCTCCAAAAAGTACAGTGTGGAAGGGGTGGAGGGAGTTATGTTACAGTAGAGAAAGGTGGCAAACACTACCTTAACCAGATGATTTAGGTAAATATCAACAGCGATGTCATGTTGGTATTATGTACCTTTGATATGGTGTGATGAGAATGGTACTTTACCTCAGTGGCCTTCCTCCCTAAAACCCATAACCTAGGACTGATCTTGAAAAAAACATTAGATGAGTTAGTATTAAGTAACATTCTACAGAACACCTGACGAGTACTCCTCAAAACTGTCAAGGTCATCAAAAACAAGGAAGGTCTGAGAAACTGTCACAGCCAAGAGAAGCTTAAGGAGACATGGCAACTGAATGTAATATGGTATCCTGGATGGGATTCTGGAATAGAAGAAGGACATTAGGTAGAAGCTAAGGGAATCTGAAGGAAATATAACTTTAGTTAATGTATCAACATTTTACCAATAAAAATGGATCAGTAATATACCAATATTAGTTCATTGTGACAAGCATACCCCTAATAAAAGATGTAAAAGGAAACTGGGTATGGGGTATATGAACTCTTTGTAGTAGCTTGAAAACTTCCCTACAAATCTAAAATTATTTTAATGAGATTGTTTTTTGGCAAGTAAAAAAAAAAAAAATAAAGAGGAAAGCAAGAATGATGGTAATAAAAAATAATACTTCCTTACTAGAATTAATGATGTGTGTGCAGTGAGTGTTTTGCTGTTTTGGCATTTGTCACAGGGCAGTCAGACTTCTTAGTAGAAACCAGTAAACTCTAATAGTGTGCTTAGTTTATGAATAATAACTCACCTAGTGGGTTACTAACAAGTACTCAGTTGTAGTTAAAAATTAAAGTGTATAGGGGCGCCTGGGTGGCTCAGTAGGTTGGGCCTCTGCCTGCGGCTCAGGTCATGATCTCAGGGTCCTGGGATTGAGCCCCACGTCGGGATCTCTGCTTGGAGGGGAGCCTGCTTCCTCCCCTCACTCTGCCTGCCTCTCTGCCTGTGATACTATGCTTTGCAGTTGACTGTTCCCAGAGGAGGCCTAATGTTTTGAAACAAAAATATGTTTATCATAATTTTGAGGGCATTAAATATATCTTCCCTACATCATTTATCTTTTCTTTCCTCTATTCATCCAAGAAAACTTTGGAAATACAAAGACAAAACATGCACCAAGAAGATTTTTGATTGTTTTACAAATACTTATTTTAGTTTAATGCAGTGAGTTCATGTCAAAGGTAAAAGTAAAGGCAAAGTTATTTTTATATAAAGATTAATTCTATGTGAAAATATATTTTAAGCAATTTAAACCAATATTAGAATAAGAAATTTTGCATAACAGTATCAACTCTTGAAGTGGAATTGTAATATTTATGAATACTGAAGTTTTTCTCTTTGGTGATGTTAAAACGAGTAGTTGACTAAATAGGTGTTAAAATGCTGCCATTGGAAAATGATTTTTAATCCCTTAAATCAGAATTTATCTGAATGGAAACACCTTTATAACTTTTTTAAATATTAGTTTTCATGATTCACATATCTCAGTAAGGCAGAGTTCTTCAATTCTTTTGAGAGGTTATATACTGTAATTAACATACAGTAGAAATTTTGTCAGTTAGCAGTTACTGTGTAACAAACCATCCCAAAATTTAGTGTTTGAAAACAACAGCCATTTATTATTTCTCCTGAGTTAGTGGTTAGTGGGTTGGCTGGTCGTTTTAATTTGGACCTGACTTTTCTGTGAGAGGTTTAACTGGTTGGTTGAAATCTGCTATTCAGCTGATTGGGACTGAGCTGAATTGATGGGACAACCCGACGCTGCTCCATGTAGGTTCTCCTCCTCCAGCAAGCTAGCCAAGACTTATTCTCATATAGGTGACATGGTGTAGAGTGCAAGAAGGAAAGAAGGAGGGAAAACATGCAACATCATTTGAGCCCTTGTCTTGGAAAAGCATGTTACTTCTGCCTCATTCTCTTGAGTAAAGCAAATCAAGACCAGCTCATATACAAAGGGTGGGGAAATAAATTTTACATTTTGATAGGAGGAGTTTCAAAATCACATTGCAAAGATCATAGAAACAGGGATGGAGAAGTGGAGAATTGAGGCCACTTTCTATAACAGTGATTGTAAACAGAACTTTGGCAAATTTGAAATAGTATTCAGAAGAATCATCTGCTTAATTCAGATAGATTCTTTTCTGTTCATGTAAAACCAAACAGGTGAATTAACTATCGCTTTATTTTGCATTTATTGTAATAATATTCCTTACAGTAATTTAAAATAGGCACTGTTGTTTTTATTTATTTATTTTTATTAAAAAAATTTTTTAAAAAGATTTTATTTATTTATTTGACAGATAGAGATCACAAGTAGGCAAACAGGCAGGCAGAGAGGAGGAAGCAAGCTCCCTGCTGAGCAGAGAGCCCGACGCGGGGCTCGATCCCAGAACCCTGAGATCATGACCTGAGCCGAAGGCAGAGGCTTTAACCCACTGAGCCACCCAGGCGCCCCAGGCACTGTTGTTTTTAAAGGGCAAGTGTCAATTTTAAACAGAAACATTTTAAATTTTAAAATTTTATTTAAATTATTTTTATTAATATATAGTGTATTATTTGCTTCAGAGGTATAGGTCTGTGAATCATCAGTCTTACACAATTCATAGCACTCACCATAGCACATAGCACATGACCATAACCCAGCCACCCTATCTCCCCCCACCATCCCTCACCCAGTAACCCTCAATTTGTTTGCTGAGATTAAGAGTTTGTATCCCTCCCATTCCCATCTTGTTTCATTTTTTCCCTCCTTGCCCTCCACGACCCCCCACCCTGCCTCTCAAATCCTCATATTAGAGAGATCATATGATAATTGTCTTTCTCTGATTGACCTACTTCACTTAGCATAATACCCTCTAGTTCCATCCATGTCATTGCAGATGGCAAGATTTCAGGGTTTATGATGGCTGCATAGTATTCCTGTGTGTGTGTGTGTGTGTACACACACCACATCTTTATCCATTTATCCATTGATGGACATCAAGGTTCTTTCCATAGTTTGGCTCTTGTGGATATTGCTGATGTAATCATTCAGGTGCATGTGCCCCTTCAGATCACTACATTTGTATCTTTAGAGTAAATACCCAGTAGTGTAATTCCTGGATAATAGGGTAGCTCTATTTTCAACTTTTTGAAGAACCTTCATACTGTTTTACAGAGTGGCTGCACCAGCTTGCATTCCCACCAAAAGTCTAGGAGGGTTCTCCTTTCTCTGCATCCTTGCCAACATCTTACATTTTAAATTTAATTGTGTTGAAAGTCAAAGTAGAATTTAAGTAATTGAAGTGTGATTTGTAGCAGGAGTGTTTTCATTATTAGAATCGTCTCTGGTTGTACTTGGATTGTTCATTTTTTTACTATTACTGTCTCAGTTTTGCATCAGTCTTCATTTTTTAAGTTTTCCTAAAAGAAATCATTGTAATCTCTTCATTGCATCAATTTGTATGACATATCTTTTTAGAATTTTTTTTTCTTTTTTTGGTGTGGAAAATACATACAGGTATTGATGTGTGCATGTGATTGCCAGAATTAAGTATCTTTATTATAATACTTATTACAGAATATACCCTATTTTGCTGTTCATTTAATAAAGCTTAAAAACTTTTCAACTTCTTGTTGAAATATAACATATGCATAGAAAAGTGCATGCATGTATCATGAGTATAGAGCTATATGAGTTGGGTTTTTTTTTTTTTTTAAATACTTTATTTATTTATTTGACAAAGAGAAAGACCAGGAGAGGGAGAAGCAGATTCCTTGTTGAGCAAGGAGCCTGATTCAGGACTTCAGGACCCTGGGATCGTGTCCTGAGCTGTAGATAGGTGCTTAACTGACTGGGCCACCCAGGCAGTCCATGCTATATGAATTTTTAAAAACTGGGTGTTCCTGGGTAATCAGCATCTGGGTTGAGAAATTGAACCTTACCAGCATCCTCTAACCCCCTTTATATTCTCTGTCACTACATGTTCTCTGTCACTGCCTATAAGAGTAATAAGTGTCCTTATTCCTAATCCCATACATGTTTTGCCTGTTTTTGTTGTTTATGTAACCATTTAAATATAATACCTACTCTTCTGAGCTTGACTCTTTCAGAATAAGATGCTGTTAATATTTCTCCATGTCTGTATAGGTAAGGAATAATAACCACATATAATTTGGTCAGAGATCCTTTTAAAATTTTAACTAAAATTTGAAATTGGATACTGAATGATAACTTATAATTATAATTATAAGTTACCAATAATAAATATACATACATATTTACTGTATGTATCAAATATACAGAAGCAGTGGTTTTTTTCTTTTAAGAAATAAAGCATGATCTTTTTAGTTTCTTGAGGAAAAGCAAAAAGGGATGTTGGTGTCTGTAATTACTAAAATTAGAATTTAGATAAAATTTACTGTGCATGAAAAAGAGGTCATCTATTTTATTTTCATGCTTTTAACCCTGTATAACTATAGAAGATTATCAAGCCTTACTTTAAAAAACTCCAGAAAGAATGATTTAGCAGCTTCTTTGATGATGTGTTTTACTATGGGGATTTCCCTGTAGTTTTCAAGTTGATTGTACCAAGACAGAAAAAAGGAAAACTTTGTGTGTGAGATAGAGTCAGTGACAATTTAATTCTTTAGCATCTAATCTGAGACAATTTTTTTTCATGTCACTTCAGGTCAGGTATTTCTTTGTTTTCTTTTGAACTTGAGAGCAATAAGTTACGTTCCCTCTTTTCTGTACTAAAGTTTTCTCCCTAAAAAGAGCAATCGTGTCAAATCTTAATACCTTCTGGTACTTCTTTTGAAATCTTTTCATTTTGACCAGTTAATCTTATTTTCATTGGCATCAAGCTTTCTGGTTCTGATTCTATTCTAGTTCCATTGTATTCTATTGTTAAATTGTTTTTTCTCTGATTTCTTCATTGGCTTCTTTTTATTTCCATTAATACTGAGCATCATCCAAAGTTCTATTTTAGGTTTCTGGCTCCATTTCTTCTCAGTTCAGTAACTCTTAATACATATTAGATATGTTTATTTGCATGAATCTTTATATAAAATATATCTGAACTTGACATCTTTCTTTTTCTATTTCTCTCATGTATTTTTACCTATTTATTTAGATATGCCTCCATCTTTTAAACATGTCATACATCATTTCTGTATTTCTGGTCTTCCCAGTGCCCTCTGCTTATTTCTTTGCCACTGTGGACAACATCATGTTCTTCACAGAATGTAAGAGTCTTTATCTGAGTATCATTATTGGCTCAGTGTTTAATTTCTTGCTGTTAATGATATTAATACCAGAGGATCACTGTCATTTTCTGTAGTAGTTCTGCTTTATTAATATATATGGTTTTATCTAAATGATTTCCTTACATAAATATATATTGATTATCATTATTGCTAAGATATAATCACTAGAATTCAAAATAAAGGAGAAATGGTTAGTTCCTCTTTTATCTCCTAGTAAATATTGTCATTTTCTTCCCCAGGAGCTGCCATGTTACACATTTCCTTTCTGAAATGCCTCAAAAAAAAAAAGAAAAGAAAATTAAAACAGTCTCCTCCTAAAATCCTTTCCTTCCTGTGTTTTGGTTTCAGTTTTTATATGTGAATGATACAACAGCATTTGAAGTGTATTTAACCATATAAATTAAAATCTTTCATTATAGGGGCACCTGGGTAGCTCAGTTCATTAAGATCTCCTTTCTGCTCAGGTCATGATCTTGGGATCCTGGGATCAAGCCCCTCATTGGGCTCTCTGCTCACTGGGGAGTCTGCTTCTCCCTCTTCCTATGTCACTTCCCCTGCTCATGTGTCTCTCTCTCTCTCCCCCACAACTCTCTCTCTCAAATAAATAAATAAAATCTTTAAAAAACCAAAATCTTTCATTATATAAACTGTATTTTTTTTCTGATGGAACGTTTTACTTCAGCAAGGTTAATTTTTTCCCCATAGTTTTAATACTATAAAACTTTATTGGTATTGAAGCACAAAATTATTTGAACTTGATTTTTTTTTCTCTGTATTTTCATTGAAGAAAGATTTTTCTCCTCGAGAATTAAGAGCTGTAATGTTTTTCGCCTCAGATTCTCCTGAGAATGATATTCCTATGGAGATCACAACAGCGGAACCACAAGTTTCTGAAGCAGTATATGATTGTGTTATTTGTGGTCAGAGTGGCCCCTCCTCTGAAGACCGACCTACAGGATTGGTTGTACTGTTACAAGCATCCTCAGGTAAAATCAAAGTAATTTTTCAGTGGATTATCTTAGAGCCTAAGTGTATACAACTCGTTAATAAATATCTGTATTAATTGAAAGTTATATCTTTGTCTTGATATAATGATATGTCATTGATTATATCAATGATATAATCAATGTCTTGATATATAAGGATCTATATAGCAGGAATCAATTTAGATCTATTAGCAAGGATTTTAAATTTGGTTTTATCTGACTTTCCTGGGTATGAGTGTTGGAAGAAGCCCTTTACAGAGAAGTCTCTCTATATGTTATACAGTCTTTTTCCTTAAACTGTGATGGTACATTACCTATCCTAGAAGGCCTGAACAGAGTTCAGCTTTCTTGACAATTTGTTTTAAAGTTGGGCGCATTTTAAGCCCAGAAATATTGTCAGTTAAGTATTTTAACTACAAAAGGCACATTCAGGTAGTTTTGCATTTATTTCTTGAGCTATTAGAAGCAGTAATTCTTGAAACAGCTTGCTGAATATCTTTGCCAATATGTAATTAAAAAATTTTTAAAAAAATTTTTTAGAGCACGCGCATGGGTCATCGGGGGAGGGACAGAGGGAGAAGCAGAGACTCTCAAGCAGATTCTGCACTGAGCAGGGAGCCTGACATGGGGCTCCATCTCATGAGCAAGATCATGATGTGAACTGAAGACATTTAACTGACTGAGCTACCCACGTGTCCCTAAAACTTTTTTTGGAAAATTTTTGAAGGATTTGTCTGAATGCTCTCTATCCTTTCCCATGCTAAAATATTTTAAGGTGTGATAACTCTTACACACTCTAGTCCTAATGTATTCAATCCATTTTCAACAGGAGTTTGTGTGAAGCAAAGAGAAAATAAAATTCTTTGAGCTTGCTTCTGAGCATTTTTTCCTAGGGTGTTTATTCTCTAAACTAGTATAGTAAAGTAGAAAGAGATATGAGACTCCCCTGAGTTCAAATGCAAGTATTGCTTGATGTAATCTGGCTAAGTTTGTTGCTTTCTTTTAAAACTATGGAGACAGTGTTGACTTCAGAGGATTGTTTGCTTAAGTAATGTAATATAGGCAAAAGGATCTAATGGGGTGCTGGTAAACTGGTTTATCCTCTTCTTACTTTTCTTGCTTAAAAATAAAATTCCTCTGGAAAATCCCAGTTGAATAGGATATTGGAGTAGAGCTGTCAAGACCAGAAAGGCCTACTAAAAAGGAAATGTATGGGGTATCAGGGTGGCTCAGTGGGTTAAGTATCTTGATTTTGGCTCAGGTCATGATCTCGGGGTCATGAGATGGAGCCCTGTGCTCAGCGGGGCGTCTGCCTCCCTGTCTCCCTCTACCCTCCCCCTGCCCCTGGGCACATGCGTGCTCTCTGTCTCTCTGTCTCTCTCTCTAATAAATAAGTAAATCTTTAAAAAAATAAGGAGATGTCTGAGAGTATTGGCTAGTTTTGTAGCTATTTCTGTTTTCTACTGCTGTGACAAAACTAGACTATTAGATTATTGCCACTTAACTTTTTATAACTTTTTCACCAAATACTTCATAATCATTAATGTTTTATGTATTCCTTTATTCATTCATCCCACAAATATTTATCGGGAACCTAGGTGCCAGATACTGTCATAGTATAAAACAAAGCAAAACAGAATCTCTGCCCTAATGAAGGCAGAGATTTTGTTTTTTTTTTTGTTTTTTTTGTTTTTTAACAACTTTTTTTTTTTTTTTTTTAATTTATTTGTCAGAGAGAGAGAGAGAGCGTGAACACAGGCAGACAGAATGGCAGGCAGAGGCAGAGGGAGAAGCAGACTCCCTGCCGAGCAAGGAGCCCGATGTGGGACTCGATCCCAGGACGCTGGGATCATGACCTGAGCCGAAGGCAGCTGCTTAACCAACTGAGCCACCCAGGCGTCCCATTGTTTTTGTTGTTTTAATCTTTGTTTATTATTTTATATTTTTAAAGTTGATTTGACCAAATTGTCACTTCATTTAATTCTTTTTTACAATTTTGTACACTAGCTAAACTTATTAATACTGGATAATTCCACTATATTGTAGCTCTTTTTTATAGATAGAAGGAAATGAATAAGAAGCTAACATGAAAAAGCATTAGATCTCTAAAGAGTGACTTTAATAGGGAACTGTAGCAGGTGAAGTCTCTGACTGTTTCCTAACTTTCTGAGCCTCACACACCTACTGACATCTTGCATTTTACCACTCTCTACTTTTTTCCTTACTTTTGACCTCTATTTTAATCTGTCCCTTTTTCTTTTATCTTTTTAAGTTTTAATATGGGATATTTTATTTTATTTTTTGTTTCAAGTTTTTATTTAAATTCTAGTTAGTTAACATATAGTGCAATATTAGTTTCAAGAATAGAATTTAATGATTCATCACTTACATATAAAATCCAGTGCTCATCAAAACAAGTGCCCATCATGCATTTAGCCCATTTTCCCCCATCTCCCCTCCACCAACTCTCAGTTTCTTCTCTATAGTTGAGAGTGTCTAAGGATTTGCCTTTTTCCCCCCTCCCCCAGTGTTCATCTGTTTTGTCTCTTAAATTCCACATATAAGGGGCGCCTGGGTGGCTCAGTGGGTTAAGGCCTCTGCCTTTGGCTCGGGTCATGATCTCAGGGTCCTGGGATTGAGCCCTGCATCAGGCTCTCTGCTCAGCAGGGAACCTGCTTCCCCCATCCCGTCTCTCTGCCTACTTGTGATCTCTGTCAGATAAATAAATAAAATCTTAAAAAAAAAATTCCACATGTAAGTGAAATCAAGTATTTGTTTTTCTCTGACTAACCTGTTTCCCTTAACATAATAAACACTAACTCCATCCACCTTGTTGCAAATAGCAAGATCTCATTCTTTTTGAAGGCTAATATTCTGTTGTGTGATACATCACACACACACACACACACACACACACACACACTATGTTCTTTATCCATTCATCAGACATTTGGGCTCTTTCCATAATTTGGCTATTATTGATAATGCTGCTATAAACATGTGTCCCTTTAAATTAGTATTTTTGTATCCTTTGAGTAAATACCTGGTAGTATAAATTCCTGAGTCATAGGGTAGTTCTATTTTTGACTTTTTGAGGACCCACCATACTGTTTTCCAGAGTGGCTGCACCAGCTTGCATTCCCACCAACGGTGTAAGAAGGTTCCCTTTTCTCCGCATCCTCACCAACACCTGTTGTTTCCTGTGCTGTTTGTTTTACCGTTCTCACAGTATGAGGTGATATCTCTGTATCTGTAGTTCTAATTTGCATTTCCCTGATGATGACTGATGTTGAGCATCCTATCATGTGTCTGTTGGCTATCTGTATATACACCTTCCTTGGGAAAATGTCTCTTTGTGTCTTCTTCCTATTTCTTAACTGGATTATTTGTTTTTTGGGTGTTGAGTTTGATAAGTGCTTTACAGTTTTTAGATACTAACCCTTTATCAGATGTGATTTGCACATAACTTACCCTGTTCCATCAGTTTCCTTTTAGTTTTGTTGCTTGTTTCCTTTGCTGTGCAGGAGCTTTTTATTTTGATGTAGTCCCAGTAACTCAGTTTTACTTTTGTTTCCCTTGCCATAGGAGATGTATCTAGTAAGAAGTTGCTACAGCTGATGTTGAAGAGGTTACTGCTTGTGTTTTCCTCTAGGATTTTTATGGTTTCAGGTCTCATGTTTAGGTATTTAATCCATTTTGAATTTATTTTTATGGATGGTATAAAAAAGTGGTCCAGTTTCATTTTCTTACATGTTGCTGTCCAGTTTTCCCAATACCATTTGTTGAAGACACTGTCTTTTTTTACATTGGATATTCTTTCCTGCTTTGTCAAAGATTAGTTGGCCATACAGTTATGGGTCTATTTCTGGGCCTTCTATTTTGTTCTATTTATCTATGTATCTGTTTTTGTGCTAGTATCATACGATTTTGATAGTTACAGCTTTGTAATAGAGCTTGACATCCAGAATTGTGGTGCCTCCAACTTTGCTTTCTTTTTCAAGATTGCTTTGGCTGTTTGGGGTCTTTTGTGGTTCCATACATGGTTTAGGATTGTTTGTTATAGCTCTGTGAAAAATGTTGTTGGTATTTTGATCAGGATTGTATTAAATATGTAGACTGCTTTGGATAGTATAGACATTTTAATAATATTTATTCTTCCAATCCTTGAGCATGGAATGTTTTTTTCATTTCTCTGTGTCCTCTTCAATTTTTTTTAAAGTGTTCTATTATTTTCAGAGTACAGATCTTATACCTCTTTAGTTAGGTTTATTCCTGGGTACGGTATGGTTTTTGGAGAAGTAATAATGGGATCGCTTCCTTGATTTCTCTTTCTGCTGCTTCATTATTGGTGTACACAAATGAAACCAATTTCATTACATTGATTTTTTTATCCTGTGACTTTGCTAAATTCTTGTATCAGTTTTAGCAATTTTTTGGTGGAGTCTTTTGGGTTTTCTACCTAGAGTATTATGTCTTTTGCCAATAATGAAAGTCTGATTTCTTCCCTGCCTATTTGGATGCCTCTTATTTGTTTCTTGTCTTATTGCTAGGCTAGGACTTCCAGTACTATGTTAAATAACAGTGGGGAAAGTGGATGTCACTGTTTTGTCCTGATTGTAGAGGAAAAGCTCTCAGTTTTTCCCCATTGAGGATGGTATTAGCTGTGGCTTTTTTGTACATGGCCATTATGAAGTTGAGGTACGTTCCCTCTATCCCTATTTAGTTGAAGTTTTTATCAAGAATGGTTGCTGTATTTTGTCAGGTGCTTTTTCTGCATCTGTTGAGAGAATCATATGGTTATTCTTTCTTTTACTAATGTGGTGTTTCACATTGACCGTTTTGTGGATGTTGAACCACCCTGCATTCCCTGTAGACCAGAAATAAATCTCACTTGATCATGGTGAATATGAATATGGAACATTTTAACCACATAATGGAGTAAAGAGACTAGTGAAATGAACTTCCATGTCTCCATCAATCTTCAATAGTGATTAACTTGAGCTAATCTTATTTATCTTCCCCCATGCCCCAAATTATACTGAAGCACGTTCCAGACATCATTTCATTTCATTTCATCTATAAATATTTTTACTGTTTCAGTTAAAAAGAAAGTTCTTATTTTTAAAACATAACCACAATGACTCATAAGTAAATTAGTTCCTCAGTATAATTAAATATCTAATCAGTGTTCAAAATTTTCCAGTTGTTTCTTATTTACTTTATTAGATTAATTAATTTATAGTTATAGGGTCTCCTTGTAATCTTTTAATTAGCAGTTTCCTTTTCATCTCCTGTTTTCCTCTTCCATTCTCTCAAGTAGGTGCTCTCTTACTTCCGTACATTTTACTCTTTTTTTTACAAAATTGGCTCATTGAAGAACATTTTGGATTTTGCTGAATATATCCCCATGATGTTTAACTCTTTCCTCTGTCCACTCTGTTTTCTGTCTGTTTGAGATAATTCACTTTAAATGATGACTATTGCCTAGAGAAGTCAGTTCATCAGAGATCATAAATCTTTCATTTTTTGTTTATTACCTGAAATATTTCTATAAAAGAAATTTTACTTCATTAACTATTTTGGTTACAAATAAATTATACTTGAAAGACAGGATAAATACCATCTTCTTTCCCTTTATTTAGTAGTGCTCCAAGAATTGAGGTAGTGGTTCTTTAGTACTTTCCCAAAATAATTAATTAGTACTAGTATTAGTACTAGTACTCTTATATATATAATATATAACACATGCATATTATATATATAATGATACTATTAATTAGTATCATTATGATCTGTTGTGGTTAATTTCTTGTTAATGATCACATTCTTCTTTGTTCAGTGAGAGCCTCTTCATATTACTTCCTCAGTTCTTTAATACAAAACTTACAGACTTGGGAGTTTACATCTTTTGGCATGGCAAGTTATACCTTTCTCTTAGTTTCTTTTACTGGGAAATGGTATTTAGAGACCACGGTCTGGGTGCTAGTTATTGCTCTAGACTTTTTTATAGCCATCAATCCTTTATTGGCCTGTCTTGAAACCATGCATCAAAGAAGAGTCCCATGATTTCTCCCCTTAGTCTAACATTCGAGTTGTGCTGAATTATAGACTTTTGATTAGGAGTCCTTCAAAACACTGCTTAAGTTAAGGGCCTTTATAGCAGTTTTATAAAGTTCTAAAGGGATTGTTTTATATGCTGTCTCATTATTGTGCAGAATGTCTGTTGTAAATATTATTGACTTGGGGAATTTCAGTTCTTCGTAGAAGAATACAATATTATATAATCTTTTCCATTTTATTACTCACCACAGTCTTTGAAAAACTCAAGAAAGTCAGTGTTTTAATCGTAGTGCTTTAAAAAACATATGTAATAAACAAAAAGCCTGTAATAAGGAACTGAATCCAGAAAGACCTGCAGATTGAGATTTTTAAACCAAATATCAATGTTCTTGTAGAAAAATGCAGATAGTCAAAAACATGAACGGCAAGGAGGGGAGATAGAGCTGCAAAGAAGCAGAATTTTTGTATACTATTGGAAGTTGATATTAATGTTTCCACCTTAACTCTTAGAAAGTGAAGGTAACCATTTAAGAAAAATCTAAGATGAGAAATGAGAAGAGAATCAATATGGTAAACTAGAATATTCAATTAATCACAAAAGTACGTGGTAATAAACAAAGTGAGGAACATATAGAAATAAAAAGCAAAAAGCAGAATTAAGCCCTTCTAAATCAATAATTATTTGAAATATAAATGTATTCAACTCTCCAATTAAAAGGCAGAGATTGATAGAATAGACTAAAAAACATGAATATGCTGTCTATAAAAGACATTTTAGATCCAAAGACACAAATAGGTTGAAAATGGATGGGAAAAAGTATTCCATGCAAATAGAACCAAAAGAGAGCTGGGATGACTCTGCTAATTTCATACAGAATAGATTTTAAGCAAAACATTGTCACAAGAAGAAAAAGGACATTATATATTGATAAATGAGTCACTCCATCAAGAAGATGAAATAGTTATGAACATGATACATACCAGAGCCACCTGGGTGACTCAGTTGGTTAAGTATCTGACTTTGACTTAGGTCATGATCTCAGAGTCCTAGGATTGAGCCCCATGTCCGTCTGCCTCTGTCACACAACAGGGAGTCTGCTTCCCCCTCTCCCTCTGCCCTGTGCCTGCTTATTCTCTCTGTTTCTCTCTCAAATAAATAAAGTCTTTTTTAAAATTTTGTTTGTTTTCTTTGTTTTAAAAGATGTAATACATACCAAATAGGGGCGCCTAGTTGGTGCAATTAGTTAAACATCTGACTCTTGGTTTTGGCTTAGGTCATGATCTCAGGTCATGATCTTAGGGTTGTGAGATTGAGCCCTGTGTCAGGCTCCTTGCTCAGTGCAGAATCTGTTTGGGATTCTCTCTACCTCTCCTCTGGCCCATCCCTCATGCTCTTTCTCTTTCTCAAAATAAATAACTTTATTTCTCAAAATGAATAAATTTAAAAAAAAAGAATACATACCAAACAGCAGAAACCCAAAATATATGAAGCAAAAATGGACAGAATTAGAGGGAGAAGTAGTTTTATGGTAATAGTTGAGACTTCAGTGCCCCGTTTTAAATAATGGGTAGAACAACTAAACAGAAGATCAAAAAGGGAAAACACTTCAGCGGCACCCAGGTGGCTCAGTTAGTTAAGCCTCAGGACTGCTGACTTTGGCTCAGGTCATGATCTCAGGGCTGTGAGACTGAGACCCATGTTGGGTGTGTGCGGAGTGTGGAGTCTGCTTAGGAATCTCTTTCTCCTTCTCCCTTTGCTTCCCCCCCCCCACGTCTCCCTCTTTCTCCCCCTCTCTAAATTAAAACACAAAAACAAACCACTTTAACAATAGTATAAAACAGATCTAACCAACTTATATAGAACACTTTAGCCACAAGAGTAGAATACACATTTTTCTCTGTTGTACATAGAAAATTCTCCAAGATAGACTATGTATTACGCCACAAAAGAAACCATAATACATTTAAAAAGATTGAAATCATCCAAAATATCCTCTCTGATAAGAATGGAATGAAACTAGGTCATTAAATTGGAAAATTTGAAAACTGGAAAATTCACAAATAAATGGAAATTTAAATAGCACATTCTTTTAAAAAATTTTTATTTTATTTTTTGTTTTTGAGTTTTAAAAATTTTTATTTTTTTTCAGTATTCCAAAATTCATTGTCTATGCACCATACCCAGTGCTCCATGCAATATGTGCCCTCCACAATACCCACCACCAGGGTCACCCACCCCCACCCCTCCCTTCCAAAACCCTTAGTTTGTTTCTCAAAGTCCATTTTCTCTCATGGTTTATGTCCCCTCCTGATTTCCCAGTTATGCTGAGAAAAGTAAGTCAAGCAGAGAGAGTCAGTTATATGGTTTCATTTACTTGTGGAACATAAGGAATAACATGGAGACATTGGGAGATGGAGAGGAGAAGTAGTTGGGGGAAAATAAAATAACACATTTTTAAACAACTACTGGGTCCAACAAGAGATTACAAGTGAAATTAGAAAATGCTTTGAAATAAATGAAAATGAAAACACAACATACTAAAACCTATGGGAAAGTAGTACACAGAAGGAAATTTGTAACTGTAAATGTTTACTTTAAAAACAAAGATCCCAAATCAGTAACCTAACTTTACACTTTTAAGGAACTTGAGAAAGATAAGCAACCTAAACCCAAAGCTAGCAGATGGAAAGAAATAATAAAGATTAAAGCATAGGTAAATGAAGTAGAGAATAGGAAAACAGTAGAAAGAGTCAGCAAAAGCAAAATTTGAAAAGCAAATTTGAAAATGCCAAAATTGACATTTTTATAGCTTGACTGGCCAAGAGTTTAAAAAAAAACAAAAACCACAGAAATAACTAAAATCAAAAATGGAATTTGTGAACATTACCACAGTCTTAAAGAAATAGAAGACTATAAAGGAATATTATAAACAATTTTATATCATGAATTTGGTATCCTAAATGCAATGGATAAGTTCCTAGAAACACAGAAACTACTAAAACTGACTCAAGAAGAAATAGAAAATTTGAACAGACATTGAATAGTTAAAGAGAGTGAATCAGTAATCACAAACTTCTCAATGAATGAAGGCCTAAGACCAGAAAGCTTCACTCATGATGCTACCAAATATTTAAAGAATTATCATTAGTCCTTCTCAAACTTAAAAAAAAAAAAAAAAAAAGCAAAAGAAAAAGAGGGAATACTTGCTAATTCATTCTATATTAACAGCCTTATCCTGATGCCAAAGACACATAAAAATATCACATGAAAAGAAAATGATAGACCTAGTATCTTTTATGAATATAGATCCAGAAATCTTCAACAAAATCCTAGCAAGCCAAATCCAGCAGTGTATTAAGAGGATTATACATTATACTTAATATTATTTTGGTTCCTAGCATCTCCCTCCTTCTGTCTCTTCTTTCTGCTGCTGCTGTAAATCTCTTCAGAACTTAGGGCCCACATTTATATGTCTAATACTGTTTCCTGAAGAATATCCTTCCCATGCTTACTGAGTCTTGTAATAATATATGGCACTATATGTTTATATCCCCACTCCCTTTTTTTGTGCTTTAGATATTTTACAATTATAAAATCTTATTATTATTTTTTCTCTCTTGCTATATACCTCTTTCCAAACTTTTCATTTTTAAAGTTTTGAATCTACAGAATACTCTTTCCCTGCATTCAACAATTGTTGACATATTGCCATGTTTGTTTTTCTTTTCCTCTCTTATCTATATACACATATACACACACACACTTTTTAGAAGAAAATGGCAGATGTCATGATGTTTTATCTCTGAATACTTAAGAATGTATCTCCTAAGAACAAAGATATTCTTCTATATTATTATACCCAAGAAATTTAATAGTAATATCTAATATTTTGTGTTCAGATTCTCAGTATTTTTATAACAGGTTTTTAAAATAAAGATTGGTTGATTATTTATTTATTTATTTGACAGAGAGAGAGAGAGAGAGAGCGAGGGCGCGAGCAGAAGCAGGGGTAGTGGCAGGCAGATGGAGAAGGAGAAACCGACTCTCCGGCTGGGCTGGGAGCCCAATGCAGGGCTCAATTCCAGGACCCTGGGATCATGACCTGAGCCAAAGGCAGACATTTAACTAACTGAGCCACCCAGGCGCCTCAGATTTTTTCTTGATCCAAGAAAACGATCATACATTGCATTTAGTTGTCATTTCTTTTTCTTTTTTTTTTTTTAAGATATTATTTATTTATTTGAGAGAGAATGCAAGCTGGGCACAGGGGGAGGGGAGATTCAGGGCAAGAAGCAGACTCTCTGCTGAGCAGGGAGCCCCGTGTGAGGCTTGATCCCAGAACCCTAGGATCACGACCTGAGCCAAGGGCAGACACTTAACTGACTGATTCACCCAGGTACCCCTTAGTTCTCATTTCTTGTTAGTTTCCTTGACTAAAATAGTTTCTTCAGGCCCTTTTTAAAATTTTGAAGCGTCTAGGTCAGTTCTGTAGAATATCTCATTTTCCGGATTCCTGTGATTATTTCCTTATTAGGTTTAAGTTAAACATTTTTGGCAATAGCATTATATAAATGATGTCCCTTCCCATTCCATCACATTAAGAGGCTCATAGTGACAGTTTGTCTCATTGTTGGTGATGCCAACCAAGTTTGATCGCTTGGTTATAGTGGTAGGTAATCTATAGGATGATATATTGAGACTCTGACACTTCACCCTTTTACTTGATGTTCCTTGCCTAAATCAATGCATGTGTTATCTGTTACTATTACTCTTTTCAATACTCAAATTTTCTCAAATTTGGCCTTCAGAACTCCTGCAGGTCTTTATGATGTGGTCCCTCTGTGTTTGAATACCCTCTTGCTCTTTATTACATACAATTCCAGGCTCCAACCCTGGATGCACTTCTTTCTCCAAGGATCTCTGTTTCCTTTTAGTGAGAAACAGAATATTTAGAAATAAAGGTTATTGATACTAGAGAATCATAACTTCTAGGTTTTTTCAGGGGACATATTTTGAAAACCATCCTCCATTGCAATCCATCCATCCATCCACCCAAAGTTCATACTAATCTTCTAGTGTTATTTCAAAAAAAAAATTGTCAGATTTTTAAGAATCATTCATTTTGACAAGTGGGAGGGATAGATGGACAGGGAGAGGGAGAGAATCTCAAGCAAACTCCACACTGAGTATGGAGTGTATGTAGGGCTTAGTCTCACAACCCTGAGATCATGACCTGAGCTGAAGCCAAGAGTTGAATGTTTAACTCAACTGAGCCACCCAGGCACCGTTGCCATATTTTAAGATTTATTTACTCTGTAGAAGAAAACTAGAATATCACTTTTTTGGGGGTCTTTAAAAAATATCCTAATTGTAGAAAAATTAGTGTAGCTTGTGATAAATAACAACTTTCAATGAATCATGTTGAATCATGTTGGTTATTTAATGGGCTGTTGTTTTTGTTGTTAATGTAGTTTTAGGGCAGTGCCGTGACAACATTGATCCAAAAAAATTGCCTATCACTGAAGAGGAGCAGATTTACCCTTGGGATACATGTGCAGCAGTTCATGATGTGAGACTTTCATTATTACAGCGTTATTTTAAGGATGTAAGTACCCTTTTTATCATATAGTATTTTTGTCAGCAAAATTGATGGTTACTTTCTCCAGAGCTTTACTTTTTATGTTTTCTTCTATCAAATGTCATTCTTATTTGGAATGTTGACATTTACTAGAAAAAAAGTTTACTACATAGGTAGTAAAGAAATGGAAATCTGTTAATAAGTAAAAATTTCAGGTTGTGTTACAACTATGTTTTAAATGTTGTTTATTGTGAGATATACACATTCAGTTCAGTGCAATGATATTCACTCTATAAAAACTTCTAGATTTACATTGAATATTTTATGAAGATTTTTGCCTTCTTCTTTTATTTGTATTTAAAGATATACAATAAGATCTCATTATAATGCTTTAAAAATGTAAAGTAAACAATAACTGACCTAGTAATGATGAGCATCAGAATAGGATGTGGTTCAGTAGCCTGGACTGAGGAGAAGGCATCTGGTGGTTTCTTGAGGAGATGGTGGTCTAGGGAGGGAGGCATTGTGTAGAGCAGAAAGAGTTCCAGGTGAGGAAAACTGGGGCCTGGTCTTAGCAATGTAAGCTTGCCAGATAAACAGTCTAGGATTCAATTTCCTTGGCTATAAAATAGGGCTCATGTAATTTTTCATGCAGTTACCTACAAGGTTAAAGATTTTTTTAAATCACTTTGCACATTATAAAGGTCAGTATAAATGTATAGTAGAGTTTTTCATATTTAAGCTAGCCTTTTCAGAGTGCTCAGGTTAGATAGGGCTTATAAGGCAGTTTGGAATAGGTAATGAGGACCATGCTTCCATATGTTTTCAGAGGCTTTAAAAAAATTATTATTATTTGGAAAAAGAAGCCTGTGTGTGTGTGTGTGTGTGTGTGCGCATGCACGTGCATGTACTGGCATACATATGCACACATTTTCACACTTTTTTCTTCTCTATTTTTTTTAATATTTTTGCTATATATGTGTGTGTGTGTGTGTGTGTGTGTGTGTGTATGTCATAGACCAATAAATATCTTCATTTTGAAGAAGATGATTAAATTGTACTAAGTTCTGCTTTTGAAGAAATTTACTACCACCTTTATTTGGATTTTATTCTGTTGCCATAATCCTGGTTTTGATTTTGTCATTTTGAATCACTCTAGAGTAGATGAGTAGAGATGAATCCTAGAGCCAAACAGGAAAGCAAAATAACTTGATCAAATGAGAATATAACCCAGACTTAAGAGCAAAATAAGTTTGAGGGAAGGGGAGATCTAATAAAGGAGATAAAGAGTATGGTATCTTTCTTAAAGTATCCAGAATAGTTATTCATTTCTAGAAAAAAATCTCTTTTGTAAGAACTCTGAACTGATATCTGAATTGGACAGAATCTCTATTGTGTGTTTGTCAGTGATGTGGGATTTTATTCTTAAATATATGTATTTTCACACAATACTTTCCTACTTTCAATGTGGCTATTTATATACATAAATAGTATATACAAAATATCTAGTGTGTTCCCTGGACTGTATACCTCTAGAAGTGTAGGGCTGTTCTTACATCGGTTTTATGGTTCCCTCAGGGCATACCACATGCTATGTGGGTTGTAGATGCTTACTAGATTTCTTACTGAACTACTCTAGTATGGTTTCATAGGCAGACAGACTACAGCAGAAGAGTTACTGTTAATGGGCACTGATTTTGATTACAGAATTGAACTGTGTAGACTCTGCTCTCTTCACATGAGTTGCATGCAATTTACAGAGATGACCTATAGAATTTTAGTCATGCAAGTAGTACTGCTGCTGAGACTCTAGAGTATTATATATAAGAGATGGGACCCAGTTGGGAGGGAACCTGAGCTTTGGAGTCGATAGACTTGGGTTTGAAGTGGGGCTCTGGCATTTGTAACTGCGTGATCTTGGTAAATTTTTCATTCCTTTTTTGTAAGGTTTTAATAAATATTGAGGTTAAGATTCAGCATTAAGCAATTCTTAGCACAATGATGGGCACATCATTGAAGTCTTTTTAAAATATTAGTCTTATGTTAGTAAAAGTTTCCTGCCCTTTTTATTCTATCTGATTCGTATAAGAAATCTAACCATAACCATTACATAGACAAATGATATACTGATTTTAGTTAGTTTTTTTTTTTTTTTTTTTTTTTTAAGATTTATTTATTTGAGAGATAGAGAGCAGGATTTGGAGGAGGGGCAGAGGGAGAGGAAGAGGAAGTCTCAAGCAGATTTGTGCTGAGCATGGAGCTCGCTGTGGGGCCAGATCTCAGGATCCTGAGATCATGGGGCACCTGGGTGGCTCAGTTAGTTAAGTGCCTGCCTTCAGCTCGGGTCATAATCCAGGAGTCCTGGGAACAAGTCCCACATCTGGCTTCCTGCTCAGCGGAGAGTCTACTTCTCCCTTTCTCTTTCCCTCTGCCCCTCCTGCTGCTTGTGCTCATGTGCATGCTCTCTCCCTCTCAAATAAATGTATAAATAAAATCTTAAAAAAAAAAGACCCTGAGATCACAACCTGAGCCGAAACCAAGAGTCAGATGCTCAGCTGAATGTAACACCCAGGCGCCCCCTGATTTTAGTTTTGAAAACTAACTGCTTTTATTAAAAGGAAAGATTGATTATGTTTTTATAATATATTGCCAAAGAGAGCAGCTTGTTTATTACCTGAATACCAACCATCCTAAAATGATCTAAATCTCCTACTTCAAGTGGCTCCAAAACATAAAACAGAGATGAGATGTCTCTGTTGCTTTTCTGATTTGTAACAGTAGAAGTTAGCTCACCTGCTGTGGGTATTTGATTTGTGCTGTTATGCATCTTTAAATTGGCTGGGAAAGCATTTTGCACTGTGTCATATTTTCAACTTTTAGTTCCTCGTGAACAATCTTGATTTAACATTGGAATTTTGTTTGTTATTGTTTAAAGATTATTTGGTTATCTTACATTATAATGTAAATGTTTCATCTCAATGTAAAAATAAAGTTTAAAGGTGTACTCAGTTTTAATGGCTTTTAAATCTTTCATGAATTTCTGTCACTCGTAGACCTTTTTTTTTTTTTTAAAGATTATTTATTTATTTGATGGATAGAGATCACAAGTAGGCAGAAGTTGGCAGTGAGTCAGAGAGTGAGGAGGAAGCAGGCTCCTTGCTGAGCAGAGAGCCCGATGCGGGACTTGATTCCAGGACCCTGGGATCATGACCTGGGCCGAAGGCAGAGGCTTAACCCACTGAGCCACCCAGGCACCCATGGTACACCTTTATTGCTCTCACATGGTCATCCATTTACTACATACTCTGGAGAGTAAAATCAGGTTCAGGCCCAAGTACTGTTTAACAGAGGCCAAATGAAAATTCAAAGAAAATTATTTTAGGAGGAAAAGTCTAAGCCCATTTATAGGTTGAAGGAAAAGAATTGGTAGGGAAGGAGAGAAGAGTAAGTTGAAGATGTAAGAGAGGGAGAGGCGATAAAAGCAATTAACTTTTAGAATAGATTTCAAAAAGGTATTGTTGTTTATATAATCTGGGTCCCTTCTTCTGCATATTATATTAAACCTTTGTAAATGTTAAGGTACCTATTGAGGTTATCTTATGGCCAAATTTGTAGTCTAGAAAAATGTATGGAGGGTGATACATTATGCAGAGAAGATATTGGAGTCAGGAAGACCAGTCAGGAAACTTTATTGAAGAGGTGCCTGGGTGGCTTGGTTGGTTAGGTGACCAGCTCTTGACTTTGGCTCAGGTCGTAATTTCAGAGATGTGAGATCAAGCCCCTTGTGGGCTCCCTGCTGAGCGGGGAGTCTGCTTGGGACTTTTTCTCTCTCCCTCTCCTTCATTCCCTCCCTACCTCCCCCACCCCACGTGCATGATTGAGCGTGGTCTCTCTCTCTCTCTCAAATAAATTAAAAAAAAAAAAAAAGAAACTTTATTGAAGAACCCACTCCCCCACAAAAAATGATACAGACATGAATGTTATAGTGGGAACAGAGAGGAGGGGGCAAAATCACAAGTTATTTAGGAGATAGAATCTGTGTGGTTTGGGAGCTAATACTGTGGTGTAAAGGAAAAGAATGTGATGTAGAATGACTTTTAGCTTTTGATGACTAAATAGATTGTGGAGTTTTTTAAACCAAGAGGAAAAGAAAGATTCATGGAGAAAAATGTCACATTTGTAAAAAAAAGATTTTATTTATTTATTTTAGAGAGGGAGTGTGGGCATGTACATGTGCGAGCAGCGGGGAGGGCAGAGGGAGAGAATCTTAAGAAGACTCCAAGCTAAGTGCAGAGCCTGGCTTGGGGCTTGATCCCAGAACCCTACGATCGTGACCTGAGCCAAAATTGAGTCGGACGCTTGATCAGTTGAGCCACCCAGGCGCCCCATGACACATTTTTTAATGTTATCTCAGGGACATCAAACTAGAGATTGCAGAAATACTCAAATATCTGTTCCAGGGGCAAGCGGTTCAAGTTGGTAAAATAGTTGAATTTACTGATTAAAGTCACTCAGGGAGAACAATTTATTAAGAGAGTAGCACAAAAACATATAACCTTAAGGAATATAAACATTGAAGGGGCAGATGAAGAAAAAAGTCTTAAAAGGAAGCCTAAACCAAATGGTTTAAATAGATCAGAGGGACATCAAAAGAGTGTAGCATTATGGAAGCCAGGGGGAAGTAGGTATTTTAAGAAAGAAGTTGTTATTCCATTGTGTATGTATATATATTTATATATACCACATCTTTATCCATTCCTCTATCGATGGACAATTGGGCTGCTCCCATACTTATTATACTTTTATAAATATAGGGGCACATGTATCTCTCTGAATTAAGATTTTTGTATTTTGGGTGTGTATACCCAGTAGTATGATTATTGAATCATGGGGTAGTTCTAATTTTAATTTTTTGAGGAACCTCTTTACTGTTTTCCATAGCAGTTGTACCAATTTACATCCCTACCAACAGTGCGTGAGAGTTCCTTTTTTTTCCCACATTTTGGCCAACACCTATTGTTTTTTGTGTTTTTGACTTTAGCCATTCTGACAGGTGTGAAGTGATAGCTCACTGTAGTTTTGATTTGCATTTACCTGATGATGAGTGATGTTGAGCGTCTTTTCATGTGTCTGTTGGTCATCTGGATGTTTTCTCTGGAGAAGTGTCTATTCATGTCTTCTGCCCATTTTTAAAATGGATTACTTGTTTTTTTGTGTGTTGAATTGTATAATTTTTTTTTTAAAAGATTTTATTTATTTGACAGAGAGGGACACGGTGAGAGAGGGAACACAAGCAAGGGGAGTGGGAGAGGGAGAAGCAGGCTCCCTACTGAGCAGGAAGCCTTGTGGGGGGCTTGATCCCAGGACCCGGTGATCACGACCTGAGTCGAAGGCAGATACTTAATGACTGAGCTATCCAGGAACCCCCCTGAGGGGTTTGATCCCAGGATGCTGGGATCATGACCTGAGCTCAAGGCAGATGCTTAACAACTGAGCCACCCAGGCACCTGGATTATATAAATTCTTTATGTATTTTGGATACTATCCCGTTCAGCCATAAAAAAGAGTGAAATATTGCCATTTACAATATGGGTGAAGCTAGAGAGTATAATGCTAAGCAAAATAAGTCAGTCCGAGAAAGACAAATACCATATGATTTCACTCATGTGAAATTTAAGAAAGAAAACAAATGAGCAAAGGAAAGAGAGAGAGAGAGAGAGACAAAATAAGAAATGAACTCTATAGAGAATGAATTGATATTTATTAGTGGGGAGGTGTGCGGGGTGGGGGTGAAACAGATGATGGGAATTAAGGCGTGCACTTGTGATGAGCACCAGGTCATGTATGGAACTGTTGAATTACTGTGTCATACACCTGAAGCTAATATAACACTGTTTGGTAACTATCATGAAATTGAAAGAAAAGAAGGAAGTTGTTAATGTCAGGTATCACAGAGAAATATATAGAATAGGTAAAATAATCAACAGCAGAATAGTTTACACTGAAGTATAGTATAATATTGAGAGTTTATTTTTCATGGGGTGGAGAAAGTATAACTTATAATTATTCTTATTCATTATGAGCCTAGATATGTGGAAGCTGAAACTTTGTGGTATTAAAAGTTTAAAGATACTGCCTTATGACTGTCAAAGGGGTACTAACATTATATCACAAAAATAGAAACTTCTCATTAATATGACTATGAAATCATTTAGAGGTTTACGTGGATATATTTAAATAGGTATATTTTTCTTTTAAATTAATTGTATTTTGTCTTTTTTTTTTTTAAGAGTTCTTGTCTCTTGGCAGTATCAATTGGTTGGGAAGGAGGTGTTTATGTACAAACCTGTGGCCACACGTTACACATAGATTGTCATAAATCTTACATGGAATCATTACGGGTAAGTTGATTTAAAAATGTATATATCATTTAAAAATGTATATATCATTCTAGCATATACATCCCAGTTCATCTTACATGATTTTGATTGCCATTTGAACTATGCAGCCTTGTGGTTCCTTGACCTCTTCAGCTTTAGGGATTTCATTTTTTTATATGACTTTAGCAAATGATTTCCATATTAGTAATTTTAGACTTTGCTACTCTAGTTCTGAAATATTAAGCTTTAAAATATCCTACAATATCATTTTATTATATGATTATCCTTCAGATTCTCTTATTTTCATTCTGATTAGTGTGTTTGCTTCTGACATCAAAATCTCTAGTCCTTTACCCCTTTGTATATTTCCCAGCATTAGTTCTTTCCTATCCTCACTTTTTTGTACTATGGCTATTCTGCTCTGAAGAGCAGTCATTTAATCCTCCTGCCTTGATTTGAGACCCAGACAGCTAGCCCTGCCAGAAAAATCCTAAAACTAAGTGAAGTGGTATGTCTGTAAATTTGTGGTTTCCTGTATATTAGCAGCTTAAACTAGGGTTACCAACTGTGGACACTACTTATCAATTCATTTACCTACCTTTGATTAGTTTCCTCTCCTAGTATCTTTAGCAGCTATTCCAATCCTTTGCTCCCCTATCCCAAGCTCTTCACCTGAACTCCAAGATCCCTTTTCTCTCAAGAGATTCTATCTCTTTCTTTGTCACCAAGAAAACTGTGGCTTTCTGTCACATACTAAGCTTAGCTTCTTGCTTTGCTTATCTATTCCCTGACAAATAAGTCTGCATCCCAACCAATCCTTTCTTTTTTACTCTCTGAGGTAGTATTCCTTCTTCTGTTCAGGAATAATTTTCCTGTTGATGCTCTAGTATTTCTTTCTCCTCTTCACCTCAGGGGCCTTTATCTCTTAGAAGGTAACTTCTTTTTTATTTCTATCTTCAGTTTTTCTGCCTATTCTGCCTATCCTTTCTTTCAATTCTTAAAGATGCTCAGGTCCCTCTCATTCTGAATTTCTTCCCTTGACTTTGCATTCCCCTGTAGCTGCAGTTTTTCTTTTTCTCAGCTCAGCCTCTTAAAAGGATGGCCTTATTTCCCAGTTCCCAACTTAAAAGGAGTGGATTCCTACTTTTCCCTTCGTATCCTTACCTCTCACATTTAGTCACTAAGTAAATTCTTATTCTGTCTCTTAAGTATCACTTGACTGTATTCTACTTTTCATTATTCTTCATTTTTGTGTATGCCTTCATCTCTCCTCTTGACTATTGCAGTTCCTTTCTTATCAGTTTCCTTACTCTAAGTCTAATTTATTTACTACATTGATCTTTCTAAAATGTAAATCTGATGACATATGTCGTTGGCTTAAAAATCCTTTACTGAATTCTTCCTAATGTCATGAAGTTCACTCTTCCTTGAATGGCATTCAGGGTACTTCATGATCTGGCCTTGCCTATTGTTTTATCTTTATCTTTCATCAACTCAGCATTTATAAATTACTTAATAGTTCCTTAAGAACAATATGCATTTTTCATACATCTGCAGTCATTCATTCAACAAATATTTTAGTTAGTGTCTATAGTGTTCCAGATACTGTGATCGACATTGGGGATTCAGTAGTGAATAAGACACAGTTCCTTCCTTCCAGGGGTTTACTATGCTTTGTGTGAGACAGAATAAATAGACAGTTGCAGTATATGTGTTAAGTGTTACTGGAACTTCTCCTGAGTGCCAGAACATTTGATGAAGTATGGTGATGAGAGGTAAGACTGAAAAAGTAATTAGAGCTCTTATTGTAAAGGGCCTTGTAGTTGGTGTAAGGAATTTGAACTTTATTTAGATAAGTTCTTTACAGAGAGCCACTAAAGTTATTAAAGACTTTTAAATAGAATAATGGCATCTTCAGAAATGTCATTGTGGCAGCTATGTAGATGGTAGGGGATTGTTGTGGGATTGCAGTAGAGTAAGAAAGAATGTGATGATATTCAGGAGGTACAAGATGATAGTGGCTTGAGCTTAGTCATCACACTGGAGATGGAGAAGAGCTTAGAGATTTGAAATCTATTTAGAGGAAGCCTGGACTTGGTAAGAGATGACATGTGGAATGTAAGGAGGAAGAAGGAATCAAGGTGAGAGATAATTGTGATCACTGAAAGATTTTGATTGGGAGTAAGAGTCTCACATTAGGTGGATCATAGTGGCAACAGTGTGATTGGAAGACTAGTTAGGAGATACTAGCAAAGAGACTAGAAGAAAGAAAGTGGATGGAAAGACTTACGGGATTTATTAAGTAAATATTAGAGTGGAAGAAGGCAGAAAGCTGAAGGAACTGTCATGATTCTTTTCTTTCTGAGGTAGGAGATGTAGCTTTATGCTTCCAGAGTAAAGGAAGCAAGGCTGGGATAGGTGACAGGACTTGAGAAGTGAAGAGGTGGTTTGGAAAAACTGCTTTGGAATTGGGTGAGAGAATTCTTCATAGGATGTTGGAGAAAGATTGCCTGGGAATATTCAGGCCTCATTTGAGGTGGAAACAGCTTGTAGCAAGAAGTTACTTCAGTCTTCTTTAACAATACTTAATTTGAGTACAGAATTAGAGAAGTTATCCACTGGATTAATTTTGTATGAAGATTTTATAAGGTATGTATGATGGAAGGACATACGGAGGGTGAATGAGAAGTATTGACCAGTTTTTGAAGTGATACATCATGGTGTATAGGCAGAATAGGAAAGTCTTGATAAACTGAGAGAAAAGGGAGGAACTAAAAGAGGAGATAGCAGTTGGCAATCAGATTGTAAGCTGTTTGGTTTTAATATTTTTAGATATGGACAATTTTGGGTCATTTTAGTATAAGGGGGTGGTCAAGGTTACAGGTAACAGGTCATGGTAACAGGTAGGTGGAGGTCAGTGCCATAGGAGCTAATGAGGTCAAAAAGCTGATGGACTAAGATACAAGATTGGTTGTTCCCATACTCACTGAAGTAGCATAAGAGGGTCGTAGGTCTTGGAGCAATGAGGAAAACCAAAGTCTTCAGTGACTGAGGGCAGTGGATGACAGTAAAAAGGAAGGAAAAGTGTGATATCCCTAAATGATATGAGCCACAAAGATGGGAGAATGCAAGAGTAAAGATCCTAAGCCAGTACTAAAAAATGAGAATACTGAGGTGTGAGGGGAGAGTGGTGAGAAGGCTTCTGGGGAGGCTTCAAGAAAAAACGTAGTTTTAATCAAGGCAAGGATGAGGATCTAACATTCTTTAAAATTAAGGCTGTAGGGGAGCTTATAGAATGTCCTTCAATGATCAGGACTCTCAGCCCCACCTTCTATATACCCTTCTTGTGTATTTTTAAAAGTTAGCTCACAAGTCTTCTCTGAGAAGCCTTCTCTTTTGTATTTTTCATGCTATTATTATAACTTATTTGTTTCTGTTTGCTTTTATATTGTTAGTACCTTACGTGAAGATGTACCTTAAGTCTTTATGTCCTTACCTGGCATAGTATTTGACATATGATAGGAGCTTAGTAAATATTTGCAGAATTGGATTTAAAAAGATGTGGTGTTTCATTTTTAAGAACTTGAAAAAAATAAATGTCAAAAAGTAAAAAAAAAAAAAAAAAAGTAGAATTTGGTTTTTTAGTCAAAGTATTTGAGACCTAAGATATAATGAAATGACAACTAAATTAAGAGTGGGGAAACTTAAATTCTTCCTAATATTGTCATTACCTTTGTAATCATAGACAAATTTTTCTCCTTCTGTCCTCATTTTTTTGTTTGTTAGTAATAGTGTTCATATTGTAGCATTCATACATTTACATTAATGCATTAAAACATATTTTGAAATAAAACATTAGGTTAGTGGCAGGGTACGAAAGAAACTGCTGGGAAAAAGAGCGAAATAGTGGTTAGGACTACACAATTGTAATAGCCTAAAAGAGCAAAATGGCTGTGTCGTGGTTTCAGGCAAAAGAAAGGAACAGATTTAATAGTCTGGATTCCTGCCTTAAGTCCTCTAGTTAGTTAGCATGTATAGCAGTCTCTCATGAGTAAGAATTTCCTCCTAGGCACATATGCTTATGTGTCTATGTTTAAACAATTCTGTTTTCTCTTCTTCTATCAGAAATATCTGAAGGAAAGGTATTACATTAATTTCCCTCATATCACACTTACATTCTGAGTACTCTAACTGAATCTTTCCCCTATCCATTAAAGCTAAGCAAATTCACTGCATAAAGTCCAGTCAGTTGTGTTTGACAGACAAAGACATATCACATTTTTAAGCCTTGATTTATTCTCAGAAGTTATCTACTCTCTATCAAGGATCATGGGCACTGAGAGAATCTTCCCAGTGGTCACCTATAGATTATAAAAACAGGGGCATGGGGTAAGGGGAAGGTGATCCACTGTAAAGTGGCCTCCTTTTTAAGTTATTCTCTATCTTAAATCTATATTACACATTAATTGCCTCAGTATTTGGATGTTTCATGCTGAGAGAAGAGTAAGATACTTAAACAGTTCTTGGTGATGTGTTGCATGATTGTCATGTTGAAACAAGTGATTTGATAAGCTTCAACAGTCAAATGAGAGACATTGTTTATGTTTTCTTCTTCAAGTAACATCATCTTTTTTAAAAAATTTAAATGCAATTAATTAACATATAGTGTATTATTAGTTTCAGAAGTAGAGTTTAGTAATTCATCAGTTGCATATAACAGCCTGTGTTCATTAAATCAAGAGACTTTATGTTTTTATGACATATATTAGAGATTTTTTTTTTTTTTTTCTTTTTTGGCCTGGTTCATTTGTTTACTATAAAATGTAATGGTATAAATTTTGTTTTCTATAAGTTGTGCATTATAAATCTGTATGTTTATTTCATCTTTTAGAATGATCAGGTTCTTCAGGGCTTCTCGGTGGACAAAGGAGAATTCACGTGTCCTCTCTGTAGGCAGTTTGCTAACAGTGTTCTTCCTTGTTTTCCTGGGAGCAATGTGGAAAGTAACCTTTGGCAACGTCCTACTAACAAAAGCATACAAGATCTCATAAAGGAAGTGGAAGAGCTGCAGGGACGGCCGGGAGCTTTCCCAGTAAGCATCAGTGTAAGGCAGAAATATCCTGGTAAACTCAGCTCTGCTTTCAGCTCTCATTTTTGTTCCTTTTATTTTCATTCCTTTCTCTGGAGCTTTGAACCTTTTTTTTTGGGGGGGGGGGACCTTTAAACATTTAACAACAATTGCTTTTAGATGTTTTTCTCTTCTATTTGTGGTTACTAAAAACAAAAATGATAATAATGGAACAAATTATTACCAAAGGCTATACTTTTCCTTAGTCCAAATTGCTATAGTTTTAATATACTTCTTCCAGATCATGAAGTTCTATAAGCTTAGATATGGTTAGACTCTTTTACAATTGAAATCTTTAAAAACAAAGCCAAACAAATAAATTACTTATATATTTATCTTGTTATGTAAAGCATAGTCTAATAATTTAAAAATATGTCCATTAAGTATATTAGGATTAACATGATACATTTATACACACACACACACTTTATATGTATGTAATTATAGATTTATGTCCAATTTATATGTGTTTGTATCACATAAAATATCATACACTTGATTGAACCATTCACTGAAGTCAGTCTACTTTATTGTGGGATTTGGTGTAAGTGAACCCATCTTTTATCCCATCCAGTAGGATTTATTTATTTCATTTAAATATTTAAATATTTCACCTTCATTATAGATTTAGGATATAGTATCTGAAAGAAGTGATAACTGTGCCTAGTTTAAGCAGTGAATTTATGAAAACTATTAATATTTGACTTTTGAAACAGAAATTCATAGTTAAATGCTACTCAAAGATTTCTCTCCTTACAGTTTTTTTTCTCAGTTGAAGACTAATTTTAGAATCTGTGTTTTTTTTCCCCCCCTTGGTAAATCCAAATTTTTATGTATTTAAAATATGCTCAAAGCAAGGGACATCAATATTAGTCTTTGAGAAGAGAATGTAAATGAAAGATTGCTTATCAACATGGAATTTGTTCTAAAATATTATTTTAATGACATCTACTCATTTCTTTAGAATATAGGTTTGTGTGGTTAATTCATGGTTAGATTATAGGCTAACCAATCACAATATAGAATTAGGATAAAATAGGAGAAGGTATTTCTTGATCTATTTTATCTTTGTGCACTAAGAATATTTATAGTGGATAGCTAATGTACATTTGTTTTAACTTTTTAACTTTTAATTTCCTAATGAATTCATATGATAAACATTGTAGTGTTGGACTATTTTAGAGAAAATGAATATGAATAAACTTGATGTGTATGTTTGCATTTTTTACAGTCAGAAACCAACTTAAGTAAAGAAATGGAATCTGTAATGAAAGATATCAAAAATACTACTCAGAAAAAGTATAGAGACTATAGCAAGACCCCAGGTTCACCAGACAATGATTTTCTCTTTATGTATTCTGTTGCTAGGTAGGTATACATGGTATATACTTTAATATTTACTTACTCTGAATAGTTGGGTTTTTGTTTTATTTATGTCATTAATATTTATTTGAAGAAAGGGTGCATATTTTTTATGGTGCTTGAAATTATGGCTAGTTTTCAAACCTTTTCAAAGGATCATAAAATGTAGGTTTCCTTCATTTTCTGAAGAGCTTTTATTTTCATGAAATATTGGGTGAGTGTTATTATATATTATAGAATATGTGGGAAAAGGTGTATTATTAACATTTTGGGACAGATGTCTACCTCGAAGTATGTGAATATTAAATATGAAGGGTCTTGTTAAGAAATCACTGTTCAAGTCCTGTCAAAAAGGAATAATACTGAAAAGGAATATATTGTAATATGTTAAACACTTTTAATTTCTTTTAAGTAAGAAGAACTTATTTTGTTTGTTTTAATCTAGTAAAACAGTAATATCCTGTAGGTGGTTTAGAAAATCAGATGAGGAAAAAAAAAAAAAAAAGAAAATCAGATGAGGGAGATGGAACAAGTGATCAGGCAAGTTCTAAGCGTATATTAGTAGCTAGCCCAGCACTCCAGAAAACAGTACCTCTGTTTACTGAATTACTATATTCAGGTTTTATTATATTTCCAAAGAACCTCTGTTTTTTGGAGATACTTCAGAGATACTCCTTATCTTTCAGTGTAGGTAGGATTAGTCTAATTGACTGAGTGGGTGTTTAGTAACTAAGAAATGGTTCCAAACAGGGATTTTAGAAAACGTAATTGAATGAAAATGGAGAACCATAGAAGAAGTAAATAGGCAAGAAGCAGGCACAATTAGAAACTTGTAAACACATTCTGCCAGAATTGATGTTGTATCTCTAGAAGTATATACTTTTTTGGTATCTTGTCCCAAGTAGTATTATGATAGATAAGATTTAGACAGAGAATATAACTTGAATGTCATGCGGCAAATTAGTGCCATAGAGGACCACAACTCAGATCTGAGTCAAGGTCTATTTTACTTTCAATTATTGTCCTTCTTTTTCCCTCCTGTATTCAACTTTTATAGGTCATATGTACATGCAGTTCACTTGGCCAATCTCTCTGCCTCATTCATGGACCAGAGGGTAACCAGAGTAAATGAACTATATGTAGTCTTTAGAACCCAGGAAAAAAGCAACCAGACTTAGGCAAATTACAAGCAAGTTAGAGCTCAAGATAAGGAAACGTTAGTCTTTAGTTGAAGAATGCAATTGCCAGACATGGATTGATGTAATAGAATGTAATGGATTGGGAAGTAACTTTATAGTCTGTACATTCCTAACTATTGTTGTTATTTATCCAGAATGCTTCAGGAGAAGATTTAACAGTTAATTCAGCATTTTGTGTCTGGAGAGTTACCAGCTGCATGCTTGCAATAAAATACACTTTATGTGAAAACTAAATTGAGTATGATTTAATTTTGCCATGGTTTCAAGATTTTAAAAACCTTCTATACCATATTGTGGTAATAATGTTGTAGAAAATTGAGATGAATATAGACCAACTCAGTTATGCCATGTATATATGTGTCTGTTTATATAGATGTATATGTGTGTGTGTGTGTGCATGTGTGTAAATACTGTATTTATGTCTCTTATGTATTTATGCTTATGTATTTTTCTTAGGATTGATCTTATAAGAAAATTCTGGGTGAATAAGAATAATCTCTCCATGGAATTTTTTATAGTATGATAAATCAAATGCCTTGACTTAAATTTAGTTTAGTGGAAGTTTTAGATTCCTATTTGTTGAATATATAAATTCTTGTTTTCTTCCTATATAGCTTGCTGTGGTAATAGACTTTTTTAGGTCAACATATTTTGGTTTTTCTCACTTATTGGGAAGCAGGGACAGATATAAAATGTTATTTGCTATGAATGTATATAGAGAAACAGAAAATGTGTTGTCCTTCCATTTTTCTCTGATTGCTCATGATAAACTCCAAAGCAACAAGATAATTCTTCTGAAAATCAGAGTATGTAACCCTTAAAACACTCATTATCCTTTGGTTAAAGTTACGCAGGCCATTGTGAAGTTCTCACAGTGAGATTGCATGTCCTCTCTAGTTTTACTTAGTTATTAAAGAGAAAACAAAAACCAAATTAGCTAAAAAATAAATAAATAAATAAATTAACAAAAACATGAATTGAGAGACAAAAGGATGTTGTATCCTATTTGGATAGAATGTAAGTTTCTCAAGGTAAGAAACTAGTCTTTATAGGTATCTAATGCCTAGCATGTAGCATTATTTCACAAATATGTATGATTACAGATTATGCTTATTTTTGTGCCTAGAAGGTAGGCATTAAAGTATTTTGTAACATTTAAAATGCTTAAATGTTTAAGTGAACTATTTAGAAGTAAACTTATTTTGAATTATTTAACTTTTAAATTAAATATTGTGATTCTTAAATGTATAGTTCATTAGGATGAGCACATTTATTTGTATTTGACATTAGAAATTTGAATAGAATACAGCACTTGTTTCCCAGAGCTGAGTTTCTCTCCACTGAATGAGGAATTTAGTTTGTTTTTTACGGAACTTAAATTTTTTTGTTGTTTAGGAACAAAATATTTCTAATGGTTGAGTAGCCTGTAAAGCTGTTAATTTTAGTAATTGTTTTAGAGGATTTTTTTATTTTGTTTTTTGGGGTTTTTTGGTAGAGCACCTTATCCCTTTGTTTTTTATTTTATTTGCATGGTGAAGCCTTGGAGGATTTTTTGAGGGCAGCAGAGAAGAAATTGTTGGAATGGTATCTTTCTCTTACATTAAAATTAATCAAAATTACTATATTCAGGTTTTATTATATTTCCAAAGAACAGTCTGTTACAAATACCATTCAGATGGATTATGGAAGGTTAATTTGGGGGAGGAAAGCTTTCCTCATTTAAATATCAGTTTATTATTTTTTAATTGAAACAATAAATGAGACTAATTTTAATAATTGATTTTTCCAAGGGTTTTGGACTCAGGTTACATATAGCCTAGAGGTATTGGTGAGTGACACTCGGCCTGTATGTAGTGAGAAACATTTAAATGGAAAGAAGATGAAACATGAATAACTGAGATAGAGCTGGAGAGATATGTTTAATTCACAGGGGGTGAGCTGCTCAGTAGAGTGAGTCAACTTACTTTACATACTAGTTGCATTATAAGTTTAAACTTTATAAACTAAGTATTTTCAAAATAAAAGGAATGTTTGCTAAAATACCAAATTATGAATTCTTTTTAAAGCCAAGAAATTCTTTGATAAAATACTTTTCCTTCCCCTCGCCCCTTTTTATGTCCGAATTTAAGGGAATCGAAGGAAGGGTCAACAGAAGAAAGAGAATAAGCTATGGGGACTAAAGAGAATCTTACCATTGGTTCCATACCCAAACAAAGAGATTTCTGGTTCCTAAGGTGTTTTTGAGCACTTTGCTATGTACCATCAAGGATTTAGAAACTTATCTGAAATGGTCCCTCTCTCCAGGAATTTACCATTAGTTGGAGAGACAAAACCAATATACATCAGTCCGTATAAAACAGAATAGAGTTTGTTTTAAAAATATCATATTGAAAAAGTGCTATAGAACTTTAAAAGGGAAGATGAACAAATTGAAATATAAAGTATTGGGCAATGTTTCTTTCCCATCTCAAGAAAAGGGAATTAATTCTCCTAATTCCTAGAAGAGTTAGAGCTTGAGCTGAGTCTTGTATAATATAGCCTGTGGTATGAATGAAGATATTTTTTCTCTCTGAGGTATTGGGTAACTTGCTCAACCAGTAAGTGGTAGGCTTAGGCCTTGAACCCACACGGACATCAATTCGTGTTTGAGTGTCTCTGTGTGTGCATGTGTATACACACATTTGTTTTTTAAATAATAGCTCTAAAAATAGAAGTTCATACCAAAGGAGGGTGGAGAGGGGATAGAAGGGAAAGCAGACCTCAGTCATGCAAAAAGAAGCTGGAGCATAGTTGGAGGCGTTTTTAAATGGAATATGGAGGTGGGTGCCAAGATAGGCTGTAAGTCATCTTTCTCATTATTATTTCAGTTACAGATATTTTTTTCTTTCCAAACTGATTGGAATAGATTTGTGTTAGGAATATAAAAAAGTAGAGTCTACTTTTCTTGGGAACAATCTTTATTTTTCTATCATCCATTCAGGAGGGCAGAAACAGAATATTGTGTTGGGATTTTCAACAGTTAGAGATCAAACAGACATAGGGCATATGACATGCTTGTGTGTTCGATTCTCTAGCAAGTTTCAACTTAAAGGGCTAGTTTTGATGTAAGTGAAATCAGGAAGAGCTGAGGGTTAGGGCCTCTGACATATTGATTTTTAAAGTCCTAGGTTATTACATGACACTAACCGTTTGGATAGGTAGGTTTTGTTTTGTTTTGTTTTGTTTTGTTTTTTAATGTCAGGAGGAATGTTTTTTTAGAGATTTTTCTAGCCATAATCTGAAATAATTAGATTTAGTAGTTTTCTTTCAAATATTCTCTAAAATCAAACTCCTGGTAACATGTTTATCAGCTTTTGAAGTATTTTATTTGATGATTGAATAAACAGAATTGTTCTTATATTTATATCTTAATATTTTTGCAAACTGTGCTAAAATAAAAGTTGACATTCTGGTTCTGACATTCGTTTGTAAAAATTGATCGCGTTTCTGGTTAGCTCTTTTAAAAGTACAATCTAGGGAATCTTAGTTTTTATAAGAGAATATAGCCGTTAATTTTTTTCTACAGATTAGGCAACAGAAGATTTGTGAAAACAAAATATATTGATCTCATTTATATTCCCTTGATGAAGGAACACATGCTGGTCTCCGCTCGCTTTCTGTCCACTAATATGAAATCCTTGTCCCTGCTTCCTTGCTGGTAGGTTTTTAGAAGTTCAGTGAGCAATGCAAATCGCCTGAAGGGTGGAAAATTCCCTTGTCACACAGATGCCCTTATCAGCAGCAACCAGATGGAGCTCTGAGCAGGAACATTATCAATGTTAAATTGCTTTTCCCCCACCCCAGTAGAGAGGATTAAAGCATTCCTTTAAAAATGGGTGGCAAATATACAGATTTAAGAATATTAATTTTGTTAACAGTTTGCATTTATAAGTAAATATATGAAAATAATGTTTCAAAAACATTTTGTGTTAAAATACAACCCAAACCAGTTCAGACTGTTTTAAGTAAAATAGGATCATATTCTTCCTTGAATTCATTTGCAAAGTAAGCTTAAAATTTTGCCTTTTTTTTTTTTTTTTAAAGAGGAGGATATCTCATTGCTAATGTCAAATGCATATTTTGGATATAAATTATTCAGTTGTAGCAGTGGCAAATGAAGATGTGTTTAAGTTTATTAATACTGTTGAGGTAAAAATACATTCATTATATCACTCACAATTTTCATTTATTCTGACAAAGTTCATTGGCTATTTTACTATATTTTTTTTTTAGTAAATCTTTAGATTCTGAAGCAATTTGATTTTTAAAATGTCGATTTACTAATTGTAACTAATCTGTAAGCTAAAAATTGCTAAATATATTATAATTTCAGATCTATATGAACTTTTTTGATGTTTAGCAGTGTCAGGAATTAACACAGTGTACTTTAATAAAACTAATTTTAGAAGTCCATAGAAGATCATTTTATGTGTTGTTCATGCCTACTATGATGTTAGTGATTTTGTTTAATATTGATTTCTAGAAACCATCTAAGCTCTAGTGAGTGATAATCATTTCTCTGATAAAAAGTTGGTATGCCCTTGTGTTTTAGATGACAGTAACCACCTACTACTCACTCAGCGGCTAACAGTTGGGTATAAGCTCTTTCACCAGATTCGTGTGCGGGTTTATGAAGTGTGTTGCTGTTGTTTTCCTTAAGGCCCAGTTTTTAGTATTTGCCAACATTTGGGGTTTTGCAACAATTACATTATGATGTGTACAATTTTGAGGTTATAAATATGAACATATAAGGATATGTTTCCCTTTTTATTTCTAAATATCAGATAAAATATTATTACAGATATTCCATAAACTATTCATAAAGTTCTTCAACTTTATTATTTAGGTTCATTCAGACATATCAGTAAAACAAATTAAAAAGTATCACTTTAGCCTAATTGAGATACATGTTAATGCTTTACTTACAGAACCAATTTGGAACTTGAATTAATTCATCGGGGAGGCAATTTGTGTTCAGGTGGTGCAAGCACAGCTGGCAAACGCTCTTGCTTAAGTAAGTAGTAGAAATATTGATATTCATTAAAATATTGATATTAAAAACATTTTAAATTATGTCATTTTTGAAAGCTTATATAAAGTGGTCTTTTGATGTATTTTCAGATTCTTTTTATATGACATATAATTGGTTTTAATGGTGATTATATGCTTTAAATGGCTAATCTTATACTTAAAAGAATTATGATATTTAGCTCTTTCTATACTATGATTGCTCAGTAAATAAATGTCATACCGATAGATCAGATTTACATTGGCTCAAAATTAAACAGTGTGGTATCCTTGGCTATAAAAAATTATCTTAAAATTAAATTCTTTAAAAGAATTTTTACATAGTCTAGATTTAAGAAAATATTTTTATAAAAATAATTTGTGTTGCCTGCAGATTCCTATAATATACAGTGCTGCTGTTAATTAATGAAGGCATTGTACTATATTTTGATGTGAACATTAAAATGTATTAAAATTATGGATGTTTGGTTTTATTTATGAATATACTTTATATTGTAAAATGAGCATGATTCTCAGTACTTCTTGTAAGGGTAGGTTTGAGAGAAGTGTCAGTTGGAACTTAATGTAGATTCTTCATAGTGATTAGAGAATTAATGTGAATACTAGGGGTAATATTATGTAATGTCAAGTATAGCTAATTATTAGCCCCAAATCACTGGAGTTAAAATATTACCTAACATGACTGGTACAGAAAATAAAATTGTTTAAAATACATAGTGTATTCTTTTGAAAAATGAATATATTTTCATAAATGCTAAAAATATTAGTAGTTAATAAAAATTATCAACACATAGGTTTTTCAAAAATGTGTGTGTGTACTTAAAGATTTTATTTATTTATTTGAAAGAGGGAGAAAGATGAACTAGCGAGAGAGAACATGAGTGGGAAGGAGAGGGAGAAACAGGCTGATGCCGGGCTTGATCCCAAGACTCTGAGATCATGATCAGCCCAAGGCAGATACTTAATCGACAAGCCACCCAGGCGCCCCCAAAATATATGTGTATTATTATGAAAAGATATATATGTGACTTGGGGATGATTTCAAAGCAAAGGACTAATCAAAAACATCTTAAGATATTCATTTGATTTTAATTAACTAATTAATTTTTAAGTAGGCTTTATATCCAGCAGGGAGCCCAGCATGGGGCTTGAACTCATTACCATGAGATAGAGACCTGAGCTGGATCAGGGGTTAGATGCTTAACTGACTGAGCCACCCAGTTGCCTCTCTTGAAATTTTTAATGTAAAGATACAAACTTATGTGAAATTTCAACTGAGTTATTTTTAAAATTCTTGCTAATTGTATTAGATTTTGATTCTTTTTTTTGTTTTGTTATCACTTGATTCCTAGAAATGAAAGGTTTTGGAAGTTATTTTTTACTGAATACCTAGTATTTACTGACTTTTATATACTTAAGCTCTACTTATACCCAGTGATTTAGTATTATGTTTTAAAGGAGAAGTTGTTGATACATAGGAGTTTTAGCTTCTAGACTGTTTGAATTAGCAAAATCTATAAGTTCACTTATTTTAATTATCTTTTCTTATTAATTTATTCTTAATTGTTGTTTGGCATTGGTTAATAATAATCCAGAAATTGTTATATTAGGAAGTATTTAGTAAAGGAATTTCAGTCTTATGTTCAAAGCTCTACTTCATTTTTTCCCCCCCTGAGCTACTTACATTTATCCAGAGATTTGTAAATAATAAATTTATTCAGAATCTTAAAAATGCTGGTGCAAAATTCTAGCAATGACCATTTCAATTAGCGTCCTTAATTTAAATGTAAATTATTAAATTGGTAGTTACTTCCACTTTCATTTCTTTTTATTTCCCCTTTCGTGAATAAGCAACAAAATGTGCCAGTATAGAAAAGGTCCTGATGAAGATCATCCTAAATCTAAATTTAATACTATTTTTGGTTTTCTTTTTTTTAATGATTTTATGTTAGTCCTTTCCCCCCAAACTATATTGAAGTATGATTGACAGATTATATTGTCTACAGTTGTATAGGTTGTACATGTGCTTTTTGCTTTTAGTTTCCATATGATTTATTTCTGTTTAATTGCTTACACATTATTTATCCTAATGCAGAATGTATTTTATGTTGTATAAAATCCCACTATTTTGCAAGTGTATAAACTTAATGTATTTGTTGTTTACACAAGCCTAACTCAAACCTGATTTGTTGAACACCAGAACTTAAATTGATGGTGTGTCTTAGGACCTTAGATCAAGTATTTCATTTTTTCATTTTCCAATAGAATTTTAATGGTATTATTAAAGATTCTCTCTTTTCTCTAGAGACAGTATTTTCCCATTTCCATTTATTGCTCCTTGTTACCTTTTAAATATTTCATTTTCAAGCATATTTATGTATGTATGTATGTATGTAGGTAGGTAGGTATGTATGTATTTGACAGAGAGATAGTACAAGTAGGCAAAACAGCAGGTAGAGGGAGAGGGAGAAGCAGGCTCTCTTCTGAGCATGGACCCTGATGTTGGGCTCGATCCCAGAACCCTGGGATCATGCATGACCTGAGTCAAGGGCAGTTGCCTAATGACTGAGCCATCTAGGTGCCCCACATACCTTATTTGTAAAGTGTTTGTTTTTTCATAATATTTTGGGGAAAGAGTCAATTAAGCAAATGATATGGAACTTACACTTCGAAAAAGTGTTCCATTACAACTTCTTGATAAAATTGAAGACTAGTCATGAAAAGATTTAATAAGTTTTGCCTGGAGCAGCTTGAATGATGCCCAGTATATAATTATGGATGGGGAAACACACACACACACACACACACACACACACACACACACAGATTTAAGAGCAGGAGAAGATTGCTTTTTCTATAACAATGAAAGCAGAAAAATATTACTGGCCAAATTTATACTGAGAGATAAAATTATAGTGGAACAATGCCATTCAGCACTTACTTCAGATTTTTTAAGTAAATAACCAGTACCCAGTCATAATAAAAGTTCATTCTTAAATATGCATCTGGGAAGTTTTTCAAAGTAAAAAATGAGCAAAGCAGCATATTATGGTATTTTAATAATACTTAATAATACTTAACGTTTGTAGTTTTAAAGTTTATGAAATACTTTCACATAAGTTATTTAGTCCTATAGAATGGCCATATGAAATAGCTGTTATCACTTTTTAGTAGAAAAGGAAACTGAAATTCAGAGTGGTTACCTTGCCAAGTCATAAGCTGGCAAATACGGAGCTTGCTCTAGAATCCAGCTATTCTGACTCTAAATTCAGTTATGTAACACATATCCCTTGCTTGTTAAGTGTCCCAAAGGATACAGAACTTTTTTTTTTTTTTTAAGATTTTATTTATTTATCAGAGAGAGAGAGGGGGAGAAAGCGAGCACAGGCAGACAGAATGGCAGGCAGAGGCAGAGGGAGAAGCAGGCTCCCTGCTGAGCAAGGAGCCCGATGTGGGACTCGATTCCAGGACGCTGGGATCATGACCTGAGCCGAAGGCAGCTGCTTAACCAACTGAGCCACCCAGGCGTCCCCAGAACTTTTTTTTTTCTTAAGATTTTATTTATTTATTTGACAGGGAGAGATCACAAGTAGGCAGAGAGGCAGGCAGAGAGAGAGGGGGAAGCAGGCACCCCGCTGCTCTGAGAGCCCAATGTGGGGCTCGATCCCAGGGCCCTGGGATCATGACCTGAGCCAAAGGCAGAGGCTTAATCCACTGAGCTACCCAGGCGCCCCAAGGATACAGAACTTTTAAGAACTTTTACTCATGGGTTTAGTCAGTGACTTCTTACTGTATACTATTGCCTTGGTATCTTTCCAGGCTTTGCCTGCTAATACTCCTGTTATTTTACCTATTTTCTTTCATTAACCTTTCATTAAGATTTCTATTTTTGTTTTGGGCCACTCCTTCAGATATTTTAAGTCCTGATTCCTTCTTCTTTGGATACCAGTTGAGTTTTCTTTTATTTTTCACCAGTTTTCTGGCTGGTTCCCCCTTGTTTGAGATCAGATTTAGCTGGTAAAATCAGCGATGCTTTTGGTGGACATGGCATCTGAACAAGACTATAAAAGATAAGGGAATTTAGGACTTTTCTGCAAATTGATACATACACTGATAAATACCACCAATTTTATTAGCAGTAGATGTAGGACAAAGCAGATGTAAAAATTGAAGGATAACTTTTTGTTAAGAATAATGTTTTTTTAAAATTAGTTAATTTCTTCCTTCAGGTAATTCCTAAGTAGATACAGAGCTCCATAGAGTCCTGTGAAGTTAGTAGCACAACAATTTCTCAAGTAAAAATTGTTGAACCACTGACTAGGGTGTGGTGGAAGGAAGAGGTGTCATTTGATAAATTATTAATCTTGGGGAAAGTTTTTAAAAAATATCTATCTTTAGGTAAACAACATCTTTCCCTATCTTTGGGTCTGAGGCTTTCTGCATATTACTGTTGTTTAAGAAGCTACAGTTCTCATCACAAATGAATTTCATGACTTTTTAAAAAAGATTTTAGTTATTTATTTGACAGAGGAGATACACAGTAAGAGAGGGAACACAAGCAGAGGGAGTGGAGAGGGAGAAGCAAGATCCCCACCAAGAAGAGGGGAGAAGCAGGGAGCCCCATGCGGGGCTCAATCCCAAGACCCTGGGATCATTACCTGAGCTGAAGGCAGATGCTTAACAACTGAGCCACCCAGGCGCCCCGAATTTCATGATTTTATAGAGAGATTAAAAACTAAACTTCAGTCAAGAGGGGTTATGGCAGACCTTTGCTTTGACCGCTTCATTGTGGGGGCTCTAACTTAATTTTGATACAGTTTATGATCTTATCAAGAATTGATGCATGTGGTGAGTAATTTTGATACAAGTTATGATCTTATCGAGAAATGCTGCATGTGTTTTGTTATTCATAGAAAGCAATCCAGCTTTGATGTGTACAGGCAACTTAAAATAATTTTAATTGCTCCAAGAATGAGTTTTTGTTGAATTCAGAGTTAGAAGAATTATTTAATGTTAATTTCATCCTACCGTAAGACTACATAAAGATATTGTTAAGATCGCAAAATTTCTCGTAAGTAGTCTGACCTTGTTCTTTAACAGTGGTAAAATTCTAGTATCTATAGCTTATTAAGGTCTGTTTTTAGATTTAAAAATTAGGAATTCTATAAACAGGTTGAATAACAACTTTTGTTCTATTCTTTTTGTTACCCCATATAACAAGAGGAAAATTTGGCCACCAAATCATTACAACAGTCAAAATGCAGAAGTTAATATAAAAAATGTGGAAATTGCCTCCTGATTCTATTCTTTATGAATAGACAGATGATTTGGGAGCTAGCTATTTTACCTCATGGATTCTCTTCCTCTTTGTACCCAACCAAAAGATTGTTGTAAGAACTCAATTTTGTAATGTATGTCAAGTCTTCATACATTATAAATCTTGACATTACTGTTTTCTACTTCAACACTACCTTTATCAAATTTGGGCATGGATGTGTGTGAGTAAGGACACTAGAAGCAAGATAAAAGTTAATTTTTAGCTCAGCTTTTTTTTTTTTTTAAGGGGTTAACAAATACTTTGTTGACCTGTTCAGAGATGAGATGAGGTGGTCAGAATGGGATTTATGACCAAAGATTGATATAGTTTATCTATTAACAAAATAGATTGTTAATTTTGGGAAGCCTGAGTTAGAGGGACAAGAGTATAGCTTGAAAATTTGACTAAAAGGAGTGGCTTTATTCTTTAAAGTCATTCTGAAGGTTCTATGCTTTGTGACCAGGTAGTCAGGCCTTCCAGAATTTACGATCTGTGTATTCTAGGAACTAGATACCACAGGTAGTAATTTCTACTATCAGGGCATAGGGGGCGTGGGGGCCCTCGGATCTTGCTAGGCTTAGGGGCCTTTCTTAGTTTAGAACTCCTGCCCCTTATATGAGGTACTCAGATTAGACCTGAATTCATGGAGTGTGTCCTTTTCAATAAGGAAGAAATTCGGATTCCTAAGAAGCTATAAAACATAGCTTTATCTTTCTTTATCTTTCTTATGATTTCCTATGTGTGGAAGCAGATTTGTGCCTTTCCCCATATTGTTCCACACAGTATTGCAAACATGAAGCAGGAGGCTGCCTTTTAAACCTTAAAAGTAGAAGGAAAACAGTTCCATAAAAATACTAATCCTATGATACTTGAGGTGACTAGAAAATGATGGCACAGTGTGCCGGGGAATGGAGACACAGGAACTCTGGGAGGCAGGAAAGGAACGCAGCACAGAGAACAAGAAAGTATAATGATAGCTTTTTCCTTTCACATTTTCCCATACTCACATGGGGGAATAAAACCTGTCTTAAGTAAACAAAGCTCTGCTACTTTGTCCCCAAACTTGGCTGTGCCTTTATTGACTAGAAGCAACATAGGATACAGTGCTGGAAGGAGCGCTGGAGTTAAAAGATCTGGATTCTAGTCATGTTTGTTATCTTTTGGACTTTAGGGAAGTCACCTAATTTTTTACCTTATTATGAAAATGGGGATAATAATAGATGTGCTATCGAACATATGTATCATGGTGAACTTAAAGATCAAGTAAAATAGATAAAACTGAAAGTATGTATATGTATACATACATACAGTTTATATATGAAACTGAAGTATTTTATATATATTATTTTATTATTATTAAACTTTTCTTAACCCTTCAAAATTCCTACCATGACTGACATTTTATTCCCTGCCCAGCCTTCGTGGAGTGGTGAGGAGTGGGATGGGGCAAGATGAGTCAGCTCCTGTCATCCCATGGCATGAACCTCGTGTTTCTTGGGAACCAGAGCTACAGATCTTCCCTCCTTAGAGTTGTTCCCAGACTTCATTTGAGGAGTCCTCTCCCATCTTTCTACAGCTAATTTCTCCGGAGTATGGAGAGGAACCAAGTTTAGCTGACTCAGCTGTGAGAGGAGTATATCCACAGCTAGTATATTCACCTTGGATAAATTGGTCAGAACTGTTTCTTTACTTTGATTGGTCAGTTATGGAGAAACTGAGATCCCCCTCCTCCCTCGGTAGTTCAGAGAGTCATTTGGCTAATTGAGATTTTTTTTCACCGACAATTATTTGGTCAGAGGTAACTGCACTGAAAGGACTAAAATCTTGAATGATCTGAAATGCAGACCCAGTTAAGTTTATTGTAGGTAAATTTTAACAGTGGTACAATTTAACATGGAACCAACTTAAAAAGGTTTTAGGACAGCTCTTTAACATATATTTCTGTTTTAATGACGTGAGTTCTACTAAGAAATAATCTACCAGTTTTAGATTACTAGTTATTTTAATATTGATAAAGATAGAAGGGACTGTTAAAGCTTACCTTTTTGTTCCAGCTAAGAGTTCTTATAATTAAAGCATAGGGTTTTGTTTTGTTTTGTTTTAAGGACAAACCAGTCTTTCGTGGTAAGGACGTGTCTGTCTTGTGATTAAGCACATTATAATACTTTAGACTTATCACAGTTATAATGAATTTGATTTCGTATTGCAGAAAATAGAGTTCTTTGTCCCAGGTGAGTTGTCAGAGCAACCAGCATGGGGAAGAAGATAGTGAGAGCAAGTAGGTCAAGCACTGCTCTAGTAGTTAAGAGTTGAGAGGTCAGTCTCTTTGGGGCAATAAAATTAGGGCTGATTAATTGGCCTACTTCTTGGTTACTGAGCTAGTGTGTCATGACAAAAAAGTAAGAGTATAAATCCTTCATGAATTTTATGCTTATATTGTATGATTTTTTTATAGGACTGTTGATTTATTCATGCAATATTCAGCATTCTTAAAATCCTTCTATCTGCCAAGCACTGTGCTAGGCTACAAAGTACAAAGAGGAAGGGACACAATTGTCTTCTTCAGGGAGCGCTCACCATTAACAGGAGAGAAAAACATGTGAAAATAATTACTGGACTATATAAGAGTGATAGAGTTAACTCAGGGTTTAGAGAATGTATAAAGCAAAGGATGATTACTTCTGTCTCAGTTACAGTATTAGGGAAAACTTTACAGAGGAGAACTTGAGCTAGCTCTTGAAAGATGAGTCAAGTTTGCCTGGAGAACAGGAATATACTATTCTAGGAATATACTATTCAAGTTTGCCTGGAGAACAGGAATATACTATTCTAGGAATATACTATTCAAGTTTGCCTGGAGAACAGGAATATACTATTCTAGGAATATACTATTCAAGTTTGCCTGGAGAACAGGAATATACTATTCTAGGGTGAGAGAACAGCTTGCAGAATGAGACAACATGACACACGGGGGAATACTTGGGAAGAAAGGAGGTTAGGAAATAAAAGATAGAGGTTATCTCATGAAGGGCTTTCAAAACCTATTCCTTCTTTGGTTCACCAACCAGTTATGAGATAATGTTTACATTATTGTTTACAGGAATCGGGAGAGAGTGAAACAAAAGACATGAAGCTGAATGAGTACTCTGTTGAGTAATCCAGTTGAGAAATGATATAGCTGTAGAGTGAAGCAGAAGAGGATGGATCACAGAAGTAGAACCAGTAGGATTGCTAATCAGTAGGCTGTGGAGCACAAGGATGTGGGATTTGAGTCTCCCAAGTTTTTTTGTTTGTTTTTGTTTTTGTTTTGCAGGGCCAGTGATGTTATTCCCCCAAATAGGGATTATAAGAGGAACTGAACATTGTAGCCCAGATAACATTGGGCTAATAATCAGTCTGTTTTTAGATATATTGACTTTGTGGTTCCTGTTGAGCATTGAAGAGCTAGAGAAATTTGTGAATTGTAAACTTACAAGTAGACATGGCAGTTGAATTTGGTGAAATAGTATGTGCAGAATGAGAGGAAAGGAGAACTAGGAAGGGTTCCTTTTTCTTATGAAGAATCCTAGCATTTAGGGTTTAACAAAGGAATAAGAATGTGTAAAGGTAACTGAGACAGAACTGAGGGAGAACCAGGAATGACTAGTACCAAAAGTTCAGGAGAAGAGAGAAAAGACGAGACTTAAAAATATATATTTATATTTTTTGTGGAGAGGTAGTTTTATGTAGAAACCTGATGTTTGTGATGCCATAATTTCTAATTTTAATTGTAATATTTCAAGTTTATAAATATTAAATTTATTATTTGAAATTTATTCTTGCAAACAGTGTGTATATATGTAAGCACAGCTACCTAAACACTACATATATACGCGATTACTATAACTATTATTGCTATATAACAGGCCAGAAAGGTGGCATTATTCCCATTTTACAGATATTAAAACTAAGGTCTTTTGTCCAAGGACACATGATCAGTACAGAACTTGGATTCAAACCTAGGACTTCCTGATTCCTAGTAGACAATGGTGCCTCCTATACATGTGTTAAAATCATAGCATACCTCTAAATAAATTTAATGGTGTTTCTCATTTCCAAAACTCTTTTATAAATGTGGGTCTAACTTTAGAACTTAAAACATGTTGTTCCAGAAAAGAAGTTATCTATTTTTTTTGCTGTTGTTTTTCAAGATTTTAATAATAAAATTTCTTGATAAAATCATTTCTCAGTTTTTAAAATATCATAGAAATGGTTGGAATTTAAAATAGTTTCCCATTGGGGTGCCTGGCTTTCTCAGTTGGATGAGCATGCAGCTCTTGATCTTGGGTTGTGAGTTTGAGCCCCACATGGGGTGTAGAGATTACTTAAATAAAACTTAAACATGTTTTCCCATTAGTTTCAGTTTTTAACTTTTTGATTATGAACATAGGTTCTCCTTAGTCTACTACTGTCATTATTTGTTTTGGTTAAGAGATCTTTTTGCTGCTAAATGAGAGTTTATTACTGATAGCCCTCAGACTAAATTTTGAAGAATACAATGAATAGTGAAAGGTGTTGATTATTATTTGGCCAATTCTCTATTTCCTACTGAAGTTATTTGCAGTTTCTAGCATTGTTTTTCAAAGGTAGATGTACCTTATTAGTAGTTTTCAGCTCTAAAATCAATACCAAGGACGCTTGTTATATATTATATTAATAGCTTTAGAAGATGCATCAGGGTTACAATATCAGTTTTTCATAGGAATGGAAAGGGGTATGTTTGTGTTAGAGAAGAAATATTGCACTTTTCTTTTTATTGTAAAAACCCTAGGGAGAACTAGAGTGGTAGAAATAACAAGGAAGTTGCAAATCTTGAATTCTTTTCTTAGCCTTTCCATTGGTATTAGGGTGATCTGGCAAGGTTCTTCCTTTCTCTGGGCCTATTTCCTCATTGGCAGAAATGAGGAAATAGAAGAGATAAAAAAGTTTCCTTCAACATTTGTTTCTTTAATTATGGTAGAGGTTAGGAAAATAGATGGATTGTAGCATTTTTCTATGCTACCATGGTTTTAATGCAAAACAAGTTAGTAGAATTGCAACTCCTATGCTTTTGATTAAATCAGATAAACTGATAATTGACTTCTGTATTGAAAGTAAGTATTAAAAACAGCTTTTTTAAAAAAAATTTTAATTTAAATTGAATTAGCCAGTGTATAGTAGTACATACTTAGTTTCCGATGTAGTTAAAAACAACTCTTTAATTCAGTTAACACCTATATAAAAAACATAACACTTTCCACCTAGCAATTTGAGTTAAATATTTTCCTGCTAGAGAAATTTATGTTGTTTTTTTTTATTTTTTATTTTTATTATATTTTTATTTTTTTTTAAAGATTTTATTTATTTATTTGACAGACAGAGATCACAAGTAGGCAGAGAGGCAGGCAGAGAGAGAGAAGGGGGAAGCAGGCTCCCTGCTGAGCAGAGAGCCCGATGTGGGGCTCGATCCCAGGACCCTGAGATCATGACCTGAGCAGAGGCTTTAACCCACTGAGCCACCCAGGCGCCCCTGTTTTTTTAAAACACTTTTAGGTTTTAGACACTTCAGTTATACGTTATGTACTTGGCAGAAACAATCTCTTATGTAAAATTAAATTGAAATAAAATGACCAGTATATTATTCATCATTTTATTTCTCTGCTGATAACATCCCTGTTGTCAGCGATATTAGTTGAACAAGTTTACTGGAAAAACTGGAAGTTTGGGAGACTTAACTGGTCTCAAAACTGGGGCTAACAAAGTAGAATTTTTGTGAAAATTCATTGAGATAATCTATGTTAAATGATTTCAAAATTTCAAAAAATTTCAAAATTTCAAAATACTTGGAAATCATTTCAAAAAATGATTTCATTTCAAAAAATGATTTCCAAGTATTTACATGGCATGTAACAAATACTCAGCTAATCTGGGTATTAATAGGATGAAGAAATTTTAAGAGAGGATTTGTACTATAGGTTGATCTATAAACATGAGGCAAAGCAGGTTGAGGTATTTACCTTCTGTTTGTTATGGAGAGATCAGGATGAAACTTACAGGTATGTATAGAGTGTTAAGATTCAGTTCCCTTTCCCACCTCCCATTTCCTCTACCTGCTACACAGAGTGGAACATTTACTTTGTTCATCTTATAGCTCTCATAATGCCTTACAATAGCTTCCCCAAACCAAACTACTACTATTACCTTTACTATTACTACACCCCATCACAAAAATCATATTGATAGATCTTAAATTAATCTAAAATATAGTTGGTTTCTAAGCTGGTTGCTCAGAAACAAAATCTTGTTTTCTTTTGATTTTATTTTTTATTTTATTTTTTATTTTTTATTTTTAAAAAATTTTATTTATTTATTTGACAGACAGAGATCACAAGTAGGCAGAGAGGCAGGCAGAGAGAGAGGAGGAAGCAGGCTCCCTGCTGAGCAGAGAGCCCGATGCGGGGCTCGATCCCAGGACCCTGGGATCATGACCTGAGCTGAAGGCAGAGGCTTTAACCCACTGAGCCACCCAGGCGCCCCTTCTTTTGATTTTAATTTAGAGAATAAGTGACAACAAAATGCTTGTGTTATTTGGCTTTTTTTCTTTTTCTTTTTTAAAAGATTTTATTTATTTATTTACTGGGGAGAGAGAGACAGAGATAATGAGAGAGGGCAGGAGCAGGGAGGAGAGGGAAAAGCAGGCAGCCCTCTGAGCAGGGATCCTGATGTGGGTCTTGATCCCAGGACTCCGGGATCATGACCTGAGCCTCAGGCAGTCACTTAACCAACTGAGCCACCCAGGTGCCCTCTGTCTGTTTTGTTTTTGTTTTTGTTTTATTTTGGGGGATTTTTTTTTTTAAAGAATTTATTTATTTGACAGACAGAGATCACAGGTAGGCAGAGCCAGATGGGGGGACGGGTGAGGAGCAGGCTCCCTGCTAAGCAGAGAGCCCAATGCAGGGCTGGATCCCAGGAGATCATGACCTGAGCCGAAGGCAGAGGCTTAACCCACTGGGCCACCCAGGAGCACCCCCTCTGTCTGGTTTTAAGAATTAATTTCAGTCATATGTCAGAAAGTATTATCTGATTTTCTAAAAAAAATGACTTTTGTGTCACGTATATTTTTGAGAATTTGTGGCAGAATAATCTAATCCATTCCTTGTCATTTTTATTGCCAAAAAGGATATGTGGTATGAAAGCAAAATTTAGGATTTTCTTCTGAATGATTTTAAAATTTTAAAGAAAAGCCTTTTTTCCCCAATGTCATGAGCAGATTTTTTTGAAAGCTAAGACTTATAGATTATTAGTATGGTTTAGACAGAAGAAATGAAAATAGCTGGAGTAGCTATGCTAAGTAATAACATTATTTCAGTTTTTTCTTCATTAGAATCAAAAGATAATGAAGTCACAACTCAGTCTAAAGAGGACTTAGGGGAAAATACTATGTAAAGAATTTCATCTAACAGCAATTTATGTGGATGTCATTGTCAGTATTACTCAGATTAGAGTATTGATAATAGTAAATCTTTTGTTAGGGACAGCCACAAGTGTGAGAAGTACCATTCGTCAAGTCTGATGCATAAAGCCAAGGAAAAGTAGGTCTGACAGGAGAAAAGGAGAACAAACCATTCCAGCATTGAGACTGAGCATAAGGATAGTCCAGATTCTAGTGGTAATTTTTTGCATAAATACTTCAAAGTTTACCTTAAAAGAGAGTGTGAAGTAGTTGATACTTAAACTTAGTGAATTATGATTATGAAGATGGGAAATATTTCCACATGATTTAGCTAGAAATTTTGTATGAATTTTGTCCTGGAAGAATTGTGTGAACTTTCTAATTAAACCTTTTCTTCAATTTATTTAGATCAACTGTTCCATGTATTAGCCTTGCACATGCGGCTTTATAGCATTGATTCTGAGTTTAATCCCTGGAGAAAGCTTACGCAATTAGTAGAAGAGGAGAATTCACAGTAAGTATTATTGGGAGATTGAAGTCAATTAAAACTGTTTTTGAGAAATAGTTACATACTGAAATAGAATTAAAATTCTTTATGAATGTGTGAATTTTCCTTTTTAAACATAGAAATACATAAAAAATAAAAAAATTTAACATTATACTTTCTATAAAAATTCTCTAAAAATTCATACCAAGTTAGAAAATGTCTTAAAGAATCCATTAATTTTGGGGGCACCTGGGTGGCTCAGTGGGTTAGGCCGCTGCCTTCGGCTCAGGTCATGATCTCAGGGTCCTGGGATCGAGTCCCGCATCGGGCTCTCTGCTCAGCAGGGAGCCTGCTTCCCTCTCTCTCTCTCTCTGCCTGCCTCTCCATCTACTTGTGATTTCTCTCTGTCAAATAAATAAATAAAATCTTAAAAAAAAAAAAAAGAATCCATTAATTTTTAAGCAGTTAAAAAGTTTGAATGGAGGTACACAATGACTTATTGCCCCTCTTTTTATGTCAGAATTGATTAGTGGGTTCAGGTAGCCTTAGTTTATTGTTCTCCATCAGCCTTACACCCAAGTGATTTTTGTAACCCCTGATTATTGTTGTTGTTTAGGGATGTGGGGAGGAGGGTCAGAGAGAGAAGTGGGGAGAAGTGGACTCTCTGGTGAGCAAAGAGCCCAATGCGGGGCTTCATCCCAGGATCATGACGTGAGCCAAAGGCAGATGCTGAACAACTGAGTCACCCAGGCACCCCACCCCTGATGATTCTTGCCTAAATCTAGTATTCCCTTAGATGATTCAAAAGAGTGATTTTGTAAAAACAAAACAAAAACAAAAAACCTCCCTTCTGATTTATTAACTAGGAATGATTTTTTATAAAGGAAAACTTTCTGATATCATCTATTTGGTTACCCTGAAATATAGTTTGGCAGGATGAATGCTTGATATTTCCCAGTTCACAAAGTTTTCAAAGAAGGGACTTGATGCCCTAGCAGGTTCCAGTGGTGACCAATAAGTTGTGGTTATTTATTTGATGATCTCATAGTTTTTATATATTTGATGTGTTCACTTCATTCAGCCATTCTTTTTGGTGCAAATTGTCCCATTTTATTTTATCTTGTTTTATTTTAATTGAAGTATGATTGACATACCATATCCTGTTATTTTTGTGTGCACATCATAGAAATTCAATGTTTTTGTGTGTTACAAAATGATCTCCTTGATAAGTCTAGTCACTATACAAAGTCATGACAATATTACAGAGTGTAGTCCCTATGCTGTATATTACATCCACATGGCTTATTTTATAATTGGAAGTTTATACCTCTTGATTCCCTTCACCTGTTCCACCCATCCCCAATTCCGCTCCACTCTGGTAAGCACCGGTTTGTTTCCTGTATTTATGAGTTTGTTTCTGTTTTGTTTTGTCTGCTGGTTGTTTTGTTTTTTAGATTCCACATGTAAGAGTGAGATCATACAGGATTTGTCCATCACTTAATTTCATTTAGCTAATACTCTCTGGGTCCATCCACGTTGTCACAAATGGCATGATTTTATTCTTTTTTATGGCTGAGTAATGTTCTAGTGTGTGTATATATGACACACATATTTATACATCACATCTTTATCTATTCATCCATTGATGGACATTTGGGTTGCTTCCATATCTTGATTATTATAAATAATGCTGCAGTGAACATAGGGGTGTGTTTATCTATTCCTTAGTATTGGCAAGAATGTGGAGAAAGGGGAACACTCATACAGTGTTAGTGGAAATGTAAATTGGTGCAGCTGCTATGGAAGTTCCTTAGAAAACTAGAAATAGAACTACTACCACACAATCCAAAAATTCTGCTTCTGGGTATTTACCCAAAGAAAGTGAAGACACTAATTTGAAGAGAGATATATTGTTCTCTTTTAGGTTAGTGAGAATCCCTTTAAAATTGCTGTTGTACTTCGAAATGATCCAAGCAGTCTTTGATAATATCCTTACTTTCTGGCACAGTAAGTTAACCTAGGCTTATTTTGTACATTTTACACTTTCTACCTGGCATCAGCCATTTCTTTGAGTAGTTCCTTTTAATGGGAAATGGTATTTAGAGATCATAATCTTGGTGCTAAGGGGTATATTTAGCTATCGTGTTATCACAATAATTTATAGGCTTATAGGCCATTCCAGTGGCAGTAAGGAAGTCTGTTTTTTTTTTTTTTAAAGATTTTATTTATTTACTTGACAGAGATAACAAGTAGGGAGAGAGGCAGGTGAGAGGGGAGGGGAAACTGAGCAGGGGAAACTCTCTGCTGAGCAGAGAGCCTGATGGGGGCTCAATCCCAGGACTCCGAGATCATGACCTGAGCCGAAGGCAGAGGCTTTAACCCACTGAGCCACCCAGGCACCCCAGAAGTCTTTTAAAAAAGATTTATTTATTTTAGAGAAAGAGAGCAGACAAGCAGGGGGAGGATGGATGAGGAAAGAGAGGGACAGGCAGACTCTGCACTGAGAGCGGAGCTTGATGTGGGGCTTGATCTTAGGACCCTGAGATAATGGCCTGAGTGGAAATCACTTAGGGGCGCCTGGGTGGCTCCGTGGGTTAAAGCCTCTGCCTTCGTTCGGCTCAGGTCATGATCCCAGGGTCCTAGGATCGAGCCCTGCATTGGGCTCTCTGCTCAGCAGGGAGCCTGCTTCCTCCTCTCTCTCTTTCTGCCTGCTTCTCTGCCTACTTGAGATCTCTGTCAAATAAATAAATTAAATCTTTAAAAAAAAAAAAAAAAGAATTGGTCACTTAACTGACTGAGCCACCCAGGCACCTCGTAAGTCTTCTTCTTTTTTTAAACGAGATAATGATCCCAAGTTCTTACTGATATTTGTAATTCAAATGTTAAGATTGCAAAGTTATGTTTTATTTTTTAACTTTTTGTTATTTCCATCTTTTTTCTCTTCTTTGAAAATCTAGGTTCATAATGATACTAACTTTATTACTACTTCTATTACTTACGTATAACTATAATTATTTTGAAAAAATGATACTACTACTGACTTTAAGTTCTTTTGATCTAGATATATACCACTAAGGACATACAGGCAAAATATTGCTTTTAAGTCATTCAAAGTAACTTTTTTTCTTGTGTTGTTCTGCCTTCAACTTGATTTATATTGAGACTCACTTGTTTTAGTTCTTTTTTTTATTCAGTAAAGATTACCTTTTCCCCTTGATTTATTTATCTTAATTTTATAAAGCTTATATTTTTCCAAAGGAAAAACTATGTGATCAATTCAGAGACCTTTATCTCCCATTCATGCCCATTTGCATTTCTTTTTGAGAACTCTTTATCTGTTACCTGTTTCTAAATATTGAGTTGTTGGTCTTTTTCGTCATTTTAAAAACATGTTTATGGATTATGGATATTAGCCTTTTGTATTTTAAGTTGCAAATATATTTCAGTAGATTGTCAAACATAATTTTATTTTATGATTTTTTGCCATCCAAAGTTTTTTTAAATGTCATTTTCATAATCTTTTCATTTATTAATTCTGGAATTTGACTTCTCTTTACTCAGGTCTTAGCCCACTCCCTGGTTATAAAGAAATTCACTTGGGTGTTCTTTTCCTGTTTCTTTTTAAAATTGAGATATAATTGACATACAACATCATATTAGTTTAGGAGGAATTAAACTGATTACCACATATTGATTTGATATTTGTATATTGTGTAATGATCACCATAGTAAGTCTAGTTAACATCAGTCACTGCACATAATTACAAACTTTTTTCTTGTGATGAGAACTTTTAAGTTCTCTTAACAACTTTTTTTTTTAAAGATTTTACTTTTTTTTTTTTTTTTTTTTTTAAGATTTTGTTTATTTATTTGTCAGAGAGATAGAGTACAGGCAAGCAGAGTGGCAGGCAGAGGCAGAGGGAGAAGCAGGCTCCCTGCAGAGCAAGGATGTGGGACTCGATCCCAAAATGCCGGGATCATGACCTGAGCCGAAGGCAGCCCCTTAACAGACTGAGCCACGCAGGTGCCCCAATTTTACATGTTTTTGCTGAAACACAAGAGAGAACAAGCACTGGGGGAGAGGGGCTAAGGAAGAAGCAGACTCCCTGCTGAGCAGGGAATCTGATGTGGTACTCCATCCCAGGATCCTGGGATCATGATCTGTGCTGAAGGCAGATGCTTAACTGGCTGAGCCACCCAGGCAACCTCTTAGCAACTTTCCAATACACAGCACAGTATTATTAACTGTAGTCATCCTGCTGTATATTATGTCTCTATGACTTATTTATTTTAAACTGGAAGTTGGTACCATTTGACTACTTTCACCTATTTTGTTTACTCACCATCTACCATCTCTGACAAGCACCAATTTGTTCTTTTTATCTATGAGTTAATTTTTTAAAAAAAGATTCCACATGTAAGTGAAATCATATGGTATTCGTTTTTCTTTGGCTGACTTATTTCACTTAGCGTAATGTCCTCAAGGTCCATCCTTATTGTCAAAAATGTCAGGGTTTCCTTCTTTTTTTATGGCTGAATAATATTGGGGTGTGTGTGTGTGTGTGTGTGTGTGTGTGTGTGTGATGTTTTCTTTATCCACTCATACACTGATGAACACTTAGATTGTTTCCTTGTGTTGGTGACTGTAAATAATGCTGTAGTGAACTTGGAGGTGCATATGTTTTTTTTGAGTTACTGTTTCTATTTCCTTTGGATAAATACCCAGAAGTGGAATTGCTAGATCATATGGTAGTCATATTTAATTTTTTGAGGAACCTCCATACTGTTTACTATAATGGCTATACCAGTTTACGTTCCTACCAACAATGCACAAAGGTTCCCAGTTTACGTTCCTACCAACAATGCACAAAGGTTCCTTTTCTCTACATTCTTATCAATACTTGGCATTTTTTTTTTATAATAGCCATGTTAACAGTTGTGAAGTGATATCTCAGTTTGGTTTTGACTTGCATTTCCTGATGATTAGTGATGTTGAACATCTTTTTCAGTACCTCTTGGTACTGAAAAGGTATTTTCAATACCAAAGAGGTATTTCAGTACCTCTTTGTATGTCTTCTTTGGGAAAATGTCTGTTTATATCCTCTGCTAATTTTTTAATTGGCTTTTTTTTTTTTTTTTTTTTTTTTTTGCTATTGAGTTGTATTCCTTATGTATTTTGGATAGTAACCTCTTATCAGGTTTATGATTCTTCTAATACTTCTGTGATGTCAGTTTTTATATTTAGATCTCTATTTGGAATTTGCCATGATATCTGATATAAGGAACAGATCCAGTTTTATTTTTGTCCATATAGCTAACAGATGTCCTATTGCTTTGCCCTCCATACAATAGTAAAATAAAACAGAACTATCAAAAAAAAAAAAAAAGAAAAGAAAGAAAAGAAAGGTGAGAAAGCACTTTGTTTATTGATATGAAAAGATCTCCATCAAGATACAATGTTAGGAGGAAAATCCAGGAGAAAAAAATGTGAAAAATGTGAGAGAAAAATGTGTGCATTATGCCACCATTTGTGTAATCAAGTAGGGCTGATAAAATGCATTTGCATTTATTTGTTAAAATAAACCAGACCCACACATGTCTGGATATTGGAATTAAAGCATAGATGGCACTGAGGAACAGTGAAGGAAGCCTAGTCTTTATAGTAAACAGTGCAGGGTTAATTGGAAGTTTATACGAGAAGTAATAATATTGACCCCTATCTCATACAGAACTACTCACCTTTTGCCAGTTGTTTCAGAAATGTCTTAGAAATACAAATGCAGTGCAAAGACTGTGAAGATTGTGAAGATTGTGCTTGCATTTAGAGTGTCCTATCTCTTTAATTTTCTTTAATCTGAAATTCTTCCCAACCTTTTTTTTTGTATTCCATGACATTGATTTTTTTTTTAAGGAACTCAGGCCAATTATTTTGTGGAATCCCTCAATTTATTTTTGTTCAGTAGTTCCTTGTGGTTAAATTCAGATGATAATCTTTGGCAGAAATATTAAAAGTAATATATTCTTTTTGGTATATCATATTAGGAGGTACATGCTATTGATTTGTGTTGTTATTGATGATAATGACTCTGATCACTTGGTTAATGTATTATCTGCCAGGCTTTTCAACTGTAAATTTATTATTTTATCCTTTATAATCAGTAATTATAGTTGTTTTCTGGGGAGATACTTTGAGGCTATGAATATGTCCTGCTACTTCTCAAAAAAAATGTTGTGTCTGTGTTTTGTGTTTATAGACAAAATTAGCAAGCTATGAGTATTTTGCATGCTATGGCTAAGGAAAGTTAAATTTGTTGACATTACCTAGTAATTTTCTTTCCTAGCTAGACTTACATACTCAAAGGCAGGGATGGTATACTAGTAAAATATTAGAAGACCTAATTCTCTGAGTCTAAAGATGTTCAGCAAACAAACATTTTCCTAAGTGTAGTATTGATGAAGTAAAGGTTTTAAACACGAGACATAGGTATGATGCTTTCAATAATACTGTTTGTCAGATGTGTTCCTATCAACCCCTAAGATTTAATACCCACTAGGTTAGTAGCAAATGTATGAACACTTAACCAGTGATTATTTCATACTAGGTAATTTTGTGCTTTGCATATGTAATCTCATTTAATCATCACTGTAACTGTATACATGAGGTACCATTGTTATCCCAAATTTTACATATGAAGAACGTGAGGCTTAAGAAATAATTGGGGTGTGTGGGTGGCTCAGTCAGTTAAGCATCCAACTCTTGATCTCAGCTCAGCTCAGGTCTTGATCTCAGGGTTGTGAGTTCAGGCTCCATGTTGGGCTCCATGGTGGGTATGAAGTCTACTTAAAAAAAAAAAGAAAAAATTTAAAAAAAAAAAGGAAAAAAGAAAAATGAATTAACCTGATTTTTAGGGGACACAGCTATTAAGAAATAGGGGTGGCATTTGAATTCATATCTTTCTGATTCAAGAGCCTAGATATTTTTTTGTTATTGTTTTAAAAAAAGATTTTATTTATTTATTTGACAGAGAGAAAGACAGTGAGAGAGGGAACACAAGCCAGGAGAGAGGGAGAGGGAGAGGGAGAAGCAGGCTTCCCTCTGAGCAGGGATCCTGATGCAGGGCTTGATCCCAGGACCGAGCCGAAGGCAGATGCTTAACAACTGAGACACCCAGGTGCCCCTCAAGAGCCTAAGTCTAACTATTACTCTGTTTCCTTTCTTAGTAATAAGAGATCTGAACAATTTCTGGAAAATCTTGTTGACCCTCCCTCCCCACCCCCGTATTTGTTCTCAATTTTATGGTTCATTAATTCACTAACTTATAATATTATAGTTGATATCTGTGTTTCCTACCTATATATTAGATTTTAGAAGATTTAAGTATCTTTTTCTATTTTCTTACTTTTAATACTTTCTGAATATAAAATTCTATGTCTAATATTAGGGGTTTCTCATATATACCTTTTTAAAAATCTTCTTGAAAGTTATTTATCTTTATTTCATTATAATGATAATGACTTTGGTTTAAAAAAAATGGAAACTCAAGCCTATTAAATCTAACACACCCTTTTCATCTTATCATTCATAGAGCTAATAGAAGTATACAGTTTTTATAAGCTGGATTTTGAAGATTATTTAAAAACTTTAAGAAATAGAAACAATTATGTATTTAAAATTTTTTTTGTATTTTAAAATATTAAACATTAAAAGAATAGTTATCACAATGATGGTATTAAACCCTATAGTCAAAATTTTTGTTTCTTTTTTCTATATTGATTCATTCTGATTATGTGCATGCTATGTGCCAGGAAAGATCCATTTTTGTCCTCAGAATGGTTGTTTTTGTCTTTGTAGCTAACAAGCTACAGGTTATTATTATTTTTGTAAATTTATTTCCTGATTATAAAAATTATATTGTATAATGTTTAGAATGTACAAAAATGGTGAGGGGAAAAAATGAAAGAACCTACAAGATTGATTGATTTTATTGGTTTATAATTATTTTTTAAATTAACATAGAACATATTGTTTCAGGGGTACAGGTCTGTGATTCATTTGTCTTGTATAATAAATACCCAGTGCACATTACAACACATATCCTCCCCATTGTCCATCATGCAGTTACCCCATCCCCCCATGCCCCTCCCTTCCAGCAACACTCAGTTTGTTTCCTAAGATTAGGAATCTCTTATGCTTTTGTCTCCCTCTCTTGTTTCATTTTTTTCCCCTCTCTTCCCTATGCTCCTCTGCCTTGTTTCTTAAATTCCGTATAAGAGTGAGATCATATAATTGTCTTTCTCTGATTAACTTACTTCGCTTAGTGTGATGCTATCTAGTTCCATTCATGTCGTTGCAAGTGGCAAGGCATTTTTTTCGATAGCTGTGTAATATTCCATTGTATATATACACACTGCATCTTTATCCATTCATTTGTTGATGGACTTCTGGCCTTTTTCCATAGTTTGGCTATTGTGGTCATTGCTGCTATAAATATTGGGGTGCAGGTGCCCCTTCAGATCTCTACATTTATATCTGTGGGATAAATCCCCAGTAGAACAGTTACTGGGTCATAGGGAAGTTCTATTTTCAACTTCTTGAGGAACCTCCATACTGTTTTCCAGAGTGGCTGCACAAGTTTGAATTCCTACTAGTATTGTAAGAGTGTTCCCCTTTCTCCATATCCTCACCAACATTTGTTGTTTCTTGACTTGTTAATTTTAGCCATTCTGACTGGTGTGAGGTGGTGTCTCATTGTGGCTTTGATTTGCATTTCTGTGATGCTGAGTGATGAGCACTTTTTCATGTGTCTCTTGGCCTTTGGATGTCTTTTTTATGGAAATGCCTATTCATGTCTTCTACCCATTTCTTGATTGGATTATTCGTTCTTTGGGTGTTTAGTTTGATAAGTTCTTTAGAGATTCTGGATACTAGCCCCTTATCTGATATGTCATTTGCAAATATCTTCTCTCATTCTATTGGTTGTCTTTTGGTTTTGTTGACTTTTTCCTTTTTTAAAAAAAAATCTTGATGAATTCCCAATAGTTCATTTTTGCCTTTGTTTCCCTTGCCTTTGGAGACATGTCTAGCAAGAAGTTGCTGTGGCCAAGGTCAGAGAGGTTGTTGCCTATGTTCTCCTCAAGGATTTTGATGGATTCCTGTCTCACATTTAGGTCTTTCATCTGTTTTAAGTTTATTTTTGTATATGGTGTAAGGAAATGGTCCAGTTTTATTCTTCTGCATATGGCTGTCCAGTTTTCCCAGCACCAATTATTGAAGAGACTGTCTTTTCTTCATTGGATATTTTTTCCTGCTTTGTCAAAAATTAGTTGACCATAGAGTTGAGGATCCATTTCTGGGTTCTCTGTTCTGCCATTGATCTATGTGTCTATTTTTGTGTCAGTAACATACTGTCTTGACATTTACAGCTTTGTAATACAGCTTGAAGTCCAGAATTATGATGCCACCAGCTTTGGTTTCCTTTTCAACATTCCTTTGGCAATTCAGGGTCTTTTCTGGTTTCATAGAAATTTTAGGATTATTTATCCCATTTCTGTAAGAAAAGTTGACAGTATTTTGATAGGGATTGCATTGAATGTGTAGATTACTCTAGGTAATATAGACAATTTAACAATATTTGTTCTTCCAATCCATGAGCATGGAATGTTTATCCATTTCTTTGTGTCTTCCTCCATTTCTTTCATGAATATTCTATAGTTTCTGAGTACAGATTCTTTGCCTCATTGGTTAGGTTTTTTTCTTAGGTATCTTAGTTTTGGGTGCAATTGTAAATGGGATTGACTCCTTAATTTCTTTGTCTTCTATCTCATTGTTGATGTATAGAAATGCAAGTGATTTCTGTGCATTGATTTTATATCATTCTACTTTACTGAATTCCTATGAGTTCTAGCAATTTTGGGGTGGAGTCTTTTGGGTTTACCATGTAGAGTATCATGTCATCTGCAAAGAATGAGAGTTTGTTTTTGTTTTTTTTTTTTGCTGATTCAGATGCCTTTTACTTCTTTTTGTTGTCTGATTGCTGAGGCTAGGACTTCTAGTCCTATGTTGAATAGCAGTAGTGAGAGTGGACATCCCTGCTGTGTTCCTGACTTTAGGGGAAACGCTCTCAGTTTTTCCCCATTGAGGAATAATACTTGCTGTGGGTTTGTCATAGATGGCTTTTATGATATTGAAGTATGTACCTTCTATCCCTACGCTGTGAAAAGTTTTAATCAGGAGGGATGCTGTGCTTTGTTAAGTACTTTTTCTGCAACCATTGAGAGGATCATATGGTTCTTGTCCTTTCTTTTATTTATGTAGTGTATCACATTGATGATTTGTGGATGTTGAACCACCTTGCAGCCCAGGAGTAAATCCACTTGGTTGTGGTGAATAATCTTTTTAATGTACTGTTGGATCCTGTTGGCTAGTATTTTGGTGAAAATTTTGCATCCATGTTCATTAGGAATATTGGTCTATAATTCTCCTTTTTGATGAGGTCTTTGTCTGGCTTTGGGATCAAGGTAATCTTTGCCTCATAAAAAGACTTCAGAAGTTTTCCTTCCATTTCTATTTTTTTGAAACAGTTTCAGAAGAATAGGTATTAATTCCTCTTTAACTGTTTGGTAGAGGGGCGCCTGTGTGGCTCGGTGGGCTGGGCCTCTGCCTTCGGCTCAGGTCGTGATCTCAGGGTCCTGGGATCAAGCCCTGTGTTGGGTTCTCTGCTCAGTGGGGAGCCTGCTTCCCTCTCTCTCTGCTTGCCTCTCTGCCTAGTTGTGAACTCTCTCTCTCTCTGTCGAGTGAATAAATAAAATCTTTAAAAATAAAAAAAATAAAAAAGAATAAATGTTTGGTAGAATTCCCCTGGAAAACCATCTGGCTCTGGGCTCTTGTTTGCTGGGAAATTTTTAATTACTGCTTCAATTCCCTTGCTGGTTATATGTTTTCTGTTTCTTCCTGGTTCAGTTTTGATAGTTTATATGTCTCTAGGAATGCATCCATTTCTTCCAGATTGACTAATTTGTTGGCATATAAGAACATAATGTGTTGGCATGTAAGAACATATTATGTTCTTGTAATTGTTTGTATTTCCTCAGTTTTGCTTGTGATCTCTCCTTTTTCATTGATGATTTTGTTTACTTGGGTCCTTTTCTTTTTGGTAAGTCTGGCCAGGGGTGTATCAGTCTTATTAATTCTTTCAAAAAACCAGCTCCTAGTTTGTTGATCTGTTCTACTATTCTTTTGGTTTCTGTTTCACTGATTTCTGCTCTAATCTTTATTAGTTCTCTTCTCCTGCTCTGTTTAGGCTTTATTTACAGTTCTTTCTCCAGCTCCTTTAGGTGTAGCGTTAGGTTGTGTATTTGAAACCTTTCTTGTTTCTTGAGAAAGGTTTGTATTGCTATCTACTTCCCTTAGGGCCACCTTTGCTGCATCCCAAAAGTTTTGAATAGTTGTGTTTTCATTTTCATTTGTTTCCATGTATTTTTGAAATTCTTCTTTAATTTCCTGGTTGACCCATTCATTCTTTAGTAGGATTCTCTTTAGTCTCCATGTATTCGAGTTCTTTCCAATTTCCTCTTGTGATTTGTTCAAGTGTCAAAGCACTGTGGTCTGAAAATATGCAGGGAATGATCCTAATCTTTTGGTACGAGTAGACACCTGATTTGTGACCCAGGATGTGATCTATTCTGGTGAATTTCCATGTGTAGTTGAGAAGAATGTGTATTCTGTTGCTTTGGGATGGAATGTTCTGAATATATTTGTGAAGCCCATCTGGTCCAGTGTGTCATTCAAAGCCCTTATTTCCTTATAAACCTTCCGCTTAGATGACCTGTCCGTTACAGTGAGGGGGATGTTAAAGTCCCCTACTATTATTGTATTATTATCAATGTGTTTCTTTTATTTTGTTATTAATTGGCTTGTGTAATTGGCTGCTCCCATGTTAGGAGCATAAATATTTACAATTGTTAATCTTTTTTGAATAGACCATTTAATTATGATATACTGACCTTCCTCATCTCTTATTATAGTCTTTGGTTTAAAATCTAATTTGTCTGGTATAAGGATTGCAACCCCAGCTTTCTTTTGATGTCTATTAGTATGTTAAATGGTTTTTCACCCTCTCACTTTAAAGCTGGAGGTGTCTTCAGGTCTAAAACGAGTCTCTTGGAGACAGAATAGTGATGGGTCTTGCTTTTTTATCCAATCTGATAGCCTGTATATTTTGATTGGGGCATTTAGCCCATTTACATTCAGGGTAGCTATTGAAAGATATGAATTTAGTGCCATTGTATTGCCTGTGGGGAGTGGGGTAGGGGGATTGTTACTGTATGTTGTCACTGTTCCTTTCTGGTCTTTGTTACTTTTGGGATCTTTCTTTGCTTAGAGAACCTCTTTCAATAGTTCTTGTAGGGCTGGTTTGGTGATCACAAATTCTTTTAGTTTCTGTTTGTCCTGGAAGCTTTTTATCACTCCTTCTATTTTGAATGACATCCTGGGTGGATAAAAGTATTGTTGGCTGCATATTTTTCTTGTTGAATATATCATGTCAGTTTTTTCTGGCCTGCCAGGTCTCTGTGGACAGGACTGCTGCCCGTTTAATGTTTATACCTCTGTCAGTTAAAAACTTCTTGTCCTGCACTGCTTTCAGAATTTTCTCTTTGTCTCTGAGATTTGTAAGTTTCACTATTATATGTTGGGATGTTGACATATTTATATTCATTTTGAGGGGGGTTCACTGTTCCTCCTGGATTTTGATGCCTTTTTCCTTCCCCAGAATAGTGAAGTTCTTTCTCTGTTACAATTTGCTCCAATCTGACTTCTGTCCCCCTCTGTTTTTCCTCTTCTTCTGGAATCCCAATTATTCTAATACTGCTTTGCTTTATGGTTTTACTTATCTCTCAAATTCTCCCCTTGTGATCCTGTAGTTGTTTATCTCTCTTTTTCTCAGCTTCTTCATTCTCCATCATTTGATTTTCTGTATCACTAAATCTCTTTTCTGCCTCATTTATCCTAGCAGTTAGAGCCTCCATTTTTTACTGCACCTCATTAATAGCCTTTTTGATTGTGACTTGGTTAGATTTTAGTCCTTTTATTTCTCCATAAAGGGATTCTCTAGTGTCTTCTATACTTATTTCAAGCCCAGCTATTTCTTTATATTTATTGTTCTGAACTCTAGTTCTGACATCGTACTAATGTCTGTATTGCTTAGGTCTCTGGCAGTCAGTACTGCCTCTTTTTCTCTCTTTTAAGTGAGTCTTTCCATCTTGTCATTCTGTCCAGAGAAGAATAGATGAACAAGAGAGAAAAATACTAAAATGGCAACAATGACCCCAGAGAAATACATGCTAAACAAATCAGAAGAAACCTGAAACTGGGTGGGGTGAGGGTGGGGAGCTGAATCAGACAGGTGAGCAGAATAAGGCAATACATTGGATTCTCTGTGAATTTTGGTCTGTTTTTTTTAGAAATCTAGATCCCCAAATTGTAAAGAAAAAGAAACTTATATATGTATAAAAATAAAATTAAATAAAATGAAAGGACAGAATGTAACTATAAAAATGGAAATTAAATGACAAGAAAAAACAAAAGAGAGAAAACAACACCAAAAGGAAGGGATATAAACAGACAGTTGAACAGAGCAGTACACTATTTCCTGGGTGTAGTTTGGTCAGTTTGTTAGAGGAAACTACAACTCAAAATTGTAAGGGAAGAAAAACTTATATATAGAAAAATAAAATTAAATACATTGAAAAGATAGAATGTAACCATAAGAATGAAAATTTAAAAAATAAAAAGACTTTAATAAGACAATAAAATCTCCAAAAAATAACAAAACAAAACAGAGGAAGAAAGAAAAAAAAAAGTGTATGATTAGGCAGGTGAATAGAACAGAGCCATACACTAGATTTGGGGTGTGTTTTGGTCTGTTAGAAGAAATTGCATCCCAAAATTTTAAAGAAAGAAAAACATCTATATATAAAAATAAGATTAAATGCAGTGGTGGGATAGAATGTGACTGTAAAAATGAAAACTTAAAAAGATATTTAAAAAGGATATGATAAGGTTGAAAAAGGAAAGAAGAAATTTTTTTTTAAAAAGAAAATAAAATTTGAAAAAAAGATTAAAGTTTAGAGACTAAAGAATCATGGGGCAAAGGCTGAGAGTTCTATGTGCTGTATTCCCCTTGTACTGTAGTTTTGCAGTTCTCATTGATGGGTAAACTTGGGGTTGTCTAGACGTCCTTGCTGATCTTTTGTTGCACTGGTTCTCACATATCTTTGCCCGGGGCAGAATTGTACCACCCTTGCCTGGGGACAGGCTAAGTAATCTACTTTCTACTGCTCTATGTTGCTTTTGTTCCCTGAAAGCTTTTGGCACAGCTTTAGAGGATTAGAATGAAAATGGTGACCTCCAATCTCTGGCCCCAGCCTAAAGCTCTGGGCTCCACTCCTCAGTGGGCCCTCAGAGAAAAGCAGTCACTCCTGTCTTCCTGGTCTCTGGCTGCACTTGATGTTTACCCAGCCTATGACCGAGCATTTCTGTCTCAGTGCAAGACCCTGTTTGAAGTCTCCAAACTCAGCATGCTCCTGTGGTGCAATCCTGTGCTGCCTTTCCCAGGGTAGGAAGGTGGGGGGCGGTCTCCCTGGATCTGCTGCTTGTTGGGCCCCTGCACGAAGAGTAGTGGCATGACTGTGCTCCAGATCACAGTTTATGGCAATCCCCAACTGAGAGCCCACTCTTGGGCTCACTCTTTGGAGCCAGCTTCCCCACTCCAATACCTGGGAGGTCTGTTGCCCTCAGGCGCTCCCCCCTGCCCTGCCCCCATCTTCCTGTGACTCCAAGGATCCTCAGGCCACACTGTCCCAGTGAGGGTTCCACCCAGCCTGCTTATCCACTAGAGTGACATCCCTCATTGGAGCAGACTTCTAGAAGTTCCAGTTTTGTGCTCCTCTGCTGTGTCACTTGTCAGTAGCTGGCTGATGGAGGCTCTCTCCTGCCATGGTCTAGCTTCCCATATGTTTACTCAGATTCACTTCTACACATGTCCTACCCTGAAGAAAGTGGTAACTTTTCTATAGTTGCAGCTATTCTTTTCTTTGATCTCTAGTTCAGTTTGCAGGTGTTCAGAATGGTTTGATAGCTATCTAGCTGAATTTCTGGGACCAGATGAAATTAAGGTTTCCTAATCCTCCACTGTCTTAGACTCTCTCCCTGAAAGAATCAAAAATCTTGTAACCCACATGTTATATATAGTTTATTATAGTTTCGTGAATTCATGAACTATAAAAAGGAGACCAAATATGAGGGGGAGAAATCAGTCCTGTTTTCTAGGAATTCCTCTGACATTGTTAACATTTTGAGATACTTATTTCCAGTTTCTTTTTTTTTCTGTATATATATTTTAAAATTTTAAATACTTTTTGAGTCATACTCTACCAGTTTTAGAACCTGCTTTTTAAAATTAACACATAACACATAACACCCAAATTCCCACATCATTAAACATTTGTAAACATACCTAATGTATTCATTCCATTGTTAATTTTTAAAATTGTTTCTCCTTTTCTGAAATAATATCAGATGATATATTAAGCACTTCTTGACATGTCAGATGTAATCTCAGAACTCTAGAATAATGTGAAAGCATATAAATATTTTATGTAGTTAGTCATTTATTTGAGAAATATTCACTGTATGTCAGGCACTGTGTTACATAGCACAGCATTGCTTTTTGGAAAGATTGTACCTATATCAGCTTTCACTGGCAATGCAGAGATAGTTCTGTTTCTGTTACTCTTTTTTTTTTTTTTTTTTTTTAAAGATTTATTTATTTGACAGAGAGAAATCACAAGTAGACAGAGAGGCAGCCAGAGAGAGAGAGAGAGGGAAGCAGGCTCCCTGCCGAGCAGAGAGCCCGATGCGGGACTCGATCCCAGGATCCTGAGATCATGACCTGAGCCGAAGGCAGCGGCTTAATCCACTGAGCCACCCAGGCGCCCCTGTTTCTGTTACTCTTGAGTGTTATCACTTTAAAAACATATTTTGGGCTAGTTTGATAGATTAAAAAAATGGGATTCCAAAGTAATAGAAATTTTTTTAGTAAAACAAAAAATATTAAAGTTAACTTTATATAAATATTTCATGTTTACCAGTTATTTGTGTACATTCTTTGTGAATTTTATGTTCAGAACATCTGCCCATTTTTCTGTTGGCATCTTATTTTTAAAAAACTATCTATTACTGAACAGATGAACATAGGAAAATAAAATAAGTTGAAAGTAGGAAGGGAAGCAAACCATATGAAATGCTAAACTCTAGGAAACAGAAGGTTATTGGAGGGGAGATCGGTGGGAGGAAGGAGTAACTGGGTGATGAGTGTTAAGGAGGGCACTTGATGTAATAATCACTGGGTGTTGTATGCAAATAATGAATCACTAGACTCTACCTCTGAAGCTAGTAATACAGCATCTGTTAACTAAATTGTATTTAAATAAAGAATTAAAAAATTATCTTAGTGATTCTTTACAGCTTAAAGTAGTAAACCTTATTTTTTCATAGATGTTGAAACTTTTTTCCAAAATATGTTTGCCTTTTAATTTTATATTACTTTTCTTGACATATTAAGGTTTGAAAATTTCATTTAGCCAAACCAGTCAGGCCCTGTATTTCTTATTTTTTCTGGTTCCTTTCATACTTAGAATACCTATCTAGCCCATCTAAGTTCTGGTGTTTACCTTTAAAACCTGTATTACATTGTGTTTCCTGCCTTAGGGTTTGCAATACCTACTCATTTATTCTTTGTAGAATTTTCTTATGGGATGGTTTTTTAAAATGTTGGAATTTATTTTCATCAGTAATACGTGAAGATTTAAGATTTATTTTTAAATAACTAATTTTTTAGCAATTTCACATCCCATTTATTATATACTAAATTTTTGCATATTATGGTCCTGATGAGGGACTTTCCACTTTGTTTTTTTGACTTACAAGCCTATGTCTGTGATAGAACCATTCTGGTTTAGTTATTGGGAAGATATGTTATGTGTATGTCTCTGGTTAGATTAGGCTTCTCTCATTTCTTCCACCTCCAACCCCATCCCCTGCTTCCCAATTTTCCTTTACTGTTCTCATCTGCTTATTCTTCCAGATGATCTTTAGAACCATTTTCTAAGCCCTTACCTTCACTTGAGATTCTGATTAGAATTATTTTAAATTCGTAAATTAATTTTGGGAAAATAGTTATCTTTATAGAGACAGTTTCCCAACTAAGAACTTTCCCCATTTTTAAAAAAATAATTAAGCCCAACATGGGTCTTGAACTCATGACCCCAAGATCAACAGTTGCATGCTTTAAAACCAACTGATCCAGTCAGGGACCCCAGAACATTCCCCATTTTCAGAATTCTTTTTTGTATCATTGTAGTTTTGAAACTTTTCTTAAGTATACATTCTCAGTTTATTAAACATTTTTATTTATTAAATTTATTAAATATATTATATTTAATATAAAGATAGCTAAATTTAAAACAAGTGTATATGAATAGTTATAATGAGGATATAATGTGAACTATAGTTGTCCATGCATATGGAGATTTAGACTGATTTTAAATAATATTTGAAGATCAGTACAATAATAATAATAAGCAAACAAGACATAATAGCAAAATAATTAACCTCTAAATTTGAAAAGGATTGCTTCTATTACAAAAAAATTATTGACACATAATAAAATAAATGAGAATATAGACTTATGTTAGCCCTTTAAACTTTTCAGTTGCTTATAATATCCCTATTTTTAAGAAACTATATTTAATTTACTCATTTGGGGATATTTTTATTTTCTACACCTAAAATCTCTGTAATTTGTTAGTCTTTTAGGTCATGATGCAAGAAGTTCTTAAGCCTCTCTGATTTTTGTCCAGTAAAATTTATCTTTGCATAGAAGTGAGATTGGGTTAATTTAAATGGATCCATCAAGTTCATTTGAATTCTAAGTATGAGTCTTTTGTCAGCTGTTAGATTTGATACAGTAGTTTGATAATCCAAACTCATTTTTATTCTAAGTAGTTTTTTTTTTTAAAGATTTTATTTATTTATTTGACAGAGATCACAAGTAGGCAGAGAGAGAGGGGGAAGCAGGCTCCGTGCTGAGCAGAGAGCACGATGCGGGGCTCCATGCCAAGATCCTAGGAGCATGACCTGAGCTGAGGGCAGAGGCTTAACCCAATGAGCCACCCGGTTTCCCCTCTAAGTAGTTTTTAATGGACATGTTTCTTACCACTTTCTTTATCATCCATAGGTCTGCAAGGATTTTTCAGTGTTACTTTCCTCTTACTATTTGGGAACAGGTTTTATCCTCTTTGCATATTTCCTTTGGAGTCATTTTGTTCATTTCACTAAAGGAACTGTGGTAAAACCAGAGAAATACAAATACATGTAGGAATTATAAGCCCTAATTTTATTAAAGTTTGTGATTTTCTATGATGTTTCTTCCCTCAGTGCATTTTATTTCTCTCTTGATGCTCTGTAGTTTTAGCTAACTAGTTTTTGTCTCTTTTTCCACCTGTTTTTCCATCTAGCCATCCATTCATTTTTCATTTTTAAATTTATTCAGCTGGGTTTTTTTTTAATTTTTTAAATTTTATTTATTTATTTATTTTTTAAAGATTTTGTTTATTTATTTTATAGACAGAGATCAGAAGTAGGCGGAGAGGCAGGCAGAGAGAGAGGGGGAAGCAGGCTCCAAGCTGAGCAGAGAGCCTGATGCGGGGCTCGATCCCAGGACCCTGAGATCATGACCTGAGCCGAAGGCAGAGGCTTAAACCACTGAGCCACCCAGGCGCCCCTATTCAGCTGGTTTTTATAAACTGTTGTAATCAGGTATCAGGGAAATGACAGCAAACAAGATATAGTTTCTGTGAAAGGTTCCTTTTTTTCTTTTTTTTCCAGGGCACTTAATAGTGTAGAGGATGAATTGGGAGAGCATAAAATTGTGACGATTGAATAGTGAGAAGGCAGTGGCTATAGAGATGACAAAGAAAATAAAGATAGTTGTTAGGACTTACTGATAAATACGGGGTGAATAAGAGAAGGTAGGTTCAGGATATCCCCAAGATGCTGCCTTATTTATTCATTCTATTTTTAGTGTTGTATAGATTATATTGCATTCAGACATTGTGCTAAATGCTAGAGGGTATAATAAATGAACCACATCAAGACCAAGAACACAGAAGGGAGAGTAGATTGGTTATGGCTGGGGGCGGTGGGGATTGTGGGTATAGAGTAGAGCACGAGTTCAGTTTCAGGCATGCTCAGGTTGAGCTTCCTGTTAGATATACAAGTGGAGATAGTGAGTATTCAGATAGAGAGTGTAAGAGAATCATAGCAAAAGATGCAGACTTTGAAGTCATCATTGTATAGCTGGTGATTGGGTTAGGAAGTCTTTCAAAATGAGTGCTTTATATTAAAAGAGAGTAGGAATTGGAGCCTTGGGAAGCAGCACCATTTCTAGGTTAGTCAGAGGAAGAACTTGTCAAGAAAATGAAAGTAGAGTAATCAGAAAGTTAGAAGGGAACCTGAGAGAGTGTTTCACAAAAGCCAAGAGAATTTTCCAGACAAGTATGTTCAACTGTATACAGAGTTAAAGGTCAATAAGATAATGATTGAAAAATATCCACTAGATTTTATAATATGAGGTCATTGTTGACCATGTGGAAAACCCTTTTTGGGGGGATTTAAATAGTAGATGAGTGAATGGTAGCCACTCCCCAATTTAAAAAAAAAAAAAGAACTTTGGGCTTATAAAAAAGAGAGACTGGAGAGACAAATAGTAGGTTTCATAGCATTAATAGAAAGTTAGCTTTGGAGAGAGAGACAAGTTAATTTAAGGGATATTGGTAGAGAATGTAGACATTTAAAGAGCTGTCTTCCCCTGGCACTTAAAAACTTCAGAACAGCAGGCACTGGTTTACTCATCAGTGTGTCTAGTGCCTGACATGTAGGAAGTATTTGGTCAATGATGGAGCCTAACAAAAGAGTTGAACAGTTTTTGTAAATCTAGTCTGAATTATAGTTTCATATTTAGTCAGTTCTAGAAGCATAAGATTTGTTTTTGTTTTCTGACATTAAAAATTAAACCTATGATTAAAAAATCTTTCCTTCTACAGGGTTTTAAAAATTCTTATAGATCTAGAATGAGATCTGCTTTGGAATATATTCTGTGTTTCTCTTAGTACTCCACATTCCTACGATTTACTACTTTGTCTTTTATAGTGTGTTTTAAGTTCTGCTTTGGCTATCATTATCTTTTTTTGGAAACTTTGAAAATTTTAAAGATTTTTTGAATTTTTATGATAGTCATAAAATTGAAACAACTTGTTAACAAAATATATAAATCATGCCTTTTCTGTATAACTTGTTTTTGAATTGTACCTGTTCTTTTTTAATAATGTGAACATTTACTCTGTAGTGCAAGGTTTGTGATGGCAAGTATCCTATATTCACTCCACTTATAGTGAAACTAATCTTCTAAAGTTCCATTTAATCCTTCATTTAATTTCTGTAATTTAAGAAATCAAAAAAAATTCATATCAAGTTAATGTATCCCAGTTGTTTACTTAAGTAAGATCTAATAAATTTTCCATGTAATTTTTTCATATTAGGCAGAGTCAAGGGAATATATGGATGTAAAGATTATATATATATATATATATTTTTTTTTTTTTTTTAAATTTTATTTATTTATCTGACAGACAGAGATCACAAGTAGGCAGAGAGGCAGGCAGAGAGAGAGAGAGAGAGAGAGGAGGAAGCAGGCTCCCTGCTGAGCAGAGTGCCCGATGCGGGACTCGATCCCAGGACCCTGAGATCATGACCTGAGCCGAAGGCAGCGGCTTAACCCACTGAGCCACCCAGGTGCCCTGTAAAGATTATATTTTTAAATAAAAAAATATGGCCCCTAACTTTTCCTTTTGAGAATTCTCAGTTGTTTATGAAAGTTTGATTTCTGTTCCATAGACATACATGGGAAATATAAAATGAATTAGAAAAGATATGCAATATTGTCTAAAGTGATAATGCATTTTTCTTTAGGCAGGGAAATGAAGAACAACAGCCCGAGGTTCCAGTTCTTTATCATGATGTTACATCCCTTTTGCTCATCCAGATCTTAATGATGCCGCAACCCTTACGAAAAGGTATGTCTTTATAATTCTGCAAATACCAATTAAGCAAATTGGTATTTTATGCAAATTGTGATACTGAGGAGTTAAATGTCATTAATAAATAAGCATAACATTTTATGTTTGAACTGTAGTTTAGTATTTTATACTTAAATTTGGGGGTTTTAAAAAAATTTTTATTTTTATCACCTGGTGTTCATTAAGGCAAGTGCATGCCTTAACCCCCATCATATATTTCACCCATCCCCCCAACCACCACCCTCTGGTAACCCTTAGTGTGTTCTATATAGTCAGGAGTCTGTTTATTGATTTGCCCCTCTCTCTCTCTTTTTTATCTCTTTGCTTATTTGTTTTGTTTCTTAAATTCTACATAAGAGTGAAATCATATGGTAATTTGTTTTTTTCTGACATATTTCACTGAACTTAATACTCTCTAACTCCATCCATGTCATTGTAAATGGCAAGATTTCATTCTTTTTATGGCTGAGTAAATCCAATAAATATGTACATGTGCTTATACTCACATGTTTATACACACACACACACATACACACACCACATCTTTATCCATTCATCAATCGATGTACATTTGGGTTGATTCCATATCTTGGCTATTATAAATAATGCTGTAAATATAGGGGTGCATATGTCCCTTTGAATTAGAATTTTGTATTCTTTGGGTAAATATCCAGTAGCTAGATCATTGAGGATACCCCATTGAGGGTAGCTCTGTTTTTAAGTTTTTGAAGCACCTCCATACTGTTTTCCAGAGTGGCTGCACCAGTTTGCATTCCCACCAGCAGTGCAAGAGGTTTCCTTTTTCTCCACATTCTTGCCAACACTTGTGTCTTGCGTTTTTGGTGTTAACTATTCTTGCAGGTGTGAGGTAATACATCATTGTTTTGATTTGCGTTTCCTTGATGATAAGTGATACTGAGCATCTTTTCATGTTTCTGTTGGCTATCTGGAGGTCTTCTTTGGGAAAGTGCCTATTCATGTCTTCTTCCCATTTTTTTTTTTAAAGATTTTATTTATTTATTTGACATAGATTACAAGTAGGCAGAGAGGCAGGCAGAGAAAAAGGAGGGAAGCAGGCTCCCCACCAAGCAGAGAACCCAATGCAGGTCTCGATCCCAGGACCCTGGGACCATGACCTGAGCTGAAGGCAGAGGCTTTTAACCCACTGAGCCACCCAGGCACCCCATCTTCTTCCCATTTTTAATTGGATTGTTTTTTGGGTATTGAGTTGTATACATTCTTTATAGGTTTTGGATACTGACCCTTTATCAGATATGTCATTTAAAATTATCTTCTCCCATTCTGTCCATTGTCTCTTAGTTTTTATTTTGAGGCAGTCCCAATAGTTTATTTTTGCTTTTCTTTACCTTGCCTCAGGAGACATATGTAGAAAGAAGTTACAATGGCGATATCAAAGAAGTTACTGCCTGTGTTTTTTCTAGGATTTTTATTGTTTCAGGTCTCACATTTAAGTTTTTAATCCATTTTGAATTTATTTTTGTATATGGTTTAAGGAAGTGGTCCAGTTTTATTCTTTTGCATGCTGCTATTAAGTTTTCCTAGCACCATTTGGATATCCCATCGGATATTCTTTTCTGCTTTGTCAAAGTTTAATTGACCATGTAGTTCTGGGTTTTCTTTTCTGTTCTACTGATCTGTTGTCTGTTTTTGTGCCAGTACCATACTGTTTTGATCACAACAGCTTAGTAATATAACTTGAAGTTCGGAATTGAGACATCTCCAGTTCTGCTTTTCATTTTCAAGGTTGATTCGGCTCTTTGGGGTCTTTTGTGGTTCCATGCAAATTTTAGGATTGTTTATTCTAGCTCTGTGAAAAAAGTTGTTGGTGTTTTGATAGGGATTACATTAAATATGTAGATTGCTTTGGGTAATATGGATAATTTAACAATATTTATTCTTCCAGTCCATAAGCATGGAATGTTTTTCCATTTATTTGTGTCATCTTCACTTTCTTTAGTCAGTGTTTTAGTTTTCAGAGTACAGGTCTTTCATCTCTCTGGTTAGATTTATTCCTAGATATCTTATTATTTTTGGTGCAGTTGTAAATGGGATTGTTTTTTTAATTTCTCTTTCTGCTGCTTCATTATTGGTGTATAGAGATGCCACATAAAAAAGAAAAGAAATGCCAGATTTCTGAATGTTGATTTTGTACCCTGGGAGTTTACTGAATTCATTTATCAGTTCTAGCAGTTTTTTGGTGGAGTCTTTCAGGTTTTCTATACAATGTCATGTCATCTGCAAATAGTGAAAGTTTTATTTCTTCCTGAACTGGATGCTTTTTACTTCTTTTTGTTGTCTGATTGCTGTGTCTAGGACTTCTAGTACTGTGTTGAATAAAAGTGGTGAGAGTGGATATCCTTGTCTTGTCTTGACCTTAGGTGAAAGGCTGTCAGTTTTTCCCCATTGAGGATGATGTTAGCTATAGGTTTTTCATAGATGGCCTTTATTATGTTGAGTTATGTTCCCTCTAAACCTACTTTGTTGAGGGTTTCTATCATGAATGGACATTGTACTTTGACAGATGCTTTTTCTGTACCTATTAAAATGATCATATGGTTCTTTGCTTTCTTTTATTATCATGATAAATCATAGTGATTGATTTGCTAGTATTGAACTACCCTTGCAAACCAGCAGTATATCCCACTTGATGGTGGTAAATGATTTTTTTAATGCATTGTTGGATTTGATTTCCTGCTGATTTGTTGAAGATTTTTGCATCTATATTCATCAGAGACATTGGCTTTTAATTCTTCTTTTGTGTGTGTGGTGTTTTTATCATTTTTTTCTATCAGGGTAATGCTGGCCTCATAGCACAAATTTAGAAGTACTCTCTTTTTCTATTTTTTGGAATATTTGAGAAGAATGGGTATTAATTCTTTAAATGTTTGGTAGAATTTGCCTATGAAGCCATCTGGTCCTGGGCTTTTGTTGATTGTGAGTGTTTTGATTACTGATTCAATTTTTTGCTGGTAATCAGTCTGTTCAAATTTTCTGTTTCTTCCTTTTTCAGTTTTTGTAGTTTATATATTTCTAGGATTTATCCATTCCTTCTAGGTTGTCCAATTTAGTTGGCATATAGCTTTTCTTTTCTTTTTAAAGATTTTATTTATTTGACAGAGAGAGACAGTAAGAGAGGGAACACAAAGGGGCGGGGGTTGTGTAGGAGAGGAAGAAGCAGGCTTCCCGCTGAGCAGGGAGGCCAATGTGGGACTCAGGACCCTAGGACCATGACCTGACCCGAAGTCAGACACTTAACGACTGCACCACCCAGGCACCCCAGCATATAGCTTTTCATAATATTCTCTTATAATTTTATTTCTGTGATGTTGGTTCTTTGTGATTCTATTTAGTTGAAGGCTTTCTCTTTTATTCTTGATAAGTCTGGCTAGGGGTTAATCAATTTTGTTGAGTTTTTTTCTCAGTGAACTAGTTTCTGTTTTCATTGATCTGTTCTATTGGTTTTATTTTTTTAGTTTCTGTATCATTTATTTCTGCTCTAATCTTTATTGTCTTCTTCCTTTTGCTTGTTTTAAGTTTGTTTGTTGTTTTTCTAGCTTTTTTAGGTGTAAGGTTAGGTTTTTTGAGATTTTTTCTTGCTTCTTGAGGTAAGCCTGTATTGCTCCAAACTTCCCTCTTAGAAATGCTTTTGCCGCATCCCAAAGGTCTTGAACCATTCATTTTCATTTGTTTCCATGTACTTTTTTTTTTTTTTTTAAGATTTTTATTTATTTGAGAGAAAGCGATGGAGTGCACAAGCAGGGGGTAAGAAGCAGGCTCCCTGCTGAGCAGGGAACCCAACACCGGGCCTGATTCCAGGAACCCAGAATCACGACCCGAGCCAAAGGCAGTTGCCCATCTGACTGAGTCACCAAAGCATCCCTGTTTCCATTTACTTTTTAATTTCATCTTTTATTTCCTGGTTGATGCATTCAGTGTTTAGTAACATGTTATTTTAACCTCCATCTATTTGTGGTCTTTCCAGATATTTTCTTGTGTCTGACTTACAGTTTCATATTTTCTTGTGGTTGTAGTCAGAAAAGATGCATGCTGTTACTTTGATCTTTTTGAATTTGTTGAGGCTTGTTTTATGGCCTGATATATGATCAGTTCTGGAGAATATCCCATGTGTACTTGAATATTATTCTGTTGTTTTGGGATGAAATTATTTGAGTGCATCTGTTAAATCTATCTGATAATTTTGGATTGTTTTTAAATATAAAATTCATAAAACATAAAATTCACAGGGCCTGTGAGTGGCTCAGTTGATTAAGTTGCCAACTTTTAATTTCAACTCAGGTTATAATCTCAGCGCCCTAGGATTGAGCCCCGCATTGGGCTCCGTGCTTAGTGTCAAGTCTGCTTGAGATTCTCCTTGAGTGCCTCTCCCCTACTTCATGTGTGTGCTCTCTCTCTAAAATAAATAATTATATTATTTAAAAGAAAACCATAAAAGTCACCTTTTTAAAAATTTAAAATGTATAGTTCAGTACATTCATATGTTATGTGACCATCACCATTATCTAGCTCCAGAACATTTTCATTAGCCCAGCATTAAGCAATCACTCCCATTTTCTTCTTTCCCCAACTCCTAGAAGCCACTAATCTGCTTCCTTACTCTATGGATTTGCCTGTAGTAGATATTTCATATTAATAAAATTATACAGTATATGGCTTTTTGTGTTTGTCTGCTTTCAGTTAATGTTTTCAAGGTTCTTCCATGTTGTAATATGTATTGTACTTCATTTCTCTTCATGGCTGAGTAATATTTCATTGTAGGACTATGCCACATTTTGTTCATCCAGTCATCATTTGATAGACATTGTGATTGTTTGTACAATTTGGCTCTTGTGAGTAGTGCTACTGTGATATTTGTTTACAGATTTTTGTTGGACTAGCTGTCCTGAGTTGTTCTGTACATAGCTAAAAGTGGGTTTGCAGGGTCATGGTCATTTTATGTTTAACTTCTTGAAGAACTGCCAAATTTCAGATATTTTTGAATGTTACTTATTTGGGGGTTGGCTATGTATATGAATTTCATTACTTATTTTGTGCTTGTTAAATAGACTTATTGAATTTAATCTCTTTGCAGAATTAGTTATAAGCTGTTTAGGGGTGTGTGTGTGTGTGTATTACTTCAGTTAGTTTTCCTTATTTTAGGGAACTAGTTGCTTTGGAGTTATGTTGGTTTTCCCTGATTAGAAGACCTGGTCTTCTAATTATACCAGTAGTATCACATTTTAGAATTTAAACAATTTTACTTTGTTTATTAAAGTCTTCAAAATAGTTAGATATTTACTTATTTAATTAATTGTATTTAAGTATACATTTTACATATATGCATAATTATGACATAAATCTGAAAAGCTAAAATGAAGGAAGCTTGATATATAGAAATAGACTTCTTTCTATAATTAATACTTATCTGAAGAGAAAAATAGTTCAGTTGATTATAAAGGACCTATTGTATTAGTGTCTGAGAGCTGTAACTGGTGCATCTCCCTTATCATGAGATGACAACTGTTGACACTAGCCTTTAATAGAAGGAGAAGTTAATACCAGAAGAAGACCTAATATGTTGAATTAATTGAACATAGTAAATTAAATTCATTAGAAATGCATTCTAAAATTATTTACTAAAATATGAGTCAAGAAAATTGATCTTAATTTAATAATGGCTAACTGAATAGAATAGATCTAGAGAAACATCCATATAAATATTTATAATACTGTTTGTAACTGTACCTTAAAGTAATATCATTAAAGAAGTGTTGTTTAGGGGATAAATTTAATCAACAATTTGATTTGTTTATATAGTAGTTAGTTGTAAAAGTCATTGCCTGATTCAATTCAGTAAATATATTTTTTAATTAAAACAAGTTTTTTTAGATTATTTATTAGAGAGAGAGAGAGTACAAGCAGGGAGAGCAGCAGACAGAGAGGGAGGGAAAAGCGGGCTCTCCGCTGAGCATGGAGCCCTACACAGGACTGGATTCTAGGACCCTGGGATCACGACCTGAGCCAAAGGCTTCAGAAGCTCAATCAACTGAGCCACCTAGGTGTACCTCAAGAAATATTTAATGAGTACCTGCTATGTGCCAGGTTGCTATGCCTCTTTGCTAGATGCTGATGATGCAAAGATGAATGAAACATGGACTTTATCTTTGGGGAACCACAGAGCTAAGTATATAAGAGTCATTAACTTCAGTTAGAATTGCTTTAAAAAAATCTGTGACTTAGGGGTACCTGGGTGGCTCAGTTGGTTAACCAACTGCCTTCGGCTCAGGTCATGATCCCAGAGTCCTGGGATCGAGTCCTGTACTGGGCTCCCAGCTCCACAGGAAGTCAGCTTCTCCCTCTGACCTTCTCCTCACTCATGCTCTCTCTCACTGTCTCTCTATCAAATAAATAAATAAAATCTTTAAAAAAGTCTATGATTTATATTTTTTAAAACTTCATAAGAATTCAATATTGGATTATCTATTTTTATAAAACAGCTTCAAAGATACTGTATTGTGTGATAGTTATGCTCACTGTCATTGTAGTCATAAATTCCTCTTAGAATTTGGGGCAGGGGATGCCTGGGTGACTCAGTGGGTTAAAGCCTCTGCCTTCAGCTCGGGTCATGATCCCAGGGTTCTGGGATCGAGCCCCTCATCAGGCTCTCTGCTCAGTGGGGAAGCTGCTTCCTCCTCTCTCTCTCTCTCTCTGTCTGCCTCTCTGCCTACTGGTGATCTCTATCTGTCAAATAAATAAATAAAATCTTAAAAAAAAAAAGAATTTGAGGCCAGAAAAAATTTGCCACTCTTTATTAGATTTTTTTTAGTTTGTCACACATTGAGAACTAAGTAGAAACCTTTATGTATTAGCAGATAGAGATCTTTATGTAATTGCTAGGGAGTTTGGAGCTTAATTTTAATAAGTTACTTGAATTTTTCTCAGACAGCTTTTTTTTTTTTTTTTAAGAAGGTGGGAAGTTGTAGAATAGAATAATTGGAGTTGTTAATATAATTTTTCTTTTGTATTCCCTATTGACATTAGGGTTAATAGGCACTGGTCTTTATTGTATTTGTGTTTTTATTGTAATATGTATTCGTGTATCTATTTAGTTACTGGTTGTTATTAGAAGAGGAAGGGAAAGTGAAGGAAATAGTCTTTGCATGTAGCAGAATGTTAAATGCTCCCATGGTTTTAAAATAGGTGATGTAGAAATTACCTTAAGCTTTTTAGTGTTTAGCACTGTATTTAGGTTAAAGACCTTTTTTTTACACCAATTGTCTCATTAGAAGCTTCAGTTAGTATATTAAAGACACATGTTTATTTTCCTTTTATCTCTTTTCATATATTTTATTCATTATTATACCTGTCATATCCCTGGCCTCCAAAAATAAGCTTTAAAGTAATTTATGGTATGTCACTATTTTCAGGTATTCATGTTTTGTTTTTTATAACTCAGGCTTGGCTGTATAGAATAGAAAAGAAACCCCAGATCACACAGTATCTTAAGTAAGACAGATTTTTTATTTTTTTATGTAAGAAGTCTGAAGGTAGGCAGGTCAGGTCCTTCTACTTCACAGGCTGTGGTCCTATGATGTGGCTCTCATCTTCATGTTTCAAGGAAGTTGTAGGAGTTGTGGCCTTCATGTCTTGTTTATTAAGACAGTAGGATGGAGAGTTGAGAGAGGAAATTCGCTCTCTCTTTTAAGAAGTCCTCTTGGGGTTGGCGCCTGGGTGGCTCAGCGGATTAAGCCTCTGCCTTCGGCTCAGGTCACGATCCCAGCATCCTGGGATCAAGTCCTGCATTGGGCTCTCTGCTCAGCAGGGAGCCTGCTTCCCATTCCCGCCCCTGCCTGCTTCTCTGCCTACTTGTGGTCTTTATCTGTCAAATAAATAAAAAAATCTTGAAAAAAAAAAATATGTCTGAGTCTAAAAGAGCACTTAAGAAGTCCTCTTGGAAGTTCCACATAAAACTTATACTACACTTTACATACACTTCTCTTACCTCTGGGATTTAAAACATAAAATCATCATCCTTTTTAGGAAGGGTCACTTACTCAGATTTGGATCATGTCATTGTTCTTTCCCATGTCAATCTTTGAGGAGTATCATGATTTTGTTCAATCATGCTTATAGGATAGAGTTTCCAGGATTTAGTGGGACATCCTGTACTAGGGATCATAGAATATCTTCTACACCCAGCATCCAGAGATAGAAGATTACTTATTATTTCTCACTCACTTTAAGAAAGGAAATATTTCAGTCTTGCTTTGTCACAAACCAAGGCTTTATAAGAATAAACTGTTTATTTTAGAATATTTCAACCATATATAACAATAAAGAGCAGAGTTTAATGAAACTCTGTATACCCACCAATTATTACTCATTTTTTTTTTAAGATTTTATTTATTTATTTGACAAAGATCACAAGTAGGCAGAGAGGCAGGCAGAGAGAGGAAGGGAAACAGGCTCCCCGCTGAGCAGAGAGCCCAATGCGGGGTTTGATCCCAGGACCCTGGGATCATGACCTGAGCCAAAGGCAGAGGCTGTAACCCACTGAGCCACCCAGGCCCCCTCAACTCATGTCTTATTTATACTCTCTCCTATTTTATTCTTCCTCCTACTCTGGGTTATTTCAAAGCAACTCCCAGACATATCATTTCATCTATATAGTCTTTAGTATATATCTCTAGAGGTAAAGATTTGTTCAGTAAACATAACCACAGTACTATGAACCTATTTTTTAATGAACAGTTTTGCTTTAATATCATTAGATACCAAGTCAGTGTTCAGATTTCTGTAGTTGTTATAAATGGTTTCTTACAGTTGGTTTATTTGATTTGGGATCCAGACAAGGTCTATACCTTGGATTTGGTGGTGATTTCTCTTTCAAATCTATGGGTTTACCCTCTCTTTTTATATTTTATTTGTTGAAGAATCTGGATCTTTTGTCTGTACTTTACTATTTGCATCCCCATGGCATCCTTTAATATGTTCTATTCCCATGTGTTTCCTGCAAAGTGGCAGATAGATCTAAATACCTAGATTGCTTCTTATTTTTATTTTGGAAAAAACACCTCATGGATGGTGTAACATACTTTTCATCACAAGACAGATTCCAGGTGTCTCTCTTTTGTGACATTAGAGGCTATGGATGATTGCCTAGATTGTTCTGGGTTTTTTGTTTGTTTGTTTTTTTTAAATGTGTGTGTGTGTGTGTGTGTGTGTGTTTCTTTTAAAGATTTTATTTTAAGCTAATCTCTATACCCGGCATGGAACTGACAATCCTGAGATCAAGAGTCACATGCTGTACTGACTGAGCCAGCAAGGTATCCCTATGGAGTGTTTTTTTTTTTTTTTTAAGCATCCTCCAGAGATGATTGCTTTTTTATTAGTATTATGAATGCATGGATTTTTAACAAAGTTGATGTCTTTTATTCCCGATGTAGAACACTAACTGTATAAACACTTGTGTTTGGTTTGTGTTGGCTTGTGTTCTGATGATGTGACTCCAGTAATCTTTGATAGTTTTTTCAGACCAAGGCTTTTTAATTTGTGATTTAGGAGTTCATTAGAAGGAATCCATCTCCTAAAATGATATAGGAAGTTTTTGTATGTGTATGTGCAGTTTTTTTTCCGAGAAGTTTCATAGCCTGTAACCAGGTTTTCAAAAGAATCTTGACCCCTAAAAATGAGTTAGCTATAAATTCTCCTGAGGACTCCTGGTTATATACAGTATAAGGAATAATAATAAGGAAATTGCTTATGTGTAGTTGGAGAATCAGAAGCAGATTATAGTGGGATGAGAAATGAGGGAGCAATGAGGAAACAGCAGAACTGTCAAGAATGAATGTGGGGAGAGAGCACAAGCTATATGTGGATATAGTCAAACGGGTTATTTTTGTTTGTTTTGTTAAGTTAGGAGAGTTTTGAGCATGTTTAAATGTTTGCCATTTCTCCATTATTTACTAACTCATGGTGGTACTTTTACCGTATTACCCTCTCCTGGTAGCCTTTCACTTAAATGGGTGGTTTTCCCTTTCTCATAATAATTCATATATAGTTCTGTTTTGACACTTGTCTCTTTGTCATAATGGTAGGTTTTCTTTTAATATCTCTGTTTCTAAATTATCAATTCCTCCAGGACTTGTATCATTTTACATGTATCCCTAGTGACTACCTGCTACATAATATGCTCAGTAAATGATTATGGAATGGATATGTTAAATATCCAATTATCTTATTTTCTGGTAAATTGGTTATTTTCTTTTTGGGAATTCAAGAAAGCTATTGCTTTGGTTTGAAACTTTATATCTTATATTTTGATCATTTCTATATAATGTTCTGAGAATGTTGGCAGTTTATTAGACCCAAACCACAGTTGCCCTGAAGTATAGCCAAGGGAATAGCTTTAAGTACCTTATTAGATGTTAGATGGACTTGGAATCTTTTCTCAGTTCTATGTTGACTAACGTAAAGAAAGTCCTATTAAACTATTTGGGTTCTTCACTCATGAAAGAGAAAATGGAGTTGAGCTTATTACATAAAACTAGATTTTTTGAAGAGAGTCAGAGTTGTGTAGTTAGAAACTCAGATCATAAAAAGGAAGACCAAAAAGATTTGATGTTTGTATGGGTATGTGCAAAGAGCTTTATGAAGGTAGTGGAATAGTATATTTCTTTACAGAAATTTTTCATGATAATTTTAGGAAAACAATAAAATGTCTGATACCAACTTTAGATTATTTCCTTTTTACTTATATGATTTCCCCTTAGGGTTTTATTGTTTTACATATATTATACCTGTCCTAAAAGAAACTTGGAGCATTTTGTATTATCTTAACTCTAAAACAGTTTATGGGAAGGGAATTTTTGCAGGTATCTGAATCCTGTTTGTCTTCTTGTTTTATCATTTGCACTGAGCGGGATACCTACAGACTAGTAAATATCTCCCCAGAAGACTATAGGTTCCTTCAATTACTTTTACAAAACTCAACACAAATGCCATTGCATAGAGAAGGTACATCTTATATGAATGAATCCTTGTTTTGTTCCAAGTCCCTAAAAAACATTAATTTCATGTGGTAACCATTTAGTAAATATTTGTTAGATGAATGAGTGATTGTGAGAATCTAAGCATAAGCTGTAACTTTAAACTGACATAGGAAATACTTGGAAAATGATAATTAAGGCAGATAAAATGACCAAATTAGTACTTTGCTACATTGAAAAGCTAAGATGATGCATATGGTAGCTATTATTTTCCTAAAATATATTACTTCTTTTTAAGCGGGAAAAAAATTGTATGTGGTTTAAAATGAGAGGACGTCGTGTATGAGTATTATTTCTGGGCAGTATAAATGGCTTCCTTCATTTTGTTCTTAGTAGGCAAATTCTGTTGTGTTCATCATTCTATTTAGACATTCAATTAAGTCATGAAATATTCTTTTCTTGACTTTGATGAAACCATCATATTCTGGTTTTCCTCTTATCTCTTTTCCACTTATCTTTAACGTTCCTTTTCATTGACCTCTTCCTCTCACCATTCTTGGAGTTGTTCTTTGTTCCTGCCCCTTCTCAACTTTACCTTCTTTCCCATAACTTCAATTCACCTATTCTCTGATGATTCCCAAATCTCTCACTGCAGTTGATAACTCCCTGGTGAGCTCCAGATCCAGACTCCTGCACATACCTCAAGCTCAGCATATGTAACAATAATTCATTTTCTCCCCATTCAAACTTGCCCTCTTCCTCTGTTTTAGTCATTCAGTTTTAGTGCTACCTTTGTTTGCTCTTTGTTGTACAGTGAGAGACTTCCATCATTCTCTACCAGAGGGCTACCAGATCTTGTTGTTTTTATCATTTAAATCTTTCTCTAATTCATTCTCTCTATCATCATTACTCTTCCTTAGTTCAGGTCACCTAATTTCTCATTTGTGGTACTTTTGCTATCTGTTAATAGGTTGTCTTGCCTGTAATTTTGTCTCGTTTCAATCTTTTTCTCCTAAGAAATAGCAGTGAATATTTTAGATATTTTAGATGGGTCTTGTTTTTTATCCATTCTTTTTTTTTTTTTTAATCCATTTTAATACCTTCTGTCTTTGTATGGAGCATCCTGTCCATTTACTTTCAGAGTGATTATTGATAGATATTAATTTAGTGCCATTGTATTACCTGTAAAGGTGGTGTTTTTGGAGATGTTCTCTATTCCTTTCTAGTCTTTGTTGCTTTGGTCTTTTTCCCCCTACTCAGAGTTCCCCTTAATATATTTTTGCAGGGCTGGTTTAGTGGTCATGAACTCTCTTACGTTTTGTTTGTCTGAGAAACTATCTTTCCTTCTATTCTGAATGACAGCCTTGCTTGATAAAGTATTCTTGGTTACATATTTTCCCATTCAGCATGTTGAATATATCCTGCCACTTTCTTCTGGCCTGCTAAATTTCTGTGGACAGATCTGCTGTGAACCTCTGTCTTCCTTTGTAAGTTAAGGACTTTTCTCCCCTTGCTGCTTTCTCTGTGTATGTTGTGAATTTGGCTATGATATGTCTTTGTAATGGCCAGCTTTTGTTGAATTTAGTGGGAGTTCTCTGTGCTTCTTGGATTTTGTCATCTGTTTGTTTCCTCAGATTAGGGGAAGTTTTCAACAGTAATTTGCACAAACAAACCTTCTGCCCCCTTTTCTCTCTCTTCATCTTCTGGAACTTCTATGATATGAAGGAATTAAGGAATTGCTGAGTTCCCTACATCTACATTTGGGATCCAGTACATTTCTTTCCCTCTTCTTAGTTTCATTATTTTCCCTTTACTTTCTACATCACTGATTTATTCCTCTGATTCATCCATTTGTTGTTGTGGCATCCGATTGACATCTCAGTTATAGCATTTTAAAAACATTTCGGCCAGACTAGTTTTTAGTTCTTTTATCTCTAGTAAGGGATTCTCTAGTGTCTTCTATGCTCCCTCCCCCTACAAGTCCAGCTAGTATCCTTGTAATTGTTGTTTCAAATTCTAGTTTAGACATCTTACTTATATCTGTTTTAATTAAATGCCTGGCTGGCTGTCACTTCTTCCTTTTCTTTTTTTGGGGGTGAATTCCTCCATCTTGTCATTTTGGAGGTCCAAATAAAATAAAATTAAAATAAAGGATGCTAGATCCTAGGTGTGTTTTGGTCTGTTTGTTATGAGAAGGTCGATCTAAAAAATAAAATAAAATGTTTTCTGTATTAAAAACCAAAAAGAAAACAAAAAACCCAAGAAAACCCCCAAAGAAGCTACATCCTGCTTCTCCTAGAGCTGAAGCTTTGAAGTGCTCTATGACTGGTAGATTTGGTGTGGGCAAGTGGTTTGTGCTGGTCTTCTGGAGGAGAGGCCTGCTGCTCTTATTCTCAGGTGGACTTATCCTAGTGGAGATGCATCTGCAGGGTGCAGGGAGGTAGAGCTTGGTGTAAGCAGCTCTGGCTTCCACTTGGTTATGTTTTGCTCACTGAAGTTGATTAGTGTTGATGGGGGACAGAGTTGGGGTGGGGAGAATGGCTTCAACCCACTCTTATTTCAGGACTGAGAGCTCATGCCCATCACTCCTCAGGAAGTCCTCACAGACAAGCAAACAGTTACCCCTCCTTTGTCTCCAGCTTCCATCAGATCCCCACCTTCACCCTGTCTGTGTCCAGGCTGGATGACTGCCATGTGGTAGAGCACCCCTGTATTTTATCTCAGGCAAAGAGTTTTTGAAGTTTCAAAACTTCAAACTTCAGAGACCCCCTGAGGCTGGACCTGCACTGATCCTCTGGGGGCGGATCTCATTGCACTGTGGCTGGTGCTGGTTAGTCCCAGAAAACTGCCACACAACTGCACAGTGGCTTGGAATTTAGAGTAAATCATAGCACAAAGCCACTGCCAAGGTTTGCTGCCCTCAGCCATCTTCTTTGTTCCTGTGCTGCTGAAGAGGGCAGCTCAGTGGCGCCTACAGGGTCTTTACCCCCATGGAGGCCATATAATCTCTGCCAAATGCACTCCAAGCAGGGGAACTCTTTCTCTCTGTGGGACCCAGGGCATCCTCCGACCATGCTGCCCACTCCCTCCCTTGTCTCCACCCTTCTTCCCTACAGGAGTACCACTAAGGCCATCAGTCGTGACCTTGGTGATGGTGTTGAGCTCTGAAACTTCAGACTCTGCACTTCACTATTTACAAAAAATGCAATATTTAAACTTTCTCCTTTCCTCAATCAGTGGTTTTGGGGAAGGGTTTTTTGGTGCAGCCCCCTGTGTGTGTTTTTATTCTTTTTTACTCTTTTTAAAAAATTTAATTTTGGGCGCCTGGGTGGCTCAGTGGGTTAAGCTGCTGCCTTCGGCTCAGGTCATGATCTCAGGGTCCTGGGATCGAGTCCCTCATCGGACTCTCTGCTCCGCAGGGAGCCTGCTTCCCTCTCTCTCTCTCTCTGCCTGCCTCTCCCATCTACTTGTGATTTCTCTCTGTCAAATAAATAAATAAAATCTTTAAAAAAAATTAATTTTATTTCTCCAGTGTTCCAAGATTCATTGTTTATGCACTGTACCCAGTTCTCTATGCAATATGTGCCCTCCTTAATACCCATCATGAGGCTCACCCATCCCACTACCCGTCTTCCCTCCAAATCTCAGTTTGTTTCTCGGAGTCCACAGTCTCTCATGGTTCATCTCCCCCTCCGATTTCCCCCTATTCACTTTTTCTTTCCTTCTCCTGATGTCCTCCATGTTACTCCTTCGGCTCCACAAGTAAGTGAAACCATGTATAATTGACTTTCTGCTTGACTTATTTCACTCAGCATAATCTCCTCCAGTCCTATCCATGTTGATATGAAAGTTGGGTATTCATCCTTTCTAATGGCTAATAGTAATGGTAATATTCCATTGTATATATGGACCATATCCTCTTTATCCATTCATTTGTTGAAGGGCATTTTGGCTCTCTCCACAGTTTTGTGACTGTGGCCATTGCTGTTCTGAACAGTGGGGTACAGATGGCCCTTCTTTTCACTACATCAGTATCTTTGGGGTAAATAGCCAGTAGTGCAATTGCAGGGTTATAGGGTAGCTCTATTTTTTAACTTTTGGAAGAATCTCCACACTGTTTTCCAAAGTGACTGCACTGCCCTTGCATTCTCACCAGCAGTGTAAGAGGGTTCCCCTTCCTCCATATCCTCTCCAACACTTGTTTCCTGTCCTGTTAATTTTGGCCATTCCAGCTGGTGTAAGGTGGTATCTCAGTGTGGTTTGATTTGAATTTCTCTGGGCTAATGATGATGAACATTTGTTCATGTGTCTGTTAGCCATTTGCATGTCTTCTTTGGAGAAGTATCCATGTCTTCTGGCCATTTTTTGATGCCATTATCTGTTTTTTGGGTGTTGGGTTAGAGGAGTTCTTTATAGATCTTGGATATCAACCCTTTGTAGTATCATTTGCAAATATCTTCTCCCATTCCATGGGTTGCCTCTTTGTTTTGTTGACTGTTTCCTTTGCTGTACAGAAGCTTTTTATCTTGATGAAGTCTTAAAAGTTAATTTTCACTTTTGTTTCCTTTGCCTTTAAGACATATCTTGAAAGAAGTTGCTGTGACCGATGTCAAAGAAGTTACTGCCTATGTTCTGCTCTAGGATTTTGATAGATTCCTGCCGCATGTTGAGGTCTTTCTTCCATTTCGAGTTTACCTTTGTGTATGGTGTAAGAAAATGGTCAAGTTTCATTCTTCTATATGTAGCTGTCCAATTTTCCCAGCACCATTTATTGAAGGGACTTGTCTTTTTTCCACTGTATATTTTTTCCTGCTTTGTTGAAGATTATTTGACCAGAGAGTTGAGGGCCCATATCTAGACTCTTTACTCTGTTCCATTGGTCTATGTGTCTATTTTTGTGCCAGTACCATGCTGTCTTGGTGATCACAGTCTTGTAGTAAAGCTTGAAATCAGGCAACATGATGCCCTTAGCTTTGTTTTCCTTTTTCAACATTTCCTTAGCGATTCGGGTCTTTTCTGGTTCCATACAAATTTAAGGATTGTTTGTTCCAGCACTTTGAAAACTGCCAGTGGAATTTTGATCGGGAAGGCATTGAAAGTATAGATTGCTCTGGGCAGTATAGACATTTTAACAATGTTTATTCCTCCAGTTCATGAGCATGGAATGCTCTTCCATGTTTTTGCGTCTTCTTCAATTTCTTTCATGAGTGTTCTGTAGTTCCTCGAGTACAGATCTTTTACCTTTTTGGTTAGGTTTATTCCCAGGTATCTTATGGTTCTTGGTGTTATGATAAATGAAATCGATTCTCTATAATTTCCCTTTCTATATTTTCATTGTTAGTGTATAAGAAAGCAATTGATTTCTGCACATTGATTTTGTATCCTGCCACATTACGGAATTGCTCTATGAGTTCTAGTAGTTTGGAGGTGGAGTCTTTTGGGCTTTCCATATAAAGTATCATGTCATCTGGGAAGAGAGAGAGTTTGACTTCTTCTTTGCCAATTTGAATGCCTTTTATTTCTTTTTTGTTCTCTGACTGCTGTTAGTAGGACTTCTTGTACTTTGTTGAACAATGGTGGTGAGAGTGGGCATCCTTGTGGTGTTCCTGATCTCAATGGGAAGGCTGTCAGTTTTTCCACATTGAGAATGATATTCGCTGTGGGTTTTTTATAGGTAGGTTTTATGAAGTTGAGGAATATTCCCTCTATCCCTTATACTTTGAAGAGTTTTTATCAGGAAAGGATGCTGTATTTTGTCAAATGCTTTTTCTGCATCAATTTAGAGAACCATGTGGTTCTTGTCTCTTCTCTTATTGATTTGTTCTATCACACTGATTGGTGAATGTTGAACCACCCTCGAATCCCAGGGATAAATCCCACCTGGTCATGGTGGATAATCTTTTTAATGTACTGTTGGATCCTATTATCTAGGATCTTGTTGAGAATCTTGGTGTCCATATTTGTCTGAAATTTTTTTTGATGGGGTTTTTTCCTGGTTTGGGGATCAAGGTAATGCTGGCTTCATAGAATCTGGAAGCTTTCCTTCTGTTTCTGTTTTTTTAAACAACTTCAGAAGAATATGTATTATTTCTTCTTTGAATGTTTGGTAGAATTCCTCATGGAATCCATCATGTCCTGGACTCTTGTTTTTTTGGAGGTTTTTGATCACTCCTTCAATCTCACTACTAGATACTGGTCTTTTCAGGTTGTCAGTGTCTTCCTGTTTCAGTCTTGGAAGAAGTTTATAGGTTTCTAGGAATGCATGTATTTCTTCTACGCTGCTTAACTTGTTGGCATATAACTGTTGATAATAATTTCTGATGATTGTTTCTATTTCCTTGGTGTTGGTCATGATCTCTCCCCCTTCATTCATAATTTTATTAACTTGGGTCCTCTCTTCTTTTGGATTAGTTTGGCCAGTGGTTTATTAATCTTATTCTTTCAAAAAAACAACTTCTAGTTTCATTGATGTGTTCTATCATATCTCTAGTTTCTAACTCACTGATCTGTGCTCCAATCTTAATTATTTCTGTTCTCGTGCATGGGATTGGCTTAATTTATTGTTGATTTTCTGGTTCTTTAATGTATAAGGAGAGTTGGTGTATTCGGGATTTTTCAGTTTTTTTGAGTGAGGCTTGGATGGCTATGTATTTCCCCTTAGGACCACCTTTGCCATATCCCGTAGGTTTTGCACCAATGTGTCTTCATTCTCATTGGTTTTCATGAGCTGTTTAAGTTCTTCTTTGATTTCCTGATTGATCCAAACATTTTTGAGCAGGATGGCCTTTAGTTTCCAAGTGTTTGAATTCTTTCCAAACTTTTTCCTGTGGTTAAGTTCCAGTTTCAAAGCATTGTGATCTTTATCTTCTAGTCTTCCCTCTCCACTCCCTTAGGGAGTCCCAATAATTCTGACACTGGAAAGCTTCATGGTGTCATTTATTTCCCTAATTCTGTTTTCATGGCTTCTGTTTGTTCCAGGCCTCCTCCTGATCCTTCTTTTCTATCAGTTTGTCTTCTAGATCACTAATTTGATCTTCTGCCTCATTTACCCTAGCTGTTAGAGTATTTAGATTAGATTGGATCTCATTAATAGCATTTTTAAGTTCTGCCAGATCAGCTCTCACTTCTGCCCTTAGAGATTCTGTGTTGCCACTAATGGTCTTCTCCATCCTAGCCACTGCCTGGATAATTGTTACCCTGAATTCCAGTTCCCCACATGTTGGTTTATGTCCACATCCAATCCGTGGCAGAGGTCATAGTCTCTGAATTTTTCCTCTGTGGGGTGTTCCTTCTCTAGTCATTTTGGTGAGAGGTGGTTGAGGGAATGTATATATCAACCCACGATCCAGTCAAGGTGCACCTTGGAAAGTTTCGGAGCAATCAGAAGGCACCACCGAGAGAGAGAGAGAAAGAGAAAGAAAAAAGAAAAGACCCAACCAAAATGAGCCCCAAAAGTAAGATTTATAAGATATGTAAACAAAAATGAACAAACAAAAGACCAACAAAAGTAAAAGAAAAAAAGAAAAAAGAAAAACCCAGCCAAAATGAACCCCAAGAGTAAGATTTATATAGTACAAAACCAAAAGTAAATACATAGAAACACTGACAGAAGAATAAGATGAGAAGGAGGTTATAAACTCTTGATGTGTGTGAGAAAGGTTATTTCAGTTCTTCCTGGGTGTATCTTGTTATTTTTGTTATTGGGCTCAACTTTCCAGAGATGGGGGGAAATTAAAACTGGTTTATATATAGGGGTAGTATTGAATAGGGAAAAAGGATTACCTTGAAGCTTATATCTATATATATATTTTTTTTTAAAAAAGAAAAAGAAACACAGGTATATATATGAAAAAAGTTCAAGTTAGAAAGTCATTATGTTGTATTAAATGTCTAGTTGTAATGGTAAGTAGATTTAAAAAAGAAGAATCGTGAGAACAAATTAAAACAAAAAGTTGTATCTATGAAATATACAGGTTTTGAGACAATACTGGGAGCTTAATATATTGTTTTCCCCTGATTTTGGGGTTTTACAGTTTTATGGGGACCCTGTGGTTATTGTCCTCTTGTTCTTTTGGCTTGTCTTCTGGAGGAGGGGCCTGCCCTGTTGTTTTTTAGTTAGTCTTGCTTGGGGTGAGTCACTCTGCCCTTTTTCAAGGGGCTGGGCTCTGTAGAAACCGGTTTTTCAGGCTTTTGTTCTCTGGAGGTTTTTGTTCTTTGGCGACTTTTTGCGGCTTTTTGGAGGGTTAGCACAAAGTAAACTGTGGGCATCCAGACCAGTGCCTTAGAGAGAAGCCTCAGTCTGCTCCCCTCTGGATGGTCCAGAACACACAGACCCCCTTCTGGGTACTCCATTGAATACTGCAATTTCCCACAGGTGGTGTGCACTCCCAGCCACCATCTCAGTGGTCACCCGAGGCCCCCGCTTGTCCCTGTACCCCCGTGCCATTAAAACTGCCATGATATTGGTCTGGACAAGCCTGATGCCAGTGGCTGCCATTGCCGGGACCGCTGTCTGGTGCACTCAGACCTCATAGCGCAGGTCACAGAAGGCTGAGGGTCCAGGAACCTCTTGCAGAAGCCTGCGTCAGGCTCTCTCAGGCATGGGCAGGGATGTGCACAGCCCCAGTTGTGATGGAAGCAGCAGAAAGCCATGGCCTCAGGGACCACCAACTGGGGCCCCCACCAGGATCTCTCAGACATGGGGGGGGGGTGCCGGCTGTGACTGCCCTGGGACTGTGGGCTTAGGTCTGTGCCTGTGGCCACCTGATTCCACCAATTGCGCCTTTAGACCCTTTGTTCTTTTTGAGTGCTTTTAACCAGACTCCAAGTTAATGCTGGTCTCCAAGCACAGGGCACTTTAGTATTGGGGTAGTTCTTTCCAATGGGTCGCTTCTGGTGGCTTTCTCCCCCTTCTGTTTATTTCTGATATCAGTCCCAAGTGCTCCCACTCCACTGTACCTCTCCACTGGTGTTTTCGGCTCCTGTAGAGATCTAGAAGTGTATAATCTTATATCTCAGGCTGATTTCATGGGTGTTCAGAGTGTTCTGATGGATATTTAGCTCAATTCAGGGGACTGGTAGAACCAGGATCTCCTACTTCTCAGCCATCTTGCCCCTTCTCCTTCTCTTTCTTACTCTTTCTCTCTCTTCATTCTCTCTCTTTTGCTCCTCTCTCTGCAATCAGAGCTCCTACCCCTCCACAGCTCCCATGGCTCTTTTCTCCCCAAGATCAACTCTGCAGCTCCTGCCTTCCTTGAGTTGGTTACCTTTTCTGCTTGTAGACATGTAGCTTTGTTCTGTCAGTCCTCAGATCGACTTCTTGGGTATTCTGAATGACATTTGGATAGATTGATATTTATCTAGCTGTTTTTGAGGGAAGAAGCAAGCTTAGGGTTGCCATACTCTTCCACCATCTTAACCTTAAACCAACAGTGAATGTATTAAAATGCAAATATCATATCATTCTCATGTGTGAAGTTCTTCAGTGGCTTCCATTATTGGCCAGTCTAGGGACTATAAATCAAATGCCTATAGATAATCAAACAAGTAACATAAATATTAATATTAATAACAATATATTTACTGATTGCCATTGCTGTTTACTGTTTTAAGCATTTAAGTATAAACCTTATTTCACTTAATCCCTTTAAGGTAGGTGAGATTATTATCTCCATTAAATAGATGAAGCAATAAAAGCAAAGTGTATTGCTAACCTGCCTAAGATCTGAAGAGTCAGAGTTAAATCTAGACAGTTTGGCTTCATAGCCTAAATTCATTCTTAACCATAATGCTATGTACTGACTCCTTGTGAAACAGTCTTTGGTTTGATATAATCAGGGGTGGAAGACTGTGACAGTTCTCTAGAATGTATGCTTGGCTGAAGAGGACAGTTATCACTCAGCTTCAGATCATTGTTGACATATAAGAATGTGTGTCCAGTGTTGTCAGATCTTCCTGTTTTTTGAGAATAAGGGGAATTTGAGACTTCTATAAGAAATATCCTTTTTTTAAACATCAGTAACTAAAAACTAAACAGGGTAAAGGCAAACCAGATATCTCTGTAGGCTGCAAACAGGTAGCCTGTAGTTCACAGCCTTTCATTTTTAGCACAAAGATTCCTTTTCTAGCTTCATCTCTTAAAAATCACTACTTGTATTCCGGTTACACTGGATAGTTTACAATTCTTGTAAATCTTGGGCTTTTCCTGTGCCCTCATAGAAGTGACTTCATCTGTCTGGAATCCCCTCTTCCTTACCCCTCCCTTTCCCTGCCTTCCTTATTAAATGGCTTATTTCTCTTTATTATTCAAGACTTAACTTTCCTGGTTGGTACAGGAGGTTTTACTTTTTTTTCTATGCCCTGTCCTTATCTCCATTAGTTCCTCCTCTTATTTCCTCCCAGTATACCATGTGCATGTGTGTAGTCATCTGTCTGTCTCTCTCTATTCAGATTGTAAGTTCTTATTGTCTGAATCCTGCATGTGTTCATCACCTAGGTGTTAGGCCATTTAAAACATTTGGCTTAAAAGCACAGAGGAAGAACACTGATGGACTCACATTACCAAACTGTAGATTTGAGGGTAGTCGTGGGAGTTATCAGAACCAGGGCTCTGGATGCTGACAGGGTTTTTGTTGTCTTGGGTCTCCTCTCTCTGTGAGTCTGCTTCATTCAGTGTTACTTTAGACAGTCTCTGCCATGGACCAGGGGCTCGTCCAGGCTCACATCTTTATACCTTCCATTTACCTCTAGTTAGAAAGATCCCAGATAGGCACTCCAACTTGCTCAGCTATGTCAGGTTCCCACCCCAACCTACCAACATGAGTCCAAGGTAGTGTGTGTGTATATGTGCATACACATACCACTCACTCACTCTAAAATCAGGAAAAATTTTCCTTAGTAAGTGAACTTAAGTTGTCACCTGACCAAGAATTAGCCAGGCTCTGAGGAAGGAAAGAGTGTTTCAACTTGTACAGAGACCCAGTAGAAGGATACCAAATACTTCTTTTGGAGGGGGGGGCAGGGGTTGCTCAGCCAGAGCTGGGCCCGAGGCAGAACACCTGCTTCATGGTGCTAGGTTTGCAGCCACAAGCTCTGAGCTCCTGGAGAGAGAAGGCACAGGACAGTCTGAGTAGCCCTGGCTCAGGAAGGGAGCAGGCTCCCTGGGGACCCTGTTGCTGAGTTGGGGAGCTGGGTCAGACATGGGGAGGCAGACAGATGTGGAGTCACCACTTAAAGGTGCCCAGATGCTTCTTTTATAAGGATCACGGCTGCTTTAAAAAAAAAAAAAAAAAAAAAAAAGTAGATTGCAGGGGGTTAAGGGATGATGCACATAAATCATCGTGCAGGAAAGAGTTAACATAAAAGGCTTGACATAAAAGTTTTGCAAGGCCTTGACTGGCATCTGGCATCTGGGAACCACGATTTGGGGAGGGTCTCCATCATTTCCACCATCCATAGAACTGATGAGAGTGGCTTGCTGTGTCTAAACTGTACAAACAGTGGTTTATGCTGAACATACCTGCTTTCCTCGTGGAAGTTTAGAACTTTGATATGTGCTAGAACTTTAATATGTGCTAGAGGGTGCCTACGTAACCTGCCCCCAGTGAAAACCCTGGGCACTTTCTTTTAAATAGCTTCCCTGGTGTCAGTTTCTCACATGCTTTCACAGTCTATTGTTAGAGGAATTAAGCATGCCCTGTGTTACTCTACTGGTGGACAACTCTGGAAGCTTCATCTGGACTATGCCCAATGTACCTTTTGCCTTCTCTGATTTTACTTTGTATCACTTGCTCTAATAAATCATAAGACCATATGCTGAGTCTTATGGGTCCTCCTAGTGCATCATCAGCTTGGAAGTTGTCTTGGGGACCTCCAAACACAGCTCTTTAATCTGGGATTATAGGTGTGGGCAAGAAAGGTTAGAAGCCTGGTCCGGCTGGTCCGGGATGTTGGAACTGACTTGAGAGAGTTATTAAAAGTAGAATTGATAGGACTTAGTGATTGTTTTCATGTGGGGAGAATAAAATAGGAAAGTATCAAGGATATCTAGAGGTTTCTGATTTTAGCAACTAATTAAGTGGTACTACCCATTTATTAGTGGAGCAGTGTCAACAATAGAAGGAAACTGAACCTGCAGTAAAATGATCTGTGTGGATTCAAGTTCAGACCTGGGTGCTTTTTAGCTTTGTTAATAGAGGCACATCCTTTTGAAACTCACATGTCCAACTGAGACTGTTACGAGGCTTGGTTGAGGAAATTTCTAAATTATTAGCTGGATGTAAATATTATGATTTTTGAGCTATCATTTATGAAGTACTGAATATGTTCCAGAAGTTACCAGGCATTTTATATATTGTTACCACTGTTTTTGCATTGTTATAGTTTTAAATTGAATTTTTAAACTCAGAGTACCTAAAATATTGGTATTTCCTTTTTTAAATTTTTTTTTAGAAGTTCTGTATTATCTATTGTATTCTTTATAAGGTTTATATGGTACTAGAAGCGGGTGAAGTGTTGGTTTTAAACACTAGCTCCTAGACAGTGTTGTTAATCACATAATGTCCAGTAAGGGGATTTGCCAACATTACACAACTATTCAAGGTTGAGTGACATTAGCACTCTGGTCTTCTAAAACAGAACACACTTTACACTATGCTAAATGCTTCTCATTTACATATTCTGTGGATGAATAAAGGAATGTTGCTTTTAGGGTTTCAGATCAATTGGCAGCAAATATAATATCCCATAATCTCATTTTATTTACTACTTAAATGTTGAACAAAACCAATTACATGTTTGAAGAAAGACATATACTTGTGAAATGGTCTTGAGTACAAAATGTCTAGATTTCAAAGAAATAATGATCTTCTCTTTCTCTTGTAGACCATTTCACCTGCATTGTGAAGGTGCTTTTTACCCTTCTATACACACAAGCTCTTGTGGCACTTTCAGTTAAATGCAATGAGGAAGATAGGTCAGCCTGGAAACACACGGGAGCTCTCAAAAAGGTTAGTGTCTTGCCTGACTTTGTCACTTAGTGGTTTGGTTAACTCATTTAAGTTGGGGGTATGAATAAATGAGATTTGGTGTTTGAAAGGCAAATTTTTGGAAAAAAAAAAACTTTTGAAAAAAATTTATTTTGAAAAAGAAAAAAAAACTTTTGAAAAAAAAGTATTTCAATTGAAATGGAGCACCTTTAGGTTAAAAAAGTTAAAAATGTTTCCCTGATCAATGAGGTCTTTTGCATCTGTCTTTAAACCTTGGCCTTTTTTCCCTTTTCTTTCTTTCTTTCTTTCTTTAAGATTTTATTTATTTATTTATTTATTTGAGAGAGTGAGGAAAAGGTCAGAGGGAGAAGCAGACTCCCCATGGAGCTGGGAGCCCGATGTGGGACTTCATCCCGGGACTCCAGGATCATGACCTGAGCCGAAGGCAGTCGTCCAACCAACTGAGCCACCCAGGCGTCCCCTTTTTTCCCTTTTCATATGGGAAGTTTTGTTTTGCTTTTGCTTGCAAGTCTTAAACTTATAAATTATAAATTATAATTTAGAGAAGTTATAAAAATTGTGCCAGCCTATGAGCAAGTAATAAAATATCTGCAGACTTACCTATTTTACTTGTCATCTTTTCTTCTCCTTGCTCCTGTTTCCAATCAATCCAAAGATGGGTTTCGACTCATCACTAATGAATTAAAAATCCTAGCCTTTTCTTAATTATGCTTCTTCAAATACTAATTTTTCCATGCTGAAAAAACACATAAGTGGGAAGCCGGGGTGGCTTAGTCAGTTAAGCATTCGGCTCTTGGTTTTCACGCAGGTCATGATTGCAAGGTTGTGACATTGAGCCCCATGTCTGGCTTCGTGCTGGGCATGGAGCCTGCTAAAGATTCTGTCCCTGTTCCTCTGCCCCGCACCCCTCCCCTCTTCAAAAATATACATGAGTTCTTAGCAAATTTAAAGTTTTCTGGTTAAAATTACATAAACAATTTAGAAAAAGTATGCAAGTTTAGTTAAACCTAAGTGTTTTCAGTGACTTCAGAACGAAAGTGATACTGTAGAACTAAAGAACTGACTTAGTGGTTTGGCTGAGGCATAGGTAAAATAAGAAAATTAATTCAGTGTTTATTGGGGAAGTTGGTAGGAAAAAATAGTAAGTGCAATGTTAATTAAACCTATTGATTGGTTTATAGACCCTTCAAGAGGTTTTAAACCTTACTGAAAGGTTTGTATTAAAATTGTATCTACTTATATCAAAGGAAAGTAAACTTACACATGAACTGAATTCAGTATAGTCTTCACTTTTATACTAGCTTACTCACAAACCATGATTATATATACAAAAATTTAATATAGTATCACCAAGTTCATTATGTCATAATTAGGGGTATTGGTTTTGGCTTGAATGCTAAGCTGAGGTCCTGCCACTAAATAATTCATTCTTGGATAATTTTACCTTCTATAATTATCTTTCTTTTTTCTAAATACTCTTTCTAGTTTTTTCCATAATCTAAACATTTAAATATATAGCAGATTGTAAATAATAGCAACAATAATATTTACAAGTAGTGAAACATATCATTGTGATTTCTGTAACTATTCTGCATCATTCATTCCTTTTTAAAAGTTTCCTTCTTCTTTTACTTCCTTCTCTCACCCCCTTCTTTACTTCTTTCCTTTCTTCATTGAGTCTCACTTACTCATTACATTCCTCATTTTCTTATCCTTCAGATACGATAATTCCAATGAAAACAGATTTTTACCAGCTCTAATCTGGTCCAGGGCCATAAAAATATAGGTACTATGTATTTTTAAAGGATAATGAAGTTTTGTTGTGCTGGAAAAATCATTATTACAGTTGATATAAATTGTTTTCTTTTGGTTGGTGGAATTTCTGTTAAAAGACTATATTGGGATTTCATAACCTGAGGTCCTTTCCTTTCCTTTCATTTCCTTTTGTTTTGTTTGTTTTGCTGAGGAGTGGGACCATAGCATCCAGCATATTCAAAGGGCCTGTCACTTGCAAAATTTGAAGAACTACTATAATTTAGACAAAGTATCTGCCCCACACATAACTGTTACATGTCTCAACCTCTGATCCTTTTCTTCATTTAATCCATATATCTTTGCCATCTCTCCCACTGGATTCTCTCTTTTTCTTTTTTCCCTTAAGATTTTATTTATTTATTTGGGAGAGAGAGAGAGCACGAACAGTGGGAGGAACAGAGGAAGAGGGAGAAATAGACTCCTTGCTGAGCAGGGAGCCTTACACAGGGACCCTGGGACCATGACCCCAGGGGAAGCAAGACGCCCAACTGAGCCACCCAGGTGTCCCCTCTTTGGATTCTTTTGATCTTAATTCTAGTCTTTCACCGATGGCCTCAGAAATACTCCTCTTAAGCTTTACAACCTTACTTGTAAATTCAAATATTGCCTATTTAATAATATGTTCTCCTATGACTTCTTATGTACGAAATAAAATTATTTTCTTATCTAATAAATCTGGCCAGAAGTTCTCCATAAAAGAGTGAATATTACATTATATTTGACTTCCTGATCTCATATAGTTCCTGCCATGTATGAAAGAAGTGCTTAAGGTATATTTTGATAATAATGACTTAAAAGCTGGTATCACTCTGTAACTCACTTGGATGATCTGAACATCATTTATTTTTATTGGAGGGTATTTTCCTCATAAGTTAGAAGGTATTTGACTTGAAATACTTCTCTGTTGTTGTACTATAAATCTCTTACTGAAGGGTATACTGAATTTAGGAAGCCTTTAGGCTGAATTGTTTATTTTTAGAAACTTTTTTTTTTTTTTTTTGAGATTTTATGTATTTGACAGAGAGAGATCACAAGTAGGGAGAGAGGCAGGCAGAGAGAGAGAGAGGAGGAAGCAGGCTCCCTGCTGAGCAGAGAGCCCGATGCGGGACTCGATCCCGGGACCCCGAGATCATGACCTGAGCCGAAGGCAGCGGCTTAACCCACTGAGCCACCCAGGCGCCCCGAAACTTTTTTTTTTTAAGATATATATATTTTTTAATTTGTCAGAAACAGAGAGAGAGAGAGTGAGCGAGCACAGGCAGAGAGGCAGGCAGAGGCAGAGGGAGAAGCAGGCTCCCTGCCAAGCAAGGAGCCCAATGTGGGACTCGATCCCAGGACCCTGGGATCATAACCTGAGCCGAAGGCAGCTGCCTAACCAACTGAGCCACCCAGGCATCCCTAGAAACTTTTTTTAAAAAAAAGATTTATTTTGGGGTGGGTGGTGGGGGAGAAGCAAACTCCCTGTGGAGCTGGGAGCCGGACGCGGGACTCCATTCCAGGTTTCTGGGATCATGACCTGAGCTGAAGGCAATTGCTTAACCACTGAGCCACCCAGGTACCCTATTTTTAGAAACTTTAATATGTCACATTGACATATTAAAATGTCAGCAGCAAAATCATGGTAATATTATCTCGAGTCTTCTGCATTTTGAGTTTAAGTGAATTCTGCCTATTTAAAAACAGCTCTGATTAAATTAATTTTAAGAACATAATGTATTGCTGTTTTAAATTTAGTGGTATATTAATTGTTGTGAATTATATATAACCTATAGGTCATCATATTTGGCAAGTGGTCATCCGCTTGGTTAATTTGGCAAGAGTGGGATGGATCACATGATTTAAAGAGTGCAGTTATAGAGTCAGAGGACTGTTTTTGTAGTTTAGAAGCAGGGCATGATAACACTACATGGCTGAATGATATGACAGTAAGAGGAGTAGTTTAAAGATAATACAAAGAATTGATTATCTAGACAAGTTCCAAGGTCAAAAACTCCAGTGCTACCAAAATAAATTCTATCAACTAGACAGCAGGTACTTATTGCTCAGATTTTTGTTATGCAAAGGGAAACATATAAAATACAAAGTATAGTTCCTGACATTTTGGAATTTACTGTCTAGGTGAAGAGAGCACAATTACCCATGAGAAACAATAGAAAAACTAAGTATCATCAAATAACAAATTCTGTAGCTCAGACAACTAGTGCTTATCGGACTGTCAGGATGAGCATATATCCTAAAAACCTTATTAACATAAATTTGAATTTACAAATAGCCATTATTTCTTTCTTATAAAAAGTATAGCATCATTAAGCTTAATTAATTTGTAAAGTTATTTAATATAAGTATCTATACATTCTTTAATAAGCATTATCCTATATTATTTTTACATTAAATTGTTTTAACAAATCCTGTTCAAGGAATTCAAGGGAAATTCTAAAAGAAAAAATTTATGGTCTGTGGTTTCTTCCATTTCATGCATGTATGATTTTGCTATTGTAATGAGTATATGTATATATTCCTTCTGTTGGCTTTTTTCACATCATATTATGAACATTTTTTCATATAGCTCAAATTTGTCATATTCACTGCCTATAAAATATTCTTTTGAGTTGAGACGGCATAATTTAGGTAGCATGCTTCACTTGTTGGTCATTTCTGTTTTTCAGTATTATAGTGCTGCAGTGAGTGTCTTAAGTGTTTAGTTATTTTTTCTTTTAGATTATATCTCTAGGAAGAATTTCCAGGAGTGGAAATTACTGGGTCAAAAGATATGATTTACATATGTTCATTTACACATACATTATGTAATTTATGTCTGTCTTTTTTTTTTTTTTTTAAGTTTTTATTTGTTTATTTGACAGAGATCACAAGTAGGCAGAGAGGTAGGGAGAGAGAGGTGGGGGAGCAGGCACCCTGCCGAGCAGAGAGCCCAATGTGGGGCTTGATCCCAGGACCCTGGGATCATGACCTGAGCTGAAGGCAGAGGTTTTAACCCACTGAGCCCCCCAGGCGCCCCACATCTGTGTCTTAAAGAAGTATTGGAGAGGCGCCTGTGTGGCTGTCAGTTATGCATCTGCCTTTGGCTTCTGGGAAGCTCCAGGTTAGGCTCCCTGCTCAGCATGGAGCCTGCTTCTCTCTCTCAGAGCCTGCTTCTCCCTCTGCTCCTACCCTCAATTTCTGCGTGTGCTCTCTCTCTCTCAATCTCTAGCAAATAATAAATAAAATCTTGAAAAAGTCTTGAAGAAATAAAGAAGTATTGGGATAGTTTTATCACATACCCAATTTCATTGTAAATCTAGAGGTGTACTGTTGTACACAGATTTTGAGGAATTGAAGTTTACATTTGTGAAAAAAATGTAGTCACCATTATACCTCTACTTATTAAAAAGTCTTCTTTCCAATGTAATTTTTTTCTGTAACTTTCATTGACTGATGGAACTAATTTTTCATTTTTTCCTAGAATACAAGTGATGCAGAAAAGTCTTATGAAGTGTTACTGAGCTTTGTGATAAGTGAACTATCTAAAGGAAAGTTATACCATGAAGAGGGCACTCAGGAATGTGCAATGGTATGTTCCAGATGTAGTGGTTATTTGTTTAAAATTTAGATATTGTTGCCATTATGAATATAATTTTTAAGCTTTATCTATTACAGAATAAATTGTTCAGGTTCTCTTTTTTAACTTTAGGTTAGCCCTGTTGCGTGGTCTCCTGAATCCATGGAAAAATACTTACAGGACTTCTGCTTACCTTTTCTCAGAATCACCAGCCTTCTTCAGCACCACCTTTTTGGGGAAGATTTACCTAGCTGCCAGGTATAATTTGGAGTAGAGAATAGGAAGTCTTGTTTCTACAATTAATTAATTTTTTGAAATATACTGACATGTAGTATAATACATCTATATACAGAACTGTTATGTAAGTATGTTAGTCTAACTCTAAGGAATAAATATTTAGAACATTTACTATTAATGTTATTTTTTTATTTGCTAGTATTTACTCACTTTTATGATAATATTACTAATACTTGATACTTGAGCACTTTTGTAGAATAGTGATAATGCCCAATACTTGAACAGGACCATAGTATTCATATTGATATATTTATCGTTATTTTTATTATTTGATATATTAATCACTGATTGTCATCTGCTTTTATTATCCTTTTAAAAGTTATGTTGGTCAGAAAGCTGTTTGTCTGAAGACATGATGGCATTTATATAATTTTAGAACAGGAAAATGTTCAATTTGTAGATAGTTATGTTGAAAATTTGGAAACACGAATTATCACTGGTTGAATCTGTTTTATAAAACTGGTTGATGTGAATAGGCAAGAAAGTGGCAGAATAGAGAACCAGAAGGTAAGTCAGTGAAACTGCTTATAGGATTATACTCCTGACATTATCTGTCATCTGTTTCTAGGAAATTTGATACGGGAATTAAGACATTTATCACATATATGGTGTTTGAAGCCTGCAGTACATCAGAATTAAGCAGTTGATCCTTCTTTCTCTCTTACATAATTGACCATTGCATTAAATAGTTTAGATTCTTTGCTTTTTTAAAGTGATTTAAGATAAACTCTGCACATTTATCCTCAAAACATTTAAAGTTTATGGATAGTGAATAAATTAAAAATGTTCCATCCATTAGGTATTCTCTTTCATAGTTATTTTTAAATTTCAACTTAAATTTCCTTTGGCCTACAGTAATTCCCCCTTATCTGCAGGGGATATGTTCTAAGACCCCCAGTGGATGCCTGAAACCAGGGCTTGTACCAAACCCTACATATACTGGTTTTTTGTTTTCTATACATGGATACATATGATACTATAATTTATAAATTAGGCACTTTAAGAGATTAACAATAATAATGGGACATATAACAATAGATACATATAACGATATACTATAATAAAAGTTATGTGAGTACAGTCTCTCTCTTAAAATATTTTACTGTAGTGTACTTACCCTTCTTGTGATGATGTGAGATGATAAAATGCCTGCATGTTGAGATGAAATGAATGATGTGTATGCATTGTAATGTCGAGTTAGACTACTATTGGCCTTCTGACCATATGTCAGAAGATGGATCATCTGTTTCTAAACTACAGTTGATACCAGTAACTGAAATCACAGAAGGCGAAACTGTCATGGGGGGGGGGGGGTGGGTAGGGCAGGGAACCACTGTATGAGCACCCTCAGGCATGGAGATTAATAGAAAAAAATCTACTGCCTCCTTCATTAACTTTTCTCCATTCATATTTAAAGGCCATAGGTTATGATTCTTTGTGTGCTTATTGCCTTATATGGTTTATTTTGTCATTTGGTTTTTTTGTTTATTATTAAGGTATTTTTATCCCATAAGTTGGAAATTATCCTGAAGCAGAAGCTCTTGAACTGGGCGTTGAAAGCTGGCTGGGGGTTGACTGTGATGCTTGTAGTAGCATACCAGGCATTTGCTTAGAACAGGAAAGAAATGCATCAATTAGGAGGCACAAAAAGAAACAATGCTACATAGTGTTAGAAATAGATTAAAGTAAAGTTGTAATGGATCTTGAATTTCACATGAAGGAATTTGGACCATTGAAAAATTTGAGACCAAAATGTGACATGATTCAATTTTTATTTTAGTATATAATTTCATTCTAAAATAAGATCGATTTGGGGGTATGAGGAATGGAGACTGGGAACAGAGAAGCTAGTTGGAGAGAATAGGGAGAAATTAGAGATTTCAGAAATGGAATAGTCAGGATTTTAGTTGAACATGTAGGGAGTCCAGGAAGATGAGTCAGACTGTACTAGGGTTTTGAGCCCGGGAGCCTTGAATAATAATAATAATTTTATAATCCATAATCATAAATAATTTTATAATCAATTTATAAATTTTCTTCCAAAATCCTATAAGATGATAGATTAGAATTACTTTGAACATGTAGTTTTAAGGCATTGAATATAGTTTATATGTCCATTCAGGTCTTCTTTTAATATTTTTTATAGAACTTTTTAAAATTGTCATTTTAAAGTCTGGAGCGTTCTTTATAAAGTGAATCCTAGAGGCTTTATGGTTTCAGTTTCTATCTAAATGATGTCTTATTTCTATTGCACATTGATTACTTCTTGCTGGAATGGAATAATACTATTGATTTTGGTGTGTTCTTGTGGCTGGCCACTTGCTGAATTCTCTTATTGGTTCTAATAGTTTGTCTGTTGATTCCCTTTTTTTTTTTTTTTGGTAATTTTGTTTTATTTTTTTTCGGTGTTCCAAGATTCATTGTTTATGCACCACACCCAGTGCTCCATGCAATATGTGCCCTCCTTAATACCCACCACCATTGCCTGTTGCTTCTTTTAGATATTTTATGTAATTATGATCATATCATCTGAGAATAAGGACAGTATTGTTCCTTTTCTTCTAATCTTTATTTTTCTGTTCTTGTCGCAATACATGTCCAGTTAGAATTTTGAGCAGTGTAAGTAACAGGCAGCATCCATTTTTTCCTGCCCTATCCCAAAGAGAATTCTTCTCAAGTTTTCTGTGCATGCCTTTGGTTTGTGTTTGAATTTAATATAATTAAAATTTTTAATATTATAAGTGGAATCATTTGAAATTTTATTTTCTAATATATTGCTAAAATGTAGAAATCCATTCAGAATTTTTGAACATTAATCATCTACATTTAACCATTTTGCTAATAAATTCAGTAATTATTTCTAATAGCCAGGAGACTCTTGAGTTTAACAATAAATTTTTAAATTTTTTAAAATTTAAAGCCAGTGATGGCTTATTTCATTTTAGGATATCAGTAATACACCAATGCATTTTTTTTTAAAGATTTTATTTATTTTATTTGACAGACAGAGATTACAAGTAGGCAGAGAGGCAGGCAGAGAGAGAGAGAGGAGGAAGCAGGCTCCCTGCTGAGCAGAGAGCCCAATGCGGGACTCGATCCCAGGACCCTGAGATCATGACCTGAGCCGAAGGCAGCGGCTTAACCCACTGAGCCACCCAGGCGCCCCTGTACATATGTAGTTTTCATGGAAGAAAATGGTTATCAGACTATTTATTTATTTTTTATTTTTTTAGTGTTCCAAGAGTCCTTGTTTATGCAGCACACCCAGTGCTCCATGCAATACATGCCCTCCAAAGTACCCACCACCAGGCTCGCCCATCCCACCACTCTCCTCCCCACTAAAACCCTCAGTTTGTTTCTCAAAGTCCACAGTCTCTCATGGCTCTTCTCCCCCTCTCATTTCCTTCAGTTCACTTTTCATTTCCTTTTCCTAATGTCCTCCATGTTATTCCTTATGCTCCACAAGTAAGTGAAACCATATGATAATTGACTCTCTCTGCTTGACTTACTTCACTCAGCATAATCTCCTCCAGTCCCGTACATGTTGATACAAAAGTTGGGTATTCATCCTTTCTGATGGAGGTGTAATATTCCATTGTATCTGTGGACCACATCTTCTTTATCCATTCATCTGTTGAAGGGCGTCTGCTCTTTCCACTGTTTGACCATTGTGGACATTGCTGCTCTGAACAGTGGGGTACAGATGGCCCTTCTTTTCACTACATCTGTATCTTCGGGGTAAATACCCAGCAGTGCTCTTATAGGAAACTATGATTACCACCACCACCCCCCGCCAAATTTGAAAAACAGTGCTCTACTGTATCTCCTTTAGTTATTTTTTTCTTTCTTCTGTCAACAGTAGTTTTTCCATGAATGATTATAATGATACCTAGCATTTATTGTGTACTGACACATGCTAACACTGCTTTAAGTGCTTTGCACTTAAATTCATTTAAGTTTCCCAACAACTGTGAGGTGGCTGTTATGATCCTCACTTTGCAGACAAGGAAACAGAAACAGAGAGATGAATAACTTGCCCAAGATTCACAGCTAGTATTTAAAGCAGCCAGGATTTGAACACATTTAGGCTAGATGCCCAATCTGCACTATTAACCTCTGAGCTGTGCTGCCGCTTGCTATACAAAATATTTTTGAGGAGTTCAGGTAATTTTCTTCTAGTATTAAGTCTATAAAAACCACTATAATATTGCATATTATAGTCTCTTTGAATTTCGGTGTAATTATGAATACTCCACCTATAGATGTCTCTTATACCACAATAATAGTACTAATATTATTAGTAGTACTATTACTAGTATTACTGCTAATAATTTATTGATAGCTGAATAGACATACTGAAATAGCAAAAAAAATTGAAAATATTTCCATCAATTAGAAACTGGCTAGACACTGGAATACTCTGCAGAAAAGAAAAGAATAGAAAGTTTTCTATGTACCAATCTGGAAAAATCTCAAAAATATATTAAGTGACCAAAGGCGAGGCATGCTTGTATTAAACACAGGGGAGAAATAGTGGTATATATATTTGCTTATATATATAATCCCCATCACCTCTTTGATCCCCGCCCTACTTCCCATCGAGTAACCATCAGTTTGTTTTCCACGTTCAGAGTCTGTTTTTTGGTTTGCCTCCCTACCCCCATGATCATTTGTTTTGGTCCTTAAATTCAGTGTATGAGTGAAATCATATAGTACTTGTCTTTCTGTGACTTACTTTACTTAGCATAATAGTTTCTAGATCTACCCATGGCCTTGCACATGGCAAGATTTCATTCCTTTTTATGGCTGAGTTATATTCCATTATATATATATATATATATATATATATATATATATAAATAAACATATAGACAGACCACATCTTCTTTATCCATTCATCAGTCATTGGACACTTGGACTGTTTCCATAATTTGGCTATTATAAATAATGCTGCTATGGACATTGGGCTGCATGTATCCCTTCGATTAAGTATTTTTGTATTTTTTGAGTAAATATCCAGTAATATAGTTGCTAGGTCTAGGGTAGTTCAATTTTTAACTCTTTGAGGAACCTCCATACTGTTTTCAAGAATGACTGCAACAGTTTGCACTCCCACCAACAGTACAGGGGTTTCCTTTTTCTCCACATTCTTGCCAACATTTGTTTCTTGTGTTTTTGATATTAGCCATTCTGGCAGGTATGAGGTGGTATCTCATTGTAGTTTTGATTTGCGTTTCCCTGATGATGAGTGATACTAGTCATCTTTTCGTGTGTCTTTTGGCCATCTGGATGTCTTCTTTAGGAAAATGTCTATTCATCTCTTCTGCCCATATTTTAATTGGATTATTTGGTTTTTAGGTGTTGAGTTTTGTAAGTTCTTTATAGATTCTGGCTACTGACCTTTTATCAGATACACCATTTGCAAATATCTTCTCCCATTCTGTAGGTTGCCTTTTTATTTTGTTGATTGTTTCCTTCACTGTGCAGGAGCCTTTATAGTGATGAAGTCCCAATTGTTTATTTTTGCTTTTGTTTCCCTTGTCTTGGGAGACATATCTAGAAAGAAGTTGGTATTGTTAATGTCAAAGAAGTTACTGCCTATGTTCTCCTCTAGGATTTTTATGGTTTGGGGTCTCACATTTAGGTCTTTAATCCATTTTGAATTTACGTTTGTATTTGGTGTAAGAAAGTGGTCCAGTTTTATTCTTTTGCATGCTGCTGTCCAGTTTTCCCAACACCATTTGTTGCAGAGACTGTCTTTTTCCCATTGAATATTCTTTCCTGCCTTGTCAAAGTTTAATTGGCCAAGTAGTTCTGGGTTTTCTTTTCTGTTCTGTTGATCTGTTGTCCATTTTTGTGCTAGTACCATACTGTTTTGATCACAACAGAATTGTAATATAACTTGAAGTCCAGAATTGAGACATCTCCAGTTTTGCTTTTCGTTTTCAAGGTTGCTTTGGCTATTTGGGGTCTTCTGTGGTTCCATACAAATTTTAGGATTGTTTATTCTAGCTCTGTGAAAAATGCAGTTGGTATTTTGATAGGGATTGTATTAAATATGTAAATTGCTTTGGTAGTGTAGACATTTTAACAATATTTATTGTTCCAATGCATCAGCATGGAATGTCTTTCCATTTCTCTGTGTTATTTTCTTTTCTTTAAGATTTTACTTATTTATTTGATAGAGAGCACAAGTAGACAGAGACGCAGGAGGGGTGGGGGAGGGAGCAGGCTCCCTGCTGACAGAGAGCCTGATGCAGGGCTCGATCCCAGGACCCTGAGATCATGACCTGAGCCAAAGGCAGAGGCTTAACCCACTGAGCCACCCAGGTGCCCCATCTCTGTGTTATTTTCTAATAAAGAAATTTCTATTTTACTCCTTTTCCTAGCCACTCAGTCACTATTAGGTGCTATCAGTTTACTCTGTATTATTCCAGATAAACATATACCAAAAAATATGTCTATAGAGGGGTGTATTTTTTTCTTTAGCCCCTTTTAAACATACTGTTGTATAGCTTGCATTTTTTCCCCACTTAAGAGTGTATCTTAGAGATCATTTCATATTCAATGAAGGTATGAAGACCTTTCTTATTCTGTTTTACAGATTAAGAATATTTCATTGTATGATATACCAGGATGTATTTAATCAGTCCTTTATTAGTAAACATTTGGGTTATTTATAATCCTTTGCTATTTATAAGTGATAAAACAATGAGTAATAGCACATGCAAGACATTTTGCTTGTGTTTTTTTATTGTATTTGTGGGATAAATTCTTAGAAGTGGTTTGCTGTGTCAGCTCTTACATACAGTTGTTTTGATGGTTATTACCAAATGCCTTTCACCAAAATTGTATCAATTACATTAATAGTAATGTATGAGAGTTTCCCTAATCACATGTCTGTGCAGTGTGTTCTCAAACTATTTGATCTTTGCCTCTAGATCTTTTGATTAGGTAAAATATATTTCAGTGTGGTTTTAATTAGCATTTCTCCTAAGGGTGAGCATTTCCATATTTAGGAGCCATTTTATTTCTTTTACTACAGGTTACTTGTTATATGTTTATATGTTTCTTTTGAAAATAATTAGAAAATGAATACAAGTAAAAGATAATTTATTATCTGATCTTGAAAGTATCTCATGATTTTTCTTTGTTTAGAATAATCTTCCACTCTATTTTATCTAAGTCAAGTAAGAAACTTTTATTTTTCTTTCAGAAGTTTTTCCTTAGCTAGGGTATCTCTCATTTTAGTGACCCACATTTGGACTCAACATCTGCTGCATAAAGATAAGCCAAGTAATCCTGAAGTAGTCTATGAATGCCAGGAGAAAAAAATTCATTTATGTAGTTCTTTGTTAATTTTTATTCATTGTTCAATTTCCTATCATAAGATGAAAAATATTGCAATTTTTCTACCATTGGTAGTTCCCTTTTTCTCAAGTTATTTCTGTGCCTTACATTGGAAATAAATGCCCTTTCTCAACAGAGCAGGAAAATATAGCAGTTAAAAATATATATGCACGAAACAACAAAACCCCAAAATACATAAACAGAAATTGACAGAATTGAAAGAAAAAATAGATCCACAATTATAGCTGAACACTCCAGTGTTCTTTCTTACTAGTCAATGATAAGGAGACAGTATAAATGACACCTGAACAGTACTATCAATCAACTTGTGTCATTAACATCTATAGAATACTTCACCAAAAAATAACAGAATGCATATTTTTTACAAGTGCACATGAGCATTCCTCAGAATATGCCATATGCCAAGCCATAATGCAAGTTATCAATATATTTAGAAGAGTTGAAATCATATAGCATATTTTCTGACCATATAAGAATTAAAGTCATTAACAAAAAAATATGGAAATCCCCAAATGTATGGGAATTAAGCAACATACTTTTGAATAACTTAAAGCAGAAATCCCAAGGAAATTAGAAAATACTTAAACTGAGTGAAAATGAGAAACACAGCATAGCAAAAAAAGCAGGATGTCACTGAAATAATTCTTGGAGAGATACAACTTTAAGTGAAGAAGGTTCTCAAGTCATTCATCTAAATTTCTATTTTATAAAGCTAAAAATAGGGCAGATTAGGCCCAAAGCAAGTAAAAGAGGCAGTGTACAAACTAATGTCACAAATGATGAGGATTTGGAGTACCTGAAACTCTCACTCATTGCTGATGATAATGCAAAATGGCATAGTCAAATTTTTTTATATAAATTTTTTATTATGTTATGTTAGCCACCAAACAGTACATCATTAGTTTTTGATGTAGTACATAGTCAAATTTGAAAAAAGTTTGGCAATTTCTTTTAAAAGCTGAGCATGCATTTACTGTACAACCCAACAATTCTACTCCTAGGTATTTACCAAAAGAAATAGAACATATGTTCACATAAAGACTTACATAAATGTTTAAAACAGCTTAATTTGTAGTAGTCAAAAACTAAGCAACCCAGAATTCACTCGCAAGTAAACACATGAATAAAATGTGGTATATCCAAACAGTATAATACTATTCAGCAGTAAAAAGGAATGGACTGCTGATACAATAACATGAATGAATCTCAAAATATGCTCAGTGAAAGGAGGACAGGCACAAAAGACCACACACACACACACACACACACACACACTCACATATACACACACATACTGTTTGATTCTATTTATGTGGAAATTTTTTAAAAATCCATTACTATAAAGACAGAAAGCATGATTAGTGGTTGCTTGGGGCCAGGAGTAGGAACTGGAATTGATTGCATATAGGCAAAAGCAAAATTTTTGGAGGGGATGGAGTTGTTCTGAAGTTTTATTGTAGTAGTGGTTACCTGACTATACATTTGTCAGAATTCATCAAACTACACGTAAAGTGGGCAAATTTTATGGTATGTGTAATACACCTCAATTATATTGTTTTTTTAAGATGGCTTTATTGTTGCTAGAAAAATGGGAGATGTATAGCCTCATTTCTAGAGATTATAAAAATTAACATCTTTTTCAGCCTGCATTTCATTTTACTTTTTTATCTTTATTTTTTTCTTTGTAGCACATTTATTTTAGAATTTATACTTAATCTACATAATTAGTTCAATTTTGCAAACAGATGTTTGAATGTTTACTATGTGCCAAGCAGGGGGAAAACAGAGCCCCTATCCCAGGGTACTATTCCCATAGTCTTACAGGAAATGCTAATTTATTTTTAAATTAATTATTAGAAAATATAAACACAAGAAGAGAAGTGTTTACAAAGTATGGACGCGTTAACTTTAGCTGATTCGAGCTGAGTAATCTAAGGGGTCTTTAAGTTTAGTGAGGGAAGGATTCCCTCGGGAGCTGTCATTTGAAGGATGAGAGGAATTGATCAGTGGACAGGGGAAAGTAAACATATTAGCCTCCTAAATAGTCTTTAGTTAAATAGAGTGGTAGTGGGGGGTGTATTTTGGTGTTTATAAGACTAACAAAGTCCTTTAAAACACAGGATTTGAGTCCTTTAGCTCACTGATTTCTTCGTTTCTCTTATTACTGATAGAACTTCAACTTAGCTGGCACTTAGATCTCTCAAGTTTTTAAAAACTCCACCCTCTTTTGGAGTTTCATACCCATTCAGGGTCCTGGCATATTATTTTGTACTGCGTCTTGTGAATTCCATATTTTCACTGTTCTTCAGCCACACTGACAGCCTATGTCTTTTTACCCAAAAGTTACTTTCCCTTTGCCCCCAAAACATTTGCTCTCATAGAGTGGCTAGATTCTATAGACTGTATTATTCACCAGAAATGTGCAACACTATTTAAAAAATAAATGTATAGAAGAAGCAGATGCTATCTTAAATCACTTACGATTTAAATTTCAATGAGAAATACTGTGGGATATTTGGATAGAAAGCTGGGAACCTATTATCTCTTCTTTTCTCCTTCTACTCCCTATACTTTCCTTTACTTGACTCCGTTGAGAAAATTTTCTTACTGTCCAAAAGTAACTGATGAGGATGACATTTAAAATATCTATAATGGAAACTGTTCTTTATGAAATGCCTTGAGAATTTTCTGTTTCATGTCTAAAAGGAAGAAGAAGAATTTTCGGTTCTTTCCAGCTGCCTGGGACTTCTGCCAACATTTTACCAAACAGAACATCCATTCATCAGTGCCTCTTGTCTGGATTGGCCAGTTCCAGCATTTGATATTATATCTCAGTGGTGTCTTGAGATAAATTCATTTACTGAAAGACATGCAGAACAAGGAAAGGTATGTAAAAAAGAGTAGTATTGCCCACTTGTCATAGGGGTGATATGTTAATAGGGTAAGAGAATAATGAAAATTAAAAATTTCAGGTCAGTGGTTTTGGGGAGCATATACTAAACTAATTTTGTTGAATAAATGGTTTCCTTATGTTTATGATTCTAAAAGCAAAAATACTTCTGTTAACAAAGCTAGGTTATTAATATGCTACTTTAAGTTGGTTTTAGGTCATTAGGCTTTTATTGAATGTCTTAAATAATCATAGCCCTAGACTTGAAAGATATAAAGGAATTTTAAGATAGACAAGGAATTTATAAGCTTATTGGGAAGACAGCTGTTACACAAAAATCAAAAATTTGGAGTAGCAGATTTAAAAGGCCATGTCTTTAATTTTAGAATTTGCTGGGCCTATCCTGCCAGCTTGGCTAGTGAAGGGTTTTGTGTTGAAGATAGGTGAACTGGAAAGGTAGAGCGGGGGCTGTGGGAAGTGGCTATGAATTCCATGGTTTGATGCTTAGACTTTCTACCTTAAACTATAGGTGGAACTCCAGTTTTTGAGAAATGGAATAATATGATGGAGGTATTTTAGGGAGATAATTTGGGTAATTTTTTAGTAGGCCAATTGAAATGAGAGAGAGAAGCCAGAGATTATCTAGGTGGTGAAGAAAATCTGGTATTACTCTGACAGTAGAAATTAGACAGAATATAACCAATGCAAGACATTTGAGAAAAATATATAGGACTTGATGACCACATGTATATTTGACTTTAAGATCTGAACACAAAGCATTGAAGGAATAGTAACTAGTAGACATAATTCTGATAAAAAATCTGATCCTGCTTAAAATACCGTTGATGGTGTATGGAGGAAGACTGGAGTCTTTGCATGGCATTCAGGGGTTTTCACCAGCTTGCTTGCCTTTCTAAACTTCATCCATACCACTCTCCTGCTGCCACCTTGCTCAAACTGCAGAAGAATGTTTTAAATGTGCTATATGTTTTTAAACATCTGTGTTATTTCTTATTACTATTACTTTTATCTAAAGCAGTTTTCCTATCCTTCTCCTGTTGAATTAATCACTCCTCAAGGCTTTGCTAAGATAAGTGTACCTCTTCTGTAAAGCTTTGTCTGATAATCCTTCTTCTTCAGTTCTAATCCCCTCCTTCTGTTGTGTTATATGACAGTACTTTTGCCATGGTCTCTAACAGTCACCATATTTATCACTTTTGTTTGTTTAATATGTCTGAATGGGGGGCTCCAAAAGCAAAAATTGTTCCTTATTTTTCTTTGAGTTGCTAGTTCCTAGAAAGTACCTGATATAGACTGGTCGCCTAATAAATATTTGTAGAACAGTTAACTGGTAGGATGATATAATTGGTAGAAATAGAACTGGTAAAAGAAGAGCCATGTTTCAGAGAAGATGAGAATTTTAATTTTAAAAAGGAGATAATAGGGGCGCCTGGTTGGCTCAGTGGGTTAAAACCTCTGCCTTCAGCTCAGGTCATGATCCCAGGGTCCTGGGACCGAGCCCCACATTGGGCTCTCTGCTCAGCAGGGAGCCTGCTTCCCCTCCCCATTCCGCCTGCCTCTCTGTGTACTTATGATCTCTGTCAAATAAATAAATAAAATCTTTTTAAAAAATAAAAAATAAATAAAAAGGAGATAATAAAAAATTAGTATTTTATTTTATTTTCAAAAGATTTTATTTATTTGAGAGAGAGAGACAGAGATAGCATGGGCAAGGGAAGGGGCAGAAGGAGCTGGGAAGCAGACTCCCCACTGAGCAGGGAGCCCAACATGGGACGGGATCCCAGAACCCTCTGTTTCATGACCTGAGCCAAAGACAGAGGCTTAACTCACTTTGCCACCTAGTCTTAGTATTTTAGATAGAGGTATCACACTAGAATAGCCATTGAGTGAATAATAAAGGCAAGGTAAGCATAAATAATAAATGTCTCTGCTTTTGTTCACTTCTGTTTTCTATTGAAATCCTTAAGGAAATAATATTTTATACCCTCTCTTTTTTAAAGGAAAGATAATTTCAAGACATTAATTGAGCCTTGTATACTATGTATAAAATTTTTTTTCCTATCTAGTAATTTCCTTATTTTTAGATAATAGTTAGAATCTGAAGTTATATATTGATGTCTAGAAACCTATAATGAATGACTAGGGGTAAGAGATGGATATAACTTAGGACCAGGACAGGAGAAAGTGAGGAGTATACATGTACTTAAAATTTTTTGTTTTCACAGGAGTCATGGGTTAAACAATAGATAAAAATTAACTCATTTGAGGGGCACCTGGTGGCTCAGTTGGTTAGGCGTCTACGTTCTCCTTGGGCCATGATCCCCGGGTCCTGGGATTGAGGCCCACATCCAGCTCTCTGCTCAGAGGAGAGCCTGCTTCTCCCTCTCCCTCTGCCTGCCATTCTCCCTACTTGTGCGCGTGCGCGCGCGTGCACGCACACACACACACACGCACACGCACACACACGCACACACACACACACACACAGTCTCTCTCTCTCAAATAAATAAATAAATAAATCTTTTAAAAAATTAATTCATTTGCTAGTATAATAACAAGCTCCCATGTTAGATGTATGATTATTAGTATGAATATCGATGGAAAATAAGAATTTGTCATTTAAAAAATAATCTTTTGTGTAAAATTGAGTGATAATAATTTGTTTTAGAGCCAGAACAGTGACATTTATTTCTACTTATTCCAAAATTTTCCGGTTATTTGAATGCACTCCCATCTGACATGCATCCCTACTTTTATCCCTGTTCCACTCAGTTCTATTTCTAGTCCCGACTCTGACCCAGGTCAACCAGATTTTCTTCACCTGGAAATTTTAAATATGAACAAGATAGAAACAATATTTGGAGCTGAGTAGTCCAACAAAAGTACCCTTGGAAGAAAGTCTGAATTATTGCTCTGATTTTTTGTATCAGCTAAGATTCTTTGGTCACAGACAGTTTTGGTGTGTTTTCTCTGAAGTGCTGCTGCTGGATAACCCCATCTGAACCACTTTCCGCCCTTCTGTATGGTGCTCAAGATTCAGATTCCTGGGAGAAAGGATCTGATTGACCTAATCTGCATCCTGTGTATACCCCTGTGATGGGGCAGGATCTTGCATTAGGGCAATTGTCAGACCTGTATGGAACAAGAAAAGAGGTTATTTTCCAAATACTGTAATACTGTTAATAATATAAGAAGGCAGATAAGGTTGTGGACAAATTGAAAAACATAAACAACAAACAATGGTGGCCCACTGTCTTCATATCTTACCCATTGGCATGTAGACATCCTTATTCTCATTCACAGAGTTTCATTTATTACACTGTTCAAAATGATGTAACCGTTGCATTTATAATCACAAATGCATCTACCAGTTTGCCAAATATGCAAATAAAGTCACAGCCAATAGTTACATCATCATACCCTTCTGAATGCAGAGGCTCTGAGAGATGTCCATTCCTTCTATATTTGTTGTACTTATACCCTGGTGGCCTGGAAATTTTTAATTAGCAGTTCCTCACTCTGAATTCCATAGTTAAGTGAAAGAAAAAGAGAAAATTTTGCAAGAAGATATGCCACCATTGTAAGCAAGAACATTTTCAAGTAGTCATAAAGCTATAACTAATATATAGTCGAATATATGACCAGAACCTCAACAGGTTGTATTTATTCAACCAAGGATGTGAACCACACTTTATTCTGAGAGATCTGAGCTTCTGGTAATTGGTTCTGTCTTGCTTATATTAAGGCCATAATAGTTTTGTGTTAAATTTTTATCTTTTGATCTTGGGACATGGTGAGCAGCGGGTCTCAGGGATCTCTAAGTTTAAAACATTCTGCTGCTAATTATATAGCAATATTTCTGTTCTTCTTGATAGTTCAGACTATGCTATAAGCCACTCCTTTCTTCTAGTGAGAAGAAATGGACAGATGATATTTGGTTTCTACTTCAGTGGGACTATTATCATATCCTCTGATGGAGGACAGTACACAACTTTCTTAGAATGGTCCTAAACCACAGAAGAATTCAGAATAGCAGGAAACAAAAATAAAAGAACTGAATTCTTAGGTGTAATCATGAGACCTGCCAAAACCACTTCTCACTCCCTGGTTTCCAGACTGATGGATTTCATCTGCAGTAAAATGATCACCCACAATGTACTGGTTGCTGTTTTAGAGCATGGACTTCATTCTGTAGGAGCATATACTTCATCTTATTTTCTCCCAGCTGGTACCATCTACATTCTGTCAGTGAAGTAGTTCGTCATTTAAAAGATGAACAGTTTTGGGTGCCTGGGTGGCTCAGTGGGTTAAGCCACTGCCTTCAGCTTAGGTCATGATCTCAGGGTCCTGGGATCGAGTCCCATATCGGGCTCTCTGCTCAACAGGGGGCCTGCTTCCCTTCCTCTCTCTCTGCCTGCTTCTCTGCCTACTTGTAATCTCTGTCTGTCAAATAAATAAATAAAATATTTAAAAAAAAAAAAGATGAGCCGTTTTGTCAGATGTTTGAATATATGTTAGGATCAGTTACTTCCATAGACATCCACCTGTTGCCTCACATCTGTCATTATGAAAAAAAATTCTTTAAGACCATGTGGTGTGAGCTGCTGGGTAATAGACCGTCTAATCTAGATAGGTATCAAGTTCGGTGAGGACAAATTGCTCTCCCTTCCACTGATGGAAGAGTGCGGTATAACCAACCCATTACAGAATATGCAATCTTTGCAGTCTGAGTTTGGGCACTGAATGTAGGCAAATAGCATATTGTAAGCACATATATTTGCCTTGGCCTTGCTTCCATGGCTACTTTATCCATGAGCTTATTGATAAATGCCAGGCTGACTACATAAGTACTGCATCAATTTAGATAGGTTATGGTTGTTTGTAAGTAATGTGAAATGGTCGGTTTATTGAGATATTAGATTCATACTACATTTTATCTATTCATGGAGGGGCATCTAGAAAGGAATTACTGCTATTACCAGTATTTTTATAAACTGCAAATAATGAATTAAGTATACTCTGTGGGGAAACTTAACTAATTTGGCATTTTTTTCCCCATACTTGTAGCAGAAAGTTTATTAAAAAGAGTTGTAGCCGTAGCATTTATGGATACAAAAGGCCTTAACAGCTGGTGGTACAAGAGGGTTTTACATCTTCTTAGGAGATTCTAAATTATAAATTGTTGAGGTAGAAATAATGAGTTATAACCATAACCTTACCTTAAGAAAAGCCAATAAATTGTTTATCTGAGAAAGATCAAAAGTTGATTTTTTAAAAGTTTACTTAAAATTTTGCATTAAGCGTATTTAAAAACAAGTACATCTAGATATATGCAGTCTTAGTTATACAGTTTTAATAACTAAGTCTTAGTGCAGTCTTAGTTATGTTTAATATTTTTAAGTAATGACAAGTTTAAATGTTTTAGGGTACATAATCTAAAAACTGATACCGTACTGTAATTGGAAACAACATTAAAATAGAGATTGGTAATTGTACTATTTTAGTCACTTGTAAAATGGAAATGAAAAGAGTTTAATAAAGAAAATAAGCCACATACTTAGAGACAGATGTGTTTTTCTTAGAAAAAAAAAGGCCTTTAAAATATAAGCATTTTGTGTTAGTGACTTAAATACGTAGGATTAATGAGTAATTTTGGATAATATTTTAGGCCTTGCTTATCCAAGAGTCAAGATGGAAATTACCACACCTGCTCCAGTTGCCTGAGAATTACAACACCATTTTTCAGTACTACCACAGAAAAACCTGTAGTGTCTGCACTAAGGTTCCTAAGGATCCTGCTGTTTGCCTTGTTTGTGGTACTTTTGTATGCCTGAAAGGACTTTGCTGCAAGCAACAAAGCTACTGTGAATGTGTATTGGTAAGCAATAGTAAATAATAGAAAATGTATGAAAACTCAAATGTATTGGCACATGGAAATGTGGTATATGTGGTTAATCCTGCTCTTCATATTAGCTCTTCTTTGAATTAAATACACAGTACACAAGGATTTTGTTTTTGTTCTTTTGTTAATCCAGTAGAAGGGTTTAAAAAAAAGAAAAACCCAAACATCTGAGGCTTTACTTAAGTGAGTAAAACTTTTCTTAAGTCCACTTCCACTTCTTCCCTCTGTGCCCGTTGCCCTTTCATGGTAGGAACTCTTACACGGTGAGCATTAAGACAGTGGTCATACCTGCTCTTGTGGGTGCCAGCCTCTGAATTAGGTTTAGGTTGGCTCTTAATTGCTTTCCTAGATAATCCTTAACCCAAATTCCTCCTAATGTATTACTAATCAAATGTTAAGAATGAAATTGTAAGTTTAACTTAGATGAAATCTTATTAAGAATTGAAGAGATATTTGGTATTATTTAGAAGAAATTTAACTAAGGCATTCTTGATTTTCTTATAAAGTCCATTTTATTATGAAGATCACTGATATATTTTTAATTATTTAGCATTCTCAGAACTGTGGTGCTGGAACAGGAATTTTCCTTTTGATCAATGCTTCGGTGATTATCATCATTCGAGGCCACCGCTTCTGCCTCTGGGGTTCTGTGTATTTGGATGCCCATGGAGAAGAAGATCGGGATCTTAGGTTAGATATGCATGGGTATATTTGAATGTTTTATTGATGTCTCATCAATAAGAACAATGTACCATTCCTGGCTTTGTAATTGTAATAATAATTTCTTTTTATATTAAGAAATTCTGATAGTCATTAAGTTAAAGCTGTTTCTAGTTTTTGAGATACTTTACATATCCTAAGGAAATTTACTTTACACATGGTAAGGGAATATAAAATAAACCAAACTACTATGTGAGATTTTAGCCATAAAGAATCTATTTTTTTTAAATGTGTGTGAAATCTTCACTGTATTGTACAACTTTTAATACCTTTTTTTCCTTTTTATTCTAGGCGAGGCAAACCTCTCTACATTTGTAAGGAAAGATACAAAGTTCTTGAGCAACAGTGGATTTCTCATACTTTTGATCACATCAATAAAAGATGGGGTCCACATTACAATGGGCTGTGACTCACCACCTCAGCATTGCATTATATCATTTTCATTAAGAATTTATCAACAATAAGCTCTACCTTAATTTGGGGGATTAACGCTTTTGCTGAGGGAGAAAAAGAAAACATATATTATAAAGCCTTTCCAAAATTAGGTGCTTGGTAATCACATTAATGGTATAATAAAAATTTTTTTAAGTATCTGGAGAACATAACAAATAACAAGTTATATCATTCTTTAGTGGTCCTTTTTTTTTTAAGTCCACAATTAATAAGAAGCACAACTTGTTGACAAAATCATTTAAAAATGATTCTCCCAGCAATGCATATCAGCTATTCATTGATACTTGGAGTGGGTGTGATTTATTTAAAGTTTTACTGCTTCTTTATATCTGTGTGTTTTAATTTGCATCTGCTAAACACAATGCATCCTTTCCCTCTGGCATTCTTGTTTGATTTGAGATTTTTGCTGTATGTAATTAGAAAAAAAATGTAAAACATGATTTATGTGAAATATTGTATAGTAAAAGTTGGTCTAATAGTAGGACTTAAAAATTTTTTCTTATTGTGAGGAATCTGTTAAAAAGTTTAAGGCTTTGCTGAAAACTTAATTCATTCTCAGGAATTTCATAAATATTCTCCCCAGGTAAATAATTGAAATAGTTGTAAAATAAGTAGATAGCTGCTGTTAATATAATACAGTACATTTTGAGGGACATATGTGTGGTTGGGGAAGGGAGTCCTTAAAAATCAAAATTTGCCATTTCATTTGGATGACTTACTTGAGGTATTAACAAGTAGATTTTACTATAAAATCAGATGTTTTAAGAACATACATATGGCAGATTTTGATTCTGTGCATGCCCACCGTTTTTTACCAACCAAGTTTTTGTTTAAATGATCGAATTGGAAATTGCTCAGACTTACCCACAAATGAAGCTTAGTTTTGGAACTTTCCTGTCAGCTCGAGAGGTTCATCTATATTGTATTTGTGCAGCGTAATCACTGCTATTTCTGCTTAGTTTCCTAAAAGGAAAAAAAAAGGCTCAGTGGTGATGACCCTCATAAATGAGCCATGCATCTGCATTCTTCTTAGAAGCTGCTGCGAAAAGCAATTTATGTTTGTTGGGTTTTTTTAATCAGTAAGAATGGGAATGATTGAACTAAAACCCACTCTATAAATAGAGAAGGAAGATTACAGAAAAGCATGTTATATATTGCTAACAAGATTTTTCTTCCAAATGATTTAGTAATTTGATGATTATTTAATAGATAGTGTTATCAAGCAATTCCTGGTACTTTGGACTTCCATGGCTTGTTATATAAAATTACATTTTTACATGTAAAAATAAACTAAAAAACATCTAATCATAAAATACAAAAATAAAGTCAGATCTATGTTCTAAAAATTATTGAATGACATGACATTACAGAATGTGAAAATGGATATTAAATGATAGCCTTGCATTAAAATACAGCAGAACAGTACATATTCAAATGTGTTCAAAGGTCAAAAAATTACCTATAGCTCCACAATAAAATACATGGAAATAGCTTGCTATTTTTATATATATTTCCAAAATATTAAGATAACTTTCTGAAAGATGAGAATGATTCTGTTTAACTAAATAGTTGTCCTTTCAAACACATTGCTACTTTTTTAAATACTGTATCATAAGTTCAGCCTGTCATATTTTTTGCATTGGTCATTCTGAATACCAGACCATTTGTAAGTGTGGTTGAAGAGCAAATGCTAATTTAAATCTCTAGTAAATACTGATACAGGATTCATGAACTTGAATAATTCTACAGTTTGAAACTCTGATGCTATATATACATGGTATAATGTATTCAGACTTTGATTACTACATATTTAAAATGGAATGTTTTATGATTGTGCATATGGATGTGAAGTGAAAATATTAGCCTTAACATTAAAATTTGGGTATTTGATAGTGTTTATTTTGATATTGGTGAATTAGTCACCAGTAAATTTTTGAAAAGCACTTGGTTGAAAATTGTACTTGAATTACATACATGCATGCTGCTAAACTAGAATTTTAATTTTTTCCCCCATAACTTTTATAAGTCCCATTTATAAGCCCACTTTTAAAAATAACAGGTCCAAGCTAGAGTGATGTATGTATATTATTAAAAAAATGTACTGGTGTGGTATCTTGTATGAATGAACATTTAATACAGTACATTACTGTAGAGGCTAAATCAATCTTTATAATTAAGCAGAGATTACAAAACTAGGAATAATCAACATTGTAAGATATGTTAATAAAAACCTACTGTCATTTGGTTTGTGAAAGGTCCTTAAAATGTTTAATTCTTAAATGTTTTTCTTTTTTTAAGGTATTGACAATAATAAGTGTAAGTGAGCATAGCAGAAAAGATCAAAGCATAACATAACTGGTAGTTGCTCTAAGGTGGAGTTAAATATAAAGGTTTGCTTTTCCTTTTACCTTTTATTTGCAGAGGTAGTTCCTGTTTCTTCTATTCTTGTCTTAAAAGAATGCAAAGTTTTTTTTCTAAGTGTATATTTTTGGAAGCTGGGGAGAAGGGAATGGGTATGCAGATCTGAGGAACACTACTTTGGTCCTTGCTGCTTTCTAAAAATTTCAGCTAGACTTCAGAAATCTAAAGGGCTGTATGATAATGTTTATTTTGAATGGAGTGTGATTTTGTTGGAATTGACAGTGTTTGCTCCTACCCCCTCCATCCTGAAGCTCACCAGGCAGTTATCAGCTAAGCATCCATTTGTGTTCACAAACCTTTTTTTCCCTACTTTACGTATTTTGGCATTTATTGATTTCTTTTTTTTTTAATTTTATTTATTTATTTGACAGACAGAAATCACAAGTAGGCAGAGAGGCAGGCAGAGAGAGAGGGGGAAACAGGTTCCCTGCTGAGCAGAGACTCCCGATGTGGGGCTTGATCCCAGGACCCTTGGGATTATGACCTGAGCCGAAGGCAGAGGCCTTAACCCACTGAGCCACCCAGCATTTATTTATTTCTATAACTTAGAAAAGATGCTGATTGAAAACACTGACAACAGTGCGAGAGAATATATGAACCAAGAGTCTTGTATGAATCTTGTATGAATGAACATTTCATTCATGGAGATGTTCATAGCATCTCCAGGATTGTAATTGCTGACTCTCAAGTTCCTGTTGTTGTCTTATTTTTGTGGTCCTGTTGAACAACAAAAACAAAGCACATGTGATTTTTAAAAAAATTTTATTTATTTGACAGAGATCACAAGTAGGCAGAGAGGCAGGCAGAGAGAGAGGAGGAAGCAGGCTCCCTGCTGAGCAGAGAGCCGGATGCGGGACTCGATCCCAGGACCCTGAGATCATGACCTGAGCTGAAGGCTGCGGCTTAACCCACTGAGCCACCCAGGCGCCCAGCACAACGTGATTTTAACCATGATTTTAATCAAATTACCAAGACAAGATACCTTCACTGGGGGTTATTCCTGACATGTGATGGTTGGTGGGTCTCAGTCCCATTCACAGCACATAGTTGTTTTCCTTTATGATCTGGCTGGAGTGGGCTGAAGGATGGCAACGTGATCACTTCTTGATTTGTGACACTTCAAGCCCCCTTGATAACAAAGCACATTAAATACAAAAGAGCTATTACCATCCTAGTGTGCCATAATCAAGTAGCAGTGGAGTGAACATGACTCCAGCTGAAAAGGCATGATGGGATCTTAAGGATGGCTGCAAAGTAAGATGTGACAATAACAAAACTAATGTGGCAGAGCCCAAGAGCAAGCCAGAGAAGTAAGGTCAAGAACACAGATCAAGGCTATGGAAGGAAAGTCTAGAGCAAAGGAAGAGGATTCATATCTGATTCCCTATTATGTTGGTGACAGAGGAGCAGGGTCATCTGTGGAGGGTGAGCCAGCCTAGTGTATCTGGGAGTTTTGACTTAAGTGGTAGGATTTAGACATGGTATGAGAGAACAGGCTAGAAGTAAAGAGAAGTACCACAGAAGTCATAGTGAGGACACAGTGGGGTTAGAAGCCACATTTCCATGGAGCAATTTTTAGAACTCCTAACATCAGCAGTCCAGAACCCAAAGGGTAGAAACTAGACTACTAAATTAACTAATAATTTGGGGATTTGAGAGGTGAGTGCAGTATCGGGTGGTAGAATTGGGAATACTGATTGAAATGAGTGTGGGGTCCCTGCTGGTAAATTATGGGTTATAGGATTGGAAAACATGATGAGACTTAGTGAGGAGATGTGATGCAAGTTTTCAAAGTTTTCATTCGGAATTAGGACAAACTGCTTTTCTGTTGAATCATTTGAATTCATTCAGTAAATATTGAGCTCCTCTTATGCACCAAGCAGTGATGAATACTGGAAGTACAGTGGGAAAAAAGCCAGATAGTCCCTTCTCTTGTATAGCTTTCTGTGTGATGAATACTACAAATGGTGTGTGTGTTAAGAGGTTGGGGGCTAGCTAGGAGAATGGAGTATAAGTTACTATTGAAGGAACGTCTAAATGAGACTTGGGAAGTATGATGAGGGTTCCAGGGGATAGAGATGTCTATGGTGTTTCCCATAGACTGTGTAGGAGACACCTGGGTGAAAGTGGAGGTGTGGGGAGTAGTGTCTCAGGCAGGTATAGGGAGTATAATTGGCAAATATCCAGGGTTAAGAGAGAACTTGTAGTTACAGATCTGAAAGGGCATCCTTACGACTCTAACAGGTGCTTTTGAGAGAGAAAATCTAAATTACAAAGGGATTTTATAAGCTTTCTAAGAGTTTTAGACTTTGTTCAGAGAGCATGGAAAGACATTTCAGGGCTTTAGACAGGAGAGTGGCATAATCCGATTTCCATTTTAGAGAAATCAGTCTGGCTGTACTGTGGAGAAAAATCCAGAGTGGGAAGACGTGTTAGATACCTGTTGAAGGAGCCAAGACACGACAGTTGGCTCAGCTAGGTGAATCATAGTAGAGACAGAAGTGGACAGTGTCAGAAGAGACTTGACAAATCAGTAGGGTGAGGGAGAGCAAGGAATATTTAAGTGCCTCTGTGTTCCAGACTCTAAGCTAATTGTCAGGGACATCACATGGAACAGTTGGTTTCTGTCACCGCTCTTCCGTTCTGCCATTGTAATGCAAACAGCATCCATTGTTCTATGGAAGTGTGAATTGACATGATTGTGTTCCAATAAAGCTACTTATAAAAACAGGCCATAGTTTGCCAAGCTTAGTTTTGGTGAGATGGTAGAGGTAGAAGCCAAAGTATAGCTTCTGAGGTAAGAAGGTAGAAGGTTGACAATGAAGTGGAGGAGTAGAACAATTTCTTGACTCTCCCTAGAATGGCCAGGTCCTTTTCCTCTCTGCAGGACACCTGGCTGTGTTTGCATCAAAACTTCCCTTCAGATAGTTTTTGCTATTAATCAGATGGTGTGTTGTTTGACTATCTGAGTCTAGGGCTTGAAGTCAGCAGACCTGGGTTCGAATGACCTCACTTCACCTCAGTGTGTTAGTGAGGAATGTGCCATGTTCCAAACAAAAAAAGTGACTAAGCAATAGCTTGAAGAAGTAAGGGGTTTATTAGTTTCAAGAAAGAGAAAGCCAAGGTAGGCAGACCAGGAAGGGGAAGCTGCACAAGGAAATCATCATGGATCTAGACCCCTATTGTTTGTCTTTTCTATATTATTAGGTTATAGTTTTTATCCTCATGGCCACAAGACAGCTGTTAATCTCCAGGCTGCTATGCGGATGAAAAGCAAGATGGCTGCTAACCTTGTTTTCCAGGCAGGAAAAAATGCCAAACGTTTCTTCCTAAGGGTGTTACCCACTGTTCATCGAGAAGCCTTCTCCCAGTGCGCTTTTATATAAATCTCATTAGTCAGTACTGTCAGATGGCCACTATTAAATGAAAAGAAATCTGGGAAGGTAGGTGTTTTGGTTTTTGAGCCTTTATGCTAGAGGAATACAGGGCAGATAAAAGGGACTGCGAGTGACTTCTAGGTAGCTAACTCAATGCCTGCCACACTTTGGTTTCTCATCTGTGCGATAGAGACAACAGCCAGTATAACTAAATGTACATAGACACTTCTGGCTTCTATTAATATCAGATTAAGTGTTTCAGACTACATTATCGATTGCTGTGAAACAAATTACCTTAAAACTAATGCAATAAAACAATATTCATTACTTCACAGTTTCTGTGGCTTAGGAATCCAAGAGTAGTTTAGCTGGGTGGTTCTGCCTCAGAGTCCCTTACGAACTGTAGCTAAGGTATCAGCCATGGCAGCAGTCGTCCACGGCTTGACTGGGGCTGGTGGATCTACTTCCAAACTCAGCCAGTGGCTATTGACTAGAGACTTCAGCTTCTCACTACACGGAACTCTCCACAGCACTGCTAAGAACACAGAAGCTGACTTTACCAGAACACATGATCCAAAAGGAGAAGGAAAGACGGAGAACATAAAAAAAACATGCCCAAGATGAAAGCCCCAGTGTCTTTTATAACCTGAGCTTGGAAGTGGCATAATGATAACTTCCACCACATATTCCAACCCTGGTACAATGTGAGAGGGATTTACTCAAGAGTGTTTAAGACAGGAGGTGGTGATCATTAGGGGCTCATCTTATTGAAGCTAAATGTGTGAACAAAAGTTGAAGCAACAGTATTTGTATAGTCTCAAAGTATGCCCCACAAGATGTTTATTAACCACAACAGGTAAGATAATAACTTTATGGTATAGAAACCTGGTAGATAGCACTATAATGAAGAGGTAAGAGTCACTATCACCAGGAATAAAGCTTACTGACTTCATGAATCCTTAATATGATTTATTGAGAAATATGTAATAAAACTGCAAAAAGTGCATAACTTTATTCCAGTCATGTGAAAACATCAGACAAACCCAATCAAAGGACATTCTACAAAATAACATTCTATGAAATAACTTACAGTACTCTTCAAAGTGTCAAGGTGAAAGATGAGGAAAAACTGAAGAATTGTTACAAGACTGGAAGGGCCAATGGAAAAACACCTAAATGCAATGTGTAATCTTGGACAATACAATCTCGACACCAAAAACACAGTGAGAAAACTGGTGAAATTCAAATAGGATCTGGAGTTTAATTAGTAGTATTAAATTAATGTTAATTTCTGATTTTTATCATTTTCTGATCATTTTCCTGCACTACTCATACAACTTAAGCAAGTCTGAAGTGTGTTCAAAATGTGAAATTTTTAAAAAGATATAGACTAAGAATTTCCCTCAAATAAAAGGAAGACTTGAGTTCGTATTGAAAGATCCCACAGAGTACCAGAAAAAGTGACCCTTAATCGAATCTAAGACACACTCTGGAAACATGACTAGACTATAAAGATAAAAGTTCTCAGGGCCTACAGACAAGAAAAGGTCAAATAACTAAAAAGGACAATATAATTATACTGTGTCAGACTTCACATGCAACATGCGAAGCAAGGCAACATGCAAAAGCAGACTTTCAAAAACCTCTAGAAAAGAAAGTAACCCAATCATTTTAAGTTCGGATTGTCCTCTGAAGTTCCAAGACCTGAGAAGGTTTTAAGCATCCAAATATGAGTATTTTTGAGAAAGATTCATTTTATCTAACCACAAGTTGACTGGAAAGACTTACGCAAAAAGATCAATGGAGTAGGAGCACCTGGGTGGCTCAGTCATGTGTCAGACTTAATTTTGGCTCAGGTCATGATCTCAGGGTTCTGGGATCATGCCCTGCCTCAAGCTCCCTGTTCAGTCTGCTGTCTCCCTCTCCCCACTTGCATGTTCTCTTTCAAAAAAAAAAAAAAAAAAAAAAAAAAAAAAGAATGACTGTTGGAATGAAGGGAGTAACTCCAGCTCAAAAAAAGTCTTGGTCCTAGACTGCTAATGCTTTCCAGTGACAAGCAGAAAGAACATCCTCCCTGGAAGGTATCATCTAAATCATTTCAGAAAATATTTCAAATAAAATGAAAGGACATGTTGAGGCAATATATATAAGCCAAAATCAATAGAAAAATAATAGTAATGGGCCACAGGGACTCTAGATACTAAAATTGTGACTTTAATTTGAAAAAGAACCAATTAGAAATTCTGGTACTGAAAAAATTAAGAACTTAATGGAGCTGTTTGATATCTTTTGAGACACAGTTAAAGAAAGACTTGGTGAACTGGATTAAAAGAAGAGTTTAAAAGATAGAAAGTGGGTAAGAGACATAAAAGTCATAGAGGACATTGCGAAAATGCCAAGTGCACTTGGAGTTCCAGAAAGGGGAGAAGGAATGTGTCAGAGACAATATTAAAGAGATAATAGCTGAGGATTTTCTGCAAGTGATGAAAGACATTGAGCCATAAATTCAAGAAGTCAGCAGAATCCAAGTAGGATAAATAGAAAGGAATCCATATCAAGACACATCATATTGAGGGGCGCCTGGGTGGCTCAGTGGATTAAGCCTCTCTGCCTTAGGCTCAGGTCATGATTTCAGGGTCCTGGGATCGAGCCCCGAATTGGGCTCTCTGCTCAGCAGAGAGCCTGCTTCCTCCTCTCTCTCTGCCTGCTTGTGATCTCTCTCTCTCTGTCAAATGAATAAATAAAATCTTAAAAAAAAAAAAAAAGACACATCATCTTGAAACTGAAGGCAGGCAGGGGGTGGGGCGGATGGCAGACTGTGGAAGGAGAAAGAAAGATGCAAAAAGAAGGGACTACCTTCAGAAGATTTCTGATTTCTCTGGATTCTCGGTGGCTTAGTCAGTTAAGCATCTGCCTTCTGCTCAGGTCATGATCCCAGAGTCCTGGGATTGAGCCCTGCATTGGGCTCCCTGCTCAGTGGGGAGCCTGCTTCTCCCATCTCCTGCTCCCCCTGCTTGTGCTATCTCTCTCTATGTCAAATAAAATCTAAAAAAAAAAAAAAAAAAATTCTGATTTCTCAATAGTATATTGGAAACAAGTAGACAGTAGAAAAACATCTTCAAAGTGTTGGAAGAAAACTCAACAGAAATATTCTTTAAGAATGAAGGCAAAGTAAAGACATTAAAATAAAAATTGAGAGAACGTAATAGCAACAGATCCTCCCTAAGGAAGGAAGATCCCCCTCCCCCAGATTTTTTCAGAAAAAAGGAAAATAGCTCTGGTGGAAGATTAAATTTCAGTAAGAAACAAAAATTGTGGTAGATATGTAAGTATAGCTATGTGAACATATTGCATAAAGTGATTATGATAATGCATTATATAGAATTTCAATATGTATGTATGTGAGTGGCAATGATAGAATGTAAGCTACAGGGGTAAATGAAATGTTTCAAATTTCTTACATTGTCTCAGAAGAGGGTAAAGTAATATTTACCTAGAAGAAAACAATTATAATGACCTTGGATTAGGTAGTAGTTTCTTAGAAATGACACCTACAGCACAAACAACCCATTGCCCCTCAAAAAAAAAAAAAGATAAATTGAACTCCATCTATATTAAAAACTTCTCCTTCAATGAACACTATCAAGAAAGTGAAAACTCAGAGTGGGAGAAAAATATTTGTTAATCATATGTATGATAAGGCTTAATATACCAAAAATATAAAGAACTCTTATAATTCAATAAACAAAAGACAACCCAATTAAAAAATGGACTTGAACCAACTTTCTCCAAAGAAGATACACAAATGGCAAATAAACTCTATTAACAAGGTATTAGCCATTAGGGAAATGTAAATCAAAACCATAGTATGACATTACCTCATGACTTCTGGGATGGCTTAGTGAGTACACTGGACAATAGCAAGTGCTGACAATGTGAAAGGATTGGAGCCCTCATACTTTGCAGGTGGGAATGTAAAGTAGCATTGCTGTGTTTGGCCGTTCCTCAAAAATTTGAACACAGAGTTAGCACATGACCCAGCAGTTATACTCCAAATTATATACCTAAAAGAACAAAAAAGAAATGCCATACAAAAACTTGTACACAAATGTTTACAGCTGCATTATCCACAATAGTCAAAATGTTACCAACCAATGAATGGATAAACAAAAAGTGGTATATCCACACAATGGAATATTATTCAACCACAAAAGGACTGGAGCACTAATGCATATTACAACATGGAAGAGCTTGAAAACAGGCTAAGTGAAAGAAGCCAAAGGCTGCACACAGAAGCCGGGATATCCAGGATAGGCAAATCCCTAAGGACAGAAAGTAGATTAGAGATTGCCAAGGTTCTCAGGGAAGAGGAAATAGGGAATGGCTGCTAATAGTAAGAAGGTTTCCTCTGTGGGAGATGAAAATATTCTGGAAAGAGATAGTAGTGATGGTGGGACAGTTTTGTGAATATAATAAAAAAATAAAATGAATATAATAAAAGTGCACTGAACAGCACACTTTAAAAGATGAATTTTGGGATATCTGGGTGGCCAGTTGATTAAGTGTCTGACTTGATTTTGGCTCAGGTTATGATCTCAGGGTCATGCAATTGAGCCCTACATCAAGCTCCATGCTCAGTGAGGAGTCTGCTTAAGAGTTTCTGTCCCTCCGTCAGCCCCTCCCCTGCTCTCTTAAATAAATAAAAAGATGAGTTTTATAGTATGTAAATTACATCTTGATAAAATCAAGTGACAGTCATGTGCTCTTGAGATATTAATACACATTACAATTTCTCTAGTCTTCATTTTGACAAATCCTGCCAAGTAATATGGTGGAAAAAAGTACAAGCATTAGAGAGAGGCAGATCCAGATTAACATCCAGGCCAACAGTCACAAGATATGTGGTCCTGGAAAAATCAGTCTCACTGAAATCGCTTTCCTGACCAGATGAGATAATACTTCACTGCAAGTTTGTGAGGATAGGTGTGATGTATAGAAAGATACTTGTAAAGTTCCAGAGCAGCCAGATCTTCCAAAATGAGCCAAAACAACAACAAAAAATTAATATGTGAAAAAGATGCAATAGACTGCTGACAATGTTTACAATAAGTTTATGAAATATTTAGGTCTTTTAATAAAGACATGGTATTTACATAATGAAAAAAAGCAGTAGGACCAGACTGCTTGCTCATTTTACCTCTGTGGCTTTTTACTTCACTTGATATATGAAGCTATTCAATATTTTCTGGTAAGTGAAATAAGATTGATATTATACCTTGGAAAGTAAATTTCTACAGTAATTTTAAAAGTCTTTAATATAGAATAAGCAGAGGGTAAAACCTACAAATTAATATGGAAGTGGAGAAAGGAATAAAAACCAGTAAAAAATAGTAGGAGGGACACCTGGTTGGCTCAGTTGGTTAAGCATCTGCCTTCGGCTCAGGTCATAATCCCAGGGTCCTGGGATTGAGCACCTTGTCAAGCTTCCTGCTCAGGGAGCTCTTGCTTGTGCCCTCTTGCTCTCTCTCTGTCAAATAAAGTCTTAAGAAAAAATAACATAGGAAATGAGTGAAAAAGAAATGTGACCAATAGAGAGACATAAAATTACATAAGAAGGTAGTCATTTGAATTCATACTTACAGAAATTACATTAAATTCAAATAGTCGAATTCCTGGTTAAGAAAAAAGTTGTCAGACTAGATTAAATAGAAAACTAACATTTGTTGTTTACCAGAGACACATCCAAAATAATTATGGCTATATTTTGAAAGAGTGCTAGTGATATACACTGATGTATATATGATAATAATGATAAACTGTCTGGAGTTTGCCTTAAAATAATCTAAGTCAAGCAGAGAGAGTCAATTATCATATGGTTTCACTTATTTGTGGAGCATAACAAATAGCATGGAGGACAAGGGGAGTTAGAGAGGAGAAGGGAGTTGAGGGAAATTGGAAGGGGAGGTGAACCATGAGAGACTATGGACTCTGAAAAACAATCTGAGGGGTTTGAAGGGGCGGGGGGGTGGGAGGTTGGGGGAACCAGGTGGTGGGTATTGGAGAGGGCATAGATTGCATGGAGCACTGCATGTGGTGCAAAAACAATGAATACTGTTATGCTGAAAATAAATTTAAAAAATTAAAAAAAAAATAACCTGAGGTGAAGGTGGGAAATGGGGAGATAGGAATATATATGAAAGAAGGCTGATTATGTACTATTAATTATTGAAGCTGGAGGATAGGTACATGGAAATTTTTATATTATTCTGTCAACTTTTACATGGTTTGAAATTTTCCATAACAAATTATGACAAAGTTGAGCTTATCACTCAAATAAAGGAAGTATTGTTTAATATTAAAATATCAATGTAACTTGCTAAATTAACATGTAAAAGAGAAAATGTTAAGATCAGTTGATGCAAAAAAAGGTGACAAAAATCTAACATGCATTCATAGTTAAAATTATTGACGAGTTAGGTATAAAAGATAACTTCCTTAACCTAATAAAGGTTGGGTACCAAAAAAATGAAGAAAGACAAACAAACAGAAAACCTACTACAAAAATCATATTTAATGTTGAAACATTGAAAACTTGCCCTTTAAAGTCCATATTCAGATTCAGTAATGATGTGATTGTGTACACAGAAAGTCCAAAAGAATCTATAGATAACTTATTCCAATTAGAGTTTAAATAGGTTACTATAAATAAAATGAATATAGAAAAATCAATTATTTCTATTTACTAAAAAGGTTTTTAGAACATACCATCTACAAAAGCATACAAGTATCAAACACCTGTGAACTAATCCAATAAAAGATCTGTAAGACTTCTTTAGATAAAATGATATTGAGATAAATCAAAGATATGAATAAGAAAAATCAAACTAGATTTACATGTTATAAAAGGGTTGACTTATTTATAAAGATGTTATTTTTCCTTACATTGCTAGGCAATCAAAATTCAAGTACGTTCATTCTAAATTTTATATGGAAATGCAGAAGTCCAAGTTAAGCCAAGACATTCTTACAGAAGAACAAAGTTCTTCTAGATAAGACTTGTTCTGTTACCAGGACTTAACCATAGTTCACTAAGAATTAAGATTATGGGGGTGCCTGGGTGGCTCAGTGGGTTAAAGCCTCTGCCTTCAGCTCAGGTCATGATCTCAGGGTCCTGGGATTGAGCCCTACATCAGGCTCTCTGCTTGGAGGGGAGCCTGCTTCCTCCTCTCTCTCTCTGCCTGCCTTTCTGCCTACTTGTGATCTCTGTCTGTGAAATACGGAAATAAAATCTTAAAAAAAAAAAAAAAAAGATTATATGCAGCTAGGGTAAGGATAGGTAAATAGCCCGAAGGAACAGAGCGAGAGCCCGGAAACAGAGCCTTGCATATGTGAACACTTGATTTATAACAAGAATAGCACTGCACAGCAGTGGGAAGAGAAGGGGTTTTTCAGTAAATGATACTGGTATCCGTATTGGATCACATCATACCATACCGAAATCTATACTAGGTAGATGCTAGTCCTAAATGTGAAAAAGGAAAATAATAAAGATCTTGGGGGATGTGATAATCATTAATGCTGTCCATCAATTACTTTCTAGTTCATTTTCAGGTTCATGTTAGGATTATAATTTCCTACTTCAGTCAATGTAATATTTCTACAAGTGATGTGCATGCCCTTGTAGAATCTTAAAATCCAGTGAATGATTCATCCTGTTGTTTTTCCCATTGTTAAGGCAACCTGTGATGCTCAAGGAGCTGGCTATTCTGTTCCAGAGTACTACTGGGAACCAGTTTGAAAACAAGCTGGATAAGCATGAACAAAAACAAATCTTGGGGTGTCTGGGTGGCTCAGTTGGTTAAGCATTGGCCTTTGGCTCAAGTCATGATCTCAGGGTCCTGAAACCAGCCCTGCTTTGGACTCCCTACTCAGCAGAGAGTTTGCTTCTCCACCCCACTCCCACCTGCTCATGCTCTGTTTCTGTCTCTCTCAAAATAAATAAATAAAATCTTTTAAAAAAATAAAAAACAAAAGCTAAAAGTAAATCTAGCATTTAATATGATGAGATTCTTGCAATTGCTTGTTATTGCAATATAATCTGAATTATTCTTACTGATAAATTGCTGTGAGAAATGGGACTTTTTTGTGACAAAAAAATAATAGAATATATGACAATAGTTTACGAGTTGTTGGCAGATAGCAAGAAAGCAATGAAGGATGAAAAGGAGTTCTATGTTATCCAGGGGCAAAATATTGTTAAGCTGTTGTCTGCAATAATTTATAAGATGAATAACATACTTAACAAACTTATAACTATAGGGGAAAGGGCTGGAAAACAGAACATGTTGCCTGCTGTTGGCTGAATTACACAAGGTATTACAAGAGCAAGTGAGCTTGGAAAAGAACTGACCATTTCGTAGCAGGAATGAAAAAGAAAAAAGTCCAGAAATTTGGGGAATTGAAGACTTGGAAAACAGAGCTTCTCTCAACTGCAATTACTAAAAGATAAAACTGAAAAAGTTTTTGGTAACAGTAAACTCAGCCTCTGGCAAAGATGAAATGAAATTATAGTCTTGACATCATTGTTAAAACCTCTGAAAGTCTTTGTGAAAGTACTTGTTTCAGAGTAAAGATCAAACTAAGGGTGTGGTGTGCAATATAGCCTTTCAGTTGGACAAAATGGCTTATGGAAAAGAGACTAAAAATGTGGCTCTCCTACTGAGGTCTGATAAGTTTAATTTACCTACATATAAGTAGAAAGAGGGTCATGGAAGCCAGAGAACGATGATACAGAGCAAATCTAAGAAGAATGTCTAGAGAAGAATTGTTGCTAGAACTTTCAAAAACCTAGAAATTACTGGACACCGGTAGGTAAAAAGTCTACTATGTTTTAAAAAAATATTTTATTTTTATTTATTTGAAAAAGAGAGAGAGAGTGAGCACAAGTAGGGGGAGCAGCAGGTAGAGGGAGAAATAGGCTCCTAGCTGAGCAGGGAGCACTAGGCAGGACTAGATCCCAGTATCTTGGGATCATGACCTGAGCCGGAAGGCAGACATTTAAAGACTGAGCCACCAAAGTGCCCCAAAAAGTCTACTACATTTTTAAGAGAGTTATATTAAAGAAACCATGAATCAGGATATTAGAAGTCTGTGACGCTTGGGGCACCTGGGTGGCTCTGTTGGTTAAGAGTCAGGCTCTTGATTTTGGCTCAGGTCATGATCTCATGGAATCAAGCCCTACTTTGTGCTCCCCACTGGGCATGGAGACTGCTTGGCATCCTCTCTCTCTTCCCCTCTTCCTCTGCCCCACCCCGCATGTGCTTTCTCTTTCTAGAAGGAGAAGGAGAAGGAGAAGAAAAAAAATTATTTCTATCTGAGGTAAAATATTTAATTTCAATGTTATGGAGTTTTTTATATTGCCCCATATATTAACTCATTTATTCTAGTTTGTTTCCTTCAAAAAATAGATTATATTTCTCTTGCTCTCCACTTGCTACTGTATTTTCTTTGTTGTCCACATTAGTTGTATCATCTGGATACTTTACAAGAATCATAATTATATAACTTGATCTCCAGGGTTTTCTTTCCTTATATGACATTTGGGGTTTTTTTAAGGTTATATTTTTTTCAATGACCTTTACATTTCTTCAGATCAATGCCCTTCACTTTAGTTTTTCCAAAGGGGATATCCATGATGAATGATTATGTAGAGATAATTCCATCACCTCAGAGACATCTACACAGATGGGTTGCTTGCTTAGAATGTACATTTTATTATTTTTTTATTTTTTAAAGATTTTATTTATTTATTTGACAGACAGAGATCACAAGTAGGCAGAGAGGCAGGCAGAGAGAGAGAGAGGGAAGCAGGCTTCCTGCGGAGCAGGGAGCCCGATGCGGGGCTCGATCCCAGGACCCTGAGATCATGACCCGAGCCGAAGGCAGCAGCCCAAACCATTGAGCCACCCAGGCGCCCCTAGAATGTACATTTTAGACAAGCAATTTTTCCTAAGTGCTCTTGTTATTCAAAGGAAGAGTTGCTTCAAAAAATTATTCTCTCTGCAATTTTCAACTATTAATTATTTATAAAATAAGAACGTATGGTTCCCATCTATGATATTATTACCATATATTAACTGCTGTTGATAAAATTTGTCACACATAATTTTATTTCTCTAAAATATGATACAAATAGTAAGGTTCTTTCAAATCTGTTGGGGGAAATTATACTTTTGGTTCTTCTGTGTCTTTTCTCCTATTTGGTGTTTCCTGATAGCAATTCAGTTTTATAGAGAAGAATACACAAGACAAATCCCAGAATGCATGGTAGCTAGCCAGTGGGTCTCCTATCATATACATGTCATTAGGCATTTCTCACACCTGTTTTGTAAGCTCACTGATATTTAGGCTGGTAGGTTTAGAGATTTTTTTTTAAAGATTTTATTTATTTGACAGAGAGAAAGAGACAACAAGAGAGGGAATACAAGCAGGGGGAGTGGGAGAGGGAGAAGCAGGCTTCCTGCTGAGCAGGGAGATGGACTCGGGGCTCAATCCCAGAATGCTGGGATCATGACCTGAGCTGAAGGCAGATGCTTAACGACTGAGCCACCCAGGCATCCCAGGGTTTTTTGCTTTGTTTTGTTTTTGTTTTGTTTTGTTTTTCATAATTTACCCTAATATTAAAGTGCACTTCCCATATATCAGCTATCCCACAATTCATTTTGCCAACTCTACCTAGAGGGTATAACAGAGAGAACATGTTAGATTAAGACCCTGAATTGGTGGATGAGGAAGGCTAAGCCTGTCAACTAATTACCCTTGTGACTGAGAAAAGCATTTGTGAAAGTACCTGTTCTTATTGCAACTAATCTGAAATGAATGAATACAGAGCATTGAGTGGACTGTCCACTGCTCAGCATTTCTGGTAAGATAGAGAGATGAGAGAGATGAGAGAAAATGGGCACAATTTGAAACAATACCTCAAAGGTGAGGTTGGTTGTGTTATTACTATTGGTGTTCATTAGGAAGTCACATAAACACTGTCTTCCTCTTGGCTCTTGGCCCCAGGAATCCCTGTTTACTATTCTACTTCCTAAAGCTCATCCTTCCTTTTTTTCTCTCTTTAAAAATGTTTTCTCCCAATATCTTCTCAGTTTTCAGCTACTCTGTGGCTTTAGCTATAATTCCTTATACTCTTTAAATACAATTTTTTTCCATCAGATTATCAATGTTTTCCCAGAAACATTTTTAAACAGCCTGCTATTCCTAAAGCCTTGTCTTAGATATTAGGTATGATACAAAGCGGAGACATGAGCTATTATTTTTGGAGCACCTACTATGAGTAAGAAGACATTGTGCTTGGCAGTTCATCCACAGTATCTTCTTTAATTCCTATAGCAACCTTAGTAGATACTATATCTCGTTTTACTTATGAAGAAATTAGGCTCACAGAGGCTGATTAGTGCAACGTCCAACAGTCAACAAAGGAGCTGAGATTCAAACCCTAGTTGAATTTTAAAACCCATTATCTGTCTTCAGTATTTTGCTATATTGAAAATGACTGAGGTGATTGCAATGTTAATAATGTTCATAAACCATATTTCTAGGCAGACTTAAGTAATTGTTAGAATGAAGTGCCACAGGAATGCCATCTGAGACGTCAAAGAAACTCAATGGAGAAAACGGCTTTGAAAGTGACTTTGAAGGATGCATAGAATTTCATTAAACAGGTAAAAGGGACAGTGAAGGAGCAGCAGAATAAAGGCAGGGTAGCTCTACAGCACATATAAGCGATGAGCCATCCTGGGAGTGTGAGCAGGGGACCATTCCAAGTTTTGAGGGAAAGAGCACCACAGCATTGTGAAAGAGAATGAAATTATTTTAGTGATGCACATGAGAAATAATCAGGATCTGAGGGAAATGCAGGAAAAACTAGGGAACCACACAAAGGTACTCAAAAGACCAGTCTAGTGGATGCTGGAGGTGAGGGATATGAGGGAATTAAAGGTTACTGAGGCTTCTAGACTAGGTGACTGATAGGGTCATGATTCTAGTTACCACAAGAGGGAGCACAGTGGAGGAGAAGTTTCAGTGGAATAATGGAGTTGAGTTCTTGGTGCTAGTGCCATGCGCGGGGAGCTCCCACACAGCAAATTGTCTGGAGCTATGCTCGCAAGCTGGGATGATTTCCATGGGGCCATGAGGATAAGACACAGTAAGAGAGAGTATGGGACGGAGTCCTGGGAACACCTCTACTTAGAAGTACATGTGGGGTAGGGTTACCTGGGAGAGGTCGTGGTACTTGTTAGATTAGGCAGGCCAGGGTCTGACTGAGGGATTTGAGAATTGGGTGCAACTCCTAGTGAGTGAGAAGCCAGAGAACGAGTGAATGTGCCACGTTAGGGAGATGCAGGGCTGAAAATAAAGGTTGAGCGCACCATTAGGGGGCGATATAGCAGGAAAACTTTTAATCTTTTCCTGCTTAAGAGTTTGTCTCTCAGGGGAGTCGTGAGCCATGGTGGGAGTGCCTCAACCAAGAATTCCTAACACACTGGAGAGTCTGGCTTTAGTGACAGTCCATGGAGGGTCTTTTCCTTCCATCTTCTGTCTCCACACACACCTCCATGAATGTGCTCCCAGACCCCGGGCTTTCAATTCACTCTCTTTCTACTCATTGTTACTTTCCTTACAAGCTAACTGAACTATAAAGGGTAGCAACAGGGAGATTTTTGTGGGCTGGGATGGTTCTGCGTTTGATTGCGGTAGTGGTTATACAAACTCACACATGGAAAAGTGGCAGAACCTCACCGGTATTTTACAATGTTAGTTTCTCAGTTTTGAAGTCATACTTTGGTTATAAGATGTAAGCATTGGGGGAACTGGGTGAAGGGTATAGGGTTATCTCTGTACTATCTTTACAACTTCCTGAAAATCTGTAATTATTTCAAAGTAAAAAGTTGTGGGTTTTTTGTTTGTTTGTTTTTGTTGTTGTTGTTTTTTTAAAAGCAGGTGAGGAATGCCTGAGTGGCTCAGTCGGTAAAGTGTCTGCCTTCGGCTCAGGTCATGATCCCAGGAGTCCTGGGATCGAGTCCTGAACCAGGCTCCCTGCTCAGCCCGGAGCCTGCATCTCCCTCTCCCTGCCTCTCTCACTCTCTGACAAATAAATAAAATCTTAAAAAAAAAAAAAAAAAAGGCAGATGATTCTGTATAGTAAATCTCTCTTTGATATCTTTGTTTTTGATCAGTTGACTGACAACAAATTGGGGGCCTTTCTTAATACTCCTTTAATTGTTTTTATCAACCTTGATGTTTGTTTTTTATCTTCCCTTGGTTTCAGTTCTACTTGCTTCTAGATCTACCTGTCTGAATTGCAAGTCCAATACTACTGTGTCGCCACCGTTATACATATTTTACTATTTTGAAAAGGATAGAAAGATATAGTATAAGTAAGATATACCTGCATATGTTCACATTTATAGGTTTGTATGATGCTGCCTCATCCACCAGGGGGTTTAACAACTACTTTTTTTTTTTTTTTTAAATTCACCATCCACATGTTTACATAGGCTCTATATTCTTGTATTATTCTGTCCAAAAGACCCTGAAGGATACAATCTTCCACATTTTACCAATAAGAAAACTAAAGCAATAACAGAAATCATTGCCCTCAGATGATTCAACCAGTGAATGCTCAGGCCAAAGATGCAAGTAAATCTTTCATCTTTCTATTGTAACTGTTTACTTAATTAGACACTATAAAGAACAAAAAAAAAAAGGAAGAAGTTCGTACTTACCACAAGCAGCAAAAGAAAATCAGGCTGATGCCTAAAATACACATTCCATTCTCTGTGGAAATTGATGGCAGAAAGTAACACAGAGGTGTTTCATGTATTTATTTTAAAACACCGTGTATGTATTGAAGGCCTTAAATTCAAGACCCTATGGTACTTATTCCTGGCAATACAAAGAATTAAAACGTCCATGTACTCAAGGGGGTTATACTGTAGCTGGTGAAACATTAAGTTAACTGTAAAAAAGTAATTAGCATCAAAATTATAGTATGAACCACAATTGGCTAGTATAATAAGAAAATTTTAAAGGTCGTGTAGTAGGAAAAAAAATCTATAAAAACTTCCTAGCATTGGAGACATTGACATTATTGAGGAGTATGGACCTTGACAGAGGGGAGGGGGAAGAAGAGATGCAAGAGAAGGTGGGAAATTGGGGAACTGGTGTTCTCAGTCTGCTAGAAGGAGTGGAAGGAAACTGCTAAAGGCATAGACTTTTCTTCTGCTTACTCTGGTTCAATTTACTCTTCTTTTTTTTTTTTTTAAGATTTTATTTATTTATTTGACAGACAAAGATCACAAGTAGGCAGAGAGGCAGGGAGAGAGAGAGAGAGGAGGAAGCAGGCTTCCCGCTGAGCAGAGAGCCCGATGCGGGGCTCGATCCCAGGACCCTGGGATCAAGACCTGAGCGGAAGGCAGAGGCTTAACCCATTGAGCCACCCAGGCGCCCCTAATTTACTCTTCTTTTTCTAGAATCTGAAGATGGAAACTTAGATTATTAGTTTTAGAACTTTCTTCTCTTTTTTTTTAAAGATTTATTTATTTATTTTAGAGAGAAAGAGAGAGCAAGCATGGTAAGGAGAGGGAGAGAGAGAAAATCTCAAGCAAACTCCCCACTGTGTCTGAAGCCTGATGTGGGGCTCGATCTTAGGACTCTGAGATCATTACCTAAGCTGAAACCAAGAGTCAGTCACTTAAAAAACTGTGCCACCCAGGCACCCTGGAGAACTTTCTTCTTTTCCTCCTGGTGCTTTCTTAGGATTTCTATCTCTCTGCTTACATTGCCTATGTGATTTTCCATGCTGTCTATCCACTGGAGCTCTTGGCATGTTAATCAAGGTTGCTTTATATTCCCAGTCTGATGATTACAACATCCCAGCCATATCTGGTTCTGATGCTTGCTGTGTGTTTTCATATTGTGTTTCTTACCGTTTGGTATGCCTTGTAATTATTTTTCTTGATAGCCAGACAAGATGTACTGGGAAAAAGAAACCGCTGTAAACATGTCCTTTCGTAAGATGATGGTGTGGTGTTGGGGGAAGGGAAGTGTTCTCCAGTTTTAGGATTAGGGCTCAGGCTTTTACTGAGCCTATGCCTCTGGACTGTGAATTTCAGAGGTATTTCTCAGTCTTTTTCCTCCCTGTTATCTGGGACAAAATGGCTAGAGCTGGCATTTCCCTTCTGTAGGCCAATTAGGCTCTGAGAATATCTGAGCAGGTTAGGCTCTGCTTAAATAGTTTCTCCTGTGGGCAGGCCTTGATAAGAAGAATGCTGTGCCCCGATGCATTTCAAAATGGTTTCTTTTCCCCTCCCCCTGCCAGAAATATGAGGGATTCTTCTTTACTTACTGTGGGAACCTAGTCAAGCTCCTGGAGGTAAATTTGTAATATTGAGGGCTTCCCTTATGACCAGGGCTCCCTGGAGTTTTTAACTCTGAGACCTGTCTACACTGAGTCTTCAGCAAAGTATCAACTCCAGGCAGGTTTTCTAGCCTGGCAGTGGCTCCCACAGGTTTTTCTCCTCCTGAGTCTCTGCTCTAGTCAGCAGCACCTCCATGTACTCGCCTGTCTGTCCAGTCTTGGGGGCAGCGGTTTGCCTTGTGTCCTTTCCGCGCTCATGGATCCCACAAGAGTTGCTGATATTCCGGTCCGTTCAGCTTTTTACTTGTTAGGGTGGAGTGCTGTCAAGCTTCTTCCTTGTGGAAAGGAAAAGCAGAAGTCCCAGAGCACAGACTTTAAAATCAAATAATCTTCTCATGAGCTATTGGACCACGGTAAGTTATTTAGCCTCTCTTGGTCTCTATTTTCTCATCTATAAAATGGGAGTTAAAGGCGCATTGACTTCTGTGATCATTGGGAGAATTAAATAAGTTGAATGGAGGCTCCCGTGATGTTTTAGATGCTGCAAATATCTTCTTATAGTTGGTTATCTGGGTGCACTTTGCATTCTGCCTATAATGTGTTATTTATGGAAGAAAAATGTTTAATATTTGATGTCTAATTGTTTACTTTGTACTTTGGGGAGGACTTGTTCACATCAGTAAAGAGTACTTGGAAACCCAGAAGAAAGATGGGCAAAGGATAGGAATAGGCAGTTTACCAAACCAGTAATCTAAACGACTGGTGCGTCTATGAAAGAAATGCTCTACCTCACGAACAATCAGGGAAATACAAACTGAGAGCATCATGGGATACTATTCTAGAGAGCTGCATTTTGGCAGCACCTAGCAAAGCTAAATGTACATACTTGGTGACCTAGCTATCCCAACCTTGGATACGTAATTCAGAGAAATATTTTGCACCAGAGATACATAGGAAGTATGCAGTGTTTTTTTGTTGCTCATCACAGAAGAAAAAGATGGGTAAAAAATTAGAACATACACATTGCCTAAACTCTGCAGCAGTCAGAAATAATGAACTTGATGTGCACACAGCATGAAAGAATTGTTCAAAACCATGGTGTCAGGTGGAAAAAAAAGAGTAAGGTTTATGGCATAAATCATTTGTATAAATTAAAAATTTATACACATAAAAACGATATAATTTTTCCAGCTTTATTGAGGTATAATTAACAAATAAAAGTTGTATATGTTTATGTACACAATGTGAGGCTTTGATACGTATATACATTGTGAAATGTTTACCACAATCAAGCTAATTAACATAGTCATCACCTCATATAGTAATCATTTGTGGGGTGTGTATGTGTGTGTGTGTGTGTGTGTGTGTGTGTGTGTTGAGGATGTTTAAGATCTCCTCTCTTGACAAACTTCAAGCTCACAGTATAGTATTGTTAACTATAGTCATTGTGCTGTCCATTAGATCTCTAGAGTTCATTCATCCTGTATAACCAGAACTTTCTACCATTTATAATTTTAAAGAATACATTAATAGCTAAGGGTGATCACAAGGACATTCTCTGGTTACTTATGTCTGGGGACAGGAGGGGGACAGAGAGGGAAATAGAGGAATTGCAGATGCTGGAAACAAACAAAAAATGATGGACCTTGTGTAGACGGGCATTATCCCAACTCTCTGACCCTAAGACCAACCATCCCCAAATGAAGACATCCTCAAGCTTTGTAAGGACAATTAGCGTTAGCCACTGTAACAACACTTACTATCATTGATAGGTAACAGTGCGAAGAAAATTTGGGTGAGGATGATGCAAATTTTATGAAACAAAAATACTTAATGGAGATCTAATCATCTTTGTAAATTAGGTGAAGTTAAATTAAATTTGATTTCTCAAATCATTCACCTACTGTGAATTAGGTGAATTAACCGATTAACCAACTAACCGAATTGGTTAATGTCAAATTAGAACTGCCGTTTCAACGTGTAGTTTACACATGTTTCAAGACACGACAGCACTCTGTATTCTTCTTTCATGTTGATTAGTGTTATTTAAAAACTTGTTATGGAGAACATAGAAAAGTATGCAGTTCACAGTAGTTTATTTTAAACGAATGCTCATGAAGTAAACGTGCCATCATCACCCAAGGCAAGAAATGGGACAGCCCCAGAGAAGCCAGAAGCCTCTCTGTGTCCTTCCTCAAATACCACATCCTTTCTCCCTGCCAGTGATGTTTCTGTCTTCCAGTACCATAGTTTACCTTTTACCTGTTTTTTTTTTTTTTTTAAGACTTTATTCACTAATTTGACAGACAGAGGTCACAAGTAGGCAGAGAGGCAGGCAGGAGAAAGAGGGGGAAGCAGGCTCCCTGCTGAGCAGAGAGCCCAATGTGGGGCTCGATCCCAGGACTCTAGGATCACGACCAGAGCCGAAAGCAGAGGCTTTTACCCACTGAGCCACCCAAGCGCCCACCTTTTACCTCTTTTTGAACTTTAGGTTAGCACTTTCACATGCTTTAGTACAGTAGGAATTTTAAAAACAATCTAGGCTCCATATTAGATTTATACCCGAAACTTCATCTTATAAGTGGCATTTGAAAAATTTTTAGTTTCCAACAAATGTATAGAAGCCATTTTTGGGTGTTGGCTTTGTATTTTAAGACCTTATCAAACTCACTTGCTACTTCTAAGAATTTTTGTAGCTTTTTTTGGGATCTTCCATGAGGACAGTCATGTCATCTGCGAATGGGGACAGTTTTTTCCTTTCTAATTTGCATGCCTTTTATTACTTTTTATTGCCTCATTGCACTAGCTAGGATGTCGGGTGTGGTATTTATTAGCAGTTTTGGTTTTTTAAGATTTTTATTTTATTTACTTGACAGACAGAGATCACAAGTAGGCAGAAAGAGGAAGGGAAGCAGGCTCTCTGGGATCATGGACTGAGCCAAAGGCAGAGGCTTTAACCCACTGAGCCACCCAGGTGCCCCTTTAATAGCAGTTTTAAGAGCAGACATCTTTCCCCTGTTCTCAGTCTTAGCGGGAGAGTATCCAGTCTTTCACCCACTAAGTATGATGCTAGCCATAGGCTTTTTGTAGATGTCCTTTAATAGAAGGTCTTTTCTCTTTCTAGTTTGCTGAAAGTTTTGACTGTGAACAGCTGTTAAACTTTGTCTAATTCTTTTTCTCCATCAATTGATACTGTCTTCAGATTGTTGATAGGATGGATTATATCGATTGGTTTTTGATTATTGAAACCAGTCTTGCATTTTGAGCATAAGCCCCATTTGATGATGCTGTATTTTTTTTAAATCTGTATTGCTGGATTCAATTAGCTAATATTTCATTGAAGGGTTTTTTTTTTTTTTTTAATCTATGCTTATGGAAGATATCAGTCTGTAGTTTTCTTGTACTGTATTTGTCGAGTTTTGGTATCAGGATAGTGCTGCCCTCATAAAATAAGTTGGAAAGTATTTTTTCCTCTTCTGTTTTGTGGAAGACATGGTGCAGCATTTGCATTATTTTTTCTTTAAATGTTAGATGGAATTAAGCAGTGATACAATCAGAGGCTGGAAATTCTTTTTTCAGAAAGATTTTGACCATAGATTTAATTTGTTTAATAGTTTTAAGTCTACCTAGATTACTTATTTTATGTAGGGTAAATTTTGGTAGTTTGAGGTTTTTACAGAATTACTTCATTTTATCTAATGTTTGAATTTATGAGCATTGAGATGTTCATAGGGCTCACTTATCCTAGTAATGCTTATTCAATTTATAGTAATGTGTTCATTCCTGATCTTGGAAATTGTCTTTTATCACTTTTCTTTTTAGTCTTCCAAGATGTTTATCAATTTTATTTATCAATGTTATTGCCAGACAACTAGCCTTTAGTTGTGTTTTTCCCCTGTTGGTTTTTTCCCTGCTTTCAGTTTTATTAATTCCTACTCTGACCTTTATTATTCCCTTCCTTCTTCTTCCTTTAGGTTTATGTTCCTCTTCTTTTCTTCGTTTATTAAGGTAGAAGCTTAGATAACTCGTTTGAGATCTTTTTCTTTTCTAATATAAGAATTTAATGTTTGGGGATTTTCCTGGTTTTTCTTTTAGTTACTGACTTCTAGTTTAATTCCATGATGATTGAAGAACATATATTTATGACTCAAATTCTTTTAAATTTGTTAAAGTTTATTTTATGACCAAAGATATGGTCTTGGTTGGTGAATGTTCCATGTGCACTTGAAAGGAATACATATTCTACTCTTTTTGGATGTCAGTTAGATAAGTTGGCTGATGGTGATTGTTCAATCAGCAATTATATAATCTTCCTGATTTTCTGTGTACTATTTCAATCAATAACTAAGATGCAATGAATGTATAGAAATTGCACAGTAAGTTGTCCATCTCCACAGAGAATGGAGCAAAACTTGATGAGTCTTGCAATGAGACACTTGGTTAAATGTAAGGAAGAACTAATTAACTGAAGGGCAATTGAACACGGAAATGGCTTTGCATGGGAGGCTATGGACTCTTTCTTCCATGTGATCTTTAGGACGAGGTAGCAGCTGTTGTGGTTAGCATGGACTCACAGAGAACCATCTTGGAATGGGATGACTGAACCAAGTGGTCTCTTGAGGTCCACATCCTGACGATGACTTATTTTTGGTTCTGAGAAGTAGAGGGATACGACCGTTTATTCTTCTTAGGAGTTGATACTAGTTCTCTAAGATGCATGATGTGATTGTAGCCCTCAAACAGCTTTCAAAAGTGTCATTTTTATACCAGAATCAGAATTAACTAGAATAACTATTCAAAAATGTACCCCAGACCTGGTGATTCTAGAAGAAATTCCCAAAACTATGTATTTTAGTAAGTTCTCCAACTGGTTCATATGCATACTGCAGTTTGAGAAGCATAGTCATTTAGAAATGAGAGGCTTTCTTGTTCTGCTACAAACGGGCCTTTGAGACATATATAGTTTTGCATGTGATGACTGAGGTCCCTACCTAAACTTATTTCCTGGAGGGGAAATGCACGTGCTAAGAATGGAACTACAGAATGGAGATACTGAAGAACTTAAAGAGGATTTTGGTCAGGATATTCTAGGCCAAATGGAGGCATAGATGAGAGGGAATAAAAAAGGGATTTATGGGATCCTAACATTTGCCAGGTACTTTATTACAAAAAAAAAAAAACAAAAAAAAACAAAAAAAAACCTCTTGAAATTATTTTTGTCCCTCTTTGTTTTATCTTCTTGAAATTTTCTATCCAAAATTTTTTTAGAAAAAAATCGAATAGTATCTTTCAGAATAGATTGCAAACCCATAATATCCCTAGCTGCTATGGAATGGACAGCCATCTCTTCTGAAATTTTTTGGAAAGAACCAATGGAGCTGGTAAAAATACAATGGAAGAAGATCTCAGTGTCACCCAAGAGACAGTTCAAAGCAATTTAATATTATAAAAAGAATCCCCAAACACCCAGAACTCCCAAGTTCTACTTTGACCCTGTATTTTAAGAGTTGTTGTGAAAGTCCTTGATGAGGAAGAACTAGGAAGGAAAGACTCATACGTAGAACATTCCAGATTTCCCCTCCAAGGTCACTGGAGATTCTGTTGGAGCAGGTCCCCCCAGCCAACCATGTAGGCTACACCTCAGATCTGGGTCACTTTTGAAATCTTCTCCAGACTCCTGCTAAGATCTGAATTGCTCGTCCCTCTCCTCCTCTTGGCATTTACATGTATCTCTGTTTCAAGTCTGACTGTCTTTGAGTGACCACCTGCCTCAGTCTCCTCTTGTCCTCCCAGGCTCTTTCCCCTCCTTTCTAGACTGGTGCAGGACAGGTAATGGGCTTCCCTGGATTTTTGGCTCCTCTGCCTTAGACATAGAGCCCTGACCCTGTCTACGTTTAGCAGTCGAGTTGGGGTCCAGGGACAAGTCTGCTTCTTGCATACTCTGATCTCTGAAACATGCCGGTGTTTGCTCTTTAAACAAGCTCAACCAGCCATTTAAGCCCAAATGGAGTAAATTCATCTTTTAGCCCACATCCACAAAACTTGCCCCACAGTGGGCTGCAGCTAGTCTTTGCCAATGGTGGTTGCAAACTAATTCTAAAAGTTTCTTCCAGTACATTTACACAAAATAAATTTGTCCCTTGGCAGAGCAGCTTGGTTTGATTTGGGTTATTTGACTACAAAAGCCCAGAGGCCAAGCATTTATTTAGAAATATTAGGAATCAGCAGTACAAATGAGATTGAGTTTTTGTGAAAAGTTAAAGATTTCTCCTTTGAGGAGGGAGTTCACAAAAGACCCCATTAGCCAAGCCTCACCAGTAATTAGTCTGATTTCTCAGGCAAGAGGCAGGCTAATTGTCTACCATCCATTCCAGAGGCCTAGAGACACTTTAAAACCTACCACCCATTGAAAAATATCTTTGGAGAATTTCCTGATGCATCTAAAGTCTTTTCTATTAACTAAATGTTCAAACTGAGATCAATATGTGAAAATATGAACAAAATGGCTGATTATAAATGTGTCTTTTCACACGGCAAATCCACGGGCCTGGTAGGACACGTGACCATAAAGAAGTGGGAAGGGGCTGCTACTTAGTAAGCAGTACCGTGAGATACATGTCACAATCCAAGTTTAATACAAGAGGGAACTAAAGCTCAAAGAAGGTAAATAATTTTCCCCAAGTCCCACGATGAGTCAGTGGCAGAGGCAGGATTCAGTGACATCCAGTGTGTGTGGTTTCCACCGCCCAGCAGAGAGATGGGGAGCCCAGCAGAACTGACTTCGGGATGTTGGAGGACGGCTAGTTTTCTGGCTGTATGTGGACTTGCGGATGGTCTAGTTGTCATCACATGATCCCTCAGGGACAGAGCCAGTGACTGGGTGCACCCGATAAGGCCAATGTCAAAGCCAGTGTAGATGAACCAGCTTGGGTCTAACATAGGCTCACCTGCAAATCTGGACTCGTCTCCTCAGTGGCCCCTAGGAACACCACAGAAATAGATCCTTGATGGGCCTGTCCTGCTGGTCTCTCAGAAACTCCCAGAGGTGTCTGAATTTGTAGGAAGGTAGAAGGCAGGTCTGTGAGTTTTCAATGTTGGAGTATCGAAGGCTTCACCACTAAAATGTTGATCTCAAGGCCTCTGATCATTCTGCCTCTGGTAGGTCTGGTGTGCTAGGTAGGGCCTCGAGACTGCGTTTTCAGTGAGCTGTTCAGGGATTCTGGCACAGATGTTGGATTGAGGAACACTGGTGTTTGAGCTGCAAGTCTGCCCTGTGTTGACTGTCTGTGTCCGTCTGTCTGGCTGGATGCCGTGCTTCTGATGGGCAGGGATGATGACTCATTCTTCTCCACGCCTGCCTGTCTACTCCAGTGCCTGGCTCACAGGCAAATGTCCGGGGCATGAATGAGAGGAGGTCTGGTGTGAGGACAATGTTAATCAAGTTAAAGAACTGTCTGAAGAAATCATCTTGTCCGTGGCTCACTGTGTTGACGGCAGGTCACCTTGGATCCCACGTGCTGAGAGTAGGGTGTAGACAGAGGGCAATGGGAAAAGAATTTTGGAAATACAGAGAGTTAGCTCCTAATAGGCAAATGGTGTTCTGGCAACGGGCATTTAGGGCCCAAATCAGAATCCACACTGATTCAAGTAAGCGTCTCTGGAATTACAACAGAGAGGACCTCGGACAACTCCAGAAAACTGGGCAACAGACCCAGGTTTTGTGATGACAACCTGAAGAGAGGAGTGTCGCCCTCCTCCCCACCCTCCCTGCCCCAGACTCTGGTTCCTTCATGCCGTCAAGATTTCTTAGAGGTGAGTTCATTGTTTAAAGGCGTTTTTATTTATTTACAGTGTTTGTTGGAGCCGAAAATGTTTGACCTCAGTGGAGGGATTGATAATTCCTACAGTAGAGATTTGGCCTTTCTGGTAAAATTGTCCTGTATGCACAGCCCTTTGATCCACTAAAGGGTGTGTGTGTGTGTGTGTGTGTGTGTGTGTCCTTATTCAACAGTGAACAGTGGAGGAAGGCCTGAGCAGACCACGGCTTCAGTTGGGGGAAGCTCCTTAGAGCAAACGAGGTCTTGTTTAGGTGGCTTTCTTGGTGAGGCTTTCTCCCACCAAGGAACCCTTCTTCCCCCACAGCAGCCATGTCTCCCAAACTGCAGCCCTGGATGTCCCTGCCTTTTAGCTCACCAAAGCCTTTATAAAGGTGAGAACACGTCCCGCAACATCACCGAGTTGGGGAGCAGATACCATCTTTGTGATCAGAATACTCATGGTTGCAGAGCTCTTACCATGCCTGCACTTCATGCCCTCCCCCTGAGTACCTGATACGTACTGCCTGGCTGAGCTTCTTGACCATGCTTCGCACACCGTGCCTCCACAGAGAAGGAAACTGAGACTCAGGGGCAGTCACTTGTCCTGGGAATCGGGATTTAGACCCAGGTCTACGCAACCCCCCACGCCACACTCAAACTTCTGTGCTGCATCTCTGCTTTTTGCTCAAACAATGGAATTTAAATTTGAATTTAAATTTGCATTTGTTGATTATTTAGTAATGATGTCCAATTTATTTGTTTTCCAAACCAGACCCAGGATGGGCTTGTGTCTTCCTCAGTCCATCTGGATGCCTTTCCCTGCATGGAGGCCCAGAGTGGTTGTCATCATAGAACACTGGCCTCAGAATTATAGGTAAGTTCAAAACCGGTCCCAGCTCGTGAGGACTGATGCGCCTGGGAGGCTTCACAGAGATGTGGCCTCATGTCGTCTGCCCAAGTTCCGAAGGTTCAGTGAACAGAGGAGAACCAAAAACCTGTAGCCATATTTTTGAACTTTTTATCTGGGAACAATTTCAAACTTATAAAAAAGCAACAAAGATAAAAATACTATAGGAGCACCTATATTGTCTTCGTTTTCTTCCACTTGCTTTATTTTTGCATATTTCTCCCCCACTCCATATATGTGTGCATTTATAGAAACCATTCAGAGGAAAATGTCATATATATAGAATATACACTTGTATTTATTTGTCTCTCTAGCTGTACAGATATATATGTATATATGTAAAATGTAATTCTTCTCAGAACAATGTTGAAGTAAGTTCCATGCTTCATGGCCCTTCACTCCTAAATATTTCAGTGTGTGTCTTCTAGGACTACAGGTATCCTATTACATAACCATAGAGCCTGACGAAGCGCTTTTTCTGATCTACCCTCCACAAGTCAGTGTTGTTAGTTGACCTGTCAGTGCCCTTGATAGCACTTCCCTGGTCCAGGGTCAGGTCTCACATTTGGCTGTCATATCTTTTTAGTCTCCTTTAATCTGGTTTTTATGATGTCAATCCCTTGTCTCCCCCACACCATTTTTTTTTTTTTCTTCACAAATTCGTGTATCTTCTTTGTGCGGGGCAATGCTAATCTTTCCAGTATTGTTCCAGCGTTCGTCCATCTGCTGCCAAAGTGAGTACTGGGTGCCATTTTGTTTTATGCCGTGTTCCTCCTTCTGTGTTTGGTATTTCCTCATGGTTACATTGGTTATGTAATCACAGCCAGAATTCTGCCCAGATGAGGTGTGTCCTGTCCTCCACATCTGGAGCCACACCATGTCATCTGTCCCATGCAGATGGTAATCTGGACCATCCAGTCGAGGTGTCATATAATTTCTCCATTGTCTGCTTGCTGGTTTTTTTTTAACCTCCCTTGACACTGGTAAGTGATATGTGGGGAGTCACTTTAGGAAGACACAACTAGTCTCCGAACAGCGACTATTATAAGAACACTTTTCCCGTGCCAAGCAAGAGAAAAAGAGGAGAGAAGAGATCTTAATCACAGGGCCCCATTGAGAGGGGGAGACTGCCTCCAGAAGCCCGACTCAGCTCCAGGAAAGGCAGAAACTGACTGCAGGGGATGGGAGTCAGGAAGTTAGAGTCACTGAGCTGCACGAGGAAAGCTTGGCCTGGTTCCATGAAACTGAGCCTCTGACCTCTATTCTGTGGGCCCTGTAGCCTCGGCAGCAGATTTCTCAGGGGGCCAGCAGCACCTAGGAACATCTGAGGGGGAATGCCCTCTGGCATGGGGCCAGCAGTTGCCAAGGCTTCGACAAAGGCCAAAAACCCAACAGCCTCAAGACAAAGAAGAACAAGTCTCCACTTCAATTGCTTCAGAGCCCCAGAGGAGCTGGGGCTGAACTCCTGTTCAGACGCTGGTTATGCACAGCCATTCCAGGACCAAGTGGATGCCAAGGTGCCCGACTGCTCCTAGCTGTACGGGAAACACAAAGCCCTCCAATCAACCACTGAGAAATTCTACCCAGGACTGACAGAGCTAGGTCTTCATCCAGCTCTTCTGCAAAACAAAGACATAAATAAAAGTGTCTTCAGCATTTTAATTCTACCATATGAACTCCAAATAGGCCTTTGACCCACCTTTGGTTGGTGGGTCCTATCTGAAACCAAACCCTGCATATGGTGAATAAAACAAAACAGGAAGAGGAGTTTATTGCAAGACTTTTAAATGGCAGACTGGGAAACTCATGGCTATGGGAGAAGGGAGTTCAAGGTTCCTTACAGACTAAGATATTTTATGGGGTAAATGCAGAAGTTATTTGGCTTTTTCAGCTGATTGGCTGCCTAGCGGTCTTCTTTCTTATTTGAATCAGGGTAGCTTAGTCGGGGGAACAAGTAAGTCCTGAGATGTCATGACAAACTTAGTGTTTAGGGATTGGCTTGTGCCTTCTGCTGATTTTTAAAAAGACTTATTTATTTTCTTATTTTAGAGAGAGAGAATGTGGGTGTGGGGGCAGGGACAGAGGAAGAAGGAGAGAGAATCCTTGAGCAGAATCCACTCTGAGTATGAGCCTGATGTGAGCTTGATTCCAGGACTCTGACATCATGACCTGAGTCAAAATCAAGAACTGGCTGCTTTACCAACTGAGCCACCCAGGCACTCCTCCTCTGCTGATTTCTAAGAACCATGAATTCCTGTAAGGTTAGGTAAATTTTCCTTTAGGTACCTATGTTGGCCATTTCCATTTTGTCTCTGACATAGAGATTCTATTTTGTTTTGGTTCAATGGTCCCTAAAGAAGAGCTGCCAAGAACCATTGTGAGAGGTTCTCTACCTAGTTGGGAGGGTGCCCTGGTAGACAACAGTGCACAGATGTTTTTCTACCCAGCCATCCTTCCATTCATTCTTTCAGCCAATGAATATTTCTCTCTCTCTTTTTAAGGATATTAAATAATCTCTATACCCAACTCAGGGCTCAAACTCACAACCCCGAGATCAAGAGTCTCATGTTCTACTGACTGAGCCAGCCAGGTCTCCCTCAATCAATGAATATTTCTTGAATAGCTGCTATGTACCTAGAGACCCAGGTCACTGAGCTGGAGATGGAGAGGGGAGAAAACTTCTTAACAATAAAAGGAGAAACAATTTTATCCTAACTGGGTGAACAGATGAAATCTTTACTTTTCCTATCATTAAGACAACATACAGCTTCTAATGATGTTTAGAAACAAAGAACCTAGAATCTTCTAAAAGAAAAGAACTTTTGTTTCTTTTACTCTAGGGAAAGAAAATAAAGAAACATAAACTGATCTTTAATTAGAATTGACCACTAAATCTGTGAGACATGGGGCTGCTAAAGGGTGGTATTTCACTTTAACATTGGGCTTTATAACTGGACACAATGCAGACCCTAGAGTGATTCAGCATTTTCCTATCCCCTCTGTGTTGAGCTCATAGAAAATAGGTCAAGTAAGCCAGAAGCTTCCCAGAGGGAAGAGGCTGGAAATAAGCTCATGGGCCAGCCTGTCTGGGGAGCAGGGGGTGAGGCCATGAGACACAGGCACCAGGACAAGAACCCCTGCCTCTCCAGGGGACCCACCTATAGCCATTGTGCTAACAGATGATGGATGCTGCAGCCATCCTTTGCCAGTGATTTTTAGGGAATAGAAGCAGCAGGGGTTTTTTTTCTGAGCCAATGCACAGACTCCTGGGAACAGTTGAAGTTTTTGCTGTTTAAGGAATTAAATGGTTGGAAGCTCACTCATCCATTGAAAACACTCCCCAGGATTATACTGAAACATTGGGCAAGGGTTTTTCCTGAGAAAAACCTTTACTTTTTCCAGAGAAATTCTGGGACTGGATGGGATGCTGCTGGAAGAGAGTCCAGAGAAAAAGCCATGCTTGGGAGCCAGTTCTGCAGGATGGAAGTGTGGTGGCTGATAGCCTGACTTTCCCTCACGGGATTCAGCCCACTCAAATCCAAACCCATGGAACAGAGTTCTTCCAAAAAGGCCTGCGACAAGAGCTCATGCTTTTAGTCATTCTGGCTATATTTTCAACCAGGCTGATGTCCATGATGATGCAGAGAGAAGGAAACACACAAAAAGCCTAGTCTCTGTTGTGGGAAACCTCCCATTCATCATCCTCACCAATGCAGGACAGGGCCAAGAATCACAAAGTAAGAAAAACAAATAAAAACAACTGAGAATCCAGCATTGATGTTACCCAGTGTTCCATTGGTTTTATTTGTTTCTTCCTATTTTCAAAAAGAGCATTAGAGCAACTTCAGATTGTTTACTTGTGAAATCTCCCAGGGTCCCATTCAGAATCCATTTACACAAACTTTATACCTAATTCTCATCCATTGTCTAAACTCTCAGCTATAAAATCAACAAATAAATGTGGAAGAACCTACTACAGTAGGTGACTGATAACAGCAGGAAATGACAGGTGCCAACAAAAAGGGAGACAAAAAACTATAAGAGTCAGAAACCAAAAACCAGCCAGCTGGACCCATTTAGTGTAGGCTTAAATAACCCTTGGAGTCTTAAATCTATTCTAGATCGGGCCACTTATTATATTTTTATGAGTAACCTGGAGTCTCTAAGAAAAGGTATGATTATGTTCATTTTGCCTTGTTAATGAAATCAGAATGTATTTGTTCAGGAAGATTTTTGTCTCATATCATTAAAATTCTTAAGTCTTCTGTTTAAATGATTAAACTTTCAAGTATTGTAAGACTTAGTCATCTAGAAAGACTCATGGTACAAAGTTCAGAGAAGCCCAAATAGCAAATTTTCAACTTGAACACAGGTGTGTTTGGGGTTTATCAGTTGATTCTTGGTACAAATTATACTTCCCATCTTGAAAGGTATAATTTGGGACTTCACATAGACCTTTGTAAATAGCATTAATGTGATTCATACAGCAATGAATCAGAACCTCAGGATCAATTTTTTGGTTGGAATCCATATGGACTTAAAAATGGATTCAGTGCTTCCCTAAATTAAAGAGGAAATTTAGAAATAGAATTCAAGGTATTTCATCTACTACAACTTCCTTTTGGTTTAGTTGGTTATATCCTGGATCCCTGAAATTGGTTGGTGTAGGGAACACTGACCATAGTCTTTTGCTGCTAAGAGTCCATTTCCCTTCTTACTTACAGGGGTATTGTGGTGGAGAGCTGGGCCCAAACATCTTTCCTAGACTCTAAGGGTATGGGCATATAACCAGGATTGCCCAAAATTGGCCTTGCCTCTTGAATCCACAAGAAGTGCTAATAATTGATGAAGTCTATAGTATTTTCATAAGATAGGGAGGGATATTGGGAGAGATGGCTGCCCACAGAAAAAAGCAAGGTAGCTTATAGTATCAATTGTCTGTGACATGATATGATGTGTGTGTGACAGAAAGATCCTCGTGTCATACTTTGGGCTATGAGTGGTGATAAGCCAAAGGAAACAGAAGATAGTATCAGAGAGAGACCCTGAATCTGCCCTAACATTAATGTACTAGTGTGAGACATGGGTTGGATCTAGTGATGCAAAAGGTGAACATAATTTTGATAATAATAGCAACAATAATATCTTATATTTTTAAAGCCTACTATGTGCCAAGGAATTAGCATGAATTTCTTATTTAACACTCGTTGTTAATATATATGGTACAGCCTATTCATATCCCTATTTGACAACATCAATCATGACTATTATCAAATTCAGGGGCCAGTATTAAGTCCTTGTTTTGATCTTTAGTGACATAGAATATATGAATCTCATTGCCTTCTTTAGGATTACCTACTTTGTTTTCTAGGACATTATTTTCTTTTGGTTATCCCTTTTTTCTGGCCATGCTCTTTCTTTTGTGGTCTACACTTTCTCTGCTCTCATCAGTTATGTACGGGGATGTCTGTCATTCTAAGCACTAACACTCTGTATGAGCAGTCCCATAATTTATAATACCACCTATATATTTATGAAGCTCAAATAATAACAGTTTATTGAGTAGTTTCTAGGTTTCAAATTCTTTTCTAAGGGTTTCACATGTAATAACTCATTTAATGCTCACCACCTTGAAGTAGGTCCAATTTTCATCCTGGTTTTATAGATGGAGAAATGGAAGGAGAGAGGCTGTCCCAGGTCACAATGCTAATAGGAGCTGGAGGCAGAATTAAAATCCACGTGGTTCAGCTCAAGAACCTGAGTATGACTGAGAGATTAGACAACAGATAAAAATTAAGTAGAAAAGTGAACATTTATTTAGAATGAGGAAAGAAATAATAATAAATTAAAAATTTAGAGGGTTGACAGAAGCTTCAACTTTTGGCTAAGATGGAATAATAGGCACCCCATTTGCTTCCTACCATATACAACAAACAACACTACAGAGAAATGAGACAGTGATTTTTCAAGAGATTTGATATCGAGAAGCCAAGGACACTAATCCCCAAGAAATGGGAAACAAGTAAAATAAACATTATAGTTACCCTACCTTACTCCTTTGAGTGTTTCCAAGCTATAGGGCAAAGAAAAAAAAATCCAGGGAGAACTTAGTTGATTCCCTGGATAAAGAGGCTGAGTTGAGCTAACGTTCATAGAGTACTAGAAAGGACAGAGCTGCACAGAGAGAGAATTTCAAAGAACAGATTGTTCCCTTTAAGTATTTGGCAGAGCATTCCTCAGTGTGTGTGTGTGTGTGAGAGAGAGAGAGAGAAAGAGAGAAAACTATACAAGGCCAGGAAAACAACCAACAAAAAGATTGGAAGGAACAATACCTGGAGTTTGTACAAGGCCAAGAGTTGTAACTCCTCCCACCACACAGACTAGAATTCTTCAAAATTTTCAAAACATTAGGTAAAATAATCAGAAGCACATTTCCTAAGAAGTGAGAAATAATTAACTCTAGACTGAAGACTAGTCTGTTCTCACCTATGAAATCTTAGAAACAAGATGACAAAGAATCAAATTATTTCCTAGTAATTTAACTGCATCTCAGAACACAGCCAATAATATTTATATTCAAATTTTTGAACACTCAAATATTCAATAATATTCAAATATTCAGTATTTATTCAAATATTCAATAATTAAATATTCAATAAATATTCAAATATTTAATTCAAAAACTATCCAGCAACCAATAAGAAAAATTCATAACTGGCATTTAATAAAAAATTACCAAGTATGAATAGAAGCAAGAATATATGACCTGTAATAAGGAGAAAAAAAAGTCAACCTAAAAATTATACAGATGTTAGAATTGGTGGGCAGGAACATAGGGCTTTCATTTTAACTGCATGATGTATGTTTAAAAAGATAAGTAAAGACCAGAGTCATTAAAAGATGCAAGTTAAATTTCTAGAGATAAAAACCATAATGCCTGAAGTGAAAAAATATATTACAGAGAATTAATGCAGAAGAATTAATTTCAGAAGAAAAGAGTAGTGAACTTGACAAACAATGTGACACATGTGCTGTGCACTCTCAGAAACAGAGGGTTTTGGAGGTGAGGAGGTGGGGGGTTGTGTGAGCCTGGTGGTGGGTATTATGGAGGGCACATGTTGCATGGAGCACTGGGTGTGGTGCACATAAGCAATGAATTTTGGAACACTGAAAAAAATTAAATTTAAAAAAAGGGGGAGATTTATCAGTTCTGAAATGAAGCAAAGAGAGGAAAAATAATTTAAAAAAATAAACAGGGCCTAGTATATATAAGCAATTAGGGTTCTAAAAAGGACATGATCAAAGAAAAATTATTTGAAGAACAATGGTCCCTAACTTTTTAAGTCTCATTAAAACTGCATGGAGCCGGGCGCCTGGGTGGCTCAGTGGGTTAAGCCACTGCCTTCGGCTCAGGTCATGATCTCGGGGTCCTGGGATCGAGTCCCGCATCGGGCTCTCTGCTCAGCAAGGAGCCTGCTTCCCTTCCTCTCTCTCTACCTGCCTCTCCGTCTACTTGTGATTTCTCTCTGTCAAATAAATAAATAAAATCTTTAAAAAAAAAAAAAAAAACTACATGGAGCTTAATAACTGTGACAAAAAAAAAAAAAAAAGAAGAAGGAAACTACACCAAGGCACACCCTAATCAGATTGCTGAGAAAATCTTAAAAACAGCTTAGAGGAAAAAGGAGAGGTTACACTCAGAAAAACAAGGATAACAATGATGGTAAGTTTCTCATCAGAAAACACACATACACACAAGCACACAAGGAAAGCACAAGACAGTGGAGCAATATATTAGAAAGACTGAAAGGGGGAGGAAAAAACCCCTGTCAATACAAGATTTTATACCCAACAAATATATTTTTCAAAAAGTTAAGGCAAAATAAAAACTTTACAGACATAAAATGCTGAATAAATTTATCACTTATCGACCCATAGTACAAGAAATAAAGTCCATCAAGCAGAAGAAAAATGATACTAGATGGAAATAAGAACCTAGAAAAAAGACTGAAGAATATTAAAGGTGATAACTACATGGTTAAGTATATATGGTTTTAAAAATATTTAAATCTAATTTCATAAAAGATAATTAATTGGTCATGAGTCATCAGGGACATGCAAATAAAAACCACAATGAAATACCACCAGAATGGCTATAGTCAAAAAGACAATAACAAGTGTTGATGAGGATGTGGAGAAATTGGAACACTTATAATTGCTGATGGGAGTGTAAAATGGTGCAGCTGCTCTGGAAAATGGTATGGCAGTTCACAAATGGTTAAACAGACAGTTACCATATGACTCAGCAATTCTACTTATAAGTATATACCAAAGTGAACAAAGTGAAATAAGAACTTATATCCACACAAAAAACATATACATGAGTGTTGTTGACCTTTAAAAAAAAAAAAAAGAGCCAGGTATTTTCTCAGTAAATTAGTTTATTTGGGAATAGCAGAGAACTGCAATTTGGGACAAGCCAACTATGGTGAACCATAGGTAAGATCAGGGAACAGAGAAGAGGGGCTTGCTTGTACAGGGAAAGAAAGAAGCTGGGAGGGGTTTTTACAGATTCTGAGTGTGGTGCTTTCTCATTGGCTGGGCTGTTTCTGGGCAAGGAGGAATCCTTCCTTCTTCCTGATGGGGTATGTAGAGTGAGCTTCTTCCTGTTGGGGAATTCAAGATATGCTTCTTACAGTGAGTGATAGTTCTTGAGAAGTGGTGCATCAGAGCTCCTGACTCTAGTTTAAATGAGGTTTCCTGGAGCACCTGGGTGGCTCAGTCATTAAGCCTCTGCCTTCAGGCTCAGGTCACCATCCCAGGGTCCTGGGATCCAGCCCTGCATCAGGCTCCCTGCTCAGCAAGAGGTCTGCTTCTCCCTCTCCCATTCCTCCTGCTTGTTTCCTTTCTCACTGTTTCTCTCTGTCAAATAAATAAGTAAAATCTTTTTAAAAAATGGGGTTTCCTTTATTTATTTTCAGAGTGTTCATACCAATATTATTTATAATAGTTTCAAAGTGGAAACAACCCAAATGTCCGTCAACTGATACAAGTATTTTAAAAAGTAATATATTTATATAATGGAATATTATTCAGCAATCAGAAGGAATAAAATATTGATACATATGACAACATGAATTACACCTTGAAAGCATGCTAGGCGAAAGAAGCCAGTCATAAAAGATCACATATTATATGATTCTGTTGATAGGAAATGTCCAAAATAGGCAAACCTATTGAAAGGAAATTAGTAGTTACTTATGGCTGGAAGGATGGAGGATTTGGGAGATATTGGATAAAAGGGGTTTCCTTTTGGGGTGGTAAAAGTATTCTGGCATTAAATAGTGATAATGATTTCACTCTCTGCAAATATACTAAAAAAAAATAAATTGTACACTTTCAAAAGGTGTATTGCATAGTATATGAATTATTTCTCAATAAAGCAATTACAAAAATGATAGCTGTTTAAACAAAAACAATAACAATTAATTGTGAGTTTTGTAACATATGCATAGGTAGGATGCATGAAACATAGTATAAAGGCCTAAAAGGAAGAATTGGAAATATACTATTGTAAGGTTCTTTTTTTTTAAATTTTTTAAAAATATTTTATTTATTTATTTGACAGAGAGAGACACAGTGAGAGAGGGAACACAAGCAAGGAGATTGGGAGAGGGAGAAGTGGGCTTCCTGTTGAGCAGAGAGCTTGATGGGACTCCATCCCAGGACCCTACGATCATGACCTGAGTCAAGGCAGACGCTTAATGACTGAGCCACCCAGGTGCCCCACTATTGTAAGGTTCTTATACTCTACATAAAGTGATATCATTTTACTTGAAAGCATATCATCTATATTAATGAAGTAGAGTACAACCCCCAAAACCAAACACTAAAATAAGGAAATGAAGAGTTATAGTCAACAAGCCATGTAAGGAGATAAAATGAAATTGTGTAAAGGACTCATTCAAAAAAGGAGGCAGAAAAGTAGAGGGAAATGATTAAAGAACAGACGGGACAAATAGAAAATTTAAAAATAAGAGAAATAAACAAATCTTTGATTACAGCTAGAGATGTCAATATCTCTCCCTCAAAAAAATCAATAGAATAAGTAGATAAATAAGAAAATCAATGAGAATGTAGAAGACCAAATTAACACCACCAGCCAACTAGACCCACCCGACATTTAGGAAGTGTGCCATCTCTGGTCACAAAGGGGAACACATTCTTTCTAGAATCTATTTACTAGGGTAGTCCATGTTCTGCAGCACAGAATAGTCTCAACACATTCGAAAGAATCCAAGTCACTCAAAACATGCTCTGTAATCATAATGGAATTAAATAAGAAACCAACAAAAGAAAGATCTCTGGAAAGTTTCCAAATCTTTAGAAACTAAAGAATATACCTCTAAATGGGTCAAAGAAGAAATCAAAAGGAAAATTAGAAAGTATTTTAAACTGAATGCAAATACAGCCATGACCCATGGGAGAGCAGGTAAGAGCAGCTTACGAGGGGTAATAAGTGGTCCCAAAGTTTTGAGGGTAATGGCTATATTCACTATCTTAATTGTGATATGATCCACTATCTTGAGGGTGATAATTTTATGGCTTTATAGAAATGTCAGAACTTATCAAATTGTGTAGTCTAAATATGTGCCATTTATTCTACAGTGATTATGTCTCACTAAAGTAGTTTAAAAAGTCATTAAAAAGCTGACAGATGCTGTAAACACAAAATAATCCAGAAAATAACAGATTTTCATTAATTGACCTTCTGGCATATCTCTAAAGTCTTTTTTCCCCTAGAAATTTTTGGTGAATACTCTTTAATTGCCTTTCTAGATGGCAAAGATTTTGTAACATTATATTTTACAGCTAGAATAGAAAGAATTCAGTTTTTCCTCTATCATTGTTAATCAGAATTGTTTTTTTAATTTTTTATATTTGAGAAAAGTGTCAAACTATTTTACTCCACTGGTGACAATTCTGCTTCTGCTTGGTATCATTAGATATCACCGTAGAAGGTGATTAAGATGCACTAAAATGAGATTTGTATTTGTTTTCATTTATGACGTACATGCTGTTTTTAATGCTTCTCTAGGATTGGCCCCTATTAACAGAAGAAATTCGATATTTTCTCTTTTGTGCATAAGCATTTAAGCTGCATTTTAAAGTATAAGCTGCATTTTAAAGTATAATTACTGAGTGTCTCTAGGTACCAGGCACTATTCTAAGTACTTCAGGTATAGGTGGCTCAGTGGGTTAAGCTTCTGCCTTTGGCTCTGGTCATGATCCCAGGGTCCTGGGATCGAGCCCTGCATTGGGCTCTCTGCTCAGCCTGCTTCCACCTCTCTCTCTGTCTGCCTCTCTGCCTACTTGGGATCTCTGTCTGTCAAATAAATAAATAAAATCTTTAAAAAAATAAGTACTTCAGGTATAGCCATGAATGAAATTGGCAAAAAACAAAAACAAAAACGATCCTTGTCTCCACGGAGCTTACATTTTAGTGGCAGGAGACATAAAAGAAAGTGATAGAACTCAAAATTTATAATATAGATATATCATTAAGTGCTCTGACAAAAAATGAAGCTGGAAATGAGGACGAGAGTGGAATTTTATACAGCAAGGTTAGAGGAAGCCTTGCTGAGAATGTGACTTTTAAGAAAAGATCTGGGACGCCTGGGTGGCTCAGTTGGTTGGACGACTGCCTTCGGCTCAGGTCATGATCCCGGAGTCCCGGGATCGAGTCCCGCATCGGGCTCCCAGCACCATGGGGAGTCTGATTCTTCCTCTGACCTTCTCCTCGCTCATGCTCTCTCTCTCACTGTCTCTCTCTCAAATGAATAAATAAAATCTTTAAAAAAAAAAAAAAAGAAAAGATCTGAAGAAGCTCAGGGTTATCTGGAGGGACAATGTTCTCTGAAGAGGGATAGCACATGCAGAAACTTGAAGCTGGCATGTGTGGGGAGTGTGGGGAGTAAAGGAGCTCTTGCAGCGTGAAGAAGATGAGAGAAGGAGGAGAGGAAATCAGAGATGTAGCATTCAGAGCTGTGGACAAGTGCAGTTTTTACTCAGGCATGCTGGGAGCCATTGCAGGATTTTGAGCAGAAGAGTGACACGATCTGATTGAACAGTGGACCCTAAACGATTTTCAAGTCTTAATCCCCAGTACTCATGAATGAGAATTTATTTGAAAATAGAGTCTTTGCAGATATAATAAAGTTAAGGATCTCAAGATCATATCCTATTGGATTTAGGATGGGCCCTAAACCCAATGGCTGTTGTCCTTATAAGTAAGGGGAATGGACACGGAAACACGGAAACACCCAGAGACATGGAGAAGAAGATAATGTGAAGACAGAAGACAAGGTTGGAGGGATTCTACAAGACCAAGGAAGGCCAAGGATTGCCTGCAACCAGCAGAAGCTAGTGGAGAGGTGGGAACATAGAGATTCCCCCTCAGGAGGCTGCAGAAGTCAGCGTCTCTGCTGACAGCAGACAGAATGGTGAGAGAGTAAATTTCCATTTTAATCCACTAAGTGTGTGGTAATGTGTCATGGCAGCCCTAGCTATAAGTACAGTAACGTTGGCTTCGGTGTGGAGAACTGACTGGAGGGCAAGTAAAGGAAGCCCCTCGAGAGGCTACTGCACCAGTCCAGGTGCTCAGAACACAGTGGTGACAGAGCAGTGGTGAGACACAGCTGAGTCTTGGAAGTATTTTAAAGGTAAAGCTGAGTGGCAAGTTGAGAGAAAGAAGTTTGGTAGAAAGGTGTGTGGAGACCAAGCAGCTATAGGGGTGGACTGTGCTGGTTCTTAAGTTCAGGTTTCTAGGCTCATGTCTCTCTGCAGACTAGCCTTCTGCTTTGCCAGTTTACTCCACATTAAGCTCTGCTGACAAGAGGCGCTAGGAGGATTTGCAAGTCTGGGGAAGGAGGGGAGACATGTTCCATCATGAGGACTTCCTGTTCCTCTCAGCGGCACTGCCACAGTAGCTGGTTCTAATTTCCTCACCACCACCACCCCCAGAACCAGCACCTGCTGGCCCTGGTTCTGTCATCAGAGGTCTAGCTCTGCAGGCCCCACCTTGCAGACTGTAGGTTCAGATAAACCCAACCCTTCTTCTGTTCCCCTACCTCTTGGGGTGGTGGGACCCCGACCAACACTGACCACCACAGTATTACCTCAGGGGTCTCCTTTTGCCTTTTCAGTTAACAATGATTTATATTCAACCCTCTCTGCTAAAATAACTGTTGTGGCATCAGATTCCCAAACAGACTCTGATTAATGCCAAAGGCATCAATGACTCCAAGAAACACATACATGGGGACGCTGTAGGAATAGCAGGTTTGGAGTCTGGGTTTGAACAACTTCTGCTTGGACGCCTATTAGACAGCACGAGATAACCAGGAGAGATGTTAGCTCTGAGTTTCGAGTTCAGGGGAGAAGGTTGGGCTGGAGATAGCCATGCGGAGGTCACCGACAAAGACAGGACTTTAAAGGCATAAGACGTCAAGCCTGTCTGGAGACACTTTGGTCTTATTTTTCTTCTTGATGCCAGTGTCTCAGCACAGATCCTGGCAGAGAGAGAGGCTTGAATGAAGGGTGCATGGTTGAAAGAATCAGCGAATGGCTTAGTTGAGTTGTTGTGCTTGCAATAGTAAACTGTTTTGAAGATGAAAAGGAAGTTTCCAAGGAGTGGGAACTACCGAGGACTTGAGGAATGGGAGGGACTCCTCACAGTCCACTTCCGTGTGGGGCCAGGCGCAGAAACCAGTGTGACTGGCTCCAAAGAGGGCATTTTCCTTAAACAGCAAGTCTCTCCTTGGGGTTTTTTGGGAAACCAAGGCTGATTTCTCTCAGTCCAAAAATAGGGGTTTGGAAAAAGAGGCTCCAGTTCCCAGCAGTTCCGCATGAACATCCCCTGTCTTAGCTTCCTTACAAACAAAACTTGGCCTTTTCGTTTAGTGTTTCTTTCTTTTACTTACCCTGGCCTCACACTTACCATCCGCTTCAAGTTCCAGTGAATTATTAATTATTTATCCCTCTTCGTCCTTTATCTTGGGAGCCGGACTTCCTCGGGGTTAGTCTCACCTGTGGTCGAGGTGAACAATGGCAGGTAAGGCCCTTCCTCCTCTGGCCCAGAGCTGCATGACAGTGATGGCTGTCCTCCCCTCCCCCGCCACCGCTGTCCCCGGTGGCCACCAAGGGCTGGTGCAGGCTGGGGGCTGCAGGTGTCGGATGGCTGTCAGCATTCTGCGTTTCTTCTTGTTCATTGCAGCAGCAGCACCGGAGGTGAGCAGGGAAAGCCCCGAAGGAAACAAAACAGGGTAAGAGAAAGAATCCCCAAAGCCATGTCTTCTCCACTTGGAGAACTGGACTGTAGGTCTGGTCGATGAGCCTAAGTTGGGCTTGATCTTTCTGGCATGTGTTTTTGTCTTCATCCTGAAGAAGAGCGTATACACACACACACACACCTATGTATGTATGTAATTTATTTATATACCTATATCCTGAAGAAGAATCCTTTCATCCTGAAAAAGAATTTATATATATATATATATATATATATATATATATATATATATATATATGACATAGAATGTCTTCTATATATATATATATATATATAACAGATCTGCTAATCATGTGATGATGATTCTGTTAGGTGCAACATAAGAAGAACTAAAATGAGTGGGGTTTAAGTAAATTTGATTTAAGATATGATTGAAAACCACTCATTGTGCACCCCACCACATATATGTTTGCTTGACATGTTCTTGTCAGACGTGTGTTAAGCAACAGCTATGAATTTTAGTGCAACTATGTTTGTATAGTAAACAGGAAATTTTTGCCTGTCTTCTAATTAGATCTTTTGGTGAAACCACGTTTGCAGTGCTCTGCGTGTCCCCTGCTCCCCCTGTGAGGGGTCCTGCTTTCCAGCCTTCCCTTCCTCAGGCTGTGTGAGACCTTCCCTTTGCAGATGAGCCCTGAGGAGCCATGCAAGATGGGGTGTCCATGCAGACGGAGGCCACAGACTCGTCCTTGCTGAGCGGGAATGTTGGAAGCAGACGGGTTGCTGAATTGCTCAGAACTTCTTGCTCTTTCCTGGGGCTTAGCGGAAATAATCTACCTGTTTTTTTTCCCTCTACAGTCCCCACATTTTAGTTTGTAATCAATCTCTCCACATTTTGGGAGGGCTTCAGGGTTGCAAGCACCGGTAGGCGGTGGGAGGAAGGAGGCCTTGTCTCCTCTGCCCGCGGGAGGCTGAGCACCCTTCCTTCTTCCCCATCTCCCAGGGCTGGCATCTGCAGGGCAGAGGGACAGGTGGCTGATGGAAGACCACGCTGTGTCATCGGGAGAGGAGGGTGAGATGACAGGATTCAGGAGTGGGGAGCAACAGCAGAGAAGCAGGTGGCTTTCCCTCCCCTCATCACAATCCCTGTTCCTGAATTGATATGGGCTCTTTGGCGGGCCTTGAACCAGGGTGGGAGCACCCTCCAGGCAGCCCATTTGCAGACCCAGGGAGATTGGCGGGCTGGTAGTCAGGAAGCATTCACAGAAAATCACCTGTCTTCCCAGGGCCATGTTTTAATGCTCACAGAGCCCACCAACAGACACACAGCCTTTTTGGAGAGTTTTATGATGATTTTTAAGTGACTGCAGAGACTGCCCTATGATCACAGACATCTCAAAAGCTCGCTGTGTTCCCTTTGAGTAATGTTTACCAGAAAAGTTGGTCATTGGCCCCACCTCCGTTCTTGTGATGAGGCAGAAGCGATTGAGCAAGCACGGTTTCTTCTGAGGCAGTGGGGTCTGTGAGAGCCAGGGGTGCTGCTAGCCCTTGTCAGGAACAATCAGGGCAGTTTGCTAAGCACCCAAGCAGGTGATCCTTCTCCCACAGAAGGGAATGCTCTGTGTTCTTGTCCCCACTGCCCCAGCCCATCCCCAGACCCTTAAGGCGGCTACTTCTCCTTTGGGAATAGCTCCCCATGTCGTCAAACCCTGGAAACATGAAGAATGCTTTCTGGGAGGTTATCCAGGAAGGTGGGGGACCGCTCAGTGAGGGTTGTCAGAGACCTTGTTCTCCTTTTCTAACCAGAAGGAAAACAGTCATTCTCCTTGTGACATCAAAACCCTCACTAATGAGTAAGAAATGCATTTAGTTTGCATAGGATATTTTTTGTATCCTAAGAATTTTTTTTCCCTGAAAAGATGATGTATTTTGGGTTCTTAGTTCTGACACATGGCTTGGGTGTATTTTTAACCATAAAACATTTATTCTAGAACCTTTGAATGCCATCAATCTGCTTTTCTTCAGAGATGACCTTGGAGTCAGCCAGAATCTTTGGTTGGTTTGTGACTAGATACTCCCCCCCCCTTTTGGCCAAAGAAATGCTTTTAATGTCAAAATAGGAGGTGATGTGACAAGCTAATCAGATACTAAAAAATGTGTAGTCCAAAATTTGTGATAGAAATTATTAATATTTCCCCAACTCTCTCTACACTGCTAAACTCATAATTCCTTTATATTTTTTTAAATAAATTTTTTTTAAAAGAACTATTCAGGAAGCAGTGGTGCTTTTTACTATTTATAGGCCCAGCGTAACTTTCCAGTGGCCTTGGGCTTGTGCATATGTTACTGAGGGTTAGTTTAGAGATACAGTGTGCTTGGAAAGACAAGTAGGATAGAGGCTCTTGGCTCATTAATTGGCTTGCCCAGGACTCCAAGACGGATGGATCCTGGAGTAAAGGAGACAGATTAATTTCAGGGAAAATGCCAACTTGCCCTCTCTCTCCCTTTCTCCCTCACATACCTCCGATTCTCTACTTCAGCCACTGTGTTTCTCGCTCTCTCCTTTTTGGGCAAACTTCACCAAATAGTGTATATAATTGCAGGCAAACACACACACACACACTGAAAAAGTTCTGAGTGAGAGGATTCCATAAGATTTTATTTTTTCCTTCAGCCATGTCTATATTTCTCAGTTTTTTTCAGTGAGCACACATATCTTTTTCATCAGAAATTTTTGACAAAACCGAGAAGTAGGATACTGAGGAATAGTCTCACCTCAGATGAAGGTAGAAGGCAACTTTCTGGGATGTGAAAAAGCAGGATGCCCAAAATTCTCCTGCATGCAGCTATAATATCTGTTTGGGGTCAAGACAGCACGGTGGTCACTGTCACATGCCCAGGCCTGCATGGCAGCTGTCACAGCATGGGCTTCGACTCATGTGTGAGGAGTGAATAATTAGAGAAGGATCTATGGTGAAAAGAAGGTGCTTTTGGAGGAGGCAACTAACTGCTCAGTGTCCAAATGATGCCACCAAAGATTCAGTCTACTTGACATTAAAAGGACAATGTCCTTTTAATGCTCTGATTGCATATAACTTAGGAAGGATCTAATCAGACTCACACGTGAAGCCCTACTAGTCTTTATTAGAGAGAATATTAATGATGGGGTCTAGAAGTGGTTGTCTCTGTGGAAAAGTATATCTGGCATATATATATATTTTTAGCCGAGAAAGCCCTTTGTTGCAATCCTAAAGAGCAGTATTTGTCCAATGCTAAAAATATCTAGGGCAGCAATTGTGGGATGTAGGGGAAGCTCCATCCTTTCTGCGTTTGACAAGCCAGTTTCTTCCAAGGGGGGAAATAATGGATTTAACCGGTGCCAAACCCGCTTGTGGAGGGAGGAGCCTGACCTTCCAGTCTCCCCATTCCACATAATCTGAGTGTTCAGCCCGCCGGGACTTGAGGTGTCTGCCTGTCTCAGCCAAGTGCCCTTGCGGGTAACTTCCAAACTCCTTGGAAATAAGAGCCTGCAAGTGTCTGGTCTAAAGACTATAAGAGTTCAGCCAGTTAGGAAACATTAACCTGCTTCAAATGGGAGCCTCACCCTGGCTACAGCTTTGATGGGATGTTAAAGCTCTGTCAAAGAGATCTTTCTAGAAACTCTAATTCTAAAGCAGAACACTCTGGGATTTTAATGGTAGAGAATCCACATCCATAGTCTTTTTCTTCAAACCACTTATCTAGTTGTCCTGTCTCCTCAGAACTCAGTTCTGTCACTCTGATGTTTCTAGACTATTATTTTTGCCGAGTTGCTTAGAAAAAAAAAAAAGAAAGAAACAATCAGTAATAACTCACAGAGCTTGCATTGGTGATAATCGTCTAAGGACTTGTGTGCAATTCTTGCTTATCAAGTGGTCACTTTGCTTATGTGGCTCACAATTTTGTGAGCGAGTCATTTTTATTTATTTTGGTCCTATACACAGACCTTGGGGTTTTGTTTTTTTCCCCCTATAGTGAGTCCAAAGCAAATATATGTTTAATGTCAAAATAATAAGAAAGAAGACTGAAATTTCAATAAGGGGAATTTCCTTAAGCATGTTTTATGCTCAGCATGAACTCAGTTGTGTTTCCTTGTGTGGGTAATCTGTGGTTTGCTGTCAGTCTAGAAGCTGACATATCTCCCATCTCATGAGCATTCATGGAAACAGGACTGCCTGGGAATGGTCTTGCTCCTGAAGAGGGATCCCTGCTTGGCACGGATAGGTGGCCTTGCATGTCCCCGCTGTCACCCCCCTGTGCTTACTGTAAACTCCTCTTCAGCCTTGAATTCCATTTGAAAATCTAGAGCCCTCAGAATGGAGACAAATGAATTTAGGAAGGTTTTGACCTTCTAAAGCCTTTGTGGCCATTGCTGGCTGGCAGAGACCCGTGAAAAAAACATCTATTCATTGTCCCTGCCTCCCACGCTCTCACTGCCTCTCCTTATTCAAATATAAATTTGCTAAAATGGTTAAAGAGTAAGTGAGTAAGTAAAAACAGTCCTGCTTCCTGTGCAGAAATTACACGCTTGTTTTGATGTGGGCCATTTATTTCTCAGACGCTTTGCTGCGCGTTATAACATCTTTGCAGTCCACTGAGCCGCCTTGATTGGATACTGGGAGGAAATGGTTTCTGAATGTAATTTTGTGCTTAATTTATAGATTTGAGGCCCATGTTTTTATCATTATTTCTGCTAGCTTTTAAAACTCTATTAATACTTTAATTATGAATTTTCTTTGTTTGTATAGCCTGAGGCCATCTGACGGGCAGGCAGAAGTTTAGAAATAAGTAGATATGGTTCACTTAGAAAGGAAAAGAAGAAAATAATCAGAGAATGTAAACTATGTGGGGGAGGGACTATAATCATAATTTAAATTGAGATCTGCCCACAGCACAGAGCTTGGCAGACCTGGTCAGGCTGTGGCCCCCCTGAAATAGTGGAACCTTCAGGGACACTTGTCCCCAGTGCCGTAGACACGAGAATGTTCTGACCCCTCATGTGTGCTTGATATGAAAAAGGAGTAAAAACGGTATAGGAGCCTGAAGGCCTGGGGACGCTAGTCTTGACTGATACCAGTGGGCCACGTGAACTTGGGCCATTTACCTACTTCCTCTAAGCCTGCGTCTCTACACCTATACAAGTGTCAGTAAGAGCACCTATTTCCCTCATCATTATGGTGGCTTTCTAAGGGAGAAATGACAGAATAGACATGAAACTACTCATTAAGCTAAAGAGTGTTGTGCAAATACAAGGCTTCAGCCGGGATCTAATGGCTTCTGGGCCCGATAGGGGATATGCATTTTATTTGGCCGTCACTGTATTTTTAAAAATAGACCTAACGTTTAAAAATAGGACAATTTACATAACATTTTGGGCTTCTGGCTTCTCTTGCAAAACTAAGCCTTGGGGCCACCTGGATCCCGTTTCTGTGTGGCGGCAATTGGCCTGAGCTGAACTGTGGCAGTTCCTTCGATGAACCACATGCTTTCCACTTCCCTCAATCTCTGCTCTTCCCCGAGCATGGTGACGATGCGAGCTGTCCCCTTTGTGTTCGTGTGCCTGCCTGGCTCCTGGGTCAGTTAGAGTTCACAATTCTTGAGGAAGATGTTGGACGGGCTGCTTTGATTTTGAGGCAAAAACCCCCCAAACAAACCCATTGCATTTGGAATGTGAAGATCAGAGCTAAACCCACAGCTCTGGAATTTTTCAATTGGAGTCACTTGGACAGATCACTTTATCTTTTTGAGTCTTTTTTTAAAAAAAAAAATTTATTTATTTATTTGACAGAGAGACACAGCGAGAGAGGGAACACAAGCAGGAGGAGTGAGAAACTGAGAAGCAGGCTTCCCACCAAATAGGGAGCCTAATGCAGGGCTCGATCCCAGGACCCAGGATCATGCCCTGAGGCGAAGGCAGACGCTTAACAGCTGAGCCACCCAGGCACCTCTGAGTCTTTTTCTTTATATGTAAAGTAAGAACTTGCAGCTGCCTTATAAGATTTTGGAAAAGCTTTACACAAGTGAAGGACCCCAGCCTATCTGAAAAACCAGAACCCTCAGAATGAACACAAAGAAAGAGCAGCACATTTCTGTATGTATTAATAAGTATACAGGTATTTATCTCCCCAATGAAGCATCCTGTTATAATAACCACAAAAATCTCAGTGACCTATAGCAATACATGCTATTTTTCTCAGGAGTTTATACATTGGATGGGTGGCTCTGCTGATCTTGTTTGGGCTCTGTCATGTGTCTGGGCGCTTTTGCTGAGACCTCTGTGCCAGCTCAGCTCTGGCCCATGTGTCTCATCCCCCAGCAGGCTAGCCTAGGCTTATTCTCAGGGCAACATCAGAGGAACAAGAGGGAGAAAGTGAAAACGTGTAAGTGCTTTTCCAAGTATGTGTTTGTGTTATATTTGTTAACATCTTCTTGACCACCGTAAGTCTTGTGGCTGAACCAAGAGTCAAGGGTTGGTATAGAAATCCCCACCCAGAATGGGAAGGCACTGCGAAGTTCTGTAAGAAAGAGATCCATGGAGGAGAGAGGATTTGGAGCCCTTTTTCCCATCAATCTGCCATAGGTAAAAGAAACTAAACTCCTGAAACAAATAAATTCCCAAGCCATATAATGGCCCCAAAATAGTAGAAGCTCATTTCTGTTTAACAGTACATCATATAGTGATCCGGGAACCCAGGCACCTTCCACTGTCCAGCTGAATTACCACTTAGGTCCCATCATTGTCACTGTCAACCCCCGGATACCAGGGGTTGACAAAAGTCCTTCCCAAAAGGCTGGGTAGTAAATATTTTAGCATTTGGGGGTCATGTGATCTCTCTTACAATGACTCAATGCTTCCCTTATAGTGCAAAAGCAGCCATAGACCATAGGTAAAGGAATGAGGGTGACTGTATTCTGATAAAACTTTATTTACAAAAACAGACAGCAGGTAAAATTTAGCCCAGGAGTCATAGTTTACTAGCCTCTACCCTGGAGCTATAGGCCTGATAGATACTGGGTTAACCTGCTAAGTTAATGTAGAAAATAGTTTTATTAAATATTTTGGCCACAGGATAAGAGGAATTTCCACCTTTTCATCCGCTATATGTACTTCTTTGCATCTTGTACTAAATCACTAAACCAATTCTCACATACACATTTTTCATACAGCAGCTCCCCACTTAGAGATACCAATTTCTGCATCAGTGAGAGTAGCTTAACTGCTAACAGCTCACTGCACCCCAAGCCCCAAGATGTGTAATAGCACAGACATAATAGGAAAGTAGTATGTAACAATTAAGGCAGGCATTCCTGGTCAAAGAGTCTCCTCCTTCACATGGAGATTCAAGAATGTGACTCTATTTCCTTTTCCTCTTGGGGCCTTGCCACCCTCTCATTTGGGACTGCCCCTAATGGATAAAAGAAGAAAGAGCATAGAGGAAGCATATCTACTTCTAAAAAGCTTGGGTCATAAATGGCACATGTTATCTGTCATTCTTTATTGGGCATAATGTAGACACATGGGCACATGTAAGTGCAGTAGAGGCTGGAAAATCAGTCTGACTGCACATCCGGCTACAGTCACATTACCACGAATGAAGGAATGGCTTTGGATGGACAGGGGTGTTTTTTAACTCCTATGGAATGATTCTTCAAAATATCCCAGTGCCTAACAGAGTGCCAGGAATGGAATGAATGTTTGGTAAATACTTCTAGAAGGAAGGAAGGAAGGAAAGGAGGGAGGCTGCAGTGCATGTGTACGCCTGCCCATTTACCAACAGACAGGACTATCTACAATGTGCTTTTCCATTTGGCAACATGGTTTATTCTTCTCGGTACTAAGTAATTATTTGTGTCCCTTGAGTTCTGTAAATGGTATACCACAACTGTACATATGTTTCCTTTGACTTTTATAAACCTAGAGGGAAGAGAATGAGACATTATTCATGTAACTTAAGGAACGAACTCATTCCTCTTGTCACCCAAGTGTAAGTCAGTGGGGAAGGAAGGAGGAAGAAACAATTTAAGAGCAACTGAGTCACAGCCTCCGTAAGCATCTAGGGTCAGTCATCGGGGTTTGCAGGGTAGCGGGGCTGTGCCCATTCCTTCCCCCTTGCACCTTTAAAGTATATCTAAGTGGACTTTATTAAGGTAAATACTTACAGAAGGAACAGAATACTTCGTCACAAGCCCTTGATGGCGCAGTCCAGCAGCTGCCCGTGTCTGGCCAAGGGAGAGGCCTCTGAGTTGTCTCTCTCAGGCTGCACATGTGACACTGCTCTGCTCAGTCACCTTTTGCTGCCTGCTGCTGCTGTGGTGACTGGGTGGGACGCTCTCTGTTGAAATCTCAAGAGATCCTGGCATCTCGAGCTGTGGGGACGGTGCTGAGGGCACAGGGACCAAGAGATCCTGGGCATAGTGCTGAACAGAGTTGTCGCAAGAGAGTCGAGAAGGCTGGAAATCTCAGAGAAGTCTCAGGAGAAGAGGAAAGGATGGACAGAGAGGTCTACTGGTGCAGTTTAACATGATGGGAAATGGGCTGGTATCCGCTTTGGGCCCTGCCCCAGTGTACCCACCAGACTAAAGGTCTAAAATACGATCTTAGCCTGACCTTTTCTCACAGGGTTGACCTCCAGGGATAGATATGTATGGTCTGTTAGACACAGTGAGGACTGACTACTGATGACGGGGGCTGGGCTGGGGCTCCCAGCTGTGAGTGGTGATCACTTTTTCAAGCAGGACTCCAGGCCCCACAAGTACTACCTCCAGGCAGGGTATGTGGGTCTACAGAGAAAAAGAAAGTAAACATTAAAAAAAAAAAAAAAACCCAAAACCCAATTTCCAGATTTTATCAAATATGGCCCCAAAACATAACATCCATCTAATACTTGAGATAAGTGGTCCAGGAAAGAATCCAATATTTCCCAGTAGGGTAAAAGAAAATTTACTTTTGAGCATTTTGACACTGGCATTCTGGCTTGAGTGGGAGGGATGGGGCACAGGCTGTTTTATTATGTCCCGTGTTGTTCATCCCCGTGTGTCCCACTGCATCATTTCCATTTCATGACCCGAATTCATGCTGAGTGCTCATAGCCCACTTGTGTTTCTTCAAGTGGAATGCTGGCTAAGCTGTAATCACTTCAACAACCACTGGGAAAAAAAACTATGCACAGATATACAGTGAGAAAATACATAAACAGATTTAAATGGAATACTAAAAAAGATGTTCAAATCATCCAAAAGAAGGCACAGAGGAGACTAACTCCAGCTAACAGTACTCGAAGGCAGAGATTGTCAAAATGAATAAACACATACATCCATGCACATTAGAACAACAGACAAAACAAAACAAAACAAAACAAATAATAGAACAAACAGAAAACAATAAAACAAGAGACCAGAATCCAAACTTATCAATAATTATGTCTAAACACACCAACCATATTCTGTCTATAAGAAACTTACTTCAAATATAGTCATACTGGTAAAGGGTGAGGAAAGACTGTATTAGCTTTCTATGCTGTGTTAACAATGCAAATTTAGTGGTTAAAAACACACACATTTGTCATCTCACAGTTCTGTTGGGCAGAAGTCTGGGTGTGCCTGAGCAATGTTCTCTACCACATGGTTTCACCAGGCTGCTGCTGGGTCTGTGTGTCATCATGTAGTTTGGCAGAATTCATTCTTTTGGGGCTGTGAGGCTGAGACTTCTGTTTCTTATACACATAAATTTATCATCTTAGATGAAATGGACCTGTTTTAAAAACAAAGAGAAACTAGCAAAATTAAGCCAAGATAAAATAGATAACATGAATAGTCTTATAACTACCAAATGTAATTGAGTCCATAGTCAAAATTTTCCAAATACCAGAGGGTTTTACTAAGTCCACCAAATATGTCAAAGAAGAAATAAATATTACATAATCTCTTTCCAAAAATACAAGAGAAAGAATTCTCAACTCATTTTATGAGGTCAGTACTACCCTGATATCAAAACTAGATTAGGTCAGTAAAAGAAAATACTCTAGATATCTTATATATCTTCATAGACACTAAATATCTTCATAGACACTAAAATCCCCAACAAAATACTAGCACAAGTCCAGCCATTAAAAAAATATATATATTGCATCACAACCAAGTGGGATCCATCGTGGGAATGCAAGGCTGGTTCAATATTTGAATACAAATCAGTGGAATCCACCCTAACAACAGTCAAAGGAAGAAAAAGCACATGATCATATCCCCTGTTGCATAAAAAGCATTTGAAGACAAAATTTCACATTGACTTGTGATTAAAAATTTGCAGCAAACTAGGAACTTCTCCACTTGATAAAGGGCATCTACAAAAAGCCTCGAATGTGGCAAAACCAATGAAGGCTGCTTAGATTCCAGACAACATTACGTGTCAGTTGCCTTCCTTGTCCTGGTATGGTCTAGGCATCGAGTTCCAGGAAACACTGCTTCCAGAATTCTGCTCATTAGTTCCAACAATCCAGAGCCCAGCAGTTGGCGTGGACACAGGTGCAGCAGAAGTGAGCCCTGCTCCTTAAATCACATGGCACTGGCATCGGGACTGCACTGGTCATCTTTCCGTGATGACACTGTGCAGGGACAGCATGGTGAAGACAACATTAGGCAGGTGGAGAAGCAGTTTGCTGAACAAGGACAGAGGCTCTGAGAACAAGGCCATGTGGTGTGAAGCTGGCAGTTCAGCTGAGCCCCGGCACCTCCTGGAAACCGGAGCTGGCTGGCCACCAATGTCACCAAGAAAAACAGCAGAGACTTAACAGTGACATTTCTGAAAGTCCATAAGTACGTTAGGGTGGTGTCAGAGCTGTAGAACCAACTGGAATACAGACCTATAGCTAGCAGCACCAAGGAACAAAGTAGCAAGAAAGGGCTTCTTAACGAGACCAAGGAGATTTTTTTTTTTTTCTATTATGAAGGGACTCAGAAATAAAAAAGCTTTGCTTAATTGATGTTACAGCCTGCCAGAGATTGCAAACAGCAGAGTCATAAAGAGAAATGTCTCATGAAGGTTATTCTCTTGTGCAGATGGGTGCACTCGAATCTGTGGTCTGGCTCCTCTGCTTTTGAGCAGATTTCCGACAGCCAGACTTCCCATACTTTCTTTTTAATGACCTGGAACTTCTGATGTTTCCAAGGTCTTCCTTGAGAAGTTTGGTCTCTCAGTCAGTTCAGGCAGAAAAAAAAATGAAAAGTTCACTGATGAGGCCAAGGTGGAAGTATAATTTGAGGGGTTCTAATTCTGGGCACACACTCGAAAATGGGTACAGGATATCTTTTTCTTCCTTGGCCCTACTGGAATTGCTCATGAAAAACTTCAGTTTAATTGTTCAGAGAATGTGTCAAAGGGATGCTTACCTATAGCTCTAAAGTTGGGCATCTCTTGTTCTCAACAAGCTCTCAGCAGAGAAAAGCATAGAATGTTGCAGAGGAGAAGAAGTGATGTGAAGGTCTCCAAGGGAAGGCAGCTCTTCTTTAAAAAACCTGCTGGAGCTCTCAATGGCCAACAGAACCCCCAAGGTCCATACCTGAGAATCATGGGCTTAGACGCAGTGTGGTGTGGTGGAGAGCGGCTGGCCTGGGAGTCAGGGAGCCCGGGTTCAACCCAACCTTGGTGGGCTAGTGGTTGTGGTGGGCTCTGGAGTCAGGTGGTCTGGGTTCAAAGGCTGGATGGGCTCTTTTTCCACTGTGTGACCTTGGGCAACTTAGTTCACCTCCCTGTGCCTCAGTCTGCTTATCTACATATACAAGAGATGATGCCTGTCCTTACCTGGTAGACTTGTGAGAATTAAAGGGATGGCTTCTGCACCCAGGGAAACTTTGGAAGAACAACTTGCTCATGGCGATGGCCATAGAATGTCTGTTCTTGTTAAACACTATGTGCGTCCTAGGACGATTTCCTCTTGGGTGCCGTTCCCTCAGCTGTAAAGTGAGAGGGCTGGGTTAGGCCATTTTCCTCAAAATGTGGTCTGGAGACTTCTAGCATCAGAATAATCTAGGCCATCAATTTAAATAAAATCTCAGAGTAGAGTCTAAGGATGGAAATTTAATAATGCTTCCAAAGTGATTCTTGGGCATGTTTATTCAATTGTGGCCATCCCTGTGTAATTGAAAAAGCTACAGAAGGTATTGAGGGGCTGTGGGAGAAAGGGAGAGTGTATGCCCGTCAGGGTGCAGGTACCCCTCTGACCCGTGAATGGAGGGCCAGGCCAGAGTGGGACACAGGCTGTGCCAGTCCCTGCTCCCTCCGGAGTGGGAATCACAGCTATAGATGGGTGAGCAGCCTTTTCCATGAGTGTTCAGACTGGCCGTGGAATCATCCATGGAAAGTCCCCTTCCCAGTTGCATGGACTCAGGTGAACCCTTGAATCTTGGTGACGGTAGCATTAAAAGAAGTCACTTGTTGGGAATCAGAATGAATTGCTCCCTTATTTATGCCCCCATCTTCATTATTTCTGTCCTATTTTCATTTGCATTCTGCCATGTGTGTCTCCCCCAGAAACAACAAGGCCCCTAAATTCAGGGCAGTGTTTTAATCCATCTTGGTGGTCCTCTCTCCTCACTTGCTCTGGCATTTAAGCATGGTGATTTGCACAGGGCCATCATTTCATAAATCTTTGTTGAATGATTCAGCAGAGTACCCAGTTTGAACTGAGTCCCTGGGATGGAGTTTACCCGTACACTTGTAACTGATGAGACCCACGAACACAAAGACAGTGGAAAAACCCTACCTGCCTCACAAAAGCCTTTGCAATATTAATACCATGGAAGATATAAATCTTAATTAGTAGCAGGAAAAAGTGATGATGTCTCAAGGTTCTCAAAATGTCAGCTGGTGGCTGGGCAATCAATTCATTTGCAGCCACTAACCATTGCACTGTGATACTGAAACCAATACTGCTCATTAAAGGTGTAATGACAATCGGCCAGATCGCTGCTAATTGATTCTTAATACTTCAATTACTTGTTTTTATGCCAGTCAAATTTAATTGAAAGGGGTCAGAGAGTACAACAGGGCTTATAATTTTTAAAGGATTTGCATGTATTAGCTTTTATGTTTATCTTTCTCAAAATCCAAATGTTAAAAAAAACCCTATATTTATATATACTTTACTCACTCATTAAAGCTTTTGGGAGGTGAAGTTAATTTTTGATGACAAATAGACATAAATATTTCATCAACAAGAGGGGAATTTTATTACTTTTAGACTTTGGTTCCATATTCTGTTTCTTTATCTTACATTTGAAAATAACCCTAGGTTGTTTGCTATCATGAGAAAAAGTCTCGGTGATCATGTGGCCCTCTTTCTCCAATATCTTGTTTTCCCATTCCTTCACTGATATGTGTTTGAGGAAAAGTGGTTTACAGCTCCTCTGTTCTTCACTCCTGCAATGTGGTTTCTGCCTCTGTTGTTCAGCGTCTTTGAAAACCACCATTAACCTTCAGTAGTTAAGTCGAGGGGCTGTTTCCTGTTCCTCAGTCTCCTGGTAGCCTTTATCACTACTGACCACTCTGGTTGTCTGTGGCGGGGATTCCCCACTCACCCCTCTGCCAGAAATAGTTTATGGAAGTGGGATAAGAGCCTGAAAGACAGGCAGGGAATATGAGCATTGGGTCTATTGTGCTTAAGAGGGTAAGGAAAGCCCTGAAGGAAAGCAGAAGAGGTGGCTTCTTCCCAGGAAAAGGTCAATGGCCAGTGGGTTAGAACACCCTGGAAAAGGAAAGGCCATAGAAAATTCCAGTTCAATTCTGGGCCAATGTCAGTATTTAAGGGAGCAGAATGGGAGCAGGTCTCTGAGGGGGAAAGCAGATATGGGATTTCAGATGCAAAGCAGGCTGTGTTCAGAGGTAAAGAGAGGCCTCTCAGCCTTGGAAATAGGATGTCAGGAAGAAGAGAAAGCTGGCCCCCACCTGGGCCTTTCCTGGGTACCAGACCTGGGACAAATCCCCATGTGGAGTTGATTGGAGAGCTTTCATGTAGGGTAGCGACTTGAAAAAACTCCCCATTTCTCCCTTACTATCACTACTTACCGCACCCCCGTCACTTCTGATACCAGATGTGTGGCTTATCCACACCAAACAATTCCAATACTAACTGCCCGGAGTTAGAGCTGACCCAACAGGTTAAGGATTCAGGGCTCAGTTCTACAAGACTCTTCTCCTACCACACACACACTTCAGACACCAGATGTAAGTAGTAGGCCCCCAGGTTACCCATAGTCCACCTTGGCTACAAATCTGAGGTTCCCATGACCTCCTCCTTGGATTAGGTCATTTAGAACAGTTCATAGAACTCAGGGAAACACTTACTTACAGGTACTGATTTATTATGTATAAAGGATATGATAAAGGATACAAGATGAACCGCCAAGTGAAGAGATACATAGGGTAAAGTCAAGAAGCATCCCAAGTGCAGTAGCTTCTGTGCCTCCCTATGGGGTCAGAGTGCACCACCCTCCTGGCTTGTAGTGTGTTCACCAACCAGAAGTAGACTTCATCATACAGGCATGATCACTCATTTACTCAATCCCCAGCCCCTTTTCCCTTTCCTGGGAGGATAGGGAGAGGGTCTGAAAGTTCCAAGCTTCCAATCATGGCTAGTCTTTCTGGCCTCTACCCCGAAGCTAACCAGGAGCTTACAAAGAGTTGCCTCATTAGGGGCGCCTGGGTGGCTCAGTGGGTTAAGCCGCTGCCTTCGGCTCAGGTCATGATCTCAGGGTCCTGGGATTGAGTCCCGCATCGGGCTCTCTGCTCAGCAGGGAGCCTGCTTCCTCCTCCTCTCTCTCTCTCTCTCTCTCTCTGCCTGCCTCTCTGCCTACTTGTGATCTCTCTCTGTCAAATAAACAAATAAAATCTTTAAAAAAAAAAAAAAAAAAAAAGAGTTGCCTCATTAGAGGAAAGACACTTCTGTATTACCCAGGACATTTCAGGGCATTTAGGAGCTCTGTGTCAGGGACCTAGGTCAAAGACCAAATATTAGAACAAAGAAAGCTTCTTGTATTTTGAAGATTTAGGAAATTACAATGTTTTGAGATCTCTGTGGCAGGAACTAGGGACAGAAACCAATATATGATTTTCTTCTATTATTTTTTTTCTATTATTCCACAGACAGACTGTGAGGACAAGGCCACTGCTGCCCAGGGTCTTTCCCTCTTTTGACTTTTGGACATTTGAAGAACAGCCCTACTTGCCAGCTTATAACGATAATTTGCAGATGGCAGCCATGATTACAAGACACTGGAGAAGGGTAGACATTCCCATGGCTCCTGCTGGTCTCCTTTCCCTATGTTTATTCCTTATCCCTCTTTCCTGCTCTCGTATTTCTGGCTTGATGATCTGGTCTCTCAGATAGTTTCAGCTGGAGAGACCACAAACTGTAGGGATTGAGGGCTTTGAAGTTAGGCAGACCCATACTGGAAAAGCAGATATTGTGCTTTTGTCAGATATTGTGCTAACCCCTGATTTATATCATATCAGCTGAAATATTCCCATTTCAAATGAAGAAAGAGAGATTTAGAGGTTGTGTAACTTGCCCAAAGTCACACAGCTAAATTCAAACTCAGGTTTGTTTGACTTCAAGGAGCTCATACTTCTCATATCATTTTCACTCATTCATTATCATATATGAACTCATCTTCCCCAACCAGACTTCCTCCTCTCTAGAGGAAGCATGCTAATAAAGACTTTAAGTTCTCTTTGACTTTTTCTTTCTTATCACTTTTAGCACCACCCCCTTCCCCCGTTCAACCATTCATCATTTTGTCCAGTTCATTATATTTCTAGTGGGTCCCTTCTCCTCCTCTCCTTCCACCATTGCCTTGACTCAGTGGTCAGCTCCCAGGGTTGGAATTCCCATTCTGTTTCCAGGAGGTACATTCTTTCCTGCTTGTTCCCTGCAAAGCCTGGTACTGTGGTTCACAGCTTAAATCCTGGCTGTGAATACCTCTGCCCCATACTAGCTATGTGGCCACAGGCAAGTTTCTGTATCCGCTCTGTGCTCTGGCTTCCTAGAATCTACCTCAAACGGTTATCATCATGGTCAACTGAGTCAGTGTTTATAAAGCAATTAGAACTGTATCTGCTACATAACAAGCAGTATATAAAAATAAATAAATCGTAACCAGACAAATGGTACTCAAATGCTGGTTTTGGAATTCTCTTAAGAAACTTCTTAACCCTAAAGAATTCAAGGCCAGAGTTATCCCAAAATATTTACCCAGGCAGACTCTGCTGCCTCTCATTGATCAAATGTCCCTTTTGCTTTCCAGCTCTGAGCCTCACATACCTGATTTTCAACTTACCTTTCCTTCTCCTGTGTTCTTACCTATTCATCTAGGTCCCCTTCAGGATTCTCCTTTTGCATGCAGTCTTCCCAATCCATAGCGCTGGGCCCTGCTGGGACTTCGAATGTATTGTACTCGTTTTGTAATTCCTTATGACTTGCCGGGTGATATTTCTTATACTTCATTCTTGTGCATTTTGTTTAACTTGTCAAAGTACTTATGTTTTGTCTACACAATTTTAATTACATGTTTTACAGAGGTAGAGACCTTACCTTCTGCCTCTTTATGTTCTCCACTGTTTCTGGGAAAATATCTTGCATGTGATTGATGTCCTGTAAATATTCTTGATTGTATCATGAACCACTTTAAACAAAAAATGGGTAACATGAAATTTAAAAACAAAATTAAGTGTTACTTCATTTCTTAGTGGGAACTTTGTTACATTTTTTAAGATTTGGAAATCTTTAATTAGCAATGCATTTATCCTATCTGGTACTTAGAAACAGAAGATATTAGCGTTATAGTACTTTATTGTTTTCTTGAAGCATTACATGATGTGTAACAGAATATTGTTTGACTAAATTATTTACAGTTAGATATTTTAAAACATGAAGGGGAAATTTGTAAAACAATGGCCAAAAGTCAAGTGAAAAGAATATAAATTATTACCTAATTTAATTTTAAGATTACACAGAAAACCTTAAGGGACCTTAGCATCACTTAGTTCTCCTTGCCTTTGGAAAGAACTGGCAATTTCCAATCTGTCTGTTGAATCTGTAGTCTCTCTCTCTCTCTGTCTCTTTCTCTTTTTCTTTCAATAGTTCACTCTAGTAACCATTTTAATTTCCAGTGCCTTTCACTAGTAGGATTTTTTTCTGTCATTTTCAGATGCCCCGAATTCTTTCTGTCAAAAGGCAGAGCAGGAAGAGAGGGGAGAAAAGGGAAAAGTAAATACAGTTTATTCCAATGTCTGACACAACTCTTGAATATAGCAGATAAGGACCATGTCCTTTCTCTGATACAAGTCCTTTATTTAATCTTCTTAATCTTTTCTTTGCACTGAAAAATTCTAGATTCTTGAGCTTTTCCAGAAACTTATTCTCTGACACTTTAATTTTGCAGCTCTCTTTTCAACGCTCTCCAGTTCCATAATAAAAAGTAATTAAATGGAGTTTCTGATGCCTAGTGCTTTTTTAGGAGGAACTTTATTGGAGACTATCCTCCACCCATTTCTTTTCGCGTAAAGATGGACTATACAAGAACTGAGGAAGTCATGGGGTCTGTTCATTATTCCACATTAGCACGTGCCTCTGTGTGTGCTGTGTTCTCTTCAAAGACCTAACTTTATCCAACATCAGTAAGAGATGTCCAAATTCCCTTCCTGGACTGGAGCTTGTCTTTCTGGGAATCTGGTGTGATGGAGAAAGCAGAATGGGCTTATGGTGAAAACATGGCTTAGAGCATGGGAATCTTAAAGACCATTTAGTCCAGCTTCTTCTAGTGGACATCTATTGTTTTTGCCCATTCGGTATCCTTTCTCCTTTCATCTGGGAACGTAAGTCCCATTTCCAATGGGGAACCCATTCTGCGTGACTTGAGTGTGATGGACCCGGCCCACCTCTCTCAGGAGTGGGTAGTCACTGAGGCCTGGCCAATCAGAAGGCTCCATTTCTCCATTCATACTGATTGCTTCAGGGCTAGATGCATGACCTAAGCGAGCCCAGAGGCCTCCCTGGGACCTTGCTCTTGGAGCTTTTAACCCACTGAGGGGAATATAGGTGGGGTACCCTTTCGTTGTTGATGACCACCTGGTTTTCATGTAGGGAAATCCTGTTAGAAAAATAGAGAAAACCAACCCTGATCAGATCTTTTGAGTGAATAAGGTCTGAACTCCTTTTTTTTTTTTTTTTTTTAAAGATTTATTTATTTATTTATTTGACAGACAGAGATCACAATTAGTCAGAGAGGCAGGCAGAGAGAGAGGGAGGGAAGCAGGCTTCCCGCTGGGCAGAAAGCCTGATGTGGGGCTGGATCCCAGGACACTGGGATCATGACCTGAGCTGAAGGCAAAGGCTTTAACCCACTGAGCCACCTAGGTGCCCCTGAACTCCTTTTATCCCTGGACATTTCTGGAATGTGAGCCAAGAACCTTTAAAAAAAGGTAGCTTGGGATGTCTGGGTGGCTCAGTTGCTGGAACATCTGCCTTCAGCTCAGGTCATGATTCCAGCATCCTGGGATCGAGCTCCACTTGGGTCTCCCTGCTCAGTGTGGAGTCTTCTCCCTCTCCCTCTTCCTCTGCCTCTCCTCCTTGGCTTTGCTGTCTTACTCTCTCTCTCTCTCTCAAACAAATAAATAAAATCTTAAAAAAATAAATAAAGGTAGCTTAATGTCTTCACTCTTCTTTCCTTACCTTTATCACTAAGATTTGTTTGCTGATCACAAAATAATTCTGTAAAGCTTTTACTGTCATGCAACATCGCAAGAAATGCATCTTCATCATCACTTGTAGTTCTAACCATGAGAAAAAGAGGGAAAAAAGCTGGTTGGAAGTATGTTTCTGTCACTTAGAAATAGTATCCAGACTAATATACACCTCGTTTTTATACAGGAGGACACTGACAGTCAGAGAGGTACAGTGACTGTGGTAGCCTCTTAATGTGAATTCTTGCCACTGGGTTGCCGCTGCTCTTTCCCTTTTCTCTCTGATGCCAGAATGATCTTTCTAACCCGCCGACACGATCGTGTTATCGCGCTGCTTATGGTAACCAGCGACTCTCCAGTTGCCTATGTTCGCAGCATGGTTCATAAGACCCCATGGAAGACGGTCTATCTATGTCTCCACACTCTTGCCTCTGCTTCTCCCGGATATTTATACTCCAGTTGTGCTAAAGTACTTCTGGTTCCCAAGCATGTCCGGCCATGTTACGCTTCCTCCTCTTGCCACCTAGAATTCCTTTTGTCTTGAATGCTTTTTATGTTCTGTGCAAACCTGGAGCTTTTATTTGTCCTTCAAAATTAGCCCGATAAAAAAATCAAGCCAGTCATTGTCCCTTTCCTTGAAGGGGCTCAGTACCTAATTTGAATTCAAGTGACTTCCCTGAGATAACTCGGCAGGTGGCCAGGAATAGAACCCGGGTCACCTGACTTCCAGCCCATGCTTTCCTGGCCCACAAGCCCCAGAACTGGAAAAGTTCCTTGATTCCGCACCATTTACCAAAACCCACCAGTCGCCCTGGATCAGCACCGCAATCACTCCCCTCCCTGGCATCTGGGATGTGAGCAACAGACTTCATTTTACAGGATTTTTTTAATGGGCTCCCAATGATTGCTCTCTTTCAGGTTATGCTAATGGTATAAAGTGCACATTGCTGCTCATTTTTCTCTAATCTGTTCATACATAGTGGTAGCTCCCGGCTCTAAGCATCTGGCCTGCTAACTGCATAGTAAATAATAGTAAACATGCTGTAAGTCTTAATGAACTACTTGAATGAAATTGTTTCTGTATAATCAAGATGCTATTGTGGTTATTAATAATATCAGCCATTGTGAACAGGTGCCTGGGCCCTGCTCTGGCCCAATTAAGTACGAATTGCTAAGGGAAGAGCCTGTGTTTTTGAAAGCTCCTGTGGTGATTCCAACAGGCAGGCAGAGATGAAAAGCCGTGAGCTGGTATGTTCCTCCTGAAAGGGGAGATCTGGCTAGGATTTACAAACTTTTTGAGCTACGGACAAAAATAAAGTTGTAAAGAAAAGATATGACCTATTTCAAGAGTTATGAAATGGGTTTACTTTTTAATTGTTAAGGCTAAATGTTGTCTCCACCCCTAAACACCTTTTCTTCAGTTTTCATATTTTCCCCTCATTATCTCATTAAAATATCCTCATTAACTGCTGCCTCATTGCCAGGGCAACCTGGAGGGGTTCACCTGGTGAGGGCGACCTTTCCTGAAGACTTTGTTCTACTTGATCATACAAGGTGTTCTGGACTCTTCCCATTCTCGGTAGTGGGAAGAATAGAAAAAATTCTCTGGAAGGGTCTTTTGGATTCTTCTCCTTCTTCCCTTGGTCTAACCAAGGTCTCAGTGACCCGTGTGTTCTTATTCAAATGTACTAACTGCACAGTTTTGTTTCTACATCTAACTTCTCCTGAATCATAGATTTCTCCTTCTGGTTAAGGTAACTCATATATAAGGAGATATATATATATATATATATATTTTTTTTTTTTTTTAAATATTTTATTTATTTATTTGACAGAAATCACAAGTAGGCAGAGAGGCAGGCAGAAGGGGGTGGGGGAAGCAGGTTCCCTGCTGAGCAGAGAGCCCGATGCGGGGCTTGATCCCAGGACTCTGGGATCATGACCTGAGCTGAAGGCAGAGGCTTAACACACTGAGCCACCCAGGCATCCCAAGGATATCTGAAATTAAAAAATAGCTGAAAGATCATCCTCGTTTGCTTTTGCTAATGTGCCTGGTGTACATAGAACCAAGGATTCAGAGAGTATGGATGTGTTGGCAAGTGGTAACAGGGCTTTTCTTGTTTTGAGATCCACTTATGGAAAACCAGACTCCATAGAGCTGCTCTTGGGCTTATGAATGTTGCCCTATATTTACCCTTTCTCTGGTTCAGAGTTCTTTATTTCCACTTGTCCAGTTTTCTCTCACAGAGGAGAAATCCATCTGCATTTTCCTCTTGCACTCCCCAGCCACAGACCTCAGAGTCCAGGCCACAGCAGTGTCACAAAGGGACAACAGATGCGTGCGTCCCTCCAAAAGGCATTGCTTCTTTAAAACAGGCACAGCCCATGTTTCTGTGGGAAGAACAAAACAGAAATTCATTTAGCAGTGTTACTAAATTCACAGTAACTTATGAGGATGCGTTTCTCCAACATCAGGTGGTGAAAGTACAGTGTCTGTTACAGTAGGAAGTGGAGTCAAAAATTGGTGAAAGCTTTTGGCTCTAACAAACGAGTCTCTATATCATTTTCATTATTGTGCATCCAGGAGCTGGCAGATGGTGTTTTCACTCTCACTTTCCCTGCTGTCTGTGTCCACTTTACAGTCATTGACTTGGTGAGTTTAGAGCAAATTTCCTAAATCTGAGGGGTACAACGCCCTCCCCTCAAAGACAAGAGCTTATTGATGCCGTGATTCTCAGCCCCGTGTCCGTGATCGCCCAGGGAGAGCAGGTGGAATCTGGGGGGCGGGGGTGTGCATGGGCCAGAGGTGGAGGCAGAGGTGACCTGAAAAGAGCCCCAGTGGTGTCTGATATTCTCACTCCTGCTCAGATGGTTGAGGAATGTGATTTGAGAGTATGAGACAATGGGGTTATAATTGGAATGAGACAGACAAGGTAAGTATCAAACAAAAACAAGATATCAACAATGCCGTCTCAGAATATGCAGAATAACTATGAACAGAGAAGCCTGAGAAAGCCCTCAAACAAGGCAGCTCCTTAGCCACCAGCTCTGGTAGTCGGGCCCACAGTGTGTGTTTTCCAGAACCACTTCAGCTTCCTCCAAATGGCTTTGTTTTGTTTTATACGATTCCTCCCAACTCTAGTCACTTCTTTTTATCTTTGTAAAAGAAGTTTTACTTATAGGGTTAAAAAAAATTTCTTGGGATTATTTCTATTCATATAGGAGTTGCTCTAACAAGTCCAAAATAGTTATTAATAATTTAAAATATTTATAATCACATTAAATTATAAATTTACATTAAATTATATTAAATTATAAATTCACATTAAATTATAATTAAATACATATAATTACATTAAATTATAAACCACTTCAAGCATATAAAAAAGAGCATACATTTTTATTTTAAATTTAAATTTTAAATTTTAAATGAAAGGAAATCCTATGGCCCATCAATACTACTCCAAGGTATTTAAGAAAGAAAACATATATCCACAAGAAAGCTTTGTACAAGACTATTCATAGCAGCTCTGTTCATAATAGCCCCAAACTGGAAGTAAGCCACAAATTCACCAACAGGAGAATGGATAAGCTGTAAGAGAGTCAGAAAAGGAATACTATTTGGTACAAAAAAATAAAATAAAATAAACAACAAAAGGACTATTGATAAGCATAACAACTTGGGTCAATATTTAAAAAAAAATTCACAGAATGAAAAAAAGTATAAAAGTATATATATATTATACATATAATATATATAAAAAGTATAAAATTATATATATTATATATGTATGTATATTTCCTTTTATGTGAAATTTTGGAACTGGCAAAACTAACCTATGGTAATAGAAATCTAATCAGTTGTTATGTCTGAAGGGGTTGAGGATTGGCTAGGGAATTGAGCACAAACTTGCTGGGGTAGTGGAAATGTTTTCTCTTGAGATGCACTTGACAAAATGAGATTGAATGGTATGTATAATATTTGAGTATTTTACTCTAGGCAAATTATATTGCAACTAAAAAGTAACAAAATTAAAGGGGAAATTTTATAAAAATAATATGTTTCTGTCCCTTTCCCTATTATCTTGACAGGGCCTCAAGGAAAGGTGACAAGAGTCTTACTCATTTTTTAATTCTCTTTTTATTTTAATGTCTACAACAGAGTAAAGATAAAATGTTTGTTGAATGAATAAAGGATGATACTATCCTATACACTTGTATAGTGGTTTCACATTCAGTCTTAGTTAATCCCTGTAGTCGTCCTGACTTCATAGATAAGGCTTAGAGAGGTAATGTGAACCCCCCTGAGGGCACACAGCAGAAGAGTGGGATAGGTAGGACTTGGACGTGGGACTCCTGATAATCATAATCATCTGATTCCAAATCTAAAGCTAGATCCATGACAACTCAATTTGTGACATTCAAATAATTACTGCATTGTTTTCTTTAGTCAGTCTTGTCAACCTAACATATATTATGCATATATAACTTCCAAATTTAAAAAAGTATAATGAAAGGTAGTAGGAGGTAAGATTTAGCATTGTTTAATTGCCCTTTGATATGAATTCCACTATATTCAATCTTTTCCTGCTATTTCAAGTGTAGTTTTAGTAACTTCTGGCTAGAAATATCTCACCAAGGAAGTAACTGAGAATGAGAGATAAAGAGAGATCCTTTCCGTTGCTTTAAATCAGGTTGTCATTTAAGCTCCTGAGTAGAGCAGATTTTTTTTAAGGCAGCTCTGCTAGTGTCTAACAGTGTTGTCTAACAAAGAAAACCTGTAATCAACTGTCCATCCTTAACTTTCTGGGCCAGAGGAAACCTCTCTGTACTGAATTTAATAATAATTAACCTCATGTCAGAACAATAAAAATCAGCATGCAGGTGGCTGAATGTTTCTGTGCCCTTTTAATGCATGAGTGGGAAGAATTGTCTCCTATTTATTCCACACCCACTGTGAGCTGGGAGCCAGCTGCATTAGGCTTGTTTTCTCTCTAATCCTTGCAACAATAAAATGAAGTAAGTACTGTAGCCCCATTTTACAAGTGGGAAAAAAAAAAAAAAAAACAAACCCACCTGAGACTCTGAGGGTTTAAGATGCTGTGTACTAAACACCACATACACTAAACAGCCAAACCCTTACAGCTAGTAAGTGGCCAAAGACAGGATTCAAACCCTGTTCTCCTCCACTCCCAAAACATGTTCCGTCTGCTGCTTCCTTGCCATACCCCTCTGGATAGTGCTTGATGCTAAATGCCAACTACAGTTTTAGAAGGGGAGGTAGACAGAATAACGGCCTTGGGAGATATCCATATCCTAATCCCTGGAACCCGTGGAAGCTAACTCACACGGCCAAAGAGACTTTGTAGATTGATTAAATGAAGGATCTTGGGAGGGGAAGATAACTCTGGATTATCGGGGTGGGCCTGATGTGATCACAAGGGTCCTTGTAAGGAAAGAGGGAAGCTGAACAGTTGGGGTCAGAACCAGAGGGATTTGAAGATGTTATGCTGCTGGCTTTGCAGGTGGAGGAAGGGCCATAGCCGAGGACTGCAGGTGCCCCCTAGACATGGACCAGGCAGGGCAACAGATGCTCTACTAGACCCTCCAGAAGGAACACAGCCCGGCTGACACCTTGAATTGAGCCCAGGGATACTTTTTTCAGGCAGCTGACCTCCACAAGTATAAGGTAATAATTTTGGTTTGTGTTAATTTGCAACAGCACTAGGAAACTAATACAGAAAGGCAGAGTTGTTATACAATACAAAAATTATCTTGACACGTAAAGGGAGCAAATTAATTATTTTTATTTTAGTAGCCTGTATCTGAATTAGGAATCCCTATGGCTAATGACAAGTTAAAATAAGCTTGTATTGTAAGACTTTTAGTATGATTGGAGAAACCAACACTATCAAGCCTTCTCTATAGAAACGGCAATAACAAACAAGGTAGGTTGCATTAAAATTCATAGAGTACTGAAGTAATTTGCTTATCTATTACTTTCTTTCCCATCGTGGACATTATCTCTTGCCATCATAATTTACAATATTTATTACACTCATTCATCATTCATTTAGCAATGATTAGATATCTACTATGCAGCAGTCATCATACACGTGGGGATATAGGTAAGTGGATAGATAAACAGACACAAAAATTTGGTGGTGCTCTGAGTTCTAACAGGCAGATTTTCATTTTCAGGTTTAATTCACTTACCATCTTTGAATTAGGTGGATGTATAAATGTTTAAAAGTATATCAGGCATCTGATTACAAGAGAATATAAATAATTCAATATAGAAAATTACCCCTGTGGAGTTGATAGAAGTGGCAGATAATATAAATTTAATATAATATAAATGAGGAATTTCAATTTTATACTAAGTTGCTTTGATGATTAATCTTTTTTTCAAAAAAAGAATTAAAACTCCTGCCACAGAAAGAACACTCTGACATCTATTAGATCTTATAAAAGTTTGATTTATTTCTTTGCTATCAGAGTTCATTTTGAAAGTTAGGGGAATATCTTGATGTGAGGTGATATGAAAAAATCATTCATGCAATATAACGACTCAGTTGAAATTCAAAATCCCAGTCAGATTGCAGAGCTGCTCACTTATCATTACACTTGCTTAGCAGGGGACCAAATGGTTGGTCCTGATGGTTATGATGTGCTTGCTGTTTAGGGCCTAGATTATTTGGCTTAAGAATGCTATTCTAAGAGTCTACTAATGTAGGTGACAAGGCATCTCTCTACCCCTCTGTTTTTTCTATCACATGAGGACGACATGTATTCTGAATCCTTTTCATCTGCTAAAATGGTATTTGATCCCCAAAGAGTAAACCATAGTTCAGTTGGAATTTCCCACCACCATTCCCATTCCAAAGTAGGTTTTTTTTTTTTCATTCCAAAGTAGTTTTAATAGAAGTATCAATTAATGGTCAGTTAACAACAATTCGATCTAGTTGATGTATATTGATGGGGTACCTCCATACATCAAGAACTTTGCTACCTGAGGTTGAGGACTATGAATAAAATATAAGACACAAAGGACCCATCCAGAATTTTTTGTGTGAATTATGGAATGCTGTACAGCTTGGTGAGAAACTGTGCCTTTGCAGCCATTAGGAAAAGTTTTCCTTTTCTCAGGATATGAAGCCCCATGCCAGGGCACAGGTGTTTCAGCACCTTTTTGTCTCCTCAGCTGGGTGACTTTGGGCAGTGTACAACTTCACCAACCATACTCAGCAACCACAGATCGCCCCCCTTTATAATCTAGCTGGGGAAATAACACTACTCTGTATATTCAGTTCTTATGAATTACTTCTAATGGGTGCATTGCTAATTCAGTTTGGATCAAATCAGAAGAACTAGGAGATTTTCATTCTTAACAAGTCTTGTGAGGAAACCACCATATGGCTGTTTGCAAACTGTTTTTGTCTTGTCAAGTTTGTTTTTAAATATTCAAAATGCTTATGAATTTTACAAGACTTGCATACAAAAGGGAGGTCGCTAAATCTCATCTCTTCATTTAGCAAACATGTTTTGAGATCTGTTGCCAGGCATTGGGAGAACAGCAGTTGATGGTAAAGAAGACAGTCACCATTTTTGCCCATAAGGAGACAGAATCTGGGGGAAAAAATTGGTAAAATAGAAACAGTTCAGATCCTGAAAAAGGGTCTTGTTATTTGGTAACATTAGGGACCTAGTGAGCAGGAGGAGTTGGGGCAGTGATTCAGACGGTTGCCAAGGAAAACTTTCCCTGTTGAAAAAAGAGCAGGTGTGGGGATATGGGTGTGCAGATGTGTGTATCATTGTCCTTAGCCTTTCTATTCTGACATGGAAAGAAGGTGCTGAAGGCTTCCCCTTGAAGAGATAGGACAGACAGAGTTGTCAGCAGTACTTAGGAGAATTAAGAAGGCTAATGTGTTGGTCTTCCTGAGGACATAAGCGGCTAGTTAAGACTTCAGAGGCCAAAGCAATGTGAGAACTTCCCTGGGAGCCACGAGCGTGCATGTTCCCTGAACTATTCTGAAACCTGAGTAAGAAAGAGAAACGTCTATGGTGTCTTTTGCTTATAAGAAGAACAAATGATTGAAAAAAACATCATTTAGCGCAAGAAATACTCTTAATATATTAAAGAATTTTGATCATTCTCTAGTCTATGCTATTATGTTCTCTCCCAAATTTATGCATAAATCTTGAAAATATTCAAATCCTTTGACCCAACAATTCTGCTTCCAGGACTTTGACCTAAAATCATCAGGTATGTATACAAGAATGTACTTCACTTAGAACTTGTTAGAAATGCACATTCTGGGGCTCTTTCCCATAACTAATGCCCAAGACTCTGAGTTTGGGACCCAGAAACTCGTGTTTTATAACTCTTGTGGGGAATTCTGGCACACTCTAATGTTTGAGAACCACGAGCTATGATTCTCAAAAGTTTCTGTGCATTCGACTCCTCTGGGAAGCTTTTAAGACTGCTGGAGCTCAGAGCTACACTCCCGAACAATGAAATCAGAATCTATCATAGCGTGGGACCTCTGAATCAGTATTTTGGAATCTCCCAGGTGGTTCCAATGTGTAACCAAGTTGGAGAGCCCACCACCTCATGGGATGGATTAGCTCTGTTTGTCTAGGCCTCCTGCACCATCTTCTCCTTTTCTTCGGTAACACTCATGAGCACAAGAACTCTGCTTTATGTCACCGGGAGCTATCATGCTCTGGCACCACTGACTGGTGACAGAATGAATCCAACTGTGCTTTGATGAGAGGTTGTGTTAGAAGGTTTAATTTAAAAATACTTACACCAAAGGATGTCAACATGGTGTTATCCAAAATATGACTGGAGCAATCTCATATTAGTTCATAATGAAGGAAGGTGGTCCTTTACATTGACCAAGGTTTAAAAGTGTAGGAACAACTTTCCAGAACAATCCTTCACCCAGGTAGTACAGGACCTACATCAAAACCACTGTCCTCAGTCTTTGTCTCTGTCCTTCCGCCATTCCTTCTTTCGTGTTTTTTTTCAGACACAGATGAAGTGTGTGTGTGTGTGTGTGTGTGTGTGTGTGTGTAGGTATTACAAAACAGGTGAACTCCGAGCCTCCCAATCTTTAAAATCTCAAGTTGAACATATTATTTGCTATTTTTCAGCCGCTCCACAAAGGACAAACTTAATATCCAGGGATCTTATTTCCTTTTATCAATGACATCTACTTTTTTCAAAAAGTACCAGCTGATGACTTTGGTTAAGTTTTCATTTGACTTAGAATGTCATTTAGAATTGAGGGATAAAACCCATGAAATGAAAATACGGATATTAAAATAGAGCAGAAAATGGATTATTTGGCCCTGCCAAAAAATGCATCTGTTTAGAGTAAAACTTAATAGAATGTTCTTTGGAAAAATTATCCAGGGGAAGAAACCCAATAGGAAGCTTTTTTCCCCTTGCTTTGGAATTCTTTAACCATCAAGTGTAGTGCCTGGCGTTCCATAAATAGATGAAGGCGACTAAAAGGTTAATCTGCAGTAATTCGTTTTCAAATGTTCTAATATGCTTTGCTAGTTTTGGAATATTTCTGCTATGTAAAGACTTTAAAAATTAAAGCCTTTCTTTCTGATGTACTTACCTTCTGAAGGTGTTTTTGCTTGCGGTCTGGGAACACTTTTGTCTCATGTAGCACATATGAATGGATACGATGACATTCTTGCTATTTCTAGGTTTTTGGAAAAATAAATCTTACGTATACATTTTTAAAGTATATGGATTTTCTTTGTTATATAAATAGGTCACATTCATTCTTCCATCCTTCATCCAGTCAGTCATTTCTTTCAACATCTTATAGTCACATGCCAGGCCTTATGTTAGGCCTGGAAGTACGTGACCTGATAGGCATGGTCCCCGTCCGTGTGTCACTGACCATGTAGTGATGTCAGCAACTGTAAAAGTCATCTATGACATTCTTTTGCTTCAGGGTTGTTGAGTCATTGCTTACTTGATGTGTTTATATCTTACTTTTGATATATTATTATTGATACTATTATTATCTTGATACCATTATTTTATATTATTATTATTTTTGATACCTTTTTTTTCTGCCACTCATAGATGAACTTTCTAAACAAGCTACCTTCCAACCTTATTCCAGAGCAATTGAACATTCCAGAATCAATTGGTGATTCTATAGCAACACAAATTAAGTGTCCATTCTGCAAAATGTCTCCTTGGAGAAAACAAAGGTTATACTATGTAATTCGTGGATTTAAAACCTTCATGGTGCTTAGTATTTACCTCCATTAAAAAGAGCAGCTCAGGGGCGCCTGGGTGGCTCAGTGGGTTAAGCCGCTGCCTTTGGCTCAGGTCATGATCTCCGGGTCCTGGGATCGAGTCCCGCATCGGGCTCTCTGCTCAGCAGGGAGCCTGCTTCCTCCTCTCTCTCTGCCTGCCTCTCTGCCTACTTGTGATCTCTCTCTGTCAAATAAATAAATGAAATCTTTAAAAAAAAAAAAAAAGAGCAGCTCATACAAATTTAAAATTAATAGATTCGATCCAGTTTGCCTATTCTTATTTTTGAGGCCTGTTATGAGAAATTATGCAAATAGCTGTCAGGCTGCCACTACTGCACTCACACAGGGAATGCATCATAACTCGTTTCTTAAAAACACTTATCGGGAGCAGGTCGAGCTCTCAGCCATTTGCAGGGACATGTCCCTGCCTTCAGATGGTTCACTTTGAACTAATGAGTATTGTTAGAGGATTGAGGGAGGAGGTGGAGAGGTGGGAAGGAAAGCAGGATAAATTACTGGGACCCTATTATCTGGAAGGGCAGGGAAAAATCTCTGGCAAAGCTGGTTTAGTTTGGTCCTCTTGACCAGGCAGTCAGTGACCTTTGAAACTGTGTCCTGCTGCCCTTCTTGTTCTGCTCTTTTCCAAGAAAAACAGCTGACATCAAATTTTAACCCTCTAGGCTGCCTGAAAGTTCCCCTGGTCAATTCATCTTCATCTCCTGATTATGCCTCTGGCTCTCCTCCTGGAACCAGGTCTTCTTCATATCCTGTTACATTCATTCATTTATTCATCTGGCACACAAGTGGGATGACAAAAAAGTTCAGTCCAACTATATGATGCTGTAATTGTATAAGCCAAAATGTGAGCATCTGTTATATGCACCAGGAGGAATACAAGAACACAGAACACATTATCCTTATTCTTAAGATTCTTAATGACAGTAAATGGAAACACAAAAAGTTGCACTGACCAAAGGTGTACATCTTCATTCTCTAAATTCGTGCTCTTATAACTGCATTCTCTGAGTGCCGTTCCTGCCTGTGCACGATAATCCTTTGTACTTCTTCCTTCAAAACCATGCCTATGTTTATCTACTCCAGGAAGCCATCCCACTGGAGCTCAGTCCCAAGATGAATCGACTCTTTCTCAGAAATTACAAATGCAGCTAATGCAAAGTTACTTGGCTCTTGCTGTCTGCTGCTTTGCAGTCTTCAGCTTATTTCACAAGGGCCTCCATGCCACCTTGGCTGACCAGAAAAGGAGCTCACTGTATGCTGGCAGGCCCTGCTTTCCTGTTCCTCGCTCCTCCTCTGTCCTGTTAGCTGCGCATAGCCCAGGGCATGCTACTGAATGCTGTTGAAAGTCACTTTTCCTTCCTTGGGAAGCCAAACCAGAAACTCACAGGTGTGTCTGCCTATGGGCTTTGCTTAGCGCTTGACTTAGAAAAAGATGGTGTTTGTATCATGTCTGGAATGAAGGGGTAATGCACCCTCAAGTGGGGGGAATATAAGTTGGCGATATTACATGATGTACACGTGGGGCCTGGGAAGATGGTTTTGATTCTGCGGCTTCTGCTGGTAGGAGACACTAAGCAGATCAGGTTCACAAGCCATTAGCATCATGTTAATCTTGGCTAGTAGGGAAGCAAAGCCACCAAGGATTTCGTAGAGTTACCAGCCCCTCTCACAATAGCCGTCTGAGCCTAACACCACTTGGAACCTCGGTCAGAAAAAAGTCCTCTGGTGACAATGTGTCTGTCATACATTCTGATCCATACACTCCTCAAAGACACTATTTTCTGGCCATGAAGTATTCTGCTGCTTTTTGGAGGACTGAAAATCCAATCTTGGATAAGCCGGATTCAGAAAATAGGTCATCGGTGTGAGTTGCAATTATTTTCCTTCCGGCTTGCTTCTGTGTTTGCTTTAGATTGCTTTTCTGCAAAGGGCAGGCGCAGCTGCCCTTGACTGGTGTGCAGCAGAGGTGGGGGACTGGGGGAGGGGGGGACACAAGACCACTCTAGCCTCAGGCCTTTATGAGGCACCACCCAGATTCTTGGAGCTTCCAGCTTGCATTTATCTGCCTTTTGCCTGGGCTGTTAAATTCCCATTAAAGGGGAATTTAAAGCAGGGAAGAAATACCCTCCTTGAGTATTGATTTTTCACACACACACACACACACACACACACACATCATTGTTCATAGCCACTTGATTTGCCACCTGCAGTTTATAATAGAACGGACGTGTGGGATTATAAACCACTTTATTTTGCATAGAATTTCTCAGCTTGAGGCCAAATTGAAGGGCATTAGTCATCAGTAATTTGCAGTTATTTTTAATGTATTTCACTCGGAAAGGTTTAAGGCAGCTAAAGCTAAGATAAAGTTCCCCATGCTTTGGTGAGGAAATGAAAAATCTGATCATTTAGTTAATCATTGGTCATAGCTGTGGTTGTGTATTTTTCCTAAGTGAGTGCAACATCGTGACTGATTTGTGATTTGGTAACATGGCGATTTGAATGATAGTAAATAAATTCAATTATGCCATGACTCTCCACCCCCACCCCCAATATTTGTATAGGTTTAAGGTTTAAAATTCATAGAACGTTAGAGAAGGGAACTTAGAGATCATTGGGATCACCTTGGGTGCCCTGTAAAATGCCAGTTCCCACCCTGCCTAAGATTCGGTGTCAGCAGGCCTGGGTGCGAGCAACTACAGTGGGCAGTGCCTGCAGGAAACTTTGAGAAACAGTGATTTTCGTTCAACCACCTCATTCTTTAGAAGAGGAAACAGAGGCACAAAGAGATGAAGAGACTTAAGATATTTGTCAGGATCCCAGAAAGATAAAGCCTGCCGCTGCAGACCAGGTGTCCTGCTTTCCAATTCAGTGCAGTCCCTTGCTTTTCTTGCTCTGGAATTAGCCTGGCACGGTGCGGTTACCGGCTCTGTCCGCAGCCCCCAGACTTGGTTCCCTTCGCGAGCACGCGCAGTGGGGAGAAGGGAGACCTTCCTCTTAGCCTTGCTCCTGCTTCCGGGCCTCCCTCGTCATGGTGGGGGTGCTCCCGTAGCGCTTCTCCCTGCTCCCTCGCCCCATCAGGGCCACCTGCCCAAATGGAGGTCCAACGTAAAAGTCAATAGCAGAGAAGCCCCACACAAAGCAACTTCAGACTTTGTCTGCTGCAGCTTGGGACGCTGCCGGAAGAGCCCCTCACAGAGCTCGCCTCCCTCCTCAGGCGGCGCTCTTCCTCACTCCTGTCCCAACTGCAGCCTATGGACGGCTGCTGGGGACGCCTCGCGGGACCCCAGCCCATCCCACACACTCCCGCCCACCCGCCTCAGGGTCCACGGTGAGTAAGGTGGTTCCAGAAGATTCCTCAGAGGCTGAGGTAAACAAATGGAGCTGTGAATGGTGGGAAGGAGGTTGCCGAACTGCAGGGCGGGAGGGAGCAGGCAGAGGTTTTCCGCCTGGGAACAGCAAGGGTAACCAAACAGCCCCGAGGTGGCAGGGAATGCCTCGTGCTGCGTGGACAGCAAGATGGCGGTGGCGAGTGACCCGCAGAAGGCGCGGCCAGAAAGGGAGAGAGGGGTCTCTCGGTCGCACTGGGAGAAGGCTGGATCCTGTGCTAGCTGCAGTGGCATTTTACACAACTGTGGAAAAGACGGCACTCATAGCTGCATGGACAGCAGACTGGGGGAGGGCCGGGGGTGGGGTATTGCAGGAGGTGAGAACTGAAGTCGAGGACCCAAAGGGAGCCCGAGATTGTGGGCCAAGGGGGATGAGAATGGCCTGGTCGCCTAGAGGAGGTGGCTGTGCTGTGCTTGGTTCCCTGGCGGAGGGGTCTGGCTGAGCTGGCGAGGGGTCTTTTTTTCTCACTTGCTCAAAAGGCTCCTTGGTGGCTTGCGGTGGCTCTGATTGTGGGGCAGTGGTGGTGGTTGTGGCAGGTACCCATATTCAGGAATTTGTATTTAGAGCAGAGCTGACAGGATTTATTGATTGTCCACAGGAGTGCTGATTAATTACTTACATACAGGTGAAATAATTTGGAACTTGTTAGTAAAAAAATCTTGTAAATTTGAAAGATTTTCTTCCCATCCATATATAGCCTTCAATGATTGGATCATATAGTTTTCCATTTTGATCCATGGTGTAGCTTGTTGACTCTCTTAATCAGTTTGGTCTGCTACAATAGAATACCGTAGACGGGGTGGCTTAAACAACAGAAATTTATTTCTCATCATTCTGGAGGCTGCGAAATCCAGATCAAGGTACCAGAACAGTTGAGTTCTTTTGAGAGCCCGAGCGCTCTCTCTAGTGTCTTCTTATAAAGGTAGGAAGTCCATTCATGAAGTCTCCGCCCCCATGACCTAATGACCTCCCAAAGGCCTCACCTTCAAATACCAGCATATTGGGGATTAGGGTTTCAGTATATGAATTTTGGGGTGATACCTATCAGTAAAAAAGTCTCATTTACCTGCCTAAAAATGCATCTCATTTGTGGAAACACTTGTACTTTACAAAAACCACGGTAGCTGAAACAGCATTTTAAATAGAACACATTCTGTAGAATCCTTATTTTTACTTAGAAAAATAATTTTAGTTTTCTGTGGTGAAATCTTATGTTCCAAGGTGAAAAGTCATTGCTCATACTCTATGGAGTAAATCAATTGTAAATAAATAAGTAGATGCGAAAATAGTATCTGTAGCAATTAATGCTTAGAGGAAATAAACAGGATTATCTGAGAGAGAATAATAGGGGAGATTACATGGGATGGTTTTGCCTCATCTCCACCATTGTTTCTCAAAGTAGGTGTGGAGTTGAGTGGTAAACTGTAGAATTACTTGAGGGTTCTTGATAAAAATATAGATTCTTCCACCCACTATTGACTCAGAATTGCTGGGAGTGAGCTCAGAATATGCATTTTAAATAAGTTGCTAAGGGATTCTTATAGGTGTGCCTGGGTCCTCCCAAACTCTCCCAACCATGGTTTCCATCTTAAGTCCCCCATTTTCCATTCTTTACTTTTGCTCCATCTGCCCAGCTAGCCTACTCATCTTTGTGTATCCAGCTCCAGTTCCTCTTAAGGCCTGAGTCAGATGCAATCCCCAGATCCTCCCAGCTGGATGGACCGTCCCCCTCCTTATAGTTAGACTATACACTAACTGTAGTGTATAGTCTGCAGTCCATAGTGTATACTTATTGCTGTATAGTAACTTGCATTTAAGCTGTATCCTTTCACTGTATGAACCATATGCAAGGTCAGGACTGAGTCTGATTCATTTTAAAGTCTTTCAATGGCTTGCTCAGAGTGGGTACTCAAGTATGCATTTCGTGGAATGTCCCGCTAAGCTTAAGCCTAGCTCTCTTTGGACTTTGTACTTTTACCACTTGACCGTGTTCTAAATGTCTCAACTATAGTAGACCAGCTTTGTACTAAGCACGGACAACCAGTTCTTTGTTCAAGTTCATGTTCTAAAAGGTAACACTGAGGAGTGATGAGTGAGAATGCAGGGATTTCTAGACAGCCACTGAGGATGTACTTGATAGCCTGTTTTAGAAAGGCTCCCAGTGGCTGTGTAATTGAATGAGGTTCTCTACAACTGATGTATTCAACAAGACATCATAGATAGGGTGGAAAGAGGCTTCCCAAGCACTTTGCTTGGGGAAAAAAAAAATCCATTGTGATCACACCTGCTAGAACTGAAGAAGGCGTTGCTCCTTTTTTTTCTGCTCATAATCACTTGGACTGCTCTTAAGGGATCTTCAAGTGACACCTCCTTCAGTCTACTGTCTGCATAGCCACCAAAGTAACCTAACATAAATTAGATCATGTCCCTACTGTTCAGATTCCACCAATGGCTTTTGATCTGTTTAAATAAAAGCCAGGTCTTTAACTTACAGAGGCTGATAAAGACCTATGTGATTTATCTGCTCCTCCCTGTCCCATATCTCTCTGATTCCACCATCTATTTCTCTCCCTTGGTTATTCCAGTGCAGCCACAACTGGCTTCTTTCTATTCCTCGAATATGCTAAGTAAACTCCTGCCTCAGGGCCTTTGTGCTTACTGTATTCTGCATCTGGAACAGTTTCTCCCCAGATTTTACTCATCCATCTTTTTCCTGTCGTTTCTTAAATGTATCCTGCCCAGTGAATATTTCCTGGTCCTGCTACCACCTTGCCTACCACCCACTCTGACTTTCTAGTCACCTTTTCTACTTTATTTTTCTCATAGAAGTTGATAGCTACCTATCATCTATATATTATTTATTTATTATTTATATATAAATATATAATATATTATATATAAGCATATATAATATATTGTATATAAATATATATATAATCTCTCTCTATATATATTATTTATTTTGTTGATTTTCTCTCTCCCCCAACTAGAATATAAGCTCCATGAAGGTGTGGTTTTGGTCTATTTTGATCATTGTTGTATCTTCAACACCTGGAAATATGCCAGATAAGTAGCAAATGCTCATTCAATACTTATTAAAGCAATGAGGCAGAGTGGGGTAAACAAAAAGATTTAAATCCTGGCTCTCATCTTAACTTCCTTAAGCTCTCAGTGTATCAGTTTTCTTATCTGTAAAATAGGAATAGTAGTAGGTATTGCCTAATGGAGCTATGCCATCTGGTGTAGTGTCTGATGTCCAGTACTTACTCTGTAAATGTTCCCTACAATCGAGGTTTTATAGGTTGTAAAAAGAGTATCTAGTAGTGATATTTCTCTTTTCCAGCTAGCAGATTTTTCCAAAATGTAAAAATAGATGATATATTTTGTGCTTCTTATTTGCTGGGACTACCACACAACTTTAAGTGGTGAGTACTTTAATTATTTCCAGTTTATGGATGAGGAGATCAAGGCACAGAAGGGTTGAACATTTCTTCCCTTGCCAACATAGCTAGTAAGTATAAAAGCTAGGACTTGATCAGTCCTAGCATGGGACTAGAGACCATATTCTTTACCTTAATTTTCACTGCTTCTTACTCAGTATGTGCATGAATGAAGCTCTTGGGAAAGAGATGAAAAGGAGTCATTGTCAGTTGACTTACTTCCTCCATAGCAGCATGAGAAGTTCAAAGGTGGATGGTGCTGGGTGTTCTTCTCACCTCTTTTGCTCCAGCCCGATATGGTCAGGACTCATGAATTCCCTCTCCAGATACCCATGGCCCCTCTGTAGTGCCTTCAATTTATCCTTCTTACCTGGAAGCAGTGCTGGGGGATGTTTTTGGTTGTCACAATAGAAAGTGGCTGGTACATAATGAGCTGGGACACACAATTCTGAAATACATGGAATAGCCCTGCACAATGATGGGCTTTCTTATTGAAATGCCCAAAATGTCTCCGTTATTTTTTTTTTTTAAATGTCTTTCACACAATCCCCACTCCGCTAATCTAAGGTGTATACTTTCTTCAAGGATCAGCTGAAGTTATTGCTTTGAGACTCCCAACATTCAGCACTCCCTGTTTAGCTATACTCAGTCTCTTCCTTCGTTTCACAAGTGTTCGTTGAGTGACAGCCAATGTAAATGCAGAGGGGATTCATATGAATTAGACAGTCTCTGCCTTTATGGTGCTTGGGACCTCATTTGGCAGTTGAGGTTTATTCACAAAATGACACCACAGACCAGCTTATCATATAGGAGCACTATAGAGTTTCAGAGGAAAAGGAGCTGCCTATTCATGGAGGGATAAGGGAACATGAGCTGGCTCTTGAAGGGCTGGTAGGATTTGTGATTAATGGATATGGTGGAATGAACACACTGATGGTAGAAATCATTTGGGAAAAATTTCATTTGGGCAAAATTACATCCAAGGATGATTCAGGAAATGACAGGGGGTTTGGTTGAAAATCATCATAAGCCTGATACAGAGAAATGAAAAGAGATTTAAGACAGGAATGGAAGGCTGCATTTTGGTTGCTGAGGTCTTAAATATCTGACTGAAGAATTTAGACTACAATGAATTTATCATTGACGTCATCACAGGTTACTTGTTTAAACAAGGTTGTGACATGAATGAATCAATGATTTTGTGTGTTTATCTGCAATGATACTTATAGTTAAGAGTGGTTATGAGTTGGGATGGTGGAATTTTGAGTGTCGTTGTCGTATTTTTCTTCATTTATTTTTCCTCATTTTCTTAGTGCTCTATGAAACTACAGGTGTTGTTTTTTAATTAGGAAAACTTTATTGGTTCTTAAAGTTCTGATTTTTAATCTTATATTCAACAATTTATTGAGCACTTATTATACAATGGATATTTGCCTATGAGGCATAAAAAATTATGAAGGCATGACCCCTGTTCTCTAGGAGACCACTTGGAGAAGACTAACATGTGATCTGTAAACATCAGGCATTGTGGTAACTGCTAGAAAAGAGTATTGATACGGTGAGACCATAAAGGAAAGGTCACCACTAATGGGAAGATTAGGAAAGGCCTCCTAGAAGAGATAGCATCTAAGCTGTACTTGAATGGTTCTATGTAGCCTTGTACAGGTAGGTTCTGTTTGTTAAGAAGGCAGTTCCTGAAAATGGTTCTAATCTCTTACCAACCTTTACAATTTTATCACGTACTTGCTTATATGTTAGTTTGGAATTATACTGTAGTGTGTTCATGCATATATGGTGCTATCTTTTTTGAGGTGTCTCTGGGTGTTTATTATATTTGATATTTGTGTAACTTTCCCCTTCCTCTAAACTTTCACTGTTTACTTTTCTGATTTCTTTTTAAAAATTGTTCTCTGGGTTTAAAAGCATTCCTCTATGATTTGTAATTCATACAGAGCTTACCATAACATTTAGACAAAATATTCTGAATAACATATGCAGAGATGGAAATCTTTTTCATAAATTTTCTCACAAGTAGAAAATGTTGTTGGACAAGTTTCTATTTAAATCATACTTTCTAGGCCTGACTGACTGCAGGAGTTCACAGGGTACATGCTTCAGATTGCTTCATTTTCAGCAAGGTAAGGTAGCACCTCCACTGTGGAATAAAGCAAGGTATTCAAAAAGGGTACAGGCCAGGCTCCTTTGGGGTTGTTAGAAATTAAAACTAGCTTGTGAGGGATGTAAATTTGCTTGTGAGAAGAAGCAGCTTCTTAGAAGAATGCAGTAGGAAATTTCATGTATGTATAAGGACAGACAAAGCTTAGCAGGCCTCAGAGTGCCTGCATTTAGAATTGGTAGTGAACCCCCTTACCAGTCCTCTTTTTAGCATGGTCCTTTTGGTTTCTTCCTTCTCTGTTTTCCTCTGCTTCTCAGATGGGCTTCTACAGCTTCACATGGTTTCTCTTCTCCCATGACTTCAGCAGGCATCTGGGCCAGAATGATCTCCTCTATAGAGAGTTCTTATTTGCTTAAAAAAAATGGTTTAGCATTTAAAATAAAATAATATATGCACTAGCCCCCCTCCAAAAAAGAATGAATAGTTTAAAATAGTATAATTTTTTCTAAAAATTATATTAATCTTTACCTTTTCTAATTTCTCTGACTCCTGGTACCTCTTCCTAAAGTTCAAGAGTTTTTTTTGTAGCTTTCTGGAAAATATGTATGTAAAGGTTCAGATATATAGATACACATAAATATACACATAAAATAGTTATACATGTAAATATTCTTTTTATTTACACAGAAGTTATCTTTACATGATGTTCAATAATTTTTAAAAACTATAATTTTTTTATTTTGTTATTTTTTCCATATTAATTGACACAAAATTTATTTTCTTTCTTTTAAATGGTTACATGTGTTTGGATAGTATTTCATTTTTATGTAATTAGTATGGTTTATCACATGATTTTTTTTTAAATGATGGAGCTTAAGTTTGTATCTGGTTTTCTATTACAAACAATGCTACAATAAACATCCTTGTATATTTATCTAGTAGAAGTTTAAATTTTTACATTTGTTCTATGCTCAATTAAAGTTAATTTTTGTATATGAGAGAAAAAGGTAGAGGTTCCTCTTCTCTTTTGGTATATGGCTATATAATTGTCTCAGCATTTTTTGTTGAAAAGTTTTCCTTTATAGTAATACAGAAATATTATTGATGTTAATATTGACCTTGTATTTTATAATTTTGATAAATTCACTAATTCTAGTAGCCTTATTATAAATGTTATCAGATTTTTTATGTAGATGAACATGTCATCTGCAAATAAAGTCCATTTGTTTCTTCCTTTCTAATGTCCAGTGTAGATGCTTTTAATTTCTTTTTCTTGCCTTATTGCACTGGTTTCCCTGCAGTGTTAAACAGAGGTGATGAGAGCAGACATCCTTGCCTTGTTCTTGATCTTAAGGTGAAAGCCTTCAGTTTTTCACCATTAGACGTGATGGGAACTCTGAGTTTTTTTAGATGCCTTTATTAAGTTGAAGACGTACATGTTTATTTCTGCTTTGCTGAGCATTTTTTTAAAAATCCTGAATGTATGTTGAATTTTGTCAATTGCTTTTTCTGGATGTGTTGAGGTGATCATATGGATTTTCTTTTTTAGTCTGTTAATATGATGAATCTACGTTTCCTTCTCTGATTAAAATTAAATTTAAAATTAAAAAGTACTTGAAAATAAGTTTTATGTTAGATATATCTATAACTATATTGTTATAGATATATACATATGTAGATATCTATGTAGTTATAGATATATATGATATATATCTGATATTATATCTGATGGGTTAGCCATATTGACTGTATTGTGTATATTTCTTATTACTTTGTCTTCTTGTTCTGTCATGGTTAACCATGTCTATTACTATTATTGTCTTTTGTTGGTTTCTTCTAGGGTTTTTTTTTTTTAATGAATTTCATCACTTTGTTTTTGGTGGTGATTTATAACATGTGTAAGTACATTATTGACTTAAACTTTAGTGATTCCTTTCTGATATTAAGATTATGAATTTTTTTCTTTTCCCTTACCATTTTCCTGGTTTATCTTTGATGTCTTTTTTACTTTTAAACTTTCTGAGTTATAGAGAGTCTCTTGGAGAGTTTATTTTAGATGTGGATCTCTACAGTTTGTTTTGTTCTATATTTCGGCCTCATTAAGAAACATATTTATTATAAGATGAATACTTTTAAATTTACATTATATTTTCTGTTTTTATTTTATTTTTTTAAAGGATTTTATTTATTTACGAGAGAGAGAGAGAGAGAGAGAGAGACAGGGCACACATGATGGTGGTGGGGGGCGGTCCAGGAGAAAGGGACAAGCAGGCTCCCTGCTGAGCACAAAGCCTAGGATCCTGACGTGAGCTGAAGGCAGACACTCAACAACTGAGCCACTCAGGAACCCCATATTTCTGTTTTAAATGATTCCTTCATCCCTACCCCAAACTCATCCCTTACCCTATGGATTGTCTTTTGTCTCTATGGTGTATGTATGTGTCAAATGTGAATAAGTGTACTTTTCATGATAATGCTGAAAATTTGTAGCCTATTTTTTGGTGTTTTAGAGATTTCTTTTATAAATTTACATAGTGGTTTTAACCTCTCCTTATCAATTAATCAATTATCTGTTGACTACTTACTGAGATGGATAAGAAAATTATCCTTATTTTTGCTGATACTATTTTACGTGGTTAACTTTAATAATTTCAAATACTTAAATCTCAATTTCTTGATTTATCATCTTTATAAGTAAAGAAATGTTAGGAAATTCTACCTTTATTTTTTCTTCTGTCTCTCCCCAAGCTGTTGAATTGGGTTTATTATTGCTTTTTATTGTTGAAATGTGTAACATGGCAAGTAAGAAATAAATGTACTTCATACTGTCGTTTAACCTAATTTCTAAATGTGTCTAGGTTCAGTTCTCCCTATCAGACTTTTTACTAGAGCTCCACATTTATCTCTTGTTTTTCTGGATTTGGGGCTCAAGTCTTTTTTTTTTTTTTTTTTTCCCAAGTAAGACTCACAGAGTCATTGAGTTATTGAGTCTGAAAATGTCTGTTGTCTTTATACTTGAACAACAATCTGGCTAAACGTAAAAATAGTTGTTCAAACCTTTTCTCCTTCAGAACTTTGTACACATAGATTATGTATTTTTTTTGTGTTAAATATCGAGTGCCTGAGAGTTTGTTTTGTTTTGTTGTTTTTTGTTTTATTTTGGGGGAACTGAAAAATTCTCTCTCTGCTGTGATATTCAGTAACTATATCAGGAAATGTCTGTCTCTCTAAGACCTATTCATTGTGTTCCCTGATATAGAGGTATTAGGCATTAGGTGCAGTCATGGTTGATGGATACTGGTTTTGCTCTTCTTTCTGAAATATTGTTTCAAGTGCTGAGCTAGGGTCACCTCACCTGGCAGGAGGCATCTTTCCTGCATATCTCCGGAAATGCAGTTTGTTTTCGAATAGAACCTGGTTATTTCTTCTACTTCCTTTTAATGACCCACGGAGCCTAGTTTTCAGTGATTATGCAAGAGTTTCTTAATAAATTCTTATTGAATATATAAGTGAATGAGGCTTGATTCATTTCCCTGCTGTTAATTCTCCCTCTCTGATTACTTCTTTTTAGATAAGGAGTGTTGCTAAGGCTTTTTAGCATTCTATCTACTCACCATCTCCAAAACCTACCACACTTCTGGGAGAAGAAAAGCATGGTTGAGCACAGCAGTGACTGTGGGATTTTCTATCTCTCACTCACTTTCCCTGAATGCTGCTTTTCAAAGATAATGGCATGATATTTTGTCATTTCTTTTATTTAGTTGCTGCTAATATGTTTTTATTTTGTTTGCTGGATTTCAGCTTTTTCTTGTTAACATTGTTCATGCACTTAGTTTTAAGGAAAGTCAGTACCTGACTTCATTTCTCCATTTTGCTCCAGAAGTCATAAGGGTTTTCTAAACAAGTTTAGAACCTCAAAAGCAGAGTTGAGTTTGTTACTCTTACCTATATTTGTTGTAGAACCTAATCAGGGGTTGCATACAATGAGCATTTAGAAACTACTGATGCACAGGACTAAATTTTATGGTAATTTTGTCTAATGTGTGACCTATTATTGAAAGAAGGGGAGATAGTGTACAACCACCTTGGAATTACGAGGTCTAGCTTTGGATTAATCAAAGAAGTGACAAGTAAAGCACAAGGAAAAAACCAAGACCTTGGAAGAAATGGCCACACTTCAGAATGAGGATGTTTAGTGTTCACTTCAACACTGGAAGAATTGAGATCATCTATTTGTTTTTGACCCCATTTTGATGCCAGCTCTTAGAGCCTCTGAAAAGATACAGGTGAATGAACAAGGAATTTATCAAGAGCATTTTCCTCCTTTGGATTAGTTTTTTTCCCCCCTTCTTCAGTAAACACATCAGTTTTAAGGGCATCATGTGAAATTTGTTCCATCGGTTCCTTTTATTGCCAGAGTCAAAGCTCACCTTAGACTATTCTTCATTTTCTTTCTAAGCCTTTCATCAGCTGCACAGGGCCACCCACACAGCTAGTTAGTACGCATTTCTCTCTTCTTTTATGTGACTGTGTTTTTAGCCTTGGGCAAATTCAACTTCATGCCATCGGGCAGGTTCTTTTTCAGGGACATGATGGAAAGGTTTATAGATCTTTGTCGTGATGAGTCTTCTTGTTCATTTCAGTGTCTGTAAATTGATGTTCCTTCCTTTGTCTTCCTTCAGAAAAAAAGAGCAGGAGTTGGACGGACAGAAGAAGGTCACTTGCTTCTTCTGCCTATTGATTTTCCTGTGCTGCTTAGCGGTTCATTAGTTACTCCTAACTATGGTTCTGTATTTAATGGCAGTTTGGGCTGGGACATCAGCCACAGAGGGGCACTGACCATGCCTCGGTCAGTGAAAGGGGGAATGAGAAGGTGACTTTCTGACAGTCTGAGTGTTGGTGCTTTAGTGCCAAATTCTGGGGTATGTTTTTGTTGGTTAAAGGTTTATTGTTTCTTACATGGATGAAGTGCTAGTCTACATGGGACTTTGAGACTGTTTAGAATATTATCAAGGGTGGTGGTGGGGAAACTGTTCAGGGAGGTAGGGTTGACCAGCTGTATAAATTCCAGAATGTACACTTACATACATTAGTTAAGCTGAATTTTAAAAACTTTATTATAGAAATTGAAAAACATAGGAAAGTTAATGGAATATAACCATGAACTCCACCCCCGCCCCTGCCATGTACTCAGCTTCAGTAATTACCACTCATGGCCAATGTTTTGTCATGTATACCCCTTCTTATTTTTTCCTCATATATTACACCTGTAAATATTTCAGTGTGTACTGCTAAAAGGTAAGGAATCTTTTTTTTTTTTTTAAGATTTTATTTATTTGATAGAAAGAGACAGAAAGGAGAGAGGGCAGGAGGGAGAGGGAGAAGCAGACTACTTACTGAGCAGGGAGCCCAGTGGGGCTTAATCCTAGGACCCAGGATGATGACCTGAGCAGAAGGCAGATGCCTAACTGACTGAGCCACCCAAGCACTCTGATATGGAACCTTTTTGAAAAGATAGCCATAGGGGTGCCTGGGTGGATCAGTGGGTGAAGCCTCTGCTTTCGGCTTGGGTCATGATCTCAGGGTCCTGGGATCGAGCCCAGCATTGGACTCTCTGCTTCCTCTCTGCCTGCCTCTCTGCCTGCTTGTGATCTCTGTATGTCAAATAAATAAATAAAATCTTTTAAAAAAATCCTGCAAATACAATTATAACAACTAAAACAAAATTAAAAATTCCTTCCTTAATAATCATTAAATAACTAATTGGTGATCTGAGTATCTTATAAATGTTATAATTTAGTGGGGTTTTTAGTGAATCCACATTTTATTTCACAGTTGATATGTATTATAAGCCTCTTTTAATCCTGAGGTTATCCTTCTCAATTTATTTTCATTTGCAAATTATTTTTGGAGAATATTGGATCATTTGTCTTGGAGAGTTTCTTGGAGAGATTTAAGTCTGGATTTTGCTTATTGTACACAGACTATATTATTTAACATGGGCTCTGCCTTTTTTATTGAAATATAGTTGACACACAATGTTACCTTAGTTTCAGAGGTACAACATAGTGACTGACAGTTCTATGTACTATGATGTGACTATCCTGCCCTTTTTTATTCATGTAAATTGGTAATTAAGAAGCTTGATGAGATTCGGGTTTAATTTTTTTGGCAATACCATTTCTTAGGTAGCGGGACGTTCTTCCTTTAGGAAGCCTAATGCCTGACTTTGTGTATATGTATGGAACTAGAAATCTGTGGAATCATGTTTGACAAAAACTAACTATGGAATATTCCATAGCTTATTTTTTAAAGTACTTTGCTGATGATTGAAACCCAAACTTCTGAGGAAGTCTAAACATTCAATTCTGATAAGGTAAAGCAGCCACTGAGCTATTTACTTTATGGCTGTATGGGAAACTCCTCACTGCAGTGTGGTGTGTAACCTGGGCAAGCCCCCACTTCTGGTGGGAAGAGGGATCCAGAACTGAGCTGCTCTCTGGTGGTGTGAGCCCTGTTCCTGATGTTAACTGCAAGCAGCAGTCATGTTTGGTTCATTAGTCCTCATCCACAGAAAGATATTCTCAACTACAAGATATTCTCAACAAGGGGATGTGGCTTCTGACCTCTGCAAGTTTACCTCCTCACAACAGAACAAAACAAGAAAAAGGACAATTATTCTTAACATCCAAGAGACTGTGTTACCATAAGGGTAAAGTCTCTTACTAAATCAATGAATCTGTCTCTCCCTTGGCTTAAATAATGAGAGGTTTGGCTGTCCCCTAGATAATTGGCTAATCATGTGTGACAAAGATAGGAATATATTCCTTTACTATGATATAACCCCTTTTCACACAATGCAAAACCAGAGAGTATTCGTCGAGTCTTTGTTTTAGAGCAACTGCACACATAGACATGTGAAGGCGGATAGGACTTCTGATTGGTTTGTGAGTTGCTCGAGCCTACCCTGCGCTGAGAACTGTATCACTTTCTTCTGCTGAGACAGACTAGTCCTGTTTGTCTTTCAAAGACAGTAGCCCGTATAACCTGAGTTTTGTAGCCTCCTGAAGTTACCCCTTTATTTCTAGTCCAAATAAATGACTGGGGTCCTGTTTCAGGACTTGGAGGAAACTCAGTTGCCCCTGCAGGGACTTCTGAGGTTCTGCACAGTCCTGAGGTGTCAGGTTCATCCCTGCACTCTTGACCATTTCCATGAGGTCCAGCTCTGGCTGTCACACCCCAGACACAGACATAGGCAGAAGTGTGGTCTCCCCCAAGGTTAACATTCTGACCAGGAACAGCTTTTTGGCTCTCAGCAGGGCTAGTCCAGCTGCCCCCTGAGAGCAGATTACCACCACATGTATAGAGCTGTATAAGGAGCCATTGTTGGGACTATTTAATCAATCGTCAGAAAGTTGATAGAGTCAGGTATTGATTTTAAAGAGAAAAGGACGGGCAACTGTGCTATTGTGCAAATGTTCTGTTGCACATTTATTTAACCCTATCTATGGATGCCCAGACAGATGTGATGGGCATGGCAGTGGAACCTCGTCCTCCCTCTGTTCACCATCATTGGTGCTAACTGTAGATGACTTCCTCCAGATAAGTTGTTTTTGTTCTATGGGGAGCAGAGATTGCCATCCATTAGATCTGTGGGGCGTTTAGGCTCCATGTGATTGGGAGTAATCCTACCACAGAGCTTTAAAATATTTGGTGCAGTTGGTCAGACAGGACCTTTGTTAACCAGCTGACTCTCTTCATTCTATTCTGTGGGGCAGAGATCATAGGATCAGGCCCAGGGAGTCCTGGATTCCCATTCTTGCATTGCCTGTAAACAGTCATGACATCAATCTGGGTTTTATTTTCTTCATCTGTAAAATGAGAGTGCACTAGTTTGCTAGGGCTGCTATAACAAAATTCCCCAGACTGGGTGGCTCAAACAACAGAATTTCCTCACAGTTCTGGAGGCTGAAGTCTGAGATAAAGGTATTGGCAAGATCTTTCTGTCTCTCTGCTTGGCTTGGGTATAGCCATCTTCCCTCTAGGTCTTCACATGGTCTTCTTTCTGTGTATGTCTGTGTCCTAATCTCTTATAAGGATACCAGTCATATTGGATTAGTGCTCTGCATCTGACTTCATTTTTCCTTAATTACATCTGTAAAGACATCTCCAAATATAGTTGGACTATAGGACTTCAACATATAAATTTGGGGGGGGGGCGATACAATTTAGTATATAACAGGGACTAAGGGGGGGTGGAGTGGGGGTGCTTGAAGAGTATTGTTTTTTTTTTTCTCTAATAATGCTCTGAGGGGGCTTCAGAGACTAAGAGACTATCTCAGTTTTCTGAGTTCTGAAAGGCTTCCCAGGACATAGGATTTTCAGTGCTAAAGCAGTCGTAGGTAAACCAGGATGGTTAGTCACCCTACATGTCTCCCATGGGGGCACAGGGATCCCCAGCCTGCCTCAGCCAGACCTGTGCTGCTGCTTTCAGCTTCAACATCAGCATCCTAAGTGAGATTGAATTTAACAAAAGGGTTTTGTGGCCCCAAATCATTAGAAAACCACTTGATTCAGTGGCCTCTAGGGTCCTCTCCTGATGCCACATTCTGTGATTTAATTTCATTTGCACATACCAAATTCCAGCCGTTTGTCTGAAACTATTAACTGATTGGAGTAAAACTAATTTGGTTCTCATTTAGTTCATGGCTAAAAGTGAGATAAAACAAAACAGGAAACCATTAAGCCTTGCCTATTCTGAAGGAGAACGGGGTACTATTCTTTTATGATGGCAGCTGCCCTCTCTGGACTCTCATTAATGCTCACTTTATTCTCTCTCCATCTCCAAATCCTAATAGCAACTCTGTGAAGTAGGTTGCATCACCAATAGCAGCAGTTCCATGATGCAGATGAATAAACCAAGGTACAGAGAGATGAGTAGCCAGTTCACGTCTCAGGATTGGTCAGGGAAGGGCCAGGATCATGCAGACAATTTGACTTGAGCACTACTGTCAGGACACCGAACCGAAATGTGAGTGTGCTAGCTCGTGGGGGAACAGAGACTACACTGGCAAGTGTAAAGTGAGTCCATCTAGCTGATGGCCCAGATTCTTCTCTCCAGGAAGCACATTTCACTACCCAGTACCCCCTGAGCCTGTCTGGCCTTGACCAGTACTCCCGGCTGGTCCAACTTTTTGCTGTTGTAGAAGCTAGGCCTGGAACAGTTCTCAAGGTGTTGAGAGGTTTTGGGAATCTCACAATAAAGAACACTGAAACACATAGAGACAAATTTATTTCCTTGCTCTTTTATTTTTTTCCTGGTCTTCTGATGATGTTAAGGAATACTTTGTGCTTGTCTGTAATTCCCTTCCATTATTTGATGATCTGTCTCCCCCCGCCTTTTTGTTTTGAAAGTGCAAGCACGGGCAGCAGCATCTGGCTGAACTTTTGAATAACTCTTTATTGTCTCGAGTGTAATCATCCAGTAAAAAATATTAAACATATTTAATAACTGATAGCATAGGTACTGTACAGATGGCAAAAATAGTGAAACATGTGGTAAGAAAGATTTTTTATAAAACACTGGCCAGGAGAAAAGGAATTTATTGGAATCTTGAAATGACCAGATGAAAGGCAGGAGTTGTTTGGGGTCCAGCCAGTCTTTTGGGGTCAGTTCCTTAGCCCAGGGTCAACCTTGCCTGGGCTCTTAAGGTGCTGATTGTAGGCTCCTTTGGAAACTTGGTGTGCCTGCCAGGTGAGATCTGAAAAGACAGATCTTTCTGGCATCAACCCCATATTCACTGGGATTTTATTTTGTTTTGGTGATGGTTTTCATAATCTTTGAAATGCCCCTGTCGTAAAGGGTAGGGATGAAAACTGGATTCTTGTGCCAGGTCAGAAGGCTGAACCTTGGGAGGATGCAGTATAGAAAATAATCAGAATTAGAAGTGCAAATTGGGATGTCCAGGATGAGGCAGAAGTGCTCACGGTGGATGGCTACCAGGCCACTGTGTGGGGATTGGATGCCATGACTCTTGTTGTTAAAGCCAGATTGGCCCCTCCCCTGCAATTAGAAACACACCAGGTTTGAGACCCTTCTTTAGGGAGCAACTGAAGTTAAGGGGGCTTTTTTCATGGGATTAGTCCTAGGTGACTTAATTTGCCTATCAAGCTTCCTTCTGGCACTTAAAGTACTTAACTCCACAGGGCTGTGTTCTTATTAAATAGGCAAAGTGAGTTTGCAGCTCCTGGTGAAGTACTCAGTGTGATTCCCACACTAGGCTATTCCTGTATAGACAGAGTCTGAGTTTAACTAATCCTCACAGGACCCAAAACCTGGTCAGCAGTGGGTGCTGTACATTGATGAATGCCTGGTGGAGGCACCAGATCCTCCTTCCTAGCAGCCTAGACTTTGCATATGGAGGTTGGAGACTGGAGTCCAGCGACCATCAGGGAGGCCTACTCATGGTTACCAGAACCTGAGCACGAAGATCTTAGACCTTTAGCTTTCAGACTCTTCCCCCAGTAGCAACTGTTTTGGCCCCTTGGCTCCTTCCTGTAAGGGTTATATAATCTTATCATTTATAATCATTGTTTTAAAAGGTAAATCAGAGTCGTGTTGCCCACTCCTCCACCTTCTACCCCCATTACTTACGAAGACTTCAAATACTTTTTTTGTAATGTACTTAAAAGGGGAAAATAAAAAGAAAAAAGTACCATAATGTTGCTAATTAAGAAATAAGAATATTCTTGTTCTGATGGGCACCTGGGTGGCTTAGTGGGGTAAGCTTCTGACTTCGGCTCAGGTCATGATCTCAGAATTCTGGATCCAGCCCTACATTGGGGGTGGGGGTCCTTGCTCAGTGGGCAGTCTGCTTCTCTTTCCCTCTGTCCATTCCTCTGCTCATGCTTCCTCAATCTCTGTCTCTCAAATAAATAAAATCCCCCCCCTTTTTTTTTTTAAAGAATATTCTTGTTTTGAAAGCCCACTGCCCTCAATCCTGTGATCTGTTGCACATAACAAACTTTTTTCCCCATCAGGAAACATCTGTATGGATTGTTTCATTATAACCCCACAATGCTTGGACTTGAATCACTTCCAGATCCCACTGATACCTGGGAAATTATAGAGACCATAGGTAAAGGCACATATGGCAAAGTCTACAAGGTAACCAACAAGAGAGATGGGAGCCTGGCCGCAGTAAAAATTTTGGATCCAATCAGTGTAAGTAATGGTAGTAAATTGCAACCACAATATAACTCACATATGTTAAGCTTTCAACTTCTTTCCTGGTTTTAGTTATGATTTTCATGAAACCTGGCATGAAATTCAAAATGAGTCATGATTTGTCAGCTTATTTTGAAGGGAACTCCATTTGGAGTTAAAAAATTCTTTGAATTTCTGTTTCTTGTCCATTTTACTGTCGTTTTGGTTTTGACCCTCTGAGTTCTTCAAAAGTTATTTTCTTGGAAAGGGTTATGTTTCTCACTCCTTTATACAGAGTCTAGTCTTTTTCTAAGTTGCAGGGTGGTCCAGACTTGTGGCATTCATTCATCTTCTTTCAGAGCACTGAACACCTTGTAATGCTGGAAGCTATCTTGCACAGTGAGGTTATAAGGTGTCCTAAGCTGAGTTGGGTCCCTTCAAGCTACTTCTCCTGCTTTGAAAGCTACTTCAACTGCTTTGAAAATTCAGACATTTTAAAATAAAAATAGATATTTTTAATAGTGTTATTAAAGAAGAAAGGATATAATAAGGATATTTTATTGATGTAATAATTAGAAGCTTTTATTTGGATGTGAATGCCTATTGTTAGCTATTTTCAAGATGCAGTAATGATGACGTTAAAAATACAGAGTAAATATGCTTTATTAAATTATATAATACCCGTACCCTTCCTCAGATGTTAGACTTAATCCAGCGTGCATTTTTTACCCTGTATAGGATATGGATGAAGAGATTGAAGCAGAATACAACATTTTGCAGTTTCTTCCGAATCATCCCAATGTTGTAAAATTTTATGGGATGTTTTACAAAGCGGATCCCTGTGTGGGAGGACAGCTCTGGCTCGTCCTGGAGGTAAGAGGCCCCGTTGGGTAACCATCCATTTAAACAGAGCACCAGGGACAAGCAGATGCATTGTTGCCTAAAGAGTGTAAGATACTCATGTGAGGAGTTGGTCCCTCCTGTGTGTCACAAGTACCTTACAGATGTGACTATCTCCTCCGCAGTTCTTATAGGTAAGTTGTTAAAAATGTTCATGTTTCTCTGCTTCAAAACTTTAATAATTTCTTCTCATCCAGAGTGAATACAAGAATGCAGTTGGAAAAGGCTATTTTTTTCCTTAAACTGGGAATGTTTCACAGAAAACATGTTCCAATTGATTGCAACTCATTTTAAAAAATTGCTAACCCAAGGTTTATTTGGCTTGGCAAGTCTGGATTAGCCCATTCACGTTCATTAATCTTTAGCTTAGATTGGGTTCCCTTCAAACAGACTCTTGAGTGTCACGTGTGGCAGGTTTATTGGAGAGTTCTTACAGGAGCTGGACCTGGGTGGAAGTGAGGAAGGAAAGACTGGGCAAGGGAGACACGGAATAGTAATGTAGTCGCAAGAGGCTGCTGCCCATTCTCTGGGAGATGGAGAGCTGGGATGCTAGGGCAGAGCGGTCCTGAATTGTATATCTGCATCAGCCAGTCACAGCTGTGGTGCTCCCTTGGGAGGGGTGTTACCTAAGTGGAAGCAGTTCCTGGTAGCTGGGGGAAGTTCCTGGGGAGTGGTACTGCCAGAAGCTGGGAGCAGGGAGCAGGGAGCAGGCAGTCTTCCTGGCAGCATGTGCTCTGAAGAAGGAATCTGGGAAGAGCACCACTGTATACACTGTAATCCTGCCTTTTTCTTTTTTATTAATAGTAATAAATGTGTGTATCTGGGTGCAAAAGAGTCAGTCCCTATGACTTCATTCCCCGTGAGACTGAAAATGGGAAAGACATAATAATGGCAATATAGGAAATTAGTATCTTAGGATAGGTCTGTTGCCTCGTGCTCATTAGGGCCACCTTGATTTGTTCTGGATCCCACTCCTCTGAACAGACATACCTCTGTGCCTGACTTCACATATGCACTCTAGGAGCACAAGCACATATTTGAAAGCTTAAGAGAGAAGCGCTAAAACAAGAGGTCAGGTCTCAATACATCTTTAGCTTCTTGTCCCAATCTTTTGCCTGGCTCTGAGAGGGCCTGGGCATGGAACAATATATTACTGGCTGCCATGGCAACTGTGCACGGGGAATTCATTTGTTATATTCATTTGGGGTAACCTTCAGGGAAACCAGTTTGAACGTTTATGTCAAATCAGTTGCCTTCCTCAGAATATAAATATGTAAGGGGTTTTGGTTTTCAGAGATCATCTTTGTCTATTTGGTTGGCTGGTTGTTATAGAATATATTCTTATAGTATCTTCTTTTGGATTTTATTATTCCCTACCCCTACCCAGAGAATATATATTTTATCCTGCCGATGAGCTCTAGAATAACATTAATTTTTAAAATCCAGCTTTTCTTGGGACATGCAAAGTATTGTTTCTAGGGTCTCTGATTATTTTCTTCTTTAGCTCTTAAGGATCTCCATGTTTCAAACCTTGTTGCAATTTCATAATGGAAGAGCAGTGACCAAGAAATCTTAGTTTCAGTTTGTTTTTACTTGCTGATGATTAAGGCTCTCTATTCAAACATGGAAGACTGGAATTTCCAGAATTTTCTGAGGCCTTAAAAGGGGCCTCCCCTTGATGTGATCAGGTAGGCAGGTGGGCTGCTCGTACCTGTGGCCCCCTAAGAATAAATGCTCTTCCTGATGAGGAGTGACTGGCATTGGCAAGGCAGCTAGAAAGGGCTGGACATGGCCTTGAAAGATGAGAAGGAGCCCAGAACTAGGAACTAATAAACCTCATGCAAGTGCTCCCCTGCAGACTGTTGTTTGTTTTTTTCAGGGTGACCAAAGGCAGATAATGAGGCTGCCTTGAGATACTGAATTATTCATATTTCAGCAATATAATATGCTGATATGTATGCCTTTTGCAAGTTGTTTTGGTCCATGCCAAAGTTGGTAGTGTGGAGAACCAGATGTCGTTAGTTTTTGCGTTTTTTTTTTTTTTTTTTTTTTGGTCCTGGAATGGGCCATCTTTGCCAGGCTGCTGGGTGGTTAGGTGTGTCCAGTACCTATAATATGCTTATAAGAAAAGGGACTCTTAGGCTCCTAGAACTGGCTGGAACCTTGGCTTTTCTTCAGGTCAGTCCCCTGGTATTCAGTTGAAGAACAGAAGCTCAGGGAAGGAGTGACATGTCTGTGGTTACATAAGGAATTACCTGTGGCAGAACTAGTTGGAGAGCCACACTTAAGAATTTTTCTCCCATCACATTTTGCTACAGCCTGTGGCACTGCCTGTTGGGTCCTGGGAACACAGACTCGGCCTCTGGCTCAAAGCAGCTCCTGGACACACACACACACACACACACACACACACACATTCCCACACATGCAGCAGAAAGACCATGAGGGTCTACATAGCACCCTGACCATTTTGCTTTATCTGTAATTTTTTAGGCAGCTTTACACAACAAATTTATGGTCTGTTTAATATTGTTCATCTCATTATGTATACTGAGATTAAATTTATGTTACTTTTGCTCTTCCCTTGCTGAATGAAATGAAAGGACCAGGGACAAGCTATTCTATAGAGCAATTCTAGAGGCTAGGAAAATGTTATTGATAACCCCCTTAAGTCACTACAACTCTGAAAACAAAAGCAAAAAAAAAAATCATTTCTGAAATTCATTGCTAATTGTTAGCAGAAAGTCAACACACAGCTACTGTATCAGAAAGGTGTGGAGAAAAGACACACATAATAATGTTTTGGAAAATTTGTGAATAAGTTTTAATCTAAATATTAAATTTTTAAAATCTGTCAGTCCTATTACCTCTCACCTAAATGAAATATAAGAATTTAGACCTTTAAGAAAAACATAATACTTAGAAAAAATACCTAGTGTGGTGTTAAAGTATAAACTACATTTTCTCTTTTTGCCTTTTAGTGTAAAATGTTTGGCAGATAGAACTATTAATTTTAGCATGAATCACATGTTCATCTTAAATGGTTTGAAGTTTAGAGAACATAAGTGAGTCTGTAAAGTGAAATATTTATAAAACCTGATAAAAAATTAGCTTTTTAAAAAATCTGTTTTTTTCTATCAGAGATCTGTGTATAAGTTAACTAAGCTAGGCTGAAGTGAAGGGAGACATCTTTGTCCAGTTTTTGCTTTTCTTTAAGGCCCTAGGAAGTCTGGTGTGGGCTCATTATCACTGCAAGTGTCATACTTTAAACCATTTTCACCTGCTGATACAGTGACATGAACCAAGCTTATCATGTTAACAAATCAGGGTTGTAGCAGGGCTCTGTGAGTTTGGAACATAGGACAAGTACATTTTGGTTGGCCAGAGATGGTTAGCAAGCACTGCTTCAGATGGCGGCCTCTCACAGGGTTCTAGAAGGAGAGTAACTGGGTTGCTGGGGGGAGGAGGAAGCTGTAGGACCCTTGGGAGTGGAGAAGGGGGTAACTTTGAAATGCAGTAGTGTTACAGCCTATGTACGGGTATTGTGTGTCTTCAGCAAAAGCAAGAGAGAGAAGCTAAGGAGTGGGACAGACTCTGTCCCACCCCCACCCCCCACCCCCAGTAAGCAAGTGCCCTGGAGAAAGATGAGATGGGAGGTGGGAATCTCAGGGCCCACCTACCTCCCCACTCTGACTGGAACTCTAGGGTTGCAAGTGACACAATTTTCATTGTTCTAGTGCAAGCCATTGACTTCATCTGGCGTCAGCAAAATAAATACAATCGTGTGTATTGTATTTATTTTGCCCCAACAGTGTGCAGGAAAAAATCTGTTGTTCTGGCCTTATTGAGAGGAGGACAGCACCGGCACAGTGCTTCCTAATGTCACAGGGCTGCAGGGTTCTTGCCTTATGGAGTCAAAGAATGAATCTTGTGGATACAAAAGGGTGAGGTGAAGTGAAAGTTTATTTACTTATTTGTTTTAATTTGAGAGAGAGAGAGAGAGAGTAAATGACCATGAGAAAGAGCATGAGGGGGAAGGGCGCAGAGGGAGACGGAGAAGCAGGCTCCTGTGAGCTGGGAGCCCGACTCGGGCTCCATTCCAGGACCCCGAGATCATGACCTGAGCTGAAAGTAGATGCTTAATGGCCTGAGCCACCCAGGTGCCCCAAAGTGAAAGTTTATTAAGTGAAGGTGAGAGCAGAAATAGAAAAAAAAAAAAAGCTCCCTAGAGTCAGAGCAGTCCCAAATGGGTTGCCACTGTGGGGTTTTAGTGGCAGTCTTTTATTGAGAACTAACTGGGAAGCTTGTGACCTTGAGATTCTTGTGCCCTGTTGGTTTGAGCAAGGACTATTCTTTTTTTTTTTTTAAAGATTTTATTTATTTATTTGACAGAGAGAGATCACAAGTAGACAGAGAGGCAGGCAGAGAGAGAGGGGGAAGCAGGCTCACCGCTGAGCAGAGAGCCCGACTCGGGATTCGATGCCAGGACCCTGAGATCATGACCCGAGCCGAAGGCAGCAGCCCAACCCCCTGAGCCACCCAGGCGCCCCTTGAGCAAGGACTATTGATAACACCCTTGTCATTTTCTGTGATTACAATGTAGCTTCCAAAAAAAAAAAAAAAAAAAAATTACTCGCTAACATTCAGAGCTAGGTGATATGGTTTGTTCCCTTATCTCTGGATTTATACTCCTCAGCATTTCTCCGAATTTGGGATTTCTGTGAGCCTGGTCATGTAAGCCCCTTGCCTGAGCAGTGTCAGGGGAGTCAGGGCCTCCTATCTCTCCCTTCCTATACCTTAACCCTTTCCTTACTCACTAAGGCATCTTACTGAGTAATTTTGATGATTCTTGGCTTTTGCTTTATGCTCCCTATTGAGCCGAACACCCTTGAAGGATAAAATCGGCTGAACAAAAAGACACTGAAAAGAAATTCCTCTTAATTCTGCAATTTGACTGGGTCAAATTAACATGCCAGTACAGAATCTACTTGAAAGTTGGAGCTTTGACTAGAGTAAAGTTCTGGTGATTGTACTGCATGGGCCATTCTTTAATAACATGGAGAAAAGTTGATGGCTTATTGAGCAAGGAACATTTTATTGCTTGAAATTATGGCCATCTTAGCAAATGCACATACTGTGATTGAATCAATATTCAACGCTGTTTTAGAAAATAGATGTGGTACATAAATGATTTTTCTATTTTTCTTGGTTTGGAGCAAAATGCTCATTAAATTCTAGATGCATCCAGCTGCCACATTTCCTGAATGCTGAGGCCGTAGGGAAGTAAACAGGGATGGAGACACACCTCTGTTTTTGACTCTGATGGCAGGCAAGAGTGTGTGGGAAGGAAGGGCTGCAGGCGCCAACCTTCAGGGGCGGGGCAGGAGGGTTGGTTGCCTTCTTAGAATTCTAAGGGGACTGTTTTATTTGATGCATTTAAATGTAATTTCTTGTCATGCTTTTAAAATGTTCATTTCATCTCACTGAACATTTACACTGGGAAGATAATTGTCAGTGTGTCCCTGCTTTCCTTTTTTGTACAGAGGACCCAAGGTCCTTTTCCTGTAACCCACAGGCTGCCCTTTAAAATTATACTGGGGGGCTTTTCAATTTCCCAGGACAGCTTCCCTAAAGGGACCGTGAGTAGTTTAATTTTATGTTTCTGTGAATCACAGGAAGTGACACAGCTCTTAAATTCTGACATTTAGTGAACAAAAGGCACCTACCAAGTAGGATCCTTTTGTCGTTTTTAAATCCACAGCTCTGTTTTGATCCTGCTATGGAAATGGCTGCTCTTAATCTCTTCATAGGTTCTAGGGCTATGAAGAAAGTTTATAAGTTGGCTATCTATATAAAATATCGCTGAATAGACTGTGTTTGTGACAAAAGTGGCCACAGTTAAAGTAGGGCATGGGAGACTAAAATGACACTTTGGGGGAAAATTCCAGGGTTGAGTTAGTTTGGAGCATGTAATTTAAATTTTCTCTTGGTAGAATTTTAATAGTGCACTTGGAGTTCAACAAAACATGTGCTTCCCAGAGCCAGGCTCGGGAGAGGTTCTGTTTGAAGGTGTTATAGTGCCTTGCATTCCTATTACTGTTTTGATGTGGTTTGAAGTGGTAGGGTTCAGAGCCAATGGCCAAGAAAGAATTCTTGAGACATTTTTGGTGCAAAAAGGTGGTGTTTTATTAAAGCACAGAGACAGGACCCGTGGGCAGAAAGAGCTGCACTGGGGTTGTGAGGTGTGACTGATTATATAAGATTTTCTACTCTATGAAGGGGAGGGTAATGTTAGGGCCCCAGGATATTGAGTCTATAGGTTCTGGAGATTGCTTTTTTCTTTGTAAATCATCAAGACAGTTGCAAACTAATGGAGACTCCTGTCCTGCTTGACCAGGATCTCTATCAGTTAACCATTTGTTTATCTCTTTCCTTTGTTCTAGGGCAGCCAGGAGTGCCTGAGGAATGTCACATATCTACCACAGGGGTGGGGGTGTAGGGTGTTGGCTTGTGCTTTGCTCTCAGCCTGCCTTCTGCTCCTTATCACTTTGGCTTTGGAGGATCAAAGAACTTTATTGATTTTTCCCTTACTCTCACAAGATCCCTAGGCTCTCTCTCCTTAACTGTGTATATCCAATGGGCCAGAAATGATAGCAGGTTCTATCTCATAAAAGCCTCCTATATCTGTCCCTGAATCTTCATCTTCATGACCCTTGACTTTTTGACCCTCCCTTTTTTGATTGCTTCAACACCTCCTAGCAGGTGTCAGCTTCTGTTGTCTTCCTGTTCTGTCCACTCTCCAGTCTGCTGCCTAGGTCTTTCTAGACTATAAATCTGAATAGAGACCTCTTGCCTAAAACCTGCTGATTTGTTTACCCTTCCTACCTAACGATATATTATGGTGTTATAATAGATGTGTGTGCAGTAATAAAGCCTGTACTCATTAGCAGGGCACACTTGTCATTTTTTGCTCCCCACCTTCCTTCCCCATCTTCCGGCCCTAGGAATCTGGTACTTTTTGTCCAAGAGTAGCTGATTATTTAGAATTCATAGATGCCCTTCCCCTTCTTATCCACTAAACTCGTTTGTCCTTTAAATTCATTGTAAATGTTGCATCCTGTGATGCAAGAAAGTCTCTGAAAAAAGATTTCACAAACTGTCTTCTTTTCACCCTGTCTCAGCAGAGGCCACCATTCCCTCTTGGTGCCACCTCATTCCCTTAGGCATACCTCTACTTCCTTATGCCATGCCCTCATTACTCATGTGTCTATTACTGATTGTGAGCTTTTTGAGGTCAAGGACTGTGTTGTATTGAGTAATGGGTTATAAACTGGACCGTCACAAACTATTGAGAACAAAGTGGTAACTTTCTTTTCAATAACTGAACTCAACTTTGTTCTTGAGCTCCTAGCCCACCTAGAGGAGACAACTGATCTTAATTTATTCTGTTAAACTTAGTCCAACTGAGTGACTGCTTTGGAAAGGGGCAAATTCTACTATTTAGATCCCATTTTCATAGTCTAGGTCAAAGCTAAGTCATGGGGGTAAAGAGTCAGTATTTGTAGAAACTTTTTTTTCCCTCTTCCTCTTCCCTTCGTCCTGGATGGCATCTGGATTTGTGTACAACAGATGCTAATGTAAAGCTATAGCAGTGAGGACAGAGGCCTTGAATTGTGTGTGAACCTAAGTTCCTGTACTATCTGGCTTTGTTGTCTGCCCATGTCCTTGGTCCCTGATACTCCTTTTTATCATGAGGTCCTCACTCTCTTTGTCCTTGTCATTCAAACTCTAGTCTTGTTCCTGTCCTCAAATGGAATCTTCCATAAGTCATGAATGGGCTATAGGGAACTGTTAAAGTCCCAGCCTTGGTCAGCCTCACCCTGCCCTACTACCATTTCCATTCAACACGGACACCTCTTCATTGGCATGAGGCTCCTATGAGGAGGTCTCCCTTTAAATTTACAAGAGAAAAGAGGGTCATAGGAAATTGAAGTTTCTGTGAGAACTGTGTCCTTACTTAGAACCCCTCAAGAGGGAGCACTGTCACTCCAATCTTGTTCTCTCAAGCTCTCCAAGCTCTATACCACCAGCTCCAGAAGGGTTTTTCTTTTTCTTGAGAACTTACTTTCTGTCATGTCATGATCATCATTTGACTTGTCACTTCTCCAGTGTTTGTTCCTTGAAATATAGAATCGAGTTCGGAGGTTTCTGGACAATTATTTTGGTCTGTTGAAAGCTTAGCTTTTAATACAGATCATGGCACTGAAAATGCATTCATGGCCCAAGAGGATATTAGATTGAATATTGAATGTTATTTGCCCTTTCAGGGTCATGCAAAACATAGTCATAATCAAAAGAATGTGGAATCTTTTGGAAGACAGGATCCTGGGACTCACAGCATTAGGGCCTTCAGAGTGATGGGTGTTGAATTACAAGTTATAACTGACATTGGTAGAGAGTAGATTCAAAGGACCTTATAATTGCAAACTGATGGGACCATCATAGACTTCAATGAATTTCACTGCTTTTAGGGTCCCTCCTAAATCATTCTTGATAGTAATTTTATCATAGTTTTAAAGATTGCTAATTCTGTATTAGATTTTTAGTCACATATTATTACTTTTGAGCGATTTAAATGGTAAAAAATGGGCAGACTCAGTTCCAGGTTATTTTGATTGTTAATGTGTATGCAAGGTGTCTGCCGTGTATGTAACAGGGAATAATACACATCAAATAAAAACATCGACTCACCCTTTGTTGAAACATTACAAATATTCATAATTAGAGTGAAATAGATGTATTACGTTGACAAAGAGTTGTCTTCTTTTAGGAAAGGTGCTAATCTGTGTTCCTTCCCTCATATTTCCTTGTTTATGAAAGGCTAATTAATTCAAGCAGCCACATCCCAGGGGGCCTGCCATGTCACTAGTTAACTCTTTCCCAAATTGCTGACAAATTGCCAGGAGGAAACCTAGGTCTAGAGGGGGGTCTTAACCTCATAAGAGAAAGAATGGCTCTGATAATCTGAAGAAAGCCCTGAATTTTCTCAGAAAAAATATAAGATGCATATATAACATGCTGGCTACAGTTTTAGGTTTTTAAATGTCCTGCTCACACCAATTAAGAACCTTTAAGACAGCATGTAGCAAGTCCAAACCTGCATCCTTGAAAACACTTGAGTTTCCACTAAGGTATAGTTCGCCTGGTTCATGTACTCTCAAATCTCAGTAACATATAATATATAACAATATATAATATGTAACAATATATAATGTATAATAATATAGAGCAAATATGCAAGATACATATTTTTTTTACAGTGTTTTTCATTACAGAAAAGAAGAGCATAAAGTTGCTGAATGCCCATGGTTGAATATAAGAAGAGTAAATACACAGATGAGGCAACTGCACCCCATAAATTTGACATGCAGGGCTTCTGGCGCCTGTAGTGCTGGCCCTGGAGACAAGAAGGGTTGAAATGAAATTTATTTCCTCCCAAGGGTTAATGGCATCCATCTTTGTCTCGTTTGGTCTTCTCTTATCCTTAAAATGTGTGTGTGTGTGTGTGTGTGTGTGTGTTTAAATAGACAATATTCATGTAAAATGAAAAATATCCAGTAACTCACCGTGATTACTCATGCGCGTTCTCTTTCAAATGTCTGAGTAATTTGTGCTTTTATATTTCACTTGACAATCAACTTTTTGGACAGGTACTTTCAGTTTTAAATCATCACCATGAATAAATACACACACATACGTTACTTCATAATGTACATATGAAGTTTAATTATTCTGACCTGGAGTTTTGTGATCTGTAAATTTGCTATATCAGGGCTTTTTTTCTTAACATCTTTTTGTTTTTCTTTTGTATGTGTCCGGCTGTTTTTCTCTCTCCTTGGCACCTCCTCCTGCAGTTGTGTACTGGGGGCTCAGTCACCGAGCTGGTCAAAGGTCTGCTCAGGCGTGGCCAGCGGTTGGATGAAGCAATGATCTCATACATCTTATATGGGGCCCTCTTGGTAAGACCATCCATCAGACAGGGATCACATCAGAGGGGGCAATTTGTGATCAGTTGGGTCACTATTGTGTATTAACAAGTGGAAATGGCCCTGTGATATGCAAGGTGTATAGCAGCAGGGCGGTGTAGCCAAATGTGGACGTTGATTGGATTTTTAAAGGCAGAGTAATTGTTTTAAAATAACCATTCACATTTCCCCTTTGTCTTTCCTGTTGTTTTGTGGTGGTGGGACACCACATAGGGCCTTCAGCATTTGCACAATAACCGAATCATCCACCGTGATGTCAAGGGGAATAACATTCTTCTGACAACAGAAGGAGGAGTTAAGCTCGTTGACTTTGGTAATGACTGCTTGTCGTTTGTTTTCTTGATGTGTGCAGTTTAGCCCAAGGCAACAATTTATTGCAGTCTCAGAAGACTGGGGCCTCTGTGCTATACCATAGGCTGAGGGACTTTTCCAGTCAGACACAGACTGGAGAATGGGAGTTTTACCAGATGGATCACCCTAGGAGATGCTGTTTCTTAATCTATTTTCAGCTTTAGAAGCAATTTTATTAAAGATAGAAAATAAAAGTGTTTCAAAAGAAGAATTTGATGGAAAAACTTGGTTTTCTGGGAAGTATTTCTGGTCTCAGGGCTGTTGTCTATAATTTACATTTCGTCATTTCTTCTTTTGCATATGAAAAGAAAAAGCAGTTTGGTCTTTCAAATGACTTTTTCTAGCCTCAGGCATACTTATTCCCAATGAGCAGAAGGTAAAATAGTCCTTTGGGTCTGGCAGCTAACATCCCTTTAAATTGTGATTATTGCTGCTACATGTGAGGCTGGTTGAACTGGAAACATTAACAAGAAATGGAAGTGTGAGAGGAAATGCAGAGCAATATCACGTAAGGCCAGAGACCTATTAAATATCTTCTTGTGATAATCATTCATGTATTGATAGTCACAAACCAACAAACCATTTGGTTTTCCTTTTTAAGCATATTGAATGCTTTAATCTTCTAAATGTGTTCAACACCAGTTAGTACTTCAGTATGATTGTTACAAATAATGAGAAAATATTTACAGAAGCACTTTTTAAAATGTTCTTTATAAACATTAACATGGTAGGAGAAAAGATTGATGATTTTGAATATTCATTGCTTTGTTGTTAAGAAAGAATTCAGTGTTAAAATGTATTAGTGAATGATTTGCTCAGAAGAAATTACTCGAAAATAAATGAAGTTACTTTGAGTACTGGTTTATTTAAGAGCAAGCAAAGAAAAATAGCAGAGGGATACTTTGTTCAAGTCTTACGCTCCTCCTCCTTCTTCTTTTTTAAAAGATTTTATTTATTTATTTGGCAGAGAGAGAGAGATCACAAGTAGACAGAGAGGCAGGCGGGGGGGGGGGGGGGAGCAGGCTCCCTGCTGAGCAGAGAGCTAGACCCAGGACTTGATCCCAGGACCCTGAGATCATGACCTGAACCGAAGGCAGAGGCTTAGCCCGCTGAGCCACCTAGGCACCCCTTATACTCCTCCTTCTATGTAAGGAATGGCATAACCCTATGAATATGCTGTGGATAACATCAGATCTGTATTTTACACATGGTCCCAAGGGCAGTCAATGTATTGTGAGGGAAAGAGCCTAGAAGGATGAGGATGGGGGTTAATGCTGATTTATCTATTCACTGGCTTTGTGATTTGGAGTAAATCTAATCTTGCCGGTAGAAGGTTCCTAAACATCCAGTTGCTGCAAAAGAAATTTCTAGAAATTAAAAACAGAATAGTAAAGTTTTTTTTTTTTTTAACCAAAATTACAGTAGAGAATTTGGCAAAATTACAAATTATCCATGGTCAATAGAGTTTAGAGAGCGCTCTTTGGATTTCTAATAAAGAGAATGTAAGTGTCCAGCAATGATCCACCAAAATAACCCATGGGTCCTTGGCAAATCTATGCCTGATTCAGGTTTCTAAGTTCTCATCCTCAGTAGTGTTAGTGGCAATGCTTGTCTTTCTGTTAAGGGCTGCCTTAGATGTCTGCTTGGTAAAAGAGAACACCTTATATTTGTAAAATATTTTACTATTTTTAAGTTGTTTCACATTTGTTTACTTATATGATCTTTAAGAAGAACTCTGTGTTAGGTGTGCCAGGTATCATTATCTCCAACTTGAGGATAAGAAAACAGGCTCAGAGTGAGGGGGTTTACTTTAGGTTATACAATTAGGAAAAGGCATAATTGGGATGGAAAACAGGTCTTCTGACTCCTCATCTGATACATATTTACTTCTACTTTGTTCACTTGTTGTGTAAAGAAGAGAGCTGTCTGAAGACTAAGATAGGTAAAATACACTGGAATTACATTAAAATTCAGATCCTCAACACTGAGCCCTAGATAATAATATTTTTAGGCTACTTCTTTTTACACTTGACAAACAGTTTTCTTGCCAAGTTTCTGGGATTCTAGGTAAGATAAGGGATTAGAAGCTTTTTATGTCTCCACACTGATGCTCTATTATAAATAATACATGCTGATTTTCTTCCTCCATGAAATGAAGCACCATTTTAAGAAAGAAATCACCTGAAATATTTTGGAAATATAATAGGAAGACATTTTGGGTTTAGTTCTTGATATTTTCTTTCTTTTCTTTTTTAAAGACTTATTTAAATATTTATTATTAGAGAGAGAGAGAGAGTGCATAAGTGGGAGGGGCAGAGGGGCCGGGAGAGAGAATCTCAAGTGGACTCCACACTGAGCTTGGAGCCGGACGCAGGGCTCCATCTCATGACCCTGAGATCATGACCTGAGCCCAAACCAAGAGTTAAATGCTTAACCAACTGTGCCACCCAGGTGCCTCTTGATATTTTCTTTTTTTTTTTTTAATTTTTTTTTTTTAAGATTTTATTTATTTATTTGACAGAGAGAAATCACAAGTAGACAGAGAGGCAGGCAGAGAGAGGAAGGGAAGCAGTCTCCCTGCTGAGCAGAGAGCCCGATGTGGGACTCGATCCCAGGACCCTGAGATCATGACCTGAGCCGAAGGCAGCAGCTTAACCCACTGAGCCACCCAGGCACCCCTTGATATTTTCTTTTTCTAATTTTGTAGTAATATGGATAGAAATGTTCATTAGGAAAAAAATAGTCTAGTGGTTTAGATAAGAGTGGTAAATAAATGCTCTTACACAGTGATTGGTAAACTACAGTGTGTCAGCTGAACCTGACCTGCTTCCTGTTATGTGACTTATGAAAAAAGAGTGGTTTCTGCATTTTTAAATGATTGGGGGAAAAAAATCAAAAGAATATTTTATGACCTGTGAAAGTTATATGTACCCATAAATAAATTTTTATGGAAACACAGCAACACTCTTGTTTCTGTGTTGTCCATGGCTGTGCTTTTTTTGCTCTCCAGTGGCAGAGCTGAGTAGTTATGGAAGAGACCATATGGCTCTCAGAGCCTATTGACTATCTGACCCTTCATGGAAAAAGTTTGCTAACCTCTGATCTAGCACAACCCTGTGTTCACTGCTGAATTACAGTACTCTTTTCTTATAGGTGTTTCAGCTCAACTCACCAGTACACGTCTACGGAGAAACACATCTGTTGGCACCCCATTCTGGATGGCTCCCGAGGTAAGTAGAAGACATTTATCTGTTAAGTGTGTTGGTACTATGCCTTTTCATGAGAAAATCATATGCTTCCCCAAATTTTTGGAACTGTAAATTCTGGTTTGGGGAGTGATAATGATGGCACATAATCTGAGAAAAGCAGGATTAAGTCTTAGCTAGCCTATAAATTACCTTCATGCAATTAGAAAAAGGTGTTCCCCCAGAATATGCAGCTCTCTCCACGGGTCATGCCTTAGCAAGTTTACCCAGCCTTGTATAAATTAGCAAGTCACCTTCCCTGATAGGTGCAGCCCCAGTGACACATGGCTTGGTAAAGAGAAAGATTTCAGCTCCAAATGGACTACAGCACTATATGCAGAGGTCCTGGTTGTTTTTTGTTCTGAGGTCGATAGCAATTTCTCTTGTATGCTTTTTTGGCTCTCTAGTAAAACCTGGGATTTGGTCCTAATTTAGTTCTGGCATCATCACAGAGCCCTCCGTGAGATGAATCATGGAGAAGTTTGGGGAATTTTCCAGCGAGATAAGGCCTACCCTGAAACACCGACACAGCTTTGCTTGCACCATCAGCATTTAATTCCACAGTCCTGAGGCCTCTGCCCTGAGCAGGTCTCTGGGATTAAGCAAATGGGAGCTTTTAATAACAGTACTCAGGCAGTCTTCTCCTTAAAGGTCTTTCTATCTCCATTCTGTTCCCATGGCCGTTCTTCCTCTCTGTGACTGCACAGGTGGTCTCCTACCACCATAATCGGTTCACACCAATGTGCTGAAAGTTTTTCAGTGGCTCACCGTTGTCTATGGTCCTTTTTCATACTTGGGTAATGGACAGGCTTCTTTTGGAGAAAAAAGAAAAGCCATGTAGATTTCAGTGTTTATTTAAATCTTAAATGTTTCTTAAATAGGATTTAAAAAACATAAAACTAGATATAAACTTCTTGTGCCTTATGTTTATAGAACTATAAAACTACAAGGGAAAAGATGTGTTATGAAAAAGCTACAAAGCCAGTATTATTCAAATAAACACCTTTAATTTAATGAGCCAAATGACACTGTTTTATGAAATTTAGTTGTCCTCTGCTGTATGAGTATGTTTCAGAGCATGACAGCATACATTATTTTCAGTTATCTTGTCCTACTTACTACTGTATACCATGTAGTGACCCCATTCTCCCACCACTCTGCTCAATTTCAGCTAGGGTGATCTTTGTTCAAACAGCATCTCCTTTGGTCTCAGACTGGTACATTTCTGTTGGCTTATGCCAACTTAGTAATAAACATAAATAGGGGCACTGAAATTGTGAGGCAAACGCTCATCCCGATGATTTGGAATATGTTTTTATCACTGTTCCTGTCATTTTATTACTAATAAAATTATCATTGCAACAAAAACATAAAAATTTTCATAGGGACCTTGTGAACCCCCCTTTGAGAAACACTGTAGGACAGAATCAAAACTCGTTTAGATGGTGAACAAAGCCTTTTGTATTCTAACTTGTATCTACCTATCTACCCTCTTCTCAGGTTACTGATTCCTAATTTACTTCTTAAGCCTCAGGAGTAGTGAACAACAAGTTCACCCCAAATCCATGTTGATATAGCATTCCTTTAAACCCTTCCATGCATTGTTATATCTTGTGGAGTAACCCTCAGAACCATGAAGCATTCCTCTTTAATAAGTGTTAGCACAAATGCCTCTGTCCTTGTATAAAACCTTCCTTAATCCCTGGCTGAGGCTCCTATCCCTGTTTCTGTTGCAGCCTTTAGAACCCCCATTAGCACACTGTGATCATCCTGTTATAATTGTTGGCAGGGTTCTGTGCTTGATACACTAGGTGCTCAGTGAGCATCTCTTGGATAAATGAATATATTGGTTAAAAAAGAAGCCAGAGGAGAAGATGAATTTGGAGGATAGTTTGAGGAGGCTTTACAACTATTGGTATCAACAAATTTTTCTGTAGATTTTGATTGATCTGTTATTAAAGCATAATGGAGGCCACTCAGCTCATATTTAGGGTGACATAACACAGAAGATGGTGTTTTTGTTCTAACCCACAGCAAGCTAGTGTTTCCAGAATCACAAAATGTAAATAAGAGAAGCCTGCCCTTGACTTTCTACATTTCTCATGAGGTGTTTGTGACTTTTCAGTTTCATCCAGGTTGAATAAAATATTTGGGAATGTTTCTAGAAGGGACAGTATAGTGATCTGTGGTGAGCTTCTGTTGTCCAGATTGTCTGGAACTGGTTGTGTTCTCAGCAGGGAAAAGCCAGCATGGCATCCTACCTGCTAGAGTGGTTAAGTTGAGGAGTAGGCAGATGGCCGCATGGAGACCTTGACAGTGCCTTTCAGCAGCAAGTGCCTGATGGCTCATGCCTGCCTCAAAGATTCTCTCAGGATGCCTGCTTCTGCCCGGGTATGCTGTCAGTCCCAGGCTATGGTTCTTGAAACTTAAGCCCACACAATCCTCATGTTTTTATTTTCTAAATGGAGAATTACTCTTTCCAACAAAGCTGCTTTTTGCTTCATAACTGTCTGTAAAAATGTCCACAGGAACAATCTTCCATTTGACAGGTGGATTCTACAAACATTTATATCCTCCCTGGTGAGCAAAGCTTTGGGTCAAGAGCAGATCTTGAAAGTATAATCAGCAGAGGTTCAAATGAACATTGTCTTCATATGACAGCCTACATAGTATATTGATCTTAATATGCATTCACTTTTCTAGTGTGAATAAGTGCTGTTCAGATTAAACATGACAACAATGCATGCAGTGCCAATACCAGTGGGATGAAATTACAGGTGACCAGTGCTTTTACTTTGAAAATGCAGCTGAAAGATCCTTGAACCATTATTTTTAAGAAATGGGACCCAATTATTCTTTTCCCAATTTTATTTCCATTTTTATTTCACCAGCTAGAGTAACTTCAATATTTAGTTCAAATAGGCTATACTACAAACCAGGTAGCTAATGGAATGTGACCATAGCACAATCAAATGTTGATGAGCAGTCCAAACGTACAGTTCACTGGGGCAGCTCAAGGCTGTGGCAGGCATTGACTCACAGATTATCAGCACTCTCCATTTATTCCCTCTCTCTGCCTCATCTGGATATGACTAAAGTTGAAAAATACTGGGTAAAAGCAGTATCAACTCAGCAATATAGAATAAGAAAAATTCTAGGGGTGTCCTTCGTGTGCTAGTACTTCATACTATGTCAGGGAAGATAAGAAGGAAAGAAAACATTCAGCATAGAAACTATATATTTAACAGATTACCCTGAGCAAAATGAATTAACCAATAGGAAATTTAGTTTCTTGTGTAAGAACAAAGTAGGTAGTTGCAGAGTTTGTTGACTCAGCAGCTAAGTGAAGCCATCAAAAATCCAGACTGCCCCCTGCAACCTGCACGTCTTTGTAGTTAGAAACTGACTTGGGAACAACCTTGCCTAAGCAGTAGTGGCTCCAGCATTCCAGTAGCCACCAGTTAAGGTACCCTTGGTACAAACAGATACCCTCCTTTACTTCCATGAGGCTGATCTTGTGTTGAAGAAGGTAAAGAAGGTTCTCTTCTGTCCTGGAGGTCCAACGCTGTCAGCTCTGTATTCATTTTCTAGGGATGCCATAGCAAAAATAGAACAAATTTTGTGGCTTAAAACAAGAGAAATTTATTATCTACCAGTTCTGGAAGCTAGAAGTCCAAAATCAGGGCATCAGCAGGGCTGTGCTGTCTCTGAAGCTTCCAAGATCCTTTTTCTCTTCTTCCTAGCTTCTCCTGGTTTGCTGGTGGTCTTTGACCTGTGGCTGCACAGCTCCAGTATCTACACTCTCCCTCTGTGCCTCTGCCTTAACAGGGCTGTCTTATCATAAGGACGTCCATCATATTGGATTAGGTGCCCACCATGCTCCAGTATAACCTTACCTTAACTCAACTAATTATATCTGTAGCAACCCTATTTCCAAATAAGTTTTCATTCTGAGGTTCCAGGGGTTAGCACTTCAACTTTTTTTTTTTTTTTTTGGAGGATACAACTCAACCCATAATAACCCTCCAAATACTTAACACCCCTCCTCTCTAGTAAATAATTCAAGTTTCCAAGGTAATCAGACAGTCATTTGGAATCTACACGTCTGCATGTTAGAGGAGCTAGCTTAGAGAGCCCAGCTTTGGCTATTTGTACACACACACTCTTTCTCACACACACACACACATACCATTCTCTCACAGCCTCAGGTGTTTAAGGCAAACACAGTTCTTTCTGGATGTACTAAGCATAGCAGATTGCCTTCCGACCTGGGTACCCAGCACCTTCAGAATTTTGTTCTGTCCTACCTGATCTCTAGCTGAGCATTTTTAACTATCTCCTAAGATATGTGACACAGGTTACCTCCCTCAAACCTTTGTTTACGTTGAGCTCTGGTCTCCTGCCTCTTACTTTAGCCTATGTCTTAGATATTTATATATATTCCTATTAGCCATGTTTATTGTCTCTTTTCTCCTCTACTGTCTCCTGAGAGCCAATTTCATTTTTGAAAATTTTATTAACATAAAATGTATTATTTGCTTCAGGGGTACAGGTCTGTGAATCCTCAGTCTTACAAATTCACAGCACTCACCATAGTACATACCCTCCCCAATGTCCATAACCCAGCCACATAATTTCTCCCCCCCACACCCCCAGCAACAATCAGTTTTTTTCCTGAGATTAAGAGTCTCTTATTCTTTGCCTCCCTCCCCACTCCCATCTTGTTTCATGTTTTTCCCTCCTTTTCTCCCATGAACCCCCACCCTGCCTCTCAAATTCCTCATATCAGAGAGATCATATGATAATTTTCTTTCTCTGATTGACTTATTTAGCTTAGCATAATACCCTCTAGTTACATCCATGTCGTTGTAAATGGCAAGATTTCATTTTTTGATAGCTGCATATTATTCCATTGTATATATATATGCCACATCTCCTTTTTTTTTTTTTAAGATTTTATTTATTTGACAGAGAGAGATCACAAGTGGGCAGAGAGGCAAGCAGAGAGAGAGAGAGAGAGGAGGAAGCAGGCTCCCTGCGGAGCAGAGAGCCCGATGTGGAACTTGATCCCAGGACCCTGAGATCGTGACCTGAGCTGAAGGCAGAGGCTTAACCCACTGAGCCACCCAGGCACCCCTATATGCCACATCTTCTTTATCCATTCATCTGTTGATGGACATCTAGGTTCTTTCCATAGTTTGGCTTTTGTGGACATTGCTGCTATAAGCATTCAGGTGCATGTGCCCCTTCGGATCACTACATTTGTATCTTTAGGGTAAATACCCAGTAGTGCAATTGCTGGGTCATATCTCTATTTTCAACTTTTTGAGGAACCTCCATGCTGTTTTCCAGAGTGGCTGCACCAGCTTGCATTCCCACCAACAGTGTAGGAGGGAGGGTCCCCCTTTCTCCGCATCCTTGCCAGCATCTGTTGTTTCCTGACTTGTTCATTTTAGCCATTCTGACTGGTGTAAGGTGATATCTCATTGTGGTTTTGATTTGTATTTCCCTGATGCCGAGTGATATGGAACACTTTTTTATGTGTCTCTTGGCCATCTGGATGTCTTCTTTGCAGAAATGTCTGTTCATGTCCTCTGGCCATTTCTTGATTGGATTATTTGTTCTTTGGGTGTTGAGTTTGGTAAGTTCTTTATAGATTTTAGATAGTAGCCCTTTATCTGATACTGACAGCCATTTTCCTATAATAAAAGGCATAATAATATCTCATATTTCTGTATAACTTTTACAAATTTTTTTTTAAGTGCTCACAACTATCTGTGAGGTTACCAGTTAGACATGAGTATGTGACTTTATAGATAAGGAATACAAGGTTCTGGCAGGCTAAGTGCCTAGGGATACTGAGTGGTAGGGATAGGTCGGTAATGGTGACGAGGATCCATATTTTGTGACCCACTGAACTAGAAGATTTCCAATACAACCCATGTCCACTGTCAGTATTGGTATTGCTCTGCTAGTATTTGCATCACATTCATGCCTCAAAATATCCTGGTCTATAGCAAAATGGGATATAAGCCTACTTTATGGATATTGACGGTGATGGTGGAGGTTGGAGAAATTGATCCTTCATCTTCCCTTCCCACTGTCACATGTAGCAAAGAATTAAACTGAATGTTTGTAAGTGACTGAAACTCAAGAAAAAGGATCAAAGTATCATTATTATTGGGGACATTTGTAGACTATGTTAGAATAATGCCTTGGTGTTAACTGATATGCATGTGTGTTGCCATGCTGATTGGTAAATTATTGAAATACTTCCATTCTGGATGGTAAATGGCTGGCATCCAGAGGCCCTTGAATTCTCCTTGGCCACCAGAGGTGCCTGTCTCTTTCCTTTGGACACCCCAGATCTTCTAATGGTTCAGCCACTGTAGGTCGTATCTGTCAAGTAAGGGACCTCAAGGACCAGCTCCAGTGCAATGAGCCAGCTGGGTGTCAGATAGTTTAAATATTGTACCTGCTAAGCAGTGTATGATGGGCAGGGGACTTTCACTTGCTGAGGGTGCATTAATGTATCAGGAACTAGCTTAGGGATGCTTAATACATGATTTCACTTCAACAGCTCTCTCTAGTAGATGTTATTTTCTCCATTTTACCACTGAGGAATGTGAGGCTCAAAGAAGTCATGCCCAAATCCACATACCTATTAAGTCCTGAACTTTTTGGCCTTACAGACAGCATGGAATGCAAGTCCCATTTGACAGATGAAGAAACTAAGGCAGAGAGAGGGTATTCTCTGTGCCAGTTCAGAGCAGTCTTTGTCCCAGAATTTAGGTTTCCCAACCCCCTAGCCCTGTACTCTTTCACTTTAGTGTGTTCACAAAGCGTGTTCAGTGTGGAGAATGTGTGCTGAGATAGCTCATACAACAAAGACGCACAGAGATGTAGTGGAATAGTATTCTGAAACTGGAGCATGAGACCATTGTTTTAAAAAGACACACACATGAAGGACCTATCACCAGTAATTTATAGTTGACTACACTTTACAGTCCCACCTGTGAGAGAAGTAGCCCATATATTAAGGATCCAGTTTACTTGGCATCTTCCTAAAACAACTAAAGGTCTGTTTCTGTATTAGAAAGCAGACTTGTGGATAAAGTAAACATTTGCTTCTTTTCAGAAAAAATTTTTTTTTTTGTTTTTACTTCCATCTGCTCGTTGTTGCAAACAAGAGCTAATCAGCTGAGCAGAGAAACAGATGTGCTGTGACGGCTCCAAAACTGGGTCTCTGCCTGAAAAAGGGTCTTGACAGGGGACGGTTGCCATAACAACAAGCTGACACCAATGCAGAAATATCACAGGCTTTTTGTACCACTCTTGCCTTCATTAATTATGCTTTTCCTAGCTAAATGATACGATAATGTGATTTCCTTTAGTACTGCCAGGACTAGAGATGACAAACGAGATATTTTGTGTTGAAGGGCTCAGAAAGCCATAAAAACACTACAGAACTGAAATAGTATTGTCATTATTAGCATTTCGCTTCCTAAGCTCTAGTTAATGGATTTGGTCCCCAAATAAGAGTTAGCATTTATTGAGTGCTTACTATATACCAGGTATTAAGTGCATTATTTTTTATTTTTGTTAGAAAATGATTTTTTATTATTTACTTATTTTTTTTTTTTATTGAAGTGTAGTTGACACACAATGTTACTTTAATTTCAGGAGTACAATATAGTAATTCAGCAACTCTGTTATGCTATCCTCACCATAAGTGTAACTATCATCTGTCACTATAAAATGCTACTAAAATACCATTGACTGTATATTCCCTGTGCTGTACCTTTCATCTGCATGCCTTATTCATTCCATAGCTGGGGAGCCTGTACCTCCCATTCCCCTTTACTTATTCTGCTCATCACGCCATCCCTCTCCCCTCTGTCAACCACCAGTTTGTTGTCTGTATTTATGGTGTTCTTTCTGCTTTGTTTGTTCTTTTGTTTTGTGTTTTAGATTCCATGTGTAAGTGAAATCATATGGTATTTGTCTTTCTCTCTCTTAGCATAATGCCCCGTAGGTCCATCTGTGTTGTCACAATCTCTCGTTCTTTTTTATGGCTATGTGATATTCCATTGTATATAAAGAACACATTCTTCTTTATCCATTCACCTATTGATGGACGCTTGTATTGCTTTGTATCTTGGCTATTGTAAATAATGCTGTAGTAAACATAGGGGTGCAGACATTTTTTGGGCACTAAGTGCTTTATATGAATGAATTCTTTTATAACCCTCACAATAACTCCATAATTTCAGTGCTATTACTAGTCCAGTGGTTTGGATTAAGTAAGTCACAGAAAGACTCTTCTTGTCCTTGGACAAGGTATTATGATGTCACCAGGTTTTGAACCCAGCTATTTAGCTCCAGAGTCCTTAACCACTATACTAGCGTAAACCGTTTGTGACCACCAGTGTACGAGATAAGATTTAAACATTGTCAGTTTTATAATTACTTTAGATAAGAATGATCCTTCCTAATATGTTGAGGAAAATGTAATAATTCAACATGATGCTAGAAGCCAATGTGATTAATCCCCAAGGGAAGGATCTGAAAAAAACAAAATGACAAAGTTCTTCAGAAGAGAATTTAGGAGATTTGGATTTTAGTTTTAGCCCTGCCACTCATTTTTAGAAAGCGATTGTGGCTTAGTTATTTTAATATGGCTTCAGTTTGGGGAGAAAAGTTAAGAGCACACATTTTGGAGTCAGACCTGGGAGCAAATTGTAGATCCTGCTTACCCACCTAACCGTGGACCTTAGGCAAGTTCCTGAATATTTGTGATTAGTAAGGTGGGGAGAAGTTAAAGAGGTAAAATGAGAAGGAAAAAAAAAAACAGCTTCAAAGGACAAAATCAAATGATGCACTGAACATGTTTTGTGCAGTCCCTGGCATAGTAAGTATTTTTTAAAATGGTGGTGCGTATTGTCTGAACCTGGCCCTCCCTAACTTGGTCTCATCTGTAAGAAGAAGAGATTGGCTTGGGTAGTTTCTGCCTCCAAGCTCTCTTCTGTTTCTCAGAGAAGATTTACAGGTTTTTGGGAGAAAAACCTCTTCTAGCTCACATATTCCATGGCTCTGGTGTTCCTCTGATGATGAAGGCAGGATCTCTCCAAGCTCTCAGTATGGGAGAAGTGGCATAAATGGTGAGAACATCAGAGTCCATTTTTACCTGACTTTTTTTAAATGACTGGGGATAATTGGGATCCCATGTGCCAGTCATATCTCTGAAAGAAATGCAAGGCTTGTTTGCTCAGGAGATTCAAGTGAGGGGTTTAGCACCCAGATCACTGACTGGAAGACTTGGGTGTCACCTATTTTCCCATGCAACGCCAGCACTCACTGGAAAGTGCGATTAGAAAGTAGGGTCAGCATGTGCATTTTCTCCAGAGGTTTCCAGGCAGCCCCGTGGTGCCCAAGCCTCCACCGGAGTTGGGGGGTGCACCATGAATGCAGGAGGAGCTGGGCGGCACAGGAAGGCGTGATGCGTCTGCCCAGTCGGAATGAAAGCTTTAAAGATGTTCCTGATTTTTATCTTGAAGGAAGTTATTGTGAGGGTTAAGATATTCATTCCTGAGATTCTATACCCATTTGTCTTCCCTGATTTCCTCCAGACTCTTATGTCAGCTTCTAAGAAATAGTGGGATTCCTTTCCTTCTTGTTCTGGGCTGACCCTACCTGCATTCCCACAGTGGTTCTGCCTTGAAGGGCTCTGAAGCACAATCCAGGTACTTGGGGCTCTGGTGGGTGAAGGGCCCAGGGTAAGGGTAAAATGATTGAGTGCAGCCCCAGCCTTTAACCTCAGCTTCAGCAAGAGGTCCTCTCTCAGCTGGAGCTCTGCAGGGAAGTTGAGTCATGTGTCATATGTTAGTGCAGAGGTGGGGGGCTGGCCCTGGAGGTGGTGGTGACATGTTGTCACCCTCCTCGGTGGGTCTAAATATAGAACTCCATCTGAGGCTTCAGCTCCCAGATGTGCAGAAGCATGGAGGGCCAGAGCAGAGGCCTTTTATCTCCTCTCCTCCCGCCATCCCACACTCAGTGATGAGCAAGTAGTATCAAAATAAGGGCCTCTGTGAATAATTGGAGCTTTCGAGGCTGTCCTCCCACCCCTCCCTGGGAAGGTGAGAAGGGCCAAACTGTTCCCACAGGGGCAAAAGTACTTGCTGATGGAATGTCAGACCTGGCCTTGGTTCTTCCAGAGCTCTGAGTCCCAAATTACCTGGTGGCTACCTTTCCATCAGGGCCTCCACTGCCCTGCCCAGGGCCCAGGGCCCAGGGGTTCAGTCCCATGAAAGGGATTTCATGCCTAGGCCAAACCTTGCATTTGGTCTTTTGCCTGATGGTCACTGAGAAAGCAAAGGGAGGAGGGTATTCAGCCTCAGGAAAGGGGTGGGGGTGAGACAGGAGCCTTGGGGTGGGGGTGAGGCAGGAGCCTTGGGGTGGGGGTGAGGCAGGAGCAGGTGGTGTGTGGGGAGACTAGTATTTGTAGTGTTCTATTACGTCCCAGGTTTTTTCCACACCTTCTTTAGTTTTAGAAGGTTAAAGGAAATGACTCCCTGGTAGGAATGTATGACATTCCCAAGGGCATCCTGGTTTGCATGGTGACATCAGCCTGTGAGAGGACAGAATCCGGAGACAACTTGCAAATAAAGGGGTATGCCTATGTTGGAGCATTCAGATATTTTATTTGATTTGCTTCCTTTCCATTTCTGCAGTTCTGTTATAGTTTCGTTTCTTTTCTTTCTTTCTTTTCTTTTTTTTTTTTTTTTTTTTAAGATTTTATTCATTTACTCGACACAGAGAGAGAGACCACAAGTAGGGGGAGAGGCAGGCAGAGAGAGAGGGGGAAGCAGTCTCCCTGCTGATCAGAGAGCTCGATGTGGGGCTCGATCTCAGGACCCTGAGATCATGACCTGAGCCAAAGGCAAAGGCTTAATTAACCCACTGAGCAACCCAGGTGCCCCAGATCCCCATTAGTTTCTTATTGTGGGCTCATGCTTCAATTCTATTACCTACTAGCTGTGTGACTTTGGGCACGTTTCTTAACCTTTCTGAATCTGTTTCTTCATTGGGGTAATAAAACCTGACCTAACAAGCTATAAAATGCCCTGAATTGTAGAACTGCTATTCATTCTTTCCTTAACTGAACCCTGGTAGAAATGGAACATTAGCTGGCAAAGGGCAGGGGCAGCAAGGAAGTGAGAGGCAGCAGTAAATCCATCTGCTTAAGTGGAGGGTGTGCTTACATGCTCCCAGGTATGGAAGTTACTGTGGCTATGGCTTATGGTACATGAAATCTCTTTGGCAATGACCTAATGTTCTCTGTTTGATAAGAATTCCCAGGTGATGCCTCTCAGGAGGGAAGTGGGGGGACCATGGATCTTGCTCCTGGTATGGCCACAAACCAGCTGTGTAACTCTGGACAAAATCTAGATCCTAAGATCCCTTCTTGCATCCATTTCTGGTAGGGAAAGCTGCTGCAACGGGGGAGGACAGTGGGATTATACTGGGTTTCCAAGCAAATGTGTTCATTTAGAGCCTTTTTTTTTTTTTTAAATTAAACAACAGATATTTATTTCTCACAGTTCTAGAGGCTGGAAGTCCAAGATCAGCATGTCTGCAGATTCAGTATCTGGTGGGGCCTGCTAGGTTCCTGGTTCATAGATACCATCTCCTCACTGTGTCCTTACATGGATTCAGAACATTTTGCATACTAAGGGTGCATAGAACAATATGGGCACACTAATTTACCTTTCACAAAGGAGTTCTGTGAATTTTGGTCCTGAGATGGATATGGGGCTTATCACATAAGTAAGAATAAATGACACATTCCTGGGGCTTTGGGGAATTTAAGTGCAAAGTCAGCCTGGCCTCAAATCCAAAACCAGTTCACCTCTAACCTCTACTACCATGGTGGGAAGTTGGTATTGCGCAGGCATTAATTTGAACCTTGTTTTATTTCTCTAAAGGCAAAGTTGAATGTTAGCAATCCTGAGAAAAGTCTTGTAAACATTATATTTTAATTCGAGACCTTTCTGATTTTCATAAGGATAGTTTAAAAATAATTTAAATTATTTTTGGCAGTTTATCAATATATAAAATATAGTTTCAATTCTAGCCTTGAGTTTTATGAAAGAACCCCCACCAAAAGAAAACCCAACCAATCCTATCAATTTCAGATCTTCTAATCCACATTCCCTTTACAAAAAAAAAAAAAAAAAAAATCAAGCAAATCTCAAATGTATCCTTCCTTGAAGTTATATTTCATCAAAAGGAAGAGACTTCATATGTTTATTCAGTATCTCAGCTTCTAACACTTTAAGATGTTTGTATGTAAATTTGGTGAATAATATTTGCCATTGAAATATTTTTAACTGAAATTTCCAATTCAAGAAAAGTTCTGTTTCAGAAATGTTTAGGATCAATAACATATACCGATTATGCTACATAAATTGCAAAAAGCAAAATGAGGAATCCTATTTGCCCGTGCACCTCTCAGCCCATCTTATTTGGCAGTGTGTTGACTGCATTTTTGGGTTCAAGGTCGGCCAAGGATTAATAGCTCTAGGTCTATTTGCCTTGCCGATTTTAGAGCTGAATTTAGCTCTTGAAATAACAGCATTTTGCCTGCGTACTTGAGTGAAATTTTAATCTTGAGCTTTGATTACAATTTTGTATCACACCATCAATTCTAGTAAGGTAAGAAATCAGAACATATAAGGCAAACCTAACTGCATTTTTAATGACATTTAAAAATATTAGTGGGAAAATGCGAGTGTCCGAGTGACATCTATTATTTTTTAAGTTTGATGAGCTGTTTTTTATGAGTAAAAAATATTTTTCCTTATATTAGATGGTGCTCCTATAATACTACTTGCTTGAAAGTATTGGTTAAAGTCACATTATTGAAAGAGATTTCAGTCCAACAGCTCTTTGATATATAATTTGATAAATAGTTTAAGTTAAATATCTTGTCAGAGAAATCTAGGTTTTCTGAATGCAGGAGCTCATATGTTACTGTCTTTTATCCCCTTTACATCTAATCTAATACAGGTGTTTTTCTTAGATAATGAAGACCTTGAGATGAGGAGAGACAGTTTTGTTCCCTCAGGTTCCTATAGCCCAAGTCTTTTTGCAAGAGATAGAAAGTGGATTTTAATTCTATCTTCAGAGCTTTATCAGCAAGCCCTACTCTTGGTCGAGGCTGAAATGAGACTATAATCATGGAGCATTTCATGGGATCGTGATGGCCTAAGGAAGTGAAAGTACTACCTGTAGCCTTGTGCTTACATAGAAAGGGTTATTGTTGGAAAGGGAATTTGTTTAATTCTTCTTGTGTTAATCTCATGGGAACCTGGTTTCATGACCAAGATACTACCTTTAACCTGCCAACTTATTGATGAAAAATCCCAATAGCCAACAAATACTCTAGAGGAATGAAAGATGTCCTTGAAAATTAAGGCAAACTTTTCAGTACTTATTTAGGTTTTCAAGACAAAAAACAGACAATATTTGCTTTTTGTTGCAGAAAGAATTCATGTTCCCTATAGACACTTTAGAAAATGCAAAAAGGGGTAAATAAGTAAACAAAATAGGTATTACCCATACATCAGTGACACAGTGATATCTCTAATTAATTTTGATACCATAGAAAAATCTGGGTAACCAGCATTTTCATAATCAGTACATCAAAACAAGGCCCAGAGAAAGCAGTTGCTTGGTTTGCATGGGAAGAAGAGGTGCAAGGAGTTGAGGTAATTTGCCAATGTAATCTAGTAAGGGATTGGGAAAACCAAGATGAAAGTGCCTGGCTCTGGATTTTCTTTCACCAGCCAAAGGTACAAATTTTTCTACAATCCAAGAGCAACTAAGAGTTGTTTTTTCTCTGCCATTCCCCTGGTAACTGAGGAAAGGGTCACCTATCCTCAACAGAAATCTACTGACCATGCCCAGTGGTGGACCAGGAGATGATATTTGTCAAAGCAGTTGTGTTATCAAGTTGTGGGTGCTGTTTTAGCCCTGAACTTCTTTGGGAGAAGGGAGGAGGTCCTCCCTCTGTGGGGTGGGAAGGAATGACAAGGGACATTTAGAGGGTCTGGAACTTTGGAATACATTAACCTGAAGAAGGCTAAAGAGAACTGCCCTAACAAAGATGTTTGACTGCTAGCCTTTGCTCTAAAGACCGGTAGAGCTAAACTGTTAGTGAAAACTGATTTCTTGTTCTCATGTTCTTCTAGAAAGAGAAGTTTTTGGCAGCCAAGGGAGTAATGACTGACATTTGGGAGGCTCAAGCCCATTTCAGTAGCTATTCAGTAGCCCATTTCAATAGCTATTGCCATTGAGCACTGTGGCTGCTAACGCATAGATATTGTTAGTAATCCAAGCATAAGTGCTTTTCCTCATCTTAAAATAAGCATCAGTGTAGTCTAAGGGTACCAGAAAAGCCATAAGTTCACATTTCAAGGTAGGAACATACTCCATTAACCGGCATCCAAACCATTGTTCTGATGTTGAAGCTCATCTTTCCTAACAGGCATTATCATAGCAACCAGCATCTTTTCATAGACTTTAAGACCTTTTACAAAATATTGACAATGAAGTCTTTAAGGTTCCAGCCTTCTGGCTCACACTCCAGAATAACCTGTTTGCTCTAGCTAATTTGCATGGAGAGGTTAACCTCTGTTTGAGATCAACCCCAAAATCACTTATTTAGAAAGCATAAAGCCGTAAGAGTATATGAGCTGGAAGGGATAGCAGAGATCATTCCTTCCCACCTTTCTCTTTTATAGATAGAAAGTGAGAGCCCTATAACTCAAGAAGCCTCAGCTCAGAGTTTTCAAGGGACTTGCTCAAAGGCACACAGCTAGTAAATAATGGAGTTCAGACTTTCTGAATTGCATTCAGATTCCAGTCTGAAGATTTTTCAACACGGCTTCCCTGAAGTGTGCCACAAATTGATGTGGACAGGAAGGAAAGAAAGATAAGACATAATCCTTACTGTGGGTTACTTCTGTTCACTTAAGGGGTCGCTTTACTGAGATCATCAAGGCTCTGGCCCCTTTAAAACATAAAAAAAAATGATGAGGTTAATGTAGATTAGCACCAAGTGGTTAAAACTATTTATTAAAACTCAGAAACAGGGGTGCCTGGGTGGCTCAGTGGGTTAAGCCTCTGCCTTTGGCTCAGGTCATGATCTCAGGGTCCTGGGATCGAGCCCTGCATTGGGCTCTCTGCTCAGCAGGGAGCCTGCTTCCCCATCTCTCTTTCTCTCTGCTTGCCTCTATGCCTACTTGTGATCTCTCTGTCAAATCAATAAATAAAATCTTAAAAAAAAAAAAAACTCAGAAACCATATAAACACTGATATGCCAGAGACTTGGGTTTTTAAAGGCAGTTATGCAGAATTATGTAAATTTATGTACCTCTGAAACTTCTCAAGAGTCAGTTAATATTTTATTTTATTATTATGATTTTAAAGATTTCATTTATTTATTTGACAGAGAGAGAGAAAAAACAAGTAGAGGGAGCAGTAGGCAGAGGGAGAGGGAAAAGCAGATTCCCTGCTGAGCAGGGAGCCTGATTGGGATTTGATCTGAGGATCAGGATCATGACCTGAGCCGAAGGCAGATGCTTAATTGACTGAGCCATCCAGGCACCTCAAAAGGAGAATATTTTAATCTTGGAGTCATTAGGCCACTAGCAAGTACTGTACTAGGACTCTGTCTTTGTTTTGAATCATTTAATGCTATGCTCTTAGCCTTTGCTGGGTACACTAAACATTTGTAACTGTTCATATACATGTCTCATGGGACACTGCAGAAGGCACATCCTCTTCACATCAACCTCCAACATGCTATGGGACTTTAAAATCAACTTTGGAGAATCCATACTTTATAAAATTGACATTTATTAGCAGGTTTCTATTCACAACACTGGATTAAGATAGACACACAAATTTGTTAAAGTTTATGATAAACAACCTGGTATCTGCTTCTGGTACTTATAACTGTATTAAAACTACAAATTTTGAGGAGTTTTGTTGGCAACTAACAATAGGAGGATTTACATCTATAGAGTTCTGAGATGTAAGATATATTTACTGTAACATAAAACTTCATGTAGTCACTGAAAACATATATTTTATCATTACCCTTTAGTATATAGTCTGCTTCTGATCTTAAGAGAATTTCGGTTTTCTCACTGCATTTATGTGGAAAAAAGTGAGTTCCCAAGAGTGCAAGCTATTTTTCTATATCCGGTGAGGGGTAGAACTCAGACCCAATTTGAACTTGTCATACTGCCTGCCAAAATGACTTCTCTTCCCGACATCCCTGACGGCACCATCATTCTCCTGATCACCCAGGATCAAGATGTCAGTCTTTCTGGATGTGTCCCTTTCCCTAACCTCCCATATTAAATCCCTCTCCAAGGGAAGACCAATCCTGCAGGTCTTCTCTTGAGCTCTTTCTTATACCTATTCCGTCCTCCCTATTCCACTGCCACCAACATCATTTATACTCCTATGATTGAAGCAAAGACTTGAGGTCAAGGAATGTATGTGTACACTTGCCTTGGGAACGTCTCCTTCTTGGGGTGGTGGTAGTGAAGTGAGGTGAAGAGATACAAGAGAATGAGGTGTTTGGGGTCCTGGGCCCGAGTCCATGCCATCTCACTCTGTTTCTCTCTACCCCTCATGTTAAACATGACTTACAGAACCTGGGAAACTTGGTCTCAGCACAGTATACTTATTTGCTGTTGCCAGTGCCCTTTTCTTAGGAGAGTAGCAGAACATCTGATTCAGAGAGCTCTTTGAAAGGTTGCCTTCTCCTTTGGGCAAGGGAACCAAAGACCAATCGACCATCTAAGCATTCTTAACTCAGCTTTATTTTACCTAGAAATAAGGAGAATACTGTGCTGAGGAGAATGGGGTTACTTCTCCTTAAGAAATAGTTGTAGATTTTGGTGTTGGATAGAGAAGGAATCCAGGTCCAAGATGTGCTGACCCCAGCTGTGGTGCATCCTCTTAGGGTGTGTCTATGAATCCCACATGTAGCTCACATAAGGGGTCTTTTACTTCTGTGAAAGATTGCTCCTGAAAGAGACTCCTTTCAAGGAGATGGGAGTTTAAGTGACAAAAATCTCAAGAAACCTGGTTAATTTATTCAAAATATGAGTGCAGCAGCTGATAATTCAGCCATTCTTTGAACATAAACTTTATTGTGTAGAACACTTATCATATTATAATGTTTTGTTTACTTGTCTCTTCTCTTCCTGGATTCAAATTCTGGCTGTGACAAAGACTAGCTGTGGGCCATGGGTAAGCTATTTAACTGTGCTATGCTTTAGTCTCCACACCTATGCAAAGTGAGGATAGCACCTACCTCACAGAAGATTATGAAGATTAAATTGTGAATTTAAATTCACAATGTGGAATTAAATTGTGAATATTACATGTGTGAACTTAGCTTTCCCTCTCTAGGACCTGGTACCATGCCTGACTCATGGGTACTCAGTAATTATCTGTGAATTATTTTAATAGCAAAATTTTCTGTAAACCTCTTTTGAAAGCTGATCTTAAAGAATTTCTTTGTTGAATTACAAACTAAGTTTCGGGAGGAGAATTTGGCCAAAAGATACTATTAGTCAGACAGAACCGAAGATAAGATCTGTCTGTAAAGAGAAGTTGAAACCAGATAAATATTTTGAATATTTTATGACTGCACTTGTGAAACATTAGGATATCTCCATTCTCACATTTGGATGGGTTCTTGGACTTGTCTTCTGTGTCACATCTAAGATGGCTGGAAGTTGATTTGAATTTCCTCCCATAAAGTGTGGACTTTGGGTACTGACACTTTTTGTTGTCTTACTTCCCCAGGCATGGTCTCCCTCTAATATCCCAAGCATTTGGAGCTCGTGTCCTTTATTGGACATGCTAGTTCATATTGTCTTAGGACATTTAGAATGGACATGGTTTGTCATTTACTTATAGGTTCACTTTAAATTTTAGTTGGATGTAGCTTTTGCTGGAGAAGGACAGAGTCTTATTTTTCTTTCCCTCTTAGGAACATGTAAGAATGGTGAGCTGTTTGCTGATTGATAGGTCTAAAATTATGTTTGTTCCACATGTTTAGAAATGTCATTTCTGAAAGGGAAGGTGGTGAATAGCCTTCTCTGGAGATCTTTAAAAATAGCAGTGTTTCTCACCTGATTGGGATATGGAAGGGAGGTTTGGGGAGACTGCGAAATGGCTTCTGCTTCTGAAGTTGGAATTATTTGAGCTTTAGTTTGAATGCACACTTAGAAATCACGTTTTAAAATGGCAGAATATTCTATGGCAGTTAGTCTATTCAGAAGAGAGGGCTGGGTTCAGGCCAGGGATGCAAGAACATGAAAAGAGCTACTTCGGTTCAGAAACCAGAAGAGAAGCGTAGAGGGCAATGATAAAAGCAAAAGCACCAGGTCTCAGGTGAGACGGTAGGCATTATTTGGCATTGCAAGGCCAATTAAATGGGTCTGACTAAGAAGAGATATAATAGTTTTCTGTCACTACCATTGTAATATTGCACATGTGAGGCTTAAAACAACACATGTTTGTTCTTCAGGTCATTAGTCAGGTATAAGACTCACCCTGCTAAAATGAACTTCTCCATCCGAAGTCTCACCGACATCTCAGACTTAACAGGTCCACAGCAGAGCTCCTGCCTTTTAACCCGAAGCTGCTTCTCCTCCTGTCTTCCCCATCTCATCAAATACCAGTTCTATTCTGGAACTGCTCATGTCAAAAACTGTGGACTCGTCTTCAACTCCTCTTTCTCATGAGCCCCAGTCAGCAAATCTAGTTTGCTCTGCCTTCAAAATTATGTAATCAGTCTGATTATTTCTCACTGTCTGTAGTTTGGATTCTTGTGGTAGCATTTTAAATTGGTTTTTCTTCCTCTACTCCTGTCCCATTTTAATGTAGCCTCAGCGTAACAGCCACAGAGATCTGCTAACGTGAAAGCAGAATTTGTCACTCTGTTCTTCAGAGCTGGTTGGCCCATCTTACTCAGAATCAAAGCCAAATACCTTCCAGTGGCCTAACAGGGCGGGTAGGCCTGTCACTCTGGCCCCACAGGGCTCTTCAGTGATGTCACTTGTCTGCCACATAGGCCATTTAGAGCAGTACAAAATTTCCTACCTGCCTGTAGCCAAGGGTCATCCTTGGTTGAGGAGATAGACTTGGGGTCAAATAGGGACACCTGGTTCTTCAACATTTTCTGGTCTACCCCAGCTTTCTTCCAGTCCCACTGTGACAGCCCCAAGTCTCAGTGGAGGGGCTTTTCTTGTCTAACTCAAAAGGTTGCTAGAAAGAGGTTTCCTCACAGGGTTCCATGCTCCCCAAACCAGGGACAAGCCCAGGGACATTTCTGGTTCTGCTGCTCTAGTACACAGTCAGCCCAGTAACAGATACAGCTGGCGCTACTGAACTACAAACCAGTTGCTGGGGTTTGTGGAAAGGGCAGGTATTCTTAGAGAAAAGGGATGGAAGGGAGTGGTTCCTATTTTATGTTAACGACATCAGTCTTCCAGTCTTCCAAACATCTTTCTGCTCAATTGGCCACACTCCTGGAGATTTTGTGCAGGAAACAAGCATCTTTGCAAACAACTGTTCCTTGCTGTTAATTCAGCAGCTGGTAATAAGGTGAAGGCAGACAAAGACTTTCCTTAAGGGATGTCAGAGCAGGCTCAGCGAGGTATGAACCATGCCTCCTCTTGCACTGTGCTTGCTAGAGGGTTCAATGCATGCTTATTGTATTGAAATATTTTATAAAGTTAATGAACATCGAGCTGACAAATCAGGCACATACAAATAACATCTAGATGACACATCCCTTGCTATCACTGGGATTCAATATCAGAATAACCAAAAGAACTAAGAGGGGGCTAGGATAGTCCATGGGTCTTTTAGGACATCGGAGGTGGCAGTGGGGTTGATGTGTTTTGCTTTTGTCTGATAGGTCATTGCTTGTGAGCAGCAGTATGACTCTTCCTATGACGCTCGGTGTGACGTCTGGTCCTTGGGGATCACAGCTATTGAACTGGGGGATGGAGACCCTCCCCTCTTTGACATGCATCCTGTGAAAACGCTTTTTAAGATTCCAAGGTAGGACACAAGATGGCGCTCTTGGCTCATTAGTTCTTTGTGAAAGAGGCTGGTTAAGAGGAATAATAAATAGTTAGTGAACAATTTCTGGCCAAACCAGAGAAAGCCTGATTATAAAATGTATTTCTTTTCTGGGAAAACAGGGGGAGTGGAGGAGGAAAGAGGATGGATGCTCCTGAAAGACAGCATATCCCAAGAAAATAGGACGTGTTGTAACCATTACATATATTTTCAGTACTTTGATTTTTCTGAAATACTCCTTTATTGTGTTTTGCACCAGAGGACTAAAATGCAATTTTGGATTAAGTAATGTGTTTACATACTAGGGTTTTCTTTTTAATTATATAATCACATCTGGTCATTTTGTTTGTTTGACTCTTTCTCAAATATTCAGGAAAATTTGGGGATGAAAAAGTGAGTATTATATTTTCATATCTACTCAGAGCAGCACTAAAAAAAATATCAGAAAAGTAAATCAGTTAAAAGACCTTCTCTCCATCCCGATTTCCATCTCAATGGGACACTGTGCTGAAAGAGGTCCATTTGGAGGGCATTTAAATGCTAGTATATTTTCTATTGTATGTATTCATAAGAGGTTTGTGCAAGAGGTTTGGTTGTTTGTTTTTCATCGGAATCGGGCTGCTGTTTGGCTGCTTAAGCTTCTGGTTACCGAAAAAGAAGCTATCAGGGAGCTCTTTCCTGGCTGGGTTGCAGATTAAGAGATTTATACTCTCCGAAAACATTTCTCTCTCAGAGGAAGACTCTGGGTGGGCTCACTACTTTAACAATGCAAGTGTTAACCTTTCCTTATCTGTACAATCACACAGCCTTTAAAAATTTTGCCTGATTGCAATTTGCATTTCTGATTAGGTCTATTTATATGCAGATGAGGCTCTGTTGCGTTCATCATCATAATGTTATCCTTTTATACCTAATCCAGATGTGAACAGCCACCCACCATTATTCCAAAAATGATTCCACCCAACTCAGGGTTGGTCTTTTTGCCTTTTCCAAAGTACAAAAACAAGTCCAGGCAATTACTAGAACAGACAAAGCGACTGACTTTTAAAATTAATGGTCTGGTGATCATTCAAAACGATGTAAGAATGCAGGACCAAAACCAGTATTGTATGCAGTACTATGTAAGAAAATGAGAAATGGTGTCTGGGATGATTTGTATATGTGCTTTGATTTTTACAAATCATTTACTTTTCACAGTTTATTTACTGAGACCACATAATCTCCCAAAGAGCAGAATTAAGTTGTGGCTTCTGATTAGCAAGATAGTACTTTTGATAAGAGATCATCTATTTGGGTATATTTTTTTCTTTCTGTTTTTTAACATGTGTTTGTGTACAGACTACCTGTTCAAAAATTTCATAGGGTGGTAAATGTGAGGCAGCTTAGAAGGGCTATGTGAGTGTGTGTGTGTGTGTGTGTGTGAACGCACATGCGTGTGCATGTTTAAATAGACTTTGTCTCCATTGACTCCTCTGAGCTTGCTTCTGTGCAGCCAGATCTCTGGTCCCTAGTAATCTCTGCATCCCACTTCTTCCATCTTGGGAGAAACTTCCAGATCTGAAGCACAAATAACCAAGCCCCCACTGCCTGCTTCCAGACAGGGTGAACCCCAGGAACAAGACAATTGCTAGAAAAAGATCTCAGGGGCAACAAGGATTCTTATCCACACATAGCTTGAAACTTTGTTTTTCTCCTCCTAAAGTAACCTCCTGCCCTTTTACAACATCTCTTGGTTCCTGCCCAAGTGATGAATCAGATTGAACTAGGTAATGTCAACAATAATCAGTCAGCAGATCCTTACTGTGATTATATGTGCTGAACACTTGCCATTGTCCCAACCTTAACAGTCAACTTGACATTCCCTGGTCAGGAAGGATAGAGGTGTTTTGTGTGTGTGTGTGTGTGTGTGTGTGTGTGTGTGTTTTAAATGTAGCATAATTACATACACTGCATAGCTTTTTATACTCATGAAGTTATTTACTTAAAAATTACCCTAATAATTAGAATCATGCAGTCCTCTTACAAAGTATTGTGAATTGACAAAGTGCCTGTGTGTGTGCACTATTTTAATTTTGAGTGCTAAAAATGTACATTTCCTCAGAAAATCTCTCTGATAGAGGGGAAAAATTAAGCATTTACATATTTTAAATAGGCACCCAGATTTACCTGTGTGCTTCATGGGGTTCTCTCTCTGTCTCTCTCTCTCTCTCATTCTCTCAGCATTTTCTTCCCTGATGGAGAAAAGAAAATGGCAAATAACGACAAAAATCCTTTGAATCCGTTTGGCTTCTAATTTTTTTTCCTCTTTGGTTATGAGTGTTTTAAGTATTCTGGAATTCCCTTCAGTTAAGCAGTGAGGTCCATTTCAGAGTATTCTGGGATCCAGAACACTGTATGTGGCTTCTTGGCACTGTATGTGTCTTTCCTCACCCTGCCTCTTCCCTTTACAACCTTCTTTACCGGTAATAAACTGAGTAAATTACTAAAATAAGGGAAGATAGGAAACCCTTTACTGAGTAAGGGAAGACCTGACTTTCACAAGTTACAAAGGACTTAGGAATTAATGAAGTGTTGCTTGCATGTGAGGGGAGAGCCTCAGATGTCAACAAAGCAGATAATTACATAGGTTCCCTGGACACTGTCAGGAACTATGAAGCAAGACCTGCCTGGATGTGGTTGACTTGCCTGCACCCAGGTCTCCTTGCTCTTCCCTTCTCAGCCTCCATTTCTTTTGGAGCACCTTCCCCTTTCTTTTGACCTTCACGTTAGAAGATGACACATGGAGTAATCGTGACCTGTCTTTGAAATACTGCGTGACTCACTGTCTTTCTCGCATGGCAAACACAGAGAAATTATCTGCTGTTATGACAGCACCCGCTATTTGCTGAACCTGTCAGTGTGTGTCATCTTGTCTAATGCCTTTGCTCCAAAAAAAGTCACTGCTCTCTGACAGTTGCTGCTCTGTCTGCTGCTATTTTTCTCTAGGAGTTAGAGGAGAGGCAAAGAATGAAAACCATTTCTCTGGGCATCATCTCTCTGATGACTCTCCTGAGGACTCCTTTAAAATTTCAAAGGCTTAGAAGGATCTTGCAGATGACCTGGACATTTTTTTTTTTTTAATTTTTAATTAACATATAATGTATTACTTGCCCCAGGGGTACAGGTCTGTGAATCATCAGGTTTACACACTTCACATCACTCACCATAGCACATACCTTCCCCAATGTCCATAACCCAACTACCTTCTCTCTACCCCTCCTCCCCGCCCCCCAACCTTTAGTTTGTTTTGTGATATTAAGAGTCTTTTATGTGTTGTCTCCCTCCAGATCCCATCTTGTTTCATTTGTTCTCTTCCTACTCCCCAAACCTCCCATGTTCCCTATCAACTTCCTCATATCAGGGAGATCATATGATAGTTGTCTTTCTCTGATTGACTTATTTTGCTAAGCATAATACCCTCTAGTTCCAGACCTGGATGTATTTTTCTCTTAAAAGGAGATCTGTTTCATAGGTGTGATTGCAACAACCCATAGAGTTGGGAGAGGATCTTTATCTCAACATATACACTTATGTTGCCCTCTTGGCAATCAGATAGCTTTCCTTAGCTTGGAATCTTTGGTTAATGACTTCTTTGACCTCCATAGATGGGAGTCAGAAAGGTAGTGCGAGTGTATTTATTGGACGCCATCTAAGAGCCCTATTGCTTGCCCATTTATTTGGGGCCAGATAGAGACTGATTCTGTCCACTGTCTTACCACACATCAAGTACTTCCACTTCATTCCTTGTGGAAAAATGCAGAATGTTTTCAGGGTTCTTAGCCAAATGTGTTTGGCTGGGAGTAGATGAGACAGAATGGCCTGAACATTCCAGTCTCTGAAGCCAGTGATTTTCCCTTCCTAAAGAGAAGTTTCCCTACAGTATGCTGAAAAAAGAACCTCATGATAATTACCAGCTCATGTTTGGGCTTGTTTTCATTGCCAAACTTAGGTTGTTCCAAACTGTACCCAAACTGTACATTATTTTCCTAAGACTGCACAACAAATTGTCACAAATTTGGTGGTTTAAAACAATACAAATGTATTCTGTCACAGTTCTAGAGACAAGAAGTCAAAATCAAAATGATGGCTGAGCCATGCTCCTTCTGAAGGCTCTAGAGGAGAATTCTTCCTTGCCCCTTCCAAGTTCAGGTTACTTCTGGTATTCTTTAATTTGTGGCAGCAGAATCTCAATCTCTGCCTCCATTTTCATGTGGCTTTCTTCTCTGTATCTTGATGACTTCTTGTCTGTCATGTCCTAGAAAAATACTTGTTACTGGTTTAGGAAAACCCATCCTAATCCAGAATGATCTCCTCTCAAGACCCTTGTCTTAATTACATCTACAAAGATTTTTATCTCAAATGAACACACATTCTCAGGCTCCAACTGGACAATCTTCTGGGAGCCACAGTTCAGCCCACTATACCATCAACTTTCATGTTTTCTAAATTCCCTGAGAAACTAATTTGGGGTAGAATCTAGGTAGCGAGCTAAGTGATGGTGGAAAAATAGTAATAGCTTAGATTGTGGCTAGCGTGGTGCTATGTGTTTCACAAATATAAATGCATCAATCCCTACAGTGACCTTGTGAGATAGAGACCATCATCACCCTTTTTTTTTCTCGAGGAGAAAACTGGAAGCCCAGGGAGAAAACCCCTGTTTACGCACCCAGGAGGAAAATGGTTTGAATCTGAGAACTTTGACTCTAAAGCCCACATGTTTTACAACTACAGCTGATCCTTGCACAGCAGTGGCACCAACCCTCTGCGGTTGAAAATCTGTATTTAATTTTTGAGTCTCCCAAAACAGAGCTACTTATAGCCTACTATTGACTGGAAGCCTGACAGATAACTTAAACAGTCAGTTAAAACACATTTTGTATGTTATATGTATTATGTACTGTATTCTTAAAATAAATTAAGCAAGAGAAAATGTTATTAAGAAAATCATAAGGAAGAGAAAATACATTTATAGCACTGTACCATGTTTACTAGAAAAAAAAAAAAAACAACAACACCTACCTACTCAGTTCAAGTCCATGTTGTTTAAGGGTTAACTTGAACATTGAAAAGTTAAAGCCCCTCTTATGTTTATTCATCGATGAATTATGAACAAAGCACTGAGGGGCCTGGAGTATACAGAAATAAATGGGACATCCTGGTCTTTAAGAAGCTGATAATCCAGCATCATTCTTCTTGCTCCCATTGAAGAACAGAAATCAAGAGTGTCATCACAGGTGAATGTAGGTCTTCCTTGGCTCATTGATTGATTTATGACCCGCAGTCCAAAGATCCCTTCCGTCTCCAAACTCCCTTCTAAGTAACTGCTTTCTAGTTCCTAATTTGGAGTACTTAAGACAAGTGTTTGAACTAAAGAATTGAAGAATATATGTTATGTAAAAGCAGAGAGGCATTCCAGGTTATCACTGGTACCCAGAAGTTCCTGTCCCAACCTACCCTCCTTGGAAAACCTGCACCTGCCACATCAGGGCTACTTTGGTAGAGCCAGAATCTCCTCCCCCTTCACCTAACTCTCGTTTTTTTTTTTTTTTTTTTTAATAGGAAAAGTTCACTTTGGTTCTTGGGTAAGTGGAAATCTGTTTCTGACATCCTCTCAAGCATTCTCTCATGGAAACTATTTTAAAGTTTAAGGAGTTTAACTTAAACTAGAGTTTAAATAGAAGGAGGCAATGTAACACCTAAAGTTCTCACTTTGAGTGCATTATTAGACCCTTGTGGCCATGTAGAGTTTTATGGTTGAGTCTGAGGACTTAGCCTATCCCTAGAACTTTACGCTTATGGGGAAAAAGGTGTCCAAGCTCTAAACTACCCATTCACAAAAATGTTTTAGAACACAGTTTGCTGGGAATTTGGGGATGACTATGCCCTCTAACCTAGGACATCTCTAACTGTTCACTCTCAGTTAAGCTCTGGTTGAGTGTTTGAGTTGTAAGGCAGGGTTTGTCAGTTTTTCCTCAAGTGGAGCACAGTTTTACTGTTTTCTCCCCTATTCATTGTCAAAGGTGAAAAGGGAAGAAGTTAGACAGCCGAAAAAGAGAAACAAGGAGGAGAAATCAAGAAGGATACTCTTGGGGTTCCTGGATGATGTGGGTGGTGGGCTCAGAAGAGGTAAATTCTCAGTTGAAATATTTGTGACTTTAATTGAAAGGTTTCCTCAGGCACCCCAGTGCCTACAATTGACTCTTGTTCTGAAACAGAATCCTTGAGCTAAATTTTCATCAAATTTCATCTGGATTTCTGTCATTTTTTTTAAAGGTAAAGATTCTTTTTATTCTGACTTTACTAATTCACATGGCAAATTGTTCCTACGTGGGAAGCCTGCTCCTCAGCTGCGAGAGGATGCAGAGGCAGCAGGGAGCCCTGAGTCACCAGTAATTGTCTTACTATTACAGAATTGTCACAGGACATTTTCCCTTAGGGCTGTGAAATATAAGGAAAAGAAATTAAAACTAAACTATTGTTGTTGAAGTGTAATGAGTAAGGGGGGTGGGTGTTTAATGGCACAGTAAGGCTAGATTTGCCCCAGGGAATTTTGGTTTCTCTTCACCAACCCAGGTCACTTAGCTATTGGCCTTTTGAGCAATGAACCCTCACAATCTTGGCTTCACTCCTAAAGCAAGAAGAGCTAGAAGAATTAGCATCATTTAGCATTTATTGAGTGCCTAACAGAAAATAAAGTTTTGAAATACTCCAGTGGAAAAAGCAGTAGTCTTTTATGAGTCTTCTTTTTTCTTTGGGAAATTTCTAGTCCCATTTTTAGTGGATTGTGGTCCCTATCCCTCAGGATGCCTTAAGCGTGCCCCTTCTCCCCCATTTCCTTGGGAACACAGTAGCTGGAGGCAGCTGGAAGAAATGCCCAAGAAGGCTTCTACTCTGTGGAACATGTTTCCAAACTCTTTTTTAATTTGAGTTGAGCAGCAGGGGCTGTTAGTTCCTGTGGAGGTGCAGCTTGCTGCCCCCCTGAATCCTGGCAGACAGGGAGAGTTCAGCTCTTCAAGGTTTTAAGGGGATCAGGTGGCAAAGCAGAAGCGTGCCTTCAGGGACTGCTAGTCCCTATCCATGTTGAGTAAGAAGCTTATCCCAAGAGAAGGGAAAGGCCTGAGAAGGAGCGATATTGATTTACAGCACTATCTACATGCTTTCTCCCTCATTACCCTGATTTCATTATTTTGGCACCACTTACTTTGGCTAATTCCAGCTTAGCTCCTAAATGATGGAGAGAGGGGCAAAGAGGATAGAGAAGGAAACAGAGCTCAAAATAGTACCAAAGGGTTTGAAGTACCCTACTTTCCTCTTGATTCCAGAAAAAACTAGGGACTAAAGGTGAGGAATATTTATAAACTGTCTCGATAAGTTGGCATAGTGGTAGGGCAGGGGGCAACACAGAGATGAAAAGAGATTAGGTAGTAGTCTGGAGGATGGGTTTTCACAGCAGAAACTTTCTTTTCCAGGACAATCTTAGAGTGAGATGAAGCCAGCGTCATCAGAAAGAAAATGTAGTGTAGTGGTCAAGCATTTCTGTATCAGTTCTTTACTGGTATGTAACAAACCACCTCCAAACTTAGCAGCTTATAGCAGGATTCATTTATTATATTTCAGAGTCTGTCAGGTCTCAGGGTGGTTCTGTGGATCCTGGCTGGGCTTACTCATGCATCTGTGGTTAGCTGGGGATTTGGCTGGGGTCTGCTGGTCTAGGATGGCCTTGGCTAGGATGACTTGGCTCTGCTCTGTACGGTTTCTCATCCTCTAGTAGGCCAGACAGGGTTGTTCTCACATTGGTGACAGGATTCCAAGCATAGATAAAGGAAGGAGTAGAAAATTGTCCCATTTTTGCAATCAGTTTACCACTAGGTAAGTGATCTACAGTTAGTCTATGTGGGTTCAAATACCAGCTTTATTGCCTTCAAGCTGTATGAACTTGACCAAGTTACTTAATGTCTCTGTGGTTCAGCTTCCTCCTTGGTATAATGAAGGTGTGAATACTATCAGCTTCACAAAATTGTTGTGAGCGGTTTATCAGTGTAAAGTGCTCAGAACAGTTTATAATAAGCATTTAATTTTTGCTGGGTGCTTCCAGAAAAAAAAAAAAAATCTCTGGGTATAGTTGTATTTTAAGGAATTTGCTTTCCCTTGTAGTTCAAGAATTGAAAACTCCTATTCAAAAGAGCCATCCTGAGATCAATCATTTGAAAGTTTAACTAAGTGATTGATTGATGATTGTATGGGGAATTGAGAGAGAACGAAGACTGATTTTCAGTAAATCCTTACTACTTCTCCTGCACCTGCTGAAGGACTCTGCCACGAATATCCATTTCACAACTCCTTTGTTAATAGACATACTCCTAAGAGATATGGACTCTCCTCCTGCCCCCATACACACCTGTGAATGTGATGACATGAACTGTCCATTAGGAACCAGAGCTGGCCTTGGTCTCTACTCCCCGTGTGTCTACGATGAGTAGTGATGCTGTCATCCTCTGAAGATTACTGAGGCCACAGTGCTTTTCCTTTCCTGTCAATTCCATCTTTGTGGGAGCTTTGTGCTTGGCTTTGAGTCGTGTGATGGGGGTTTGGCTGCCTCCCCCTTTAGCTCCCTTTATAGAGAGGTCCCTTTAGCTCCCTTGATATGTACAAACTTTCCCCAGGTTCTGGAATTTTCTTGTCCCCAGGTAAGGGGACAGGAGTAGGAGTTCTAGGCAGCACTGAATCTGGATTGGGCTCCAGTTTGCTCCCATTTTTTTCCACCAAAGAGAATAACTTTTTTTCTAACCCAGCCTGGAAAGGCTAAAAACATTAGCAACCAGAGATAGAAACCCAAGCCAGTCAAGGGGATTGTAAGGAGAGCACTTAACTTGTTTCAGATGAGTTCAGGTTTCTTGGCTGGGAGGAGTGATAGCCCAGGTACTGAGAGAATATACAGGTAAGACTGCTGACCCACTATCAGTGATCTTGGAAGAATTCTGCAGAACAGGAACAGTGTTCAGGAAGTGGAAAGGGAGAATGTGCTACAATTCTTCAAAAAAGGAAAGAAGGCAGAATTTGCAAATTACCGCCTGGTGAGCTTGACTTTCATTATGAACTAGTTACTAAGATTTTTCTTCTTTTCCTTGAATAGTTTGTTAATTCTTAGAAACAAAAGTTGTGATCACTAGGAATTAGCATGGGTTCACTAAAAGTAAGACATGTCAGGTTAATGTCCTTGTTTGGCATTAGGGAAAGACTGGTACAAAATGGAAGTGTTTTAGACATAATGTATTTGTAATTTTGCCTTTAGGTAAAATCTGTTGTGATATCTTTGTGGCCACAATTGAAAAATATAGGCTAAAGAATGGTGGTAGTAATGGGTCATACCCAAGGAAGATTGTATTAAGCAATGTTGACTAATGGTGTCAGTGTCAATGTGACAAAGGAAGTCCTAGAGGCCTCGGGCAGGGTCCTGCTGACCACCCTATCTGTTGAATGTTTTACAATTTGTAATGAGTTAGAGGACATTGGTAGCCTATTAGACACATTCATGGAAGGGTGGCTGGTATGGTAGATGACAGACTGGGAACCCCAAAAGATCTCAGTTGTCAAGAACAATGAGGGTTTCTAACCAGTAACTCAGAAACCCTGGTGAGCTCTATTGTCTGACAGCCATGGCTTCATAACCCACAGGGGGAAAAATGAATTTGATTGTAGCTATAAGTCCAATAGAGTCAAACAGTAAGATAATCCTGTGTGGTTAACATAAGGTTTAAGAGAACAAATACCACCCCACCCCTACATTGGCTATGTCCCAGTTAGATCCCTTTGGAATGATGGCTTCCTTCTCAGTACCATACTCAAACTATTTCAAGAGAGTGCTTGCCAGGCAGAGCCCTAATGCTCCTGAAGCTAGCATTTCAAACTGGGATGGACACTTGGGTGCTGTTTCTAGTCCCACTCTGTCACTAGTCCATCATTTCACTCGTCAGAGGGGCAGAAATGGCACCACCCTTAAGCAGAATGCTTTATACTCAGATAACTGGGCCTATATAAACTATTTTCTTCAGTTTCCTCCCTATATTCTGAAGGGGCTCAGTACAGAGGAATGTGAGTAGTCAGCCAGCTGGTAGGAATGGTCCCTACAGTGATTCCCTATAGTTCCCTGCAGTATTGAGTTACCCAGGACAGGATTCCTCAGTTTTAGCTCTAGGTTAGAATCTCCTGGGAGCTTTAAGCAATAGCAGCACCTGGATACCACCCCCAGAGAGTCCAGTGTAATTGATCTGGGGTCAAGAGCAGCATTTATATAAATATATAACTAACTTACCCAGATATATATTTGTAATAACATACATATATATTTTTTAAAGATTTTATTTATTTATTTGACAGACAGAGATCACAAGTAGGCAGAGAGGCCAGCAGAGGGCGGGGGGTCAGGGGGAGCAGGCTCCCTGCCGAGCAGAGAGCCTGTTGTGGGGCTCGATCCCAGTACCCTGGGATCAGGACCTGAGCCAAAGGCAGAGGCTTTAACCCACTGAGCCACCCAGGCACCCCTGTAATAACATGCATATTGTTTTATATTTCAAAGTTGCCCCAGATAATTCTCAGATCAAAAAAAATTTTTTAAAGATTTCATTTATTTGAAAGAGAGAGACAGATTAGTGACAGAGATAGTGAGAGAGAGCACAAGTGGATGGGAGAGGGAGAAGCAGGCTCCTGCTGAGCAGGGAGCCTGACGTGGGGCTTGATCCAAGGACCCTGGGATCATGACCTGAGCCAAAGGCAGATGCTTAATAACTGAGCCACCCAGGTGCCCCCAATTTTTTTTAACATTTTATTTTTAAGTAATCTCTACACCTAACATGGGGCTCAAACTCACAACACTGAGATCAAGAGTCACATGCTCCACCAACCAAGCCCACCAGGCACCCCTCCCCAAGTGATTCTAAGGTATAACCGGGGTTGAGAAAAATCCTGCCCAGAAATAACCATTTGACTGTTGTTTGTTTATTTATATTTCAAAGCTATAATCTCTGCTGGGAATTCTGGTTCCTGCCTTCTCCATCCCAACTCTGTGGTTGAGAATTTAGAAATAACAGATGATACAGATAAAACTGTATTGCACATTATGAAGAACATTAAAGTAGAAAATAGAATTCCTGCAGAATAGTCAACCATGACTGCTTTGGACTGAATGGTGGTGTGTTCCCCACAAAAAGGTACCTTGAAGTCCTAACCCTTCAGTACTTCAGAATATGACCTTATTTGGAAGATGGGGCCACTGCAGATGTAATTAATTAAGTTAAAATGAGGTCATAGTGGAGCAGAGTAGGCCCTTTATCTAACAGGACTGGCATCCTTACTTGAAGAGGGAAATGTAGATGTGGACACATACACAGAGACACACGAGGACAGAGACACACAGGAAGACAACAGTGCTACCACAAGCTGAGGAAAAGTCTAGGCCACCAGAAGCTGGAGGAGGCAAGGAAAGAGCCTCTCCTAGAGGCTTCAGAGGGAGTAGGGCTCTGCTAACACTGATTTTGGATTTCTGGCCTCTGGAATTCTGAGGGAATGAATTTCTATTGTTTTAAGCTGTCTAGTTTGTGGTATTTTGTAATGATAGCCCTAGGTAAAAGATACAGTGACTTCATGTCGTTTTGAGTCTCTTGCTCCTGGAGTGCTGCCAAAGGCATGATTAAGGATGGAGTTGGAGGTGGAAGGGAGGTGCTCTGCCTAGGAGAGTCCTGGGGGTAGGGGAGGGTTAGAATGGCCACCCCATCAACCCCTAGGTGGTATTTTTGTAGAAATCAAGACATACTTACATAATGTGCCTAGCAGGACTCAGTGTGCTTCTAGATAGGAAGTGGGTACATGAGAGGTTTCTCTTCTTCCTTGTTCTAGACTTCTGAGCCAAGAACTCCTTTCCTCATCCAGACCTGCCTGGGCAGGGAAGGCTCCCTTTTTTCCACAGTGTTCAGTGTAGAAAGAGAGCTCTGGATTTTTTTCTCTGAGTTCTCTCCCAGACTCAGAACTTCTGGAATGGGGTGTGGAATGAAAGTAGATGGTTCTTAATTGTCAGTTGGCCGTCTTAGAACAAAGGGGACTGTGTGGTACAAGTAGCACTTGGGCATTCAGAAGGAGCTGTGGTGGCCTACCTGAGACAGGTGCTGTGAGGCTGAGGGGGGTTTCCCAGAAAATCCAGGTGTCCACCTGGGCAAGACCAGGCACTATGGAGATGATCCAAGGAGCAGTACCCTCTGCTTCTCATGTCTTGAAGGGCCTTCATGCCTGCACAGAAGGCAGGTGGGCATATCCAAATTATGTTTTGTACTGGTGTGAGATATGGGCATTGATCTCCACCAGGCCTTACCCGGGTTTTGTTCTTTAGCTTTACACAAACAAGTAGCCAGTTCAGGGAATGGCGAGGCAAACGGGGTGGGTAGGAGGGTTCCTCCTGGACCCTGTCACCTTATTGCTTCTTTTGTATCTGAACCCTCAACTCCCACTTACCTTGGTTTTGTATTCTTTTTTCATTTTTCTTTTTCTTTTCTTTTTTTAAGAGAGAGCCAGCATGGGAGTGGGGAGAGAATCTTAAGCATGCTGGGCATGGAACTCACTGTGGGGCTTGATCTCATGACTCTGAGATAATGATTTGAGCCGAAATCAGGAGTCCGACTGCCAATCCCTCTTGCCCCTCTTTTTATGCCACCTGTCTCTTGGGCTGGAAGCTCCTACATGCATGGCACATTACTCATTAGTCTGGGTGGGTGTGGCTTCTTCTGGCTGTCCTTACATTAGAGTTCATACCTAGCTCTGATGAAAGTATCCCTTTGTTTCCTTTCTTCCAGAAGAGTGAGGGAATGGGAAGAATAGTACCTAAAGAGCTGAGGAGGTGTTTGCCACCAAGTCACAGGGTTCCTGGCTAATTTGGAAATTTCTGAAAGCCATTCAGCTTCTGCATGATAATACTGGTTTATATTTATGTGTTTCTTATGTCTTCAGGCTAAGCTCCAAAATAGGAAGATCTGAGCTGCACATCCCCTATGTTAACTTCCTATTGCTGCTCTAACACATTATCACAAACCTGATGGCTTAAAACAACACAAATTAATTATCTTATAGTTTTGAAAGTCAGAAGTCTGACCTGGGGTCTCACTGGGCTAAAATCAAGGAGAGATCAGAGCTGACTTCCATTCTGGAGGGTCTAGGGGAAAATTCATTTTCTTGTCTAGTCCAGCTTCTGGAGGCTGCCCACAGTCCTTGGCTCATGTCTCCTTCCTCCTTCATCAGAGTCATCAGTGGCTGGTCAAGTCTTTCTCACATTTCATCAAACTGACACTCACTCTTCTGCTTCCCTCTTTCCGCTTTAAGGGTGATTACACTGGCCCTACCCAGATAATCCCCAGTAATCTTTCTATCTTAAGGTCAGGTGATCAGCAACTGCAATTCCATTTGCAAACTTAATTCCCTATTGCCATATAACCTAGCATATTTACAGATTCTAGGGATTAGGACATGGACATCTTTGGGGTCCATTTTTCTGCCTACAGTCTCCCCCAAAGTATTGCCCAGAAATTCTTAGAAATCCTCAACTGTGTGCTCCATTTGTGCCTACACCCATTTTGAGCTACCATCATTACATGGCTTCTGCCCTCATTTCTTTCCTGTCTGGCTCTTCTTTGCCCTCATATGTTGTCCACTTAATAACCATAAGAACACCCCTGTTTATGTGGCTGCTGGTTCTGATTACTCTTAAAACCTCCAGTTTCAGGATGCTGAAACTCTGTGTTTCACTCAGAAGACAGGAAGTAAGCCCTTTCCTCAGCTCCGAGCCACACTCCGTCAGTTGGGTCCCTGATCAGCCCTACTTTTGCTCAGACCCTCCCCATATTGGTCAGCTTCTGACCCTCTCCTATCAGAATAGCATCAAATACCTCCAGAAAAGCAATTCTTTCCATTTTTGTCTTCATCTTTTAATCAGTCCAAGGAACCAGAGAGGAAACAAACCCATACCACTTCTTCCACTTTCTTCCATACTTCCCCTGCCCCAGACCTCACCCTCTTGGCCTCATGGGTTCCTTATATACGCATTCATGTCAACATAAACTTGAGGGAGAAGAGGAATAAAGTAGAGATAATTACTGTTCCAATGGTCTCCAACATGGGAGGATACAAAACAATTCACCAGGGTGCAGAGAGAAAATACTAGGACTTCTATTTATTTTTTGACTAAAAAACAAGAAACAAATTATACTTTCCTCTTACTATGTCTGAAGTTCAACACTAGTGTGTTCACTCAGTCTAAACATTGGATGGTTTTGTCTGGTTGATCTGCAGATGAATTAAAACGGAGTTCCTTCAAGGGGTTCAGGAGGCCCCACTTGTAGGTTCAATTTTAGAGTCCTAGAAAGCGCTTTAGTAAAAGGTGCCTTGTTAAGTGGTTATATGGCAAATGCCGTAGAATTTCTGCTAAATCTTCACAAAGTGGACCAATGTCTTTAAAAGATTTCTTCAAAGAAACATCAGATTGAATCTAATTCTAATGCAAGCATAAGTGAGCAACAAAAAAAATGCCTGAGATGATGAAACTTTTCCTCCTAGGACAAGCTCTTCATCAGCCATGTCAGGCTAAAAACAATGACAAGGTAATCATATTTATATGGAATAGTTTTTAAAAATTCAAAATTACCACAAATACTATCTAAACTATGGATTTATGTTAGTGATGAACCTCTTCCTTAATGTGTATCATGTAGGAATTTATCAGTATGATACCATCAAACCTCTAGAGTCTTACCTGCAGAATTCTTTTTAAATTTAAACTCAATTAACTAACATCTAGTGTATTGTTAGTTTCAGAAGTATAGGTCAGTGATTCATCAGTCTTATATCATACCCAGTGCTCATTACATCATGTGCCCTCCTTAAAGCCCATCATGCAGTTACCCCATTCCCTCACCACCTTCCAACAACTTTCAGTTTGTTTCGTATCCTTACAAGTCTCTTATGATTTGTCTCCCTCTCTGATTTTGTCTTATTTTATTTTTCCCTCCCCACCCTTATGATCTTCTGTTTTGTTTCTTAAGTTCCACATATGAGTGAAATCATATGATAATTGTCTTTCTCTGATTGACTTATTTTGTTTAGTATAGGACCCCCATAAGTCAAATTAAAACAGAATTTACTAAACAAAATTGCAACATTACAGAATTTACCAAACAGAATTTACTAAAACATTGTAACATTGTTGCAAATGGTAAGGATTTTTGATGGCTGAGTAATATTCCATTATATATATATTATATATTATGTATATACTGTTATATATACTATATATACACCATATCTTCTTTATCCATTCTTCTGTTGATGGACATTTGGGCCCCTTCTATATTTGGGCTATTGTGGACATTGCTGCTATAAACACTGGGGTGCAGGTACCCCTTTGGATCACCATGTTTGTATCCTTGAGTAAATACCTAGTGGTGCAATTGCTGGGTTGGAAGGTACCTCTATTTTTAACATCTTGAGGAACCTCCATACTATTTTCCAGAGTGGCTGCACCAGCTTGCATTCCCACCAGGAGTATAAGAGGGTTCCTCTTTCTCCACATCCTCACCAGCACTTGTTGTTTCTTGACTAATTTTAGCCATTCTGACTGGTGTGAGGTGATTTCTTATTGTGGTTTTGATTTGTATTTCCCTGATGCTGAGTGATGTAGAGCATTTTTTCATGTTTCTGTTTAACTGCAGAATATTTTGGATAATGTTAAAAAAATATTTCATCTCATCCATTCTTAAATTTAGTAATACTTGTATACAATTGATAAGAAAGTAAATTGTTATTAGAAGTATACTAAAAAATTTCTTACTGGTAAAATGTGTAATCAAAAAAAATTAGAGACCCCAGTCTAAACCAATAGCTTTGGGCCCCATTTCAGCCACTGTAAATTGTTCTTTTATAATTGTTTGTCTTTTCACAATTTACACTTACTGCCTTATATGGATTCCTTTGACTCTCCACTGCAACTCTGATAAGTAGAGTTTTGTTATTTTAGAATTGAGCATGGAGGGCTTAAAAGACTTATGGTTTGCTCCAAGACATATAGTTAATAAAAACTAGTAAGTGGCTGAGCTTCAAAGGCCTGTAAATTTCCCAAGATTGAATGCAGATGAACTGTTTTTAGGAAGATGGTTGTGTTCCATGGGTTGAATTGTATTCCTTAAAAAATATATGTTGAAGTCCTAACCCCCACTACTTTAGAATGTGACCTTATTTGGAAATAATGTCTTACAGGGATAGGTAAGTTAGAATGAGATCATTAGGGTGGGCCCTAATCCAATACGATTGGTGTGGTGTTCTTATAAAAAAGCGGTTAATTTGGACACACAGATAGAGACCTACAGAGGGAAGACAGTATGAGATACAGAGAGAACACCATGTGAAGATTGCAGTTATGCTGGAAAGCCAAGGAACATCTGGGGCTACCACAGGCTGGAAAAGCAAGGAAGAATCCTTTCCCTACAGGTTTCAAAGGGTGCGTGGTCCTACTGACACCTTGACTTTGGACTTCTAGCCTCCAGAGCTGTGAAACAAGTAGCTCTAATTCTAAGCCATCCAGTTTGTGGTACTTTGTTATGGCAGACCTAAGAAATCAGTACAATAGCTTATAGTTCTGAAAGGGGTCTAGGACCCCAAAACATTTAAAATCACTGATAAAATCCAATGCAGCTATAAACAGAAGAAGAAGCCCAGAGGCTAGAAGTGAATTTTCTTAGGTGATAGGGCTAATTAAGAGAGATACATGGCTGAGCCCCACATATTCTGACTCCTAAGTTCAGCTTCAGTGGCAGGAGAGCTAAATGTGGGGAGATTGACCTGTCCCTTTCATCACTAGATTTGGCATCAGTCCTGCCTTAGTGGTCTACCGTGACCTGGCACAGCTCACCATTCTTCTAATGACTTTAAAGTAACAAATGGAAAGTGTGTTGCATGTTTGCCTTGATGATGATGCAATTCCCTGGAGATCGTGGTCATTCTTCTGGCCCTACCCTTCACTTCCTCCCCAAAGTTCACATGTTGGCACTTTTGTATCTATTTAAAAGAAAAAAAAAAACCTAACTGTAAATATGTATGTATATCAACAAGGAAAGAATTAAATGGTAAGGGTATACACTCCAACTTGAAAGTGGTTGAAAAAAAATTAATGTGCTGGCACACAATTACACATAAGGAAAGAATGACCCCAGGGTAAAAATGTTTGCCAAATGAGTTTGGCAAAATGTAAGAGTTTCCTAATTAAAACTTTTTCAGGTCTTTAGGAGCATATGTGTAAATAGTGACCTACTTAAAAATGAAGTTTGAGCTGATGCTTGGAATTAACTTATTCAAGTAACTTAAGTGTATACTGTGATCAGGCACTGTAGCAGACATAGCAGTGAACAAATCAAATTCCCAATCCTCATGGAGTTTGTAATTTAAAGGCGGGGAAGAAATAATAGCAAATTATATACTCTGCTAGGTGATGATAGGTGCCTGAACTAAAGAAAGTAAAGTGGGATAAAGGGAATAGAGAGTGACAGCTGGGGTGGGATTTACTATCATACAAGGTGCTGAGAGAAGCCTGTCTGATAAGGAAAAGGGAAGAGTCTAAAAGGAGTGAGGGAACAAGCCATGCCTTGGGAAAGAGTAAGAGCAAAGGCCCTGAAATAGGAAGGAAGAGGGCTCATTTTAGGGATGGTAAGGAGGCCAAGGCAGCTGGAACACAGAGAAAGGGAGAAAGGTAGATGATGGAAGAGAGAGCTAGCGACAGACTATGTAAGGCCTTAAGTCCTCCATATGATTTTGGATTTTTCTATGAATGAGATAGAAGACCATTATGAGTTTGGAGTAGTGAAGTGACATGAAGTGATTTCTGTTTAAAGATCTGGATATTACATGGAGACTGGGATGCTAGTGAATAGGAGAGAGGTGCTGGTAGGAATAGAGGCAGAGAGACAAGGTAAGAGGTTCTTACGTGTAATAATCCAGGTAAGAGAGAATGGCAACTTGGATCAAGGTGTGAATGATGTGAGAACTAGTTGGATTATGGATATAAATTGAATGCAGAGTTGATAGGATTACTGATGGGTTGGATATAGGACATGAGAGAAAAAGAAGATACAGTAAAAATTTCAAGGTTGTTGGCTAGAGAAACTAGAAAGTGGGAGTTGCCATTTTCTGAGATAGGAGTGATTGTGGGAGGAGATGACATCGTGGGGGATAGGGCAGGAATCAAGACTTTTGTTTCAGACATTAAGTTTAAGATGAAAATTTGTCCTCCAAATAGAGATAACAAGTAAGCAGTGAGACATAGGAGTCTGGAGTTCTATGGAGACATCTGGACTGGAGGCATAAATGTAAGAGTCATCAGAGTGTACATGATATTTAAAGGTTTTATTTGTTTATTCATTTATTTGGCAGAGAGAGAGAGAGAGCGCACAAGAACACAAGCAGGTAGAGCCTCAGAGGGAGAGGGAGGAGCAGAGAGCCTGACATGGGGCTTGATCCCAGGACCCTGGGATCATGACCTGAGCTGAAGGCAGATGCTTAACCAACTGAGCCACCCAGGCATCTGAGTATATATGTTATCTCATCTCATGGGTCTAGTAGTCTTTACCCTGGCAGTGGATGTAGATGAACAGGGTAAAAGATCCTGAAGGCTAGTTCCACATTTAGACATGGAAAAGAAGGAGACATAGGGGGAAAGGAATTTGAGAAGGAGTGGTCATTTGAGGCAAGAGAACACCTGGAAAAGGGTGGTGCTCCAGAAGCCACAAGAAGGAGTTAAAAGAGAAAGAATGATCAACTGTATCAGATGCTCCTGAGTTAAGTAAGAGATTTAGAATTGACTAGTAGAGTGGTGGCAGAAAATTTGCAGCCACCTTGAAACCACCCTTCCAATATTCTTGAATTTGAAACCCTAATCTTCTACCTGCTGGTTGTGTGATTTGGCATAAGGTATGTGAATTCTCGTAGCTGAGATAATGTCAACATTATTGGGTGCTATAAGGAAAAGAAATGATGTGGCAAAGTGCCCTAGCATGCAGTTGGTGCTCAATAAGTAATAGCTACTATTATTACTACTGTCACATGCACTTACAAGGATAAATACAATGAAAATTGGGAAGCAGATGTTTGTTGATTTGACCTATGGTGATGGCCTGATTTTGCAAGAGAGTAGTGGTGGGTTGAGGACCAGAAGCCAGTGGCAAAAGTTAAGCTGTAAGTGGATTTGAGGGCAGTGAGCACAGCTTGACAGTGAAAGGGCCTGTCATGTGGGAATACCAGGTCAGGCTGAAGGGCAAGTGGAGAGTAGAAAATAAAGGTACGTGAGAGGAGATCATCAATGAGGGCAGGGTTTTAAAAAGCCTTCTTAAGATTTTACAGATTTCTATTTAGAATGCTGTGATTATAAACTGGAAAGCCATTGGATTTTATTGTCATGGCAGGACTCGATCTCTTTATTTAAGTTTTTTTGCCTCCTGATGGAAGGCTCTTTTGTCCTTGTCTCCCAGTCTTCCTCTGGTTGGAGATAGACACTTAAAGAGTATGTAGCTCCTCTAGATTTTTAAGGCTTGGCCTCAATTTCAGAGAACTATGAATTCTTTGCCTATAAATCATACCACTGGAGACTCCAACACTCTGAAAAGATTCATGCATTCTAGAAAGATTCTAAAAGAAAGCACTTTCTGTACAGTTTGGAAGGTAAATGTGATAAAAACCTGTATCATATGTGCATTTGGGAGGAATTATAGCATGGCTGGGGCCAAAATCAGCAAATTAGACAGAGACTCAGGTCTCTATGCCAAGATGCAGGTAGTTATAAGCAGAGGACAGTCAAGGTTTAGATGAGGTAAGGTCCAGGAAAAAAAGTGGAGGAGCCAACAAGTCAGAGATGTTAAAACCAGGAGCTTCAAGGTAGATGGAGATAGGCAGGGAGTTCAAGGAATTTAGTCCCCAGGTTGAATTATGGCCCAGGTAATGCCAGGCTTTGTAGATTGAACAAAATCTGTGATTCTGTTGAAGGTTTACTTTTAGCTTCCACTCTTATACCTTGATTTCTCTCTTTTCTCTAGTTTGGTATCCATTGCTTCATCACTTGGCTCATTCCCCAAAGTATTTAAAACCATTTACAAAAACACAGACTATACAGCAGATGAAATATGTGAGGAAAAGAATTTTGCACAAATAGAAAACAAAGATAGGAAAAAGATTAAGCCAAGGCGAGGTTGAAAATCAAAATGCACACCTTAATTTCTTACTCACTCATGGACTACTCATTTGTTTCTGAACTTTCTAGTTGCCAACCCAAAAAGCAGAATACATTCAGTTGCACAATTTGTAGTGGTCAGAAGAATAAAAACAAGTAGTGTGCTCAAGATGGGTAACATAATAGACAGTGTTTTTACTATCATCTTTATGATAAATCCAATACAGTTTTTCAGTATAGATTGGCATCATGACTGTAAAGAAAAAATTCAGTCGAAATTAATAAAACAATGCAGCTCACATGTGTAACTTTCTGGTGGGTTGGCCTAATACAGATTTTGGATTTTATAGAGTAATAGATTGAATGCCTACCTTGGCTGTAAAAATACATTGAAAGTCAACAGTGCATTTAATTTTAATTTTTAGACTAACTTTAATCTATTTAATTCATTTCCTGGTATACTCTCTGAGTTTAAAAAAGAGATTTCTAGATAACTGATTGGTTTGGTTTATTGCTGGTTATAAACTAACTATATTTTTGTAGCATATCTACAGGAAGCTATTACTGCTTTTAGAATACTTTTTTAAAAAGATTTTATTTATTTATTTGACAGACAGAAATCATAAGTAGGCAGAGAGAGGGGGAAGCAGGCTCCCTGCTGAGCAGAGAGCCCTGAGAGATCCCAGGACCCTGGGATTGTGACCTGAGCTGAAGGCAGAGGCTTTAACCCATTGAGCCATCCAGGAGCCCCTGCTTTTAGAATATTTCTAAGTAATTCTTAAAAAAAAATTTTTTTTAAGATTTTATTTTTTGCTTGAGAGAGAGTGTGTGTGCCCATATGCGTGCCTGAGTGGGGACAGGGGCAGAGACAGAGACAGAGAATCTTAAGTAGACTGTGCACTGTGTATGGGCCCCCATGTGGGACTCAATCTCATGACCCATGAGATCATGACCCTGGAGATCATGACCTGAGCTGAAACCAAGAGCTGGACACTTAACTCAGGTGCCCCTTTTAAGTAATTCTTTTCTTGGCTCATCTATTTCTTAACAGTTTTTGTGTTTAAAAAAAAAATCATTACTTTGTATATAGAAGTATGCTTGTCATTTTTTTTTTTTTTTTCTGTCATGAAGGGAGTGGAAGGACTGATATAAGTGAGGGAAGGAAAGCCCAAGTTTTAGAGAAGCATCATAACGAGGGATCTCTAAAGATTTTATTCCTCCTAGTTTATGACAGATTCTCATCCATGGAGTCATAAATTAAAGGAAGGTCTACAAAACTTTAGACAGTCTTATATGGTTTCTAATAGATTTCTTCTGATGGTAATAATGTAAAATAGTGGATAATGGACAGAGTGTTTGAAAGAAGGCACCATTTATTGAAGAGGCTGTCTTTTTTCCATTGGACATTCTTTCCTGCTTTGTCGAAGATTAGTTGACCATAGATTTGAGGGTCTATTTCTGGGCTCTCTATTCTGTTCCATTGATCTATGTGTCTGTTTTTGTGCCAGTACCATGCTGTCTTGATGATGACAGCTTTGTAATAGAGCTTGAAGTCCGGAATTGTGATGCCACCAACGTTGGCTTTCTTTTTCAATATCCCTTTGGCTATTCGAGGTCTTTTCTGGTTCCATATAAATTTTAGCATTATTTGTTCCATTTCTTTGAAAAAGATGGATGGTACTTTGATAGGAATTGCATTAAATGTGTAGATTGCTTTAGGTAGCATAGACATTTTCACAATATTTATTCTTCCAATCCAGGAGCATGGAACATTTTTCCATTTCTTTGTGTCTTCCTCAATTTCTTTCATGAAAGAAGGAATCCTAATGGAAACTGCTCAGACTATTAAATATTGAATAACATGTGGTTATGTGCTTAAGACTTTGCTTTTCCTATATAATAATTCATTCAGTTTACTGAACATAGAACTATTTGTAACTTTACTATAAACTTGGCGACTGGAGAGGTGAGGAGGTACATTTTAAAATATAAGGCACACTCACTGCTCTTCAGTCTTCAATAGTCATCTAGTTGGAAAGACATAGGAATCAGATAAACGATGCAAGTATATAAAGGAATACCAAATGAACAATACTCAAATAGAAAGAATTTATTTGTAATATCATACCATAAAAAATTAATGTCCAAAATATATAAAGAACCTCTTCAAATTAGTGAGAAAAAAAGTAGTCCAATTGAAAAAGACAAAAGATAGAACTTGGCATTCTATGGAAGAAATACAAATGGCCATTGAAAACCTGAAAATGTGCTTAAAATGCCCAATTGCTATACATAAAAATCAAGAAAATGTAAAATAAAAGAATGGAACACACTTGAAATGCTTCAAAGGGGCACATAAGTTACCTGAATCCAGTTCAACAGAGGGTTCAGTGGGGTGGTGAAGGTAAGGTGTGAGCTGAGGAGTTGCTGTTTGCTCATATGGTTGCATATTTCACAGGCTGCTTCTAGATGTGAGAGACTCCTACCTCATGGAGTGTGAGTCTGGTATTTAAAGATGTGTACTGTGAAAAGAAGGGCTATGTGCACCCCAATGTTCATAGCAACAATGTCCACAACAGCCAAACTGTGTAAAGAGCCAAGATGCCCTTCAACAGATGAATGGATAAAGAAGATATGGTCCATATACATAATGGAATATTACTCAGCCATCAGAAAGGATAAATACTCAACTTTTGCATCAACATGGATGGAACTGGAGGGGATTATGCTAAATGAAATAGGTCAAGCTGAGAAAGTCAATTATATGGTTTCACTTACTTATGGAACATAAGGGATAGCATGGAGGACATTAGGAGAAGGAAGGGAAAAATGAAGGTAGGGAAGCAAAGTGGGAGATGAATGATGAAAGACTATGAACTCTAGGAATCAAACTTAGGGTTTTAGAAGGGAGAGGGGGCGGGGGATGGGTGAGCCTGGTGCTGGGTATTAAGGAAGGCGTGGATTGCATGGAGCACTGGATATTAGATGCAAACAATGAATCATGGAATACTACATCAAAGACTAATGAGGTACTGCATGGTGACTAACATAACATAATTTTTAAAAAAAGATAAAGATGTGTATTTTTCTTATGACAGTGTCCCCAAACATGTCATCTTGATCTCCAGAAACAGCCTGGAAAAAAGTCTGTTGGGCTGTCCCTTTTGGGAGTAAGTGTGTAGTCTCCAAAGTAGCTATCCTTCAGAGATCATCTAAATAATTTTGACTATACATGGTTTTCACTTTACCACTTTAGAACCTGAACTTAACCTGAACCCTCTGGTAACATGTGATTTTACTACGTCATTTCTGTTTCACTCATCAGACTGGGAAAACTGAGGAAAACTGCTAATAACAACTGTTGTTAAAAATGTTGGGGTGGGGAGCCTGGGTGGCTCAGTGGGTTAAGCCTCTGCCTTTGGCTCAGGTCATGATCTCAGGGTCCTGGGATCGAGCCCCACATCGGGCTCTCTGCTCTGGGGAGAGCCTGCTTCCCCCTCTCTCTCTGCCTGCCTCTCTGCCTACTTGTGATCTCTGTCTGTCAAATAAATAAATAAAATCTTTAAAAAAATGTGGGGGTGGGGCGCCTGGGTGGCTCAGTGGGTTAAGCCGCTGCCTTCGGCATAGGTCATGATCTCAGGGTCCTGGGATCGAGTCCCACATTAGGCTCTCTGCTCAGCAGGGAGGCTGCTTCTCTCTCTTTCTCTCTCTCTCTCTCTCTGTCTGCCTCTCTGTCTACTTGTGATCTCTCTCAGTCAAACAAATAAATAAATCTTAAAAAAAAAAATGTGGGGAGATGAGCACTCTCACCCTCAATGGGAATACTGGTAAACACTTTTGGAGGGCAACTTGATAGTATCAAAATCTGAAAAAAAAAAAAAAAAAAAAAAGACACTTCGGCATAGTAGTCTGCTCCTGGCAATCCATCTATAGACATACCCCAGAAGTTCATGATAGGAATGTTCATTGCTGCAGTTTTTGTCTTAGGAGAAACTGTCAGGTGGACAATGGCTAAACAGCTATGATATATTCAATCTATGGAATAATGTGCACCTATTAAAAAGAATGCATAGATCTGTATGGCCCAACCTGGAAAGATTTCAAAAATAGAGGTTCTCAATCTTTAGTGTGCATTAGAACCGGCTGTAGGACTTGTTACAAGGCAGATTTCAGGGCTTATTCCCTGACTTTTGATTCAGGAGGTCTAGTGTTGGTGGCAGGGCAGAAGAATTTGTATTTCTAAAAGTTTCATGTGATAATGATATAGCTGGTCTAGGGTCCATACTTAGAGAACAACTAAATGGAAAAAATCAAGTTGAAGATTGTTATGTACAGTATGTTCCCAGTTACTATGAATCTCTACATATTTGAATGGACATGTAATGGAAAAAGGCTCCAAGGATATACACCGAACTCCAAACAATGCTTTCCCCTGAGGAGATTCTATACTTTTGTATTATTTCAGTTTTTTACATTGAGGATATATTTATATGTTACTTGTGTTAAAAGAAAAAATTTTAAAAAGAAACAAGAGAACTAGTAAGTCTGTTCAGTAGTTTTAAGAGAAACAGGACTAGAGTTTAGATGAGAATGACTGACAATGATAGCGTGGTGGAGACATAAAATCATGTATTTTACTCCAATAGTGCTCAGCTTTTATATACTCTGGGCATACAGCTGCTTAGATCTGAGGCACTTGTTTCTCCCTGGGCCTGTTTTCTCAGATTTTTGATTTGACTTTTCTGTTCTTTGGTTGTAAACTCAATGCTGTTTTAACTTGTAGTATCTAACAACTTGCACGATGTTGTGCCCTGCGTGGAAGTCTGCCATAGCCTGACCATCCCTGCTAGAACCACCATTCTGTGTGGCCTCCAGCTGTTGCAAGGTTGTTAGAATGGCAGCTGAGGATAGAACTCGGTGGGGCTGAGGGGTCAGAGCTGTGGCCCAAGGGAAGGAGGTATTTACCTAGGGAGCTATCACTCATGGCTATTGCATGAACTTAGACATTTGGCAACTTTCATCAACCTTTCTTTAGCTGAGTTTGTATGGTAAATGTGAGAGAAGGGAAAAAAAGGTATCTTACTCCAACTAACACTACTGCTACTAGTACTGTAGAACTACTGCTACTAGTTCTACAATCATAGAGTTGTGTAATGTTTCACCATTGATAAACTGTAGCCGTAGGTATTTATTTATTTGTTAAAGCTTTTTTTTTTTATTTTAAAAGGTATTTATTTATTTATTTATTAGAGAGAGGGAGAGGGAGAGAGAGAGAGAAGCAAGCATACGTGAAGGGAGGGAGAAGCAGGCTCTCCCTGACGTGGGACTTGATCCCAGGATCCTGGGACCATGATCTGAGTCCAAGACAGACACTCAACCAACTTAGACACCCGGGCACCCCCACGTATTTTTATCTCAGTTAATTCTCAGGCTCTGAAAGTAAGTATTATATTTATTTTCCAGATACAGAAACTGAAGCCCATAAAGATTGTTACTAAATAGCAGATTCAGAATTTATATCCAGTCTTATAAACTCAAGTCCTTCCCAAGAGTTTAGAAATGAGGAGGTCCTCTTCCTTTTCTCCTCAAGGTAGTATTTTAGTGTTTGCTAATGGGGTAAAGAAGTGGATGGGGGTACAGGGAATACAAAAGTCGTGAACATGTTTTGGCTCTAAAGCTCCTAATTGGAAAATGGCATAGTCTTAAAATAAATATTATCATTTTGTTTTTCAATAATTGCACACATTTCCTTTCGTCAAAATAGAATTATATAGGTAGCTCTTAAATCTCTTGACTAGGGGGCTTCCGGTGCCTACAGATATAGATAAATCATGCTGAGAGGACGCTGAACCATGAAATGATTCTGTTAACATGTCATCTGTCTAGAATATATTTTCAAATCTCCAACAGAAGGGTCTAAATTATGAAGGGAGGTGGCCTAGTAAAGCTGATACTTTGGTATTTAATACTTTCAACCTCCTCCATCTGCTGCCTCTGCTTGTGTTGAGTCTGGCTCAGTGGGTAGAGTACAACGTGGCCTAATGCTGAGAGTGACTTGAATGAACCATTTTAACATGCAATGAACCCAGAAATTCTTTAAGCTGAATTATCTCATGAAAAGTGATATATTAGTGCTACTTATCTGATCTTATTAAGAAAATTGCTAAGTCATAATGAGAATTTTGACCACTGAGAAGCAGGATTTAATGGCTTTATGCCCAGTGCTGACTCGGATTCTACCTGCAATGAAATTTGGAAACCTTTAAAATTGCTTTTGTTTTCAAGTTGCTTCAAATGTAGTCTCAGAATTTAGTGTGGGGACTGGTAGATTTGGGTAACTCTGTACCGAGATTCAATATATAACAATGTGACAATAGCTTTTTGTGTATAGGATCCTTTCTGACTGGTGAGGGACTATTAATGTTCTACATTTTATCTTAATGCCCTTACCGCAAAGGACATACCACTTTACAAATGGGGACAAAAGAAAATGCTTCATTATTTACTTAGTTCATGGAATGTGCTCTTCCAGTAGTTCTCAAAGCTTGGTCCTTGTATCAATAGCATCAGCATCACTGGGCAGAATGGTAGAAATGCATTATCTCAATTCCTAACCCAGACCTACTGAATCAGAAACTCTGGGGATGGGCCCACATACCCGTGTTTTAGCAAGTTCTGCTGGTGCTTCTGATGCACCCTAAGGCTTAAGAACTCCTTTCCAAGCCCTATACCACCGCTCTGTTGTGGTCCTTCATCAACATCCCACCCAAGCCAATGGAATAGTTTTCCCAAATGGTCTCTAGTCCCCACAGTCAAACTGTGCAATTCATTCTTTAGATTGCTGTCAGCCTTCTTAATGAAAGACTGATTTAGTCTTGTCACCCTCGACACTCTAGGAGATCCCAAATTTCCCCCATTTATTCCACTCACTCACAAGCAGTGGGCCCAGACAGTAGATGCAGTAAGACCACAGTAGGGATAGAGCCATAGGTGGGGTGATGGTAACCATTATGGGAAGGAGCATTGGGCAAACTACTCTTTTCCCCTTTTCTTTTAGATGGTGGTTGTGGGGAGCATGTATATCCCTTGGGATCAAATTTATATTGCCAGCCAGGGTGCAAGCTCAAGAGGGTCAAGATTTAAAAGTGAGTCTCCAGGAAGGATCCAAAGAGGTTACTCAGCCTGCTTTGGGTGTAGATTTGAGGGCTGCTTGGAGCCAAGTCAGAAGTGGTCCTCTCAGCCCTCTGAAGTCTGGCCCACCTCACCCAAAGACTATCCTGGGGTTTGGAATGAAAGCCTCAGCTGATAATTAACAGAGTGATTTAGACTGGAATAGTCTTTCTGCATTTCTCTCTTGGGCAAAGGTAGGATCTGAGAATTTTGGGACTTTGGGACTCTGAGTTCTTAAGTTTATCATATCAACAAATCTAGAATCTTTCTCTTGCCTCAAATCTTTGAATTACTTATAGGATGAAGTTCAGATCTCTTGTTATAGCCTGAAGGCCCTTCATATTCTGGTTCCTACTTATTTCCTCTTGTCACTGACCAAATGTACTCTGTTCTTCAATTGTATCAGATTAAGTTCCCTAAAGAAGATATGCTCTTGTATGGTTCTTCATGTTTTTCACATACTGTATTCTCAGCCTGGAATGCTCTCATGTACTCCCTCTTCCACATTACCCTTGGACTCTGCCACTATTTGCACTGGTGACCACCTATTAAAACCTGGTTCATCTATCACCTCCTCTATGAAATCTTCAAACCCACCAAGCAGGATTGGTCTCTTGTATGCACTTACCACATAATGTTGGTCTAATAAATACTTTTAGTGATAAATGTCCTGTCCGTAGAATAAGATATTTCCAAGCTTGAGGGGCATTTAGGTGGGTCAGTTGGTTTAGTGGCCACCTTTTGATTTCTGCTCAAGTCACGATCTCAGGGTTGTGCGATCAAGCCTTGCATCAGGTTCTGTCCTAAGCAGGGGGTCTGCTTGAGATTCCATCCCAAAACTCACCTCTGTTCACTTGTGCATACACTCTCTCTCTAAAATAAATAAATCTTAAAAAAAAAAAAAGATATTCCTCAGCTTGAAATGACCCCAATTTCCTAGGCCAAAGGTAGTAAAAAGAAGCCTGGAGATACCACTTATTTTATTTAAAATATTTTTTTATTATTAAAAAAAATTTTTAGGGGCACCTAGGTAGCTTAGTTGGTTAAGCATCTGCCTTCAGCTCAGGTCATGATCCCAGGGTCCTGGGAACAAGTCTGGTGTTGGACTCCCTGCTCAGTGGGGAGCCTGCTTCTCCATCTCTTCTGCCTCTCCTACTTGCTCCTGCTCTTTCTCTTTCTCTCTCAAATAAAATCTTCAAAAAAATTTTTAAAATATAGTTGACACACAGTTTTACATTAGTTTCAGGTATACAAGATAGTGATTCAATATCTTTATGTTATACTATGTATACTTTATGTTATGCTCACCACAAGTGTAGCTACCATCTGTCATCATACAATACTATTACAGTCAATATCATTGACTGTATTCCCTATGCTGCATCTTTTATTCCCACAACGTATTTGTTCCATCACTGGAAGTCTGTATCTCCCACTCCCCTTCACCCATTTTGCCCGTACTTCCAACCCCTTACCTCTGGCAACCCCCAGTTTGTTTTCTGTATTTATAGGTCTGGTTCTGCTTTTTGTTTGTTCATTTATTCATTTGCTTTTTAGATTCTACATATGAATGAAATTATATGATATTTGTCTTTGTTAGTCTAACTTATTTCACTTAGCATAGTACCTCCTAGGTCCATGCATGTTCTTGTAAATGAAAAGGTCTCATCTTTTTTTTTTTTTTTTTTTTAAGATTTTAATTATTTATTTATTTTAGAGAGAGCGAGCAGGTGATTGGGGGCAGGGGCAGAAGGAGGCTTCAAGCAGACTCTCTGCTGAGTGCAGAGCCAGACAACGGGGCTTGATCTCATGACCCATGAGATCATGACCGAAGCCAAAACCATGAGTTAGAAGCTTCACAGACTGAGGCACGCTGGTGTCCCAAGATCTCATCCTTTTCATGGCTGTGCAGTATTCCATTGTGTGTATACCACCTCTTCTTCTTCTTTTTTTTTTTTTTAAAGATTTTTATTTGTTTATTTGACAGATCACAAGTAGGCAGAGAGGCAGGCAGAGAGAGAGAGAGAGGAGGAGGAGGAGGCAGGCTCCCTGCTGAGCAGAGAGCCTGATGTGGGGCTCAATCCCAGGACCCTGGGATCATGACCTGAGCCGAAGGCAGAGGCTTTAACCACTGAGCCACCCAGGCGCCCCCTTCTTTTTTTTTTTTTTTAAATTTTATTTATTTATTTGACAGACGGAGATCACAAGTAGGCAGAGAGGCAGGCAGAGAGAGAGGAGGAAGCAGGCTTCCCGCCGAGCAGAGAGCCCAATGCAGGGCTTGATCCCAGGACCCTGGGATCATGACCTGAGCTGAAGGCAAAGGCTTTAATTCACTGAGCCACCCAGGTGTCCCTATACCACCTCTTCTTTATCCATTCATCTATTGATGAGTAGATGGACAACCTGATGGACACTCAGGTTGCTTCCATATCTTGGCTGTTACAAATAATGCTGTAGGAAATACAAAAGTGCATGTATCTTTTTGAATTAGTGTTCTCATTTTCTTTGGTAAATACCCAGTAGTGGAATTATTAGGTCATATGGTATTTCTATTTTTAATTTTTAGAGAAACCTCTATACTATTTTCCACAGTGCCTGTATCAATTTACATTCCTACCAATAATACACAGGAGTTCCTTTTTCTCCATATAATCGCCAACACTTTTTGTTTCTTATCTTTTTTATTTTAGCCATTCGGACAGGTGTGAGGTGATATCTCATTGTGGTTTTGATTTGCATTTCCCTGATGATAAGTCATATTGAGCATCTTTTCATTTGTCTTATTTGTCATTAGTATGTTTTCTTTGGAAAAATGTCTATTCAGATTCTTCTGCCCATTTTTAAATTGGATTGTTTGCTTTTTTGATGTTGAGTTGTATAAGTTCTTTATATATATTGGTATTAACCCCTTATTGTATATATCATTTGCAAACATTTTTGGAGATCCCTGCTTTAAATGAAGGAAACAGATTAAGGTGCTGGGCCAATCAGATTTCCTCTCTTGGAAATTTTAACTGAGACATAGAGGGTTGTTCCAGTTGGAGGTATAATATAATACCATAGACTGAGGGGCTTATAAATAGCAGAAATTTATCTCTCACAGTTTTGGAGGTTGGGAAGTCTAAGATCAAGGTGCTAAAAGACTCAGTGTCTGAAGAGACTTGCTTCCTCATTCATAGACAGCCATTCTGATGCTGTGTGCTCACAGGGTAGAAGGAGTGGGGGACCTCTGTGGGATTTATTAAAGGCACTAATTCCATTTATGATTGTTCTGTTCTCATGATCTATTCACCTCCCATAGGCCAGCACACTGGGGATTTGTTTCAGTGTGTGAATTTCTGGGATGGGGACACAAATATTCCATCTGTAGCATTATATGAGCTGAAAGGTTGGAAAGAGTTGGGGCTGGGGTGGCCATGTTGGATCTATACCAAGGTGGATAAGTAGAGCAAGCTGGGAGGGAGAGGGGCTAGGGAAGAGAGAGACTAGGTAACTTTAGGAGGAGTTGGTGAGACAATATGGTGTAAGGATCCAATCCAAATTACTTGCCCTTTTTTTTGCTCCCAGCCTGGTTCACTTGGGGCCTGTTTGAATGTAATTTTTGTTTTCAGGTTCACTGGAGTGCTATACCCTTAAATAAAACTCCTTTTTCTCAAGCTATTCGAAACGGGCTTTTCTCAGTGCAACCAGGAGAGCTTTGACTAGCTTATCTCTGGGAGCTTTCTGAGGAAAGGCACAAGGTTTCTTCTCTCCTTATATTCTCACTTCCATATAGCACAGTGTCTGGTGTTACTGGCATCAGTAAATATTGAATGAATGCTGCTGTAGAGTGTTCAGGAAATTATTCTGTAGAATTAAAACTGAAAGACATAGGAGTGGGGTTGGAGATTGACCATGGAGGAGCACCAGACAACTGTTCGGAGTGATGGAAATGTTCTGTATTTTGATTCTGGTGGTAGCCACATGTCTCTGTATGTATGTCAGAATGCACAGAACTATACACCTAAAGAGGGTGAGTTTTGCCAAATATCAATTATAACGCAATAAACTTGACCTAAAAAAATGAATCTATTGGGGCGCCTGGGTGGCTCAGTGGGTTAAAGCCTCTGCCTTTGGCTCAGGTCATGATCCCAGGGTACTGGGATCGAGCCCCGAATCGGGCTTTCTGCTCAGCGGGAAGCCTGCCTCCTCCTCTCTCTCCACCTGCCTGCCTCTCTGCCTACTTGTGAGCTCTGTCTGTCAAATAAATAAATAAAATCTTTAAAAAAAATGAATCTATCAAAAAGAAAAGAAAGCATAAGAAAACAGGATTTTCTTCATATAACATATTAATTTCTCTTCATAATAAATCTTAACACTTTTTAATGTATAGTTTTACTCAGTTCTCATTTTTTATTTTCTTGTGACCTTAGGGTCCAGATAATAGGGATGTTAATTATGGAATATGATTTTCCTTTTTGGCATCAAAATGTCGCCAAAATAGAAAGTACTATTTCTCCATTTTCTAGTTCTACTGTTCAAAGAGAAATAAATCCACATTCCTAAGCTCCAGTTTCTGCTAGGCCCTCATTTAACATTTTGCCTATTCACTATTTGAAAGCTTTAAATAATACTGATTATTATTATTGTCTTAAGCCAGCATCTCCCAGACTTAAACACTGGTTCATAGACTGTTTAAATAGGCTAATGGAAAACAACAGTTATGACTTATGAAAGTTGCTGTGATCAGGTACATTTGGGCCTTTTGGTTTAAACAAAGTGAATAGGCTTTTTTGTTTGTTTCAGGACTTTTTGATGTCTTAGGATAGAGTCCACCAAGTGAGATACTGAAAGTTGCACATGTCTCTAATTATTGTCAATCCTGTTTCATCCCAAATTTCCAAATGTTGTCATCTCCTTCCTACATTTTACTTTGGAACTTGGTTTAATTGAGTCATTAGCATTACTATTACATATTTCATGTGTACTATGTCCTATACAGTGGTCAGTTGCATCCATTTTATTTTGTTTTATTTAGAAAGACAGCATTAGAGCCTCTTAAACTTTCTACTCACATATTAGCTTAGTACTACCTTATTTTAAAACTAAGTTTGGTGTTTATAAGTAGTACTCATAGTCAGGGCAAGAATGTTTTCTTGCCTTTTGTTTTTATTTCTGAGGCATGTTTATTAAGAAATTGTTTCATGCTTTGCAGAAAACACATAGTGTCGTAAAACCAGTAAAATCTGTGCAGAAAACAAAACAAAAAATGGATTAAACCAGTTATCTGACATTCTATGAAGGTAAAGGAAGAAATTTTTATTTTCCATAGTGTTTATATTTTGTTCACACAGGAAAATTAAACAAAACAAAAATAATGCATCTGCATATAGTTACAGTGGTTATGAAGCTTTAAATAATCCCTGTCATGGGGCTCCTGAGTGGCTTAGTTGGCTAAGTGTCTGCCTTCTGCTCAGATTATAATCTGAGGGTTTTGAGTTTGAGCCCCGTGTGGAGCTCCCTGCTCAGTGGGGAGCTCTTCCTCTGCCCCCTCCCTGGCTTGTGTGCTCTCTCTCTCACACACAAACAAATAAATAAAATCCTCAAATAAATAAATAAATAATCTCCATCATTTATGGTTTTTTAACAGCAGAAGTGTTTAATCTTTGCTAAATCCAAGCTGCTCTCCTCTCTGCAATGAGTGAAGGTTCTTGGAGTTGTGGTTCCGTATTTTTTCATGCTAGCCAATGTCATCTTCTGGAAGAGGTCATTCATAGTTTACTTATGAATTGTATTCCTGACATAGTAATTATTGCTTTAGATGAATGGAGTTATACAAAGAGCTGGTATAGATTTCCTATCTGTACCCACTGTCATAGAGATTTTTGCCCAAGTCAGGAGTGGGTGATGCAGAAACTGGTGTGGGATATAGTCCTCACTGAACTGTTCCTACAATGGTTCACTGAAATGGCATATGGGTCACTTAGAGAGCCTTGCAGCAATATGACTGAGTCCTCTGTCATTTATAGATTACTTGCTCGTAAAACCCAAGCCCATATTAATTCTGGTCTCATGATGTCCCAAAGAGCTTTCTAGAGTGGAACCTATATGCTTATGGTTATCTAAGAGCTCCCAGAATCAACTTTGATAAAATGAGAAAACATTTTATGTGGTGTGTAAATCCTATAACCTAATAGTCGTGCCATCTTAATTGTACAGTCTGTAGCAGTAATTAGGCTGTAAGTGTATGAGTAGTCACGTAAATGGCCAATTATATGAAGCACAAAAATAAATCATTTAATCATTATTAGAGTCTCAAATAATGACCATCAAAAGGCAAGTAGAAGTTAGTATTCAGTTCCTCACAGGTGGAGAACGTGATACCTGCTCAATACATCCCATTGTTTTTCTTGTAAACATAGTTCTTTGATGTCCATTCTCTTTCATAGCTGCAGTTGCCTATGTAAATTTCACCAGCAGAAAAAGAATCCGAACTCTGATACAAAGGGCTGTGTTTTGGTTTTATTATTTATTTATTTATTTGCATTAAAGTTCCTATCTCTAGTTTCTGTATATTTTAGTCTAAAAGATGAAGATTGTTCCATGAGTCCCCCTCCCGAACCACCAGATGTGGACCATTTCATGCACTGTATGGCAAATGGGCTCCAAAGGTAAATTGTCACTGTGCAAAACCTGCTGCTTAGGCAAGCAAGGGCAGCTAAGATACAGTGAGCACCACGCTGTTTTGCTCCAGTGGAAAATGTCCTGCTGACAAGGTCACTGCTGGAACTGGGTGTCATCAAGCAGCACAAGACCCCAGCAGCACCTGGAGAGGGCTGAGTGGAAGGGCCCTGCTCTGTCTGTTGGTTAGGTGAGCAATTAAATCCGGTTGGTTAGATGAGCAATTAAATCCGGGGCTCCAGCTGCACCTAGAAACTCAGTTTTACTGGCAGATTTGGTGACTTTGGCGGCACAGATACTCTATTCTAATGATTGTTATTGTTAATGACATCATTACTGGAGTGTTTTTTGAATGTAATATGCTTTAAATAGGATTTCCCAAGAAGCTAAAATTTAATGGTGTTTTTCATTGACCACAGCTGTTCTGTGGTGAGCTCTTGGGCAGTCTATGGGTCACACACACACGAGTGATTAAATCAGCATACATTAATTGTTGATTCCCAAAGAGATTCTTGATTTTTGCATAGTGTAACATATGAGAATAACTGTGCTGTGGCTGAGTGCGATTGCACAAAGAACTCGCTGGACACTGCTTTTACAAATGAAACATGTTAGAGGGAAATGTGACCTTTATAAATGGCTTCGTTTATTCACTTAACTTAGGAAACTATTTCTTTTAGGCTGGTAATTTAAGGATAACTCTGCTAGGGACTAGGAATTTTGTTTTACCTGGACTATTTTATCTGATTACAAAAATAATATATGCAGATTGCAAAAATTTACATATCAGGGCACCTGGGTGTCTCAGTGGTTTAAGCCTCTGCCTTTGGCTCAGGTCATGATCTCGGGGTCCTGGGATCAACCCCCCCATCGGCTCTCTACTCATCAGGGAGCCTGCTTCCCCCCCCTCTCTGCCTGCCTCTCTGCCTGCTTGTGATCTCTGTTGGTCAAATAAATAAATTAAATCTTTTAAAAAATTCACATATCATACAAATATATGTCTTGTAGAGAATGAAAGCCTGCCTCATCCTCCCCCTCAGAGGGTACCACTGAGGTATATATAGTCTGCTGCACATTTTTCATTGTTTTCCATGCAGAGTGCACATACACAGATATTTCTGCAACTTGCTCTATTTGCTAGCATTTAAAGGAAATGTATTTTAGAAGGAAATTTTCTGATATATCATAGTAGAAATTAACTTTTCCCTATGTTAGATTTTTCAAATTATGTTTGTGTGTCTGGAATAGCTTAAGATAGAGGCATTTTCAATGCCAATTTATCTCCATAATTATCCAAAGTCCCTGAGAGGCCATGGATGGTTTATTACATAGATTTAGAAAGAGTAACTGCAGTACGAAGCTTTTTCCTACAGAGTGGGTTTCCAGTGCACAAAGCATTACAATTATTTGGAGACAATCTGTAGCCTTGGAAACAATATGGTAGTAGTGACATCAGAAGCAATTATGTGTAATTTTTATCCCCAGTTTATCACCAAGGTAACCAGAGCAGGTTTCCCTGCTTGAAATTTTAAGAATGTCATAGTCCTATATACAGCAAAGATGTAGGAAAGGATTATACTCAGAATCTCTTCTACAATGCATTCCATTTCCCTTATAAAACAACTCTTTGGAATTCAGATAGCACACATTCTATTTTAGGCAACAGCTGCAAGCTTTTGAAGCTATTAAGTAAGCTTCCAAATATCTTAAATACTAAAAAGAATTTTATGCTATTTAAATTTTATGCTATTTTTCCTTGTTAGAATATCTCCTCTTGCTTTGAACTGCAGTTATGGGATATAACCCTTTATAAAAACAGAAGAAAGGAAATAAGTGAACCATCTTTTTGGTCCTTTGTAAAGCAGCACAAACTGGCTCATTCCTGAACCCAACTGCCACTAACAACAATGGTGATTTCCTCTTCCTGAGTTGAAAGATGCTGGTCAATTCTTTGTGTAGATATCAGAAAGCTCACAATGAGGAGTAGTTGAAGATGGCAGTTAAATTGGCACAATACACTTGGATTCTTGGGTTGTTCTTAGTAAGTCGGGTAAGTTGCGTCTGATTCTGAGCAAATGAATAAGTGAATGAATGAATGAATGAATAGATACATAGACATGCATCTTCATGCATTAGTGTAGCAGTACACTGGCTTCTCAGTTTCCCAAGATTCCCTTTTCCCCACAGCTGAGCAGCTCTTGTGAGTTCTTTGCTCACCTATTTTAATTCTAGCTCCTTCTATAAAGCAAAGACCATAGGAGTGACTACTCCAGAGCTCCTTGATGCTACAGGTGGGAAAAAAATGTTTGTACCAGTTATCTACCCTTTCAAATCTAGTGGGAAGAGATTGAAGAAGAGGCATAAGAGGAAATGACTATCCTTAATGGAATCAGTTCAATTCAAGTGACCACTGAACACCCCTATGATACCCCTGCACAACGCTGTCCATCTAACATGAATACTCAGGGGGCCCAGAATCTGGTAGGAAAGGCAGATATCTAAATGTAATTATCGGTGAAACCATATGACATTCCCAATATTCAAATGTTTTTCACCTAGATAGAGCAGCAGTCTTTTGTGGTTCAGCCAGTCTTGTCAGTGTGGTAACTCTGGTAACAGTGTATCCAGAGGGGGTGTCCAGTGGGGCTACAGAGGAGGGAGGGGGAGAGACAGGCAGAGTGAAGAGTCAGGGAGATTTTCCAGAGGAGTTGAAGCCTACAGAATTTTGGTGAATAATGGAGAGAAGAAGAAAGAGAGAGAAGGGAACCTTTTGGGAAAAATGTTTATAATAATATATTCCCTGGAGAGAGTGGTTTCGATATATGAATTTTGATTTAATTTTTGTGTTAAACATTAAAACATGCAACAAATCTTAGACCTGTGAACCTCCCACATCTTCCTAAATTCCTTGTTCTTAACAAATAAAATGTAATAGAGAAAGGTAAAGAACCCCTACTCATCTCATTCTTCTTTCTAGAGGTGACCATCACACTAAAATCAGTGTATATCTTTCCCATGCATTTTACAAACTTTTATTACATATGCATTTGTTAATAACATAGAACATTGTTTCAAATGTCACATAAACTGTCTCATAATGTATATGTTCATTTTCAGCTTGCTTTTCTATGGCTAAGCATCATATTTTTGAGGTTTATCCATGTTGATACATGTAGGTCATTTGTTCATTTGATCTGTTGCACAATATTCCATTATTGGACTATGTCCCTTTATCTTTCCTTGTCCTTATTGATGGGCATTGGCATTGTTATTATAAGCAATACTATACTTGTCTCCTTGTGTACATGTATGAGGATTTTTCTGGAGGACACACCTAGAGGTAAAGCAGCTGTATTTGGATATGCACATCTTCAACTTAATCAAATAGTATCAACTTGCATTTCAAAGAACTTATTGTCTTCATTAATCTATAGGAATTTCTTATAGTTTATGGATACTAATCCTTTATTTTATGAGTTGTAATTATCTACTCTCCTGTGGCCTGTATTTTTTTTTTCCTAAGGATTTTACTTATTTATTTCACAGAGAAAGAACTTAAGCAGGGGGAGCGGCAGGCAGAGGGAGAAGCAAACTACCCTGCTGAGCAAGGAGCCCAATGTGGGGCTTGATCCCAGTACCCTGGGATCATGACCTGAGCTAAAGGCAGACCCCCAACTGACTGAGCCACCTAGGTGCGCCGTAGCCTGTATTCTAATTTTGTTTATGGTGTTTATTATTGTGCAGAAGCTTTTAATTTTAGTGTGGTCAAATTTCTCAGTCTATTTTTCATTTTATGTATTTTTTGTATTATAGAAATCATTATCTATATAGAAACCATAAAGTTATTCTCTATATGTTTTTTTAAAGTGTTGCTTTTTTTTTTAACATTTAATGTCTTTAATTTGGAATTTTCAATTTTTTTATAATGGGAGAAACAAACCTAATTTTTGGTTATATGGAAAACCAGTTGTGCCCATACCATTTATTGATTTGATCTTTTCCCACTGACCTACAATGTCATATTTACCGTACGTCTAAATCTTACTAGATGTAGACCTATTTTTTTTTTAAAAAAAGCTTTTATTTATTTGTCAGAGAGAGCACAAGCAGGGGGAGTGGCAAGTAGAGGGAGAAGCAGGGTCCCTCCTGAACAACTATCCTGATGCACGACTTGATCCCAGGACCCTGAGATCATGACTTAAGCCGAAGGCAGACGGTTAACCTAACAGAGCCATCTAGGTGTCCCTGTAAACCTATTTCTAGACTCTGTATTCTGTTCCATTGGTCTATTTGGCAATCATCATATGAATACTGCCATAATTCTTTTACATTATCCATGGGGTTCGTGCTGGATCAGCCCTGGGGCAACCGGCCTCTGTCTGTACCTGTACTACATGGTGTGGGAAGTTTCCCATTTATGCCTACTTTAGGGATTTTCCCCAAATACATCTAGTCAAGGCCACTACATTCCTTCTTCTCCCTTTTCCCCTTCTCAAAAATTATTATGGCTCTTCTTGGCATTTTACTTTTTCATATGAAATTTAGAAGCAGTCTGTCAAAGTTCTGTCCTATTGGGAATTTATTTGGAATTTTAAATATTTAAAGAGTAATTTGGGAAGAATGAAATTATTTAAAATATTTAGTCTTTCTGTCTGTCAAAATGGTATAGCCCTCCTTTAATTTTGGTCTTTTATGTCCTTCAGATAACTTTTATACTTTTAATAAAAGTTTTGCATATTTAAAAGAAGATTTATTTTTAGATACCTAATATTTTTTTGCTATTTTAAGTGGTATTTTTCTTGTTTGTTCTAATACCAGTTCTTACTAGTTCTGATGTTTATTTCTTGTATTATGTTGAGTAGAAGAGATGGTGGACATTTTTCTTGCTTCCTAATTTAGGAGAATGGTTCCACTGTTTTATAAATATTTTTTGGTGATAATATTGTCTGGGCTTATAAATTTTTTATGACATTGCTAAAAGTTTATTTTTTTAAATCGTGAAAAAGTGTTGAATTTTATCAAATGTTTCTTAAACATTTAGATGATCATGTATTTTTCTTCTTTAATTTGTTAATGTAATATGTTAGTAACTATAATCAATAACTATATATTTTTAAAGATTTTTATTTATTTGACAGACAGATCACAAGTAGGCAGAGAGGCAGGCAGAGAGAAAGAGAGAGAGAGAGGAGGAGGCAGGCTCCTTGCCGAGCAGAGAGCCCAATGAGAGGCTCGATCCCAGGACTCCGGGATCATGACCTGAGCCAAAGAGCCACCCAGGCACCCCAATCAATAACTATATATATATATATTTTAAAGATTTTATTTATTTATTTATTTGTCATTGAGAGAGGAGAGAGAGTGAGCACAGGCAGACAGAGTGGCAGGTTGAGGCAGAGGGAGAAGCAGGCTCCCTGCCAAGCAAGGAGCCCAATGTGGGACTCAATCCCAGGATGCTGGGATCATGACCTGGGCTGAAGGCAGCTGCTTAACCAACTGAGCCACCCAGGCGTCCCATTAATAACTATATTAATGAAACTAGCTTTTTAGTCTTTTTTCTCTCTATTCTTTAGACTGGATAATTCTTTTTAAGTTCATGGGCTTTTTCCTTTGTCATCTCTGTTCTCTATTTAATTCTTCTAGGAGTTTAAAAATTTGATTATTGTATTTTTCAGTTCTAAATTTGTGTATTTTATTCTTCTGTTTCATTGTTGAACGTTTGTTACTCTTCCCATTCATTTCTGCAATGTTTGTCCTTACTTGTTAGAATATTTTATTTTATTTTTTTTAAAGATTTTATTTATTTATCTGACAGAGAGAGATCACAAGTAGGCAGAGAGGCAGGCAGAGAGAGAGAGGAGGAAGCAGGCTCCCTGCCGAGCAGAGAGCCTGACGCGGGACTCTATCCCAGGACCCCGAGATCACGACCCGAGCCGAAGGCAGAGCCATCCAGGTGCCCCTTGTTAGAATATTTTAATAATAGCTGTTTTAAAATCTTTGTCAGATAATTCAAACATCTGTCTCATCTTAGTATTGATATCTATTCATTGTCTTCCCATCTGAGTCAAGATGTTCATGGTTCTTTGTGTGCTGAATAATTTAGGATTGTGTACTCAACATTCTGAGTAGTATATTTTTAAGATTCTGAGTCTTATTTAATTCTGTGGGGGAGTGTCGATATTTTTGTTTTAGTAGGAAATTTCCCTGGTTGAGTTTAGGCCAAAATTTCCATCCAGCTGTCTGTGAGTTGTGATTTTACCATCAATTTCAAAGCCTTTACAGTATCATTGAGATTGTCCAACAAATGCACCATCCACTGGCCAGTCTGGGACCTGGGTACTGGTTTATCTCCTAGTTAAATTCTCTAAGTTTTTTGGTATGCTGTTTAGGATCAGATCCACACAGGGAGAATTTGGGAGTGTGTTCATGAATTCATAAACAACTTTATGGGTTGCTTTCCTAAGCTTTCTCCTCTCTGTAATCTCCATGGTATAGTCTGGCTTCCCGGAGTTCCCGTTTTAATCATCCAGCCACGAATCTGGGGATTTAGTCACCTTTCTCCGTTATACACTTTCTATGATAGCACATGTATCTGGAGCGAAATGATTGGATGATAGAGAAAAAAGAACAGGTAGTCACTCTTTGGGACCAGAGCACATCTGATCAGAGAGGAAAGTTCTCTTCTTTCAGAGTGTTAGGTGCCATTTCCTATCAGGAGACCCCCCTTTTTTTGCCTTTCAAGCCTGAATTAGAGGTATTGTCCTGGAGCCTTCTCTGTCTATGCCAATATTCGCTTCTGAGTTTTAGTCTGTCTTTAGGATAGTCTGGGGGATATGCAGAGGGAAAAATGATTAATTCACCACTGGTTGAGTGCTGCTTAGAATTTGGATCATTTTTCTCAATATACCAGCTCCCATTTACTTTTCAGAGTCCTCAAATAACTGCTTCATGAATTCTGTCCACATATTGTAGCTGCATTCAGTGTGAGACAAGACTGTGTGTTTACTCCATACTTTTAAAGAAAAGGTTTCGGTTTGACCAATCCTGTTATTTCTTTGTTTTCTATTTTCTTAATTTCTATGCTTACAAATAAAATTCACTTCATACTATTTTATTTGGGCTTATCTTGCTATTTTCCTCCGTAACCTTTTATTGAAGACTTAGGTCAATGTTCCTGTTTCCCTTTTGTTACACACATAAATATAACATTTTATAAAATTTCTCCTAAAAACTGTTTTTGTTGCATCTCACAATTTTGAATATATAGTTTTTTAGTGTTAGTTCTAAATAGTTACTAATTTCTATTTTTGTATTGTTCTTTAGTACCTAAATTATTTGTCAGTTTGTTTTACTCTTGCAAAAAATAGTTTGCTATGTTTAAAAAAATTGAATTCTGGTTTTATTGTACTATAGTTAATCACTGTGGTTTGTATGACCTCAGTTTCATATTACTTATTGAGAATTTGTGAACTAGTTTATGGTCAAATGTGTGTTCTTTAATCATAAGGATATGCCATTAAATTTGGCATATTAAAAATTCTCACACTGACCTTGGATTGACTAATTTTTCCTTATAATTTTTCCTCTTTTCAACTATAGAACTATTATTTATTTTTGATGAATAATTCCCTTTGTTATAATGTAATCTCCTATTAGTTTTAAACTTTAATTGTATACCTTATAAATAACATATAGTTGGATTTAAGAAAAATCAATCTGAGATTCTTTCATTGGTTAGTTTGTTCTGTTTATATGCATAATTTCTGGTATTTTTGGATTGATTTTTACTATTTAAGTTTATTTTTTGTTTTTGATACTTTTCTTTCCTTTTATTGTGTATATTCTATTACATTGATTTTCCTTATTGCTTCCTTTCCTCCCTCTATATCATTTGGAAATTGTATATTAGATTTATATTTTAGTAGATACTCTTAAATTCTGGGGGGGATGTTGGAGACCCTTAAATTTTTAACATATATTGACTTAACAAGATCTAAAGATAATATGTATCTTTACCTATTTCCTAAACAATAAAAGAACCTTAAAAAGATTTAATTCTATAAATCTCTCAATTCTTCTCTATGAATTTTCTATGTATTCTACTGTACCTCACTTTTAATCTCCTGAATTAGTCATTACTATTATCTGTTTTTAAAAAATCTACTCATGTTTACCAAATCTCTTTGTTCCACGTAGCTTCTTATGCTATTTTTTCATTCAGGGTCAAGGTACAACCTTAAATAGTTCTTTTATGGTATTTGAATAATAAGCTTCTTTATGTCTATCTTTCCAAAATATTTTTATTTTTTACTATAAAACATCTTTACTTTTGAAAAATAACCTATCTGGGAATGGAATTCCATATTGAAAGCTATTTTCTCTCAGTATGTTGAAGACATTATTGCAAAGAATTCTAGCTATCCTCTCCAAACTTCTATCTGAAGCCCACTCTAGACTTGCTGAGCCAGTGGGCTTCACCCATTTTGGGGGTCCTGAGCTTATAGGAGCCTGCTGAAAGTCATACAACTTCCTATTTAGAAATTGGATGAAATATTGCCTCTTAATCTGAGAGATTATGGAGCTCTGAAACTCATCCATGGCCCCAGATTAAGAAAATTTATTATAGGCCCTTCAAAGGGGGGATGTCTTTCCAAGTGGAAGAAGGCCCTATATTTTTTTATGTTGGATTTTGGTCTTAATCCCATCTCCAAGATCCCACTCTGGTGTGCAGAGCACTGGACTATGTGTGGGTTGAGAACTTCTCTTATCTTTCCCATCTGAGGCATAGCTGAAAGAGGAGTGGTAAAAAGAAGAAACTGGGCAGATGCCTGGGTGGCTTAGTTGGTTAATTATCTGACTTCAGCTTACAGTGGGGAGTCTGTTTGTCTCTCTCCACATCCACCCCCTGCTCTTGCTCACTTTCTCTCTCTATTTCTCCCAAATAAAGAAATAAAATCTTAAAAGAAAAAAAAAAAAAGAAGAAGAAGAAGCTGGTCCAAAGCAGATTGCTAAAGGCCATCCATCAACCCACGTAGAAGCTAAAGGTGAAATAGAAGTTGCTGGGATGTTACTAATCTGTGTAACCACTGATGACTAATGGTACAGCTCCACCTGCATGGTTTACAACAGAGTGACATTCAGCTGGGCTTTCCAGTAGGATTACTTAGATGTCTCCATGTCAGTGCAGACCTGTTAAAGAAGATTCTTATTATCCAGGTGTTGGGGAATTGCAAAATGGCATCTTGTGGGATTAAAAGGAGGTTATAGAATTGAGCAGAACCCTATGGTGGGACGGTATCTGGGTCTTCATGGGCCATGAGACCACTCTTCAAAGCCCAAAGAAGCATACAATCTTTTCACCTACTGCTCTTCTTCACACGTTGAATAGAATTATTAATGGGAGGGAGTCATAGGAGAAATTCATAAGAAAAATGCACAATTTCTCCTTCATCTTCATTTTCAGCAAATTGATCTGGCATTCATTGTGACCGAGGCATTTAGTGGGTGCTGCGTATAAAAATACACCCTAAGAAAAGATTCATTCCCCCACTCCCCATCTCACATTATAGGTCTGAGCAACGACCCCTCCCCCCACATATCATATTGTTGACACAGACAGTCAAGAACACGTGGATGTTCTTATACCTTATAAAATGAATTGAACTAAAGTATAGCTTCCCATTTATAAAACAGTGGTAGTCTGAAGCTGCAGATGCAAGATTCAGAGATTGCCATAGTAACTCTGCTTTTCCCAGGAAGTAACTGAAAAAAAAAAGCACTTTTAACAAAAATAGAATATTGATGTTCATATCTATAAAGAAATTAATTTACTGACTGGTAGAGGGGAAGACAAAAGATGAGCCATTGAGCTGCATTTTAATGTGATTGTGATTATACTCAGGGTGGCAAGCAGCTTTAACCGTGTTCTTTTATTTTTGCAGCAAAGAGCACATTTCTTTTCAGCTTGATTTGTATATAGAAATAGTTTCCAGAAATATATAGAGGAATAAGGAATTAGAGAGCACATCTGGTAAAACACTGAAAGGCTCCAATTTGTTTCTTGCCATTATCAGCTTGATGAATGTTAAAATTGCTTGCAAGATATTTAATCGCTGTTCATGATTAGTAGAGCAGCAATACTATAGGAATAGCTCATGAATGTTCTTTTAACAATTAGGAAACTCTAGCCTATCACAGGTGCCATCATGAGACCAAAGACACAACTATATGAAGGAAAAATGATTAGGCAAGGAAATAATAATGATGATAATTGTGTTCTAGAAATAATATTTGGAGAGTTGATAGAATTTTGATGAAGGCTTATAAGTGTGTGTATTTATATCTGTGTGATATAAATATATGCTATATATATTTCAGGGCTTGTTCTCTGGGAATTTTCGTCTAGAGAATTAGAATCATGCTAAAGGCAGTTTGTTTTCTTTCCAAATCAGGTCCCCAGTGCCTAAAGAATGATCTAAATGAATGAACCTTTGCGAAATATTAGGTCCTGTGGCAGGATCAGGGAGAAGAGTTTGAGAATAGGGCTCTCCCCGGAGGCCAGCTAGATCATACCCCTAAGTCTGGTCTTGGTTGGTAAGAAGCAGCAATGTGATTCTTCTTTCAGTGCGATTTTCATTTTAACTAGAGAGGTAAATCTTTACCTCTAGAAATCTTGGGACAAGATCTCAAGCAAGGTAACCTGGCATGGGAGTTTAGGATGGGGGCGTGACTAAGGACTGTGTTGGACTTCACTTAGGATTTATATTGCATACCATGTTTCTTATGCTCTGGAATAACAGTAAGTTTATGCGTCTGCTTCCCCTAACAGATTGTGTGCTCCCAAGGGAAGGAGAGTGTTTTAATTATCTTTGGAGTCATAGGCCTAGCATAGTGCCTGGAGTAGAAAGAATGGTAAATGCCTGAATGATTGACTAATTAGATGAGTGACTACTCCACAGAGGCAGTGTCAGGTCCCATTTTCTAGGACCATCCTTGCTCCCTAGACATTGCTGTTATCTTGGTTGACCTAACAGTTACCCTCATTGCTACCACGGCCCTTTAAAATAACTTTATGGTTTCTGGGGCGCCTGGGTGTCTCAGTGGGTTAAAGCCTCTGCTTTCGGCTCAGGTCATGATCCCAGGGTCCTGGAATCGAGCCCCACACAGGGCTCTCAGCTCCGTGGAGAGCCTGCTTCCTCCTCTCTCTCCCTGCCTGCCTCTCTTGCCTACTTGTGACCTCTGTCTGTCAAATAAATAAATAAAATATTTAAGATAAAAAATAAAATAACTTTATGGTTTCTTTTCTCTTAAAAAAAAAAGACAATGTTAATGAAATGCTTATTGTGAGTCAGGTACTGGGTTTAGGACTTTCTATGTTATTATGTACATTTATTCCTTTCAGATACCTTTGGTAGGGCAGGGCTGCTAATGATCCCAGTTTTCACAGGACACTGAGACTCAGAAAGATTGGCTAAGGTTTCTTTCTTTCTTTCTTTTTTAAGATTTTATTTATTTGACAGACAGAGATTACAAGTAGGCAGAGAAGCAGGCAGAGAGAGAATGAGGAAGAAGCAGGCTTCCCGCTGAGCAGAGAGCCCAATGCAAGGCTCGATCCCAGGACCCTGGGATCATGACCTGAGCCGAAGGCAGAGGCTTTAACCCACTGAGCCATCCAGGTGCCCCTTGGCTAAGGTTTCTTTCTTGCTTTTTTTTTTTCTTTTTTTTCTGCCAAAAGTTTTATTGTTTCCATTTGGTCTCAGGCTTGGGAGAGGACTGCAGGTAGTTACAAACCTGTCTAGTGGCTTCAGGAAGAGACTTGGGTACAAGCCTTGGCACTGGGGGAGCTCAGAAGAGCCCCACCCAAAGGCCACTGGGCTCTAGAGGCTCTTGGTGGTGCTTGAGGGTGAGCCTTTCCAAGGGATACTTGCCCAGCTCAGACTGGGCAGGTGAGTCAGGCGGTTGCACATCTTCTTGATGGTTCACCTCCTCATTCAGGAGGTGGCTTTCCAGGAAGTGACGGAGCTGGGAGTCAGCATAGGCAGAACCCAAGCAGGCAGCCCAAGAGGGCTGGGGTTGGCCTCTTCTCCGAGACTCTGGCGGCTTCCACGGCTGCTCCTCGCTCTTCTTGCACGTCCTGGGATGGGGCGTGGCTGTGGGCAGTTCCCCTGGTCCCAATGCACCTGAGCCTTTGCTCTTCTCAACAACTTGGGAAGCAGGGGCTGCTGCGCTCCACAGCCACATCCTCATGGGGTCAAAATGGAAGCCAAGGAGATGTAGTTGTAGGAGGCCTATGGATGCCTGTCTACCAGGGGGTTGATGGCAGCCTCCACCTCAGTGGAATAAACTTGGGAGCTGCTGGTTGGTCGGCAATAAGGAGGTAAGCCCCCAAAACGGAGGTGGCTGGCCCTGGAGGCAAAGGATGGCTAGAGTAGGGAAAACACTTTTCTGAAGGGAAAAGAGTTTGCAGGGTGGTCGCAGGCTGGAAGAACGGGTGTCTTCTGGGTCTGTTACACCCAAACACTCTTTTTAAAAAAAGGATGCATTTATTTATTAGAGAGAGAGAGAGCGTGAAGAGGGGCAGGAGACTCCCCATTGAGCATGGAGCCCCAGGAGGGACTTGATCCCAGGACACTGAGCCAAATCCAGAGTCTTTGGCTTAACTGACTGAGCCACCCAGGTACCCCAGTGCAAACACACTTGAAGCAAAATGCAGGTCTGAGGTACCACTAGGTGCGCTGTTGGCTAAAATTTCAGGACTAGCCTATGTTAGGACCAGAATAGCAACCAAGTAGTATAGCTTACATTTTCTCCTGCTTTGTTCCCAGGACAGTGAGTAAAAACAGATTTGAACCCAATTCTGGGATCTCAGAAATAGGGGTAAAAAGCTTTTTAGTGAGGGGAAGGGGCATTATGGAAAAACGTTACATTCTTAGATTACAGTAAGAATTATATGGGGTCTCTGATGAGAGCTAAAGCATCTTCCGAATGCCGGAAAACACGCTTTCATTGTTGGGTTGAGGTTATCCAATCTCAGTGTGGTAAAGGTGTTGAATACTGTCAGTGAGTGGTGGGGAACTCATTAGTAAAAGAACTCATTGTTGTATAGGGTTTGCAGTTTTTTAAAGCATTTTTATATCTTGTTTCATCTGATCCTCAGCCCCTTATGAGGTATGCAGCGCAGGCATGGTAGTAGTTAGAGCTGGTATGTATCCCGGTTCCCTTCCTCTGGTACAAGGTTTCAAAACTGGGCCTCACCCTGGGAGTTGCTTTGACCAAGGAAATGTGAGTGGAGGTAACATATGACATTTCTGTGTGGTTCATATGTTCTCATTCCCCTATTTTGATGGACAGCATTCTTGATAGTGTAGGTTTTGTCAGTCTTTTTGCTGGAGTTCTGATATGTGTGGAGGGGGGTGGCCAATATTAAAAAAATGGAGTCATTATCTGCATATCAGCACCTCCCTTATTTCATACCATACTAGGTGATTTAGAGCCACAAGAGAAGACTAGTGAGTCTTCCAACCTTCCAACCTTCAATTTAAGGATACTGAATTCTTTTCTAAATTCTTACATTGCATATCTTATCCCAGCCCCTTCCCCTCCTCCACCACTCCCCCCAGGTCATGTTCCTCTGGGGTGGAGTAATGTGGAAAGCCTTCTTGGGAGATTGGTAATCAGGCATAAGGCACTTGGTGGCTGGACCAGATCAGAATGGTAGGATAAAGGACTTAGTGCTACAGATGCAAGCCTACTGATTTCTCCTTTTATTTTCACCACTGGGATTTAATAAAGAAAGGGGTTGAGCCTTAGAAGAAACAGTAACAGTGATAAGATTGAAACCAGTTCCTGCTGCCTGTTTTCATCCTGACACATCTAATTTGCTGCCAGGTTCAACTAACGCTTGTGAAACAAAAATGAGATATATGGGGGCTATTTTTCTGCTTTTTTGGAAATTTGCCACATTATATCTTAAATGGCTTATTTGGTAAAACTTGAGAGTTAGTGTTTGTTTTTGTTTTTATGGTCTTCTATCTCAAAACTAGCTAAAAGTGAAGATGAAACAGATTTCCATACACCAGGTCTCTCAGAGAATCAAAACAAATCTGGAGAAGAGGTGCTAATTACAAAAAGAAGGTTTGTTCACTTAGTTGACAAACCATGGTGGGTGCCGGCATGGAGGAATATCAGGCTTTTAGAGGCTACATCTGTGCAGGCTGCCTGTTGAGGAGACATCCCAGCCTTGGCAAGATGTTCCAATAGACAGAGAAGCTGGAATCAACTAATGGCAATGAGAGTAATTTCCCCGAATGTTAAACCAATCTACTTGTCAGTGTGTGGTGGTTCCTCAGCCAAACAGTAAAGACCATAAGGACCCTAGTTATCTGCACCATCTTCTCAACCAGGTTTTATTTTGGTGACTGAAATCCTAGGAAGAAGCATCCGAGTTGGCTAATGAAGATGCCCTAGACTTAAATGAGTCCAGACAATGTATTCATATATCCAATTAGGGGATGTTGATATTTTGAGTTACTTTGTAGATCAATTGATTTATCTGAAATTTGAGGGAATCATGGTTCCCTCAAATTGAATTGTTAATAGTTACAGATGATTCTAATTTTATGTTCTTGGCACAAAACACAGTCACATTAAGGTAGGATGTTACTAATAAATTTCTCACATTCAAATGCTTTTGCTGACTTCAATTTGTATTTAAAATGGTCAGATGGGGAAAGAGGCAAATTTAAAGAGAATGCCCGTAGTCAGAATCCTAGCTTCCATCAAGCAAACAAAACAACAGTTGGAAGTTGTTGGAGTGGTTTAATGGCTAATCTTCAATAGTCTACTTGCAATAAGAAATGATAATTATCATGAGTAATTGTTTCCTAATTGTGTGGTACACAGTTATGCAGAAGGTGATGTTGAGGACACGCGGCCCAGTATTTCAGGGCCTTTTTCTTGTGTCCAGGTCTATGCAGGATGAGAAAGCCTACAGGAAGCAAGCAACATAGAGCTGTCATAGAGGCAGAGTAGAAGCAGGAGGCCGGATTTTCCCTTTCAGGCGCTGGCTAGATAATTACAGCTAGCAGCAGGAGGCAAATTAAAGCCTTACTGGGAAATTCTAAAGAGCTAGGTGTTTGTGAGCTTTGGATACTTCTCTGAAGCCCTGAAGCCAGACTGAACTGTGGGAGCAGGCGTCAGCAAGTCTTTCCACCAGGCTGGATGTATCCTTCAGCAGTTCTCGAAGTTCCTAAAACCCTCAACACTGCTGCAGATAATGAGATCTGCGTGACTTCTGATTTTAAAAAAGGAAGAGGCACAATGAGTAATAACAGCGTAAATTGAAATTTTGTGAAGAAGAGTCTTATTTTATATGTGGTCTTGTATTTCTTTAACTCTTACTCCACATAGTATTTCTCTTAGAGTTAATATATAATTACACACAGTTAATATCTAGTTAATATGATTATAAAGAATTTTAAAATTTTTTAACTTTTGAAAAATTATAAATATTATTTTTTAAGTAGGCTCCATGCCCAACATGGGGCTTGAATGCTGAACTCATGACCAAGAGTCCCATGCTCTACTGACTGAGCCAGCCAGGCTCCCCAATTATTAAGAGTTTTAAATGGGGAAAAAAACATTATATGGAATGAAAGTATACCTTAAATGAATTAGTTTCCTGTTTCCCACAACTGAATGGGTTTGGCTTTGTTTGGGACCATACAATCAATCTTAAGTATTACTGCCCATTAAGTATTAAGTAGTGAAAAACAATCCCAGTGTCACTAGGGGATTTCAGAGGATCTAACTAACCAGCCCTTAGAGCAGTGGTTGGCAACCTTCTTCCTGCCTCCAAACTGCTGATGGGTATAACATACTCCTATTAGCAGGAGGGACTTCCTGTAGTTGTGAAGTTCATTCTAGTGAAAGCCCAGATATGCCATGGTTGGGTAGGGGAAAGGTTATTACTGTCTCCAGGGCATGAGGCACATGTGGTTCGAAAATTTTTACCCTCCCTCACTGAGATCATTGCTTAGGGAATGAGTCTTGCAAAAAACCTCTTGTGCTAACTAACCTCTCAGATGTTAAGCATCTTATAGGAGAAAGAGGTGGGGGTGAAGATGTTGACTGGGAGGCAAGGGTGATGACCATGGTTTTGAAGTCATGATGCAGCGACAAAGAAGATGGTTTGACTCATTACTCTCCCTTTTTTATCACTTTATTCCTTGATTAGCTTTTCTATTATGAAAGGACTGCGATAGGTATTGTTATAAAAAGATTTTACAATTCAGACTACCATGCATCTTTCTATTAGATGTGGTGACTGATTAGAGCTTAGCTTGTACCTTCCCAGACATTTTCTCTTTTCTGGTATATGTTTATATGTATTCATGTGTTTATGTGCATTTATACTTTTTTATGCACCTATTAATATATATTTATATAACACACTTATTTGCTAATGGGGTTTTTGACCAAAACATCATAATGCTCATGTTTTACTAACTTTTTTTTCTTCACTTACCAATTTTATCAAAGATCTCTTTCCTTGTCAGTACTTCTATAGGCCCAGCTTATTCGTTTTTTTTTTAAATTTTTTATTGTTTATAAACATATATTTTTATCCCCAGGGGTACAAGTCTGTGAATCGCCAGGTTTACACACTTCACAGCACTCACCAAAGCACATACCCTCCCCAATGTCCATAACCCCACCCCCCTTCTCCCAACCCCCCTCCCCCCAGCAACCCTCAGTTTGTTTTGAGATTAAGAGTCACTTATGGTTTGTCTCCCTGCCAACCCCATCTTGTTTCATTTATTCTTCTCTTACCCACTTAAGCCCCCATGTTGCATCACCACTTCCTCATATCAGGGAGATCATATGATAGTTGTCTTTCTCCGCTTGACTTATTTCGCTAAGCATGATACGCTCTAGTTCCATCCATGTTGTCGCAAATGGCAAGATTTCATTTCTTTTGATGGCTGCATAGTATTCCATTGTGTATATATACCACATCTTCTTGATCCATTCATCTGTTGATGGACATCTAGGTTCTTTCCATAGTTTGGCTATTGTGGACATTGCTGCTATAAACATTTGGGTGCACGTGCCCCTTTGGATCACCATGTTTGTATCTTTAGGGTAAAGACCCAGTAGTGCAATTGCTGGGTCATAGGGCAGTTCTATTTTCAACATTTTGAGGAACCTCCATGCTGTTTTCCAGAGTGGTTGCACCAGCTTGCATTCCCACCAACAGTGTAGGAGGGTTCCCCTTTCTCTGCATCCTCGCCAGCATCTGTCATTTCCTGACTTGTTGATTTTAGCCATTCTGACTGGTGTGAGGTGATATCTCATTGTGGTTTTGATTTGTATTTCCCTGATTAGGCCCAGCTTATTCTTTTTAAAATGGCTGTGTTGTATCCCACAGTACAGGAGTTTTGTAATGTATTTATTCTCTTATAGTTGGTATTTGGGGTTGTTTCTTTTTTGTTGCTATTACAAAATTTCAGTGAATATCATTGTGTGTACATTGGTAAATCTGTGTATTGTTGTGAGCATTTCTATAGGACAGTTAGTAAAAAGTGGAACTCATGAGTAAAAAGATACATTTATTTTTAATATTGACACACATTGCTAAATTATTTGAAAAGGTGGCTGTGCCAGTTGTATTTTTCTCCACCTGTGTATGAGAACACCCATTTCCCTACAGTTTTATCCACACTGAGTTTATCAGTCTTCAACATTTTTTCAAATGTGGTGGGTAAAAATCATTTTATTTTCACTACTTTGATTATTGGTAGAGTTTAATATATTTCTATGTTTTTGGTCATTTGTACTTTATCTGAGTAAATTGGTTGCTCATGCTTTCATAGATTTTTTTAATGGGGTTTATATTTCGCAGTAATTTGTAGATGCTTAAAATGTGACTCTAAACTGTTATATATTATAGGTTTTTTTTCTGTGTTTTTCTGGGGGGTCTTCTAATTTTATTTATCTTTTTCTGTATAGTATTTGAAACCTTAATGCAGTTAAACCTCAGATATTCTGTTTATGCCTTTTGAATTTTATATCATGCTTATGACATTCCTCCCTACCTTTAAAATTTTGAAAGTTTTTATCTTATCATTTGAGGTTTTGTGTTTAGATAATAGAAATATACGGGTTTTTAGATATTTAGATTTCTAGGCCATCTGGAATTTATTTTTATGTTTAATTCAAGTCAGAAGGTAACTAGGCTTATTAAAATATGAGTAACCTATTGTCCCAATACCGCAGGATACATTCTTCATCCCCTTCTACTCTAAAGGATAGTTCATCCTTTCTCAATGATCAAAATGTCTGTTTATCTTACACTAAAATACCACAGACACATGGGTCTGTTTCTGCACTTCCTATTCTGTTCTGTGATTAAAACAGTGCCACAGTGTTTTCATTACTTTAAGGGGTATTTTTTTTTTTTTTTAATAGCTGCAGGGTGAGTCCTCATTCCTTCCCCCCACCCCCCAAAACATTTCTGGCTATTTTTCTATATTTACCCTTCCAGAGGCTATTCATTGTAGAATGTGGCAGTGATAATGTCAGAGTTCTTTAGGACTATAGTTGAAGTGTGAAGGCAAGACCTTTTGTGTCATAGACAGAGGGAATGATTTGTTTCAGTTAAAAATGGGAAGTTATTCTTTCCTGTCTCCCATGTCTGGCCTGCTCCAGCTCATGGTAAGTACTCAATAAATATTTATTGAGTGACTGGCTAGGGTAAAATGATTTGAATGTACTGGCCTCCTATTTCCAGCCTTTTCTTTGCCCTATTGAACTCCATTGTCTCAGAACATACTGTGATAATAGTTCTGGGAAAACACAAATGTTCTGTTCTTGCAACATTGCAAGGAGAGGCTGTAATTGCTGTAGGTGGTGCCCCTTGGAGGCCTTTCTGACATGTAAAAACCTGAAGGCAAAAATCAAAGAAACTGTTGCTTTCTGTAATTATTTTGTAGCTGTGTTGCTTGGCATGAGACATGTGCACCTCCCTTCTCTTTCTCTGCACAAGGGCACCTCCGCAGTCCTGGTAAGTATAGATCGATTCTCCATGCCAAGGTTTATGTCAACGAATGTGCAGAAATCTCTGCTACCACAACAGTCTTGACTTGTGTAAGAATCAAGCTGCCTTCTCCTTGTTCTCCTTGTTCTTTGTGGGGGGCGGGAGGAGCACAAATTCAAACATAGAGGCCAAACAGAAAGTGAAAGTAAGAGAAACAGGTTGGTGTTGTCAAATTAGACAGTAAGAAGAGAAGCCTGGAGCTAGACTGAAGAGGTCATGCCCTCCCAAAAGACATTCAGAATCTTATTTTTAAGGCTATGCTGGCCAAACAAAATATATTTTGTGGCCAAATATGGCCATTTACCAAAGTTTTACTCTCTCTGTTGAGTCTACAGGGCACTGGATATTCTCAAGGGGACCTCTTGGGATCTTTAAAATCATAGATACCACCATGGCATGTCATTTCCTCATAAAATGCCACAGAGTATGTAAGACTTATAAGTGTCCTCTTCAACAACAAAAAATGTGGTAATGAATATAACAAAGTTGACTAAGGCCACTCACATAGCCTCACAATTTGAATTAGTGTCTCTGTAAAATTGTAAATTACTACATGTAATAAGCCTGTGGGTGGCTTACAAATAGTCAAAACTGTTACCAATAAATTTTTCAAATGCGGAGGTTGTATTGGCTTCCTTTTTGTCTCCACCACAGGATCTTTGCATGCCTTGTTTCCATTGAATGGAATGTTATTTCCAATTGCCCCAACCCATCCTTCCTCACTTCAGTTATTAATTCTAACTTACCTTTTCTATCTTAGCTCATTTTTTACATCTTCAGAAAAGCCTTTCCTGATCTAGTCTAGAACCATTTTCTTTCATTCATGGTGCTTATGCTTCAAGAAAATGATTATTTGATTAAGGTCTGACTTTGCCATTAGACTGGTACAGGTAGGCTTACCATTTTCTCCCCAACAAAGTACCTTAATACATAGTAGTATTTCCTCATTGTGCCTTTTTTCCTGCTGTGGCATGAATGGACGAATGAAGGTTCTATAGATATTTTATTTATTTATTTATTTTTAAATTTGTAGTTACTGGATTTTTTAAAGGCAAAATTCATACAACATAAAATTAACCATTTTAAAGTGAACAATTCAGTGTATATATTTGAGTATATTCACAGTGTTAGTATAAGCACCACTTCTATTTCTAACACACTTTCATCTCACCGAAAGGAAACTCTGTGCCCACTAAGCAATTATTTCCTATTTCTCCTCTCCCCCAGCCCCTGCTGACCACCCATCTGTATTCTGACTCTATGGATTTACCCATTCTGGATATTTCATACAAAGTAAATTATACAATAAGTGACCTTTTGTGTCTGGTTTCATTCATTTAGCATAATGTTCTCAAGTTTCATTCACATTGCAGTATATCAGTATTTCAATCCTTTTTGTGTCTAAATATTCCATTGTATCTATATACCTTAGTTTGTTTATCCATTCATCTGTTGATGGACATTTGAGCTGTCTTCACTTTTTAGCTATTGTGAATAGTGCTGCTAGGAACGTGTATATACACATATTTGTTTGAGTCCCTGTTTTGAATTCTATTGTAATTCTATGTTTAACTTTTTGAGGCATCACCAAATTGTTTCCCACAGCAGCTGCACCACTTCACATTCTCACCAGTAAAGTCTAAGGGTTCCAATTTCTCTATATCCTCTTCAAGCCTTGTTACCTTCCAAGTTGTTTTTTTATTTTGTTTTGTTTTTGTTTTTGTTTTTTTGCTTTTTGAGAGAGAGGGGAAGAGAATGTGTACAGCATGGGGTGTGGGAGGGGCAGAGGGAGAGAAAGAGTATTAAGAAAGCTCCACACCCAGCATGGAACCCAATACAGGGCTCGATGTCATAACCCTGGGAGGATGACCTGAGTAGAAATCCAGAGCCTGACACTTAACCAACTGAGCCACCCAGGAGCCCAGTTATTTTCCACTTTTAAAAACTTATAGCCATCTTAGTATGAAGTGGTGAAGTGTTACCTAATCGTGGTTTTGATTTGTATTTCCTAAATGATTAATGGTGTTGAATGTATTTTCTTTGGGGAAATGTCTATTAAAATCCTTTGCCCATTTTCTAAGTTAACTGTCTTTTTGTTACTGAGTTGTAAAAGTTTTATATGTGTATATACATTTATATATATACATACATTTATATATATATGTGTGTGTGTGTATATATATATGTATATTCTGGATACTAGACTCTGATCAGATGCATGATTTGCAAATATTTTCTCCCATTTTATGGGTTGTCTTTTTAATATCTTGATGGTGTCCTTTGAAGCATAATTAATCTATTTTTTCTTTTGTTGTTTGTACTTACAGTGCCCTATCTAAATATCAGTTGCCAAATCCAAGGTTGTAAAGATTTACTCTTATGTTTTCTTCTAAGAGTTCTATGGTTTTAGCTCTCCTATTTAGATTCGACTCCATTTGAATTGGCCATTGTATATGGGTGAGGTACAGGTCCAACTTCATTCTTTTGCATGTGGGTATCCAGTTGTCCCAGCATGCAACAGAAGAGACTATTCTTCCCCCACTGAATGATCTTGGCACCCTTGTTGAAAATCAGTCAGCCATGGATATATGTGTTTATTTTTGGACTCTCAATTCTATTCTATTTATCTATCTGTTCTTATGCCAATACCGCCAATACCACACTACTTTAAAAAAATATTTTATTTATTTATTTGAGAGAGAGAGTGAGGAGAAGGAACAGAGGGAGATGGAGATGCAGATTCCCTGCCAAGCAGGGAGACTGGTGCAGGACTTGATCCCAGGACCCTGGGATCATGACCTAAGCCAATGGCAGACGGTTAACCAACTGAGCCACCTAGGTGCCCCTAATACCACACTATTTTGCTTACTATTGATTTGTAAGTTATAGAGTCTGGAAGTGTTCATCTTTTAACTTTATTCTTATTTTTCAATATTCTTTTGGCACAAATAGTTTTTTCCTTGCAACTGAGACTGTCTTATTTCTTTGCATACCCTCTTCTCCATCCTTTGTACCACTTAAATAACCATGTGCCCTAAGATGCTCATTTCTTCAGGTTTTCATCTTTTTTCATAGCCACAAAAAAGTTTCCAGGGAGAAGTTAGGGTTTGCTATGATTTTATGACGTGAACACCTCTAAGACTGGTATAGAATTTGATGAAATCATAATAGGGAGCCAAAATCTGGCACAACCTCCTTCTGTGACCCATTCAGCTGGGACTCCCATACAGCATTTTGCAATGATCCACTTACTTATCAGTGACTGATCTGTAAGCAATGGAAACATGAGGAAGGCACTCCTAGTATTTAATACTGCTCTTGGCCTTCAGTAAAAGCTAACTATGCCTACTTAGTATGTTACTGAATAAAGAAATCCCTGATCAGAACAGTTTTTAAATTGTGATCCATGTTTGATCTAAACCAATAGGCAAAATGCCATCGAAGCAAACCCTGCATGGAAGGCTGGTGGTAAAAAGTGGAAGTGTTTATTTTGCAGTTAGCTAAGGCTAAGGAATTCTTCTCTGAATATTTTATTTGGCACCTCCATGTAGTCCATGCAGACCACTATGCTAACCACCCTCCCTGGAGGTTAGGGGCCTATTGAAATCCATTCCAATCTGTTAGGGAAATTATACCTACCTGTGGTTTGGAGGACATGTTTACCTACAATTGTTGTCTGAATTATAGTATCACTTAAAGCTGGTGAGTTCCTCAGTGCCTACACAGAATGACAATCTTATACCGACATATCTACAAATGTGTCTAAGTTACACATAGAGGAGCTATCGATATTTCATTTGTGATGTAACTATGTTGTTTATTTTTTAATTTTTATTATTTTTTAAAGATTTTATTTACTTACCTGACAGAAAGATCACAGATAGGCTGAGAGGCAGAGGGAAGCAGGTTCCCTGCTGAGCAGAGTGCCCAATGTGGGGCTTGGTTCCAGGACCCTGGGATCATGACCCACGCTGAAGGCAGAGGCTTAACCCACTGAGCCACCCAGGTGCCCCTGTTGTTTATTTTTTTTAACCACTATGTTTTTAATGAAATTTTAGGACTTAGACAACTGGTTATCTATTTTATTTTTTTTTAAGATTTTATTTATTTATTTGACAGAGAGAAATCACAAGTAGATGGAGAGGCAGGCAGAGAGAGAGAGGGAAGCAGGCTCCCTGCTGAGCAGAGAGCCCGATGCGGGACTCGATCCCAGGACCCTGAGATCATGACCTGAGCCGAAGGCAGCGGCTTAACCCACTGAGCCACCCAGGCGCCCTGGTTATCTATTTTATTTTATTTTATTTATTTATTTATTTTTTAAAAGATTTTATTTATTTATTTGACAGACAGAGATCACAAGCAGGCAGATAGGCAGGCAGAGAGAGAGAGAGGAGGAAGCAGGCTCGCTGCTGAGCAGAGAGCCCGATGCGGGACTCGATCCCAGGACCCTGGGATCATGACCTGAGCCGAAGGCAGAGGCTTAACCCTCTGAGCCACCCAGGTGCCCCGAGAGAGAGAGAAGAGTGATAAATATGTTAGCATTGCTCCCTCCACTACTTGGAGTAACTGGCATTCTTGCTTTCCAAAGTTTTAGTTTTTTGATTATAATAGAAACAGAAAGTTGCCTGGGTGGCTCAGTCAATTAAGCTTCTACCTTCAGCTCAGGTCATGATCTCTGGGTTCTGGGATAGAGCCCTGCATAGGGTTTCCTGCCCAGCGGGGGAGTCTGCTTCTCGCTCTCTCTCTCTCTCTCTCTCTCCCTCTCCCCCTCTGCCCGTCCCCACCACTTGTTCTCTCTCTCTCTCAAATAAATAAAAATCTTTAAAAAATATAATAGAAACAAAATATTGCAGAAATATTTTATTAAAATAAAATCTTTTGTTGTACTTCTGCATCCTTGATGCCAGGTTTGATCTGTCTCTCTTGCTTTGGCATGCTATTTCAGTAACAGGAATGATTGGATGAAATAAGGCAGGCACATTGCATTTAGCCTGAAGGGTGACTATTAGCAAGTGAAAAGGTATTTGTCTTTCCCTTCCATCTTATAGATGAGTATTTAGTGTTCCAAATCTATCTGTCCTATCCAAGTGAATCTGGAAACAAAGCAAGAATAAATAGTTCTTGGTCAGGCCCTAAGTGAAATGCCATACCTGCCCTTTAGGCCTGTAACCTGATATCACTCCATTGTGTTGAGAAAAAGGTCAAATATGGGCCAGCTGTTCCAAAGCAGGGTTTGTTTTCATTGTTTCAATCATTTTCTTACTTATTTTTGTGAGTAGGAGGCTCTGGTATAATTCAGTTAGGAGATACTCTAAGCAGATTAAGGAAGATTTACAAAGTCTCCGGTAGACTGAGGAAGTATGAGAATTCTTACGTCTTGGTTTCCTGGGTAGACTAAGGAGTGTATGAGAATTCTTACATCTTGGTTTCCTGATTTGCAGGTTTGTTTGAAGATGTCTGACTCATTGAAAAGCTCTATCTAAAGATACACCTGTGGTTTTCATATATTCAAAAGGCACACCCCCTTGCCTTGACACTGGGAATGAGGTCATAGTGAGTGCTCATGCCACACCACCTGTGTACCCTTGCCTGCCCTTTTGTCGTGTCTTAATGTTGTAGGGACACAGTTGTTGGTATGGTCTATGGTCTAGGCTAGGTATGGATTGCACAAACAACCTGGAGTCAGGGCTAGTCCAAGGCAAGGTGGGAAGTAGGTTGAATTTGTCTTTGCAGTTCAGCTTTGCCATCCTTTCCCAAGACCTGCCCTACTTGTGACTGTCCTCTGCACTCTTCTTGCTGTTCCTATACTTTGTGTTTTAGCTCCCCACTGAGAGGGTTCTCGCAGAACCACACCCAGCACATGGGGCCTTTCTTGATCTGTTTTGTATTTGCCTGTACCTGTGTCCCTCACTCTGGTTGACTAGTTCTTGATAAGGCGATAATAGGTTCAGTAATAGGTTCCAGTGGCCTGTGAGACAGTATTTCAGAGAACCACAGAACCTTGTGACTGGATGAAGGCTTAGTGTTGCATTGTGGGTGGGAGACTCCTTTTGAAGTTGACCTGCCAGTTGCTCACCCTGAGAGTTAACATCTGTAAGCTAGTTGTTTTTCCTATCTGAACTTCGCTTTCTTCCTCTGTAAAATGAGGGTTATGACCTTTCCTTCTGAGGGGAAGTGGTCTGGATTACATGGGATATATACAGAACTCATGGGGCATAGTGGTAAGCATATAGTATTAGGCAAGCAATAAGAGTTCCTTTGCAAAAAATGAAAAAATAGGGTGGAGTGAAAGGAATATAGAAATCATCTCATCTGTCCTCTTGGAGAAACATATCCACTGTAACCTAGTGAAGCGATTCCAGATGTAGAGGCAGAAATATGTATCTGAGCTCTTTGATTCAGGGCTGTGGGCTGTACCCATCCTCAGGGCCAGTCCTGGTTCAAGTCTGATCTTGCTACTGTATGATCCCATGATAGCATCTTTGGACCTGAAGACCCAACATGTTCCTGAAAGGGACCTGCTTCCCGGAGATACGCAGACAGCCACCTGGACACCAGATTTGTTTTCAATATTAGCAACCCTGATGTTTTAAAAATACCTTTGAGGATGTTTGCAATCCATTTTGTATGGTTTTCTCCTCTCCTGACAGGGCCTCTTTTTTTCTCTCCACACCCACCTCTCGGCCACCCTCTCATCCCGGCAGCTGCAGGGAAGATTTCTCTCCAGCTGTCTATCAAGTCTTCAAAAGCCAGCCGGAATGTAATTGTAATCTATTTTTCCACTCCTCAATAGTAGTGGGTGAAAAACACACACACGCACACAGCTCAAAATTGCAAGGAAAAGGGAGCCAGAGCTGCCTCGTGACTCACACAGAGCCCTGCATGGATAATTACTGCCATTCATTACTGGCCCAGGAAAGAAAACAAGGGTCCAATTGGGTTTTAGTGAACCAGAAGCCTGATGGATAAGAGGGAAGAAGGGGTCTGTGCTCCCTCCCTACTGCCTCCCCCCTCTGATATCCCCTCATCCAGTTCATTCTCATGTGCCATTCTCAGAAAAATAACATCCTGCTGGCAGTTCCCCTCCCAACTCACATCTTTTATTATGCTTATTTAATGTGCAGTTTAGAATTGGTAGTGGGGCCAGATTTTGCCAAGCACTTCTCCCCAAAAGGCCTCAATAACCTTGAGCCAGGACCTGACTTGCCCATTTACCCGGTTGAGGGTTAAATAGGTTCTATTTCATTAATTCATCCAACCAACAGTTGTCATGAATTCACCATAGAGTGCTAGATTCTGAGGGAAATGAAGCTGCATTCCTCCTGATGAAGTGTTTTTCCCTCCCTGCTTTAAACCTGCCTAGTAACATCTCTTGCAGACAGGTAGTGATGCCATTTACTGGCTCCTAATCAGTGGATTCTTTCCCTCCCTTAAATTCCTTCAGTTATGCTCTTCTGTCTTGGGATCTTTCACTGGATCTTTAACTTACGGAGAACAGAGAATATAGCCAAGAAAAGGGAATACACACACACACACACACACACACACACACACACACTATGTCAACATCAGCTCTGAGCACAGAGTTTTATATATTGCTAGGTATTGTTTGTAGGCATTCAAGCAGCATGGGATGAATGTATGAATGAATGTTCAAGTAAGGAACAATGTATTTTAAGCTAAATGTCTTGGGATGGCTGTGGGGAGAGGCAAGTCCTAAGAGAAGATTAAGATTTTAGTTAGTTGATAGAGATGGGAAGTTCTTCTACAATGGGAGTCCTGTGGGTACCTGGCTTACTCAGTTTGGAAGAGCCTGCAACTCTTGATCCCAGGGTCTTGAGTTTGAGCCCTATGTCACATGTAGAGATTACTTTAGATAGGTGGATAGCTAGATAGATAGATGGAAAGAAAGATTGATTTAGAATGGGAAGTGTTGGAACAAAAGCGTCTCCTGCTGGAAGTAAACCTCTGGAAATAGAATGTGTTAAAAAAAAAAAAAGAAGAAGAAGAAGAAGAAGACACTAAGACTCCATTAATCAGCATTATTCAGTTTTGCCCACAGTTATGCTCCTTAAGGGTGGTTGACCGATATCCATGTATTTCATTTAGCATCAGCCATTCCTTATAGGAGCTCATTAACTGTGTGGAATTTGTATTAGGTGGTTAAGGCCTTGAGTGATATTTTCAGTGCAGTCAGGTTTTACTTCACATCATATACATCTTGCCACTCTTCTGTTGTTATTTTTTGGTTCTCAAGATTCTTAAACAGCACACAATGTCTCAACTCTTTTACTTTTGAACAGACTGAACTTACAGGAATCAGAAGCAGCATTTAACTTATGATTCATGGGAATCTGCTTTATTTTATAGACAGGATCACTATTAATTGTCATTGAATTTATAGGTGGAATAATTTTCTGAAGTATTCCATACTGGGAACCCCAGGTGTTAGTTACAACCTTCAAAACTCTAACCATACATGCACATGTTTACACATACACACACACACATATTTGTGGGGGGGTATAAATAATAATGAGGTATATCTAATTTAAAGTTGATTATTTGAATTTAGGTGTACCAATACATTGAACTCTTTACCAGTTGCTACTAAACCAAAGTATTCCCCAGAAAATCAACTGAAATTCTTCAAATGATCTCTATGTGGATCATTTACTCTTCCAAAGAGCTTTTTTGTTGTTGTTGATCCCAAGAACAATCTTCACTAACTGCATCTTCTGAATACTCACATAATCTTTATTCTATAATCCGAAAAGGTTTATCTTGTCTACACACCTGTATCTGAGTGGCAATTATCTTAGAAAATTGTATTTTGATTTGTAATGATCTGTAGAGGATACCATACCACCTCTCTTGGTAGCTTATTGCCATTCCTAATAATCAAGATAGTCATCAGATATTTCCTGATGTGCAGTCCACATCTCTCCTGCTGCTTTGGCTTATTCCATTTGATTGTTATGATACTGATGTTATCCTATTCATGGTCCTTTTCTCGAGGCCAGGCAATCACAGCATTTGTAACTGAGTCGATAGTTACGGTTATATTACAGTTTCCTTAAGTGCCTCCATCTTGGGCAGCCCTCTGAGTCCCAATTTTTGTAATGTGGCTGAGGAGCTGTGAGAATGCCATCTGTTTGCAAGAATGGGGCCATACACTTAACTCTGAAGATGGCACTACTCATCCAAATCAAGATTGGAGACTTAGAGAAGCTTGCTTGCACAGCTAGGTTGACCCTCACTTTGTAGGGAGATGTGACTATTTGAGAGTAATTGAATGGAAAGATGAGCCTGGCATGGCATTTATATAGCATTTTTGTTTATTGAGTATAATTGCTATACTCAGCTTTGTATAAAGCATGGGAGTAATAAGATCAAATTAAGGAAAGCTACTTAGCTGGAATAGCAGGGAAGTTCCCTAATGAAGAGATCTGATAGACCATGGAATAGTCTTCCCCAGGAAGGCTGGTCTCATTGAGATGTGGTTACTTACCATGGAACTAAATTGTCCCCCACTGGATGCATCTCAGGCCCTTTTCATTTTGGTTTGTGACTTTGATTCAATTGCAAAAGTCTCACATCTGTTGTTGACTACCAAATGTTATGCCTCTCAGATTCTAGTTGTGGCATAATCATCTAGTGAGCTTTTAAATGTGGATTCTTCTGCCCCATTCTCAAAGATCCTTTTTCATCAGGTCTCTGTGTTGTCTTGGAATCTTCATGTTTACCACATTTCCTGGATGATTCTGATGTACATGTGTTGTAAACTCCATTTTGAAAACCAATGAGCTAGGGCCACTTGGGAAGATTCCCAGTCTTATATTACATACACCTGTGAATTTTTATTTGTTCCTTATACTCGTTCTAATAGTCCACTTTGTCCTATCAATAGGGTTCTTTTTTACTTACAGAGATCATGTTTGGTGGACAAAATGTTTGGTGAAAGGCTAGAGGTTGCTCAAAGATGTGTCCTGCTCCAAAGAGCCCCCAGCCTCACACAATCTGGCCTTCCCTCTCTTTCCTGTGAGGCAGCTTGGTGTAGGGCACCATTTCCCAAAGTTCTATGGCATATTAACAGTTACTAGAAAAAAAAAGGTTGGTGTGGATTGGAGTCTGATGATATCTAGCCCCTATAAGCATGAGAATCAAGGTCCAGGCCTTCCGGAGAGGGGGCTAGAAAAGTCTGTGTCATGTGCTACAGTTCTTACCAAGTGGGCAGAGCATTAGCCCGGTGGTGTAAGTATAGTGTAATTTTAGAGAAACCCAAATATACCAAGGGAACAAACATAGTGGAATTAGAACTTGGGAAGAATAATTAAAGGGATCACCTACTTGGGGCTTATTACTCTTAGACTAGATTTCAGACTTGCAGTACAAAACTAATTCCAGACATATCCCCTACTGATGACCAAATTCCTACATCAGCAGTAGTAATAATAGCAAAGAGTTTTTGGGTGCTCACATTATGGCAGGCTCTGTTCTAATCATTTTATATATATTATCTTAATTCTCATACTGCATTCACTACAGAGTAGGAACTATTAGTATATCTATTTTATAGATGAGAAATTCAAGAGAAAGAGGAGTCAAGTGATAATGCCTAAGGTCACACAGCTAATAAATGGTGGTCTATAGACTTGAATTCATGAAGCTTGACTCCAAAGCTATGTTTTTTTCCACTATGCTAGGCTGCCTCTATTCCACCACAAGGACAGTATGAAGTATAATAATTAAAATGACAAAGTCACTGGAACTCTGCATATTTAATATGGTAAAAGAAAGTATCAGTAAACCTGAAACTAGGTCAGTAGAAATTAACTAGTCTGAATAACACAGAAGAAAAAGAACCGAAGAAAAATGAAAAGGGCTGCAGAGACCTGTGGGATACCATCATAAATTTCAGCAGACATATAAAGGGAATCCAGGAAGGAAGTAAGAGAGATAAGGGTCCAGAGAAAGTATTTGAGAAATAATGGGTGAAAACATCTCAACTTTGATGAAAAACATTAGCATAAAACAAAAGCTCAATAAACCCAAAGTAAGATAAATACCTATACACATCATAATCAGTCTGTTAAAGATGAAGACAAAATCTTGAAATCAGCAGGGGAAAAATAACTGACAATGTGCAGAGGAGCATCAATATGGTTTATGGCTAACTTATCACCTCACTTGATCTGGCCTTGGTAATCAGAGGACAATGGAACGACATATGCAAAGTGCTGGAAAAAATTGTCAACCAATAATCTTGTATCTAGCAAACCTGTCCTTCAAAAATGAAGGCAAAATGAAGGCAATCCTAAATAAAGACCAAGAGATTTGTTGTTAGCTAACTTGCCTTATAAGAAATACTAAAGGTTGTCCTTTAGACTGAAAGGAAATGATAACAGATGATAACTGAAGTCCACAGCAAGAAATAAAGAGCTGAAGAAATGGTGGACATTTGAGTTTCTATGAAAGACTCCTTAAATACATTTTTCTCATTTTCTCTCAACTTCATGGAAAAGAAAAGATTTTATGAAGCAATAATTATAGCACTGTGTTCTTAATATTAGACAATACTGAATCCAGGACCTTAAACTGTTAAATTAGTCTAAGAAGGGCACTTTTTAATAAATGATATTTTAAATGAAGATACAAAAAGTATATTTATGGCATCATGTTCATAAAGCAGGAACTACAAACTACATAAATTACTAGAAGATATACAGGGCTGCAGAAGTTATTTATTGAGCCTCTTTCAATCCATGACAGACACAATACATAAAAAATAAGTAATGGTATAAGTTTTTGTGAAAGTTTCAGAGGCACTTGAAAAGGGCATTCTCTATTTGTAAGGGACAAGTTTTGATCTATATATTTTTATATGAGAGTAATATATACTTATATTACATATATTATATAAATGTACTATACATATATACTTATTTAATAGATACATATTTATTTTTGTCTCTCTCTAAAAAAATCTACTTGGAAATTGAAGAATATATTAGAACATATTATCAAAACACTGTATATCAGAATTAAGGGGAAATAGTTAAAGCAGGGATTAGAGGCAAATTCATAGCCCTAAATACTTATATTAATAACCAAGAAAGAATGAAAGTAAATGAATAAAGCTTTCCATCTAAGAAATTTAAAAAAAAAGTTAAACCTAAGTAGAAAAAAGTAATAAAATAGAAGTGGAAGTTAATGAAGTAAAATATAGGAAGCAGTAGAACCAATATATAAGTCATGAGCTTTTTTAAAATAAAAATAACAAAATAGATGACTTGTTATCTAATCACGAGAAAAGAAAAACATAAACAACTTTAAAAAGAGGTAAGTAACCACAGACACAGAAGTATTAAAAGAATCATGGGAAACTCCTTCACTCAATTCATTGCAAATAAACTTGACACCTGAACAAAATGGGTTGTTTTTGTAGGCATATATAATTTAGTAAAAGACAGGACAGGAGGCAAACAAGAACGCAGCATTATCCTCTAGTCACCACTAGGATGAAATGAGAGCTTTCTTCTGGCATGGTCTGAGACCTTAAGAGAGGGCAGTCAAATGGGCATTGTGTTTACTCAATGAGTTTCTGATGTGTTTATTCATCTTCATCTGTAGTAATATGCAATAGTCTAACCTCCCATTTGCTGAATATGCTTATGTAAATATATCTGCTGGCATTGAATGTTCCTGCTAGAAGAGTAGCAGAACTATGATAGTATCACACAGACCCCCCACCCACACCCACCACAGGAAGGGACAACAGAATGACTTTAAAAAAGGAAACTGTGAAATAAATACAGATTCACTCATCAGTATGTCTCCAGCATCCCTCCTCCATATTTCTGTCCCTTCAAAGGTTGCTAGGCAACCCAGAAGAAAAATAGCCAAAGCCCTTGTAAAGAGAAGACATGCTTACAATGTCAGAAAAATAAATGTGGGCTTGCTCACTTGGGCATGCTCACAAACTGCCAGGACTTGAGACATAATTCATTCAGTAGCAATGATTGTAATTGATTTTGAGGATGGTGAAAACAATTGACCATAATCTACCCAGAGGAGACATGACTCAAACCACCCAAGTGTGAGAGACGGTGCTGCTCTGGTGGTACCTTTTGCCCTTGAAAAGGGATGAATGTTCAGTGGTTCCTGTTGGGACCAGTCTTTGCCTAAGTCTGATTCCATTCTTGCAGTTAGCACAGTCTTTCTGAAACCTCTTTAGAGCTCACAATTATTAACACCCAGAACTCCTTAGGAACTGCTGCTTTATCTCCCCTGGCATTTTATATTAAGTGGAGCCTGCTTCTGTGGGCATTGGCATGCATATTGTCTCTGGTGGCCCAGGCTCAGATTGCTCTAAGGAACTGCACAGCCTTCCTACCTGGTGTGTATGCCAGGGTCTGCTCACAGTGACAGGTGTTGATATTCAGCTGTTAATTTCCCCCATTAGAGACAATGTGGTAGGATCTGATGATACAATCTGTTCGTCTTAGGTCTGCCCTGGTTTTTCCTATCTAGAATATATTGCTAACTTTACTGAAACAATAAAAGAAAGAATAGATTTGCAATCTGCCCTTTAAATGATTTTGCTTTGCTAGGAAAAAAAAATCCATAGCAGTCAATTTCTTTTTGTCTATTATAAATTTATTAACAGTGTGTTGTAATTAGGTGCATGGCTTTGCCTCAGAGGACAAATGGTGCTTCTTGAACTGTGACATTAGTCTGATTGTGGTAAAATGACCCATTTGGTTTTACCAGCTGTGACTTTGGAGGGAGCTGAATGACAGAGGATGCATAAAACTCAACAGATGAAAACATTCCCAGCTCATACTCCCTATTACTGATCCTTCCTCATCCCAAACAAAATATTCTTTGGATTTGCTTGCTAATGTCTTGGTGATCTGAAGAGTATTATGCTTGAGCCGGCTTATCAAATTAGGCCTCCTTTCTCCCATTAACATGATATAAATTGCTCTGGCAGACTCTAAAGATGTTGTGTTGTCTAATTAACCAAAAGGAATTCCTAAGTGGGGAAGCAGGACACGCAAAGGTTGCAGTTGTGCTCTTTTGGATCAGCAGCCTGCATTGAAAACTATCTAGCTTCCCTAAGCCTTGGTTTATCTAGGAAGCAATTGTGTAACATGCCTCACAGAGTATATGTGAGGGTTAAATGAGTAAATTTTTAGCACAGTGCTTATACATAATAAGTGCTCAAGAAATTAAGGATAAAGACCATAAAAATATTATTAGACTCTATGCAAAAATAATCCAGCTGAAGGAAAGTCATAGGTTCCTGGCTGGCTTGCGAGAATAGGGGGGAAAACCATTAATCAGCTTCCTTCAGCCTCCTCACTATTTATTACTTATGTGGGTAGGAAAGGGGACCCAGAAGAAAAAGAAGTTCCCCTCTATGGCCATTATCCTGGCCATTATCCAAAAAGAATTTTGAACCATGCTGACTTTCATTAATTCTTTTCTAAGAGAAATCTAAGAGGCAGAGAGAGAGTCCAGAAAGAATAAAATCAGGTGTCATACTACCAGGCTCTAAAGTTTGCCAGCTTACACAAAATTGAGACCATAGAAATAGAAAATCACAAAGAGATTAAGTCTGTGGTTGTGGTCCTATCTGCTCACTGGTCCTTGTTTTGGGTGCCTTTTTCTAAGTTTTTATTCTTGTCTTGTCATTTATCCCAAGTAAAGGTTTGACCAATAAAGGTTTACAATAAGATGTTTTCCAGAACATTCCCATTTCAATAAGGAGCTTCTGGGATAGAAAACCGTGAGTCTTAATGAGGAAATTTCATGCACCATAACAAAACAGATTTTTTAAGCGGGGGAAGAAGGTTTCCATTATCTCTTCATTACCTCTGAAATATATCTAGCAAGTGCACCTAATGTTGTAGGATACTGGACTCATTCAGTTGATGATGGCTGGAAGTAGTCTATTGCAAGCCTGAAATAGAAATTTCCTGAAGAATTTTAGTTTCATCTAAAAATAAAAAAGAACACTGTTAACACTCCAGCATCTCTCTGTTTTCCCATTCACTTCCTTCCTACACCCGTTATTAATTTGGTGCTTTTCAGCTCTGACTCTACTCTTCTTTGCCATGCTTTGTGATACTGGAGTAGACGCCATAAACATTCCTCCTTTGCCATATGGCAGATGTTAGGCTTTGTCAGTAGAGGGCACTGGAAGGCCACTGTAGGAGGAAAGGGACCTCTTCCTCGTTTTGGTATACGTTTTTCTTCTTGTTTCTTTGGCTTTTTGGGGCACCCAGTGGTGCTCACTCTACAGCGAGTTTTACCAGTACTCACTGAGTAGCTTCCCACTTAAGTGTCAAAGGCATCCGGGCAGGTGGTTTCCTGTTTGCCAGCGCTGGCTTGTCTTACCTTAGAGAACTTCAGTACCTGTGCGTCATGGTCGCATCCTTTCCAGAGAGGTCTGGATCTCAGTCTTGGTTTTGGGTCAGGGGCTCTTCTAAATTAGTCTCTTCCTTGGGTATTCTGTCTCAGCTAGAGGTAGTAGCTCTTTTCCAATATCTGCTCTTCCTGTACTTGTTAGATTTCTTTACTCCTCAGTATCTAATCTCCTATTACAAGTAAATAATTATTTATATTAAAATTTCCCTGTTCAAATTAATAGTGTTTTTCTGCCTTCTGTTTGGACCTAAACTAATAGATCCTCGAGGATCAGTTGTGATGAACACAGATGGTGAGTTTGGGAGGCATATCCTAGCTCCTTTCACTTCTCCCTTCTTATCACCTAAAAAATAAAAAATAAAAAGATACTTCAGGAAAGAACAGCATGTTTAGCATGTCTGTTTAGCATTGCCTATCCCTTGGCCCACTACCCTGTCCTTGTGACTTTCATGCCACTGTATAAAGCTGTTCTTTCCTAAAATGTCACCCTAATTGGGGAGTGACTTTATATCGCCAGAATCCTTAGACACACCGTAATATTCACCTTCAGTGAGTGAGTTCCCACAGAACCCACATAAATAGTCCAGAATTTGATGATGGGAAAACATTTAGAGAACAACCTGATATATTTGAAACACAGCTCTTTTCAATCATGAATTAACAGATAATGCATTTAAAACTGTGTGAGAAAAATAGACTTGTGACTTCGACTCTGTGCATGGAAAAGGAGAAAAAGGGTCAATAGCCAGCCCTTGGGCAAGATCTCTTTCCCTGTTATATTAGACTTGAGCAGTGGGATTTGATGGCATTGCTGAGTTCTTGTTGAAGGAGGAAATTGAAGAACCAGGTGTCAGCATATGATCACATTGGCTCAGACAGTGAGCCACACACCACTTGTCCCCTCCATCATCTCTATTGACATGGCATCTTTTATTGTCCTTGACTTTATCCTGCGCTCAGCATGCATGCCTGAGTTACTTGTGTGTCCTAAGTGTTTGCATAGGAGAGTACAGTGGAAAGAAATGAACCCCAATGTGTTTTAGAGAGAATGAGAAAATGCAACTTTTATGAACATTTGAAATGTCGGTGTAGTGGCCAAAGAATAATAAAGCTCTGTAACACACCCAAGATCAAACATAGGCCTGGGGTAGTTACCCCTGACATAGGGAATGTAATGTAGTCTTCAGATTCTGAAATGACCTTTGAAACAGATTCTTGCAGGGCTGAAACGCCAGAGGAAGTGAACATCTTGTCACTTACTGGTAGTAAATAGTTAAGAAGGGGTTTGTTATGAGCCCTGTGATTGGATGTGGTAACTTTATATTTTAAGGATTATAGCTTAACACTGGAGATGGTGCTATTTTAGGGACAGGGTCAAATTTGGTTATTAAGAATCAGAATCACGGGTGCCCTGGTGGCTCAGACAGTTGAGTGTCTGCCTTTGCTCAGGTCACTATCTTAGATTCTCAGGATTGAACCTTACATTGAGCTCCCTGCTCAGTGGGGAGTTTGCTTCTCACTCTAATCCTCTGAGCTTACCCCCTGTCATGCTCTCATTCACTCTCTCTCAAATAAATAAATAAATCTTAAAAAAAAAAAAAAAAAAGAATCAGAATCAGGGATGCTTGGGTGGCTCAGTTGGTTAAGCGTCTGATTTTTTATTTTGGCTCTGGTCATGATCTCACGGTTGTGAGAATGAGCCTCTTGTCATGCTCTGCACTGGGTGTAGAGTCTGCTTAGTGTTTTCTCTTTCCCTCTGCCTCCCTCCCCAGCACCCTGGCCCTGGCTTGTGTTCTTTCTCTCTCTCTCAAAAACAAACAAAAACCATAAAAAAAACTCAGGTTTGCCCATTTCTTTAAGTCTGCATTTCCTTATAAAGGCTACCATGTCATGTAAAACTTCTTTTAAATAAATTTGTATGCTTTTTTCTAATTAATCTGTTCCTTGTTACAGAGGTCCCAGTCAGGAACCTAAAGGGTAAAGGAAAAGATGCTTTTCTTCTTCTACGTTTATTTCCTACCAGACACCTCATCTAGTGTTCTCCTTGCAGACCTCTTCCTCTCCTTTTCCCTACTTCAAAGAATTGACCCTGATAGGAAGATGACTTTATGGTGCAGCACTTAGCATGGATGTCTTTTCCAGTTGCCTTTCATATTTACTGAGGTGCAGTGTATAGCCTTGTGATTCTGATCTTTTTTTTTTAAAGGTTTTATTTATTTATTTGAGAGAGAAAGACGCAGCGAGAAAGGGAACCCAAGCAGGGGTAGTGGGAGAGGGAGAAACAGGCATCCTGTTGAGCAGGGAGCCTGATGTGGGGCTTGATCCCAGGACCTTGGGATCATTGCCTGAGCCTAAGGCAGATGCTTAACCACTGAGCCACCCAGGCACCCTGTGATTCTGATTTGTGTCATTTTCATATCCTCTATTTTCTGATTTTAAAGAAATATCTTCAACTATTTAATTTTTTCAAATGATTCCTCTTTAGCAGATTTATAGCATATATATTTTGAATAAATCTTGGTCTGTGCCCCCATATGTCAAGGTAATTACCCCAAGATACTCACAGTTTAATCTATGTAGCAAATTCTTGCAAGTTGCAGAATGGAACCCAGCAGCAGGGTTCAAAGCCTGACACCGGTGGAGTTCACCTATTCAGAGTTCCCATTCACAGTGTGTCCTATGGAGTATGACTTAGGGGCACTCTCCACAGCCTGCAGGGCCTTTTCGTGGTCACTTACTCCTCAGCTCTCCTCAGCTCTGGAATTGCTTACTGGGCCACCTTGAGAAGAGGAGTCAATCTGTGCCGACTCTTTTTTGCATTTAAGTTACATAGTAAGATCCTAAATGTTCAGTGACAAATGTTTGGTGTTTGTCACCTAAGAAAGGTTTTAAAAGTTAGAAATCACATATGACATGAGGCATGTGTAAACCATTTCAACCTTCGTTCTAAGAGTGAAAAAAATAGAAACCGTCTGAATATCAGGGAGTAAATGGATAAACTGTAGTATGCCTATACTGTGGAATACTATTTAGGTATCAAGTTGTCATGGGATGATCTTTAAGCCATGTTATTGAATAGAAAGTAGAAGTACCAGGACACTTATATGTAGCATTTAATCTCATTTCTACCATCCCCAACTATGTGTATCACAAAATTTATATTATACTTATTATATACTCATTGCACAGCAGAACAGTCTATATGCATTTATAGAAAATACTACAAACACATATAAAAAGGTCTAAAAGATTACAAGCCACACTGATACAGGCGAGATTCTGGGATTAGAGGTGGTAGTGAAGAAGTATTTTGCTTTTTGCTTCCTGTTGAATACATGCGGGATGAGATGCCCCAGAATGTGCCACTTTGGCATTAAGATTACTTTGTGTTAAAGGTAATAAAAACCCAGTAGATGCAGGAAAAGCTCTCTGCCTCTCCCTCAACTGCCTCAGTTTACATAAAAAATGATCTGCATAATAGAGCAAACCTTTGTTTTTCTAAACATTTCCTTTCACCACCTTGCTAATGGTCTTTCTCCTCTTTGTGTTCTCAGGCTCTTATCCCTCTCCTTAGCTCTCAGAAGCTTCATGTTGCTTCATTGTCTTTGGAACTCCGTGTTGGGGTGGATTCCCCATGCATATACTATTAAACTGGACTTTCCTTCTTAGTCTCTCTCATGTCAGTTTGATTCTAAATCCAGCTAGAAGGACCATTCGGCCAAGGAAGGTCTTCTGTCCTGACACTATGTTCCTGCGCTGGGGAATTTTCTGTATTAAGATGGAGTCATATATTGTGAATGAGTATGAAAAATTTTAAGTAATTGATTTTGAACAATTAAGTTGTGCCCTAGGGAGAAGAGCAACTTTGGCTAGAGCTAGGTTGTGATAACTTAGGGACGAGACATAGTTACACACCTAGCCATTCAACCTCATTAATTAATCTACCAATTGTAGATCAGGATGGCAGCTCTGCTGCTCTGGTTAATACTCTCAGAACAGTTAATTGTGCTCAGCTTCTTACTTTATTGCTTTTATGAGTAAATAAATAGAGTACCATTGGAACACACCGAAGAGTTTATTTAACTGCATGTTAATGATTACTTATTAGTTATTATACTAATGTGTCTTCCTCTTTATATTCTCCCTTTCGTTTCTTAACGCCCTTCTCCCCTCATCAACTGGTATATGTACCTTGTAGGAACTGCCTTAAAATTCACAGCTTCCAGGAAGCTTTACCTTTTTTTTTTTTTTTCCCCCAGGAAGCTTTTCTTAATTAACTCAGTCTTACTGAGAAATTTTTTACTCAGCATCTCTTTGGTGAGTGTGCTTTTGTGTTTGAGGACTTCATTTTGCACTCTCTACAGGTGTTGCTTGCTAATTGTTTTTCTGTCATTTTTTGCATGTATGTTCTCTTCATCTTCCAGTGTAATGGACTCTTCGTGAAATAAAATACAGGAAACAGTGAGGAGTATGGATATTGAGATAGAAATACTTGTTTAAAACCTGACCTGCCCATGTTTTGTTAGATATTTTTAAGAAAATTTCTTCTTTTAAGCTGCATTTTCCCCACCTGTGTAACTGGAGTAATAATTTCTATTTCATAGGATTGTTTGGCAAGGAGATTGGTGGTAGTTAGCACTCAACATGTGGTAGTTATTAGTATTGATCTCCTCTTATCTCCAACCCACCATGCATATGTGTATAATGGTCCTAACATTAGATTGTGTCTGTGATGAGATTTTAATCATGATTTATTTCCTCCTTTTGGTCAGATATGTTCAAAGATCTGGGGACATTCAGGGTTCAGAAGAATAAAGATGAGGCTTGTATTGTCAAATCCAACCTAAATCACCACCCAAGGGGATTCCTTTGTTCCTCAAATCCTGCTTGTATGAATAATTTAGATAGAATTTGCTCACATCCAAAGGAGCTGTTTCACTTTGTCTAATTTTACGCCACGTTGGGGACCAAGTCATATATAGTACTGGCATCATTTCTTGGCTTACTTACAATAAATGGATATTTGTGTGCATTCCTTCATGTCGTCATTCATTCACCAAAAATTTATAGAGTGTTGCTATGCTGAATACTAAAGAAACACATGAAGCATGAGTAGGAGCATGAGTAGAAGCATGTCCGCCAAGTGGACAAATTGGGGATAGCACTCTGAACTGAAGGTACAACATATGCAAAGGCCTTGAGGCATAAAATAACAGGACCTGCTTTAGGAGCTACAAGTACTGTGCAATACAGTACTGCAGCATCAGGTGCACACGGGGAAGTGGTTTGAGATGAGACTGGTTAGATGGATAGGGAAAGCCATTTGTATATCAGGCAGAGGGGTTGAAATTTTATCATGCTGGCAGTGTGGATCTACTGAAGAATTTTGAACAAGAGAATAACAAGGTCAGATTTGTATGTTATAAAGAAATTCTAGCTGCCAAGTGAAAGATGGATTAGAGGGAGATGAGGATAGAGGTAGGGAGAAAAATAAGGAGGATATTGGAGTAGTCTGGGTGTGAGATGATAAGTGACTGAATTAGGACATGAAAGAGGGGATGAGGTGATTAGAAAGGAATTTAGGGAGTAGAATTGATAGGACTTGGTACTTGATTGATGTATTAGTTTTATATTGCTGTCATAACAGATTACCACAAATTTAGAAGCTTAAACATAGCACAAATTTATTATCTTCTAGTTCTATAAGTTAGAAATCTGACGTAGATCTCACGAGGCTAAAATCAAGAGTGTTGGCAGGGCTGCACATTTTTCTGGAGGCTCTAAGGGAAAATTTGGTTTCCTTATTCATTCCTGTTGTTAGAAGAATTCAGTTCCTCACATTTATAGAATTGAGGCTCCTAGTTCTTTGCTGAGTATCAGCAGAGGCCTGTTCCCATCTTTCAGAGGCCACGTGCATTCTTTGGCACCTGACACCCTTTCCTTGCCTTCAAAGCCAGCAATGGCAAATAGAGTCCCTTTCACTTTTCAAATCTCTCCTGCCCCTTCTTTCTGCCTCTCTTTTCTGCTTTAAATAAGTAGAGATTGGGGCACCTAGGTGGCTCAGTTAGTTGGGCATCTGACTCTTGATTTCAGCTTAGGTTGTGGTCTTAGGGACAAAGGATCGAGCCCCATGTCATGCTCCTCACTCAGTGGGGAATCTGATGGAGATTCTTTCTCTCTCTCTGCCCCTCCCCACAATGTTCCTGCTCTTTCTCTCTCAAATGAGTAAATAAATCTTAAAAAAAAAATAAATAAAAGGCAAAACAAAACAAAAACTAAAGGACTAGAGTTTAAATTGAGTCCATCCAGATAATTTAAGGTAATCCTTCATGTCCTTAACCTTAACCACATCGGCAAAGTCCCTTTTCAGTGGAAGGTAGAGTATTCATAGGTTCTGGGCATTAGAATGTGGACTTCTTTGGGAGCCATTTTTCTGCCTTCTCCAATTGGATGTGGGGTTATGGGAGAGTGTAGAACCCAAGTTTCTGACTCTAACAACCAAGTGGAATGCAGATTTAGGGGAAGAAGAGAAGTTTGGTTTTGAACATGCTGACTTTGAGGTGCCCCTGGGAAATAAAAATGGATCATCTAGAAAGTAGTTGGATGCAGAGGAGAAGTCAAGGCAAGAGATAGAAATTAGGGAGCCATTGACATGTAGTGAGCTCTCAATTAATGTGGAGAATGGGAAGAGAATAGGGCCAAGAACAGAATGCTGGGGCCAATAATATTCTAGACGCACCAGAGAGAGCAGCACTCAATAAAGGAACTCAAGAATAGTCTACCGGGTCTCAGTTTCTTTGTGACACATTTCTTTCTTTCTCCTCTCCCTGGCCTGTTTTCTCCTCATTCCCTGGTTTTCTGCCTACTCATAGTTTCTGCTTCCTAAAACTTTAGTGTGTTCATTGTGCTCTGTGACCTTTCCCATCTTCCCTGTCATCATGGATCTTTTAGCTTCAGCTCTCTTTCTAAACTCCTTCATTCTTTTGTTAGTTTTGTGTTAATTTTTTTCGGTTCAAGGTAGGGAAAAAACCTAGAGAGAATCACATTGACCCAGATTATCATTCTGCATCATGCTCCGGCATAGGTCAATGGTTTAAATGGGGATTGGCTACCCAGAGGCCAGGTGCTTGCCCCAGCCAGCTCCTTCTCCATTGCAGGAATTAGAATGAATTCAGTGTAGCTGTTCAGAAAAGCAGTTTATTAGGCTTTGGGAGAAGAAGGTTAACTTGATTCCCATTGTGTTTGCTGGACCCAGGTAAAAAATGGGTAAATAATAGGTTCGGGACTCTCTTTAATATCACCCCATTCCTCCTAGTCTCATCTAGCCCTAATACTGTCTGTGTGCAGCAGATCATCTTTATAGAAATTGAACTTGGGGTCCAAATCACAGGAGTAAAATTCAGGCAGGCAAAACTCAGATCAAATGCAGGTTTCCCCTGCTACCTGAAAAGTAGAGTGTTCCTATGAAATCTTTTTTGAGCCAAAATAATGTAAAACGAAGAAGCAATTGCCATTAATTTATACAGAAAAATTTTTGAGCATTCCAAGACCAAAGGCTTTTCTGATGCCTTAGGACACATATTGGTAACGGACACACAACATCAATCGAGACAAAATACAGATGTTCCCAGACAGGATTCAAGGCTATGACAGGGTGATGCTGAGAAGTTGAGTGTAGTTCCGAGGAAAGGAGCTTGGTGGGGCCTCTTTCATTGCTTGGGATTTGCACTGTCCCTATAATGGCTTGCTGCAAAACAAACACTGACCACTATTTTTGCTTTTTGCCTTTTTTCAAAAAGCAAAATGTATGTTTATAAACATTATCCAAATGAGAGCTGGTTATTTAGATTCACAGTCCTTCCGGCCACTCACCATTCATCCATTCTGCAGGCTCTTGGCATCCATACGTGTAAGTGGGGGATGCCTGCTTGTCTCTGAATCACGGCTACGCGCACTGACTCTCCCATCACATTGAACATGAAGCATCTCTCCTTTTGGAGAGAGACCTGCTAGACAGGGTTGCAGCTTGCATCTGTGGTACTAATAGCCAAAAAGGTACTACTGTTACTTTTTGGTACTCCTTCTGGATGGCAAGAGTACTAGAATTTATATTGCTATTGCAAACAAAGTACCATAAAGCCTTTCAAATTCCTTTTAGTTTTCATTACATACAGATAATCGTCTTTCACAAGATCTCTATTTACTGAACCTGAGTGTGATAGATTGACTCCAGGAAAGACAGAGCACCTACCTACAAGGTCTAATAAGCTTCTCTGAAACCAAATTCCTATGATGCTGGAGCTTCCAAGAAGTTTCCTTGTGTGGGGTTCATGTGAGGCCACCAGGGACTGGTGATGGTCTGGGTGAGTGGTGATCTCCTGCTCTTTCCTCTATGCTTTGCTGCAGAGGTTCAGGCCAGCTCAGGAACCCATTGCCCCAGCCTGTAGTTCCTGCTGATAACCAGATTGAAAGCAGGAAAGTGCAGTGTTCTCTGCACAGGAGTGGACGCTTGCCATCCATTTCTCCAGTGGACTCTTGCTGGGTCACTCTTTAATTGCAACAGAGGGCTGTCCCTTCATGCTCAGCTGGCCAGTGTTGAGCCTACTAAGGTTGTTTTAATGAAGTCTGTTTATTCTGTCTACAAGTGACTTCTTGGTCATGGTTAATTGCTTTAGGGTGGATTAAGTCTATTAGATAGTAAATTGCTTAAGCATGTCTTCTCTGTGGAACTGACCTCAGTGAAAACAGAAGGAGAAAACCTAAGAAGAGCAAGGAAAGTTCAAGTTCAGGAAAGGGCTCTAAAAGAGGATGTAGGATAATCTCACTGAGAGAGGCCACACTGAGGCCCACAGCTGGGACCTCAAAGAGCTGGAGCCAGTAAGAACAGGTCAGTTCAAATAAGCCCAGAAGCAGAAGTTATATGATGGTATTTTTATTATTTAAAAAATATAAGGGAAGGATAAAGGCGAATATTGTTGAATAAAATGAATGAGATAGAGGCAGCCTCCAAAATAACTGAAGGGCAACCTTGAGCTGCCTTTTCTAGCTGGGCACACAAATAATTTTCCTTTGGGTCTTTGAATCAGAAGATCTGAAAGGTAATTAAATTCTAATGCGTAACAGAGAAGTCATATACTTCTCTCTTATCACTCTTCCTTCCCTCCTGCTCTCTCTCTCTAGATCCAGAAGAATCCTAGAGTCTAGCCTCAAAAAATTACTCATATTCTTTGAACTTCCCAGACTTTTTTGTGCTTCTGTGACTTGGCACATGTTGTTTTCTAAGCCTGTTGTGGCTTCCCTCTTTTCTGTCTTGAAAAATCCATCCTAATCTTAAGGGATCCGTTTAAGCTCATCTTCTTCAGAAAGTCTTCTGGGACTTAACAGATTGGGTAAATTTTTTCTTTAATTATGCTCCCACATATCTTTGTGTATTTCTATATCATTTATCAACTTATGTTCTCATCATGTGATAGGATAAAACTCTGAACTATTATTGGCTTACTTATGATTAATTACATTATAACAATGGCCTAAAAATGACGTACATTTATTTCTATCCTGGTAAGGAAGACTAATGGGAAGCAGTCTAGAGCTTGTACAACAGCTTGACATGTCATCATGAATCCAGTTTCCTACCTATCTTCTTTGCCATACTCCACTTACAGCTCTCATTTTCAGGTTTACCTCATGTCCAAAATGGCTGCTCAAGCTCCAGCCATCACATCCATACTCCAGGAAGCAGTAAGGGAGAAGAAGGAAGATGGCGTATCTCCCCTCTTTTAAGAAGGGTTCCTAGAAACACCACTGAACAGTTTTATCATTGGCCAGAACTCAGTCACATGGGCATATCTTGCTGCAAGAAACTCAGGAAAATGTAGTCTTTATATGGCAGCATTGTGTCAGAATAAAAATAGTACTTAAAAAAAATGAGAGGAGACAGGGTATTGAGAGGCAAATTGCAATAACATTATCTGATACTTTTTAAAAATTTCTGTCATTCTCACTGCTTCCCATTCTTCCACCTATTGAAACTAAGCAATCTATGGCTTTAGGAAGCAGTTAGAACCCAGATGAAAACAAAGATAACATATGTAATGTGTTTAAGGTTTGCAGTCATATCTTAGATATTCAGAAACATAACTTTCTCTGTTTGGTGTGCTTGATTTGCTCAGAAGCCCCTACTTCCATTTATGGCCAGGAAAAAAGCACTTACCAATTAAAAGTAATGTCAGTTAGGTTTTAAAATTTAATCTCTGGGTAAATACTAAGCCAAATGCAGAGCCCTTACCTTCCCCTTATCCTGTCTTCTCACCTGCCTTCTCAGGAAGTTGCCTGGTTACCAGAGTCTTTCTGCAACTCTCTAGTTCTCTTGAACCTCCAGTACTTAGTTATGTTATTTGTCTGTCATCATCTCTACCCAGGGACCCCATAGGGTCTGGAACACTGCCTGAGCTGTTTTGCTTTCTCCAGTGCTTATTGCAGAAGTTGACATACAGGAGGAAATAGTTAAAAATTTGACTAACGAATGTATGAGTGTACTTTAAATGTATCACATAATTAATTCACATGGTAATATAATGATATGAAAATCCTTGTAAAATTTCTCTAAAGCCGCTAGCACTAGGTTTATAGCTTTCTTTCTTATGGCTTTAATAATACTCAGCTGTCAGTTATAGTGGTTGTGTGCTTGCCTCGCCCCTCATTAGTGTCTTCTTGGAGAACGGCCCTGATCTGTGTAACTCTTACAGCTCCTGGAAAAAGCCATGGACATAGTAGGGCTTTAATCAGTGAAAATGAAGGACTAAATGAATAGGGGCTGGCACTTTGTAATTTATCACTAATGAATGACTTCCACCTAGGAAGAAACAGAATGCATTTTATCAGAGCTATTTAGAACAATATCAGTAAAGACAAATTGATATTTTGCCTTTAATTAAACACTTTTTTTTAATAAGAAAAAATTGCTTTTGTTTTTCAGAAATCCTCCACCTACTTTACTTCATCCAGAAGAATGGTGTGAGGAATTCAACCACTTTATTTCACAGTGAGTATTTCTTCCACTAAAAATTGCTTATCCAGCAAGGCCTTGAACAGTGATTGGAAATCCAAGCTGTGGAATTTACTTGGCACTAGAAGTTGTTATTGCCTTTTAGCATGTTATGACACAGAATTTGTTCCAGTAAATGATAGAAGATGCTTCTGTAGGATTTGAAAAATAGGGAGTTCCATTTGACTTTTGACTATAATCAGATCTGATCCTATGGGTCACATTTATCTGAGAATCTACTCACATCTATCTAATCTATTTGTCCTTGGGCAAATACTGCCAGTGGCATTTTTAATAAGGAAGGACACTCAACATCTGAAACTGTGATGTGCACACTAGACCCGGGGAAGAGACAGAGGGTGGCAGCCTTCAACTGGGGTCTTAAAGCTTGGAAGTTGGGCTTTGCTCTAGGATCCAGGGGTGGGAACACAGCTCCAGTTCCCAAGATGACTGAGCGGGTACAGTGGGATCTCTGGCCTGAGGAACCAAGGTGAACAGATTCATCCAAGGCTCAAGGTGGGCAGAACAAGATGAAAACCCAAGTGAGGGGTGGCGTGTCCAATGGGAGCTATGTTACCAGGAGCTAGGCAAGACAGAATGGGACTAAGACAGGAGCAAAACCAATAGTAACTCCAACAGGATGGTGACTCAGTTCTGGGAATATGAGCTTCTGGCCTGGCCCCTGGTCTGGTAGAAGACCACACAGATATGGGGAAGATGTTAGAGGAGACTGTGTTCATCAGGCTAGGGGCCTGATGAACTGTGTGGGCAGAAATCCAGATGAGGCATTACAAGGCATATCCAGGTACAGGGACTGGGGAGAGGTGTGCTCAGAATTTAGTAGATCAAACAAGGTGTTCAGAGGTCATGGGAGGAGAAAAGAAGTGCCCCAAATAGCTCATCAACAGTACATAATTTACATAAATTACATAATTTACAACACAAATTACTCTAATTTATGCTTATGTGTAGACTTAGCTTCCTTAGAAAAGCAGGGCAATGAAAGAAACTGAGTCCCTTGATTATCTTCCCTACTCTCATCATACAGATCAGTAATTCCTTATCCACAATTCTAGAATCCAAAAAGCTCTGAGAAATGAAAGCGGTTTTTTGTTTTGTTTTGTTTTTGTTTTTGTTTTTGTTTTTGTACTTGACTCATTTAGCTACAGGCCCTGGCCTTATGTGAACTGATTTGGTGGCAACACATGACCTAAACTGAAGTGAAACTATTTATAGTCATTATTTATCTCACTCAGTGTGAATATTCATGTGAATTGTTGCAGATTTATTAATGTGTTTGATTATAGTGTGCTGCCCCAGATCCTGCTGGGGAATGTTATGTAACATACAGTAAATGCACTGGTTTATATTTCTAAAATTTTATAAAACTCTGGATTTCAAAATATACTTGACTCCAAGGATTAGTAGAAAGAGTTGTAATCCTATATTTAATTTTTGTTTCAAATGCATCATAGTTCACAGTCCCTAAAATTGTTTGCTTGTCCAGCCCCTCCTGGACTTGTTCCATCTTTCTCAGTACTCCAAGAACTCTACCAAGCAAGGCTGTATTGGAATGTGACCATGAAATTCAAGGCCAGGGCATTTCCTCACCCCTCCAGTCCCCACTCTGGTGTTTCTATAAAGCCTGAAGAATGCAGAAGCAGCCACAGCTCAAGGTGACAATGTCAGGCAATAGTGAGTGGAGCAACAGATAGAGCAAGAGGGATGATGCTCATGTAGGAGCAGAGGATGAGGCACCTCCTGGGATTTGGGAGCCAAAGGGGGAGGCAGAGAGAACTGGAGAACTCAAGACACCCTGGTAGCTGGGAATACACCCCAGGGAGAGAAATCCAGGGCCTCTGGGTTCCAGTGATTTTGCTAGCAAAGGCTGGATTTAAAGAGTTTTCCTTTTTGTTCCATTGCTGCATACAGATTCCCTTGATTGACCTTCTTGAAGCTGTTGGCCTAGAAAAATCCATTACATATTCACAAATAGGCCTTCCTATACCAAGCTCTTGTGATGCTTCTAAAATGTGACTTGACTCACCAAATTTTATCTTCTATATATATTTTCGAGCGTATATTCATGTTCTTAAACCAAGCACGGTATTGCTTAGATGGATTTGGGAATAAAGGTTCATACTTGATGCTGGGGTTGGGACTCTCAGGGTTAAACAGTATGGAAATATCTTCCAACTATTGATTTATCTTTGTGGCAGGATCCTATTATATGCCCATTTAAATATGCTTGTTTTTCCAAACACTGAGAACTCCAGATGCACTCATTCGGATTTGCTTTAGACTTGGAGGATCTTGATATGAGAATGGAAGACAGAACACAAAAATCGATGCCTTTAGTATGCATACTATCGGGGCAAAACAAAAGCATCTTGTTGAAATGGCAGGAGAGGGAGTCTGAAAACGTTCTTATGAACCTGTGAAGGTAAATAGAAATCAAGTGATTTGTGTGCCTTACCACTAATTTAAGATATGGAAAAGTGTCCTCCATCTTCTGTTTACTTAATGAATTGCCCTTAATGGTTTTATTAGTGAAAATATTCTGTATTATAGTTGTTCATAGATTCTTTCCTGACTTCAGCTCCTAATCCTGCTTTCCCCATGCCATCTTCAATTCCTCAGCCATGAGTTCCTTTTTTACAAGATTTTTAGGAATATGAGCCTCAAGATTAGGAACTAATTATTATATTTTGTATCTTTAGATAGAAACCTGCCCAAATAATAACCTTTGGTTACACAGGTGAGCCTGCATACCCCAGACTGTCATTCCCCTACCAATTGAGTTTGACTTTACTATTTCATTCTGTTTATTCAAATCTCTAATGAAATACAAACAATGACACTCACTGGGTTAGAAATGTCTATTTAAAGAGAGAGCCTTGGTTTGCTTTTATACTTATCTTGCTCATATTGGGAGAGAACTGGGAGCAGGATAGAGGATTAAGGCCTTCAGATTATAAACTTCTCATTATTGGTGGGACCGGGGTGGGGAAGATGATTTTCTGGTAATTTCAGGAAAGGTGTTTTTAGCTGGAATTTTTCAGATAATTGTTTGAATTCCCATTGTAGACTGAATAACAATGCATTGTATTAAGGTAAATAAACTGATTCTCTCTAAACAGGACTAGAAATTCTTTAGCAGCTTTAAAACTCTTAATACCCTATCCCCACGCGACTGCTAAATCATAGCAGAGGTGAGTCAATAATCTTGATCTTTTTTGGTCCACGTTGGTCACCACTTACCAAGGACCTGTATGACTTCTCATTGATTGGTGTGGTGGTCCAAAGGGATTGACCTGGCTGTAGCCCACTGATCATAGCTGTGTAGACAGGGGACAGGATGTGTGTGTGTGAGCGAGAGACAGAGAGAGAGTGTGTGTGTGTGTGTGAATGAGAGGGGGAATGAATATGAATGTACATGAGGTGGGGGGGGCAGGACATGAGTGCTAGGAGGTGGCTTGGTGTTTTTTAGGTTTCCAGTCTTTTTAATTTGGAGACAGTAGGAGAGATTTTAAGAAGGTCACAAATCTTACCAGTAAACATGTTTTGTGGTTTAAAAAAAAAAGAAAAGAAAAGAAACATCAGTTTGGTTCTGAACCTTTGGTCATTAGTGATAATTGACTCATTTATATGTGTTAGTTATGCATTTGTCAAAGCATGACTCCTGACAGCATAGTTATGATAAATTAAACATGATCCTCACATAAATTCTGCACTGCTTTTTATCCATATGCTAGGACCCTGCCTGGTGTTTTTGGTCACCCATGTAATGTATGGTTGACTTTGTAGAGATTTCACTATCAGCCCTTTCCCCTATGGCTAAAGCTATTTGCATAACAAGTTTATCTGGTTCAGGTACCAGCCAGACTGAGGCTCCATTCAGAAGTAGCCTTTTGACAAGATGACAGTAATTTTCCTTTGCCAGCTTCACCTTCATCCCAAAGGATATCATTTTTTTTTTCAATTCAAACTAATTTCATGTCTTTGACTAAACTATAATACTTCCCCAACCATTGTCTAAAAGGTATCTGTGAACTATGCTTTTTCATTTTGTGTCTAAAATTTTGGGGTTTTATTAGGAATTAGTTTTAGGACTTTATCATCAACTCCTGAGCTGATCGGAGAGACAATATAGAAGGATTTCTCTGAGGTAAGGGTGAATCTACCAGGAGCACCAAGGCTTCTCAGTTTAGGATTTAGTGATGACTCACACTATATGGTCTCCAACACACACCGCTTTCTTGGGTTGGATGGCTTGAGCTGCTAAGCATGCAGGTGTATCCGTATCCCAGGGTGAGCTTTGCGGCTAACCCTTACCATTTAGTCATGTAATGAAGAGGCGGCCTTTTCTATCCCTCCAAATGACATTCACGTGGCTACAAGCAGTTGTATTGCATGTTAACAAGGTGTGATCACTCTGAGCTACAAAACCGCTAGAACTAATGCACATTTGCATAAATTTATTCCTTAAAAATGGAAACTCAGAGCTGGAACATTTGCTTTTCCTTAGGCCTGAATGTTTATAAAGGTAATCATTTATTTTGGGGTGGTTGCTCCCTTCACATTGATTGTATTTCCTTCGAGGCAACCACTCTTAGCTCTTCTCCATCCCCTATTATATGTCAAGGCAGCTTTATTCCGTATGGCTTTTTTTTTTTTTTAAAGATTTATTTATTTATTTGACAGACAGAGATCACAAGTAGGCAGAGAGGCAGACAGAGAGAGAGGAGGAAGCAGGCTCCCTGCTGAGCAGAGAGCCTGATGTGGGGCTCGATCCCAGGACCCTGGGATCCTGACCTGAGCCGAAAGCAGAGGCTTTAACCCACTGAGCCACCCAGGCGCCCCCCGTATGGTTTTTATAATGTCCATGAATAACACACTTGGAATGATAAATATCCTAAATCAGTTTATTGATTAAGCTCCACAAATATTCTCGGCTTTTTAAGTCTTGTTAGATTTGGGTGGCCATGCAAAGGGTTAATACTTCCTGGAGTGGAAGGATACAATAACCTTTATTTACATTACTTTACAAATTGGTAATTTTAATTAAAATGAGCAGTGGTATCTCCAGTGACAGACTCTCTCCATTTTAGATTTATTTAGCCAATGATTAGCTATTATGGCTTCTTGAATTAATTAGCATCTCTTGAGCTAGGGAATTAGTGAATTAATAAAAACTCACGTAGAAGCACAAAATTTAAAAAATTCTAATTTAAAGCACCCCCAAATCCTTCTCTCCCCTCTTAACATATATTGATCAATATACTTACAAATGCAACCCAACTTCTTTCTCATCCTGAGAAATTGGTTTTTTTCCCCCCTCTTCATGAAAAGAACAGATAAAGCTGTGTGTTTCAAGGTTATGTTTCCCTGAAGAATGTCTAACTTAGATTACCTAATACATCATCTAAAGGCACCAAGGGCCTGATTTGATCCCCCTTAGACCCTACTTAGAAACTCAGCCAGTAAAATCTGATTTTCTCATGATGTAAACCAAAAAGTGGTTCAGTGTGATTTGGAGCTTGGAACATGGTACAGTGCCCACATATATCTGAAATATACTGTTATCGTAGAAACCTTAGCAATGAAGGGTTTTAGCCTTATCTGAAAGAAGCAAGAGGCCACCTGGGTGGCTCAGTTGGTTAAGCGACTGCCTTTGACTCAGGTCATGATCCTGAAGTCCCAAGATTGAGTCCCGCATGAGGCTCCCTGCTCATCAGGGAGTTTGCATCTCCCTCTGACCTTCCCCCTCTCATGCTCTCTCTCTCTCTCTCATTCCCTTCCTCTCAAATAAATAAATAAAATCTAAACAGAAGAAGAAGAAGCAGCAGCAGCAGCAGCAGCAGCAGCAGCAGCAGCAAGAGGCATAGTAAAGTGGATAATCCAGACTCTAAGCAGCATATTCTATTTGTCTCCCAACAAACTCTGGGTTTGGATCTTGCAAGAAATCAGATCTGTAGCATATGTCGTAGATTTCACCATTATGTCAGGTGACTTTTAGATAGGGTTATCCTAGGTGATATTCTGTTCCATTTACCTCATACTGGTTTTTCTCTCTTTCCTCTTTTTTTAAATTCACATTAAAATTTCATAATATAAATCAAAGAGTGTCTACAGTTGAAGTCAACAGAAGTGATGGTGAGCTGTGTTTTGTGTCCATGCATAAGGTGTGGGTTTGGGGCTGGGGTGGTGGGCATGACTCATACTTCTGCCCATAGCTTGTTCACCCCTCCCTTCCCCAGAGCACCGCCTGGTTCATCAAGAAAAGCAGTGTGTGCATTCTGCTGTGTCACTTACTAGATGTGCCCCTCTAGGGAAGGTATTTAATCTCTCTGACCCTTAGTCCTCATTTGTCAAGCTGGGAGAGGGAAGACCTTACTCAAAGGGTTATTGTAAGGATTAAATTATATAATGTGTCTGTACAACCTGGCAAATAACTTACTCATGCTAAGCTCTGTTCTTTACATGTCATGTAATGAAGGTAATTCTCATAGTCCTATGAGGCAGTTCTAATACCTCCATTTTACAGAAAATTGACATAGAAAGAGGTCAAGAGTTCTAAGATCACAGTTAGTAAGTAGGGGAGCTGGGATTTGAACCCCCCAAAACTTGTTTCAGTGTTCATAATCAACAATAGTTATTATTTTTATTATTCTTTGCATTTGGTCTGTGCATTTGGTCTAGGAATTCCTGGCCAAGAAACAAAAGTGGAATTTTCCCATTCCCCAGTGGTTTCAAATGAAAACTTATACTAAAATCAGGTACAATTCCAAGAGGAGATATTAGAAAAGAATGAAACTGGATCTATAAGGAATACCACATGAGATGCCACATATATTTATGTTGTGGCAAAGTCACTAGCAGCATACTATATCAAACTACAAACATCACTGCTATCTGCATACTTGGACATGTTTTACTGGGAAAATTATTTCTTTGTTTCTTTGCTTTAGTACTAGTAGTTTTAGTAATAAATAAGAGACCTTTTGTTCTGAAAAATAAGTGTCAATGACCTTCTCATTTTTAATACCTCTGGAGTGTTTCAGTCTGCTGTCCACCTTCTCTTTATTGAAGTTTCAGCTCACTAACTTCTACAGCTCTGGCACAGAACACACACACACACACACACACACACACTCCTCCACTCCCTTCTGAACAGCAACAGTACCACCCCCTCAAACTCAACCTGAGAGAATCTTCTCCAGCAGGAGTCAAAACAGAAGGAGTGCCTGGCATGTACACTTATCTTCTCATGTTTGCCCCACGAACAGTCCTACTTCCCCCGCCTATCCCAGGGCACATCTTGCTCAGGCTCAATGCCTCTGTCTCTGCTGTCAGCCAGCCACAAGTTTCTTCATGGGGAAGGAACAGGGGGACAGGAAATGGATACCTGCATCCTGGGAGGCAGAACCCATAGTGCTTGGTAACTAATGATGGGAGGAGACAGGTGCTACAGAGAAGGAACAGTTGAACATGGGGATGCCAGTATTTTTGTTTGGGAAAGGGACTTTTTAGAGAATATATGTTGGAGAGATTAAGAGCACTAGACCTAAAGTCAGATTATATTCTAGCATTGCCACTTAGATTTAAAAAAAAATTTTTATTTATTTGAGAGAAGAGCAAACACACAAGCAGAGGGAGGGGCAGAGGAAGAGGCAAACTCCTTGTTGAGCAGGGACCCCAATGCGGGACTGGATCCCAGGACTCTGAGATCATAACTTGAGCCAAAGGCAGATGCTTAACTGACTGAGCCATCCAGACACCCACTACTTAGATTTTTTGCCTTGGACAAATTACGTAATGTTTCTGAGCCTCAATGTCCTCATTTGTAAAATAGGAGTACTAATATTTATATAATAACCACTTGGGATTAAGACAAATTCTGCTGTAATAGAAAATCCCAAATAACAATGGCTTAAATAAGGTAAGTTTTTATTTTCATTTCTTATGAAATGATCTGAGAGTTAGGCCATGTGGGCACTGCTCTCGTGCTACCCCATTAAGTGTAATTTCCATTCCCAAGGGCACCTCATGGGCCAAGATGGCTGCTATAGCTCCAGCACTTACCTACTTATTACAGTCAGCTGGAAGGAGAGAAAAATGAAAGTTTCCTTACTTTAAGAAGACTTTCTTGCAGTTTCATGCAGCATATCATTAGCTACAACTCAATCACATGGCCACACCTAGCTACAAAGGAAGCTAAGAATTGTAGTCTTCTAACAGGGCAGCCCTGGTCTCAGGATAGTACCAGCATGATGTCCTTAAGTAGAATGAAGAGTGTATAGATGGGTTACAGCCTGTAATCATTCTACCTTATTAGAGTGCTGCAAGAACTAAGTGAGATGTAGAAGGAGAGCTCAACAAATGTGAGTGATAATGATGACTATTATAACTAAATAGTGGTATCAGCAAAAGAGATGTGAGAGTCAGGAAGGAGAGCCAGTAGGGTCTGCAAGGTGATTAGTCACAACAGAGTGGTCATGAGAAGGGGCAATCATGATCCCCACTGAGGTTGATCTAGGGCCTGAGAGGGATGGAGAAAGTAAGGATAAGGTAGGAATATGAGGTGGCCAGGTTGACACCCTTCCTGGATCTTCTCTTAAAAGCTGTGATCTTCTCGTTCAGTGCTAAGCTCCCAGGTTTCTGCCTGCTCCTCCCTTTCCTGCCTACTGTAGTTTCCACTGTGGAATTTCCACAGGTTCTGGTATGGAAGGAAATCTGGCTCTGGGTCAGTAAGACTTTTAATTAAAAATGGAAATGAAGGCTCATGTCACCAGTACTACCTTCTTCCAGCCCACTGATGATTTCTGGCAGGGATAAAAATAACAGACATAGCTTGTTGGCACTAATGAGGAAAGGGCTCTGTGTGTGTGTGTGTGTGTGTGTTTTAAAAGATTCAAGATTTATAACAGTGATATTAAATATAATGAGCTATCATAGATTCTCTTGGTCTTCCATCTCCTTTCGGGTATGTGTCCAGGTTCCAGCTGACCTTCTAGTATTGTAATTCTGAATCTCCTAAGGAAATAAGGAACCTCATCAAATACATGCTATAGGGATCATACCAGGTCAGTGAGTTGGGTGAAAATCCTGTATTGACTTTTAAAAAAGGCTTAAAAAAAAAAAAAAAGAGCATGAGAGAGAGGGAGAGAGAGAGAAAAGGGGAGGGTGGGGAGATCAAGCACGTGCACACTCATCAGCTGGGGGTGGGGCAGAGGGAGAGTGAGAAGCAGACTCTCCACTGAGCAGGGAGCTGGATATGGGGCTTGATTAAGGATACTGGGGTCATGTCCTGAGCCAAAAGCATATACTTAACTAACTGAGCCACCCAGGTACCCCTCCATAATTGATTTTTAATGTGAAGGACGATTGAAGGATTTTGAAGGAAGAATTCTCTTTAAAAGGCTATAGTTTAGTGAATAATGGGAATTCTTTCCTTTAAGGGAAGCCCAAAGCTTAAACACTTGGGCTCAAGTGGTACTACTCATACATGTACAGAATTCTTGGCTTTGATCAACCTATGTTAGAGGTTGAATTATGGCCCTTAAAGCTCCATATGTGGAAGTCCTAACCCTCAATATCTCAGAATGTGACCTTATTTGGAAATAGGGTTATTTCAGATATAATGCATTAGAATGAGATCATACTGCAGTAGGATGGGCCCCTAAACTATTATAACTGGTATCTTTATAAAAGGGGAAATTTGGATGCAGATATGCACACAGACAGAATGCTATGTGAATATTGGAGTTAGGCTGCCATAAGCCAAGAGACAACGCAAAGCTAGGAGAGAGGCCTGGACCAAATCCTTCGTTAGCACCTTTGAGAGAGCATTACCCTACCAACATTGAGTCTTGATCTCAGACTTCCAGCCTCCGGAGTTGTGGGACAATGAATACCTCAAGTTTAAGCTACTCAGTTGGTGGTAACTTGTTACAGCAGCCCTAGGAAACCAGTACAGTCCATGCTTTGGTGGCTACAGGATACCTCATTTGATCTCTCCAAGCCTCTGCTTCCTTAGCTGTGGGTGAGGATAGCAGTGTCCACCGATCTACCAGTAAGGATCAAATGTAAAAAATTTTAATACAGTGGAACATCATCACAAAGTCAAGTATTAGTAGTATACCATAAAGTCATAGCATTTTCTTCCTTATTGCTTCCTTCCTTTTTCCCTTCCTTCTTCCCTTCTGTTTTATTTTTTAAATATGTTTCAAATGTTAAAGGTTTGTATGAAATTCTTCCCAAGCCTACTGCCCAATAGTGAAAGAGGGGTATTTCTATAATTATCAATGTTTGCTGGCCTTCAAGAATCAAATTCATATTCAGTGCTAAGAGTTCTTTGTCATTTGTGCCTGTCTGAGAGAAACAAATTACATAAAAAGAGAGGGAAGATTGGTGTCATCTTGTATCCCCAAGACTGACCACATGATTGCCTTCCTAGAATGCTGTGTTAGAAGGATTCTGAGGCTATGTCCAGGATAGAGGATCATGATCACTTAGTGATATTTTCTGTGACCCTAAACTGGAGTAACTGTATAATGGTACCTTATACTTTTGTGGTCCTAAAATCCACTTTTCTTTTTAATTATAACCAAGTTCTCCATGAAAATCTTTGTTCATGGCAAAACTCATTTAGCGAAAGAAAGCTTACATTCAGCCAAATCAAGTATAGCCTAAAAGATACCTGAGAGTTAAAATTAAAGTAGTTGAATAAATCTGGGGTTGTCTGTTTAAGGGGTACAGATAATATTAACAGTAAGATTTATTTAAAGCTTGCCATGTGTCAGATGTTGTGAAAGGCACTTCACATGCATTATTTCAGTGATTCTTAGGTTACTGCTCAAGGTGAACCCTTTAGAAAAAAAGTGACTGTCCTGATATTTCACAGCTAGAAACTGACAGCTAGGATTCAGACCCAGGTCTGTATTATAGTCCAAGACTTGTTCTCAAGCTCATGATGCTCTGGGCTCTGTGTGTGTGTGTGTGTGTGTGTGTGTGTGTGTGTGTGTGTTTAGGTGAAATTTACATCAATATTGACCATTTTAAGGGAACAATTAAATGTTATTTAGTACATTCAGTGTGTTGTACAACCACCGTAATCTAATTCCAAAACATTTTAATCACTCCCAAAAAAGCCCTATTCCATTAAGCAGTTATTCTCTGTTTCCCTCACCCTGTAGCCCCTGAAAAACACTAATCTGCTTCCTGACTCTGTGGATTTACCTATTCAGGATATTTCATATAAATGGAACCATACAGTAGGTGGCTTTTGGTGTTTGTCTTTCACTTAACATAATGTGTGAAGGTTCAACTGTGTTGTAGCATGTGTAAGTATTTCATTCCTTTTTATGGTTAATTACTTTGTATCTTTGAGGAAGAATGCCAGAATTTACTCCCTCACGCTCTACCACTTGGAGCTATGAAGAGGATCCAAGTTTGGTTGTTCAGATATCTTTAACAGTTTTCCCTATCAGACCCCCACATCATATCATAGGTGACCAGACTATTGTAAAGCCTTCTTCTTTCCCTATACCCACATAAGTAAGGGTATTTGGATAAGGTCTTCTGTTCTTCTTGATATCTGGGGCCAGAGCACACAGAGGTTCTAGGAGTAGAAGCACTGACTACAGCCTACATATGTTGTTTCCCCAATCTCCCAATTTAGGGTGGTAGTTTTGCTATCTGGCTTCTTTTGGATGCCCAGAACATTTCATCATACAGGTGTCTGGTGTTTTTGGATGATGGTTCATCTCTTACTGCAACTAGAGCAAAAGCTTCCATTTTACTATTTAATATTTACTATTCTGTGACCATAGTCATTGTGAACCATCCTCCACAAAACAGAATGATCTTTCCTAAAGCCAAACTGATCAAGTCATGCCCTACTTGTAATCATGATGTTGCTCTCCATTGCTTATGAAACACACACAAAGCCTTTAATAACACACAAGGTCACTCAGTATATGGACTCTATATATGCAATAGTATTCTCTCCTTACTTGCTTTACATTCTAGCAAAATTGAGTAAGTGGTGCTTCCCTTTAATTCCCTAGGAAGATTCAAAGGTCATTTCCCTCATTCTTGTGTATCAGCATGGCACCTTTCACAAATATTCATAGCAAGGGGGGCAGACAGGAATGGGTCAAGCTATCCTGAAATCGTTTGTTCATCAGTTTCCCCACTCAAGCTGTGAATTCCTTGAAAGCAGAAAGTGTATCTTATTTGCTGTTATCCCCAATGTGTGGCACAGTTTTTAGCACATGGCACATGTTCCATAAACATCAGTTCCTTTCAAAGAACCAAAAATTATAGAGAGGAGGCAATACGTTCAAAATCATACACAGCACATGATAGACTTGGGTTAGAAGTTCTGTGTCAGGACTCATGGTCTTTGTAAACTTTTTATAACTGCAAACATAATATTAAGGAAAAGGGTGTGAGGTGAAAAGAGTGATTCATGCACTCCCCAACACATTTTCCCAAACCAAAACGAAAAGTTCAACCATCAGAAACATGACAGGTTTGTTAAAAGTGGACGAAAAAAGAAAGAAAAAAATAAAAGGTTTGTTGAAAGTGTAGCCATAGTTAGCTATGGATTCTTTTTTTGGTTGTTTTGAATAAATGAAAATGATGTCAAAACAAATCTTAGTGGTTATTCCTTTCCAATGGCTTCTGCCTATTCCGCTCCATATCCCCCCGCACTGACTCTGTGCCACCCCATTTTTCCCATTTTCCACCACCATGTACTCCATCACCAGGTTCAGAATTGCAGAGAAAGGTTGAAGAGGAGCCATTTCTGAATCCAGGATTAAGATAAAGAGTTATGTCTGCGTGGCTCATGATGTTTCAGGACCACGGCCAGTGACATGATAACCTACTGGCCTCGCAGTTTCCTTCTGACATAAACATTGCCATGCTGAGGCTACCTTAAGGGAGTAAGTATGTAGGTGTGATGGGTAAGAATCAAGAAGTGGGGGATTTTGAAGCCTATGACCTAGACTTTGTTTCCTCTCTATAAAATAAGAGCAGGGTCATATCTCCTAGATGTTAATCTTGGTCATATACATTATTAATACATTCTTCAGAGCAGTAGATATTACCAAAGAAACAATTTAGGAGGGCAGTAAGCAGAAGAAATTATTGGATAATTTTGAGTTTGAAGGATTTTCATCTTTGTTTCTATGCACAAATTTCTGTGAAAGTGGATCTTTAACTTTATACTTTTCCAAAAAAAGTAACAAAGGCATGTAAAAAAGAAAGGCCAAAAATATTACTAGGGAAGGAAGGAAGGAATCTAAATATTGAGACAATTGAGAATGGAACAAGAACACAAAATGCTCAGCTGAGTGGAAGTCATAAGTCTGCTGGGATCAGAAGCAAGCAGTGATGGCTTTAAGTTTGGCTCCTCTGGGTAAAAAGACTAAGAGAGCTCCAAGCAAGATAGTGTCCAGAATTGGACTCCTGCCTAAAGCCTGTGTGTGGGGTAGTTCTTGTAGGCTGATAAAAAGAAGCTGAGGAAGAAAATGGGATAAGGGAGAGGTCATATGATGCTGTGCTCTAACTATAGCAGTTTCCCCTGTGTGTTCTCCAGCTGACCAACGCCCAGGACTATGGCTCTTAGCCAGCTTCTGGCTAAGAGTGGTAGGATATATAAGCAGCTAGACCCTCTGCTGCCACAATGATGAGCTCTTCCATATACCTAGTAAAACCTTGGGACAGGAGCACAAAATGGCATTCTAAAACCTGGCTCTGGGCTAGAGACTTAGGGACCCAAGAAGACACAACCCTAAAGTCAATGCATTAAGAGGATGAGCACAGAAAGAAAGTGAGAGGGAAAAATTCTCCTCCTCAAAGTGAGCTTGCCAAGTGAAATTTCAAAACACATGAAGAGGCTAAGAAAGGCTAAGCTAAGAAAGACAACTATTCACCACAATGAATGAAGCATAAATTCACTTGAAATGAAATAGTTTCATAGAGCACTCTGAATGGTAAAATAAATAACTTTTAACCATAAGAAGGAAAATGATTTGGGATAAAATCTAAACAATCAGAATTCAAGGAGGGGCAGTGTTCAGTTCATGGTTAAGGCATGCATAAATTCTTGTGCTCAAGAAGAGGACAGAACTACTGGAAAGTTTTTAGTTAAGTAGATATCTTAAACATGCAGGATAATGACTAAAATTATAGGAAGACAACGCCTAGTCTCTAAAACAGAAGGAAAAAAAGATCTAATAGAAAACTCTGTCAATCCAACAGAAGGTAGGAAATGAAGGGGGGGGGAAGAATTAGAGGGGAAAGGTGGTAAAAAGAGATTTCTACTGGTTTCACAGTGCTTTTGAATTATCAGTTTTCCCCAAGATCTCTAGTCCATGAGCACTGATATTTAACAACTGGCTGAGAGGCTGATTCATATCATTTACTGATTTTGTGGTGTAAATAGCCCCACCATAGCCAATTTCAGGCTACCAATGCAACATCAATCAGATCACAAAGTTCCTGAAAATGTAACAATAGTATCTAGGGAACTTGTAAATGTTGGCCCTAGCACCCTGCTATTTGGGATAGATAGGACTTCTCTATGGTCTTCATTCTGCATATAATTTTTTTAAAGATTTTATTTATATATTAGAGAGATCACAAGTAGGCAGAGAGGCAGGCAGAGAGAAGAGAAAGCAGTCTCCCAGTTGAGCAGAGATCCTGATGTGGGGCTTGATCCCAGGACCCTGAGATCATGACCTGAGCAAAGGCAGAGGCTCAACCCACTGAGCCACCCAGGTGCCCCAAATTTTTGACAATAAAATAAAAATTAAGAAAACCATTCATGGCATTTTCTTCTTTAACTGAAACCATATGGAAATTTATTGGGAAAACAGGAGTTGGTGGCATTGTGTTATTAGAGTATTTATCTTACAGTTGTGGAAGGCTAGTAATTTATGATCCTTGCTTGCCAAGCCAGTCAATACAGAGATAAATGTCCTCAGCACAACAGAATTTATATCCTCCACATGATAATTGACCACTGTGTCATACAATCAATCATTCATCTCATTATCTTATATAATGAGCAGAAGTCCCAATATGTATGTGATTTATTAATATACACTACTGTGAAACCCAGGACTGATCTATCTTGTTACCTGTCCTTGGCAACATAGTATACAGTTGTCTTCCTCTGGCAGTAGGATACCACAAGGAGGATTATCCACCCCCTTTTCTTTCTTTCTTTCTTTCTTTTTTTTTTTTTTTTTAACATGAGACATCTGTTTAATTAGAATAGATAGGGGAAATGCCTGAGCTGACATTATTCCCTCTCTTCCTTTTTTTCTTTTCCCTTCCTTCTAATTGTGGGTTCCTAGTCCTCTTCTTTTTTCTTTTTCCTTTCCTTTCCTTTTTACCCTTTCCTTTTTCCTTTCCCCTTTTCTTTTCGCTTTCCTTTCCTTTCTCTTCTCTCCTCTCTTTCATTCTCTTCTTTCTGTCTTTTTTTTCTCCAGAGCACAAGTGGCTTGTCACAGAGTGGGGTTGTTGGTAAATGGTACTGAAAGGACCTTTCATGTTACTGATTTATGACATGAGTATATTTGGCAACACAAGTCATTCCACATCACCTATCTGTGCATGTCACTGAGTTACAGTGGCTTGAGGCTCAGGACACATGATAGCAGGGAAGTAGTGTATTCCCAGGAGAGAGAGTGAACAGGGAAAATGGAAAAGGAAAACAGAAAACTAATCACTTTGAAACCTATGCATGGAGTTAGTTCACTAATAGTGGGAGTAGGAGACATCCCAACCCCCACCCCTTTCTTTCTCAACCCCTGGGAACATTTGCTTTGCAAGGGTTAATCAGGGGACCTATTATTCAGCAAATTAAAGGCTTGGCTGCCTGAGAGTTCCTTTCAGAAAGGATTAGATCTCTGATGAGGCTTTGATATAATAGATGGAGCTGTTCTGCTCCTTCATGTTAATGGAAAAGTGTTAAGGACTCCCTAGGCTCTCTTTGGCAGTTGGTGTCTTTACTCATTCCCTTGCCTAAAAAAGAAAAATATTTTATCTTACAAAAATTTAGTGCTTGAACAAGGCACTGGATTGACATCCCTAGGGGGCGAAGTGTTCATTTCTTAGCCTAAAAGCACAGAGGCTCACACTAACTGGCTTCCTTGGGTGGCCACTTCCTCAGGAAGAACCTTCTCTCCAAAGTGCAACAGAAACAATCATTTAGGTTTTAGAGTTCATTGACCTTGGAAGCATTTTTTTTTTTTTTTTTTTTTGCTCAGAAGTTGGGCAGAGGGATGGCAGGTGACAGGCACGGTGATGGTTTGTGTTCTCAGGCAAACAAATGGAGGCTGCCGATAGCTATGCAAAATCCTGATTTGCATGACATTTATAGCTACTTATTATCTGACAGTATTTTCTCCAGGCTTTTCAGTAGTGGTTAGGTTATTAGTGAAAATCTGGCCTAGTTTATTTTCCACAATTTGATTTCATACCATCAATAATATTTATACAATTGGCAGTCAGCCAGTATTTAGTCTATCTAAGTCTTTACCCAAAAAAGCACACATGGAGGCGTGCTAAATGTGAGCAGACATCATGTCAACCACACTGTTCAAACTCTTGGCTATTATTGTTCCTCTCTATCTAATCTTCCTCCTGTCTCCACCTCCACCATATATTGTGGCCTGAAATCTTAGTTGGAAGCATTATTGTTGTCATGCTTTATTATAATATAAATATATTATAATATAAGCATTATATTATAATATGTTATATTATAATATAAGCATTATTGTTGTCATTTAAAAAGTAAATTTGATGGTCCTATTGTTTCCATGCCCACTTGTGCAAAGCTTCAGTCCTCTTCTTGCCTTCTCCCAAACCCCACCTGTGGGATTAAATTGCTTCCTCCTTTGGGTTGCTTTTCCTTCATGGGCTAAAATTTTCAGCAATTTTCTTTCCATTCTTGGCAATGAATAGTTCAGTTGACCTTTGAATGGGAAAGGGGGTGGAGGCACCAATTCCCCACAAAGCTGAAAATCTGTAAATAACTTTTGATACCCAGCCTACTGTTGACTGGAAGCCTTACTATTAACATAAACAGTCTATTAAGTCACATATTGTGTTATATGTATTATATACTGTATACTAACAATACTAACAATAAAGTAAGAGAAAAATGTAATTAAAATATAAGGAAGAGGAAATACATATACAATCTTGTGCTGTATTTATTGAAAAAAATCCACATATAACTGGACCTATGGAGTTCAAACCCATGTTGTTCAGTGATCAACTGCCTTTCCTTGATGGATGCCAGCATCTGGGCACTGCATTTAGCATTTTAAGAATCAAGAGCTCTGACTAGGGACGCCTGGGTGGCTCAGTTGGTTGGACGACTGCCTTCGGCTCAGGTCATGATCCTGGAGTCCCGGGATCGAGTCCCGCATCGGGCTCCCAGCTCCACGGGGAGTCTGCTTCTCTCTCTGACCTTCTCCTTGCTCATGCTCTCTCTCACTGTCTCTCTCTCAAATAAATAAATAAAATCTTTAAAAAAAAAAAAAAAGAGCTCTGACTAAAAATTTACCAAGTTGCTAGTAGATTTAGCTCTGGATTAAGATCAGAGGGTTCTAAAGAGGCAAAGAATCTATACTCAGAAAACTTTTAAGTACTCATGAAAGAAATTGAGGAAGACACAAAAAAAATGGAAAAATGTTCCATGCTCATGGATTGGAAGAACAACTATTGTGAAAATGTCTATGCTACATAAAGCAATCTACACGTTTAATGCAATCCCTATCAAAATCCCATCCATTTTTTTCAAAGAAATGGAACAAATAATCCTAAAATTTATATGGAACCAGAAAAGACCTTGAATAGCCAGAGGAATGTTGAAAAAGAAAGCCATAGTTGGTGGCATCACAATTTCAGACCTCAAGCTCTATTACAAAGCTGTCATCATCAAGACAGTATGGTACTGGCACAAAAACAGACACATAGATCAATGGAAGAGAATAGAGAGCCCAGAAATAGACCCTCAACTCTGTGGTCAACTAATCTTTGACAAAGCAGGAAAGAGTGTCCTATGGAAAAAAGAGAGTCTCTTCAACAAATGGTGTTGGGAAAATTGGACAGCCACATGCAGAAAAATGAAACTGGATCATATCCTTACACCACACATAAAAATAGATTCAAATGGATGAAGGACCTCAATGTGAGAAAGGAATCCATCAAAATCCTTGCGTTGAACACAGACAGCAACTTCTTTGACCTCAGCTGCAGCAACTTCTTCCTAGAAACATTGCCAAAGGCAAGGGAAGCAAAAATGAACTATTGGGACTTCATCATGATCAAAAGCTTTTGCAGAGCAAAGGAAACAGTAAACAAAACCAGAAGACAACTGTCAGAATGGGAGAAGATATTTGCAAACTGACATATCAGATAAAGGGCCAGTATCCAAAGTCTATAAAGAACTTATCAAACTCAACACCCAAAGAACAAATAATCCAATCAAGAAATGGGCAGAGCACATGAACAGACATTTCTGCAAAGAAAACATCCAGATGGCCAACAGACACGTGAAAAAATGCTCCACATCACTCAGCATCAGGTAAATACAAATCAAAACCACAGTGAGATACCCCTCACACCAGTCAGAATGGCTAAAATTAACGAGTCAGTCAACGACAGATGCTGGCGAGGATGTGGAGAAAGGGGAATCCTCCTACACTGTTGGTAGGAATGCAAGCTGGTGCACTCTGGAAAACAGCATGGAAGTTCCTCAAAAAGTTGAAAATAGAGTTACCCTACGACCCAGCAATTGCACTACTGGGTATTTACCCTAAAGATACAAATGTAGTGATCTGCATGTTTATAGCAGCCGTGTCCATGATAGCCAAACTATGGAAAGAACATAGCTGTCCATCAACAGATGAATGGATAAAGAAGATGTGGTATATATATACAGTAGAATACTATGCAGCCATCAAAGGAATGAAGTCTTGCCTTTTGCAATGCCATGGCTGGAACTAGAGGGTATTAGACTAGGTATTAGGTATTAGGGGAAATAAGTCATTCAGAGAAAGACAATTATCATATGATCTCCCTGATATGAAGAATTTGAGAGGCAATGTGGAGGGTTTGAGGGGGAGGGAAGGAAAAAATGAAACAAGATGGGATCAGGAGGGAGACAAACCATAAGAGACTCTCAATCTCACAAAACAAACTGAGGGTTGCTGCGGGGAGGAGGGTAAGGAGAGGGTCGTTGGGTTATGGACATTGGGGAGGGTATATGCTATGGTGAGTGCTGTGAAGTGTGTAAACATGGCAATTCACAGACTTGTACCCCTGGGGCTAATAATACATTACATGTCAATAGAAAATAAAAAAATTAAAAAAAAAAAAAGATCAGAGGGTTCTGTGCCTCTTTTCAGTGGCCACCCAGGGAGAATTTTTTTTAATAGTTCTTTGATAGAAGACATCAGTTGGGATTGAAGAGTGTTATACGATAGAGCTATATGAAACTCATGGCTGTGCTTACTGGAGGGAAATAGTATTCATTATGTTGTATAGAGTCATTTCTATGAAAACCCAGGGAAACTATATCTCTAGTCTCCCTGCCAGTTATCATTATCATATCTTCATGGCTCTACAAACAGTCGTCTGTGTTTATATCATGGATTTTAAGAAATACAGAACAGGGGCTCCTGGGTTGCTCAGTTGGTTGGGCATCCGACTCTCAATTTTGGCTTGATTTCAGCTTGGGTCTTGATCTCAGGGTGGTGAGATGGAGCCCGATATTGGGCTCCAGGCTCAGTGCACAGCTTTGTCCCTTTCCCTCCACCTCCGCCCCTCTCCCTGCTCCTGCACGCATTCTTTCTCTCTCAAATAAATACATAAAATCTTAAAAAAAAAAAGAAATATAGAATAGATTTCTTTTTCTCATTCATGTTTGGCTGCTAGAGAGCCCAGAGCCAAATTTGTGGCCACCTTTACCAAAATAATTCACTTGGTATTCTAATTTCTATTTTTGTTCCCTAATTTCTCCTTTATTTCATTTTTCTTGTCTGCTTATGATTATTTTTATCTTGTCTTATTGCATATACCTTAAGCATGTGTTGTTGTAGGATGACTTAAATTATTTCTAGAACAAGATGAAGTTTTAAAAATCAATTGTATACACTGATATAAATGTAAATCTATATCAGTATATGTAAATGTATGTAGAATGTATGTGTATGTAGAATGTAAAGTGAAGCAGCCATTTTAGAAAGAAGTCTTGGGATGCCTGGGTGGCTCAGTTGGTTGGACGACTGCCTTCGGCTCTGGTCATGATCCCGGAATCCCGGGATCGAGTCCCGCATCAGGCGCCCAGCTCCTTGGGGAGTCTGCTTCTCCCTCTGACTTTCTCCTCACTCATGCTCTTTCTCACTGTCTCTCTCTCAAATAAATAAATTAAAAAAAAAAAAAAGATTTAGAAAGAAGTCTTGCAGTTCCTCAATTACTGTATGATCCAGTAATTCTACTCCTGGGTGTATATACCCAGGAGAAATGAAAACATATGTCCATATAAGAACGTGTATGCAAATGTTCATAGCAGCATTTTATACATAATAGCTTAAAAGTAGAATTAACCAAATGCCCATCAGCTGATGAATGGATAAACAAATATGATCTATCCATATAATGGAGCATTATTTATCAAAAAAAAAAAAAAAAAAGGATGCAGTATTGGTCCATGCTGCAACATGGATAAACTTTGAAAGCATTATGCTAAGTAAATGAAGCCAGTCATGGAAGACCACATATATAACATGAAATATCCAGATTTGGCAAATCCATAGAAACAGAAAGTAGATTGGTAGTTGCCTGGAACTGAGAAGGTTGAGGAGAAATGGGGAATGACTGCTAATGGATATAGAGTTTCTTTTGGAGTTATCAAAATAGTCAGAAAATTGATTATGGTAATAGTTATACAACTATATAAATATACTAAGCCTTTGCTTTAAAAGGGTAAACTGTATGGTATTTGAATTATATTAAAGCTATTGTAAAAGTCATCTGCAGTAATTAATCAACTATGAGTTTTATGGAATAGTTTTTGTTGGTTTTTTATACTTTTAATTTTCACTTAGTGCCAGACAGACACATAAAAGTTAAGCCCACTTATTTTCAGCAGAATCTGTAGACTTGCTTGAGATTGCAAATCTCTAAGAATAAGGATGTTCATCTTCAAACAATGCGATTCCTCTCCGTATTACCTAGTTCAGTTTATTTGATCTACTGGGCAAAGTCTGTGTTCAGCAGCAGATTCCAAGCCTGTGAGCACAAATGCTGATCTTTTATTTCTATTCCTTTTTGTCTCTGCCTTGTCTATGTGTATTCTATCTCATCTCTTTTGTCATCTTACTCTACGTGGCAGTGAAAATAAATGAGCAAGACTGGTCAGAGAAGTAAGAGAATGAATAAGAGATGTAGCATCACTTCAGGCACAGAAAGAAAATGTTTTAAGAAGGTGGGGCAGGTCAACAGTGGCCATCAATGACAGCTTGGATGCGGCTGAGTAGAATGAAAAGTAATAAGAGACCATTGAATCAGTAACATAAAGACCTGGGTTCCTCTGAGAGAGATTACATTTGGGCAATGAAGATAAAAAGTAGATTATTTTGTTGACCAAGGTTTAGCTGCAGTTACATCCTGTAAATTTAAATTTAAGTTGGTCGAAGTTTCTACCAGCGGCCCCGTCTTTTTTCTTTATACACTCCTGACTTATCTTCAAGTTTCACAGCTACAATCAACACCTTTCCCTTCCCATTTCCTCAGTTCAGACTGTATGCTTCCTAAAGGGCCGCCCTCTCTTCCTCCCTCTGATTTACTCTATAATGTGTTGCCTGTTCATTATCTAAAGCAAAGATCTAATTGAGTTATCTCCCACCTAAAAAAAATCAGTCAGTGATACTAAGAAAGAAAACTCAAGTTTACCAGCATGGCCTTCTAGGGTCTGGAAAATATGTTCCTAGCCAGATTCTCACCCCCATTTCTATTACAATTGCATTATTGTTCTGCTTTGTCTCCATATGAGCCATGCATTTTACCAATGGGCTTCTATTTCTACTGTACCTTCCAGTAGGAATGTCCCTCTCCTACTCTTCTGTCAGTATCCCTTTCACTTTTAAGAACCAAGATTCATTTCTCACATGAAACACCTGTTCTGCCTAGAGTTGTTTACTTTGTCTGAGCTACTCTAGTGCTTATCCTTCTCAGCCTTTATTATTATTTATGTTCATATCTATTCTACTACTTATTTACAAATTCCATAAAAACTAGCATCTCATGCTAGGCATCTTTTCCCCACAAGCACTTGGTAGAGTGCCATTCACAGTAAATACGTAGTAAGTGTGAATGAATCAGTGAGTTCAGTTCCACCTGGTTCACTAAATATTTCATGTATGTAAGTTTGATATTACCCTGGAAGGTATGTTTTTTATGGAAGCATATAATATCTTTTGTTTGTTTTGCACTCTCCTAGCTTCCATGCCAGTCCTAGGTAGTCCTGAACTTGTAATAGTCACGCACTGTAGTATAGAACTGGTTGTTTATTTCTCATAGGGGTACTGTCCCTTGCTTCCCTTAGTAGGGGAAAAATGCATACAAATGAGAATTAGGGATTTAATTCTGGGCGGGTAGCAAATAGGATCAAGGGAAGGATTAGAATTCATATATCTCGCAGCACTTAAGCCTGGACTACGAAAAAGACACATAACTGTTTATCAAAGTGGTAACTGATTTTTAAAATCAAAGGAAGTAGCCAGACATTCAAAAGCAGGAGTGCCTATGGGATTGAACTTGAAAATGCCAGAGTTCTTTGCTTTTGCTGAATTGTCAGACCCTCAAAATCCCCTCTTCCCCCAGAACTTTCTAAGTTTTGATTAGGACATCTATCAGACAGGAATTTTGTCTGCAGTGGTGGGAATTGCATTGAGAAAAAGTAGCTAATTAATGGACACAGTATTATTCAAGTCTAACTCAAGGAGCCATTGCACATAAACATTTATTTTTATAGCACTCATGCTGCTTGGAATTGGGTATGCCATGGCTGTCTTCCCCCAATGGATTGACTTACCGTTATCCCCAGCACCCCAATGGCACTTACTCAATGCTCATTGTGCCAGGCACTGTACATGGATTATCTCATTTACTCCCCATGATGACATTATTACTGCTTTACAGATGAAGACACTGAGGCTCAGAGAATTTTATTAACTTGCCTATCAACACATATCCATAAAAAGTAGAGTTAAGTTTGACCTCAATGTCTGACTTGTAACTTTTTATGTTACCACCCCAACAGTAGGCACCAAATATTTTTTCTGTATGAGTGAGTATATTCACCATGCTTGAGAGAATCATGGGTTTGGAGATTAAGGACATCATTATTTAAATAAATCAACATACTATTTTAAATATTTAAGACTGGTAAAATTTAATATATAACTATATCATATGCTACATGAATGTATATTATGATAATAATTAACTTAAAGATTACTATCTTTTTAAATGGACTTGCCAACACCTAGATTATTTTGCCCTGACATGTTCCATGTCATGTTCCATGACCACTTCCTCTAAATTAAGCCCTCACTTCCCTCTTGGATTACTCCTCATCATCCTGGAGTGCTTCAGGCAAATATTTCTTTAATTTTTACCTGAAGCGGAGACCTTTCAAAGAAACGAAGGCCAGTGCCTGGTTTACTGGCTCAGTCTTGAGCTGACCTGCAGCCAACCTCAGCCCCTTATAGAGGCCCCAAAGGTAGTGGTGTGGCTGCTAGAGGGGAGACTCAGTAGCACTTGCAGGAGCATCGAAGACCCAAACCCTTGAGACTGGCAGCTCTGCAACCCGAGAATGGGAGCCATCCCAGGATTCCCATGACCCAGAGATGACTTTCCCAATGCTTTGAAGCAGAGGGTGGGATTTGAACAGCATGACCCAGAGATGACTTTCCCAATGCTTTGAAGCAGAGGGTGGGATTTGAACAGATTAACAGTCCAATAAGCAAGTCACTAAGCTGTGCAATGATGTAGCAGTTCATTTTTTTGGAGGCAACCTGACTGAACTATATGGCTAGATTTGCCTGGAAAAATATTTAATCGCAATGTGCTTTTCACAACCAAGGAAGAATGAAACAAAACCAAAACAAGAAGGTGGTGGCTTGGGGCCACTGGTTACAGTTATTAAGACTGCCTTGGTTGTAGGACACAAGTATCAGGACCTTTCTTGGCTATGGCATGTCCAGGGGAGGTCATACTCATCTTGGTTTTCTGCAGCTGCCATATGATTCTCTGGAAGCACAGATTGAATAGTAGGAATTTCAGTAATGACTATGATAAAACCAGCACTTCCCCTGTCACCTATTCCATTGACTTCTTATGGACAGACTTTGTGGGCCCCCAACTCCATCTAGACTTGATCTTTGCCTTTGACCTGGTTCCACTTGGCCTTTCTCCTCATTTCACCTCTTTGCTTGGCACTTTTACTCCTTTTTCCTCCTCTGCCATTATTTCTGCCCATTGTCCATAGTATATTTTGTCTCCCTCCATGCCTTCCAGCGGTGACTCCGAGCTAGTGCCCCAGACAAGCAGTACTTGAGGATTCTGTCTTTTGGCTTCCACCCATCCTGTGCTTTTTCTCTGGTTGCCTTCTTCACCTTTGAGCTTTCTCTGGGTGAGAAAAATTTTTTCTTCTCTGTCTCCAGCCTCAGGTTCCAGGAAATGCAGTGTTGGACATATGGTGCTGCTCGCTTTGCTGGAAGCTTGGGCTGACTTACTGACTTTCTAAGCCTACATCTGGGTTCTCCTTGCCCTGGTATCTCTAGCAAGGTGGCAGCTGCCCTGTTGTCCTATAGCCTGTTGTCTCTCTCTGACTTTGCCACACAAAATCTGCACCTGTTAGCCCATCTCAAAAGCAGACTTAGCTTCCTGTTCTAAAACCCTCTGTCCTACCTTCTCAGGGCTTTTTTCCTTTTAGTGAATACTGTTTCTCTCTGATTAATAACTACAGGCCTCCCTCACTGACTAAAGTGAAGGCAATTCTGGTTCCCACCTATCTGTTTCAGGTTAGGAGCCCACTTTCTCACCCCAGGTGTGAAGTTAACATGCCATTCCAGTATTTCCAGCACGACTTGAAAACACAACACGTGTCGTATTTGTCAACTTCATGAAAATTGAAATGCAGTTAAATAGTCCACCAAATGGAGAGGTGATGTTTCACTAAAATAACATATGCATTGTGAAGTTTCTTAGCCTGCCTTCTTTGGAGGCATTAGTCATCTTGGGAGAATGCCTGTGTTTGTCATAGTCCTGTCTTCCAGAATGGAAATTTCCTTCCAAGACAGAGCACCACAGGCTCCAATATTTAACCTATAATTAGTATATCCCCTAGAGGATTTTCTCCTTTTGATGCAGAGGCCTCTTTGTCACTCAGGCTTCTGTCTGAGGATGATAGGAACTGCAGGGCAGCAAGATGTGTCACGGGGCAGGCAAACGTTTGCTCAGATCAAAAATGTTTAGATATTCTGTACCAAAGCAAACATTTCACAATCGAAAACTGCAAGAAAACAGCAGAAAGCATAACAGAATATTAAAAAAGAAATGCGAAGAGACTTAAATCCCAAGTTCTGATCTAGTTTTGCATGGAATAAGATTGCTTTATGCTTCTCCTTTTCTCAACCAGTTCACCAGTATTTTTAGTTTTTGACTTTTCAGCTGCTCTTTATCAAGTATGTTTTACTCATTTAAACATCTGCCTGGGACTCTTGATAAATAGCTTCCTCTTGCAGGCATCTGATTTTTTGGTTATGAAATGACAGTTTGCAGCAACAAGGCAGCTGTGTCTTGACAGTGTTATCGTTCGGGAATGGAAAGAACACTGGCTGCGTGGGCTCTGGAGTGCAATGCATGAGCCCGACCTTGTTTCTTGCTAGGAAACGTCTTCTTTTGGCCTGTCTCTGGCAGAGGCTGGGCTGGGAGATCCCAGCAAATGGCTGCAGCAACCTGTGTTTAATGTGGTGACACTAATGAATTCTGAGAATTAATCTTCAGCTGAGAAAGTATGATGGAAGGTACTAGAATTTCAAATTAGGTAATGGATTGGTTTCCTTCAAGACTGGAATTTGCTTCCTTTTCCCTCTGGTGGACTTTTCCTTCCTATTCAGACCACCCACTATGGCTTTATAAATGCAAGAAATATATCTTATGGTAGTTAAATTTTTTTTTTAAAGATTTTATTTATTTATTTGACAGAGAGAGACCACAAGTAGGCAGAGAGGCAGGCAGAGAGGGGGAGGGGAAGCAGGCTCCCTGCTGAGCAGAGAGAGCCCGATGTGGTGCTCGATCCCAGGACCCTAAGATGATGACCTGAGCTGAAGGCAGAGGCTTTAACCCACTGAGCCACCCAGGCACCCCGGTAGTTTAAAATTTTTAATTTATTTGTTTTGTTCTGTCTTTTAACACAGAGATAACTACACCTAAATCCAGATTTTTAAAAATGATTAAAAACCATCTAGGAGTGAAAGAATTATTTAAGACTTTGGAAAAAAGTAGTATCCCTAAATCTAGTCCTTGTTTAGTTTTTTTCCCAGGGTTAAGGACTCTGGAAAGAACTGAACTTGGGAAATGTATTTCCTTTGCTTGAGATACTGACTTCTACAGGAACAGCAGCATATAGGTGTCTCAAATGTGCTGTTGACAATCAGGACTTTGTGTGTTTCCTCTCTGTCAACTGAGATGAGGACTCTGCCACCCATTGTGAGGGTCTAGTACTGATTTCTCACAACAGCTTTTCAAAGGATGTCATTTGGAGGGCTCTGCATTGATGCAAAAAAGAGTTAGTGGACAAGTCAGTTTGAAAAGATCAAGTTATTTTCTTTACCCCAGAAGTTCTAAGAACATTTAATATGTACATGTACATTATAAAACTCCAGACTTAACTTGTTTAGACAATCACTGATGTTTCTCAGACCTTTTTGACCAGAACACTAGTTTCATTTTTCAGTGGAATGTGTTATATGTCTAGTGTTTCATCCAATTCACCTCACACTGGCTGGACCCTCTTTCCCATTCAGAGATCAACATTCTGTGCATTTGTTTATAAAAACTGCTCAGTCCCTGGCTGGGAGAAAATATTCTGCATCTGAAATTTGCAGTTCCTGGTTTAAAAAGCAATCCTGAAATGAATAAGCATATTATAACTCCTTAGTTTTCAATATTTGTTCTCCAAGTCAAGTTGGAGGATTCTACCATGTTTTCATGAAGGACATGGAGGCTGTCAGGTTTTCTTATGGACCCCAGTAGTTGGTTCTATCTTAATCCACTAAATCCCTGCCTGGATGGGGAATAAGACAAAAATGACAAGCTGAAAAATGTAAACAGTATGGATTTGGAGTCTTAAGCAATAAAGAATATACTCTAGTTAGATTTGGAAAAGGGACTAAAGCAAAGAATTCTTGTTAGGCTTTTAAAGGAGTCAGCTTAGGGGGTACAGGGAGATGTTCTGGTGGCCTTCTGTGTTCCTGGCTACACAGCTTGCCCAGTCTGGCTTCTTGCCTCGCCCATCCAGTTTATCAACTTTGAAATGTCTTCTACCTCTTCAACAACTGAGTTCCGTTTAGTCCCAAAAACATCCTCTTGAGTCAGCTTCACTTCTCACCTCCCCCACTAAGGCCTCCCTGACTGACACTCCCTGCCCCACCTACTGTTCTGTGCTGTTGCATCTGTGCCATTTTAAACAGTATAGTGCAGAGGAGGAAAGGTTCTCCCATGGGAATCGAAGTGGCCTCATCTCTGTCAGGACTTGATCTGAACTTCCTCACCTCGTGACAAAGGGGGTTAGAATAGAAAATTTCAGCCCCTTAGCTCAAAACCCTATACTTTTGTGTTATTATTTATTATTCTGAATATAGACGCAAACACTGGCTTTTTCTGTTTCCTGTGTTCCTCTTTTGCATCCATCTTTCCAGTTAGATTGTAGATCCTTGAGGAAAACGGTCTTGATTCTTTATGAATTAATGAATTTTGGCTAATTATGGCTGTGTAATAAATGTTTGCCGAACAAATGAAATGATATATGATTCCAGTGACCTAGTAATGTGTGACTTTCAGCCATATCTGTTCCTAAGGTAGTACTGTCCTCTATCAGTAAAACACTAGTTCCATTTCAGTCTGGCTGTTTGCTCCCCATGAGAGAAAAGTATGCAGAAGTGTTTTAGAATAAGGCTATACTCTCAAGGTCTTTATACCCTTCTCCTAAAAATCCTCCAGTGCAGCTGGATATGTCACAAGTCTGTTTAGCATTCTTCCCATATACACTCATTTTCAGTTTTGCTGATCCAATGATATGACATTCAGCCCACTCAGGTCTTACTGAGAGAACTAACAAATCCTTTTGAACATTACTTCCACAGAGTAGAATATCTACCATCTTCATTTTGGGGATCTTCAAGAGATAGTAGATTCACTTGTTAGTTTCTTTTCTGTCTGATTATCTCCCTTCATGATTTAGTTGCCATTTCTTACTCCCTCTGTGATATAGAGTGAGTTCCTCTTCAAAATACCAAATGACCCAGCAATCTTATTGGTAGCCTTTCTCCCCCCCAGCTGGATGCTGAAATTATGAAGCAAGATACAACACCTTTAATTACATCCCCAGACTCCAGTAGAGACCTATTTTCATAAAACTGCACTCTGGGTTTCTTGGCCTCTGTCAAACCTTATCCAAAGAGCTTGAGTTATTGAAGTACCAGAAGGACCTTATTTCTAGGTCTCATCTGGATTGTCTCCCAAGGCCTCTAATCTGTGGAGGAAAGTAAAGGAAGTTCCATCCCAATTTCTCATTCACGTGCTCTGAATTTTTATTAATGGACATGGCTCCCACACTCAGTATCGGACCTGACACTCATTTGAAGTGTTGTCAGTAGACAGCAGGCGGTTGAGGGCTGCTTTAGTTCTTCTTCTCAGGCAAGAAAGATGTAGTGTTACCTGCCCTAGATCACTGGGCAGGCTTGATTCCTGGACTTCCGCCCAATGCATGCCCTCCAGGGCTGTAGGGGGCACGTGAAGTCACCATGTGCATCTGTCTGCAGTAGGAACTCTCAGAGGACACAGACTGTTTTGCATTTTAGGAGTCTTCATCTACCATCCCTCCAGCTAGAAGGACAGGGCCACTACACCTGTACTACTTACTATACAACTACCAGGAGGTTCCTTATTTTCTAAGTGCTTAGGGAAACCACATTTATTTTCCTTTGGTAGTCACATACACATGTACAGATGAATATACATGGAATCCAGAGAAGACTGCTAATATAAAGACATGAAAATAGTATTTTTTTAAAGATTTTATATACTTATTTGACAGAGAGGGAACACAAGCAGGGGGAGTGGGAGAGGGAGAAGCAGACTCCCCTGTCAAGCAGAGAGCCCGACACACTGGACTTGATCCCAAGACTCTGGGATCATGACCCAAGCTGCAGGCAGATGCCCAACCGACTGAGCCACCCAGGCATGAACATAGTATTTTTTTTTAAGAATGTGCACTTATTTCTTTTATTTTTGGTGGGAAAATAATAGATTATACGAAAGTCCCCTGAACCCATAAAAGTCATATGATTGATTTCTTCCCATGGCAAGGCAGAGGTGGTATTTATAGTCATGCAGGCAGCAGAATGGAGATAATCTAGGTTCTTTTGCCTTTTCTAACTGAAAGCTCCAGTTCCAATAGATAGGAAATCCCTTGCATCCATTCTAAAACTGACTGACTGGGAAATTTACCTTCAGGACTAGGAGGTGTGGGATATGAAAGTGGTTTGAAATTTAAACTGCAAAGGTAAAGCCATTTTGTAAATCCAACAGTTAAGGATTGTTTTAAGAACTCTGCTTAAATGTTTGAGAAGATGTTCAAGGTGACGCTGATTTTTTTTAGACCATTTGTGAGTGCATTTCTTTATTTAAAATATGTTGTGTTTTAGATGTTGCTGGTATATCACTGTTGGGGAAACTGGAAACATTTGTTTCAGAGTGGGCAGAATGGCATTTAGCATTTATCCTAAGCTTCCAAAATGAACTAAAGGTTGATAGCTTAAAAGGGCAGTTGTTGAAATTTCTTTCTCCTATCAAGGGCAGCTACTCAGAATGGAAATGCAGTGGTAATTGGAGGGGTATTCATCAGATTCAATTTCACTAGAAATTTCCTTGTATCAGAATCATCATGGGTAACATCGGGCATACAGCAAAATATACTAAATCATTGTTTTCTTTGAAAAGGGCATTTGAATCTGAAACGGAAAGTGGTTACACCAGTGTGGTTTTAACCAATTAACAACAGAGGAATTTAAATGCAACCCAATTTTTACCATTTTCAATGGTCTTTTTGTTCCCTGTTTGCATAATTCCATTCCAGTTCATCTGAATTATATTGTAGTCACTTCCTGTTCTGAGGTTTTTCTGCTTCAGAAAACATTAGAAATCAAGGTGTTGGAGTTTCTCTGTGACGGTTTCTTTATGATTAGTTTCTTTCCTTGCAAACTCCTAAATGCATTTTCCCTACCATCAAGTAGTGGACATTTCATCTGTTAGGATTTTATTTGGGTGACAGCATATGTTTTTATATGTTTCTAAGGTATATAAACTTACCAACTTGACTCCACTGTAAACATTTTTCTGTAGTGAAAGTTCAGACAGAAAATTCAGTCTGATCAGTCTTTTTTTTTTTTTTTCAGTGATTTGAGTATTTCACATTCAGTTGATGGCAAAAATTTTACTATTTTCAACATGGATTTAACCCAAACTAAAATAGATTTCTGATGTAATTAATTCAACCAGCAGAGAATTATTATTTTTTTTTACCCTCTGATACATATGAATAAAGAAAGAGTTGTGTCAGGTTAGTGATCAGGTTTTATAAATGAGCTTTTTTGCCTCGTCTCTCTCATATTGACAGGGGGACCAGGTATCTAAAATTGTACTTTGGATTGTTTGTTGGTTTTCGCAAACAGGTGTCTTATTAAGGATTTTGAAAGGCGGCCTTCTGTCACACATCTCCTCGACCACCCATTTATTAAAGGAGCCCACGGGAAGGTTTTATTTCTGCAAAAACAACTGGCCAAGGTCCTCCAAGACCAGAAGCATCTAAACCCTGTTGTTAAAACCAGGTATGGTAGATGACATCTTCCTACTTGTTCTCTCTGGTTATTTGTAAAAATGGCATGTCATGTGTTTTGATTTGCTCAGCATTAGTGCTGGTAATTTTCACATCCCTGCATTTTTGAGAGTTTCATTTACATGACATTAAGTACTCCATACTCCGAGGATGAGATCAGAAGAGCTTTAGGAACAAGCTGTTCGTTTGTGCTCTTAGGCTAATATCTCTCAACTGTGGCTGAAATCCCACTCTGCCCTCATGTTCTAGTTAAAAACCAACACGCATCTATATTTATATTTAATAAATGTCGGAATTTTTTTCAAACCAATAACGGTAGCTGTATGAAAACAACCACGGCTGAGTTCGTGTGAGAAATCTTACTTAGCCGTTGCTGATTAAAAAGCAGAAATGTAAGCTGTAGCATGATTTTGGAAAGATTACAAGTTAAACATGGAGGATTTTTCGCTAATGTGCTCTGAGACCCTATTTAGTTAAAAATTCCTTAGAGGCAATTTAGTATTTTTAAATGGTCCCCTCCCACAACATAGGCCAATATCTGTGCCATCCAAATCAACTGTGTTTCTCCCTCCCTGCCCCGTTTTTCTAAAGGGTAGATTTAAAGAAATAAATGTTTTCAGTTTCTTTTTTTTTTTTTTTTTTTTTTTTTTTTTTTATTTTATGTTTTCAGTTTCTTAAAATGGTATTTTGTGGCAGTCTCTAAGAAATAGATCTTTGGTTTCTGTCCAGAGGGTGGCAGAATTTCTCTTTAAAAAAATTTTTTTTTTAAATGCAAATAAACTTGCTTCCCAGCTCAGCAATTATTCGGTTTTATAAAACTGGACAGGATGCAGATAAGCTCTAATCCATTATTATTAAAGGAACATTTGAAGGACTGGAGATAAAATATCACTAGTCACAAGGAAATATTCATGTATTCTGCAGAACACTGTTTACAAATCAAAAAAGCATGGGAACTCTTGGAGCTGAAGGCATAGTTTCAAGGTGACTATATCTTGCTGATTTTCTTTACCACATCAAGTTTCCTTTCGGATAGTTCAAAACAAGTTTTTTGCTACTCTTTCCCCCTTTCCCCTCTCACTTGTGTTTCTATGGCTTGCCCATAGGGTAGAGAAATTCTTGTAACTTGGTACCTTTCTGAAGAACACTCTTGAACTTGTGTTTAAGCCCCAGGGAACTAAAATCCCTTTTCTTCCCCTGTTTTTCTTCCTGTACACCAGCCACTGTCCCAAAACCACACACCACTCCCCCAGGACAGACAGCACTAGCACCACAAATGAAGATGAAATCAAATCAAACAGACCAAGCCAAAAAACAGACCCAGCATTTCAATGCTCTAAGTTGAATCAGTCTTCTCCTCCTTTCCTCTATGTTCTGAAATCTGCTGCTGAACAATTTCTAAGACTTAGGTTGCAAAGTTATCCATTTTTTCACATTTGCCTGATTTTGCCTGTCCAGACGTATATTCTCTTTTTAAAGATGTTCCTTCTTTTAGCATTAAAAATCAGACTCCAGTCTCTCTCACCCAGTTTCTCTCATTTCTTTTTATCTTTAAACTTCTTTGCTATCAGAAGCCTTATTTGGTTGCAAAGGCTTATTACAGGGGCTTTATAATCTTCAGTTTCACTCAGGAGTTTGTGTTTCTTTCAAAGTCATTAAACACACACACACATGCACACACACACACAACCATTGGTGCCTGGCTGGCTCAGTAAGTGGAGCATTGCACAACTCTTGATCTTGGGGTCATGAGTTAGAGACTACTTTGGGTGTACAGATTACTAAATGAGTAAATAAATAACAAACCCACAACCTCACAAATAAGAATCAAAACTTTAAACAGCCCTCTCCTTAATAGGTAGGAAAATTAATTCTAAAGGGAACACAGTACCTGTAACTGACTGTTAACCTGCCACCTGTCCCACGTTGTTACATCCTTGTAGCAACTGGCAAGGGGTTGGCTACATAGGTGTTTTTTAAGCCCACCCAGAAAAGCTCTGCAATATCTTTTGATGCTGGTGACTGAGTATATCTGAAGTTGTGAGGTTGCAAGAGAAGGTGGAGCAGAGAAAGAAGATTTGAGGCAAGTACATAGATAAGTGAGGCAAGAGAAGGTGGAGCAGAGAAAGAAGATTTGAGGCAAGTACATAGATAAGTGAGGCAGATGCCCACCTACCACTTTTTTGTACAGTTATCATCACCTGGCAGGCAGCGTGGTGTGGTGGTTGAAGCCACTGGCCTGCCAGGGTTAAACCCCAGCTTAGCTACTCAGGGACAGGTTGTTACATTGGTCTGTTCAGAGGTTTCATCATCTTTAACATGGCGGTTCTTTTGAGGGTGAGTCCATACATAAAAGTGAGTCCATACATAAAAAATAAGTAGAATAGCTCTTGATACAGAGTTAACCCTCACAGTGTTATCTGTGATAGAAGTAGCATACCAGGGTTTGTTTAATTCGGAGTCCTTCATTTCTGTTAAATACTACCTACCGCTTAGCCTTAATTTATATAAATTCATCTCTAATAATTCTCTATAAATTCATCATAAAAATAAACAGTACTGAGGTACTGAATGTTAAAAACATCAATTTATATCTCATTTAAAATATAATTTATTCATTTATTCATTCAAGAGACATTTGTATGTGTGCATGTGTCAGGCTGTCTGCTGAACAGAAGGACTATAAAGGCAAATCAGATACAGTTCCTGATAAAGAACTCATAGGCGAGTATGTGAAACGGACAAGAATCAGACGAGGACATTTCAACATGAAAAGTACCTGGATAAAGGGATCCTGGGATACTTCCCAGAACACCCAGGAGGATAAGACCCCTGGAACTGGTGGGAAGATGATCCTTGAAGCATCCTGAAGAACAAATAGAAGAGTTGAAGAGGGAGATTATTCTAGGTAGAAGGGAATAATGAGCAATGAGCAAAGGGCAAAGGCACGGAGGCTGGAGAGAGCTTAAGGAATTTGGTGAATACTTAGTGTTGGCTTTGCTGGAACTTGGCATGGAACAGGGGGTGGGAGAACCAAGGCAGACAGGGGCCAGGTCATGATGGGCCAGGGAGCTTGGATTTGTTTCTTAGGCACTCAGAAGCCACTGAAGGTTTTTAAGCAGGCGTGTGCTCTAGGAAGGTCATTCTGATTGCAATGTAGAGAATGGATTGAAGCTGGGCAAGGCAGGAGCCAGAGAGACAAGTGAGCAGATTATGGCAATTACAAATAACAGAAGATATTGAGAAGTGTTATCCCAACTGGGCAGCCTCTCTGCCATGATTAAGACTGCAATCAAACAGAAATTATAAGACACTAAGAGACAGAGATCAGTAAAGAGATTTTGCTTCCTCTTCTTAACCTACCAAATGCAATGCCAAGTACTTCCAGCTATTACATAAAGTTTCCAGCTTTCTGTAAGGGTTCTGCTGTATTCCAGACAGCCCTGGGTCCCCCAGCTGGAAAGACTTGTTTAGTTTTGAGAACTAAATACAGAGAAATGAGGCCTACAGACTATAGGGAAAACTGTCTTACTGTTCCTGAAAAGTCAGGGAATATTCTGTCAACTTTAGTATTTTCTCTATGGGAGAGGGACGTTAATGGTTTGAGGGGAAGAAGATAAGTTCTTAAAGGATGGGGCAAACTTGGACAGCTGAAGAGGAGGATCTTATATAGAGGAAGCAAGAGGAAGTGGGAACAAGGGCCTAAGAGGAGGGTTGACCTTAGGAAGAATGTCTAGGTTGATGAAGAACATCTAGGGTTAGATGAAGCTATCCAGAAAATGTGAGGGGTGAAGGTGGGGATAGGGAGAGGAGGGGTCCTATAAGGCACCTTATGGTGATGGCTTTTGTCTTTCAAAAAAAATTAAGGTGGTTCAAAGTTGGGAGTGGGCTGTGGACACCAGAAAAATGTTAACTCTTTAAGAGAGCCACCAAAAGGAATATTATAGAGGGTCCACTAAAGATGGACATGATGATTGCTCGGTAGCACAGAAAGCCCAGGAGGAACTTAACTGAATAGCATTCCATTGTAGTGAAGTTAGTCACTGTTTAACATAACGCATGTAGAGTATTCAAGAGAGCATTCAGCACCAGAACCTCTCAAAAAAGATTACCATCACCACCACTGCCTTTCCTGTCTATTATCTCTAGAAATTCTTAGCAACAAGGGGCAGGAGTAGAGAGAGCAGATATTCTGGTCTTCCGTCCGGAGACTAGTTTAACAGACATGATGGGTGGACAAGGGAGTAGGGGAATAAAGATGAGTAAGAGAGTATCCTTGGGGTCTTTTTGAAATTTGGAAGAAAGTGAAGTCAGAAGTGGCTTTCTAACTTTTGAGGCCTCATCTGGGTCAAGAGACTGGCAGTTGCAGTGCTGAAAAAGAACAGATTCCATGAGTGGATGATGAGAAAGGAATTGTAAAACTGAGATCTTGGGAACTTTTTCTTTTTTAAGATTTTTTTTATTTATTTGCTAAAGAGAGACACAGCAAGAGAGGAAACGCAAGCAAGGAGAGTGGGAGAGGGAGAAGCAGGCTTCTTGCAGAGCAGAGAGCCCCATGCAGGGTTCAATCCCAGAACCCTGGAATCATGACCTGAACTGAAGGCAGATGCTTAATGACTAAGCCACCCAGCCCCCCCCCCCCCCTTTTTAGGGAACTTTTCAGAAGTAACTGGGAACTAGTCATATCTGAACTTGTGGACAAATTCAGTGGCACTAGAAATCCAAGTTGTTAGAGAGTTCACAAGTTGATGAACCCTGAGATCAGCATGTGGAAAGAATTAACAAAGTGATTGGTGGGGGGTAGGGAAACCAAAAACTGACACCCGGGAAATGGATAGAGAGAAAGGAAAATGGGGGTCAAGTGCTGGAGGAGATGATATATAAGGATGATGTGACATTTTTAAAAGGGCAAGATTGGTTAGGGAGAAGCACGGCTGAGAAATGCAGAGGGGAGTAGGGAGGATGCCCCTTCCCCTACCTTTTCACCGTGAGTAGGTGGGAAATGAAACTGGGGCAAGAGTGTTACAGGGCAGGGGTCTACTTCAGTTCTGTAGAGGTAAGTGTTCAAGGGCCAGGCTAGGGATCACTGCAGCTTGTTCACTATAGAGTAGGAGCTGCAGTGTGCCTGAAGAAGGGCTTGAATGCTGAGGCCCCATCTCCCTTCTCTTGGATCTAAGCATTCTTCTGAGTGGTCTAGTTGTGTGAAAAGTGAGGCCATGATCCATTTCCCTTTCACATTATGTATGTGAGGCAGCTGTGGAGAGCACCATTGTGTTGAAATTTGATACTAATTTCCTAATGCTGATTAAGGTGTATGAGTATAACTGTTGGAATTTAAGTTTCTCCAGTAATTTATAATTTTGCCATAGCATACATTTGATTCAGGTATGGTAGAGAAATTATAAAACCAAGGCTAACTGTCTCAAAGGAAGTTAAAAAGCCCTGAAATCCTGTAAACAGTAGTTGGGGGCTCTCTTTTTTTACTTACTTGTCTGGGGTGCTTTTAAACAATTTGGCCATTTCCTTTACATCAGCTTCCATTCCTTGGTCTTCAACAGGAATTTCCCCCCAAACCAGTTTTATAAATCCCTGACTTCATCAGTATAAGCTAGTATCTTATATCATCATTAACGTTCAGAGAAGTAGACATGAAAATATGTTTTGTTTTAATTACCTCACAAGAATTAGTGGGGAAAGAGCAAAACTACTGTCTGGAATGTGAGTAGAGGTAGGGAAGGTGCTGGGTTGACTGTGCTGTGATTGCCTCCTACTTCCCAGTCTCCTGTTGTGGGCTCGGCAATCCTTAGTAAAATTACAAGATCCAGCATGTCTTTCCCCTGAGAGGGCTTGGGACTGACTGAAACCACAAATATTAAATCCTTAAATGCCAGGGGGCTATTCCAAGTATTACTTGGTAGAAGAATTAAGTTGCTCATTGTTTTCTGCTCTGTTTAATGGATTTTTATTCTACTCTTGCAATTTGCCTGAGGCTGATTAAAATGATGACCTCAGCTTTTTTGATTTTCTTTTCAACCTGCAGCAGTGACCTTTAAAAACAGATTCTCACTGTTTAACTGTCTAGCCTTCCCCAGTAAGCCTTGCTCACTCACTTCCTCTTTTACCTGCAAACATGAACACACATCCACGTCCACCATGTTACATACACTCATGAGCGTAAGTGAATGACTTCTAAATGATTACTTTATCAAGTGCTGAGAATGCTTGACATAGGAGGTGAAATATCTTTCTGTGGCCATGACAGAAAGATCTGTCCTCCTAACAGACACAAAATAAATCCACACCAATATAAGTAGTATCTGCTGTCTATCTATATGTCTGTAACTGAATGAATAGATTAATACTTAATTTTTTGATGTTGTCACTGATTCTTGCTGCCTAGAGAAGGCGAGTATATCCAATTCCGTTTAATATGATTGATGATAAGATGCTAATTAATTGGAATTCTGGCCCAAACTGTGCTTTGATGAACAGATAGGGAGATATTATAGTAATTTCTCCCCCCAACAATTTTGTTCTTTTAGTCTGTGTATTGTAATGTTTGTTGGATAGATACAAACTTACATTTTAGGTCAAGATAGAGCTCATGTAGTAGTTAAAGTTATCTAGGTGGTATCTCTATCTATACTTGATTCTTGGTAAAATGGTATCACACCTAGATGGTCTGCCATTGTTTTTCTCATTCTAGGTCCATGATTATATAGTTAGAGTCAAATAGAAATTTTTCTTTCATCAACTTTGTTATCAAAGGGTATATTAAAATGTTAATAATGATTTGGAAGAAATATAATAGTACTCTTTCTCTAGTTTTTAGTAATATTTTCTTCACTATATAGACTCCACTGAATTGGGTGATAAGGGAGTTCCTCTGATCTCTCACGTACCTCTGATCTATTCAGCTTGTCAGTTTGTTCCTGAGCTCTGTCCATGGCCACAGAAGCCTTTGTCTTAGAGTCTTGAGGACCACCACCTTTGAGCCTGGACCTTTTCTTACTCCTTCTCTTCTCTTCCCCCTTTTTTCTCCACCATCAACAGATTTTACTTCTTTTAGTGTCTGGAATCTGATGGGAGACTTAGTCATTCTCTACTCTTTCCAGTTCCACTCTTGGTTGGAGGGAGGGCTCTGAGCCTGAGTGTGGAGGAGCTGACAGGGAAGTATCCTTCACAATGGTCCTGTCACAGTGTGACTGTCCCCAAAATACCATCAGGCATTTCTCAGTGCAATGTTTAATTTCTCTTACTAGCACAGCTCCTGTAATTATTAGGCTAAAACATTTTTATTTCGTTCCCATCTTGAGTTATGCTTTAGAGTGCCTCCTTTTGCTTTGTTCTTCATCATAGTTGGAGATAAAGGAAAGAATGCACTACACCTATGTGAAGCCCTGTTTTCACCTACCTACATGGAAGTCACTGTTTCCACAGGCATAGTTGACAGATAGGAAGAGGCTAAGGGATGAAAGGATTACTTTCAGACAAAATATATAATATTTGTCAAAATCCTTCATAGGGCCAGCAGCTTGAACAAAGAAATCTGTAGCCCATTGATGAGATATTAAAGAGCATGCATGCACAAATGGTTTTAACTATAAGGCTGGCATAGAGATGAAACTGTAGTGAAGATAGCAGTACTTCAGGAATTTATTCCAAGAGAACAATCCCCCCAGTGTCTGAGCCAGTTTGGTACCCACTACGGCTTGTTTCTCATTCATGGGCTGGGCCTAAGACATTCCAAAGTCTCTCCCATGTTCTGTGATTGTGCCTACCTTTGTACCTTCGTCTTACCGAACTTTTAACCTCTGCTTGTCTCACCCACTCTTCAGATCTAGTTCTTACTCTCCACCCATTTCTTTGGGCTTGATGTTTCAGACTTGCCCTTGTTCCCAGCTCACCTAAGCCAAGGATTCTGACACCAGTTCCCTCTTTTCCTGATCCCTGAAACCTAAGGTCAGTCCTACTCACTATCCTGCATCCCCCACGAACTGACACTCCAGGAACCAGCCCAAGCCAGGACTTTGAGTTTCTTCCATTCTAAGCTTTAACTCCACAAACTCCATTTGTCAAGGAGGCCAGACTTGACAGCCAACATACTTAGAGCCTCATAAAAAACAAGTAAGAATCTAGCCAAAAGCAGTACAGACTTTCCTGGGATTTGAAAATGACTTTTGAGTCATTAAAACTTATCCTCTTGATTTAATAGAATGCCTTTCACTATTCATCCATCCACTTATCTATCTATCCATTTCTCTGAGCTTTGAAACATTCAATTCAAGTACCTTGTAGTTGGAAGTTCATAATTTTCACATTAAGGAATTCTTCAGCAAAGATTGATAATATATGCTATTCTCAAGTAAGGCACTAGATGGAGCATGTGAATTTAAAGGAAATGTAAACTGGTAATTGCCAGTGACAACAAATAATTTAATGAAAGAAAACTAAAAAAATTAAACCAAGTTAATTTTATTAATTTCAACTAAAAATAAACAAATGTTACATACACTCATGAGTGTAAGTAAATATTTTTTAGTAATATTTTTTATGAGTGTATGTAAGGTCTAGGATAATTTTTAAAAGAACAGATAAAAGCTGGAATAAGTAATTTTTTATTTATTTATTTTTTTTGTCTTCAGTAGACTCTACAAACCCCATAGCCAGAGGAAAATGAAGTAGGTGAGAGCACTAGTTGGGAAAGATAAAGATGGGGCTAAGAGATTTTTTTTTTTTTTTTTTTTTTTTTTTTTTGCTGGTAGAGAAAATGAAGTGATTTTGATAGAGTGGAAATACCTTGCATCAACATCAGCTTCTAGATTGCCAGCTTCAATTTTGGAAGCAAACAAGTCTAAGCAATTTGATTGCCAACAAGCATGGAGAGAGGTGATACATGGCTAATCACAGCGGGTAAAATCTTTCAAAAGTTGTTTATAAAATATTATAAGGGGAAGGTTCTTATGAGAATCAAGCTCAGATTTGCAGATAGCATATGCATGATTCCTGGAGATTAAATCTGTGTTGGCAGATAGACAATCTTCTGCAGGGTTCAAAAGATGACAGTTTCGATCCTGGTGGTATATTGCATTGTACATGTTCACCTTGAAAGTCACAGCTTTCTCTAGAGTTTATTTATTTTTGATATTGCAAGTGAGGTTTTGTCAGTATTTCCATTTTTGGTTGGCTGTAAAAATGTCATCCAGAATGAAGCCTGACATCCCTGTATGTCGTTTGTACTGCCTTTAAGTTCAGGTCAGGAGTTACTGGAGGAAAAAAATAATCCATGACAAATTTGCCATTGATTCAGTAGTATTTCAGACTTTTATTTCCCCAGTCTTCCTGTTACTGTTTACTTCTCAAAGTCCCATGCATTCTCTCTAAGGCATTTAGTTGCATTCAGTAGGGAGGCAGACTGGAGAGAGTTTACTCCATCTTGACTGGAACCAGATCTGTGGATGATTTTTGAATTCCTCATTTTCATTGTTGAAGATGTATAGAATAAACTCCAACTTACCTATTTCATACAATTGCAGGGTAGGGGTTTAGAAAGGGGATAAGGTAACCATATTTAATATGAGAATTTAATTATTTTTTTAAATGTATATTTCATTTCATGTTGAGCTTCAAGGGAAAGTATGCTTAAGTTTTACATGAAGAGGATTTGGCCAGAAATAGGCACCCTCCTGATGTTTTATTTAGCAAAGTGCCTAGCTAGAAGTAAGCAGCTCTGAGTTTTAGTAAAAATTTGTATTTCAGTTCAATCTGATTTCTCTTTGACATCACTAATATGTTAGGACACAGATGAACAAACCCTTCTGTTTAATAATTTTAAAAATTCTTAGGTTATAAATTTGATTTTATTAAGTAAAACTAAGCTTTCTCTATCTTGGATCTCTATATGGATTAGCAGCAAAACCAGCTCTAGCACTGGAAATGACTAATACTACACTTCAGATACCCCTTCTTCAAATCTGTCAGTGATGCGAATTAGGAAGTAAAATTTAATAGGCAGGAAGAGGGAAAAAATTCAGTGTTTTCTTTGGCCATTTCCTTCACATTATGAAGTCAAGATTCAATATGTAGAGTTGTTGAATTTACTTCTTCCTTTTTACCGCCTGTGAAACGCATGTAGCAAGGGACAGAGGGTACAGCGGGATGCTATGACGCCCACCCGGCACATATAGCAACACATTGGGTCAGACTAGCTTCTGGAACCTGGCAAAATAAAATTGTATCCTGTATCCTATGAGCATAGCAGGTGACAGCGAAGGACCATGCAGTGATGCTTCGGAACTGACTGCCTGGAAGGGATCTTACACATGATTTTGTTCAGTATTCTAAGTAATATGTAGAGTAGTGCAAATTGTTGATTCCAAGTTTTGACAATACTTGGTACATGTTTTCAACTCTTTTGCATTTTTATATCCATGACCATATTGCTTTCAGAGCCCCTGTGAGACAGACAGTTTTGAGAGGTTCTGTTTATAGATGAAGAAAACTGAGATGCAGGCTGATTGCTGAGTGGCCCACACATTCCTCAGAACCCTGAGATGAGGACCCAGAGCTTTTAACTTCTAAGCTGTTGCTTTCCCCCTACACCACACTGACTAGTGATACCTTTATGAAGGAATTACAGGAAGGCCTACTTTGACTTGAACTGATTTTATACCTTAAAGAACTATATTTTAGTATGCCAAAGGAGATTGGCGTTGTTTGCCAACCAAGTTTTTGTTTTTTATTTTTGCCAATCAGGTTTTTTAAATGCCTGTGGAGTAAAGCCCCCAAGAGAAAAATCTCACATACATAGACAAGGGGATACATATAAATATATTCAGTGTTGCTTTATTTAAATAGCAAAAATCGGAATCAATCTAAGTGTTGATAATCATAGGACTGAGTAAATAAATTGGTATATATTTATATAACGTAACATTACCCAGTGATTGAAGTGACCGAAATATGTATATGTATATAGTTTAAAAAATCATAATGTTGAGTGGGAGAAAACAATTTTGCAGAATGAAACAGTATATCGTTTTTATAAGCAACATACAGAATATGTATATGGCTCATGTGTATGATCAGTATTTAAAAAATAGACTGGAAGGACACCCACCAAATAGTCGTCATTCAGGAAAGGGGAGTGGGATGAAACGTGGGTAACAGAGATTTCAAATAAATAAGGTAAAATGTAAACATTTTTAATTTATTGATATTTGCTTGCTTATTCTCTCAGTTTTAAATATTTTTCAAAAAGTTGGGGTTGATGCTGGTGGATAGCACGAGGGGACCTCAAGGGCAGTACCTGGGTGAGGACTATATTCCTCCCAATGAGCAGAAAGAACATGAGATACTTATTTCTGGAAAAGCTGTGGTTGGCATTTAAGAAAAGCAAACAGAGGTATTAGATGGGCCCATTTGGCAATATTCCTCACTGTGGTAGAAAGGAGGCTTGAGGTTTGTAGGTCACCTTGCCCTGGATAGCTCTACAGCCACAGAGAGAGGGCTCTAGGGCTTGGGGACCTGGACTGCACTTGCTCTTTCTGTCCCCATCACTGAAGTCTCTGAACACATGTGGGAAGATTGTGAATGAAACATTCTCGTGGTCTACATTCTGCTACAATTTTTACTATATTAATGCTAATGTTCTCTGGATACATTTCTAGGCATGAAAGAATGCATACCAGACGACCCTATCATGTGGAAGATGCTGAAAAATACTGCCTTGAGGATGACTTGGTCAATTTAGAGGTTCTGGATGAGGTACTAAATATTTAGTAGGCAATTCTCACTGCTGACATTTGTTTCATGTGAATGATCTGACCTTTTTCTTGTAGACCATGTTCTCCTAAGGTCACATGAAAATTTAATTGTTTGTATAGCCTTGAGGTGAAGCTCACAGAGCATTTGGTTGCTGTGACTGTGATCCTGTGTTGTGTTCATTTATAGTCCCCCAAATGTCCTAAATGATGAAGAGGAAAGGATTTGAATTTTTTCCAATAAAGCCCTTTATATTATAAGCCTAAATGATTTATTATATCGCCAGGAATTGTTTTCTGTTTTAGAGGAAGTGCAGTTTAACTCTGAAGTCAAGATAGGTGTTTGTCAAAATCTTGCAATTTGCAAGGATGTGGATGGAACTACAGGGTATTATGCTAAGTGAAATAAGTCAGTCAGTGAAAGACAATTATCATATGATCTCTCTGATATGAGGAATTTGAGAGGCAGGGCCAGTGTGGGGAGTGGATCTTAGGGGAAAGGGAAGGAAAAAATGAAACCAGATAGGACCAGGGAGGGAGGCAAACCACAAGAGACTCAATCTCAGGAAACAAACTGAGAGTTGCTGGAGGCAGGGGGATGGGAGGCATGGGGTGATTGGGTGATGCACACTGGGGAGGGTATGTGCTATGGTGAGTGCTGTGAGTTGTGTAGGACTGATGATTCACAGACCTGTACCCCTGGGGCAAATAATACATTCTATGTTAATTAAAAAAAAAGATAGTTGTTTTTTCTTCATAAAGAGTAGCTTTATTTAGGGAAATAGTGGAGGATAATACAGCTTGAGTTCTAAATTTAAAAACTGTGATAATCTCCATCTAAAGTATGCATGTTTAATAGAGCTGTTAATTGCACTGGATCTGCTTTTGCTGATTCTAACTCCAGAGACCTTTAACTACAATGCATGAATCACTAAAGTGTAACATAGAAGTGTTCAATTCCATATTCCCACTACATAAATTTTAAGTGTAATGCTTTTAGAAAAGAAGTTACTATTTTTTCTATAAAATTTTTTTTCTATTAAACCAAATTCTAAGTAGAGCATTTTGATTCGATAAGACAGGTTCTTCGTAATAACAAATAAAACCCTGTTGGCTATCTCAATGTCCTTTAGCAAGTCCTAAGTAGGCCTTATTCTTTCAGCATATTTCTATTTTTTTTCTTCTTCCAAGCCAAATATCTTCATTGAGGATCCTTAGGGTCACTGTATAATTTAAATTGCTACTTTCCTCTTTTAGAAAAAAAAATTCTTATGAGACTAAATTTGTTATTTTGAGAATTCTTTCTTAGTTATAAATAGTGTTTACTCTCAGTACTATCTATCCTCTTCTTAGGATTCAATTATTCGTCAGTTGCAAAAGCGTTACATGGACTTGGTGATCTACACATATGTTGGAGACATCTTAATTGCCTTAAACCCCTTCCAGAATCTAAGCATATACTCTCCACAGGTAAGGGGTGCTGTAAGAGCATGTTACTCCTTAATAGGAAATTAAAAAACCACAAGGGAAAGTGAAAAGAAGGGAAAAACGAGAATAAACTGCTGCTGCTTTTGCAGTATATACCCCAACCTGCAGATGATAAAACAACACAGATGGCATTCTTCCATTTCGTGGGTAACTTTTCAGAGCAAGATATAATGGTAATAGCAAACATTCAGTTAGTGCTTTCCACATGCCAGAAACGGGCTTATCTCACTCACTCCTTGTAATCTTATGAAGCAGGCATGATGATTAAAGCTGTTTGGCAGATGAGGAAACTTAGCATGGTGAAGTTAACTCCCATGCAAAAGCTCATGAAACTTGTAAGTGAAGAGCTGGGATTTGAACTTATGCCTGCAGACTCCAGAGTCTGTGGCTCAATAGCCTTTCTGATGCTATAATTCCCCTAACAAGTAACAAAGCCTTGGTTTCATGGGCAACAGGTACTGGTGCATTAGATGTCATCTTTAAATTTATTTTTTTTTCCTTCAGTTTTCCAGACTTTATCATGGGGTGAAACGTGCCTCAAACCCCCCCCACATATTTGCAACAGCAGATGCTGCTTACCAATGTATGGTTACTTTTAGCAAAGACCAGGTAAGAACTCTCCTTCCTTCCCTACCAACTCATCCAGTTGGACGTGTACTGTCTTCCTCTGCAGCTCTTATGTCTTCCTGAAAACTCCATTCTGGTTGCTGGTGCTGATTCAAGGAAATAGAAAATGAAACAGTAGCTCAGTGATACAGGAATGGTGGTAAAGTTACAGCAGGCAGAGAACGTGAAAATTCTTTTGGAGTTACATGAAGCATTGGTGTCATAAGCACTCATTTTCCCTGATAAAATGTAGAAAGTGTTTCTACTATGATATGAAAGCATAGAGCCAACAAAAACCTGATTACATGACTACAACTGTAATAAAAACAGCATGTAGAATGACATAAATGAAATTCCTTCTTATTAAGGTCTTGGAATTTTCATGGTTTGATATTTTTTGTATGAAATATTGCGCACAGGTTGACTGATCAAGCCCCACACCATTTAGCTAGTGAGAAATTGTGGTGGATTTGGTAGAGACTGAACAGATTTTAAATTCAATGCTAGTTAACTACAAAGCTCACCCATAAAGCTTCCCTTTCTGGACCTTCAAGTCAAGGTGGTGATATATCCAACCTTAACCCTTCCTTTACTTTTACTATGCATATTTTCATTTGTGTCTTTAGTCTGTTTGAAATACAAGTAATAAAGTGGGTAAGAAATTTTTTTGAGAGAGTTACTGTGTGTAAATTTTCTGACATCTCTGAGGTCCCAGCTTTGGGTTTGTTAAGGAATAGATGAAACTATAACAGCGCGAGTTACAAAATAGAGTCTATGGATTCACTTTCAGGTTAGAAACTTGGCTTCTCTGCATTCCGACCTTTCCCAAAGACTTGTGAAGTGTTCATAGATTTCATAGAAAGGGAGTCAGTGGAGAGAGACACATGTATTTCTAAATTTGAGAAGTTTCCCCACTGAGTTTTTTCTGACACTGAAGGTTGTGTCTTTTCCAGCACCAACCAGTTCTTCGATTCTCCAACAGTAATTGGATGCCCAATTGTTTGATTCATTCAATTCCGATACTCATGTCCCAGAGTTAGCACAGATCCCACATGGTCAGGGCTCAGCCCCAAAGACTGCCCCCATCTCAGATGCCAGCCACAAAAGAGGTACCCAGGCTACCCACACTTTTCTGCCCAGCCTACAAATTCAGGGGTTTCCACAACCACCCTCAAGTCTGACAATTCACTAGAACAACTCACAGAACTCAGGAAAACACTTTACTTAAATTTTTTTTTTAATTTAATTTTTAAAATTTACGGTGGTTTCGCTGGATAGTAGGTAGGGACAGTGGGAATCTCGTTCATCCATTCATGCGCGTCACTAATTAGATGACGAGGCATTTGGCTACCTTAAGAGAGTCATAGTTACTCCCACCATTTACCCGCGCTTCATTGAATTTCTTCACTTACACTTTACTTAAATTTACTGGCTTAGTATAAAGGTTACAACCCAGGAACAGCCAAATGGAAGAGATTATCCAGGGTAAGATATAGGGGAGAAGGGTGGCGCAAAGCTTCCATGTCCCCTGTCAGCCTCTCAAAGTGTTCATACCAGAAGTTCTCTGAATCTTGTTGTTTTTGAATTTTTATGACTCAATCAATCTCTAGTCCTCCTCTCCCCCCTAGAAGTTGGGGTGATAGGGCTGAAAGTTTCTACTCTCTCATGATGTATTTGGTCTTTTTGGTGACCAGCACCCACTGGGAAGCTATCTTGGGCCCTACCTTGAACCACCTGATTAGCAGTTAGGTTTGGTTGAAGGGGACTTTTTTGTGACTAACAAAAGATGGTCCTACTGCTGCTATGATTCAGGAAGTTCCAAGGGTCTTAGGAGCTCTGTGCCAGGAACCAGAGACAAAGACCAATTACATGTTTTTTTATTATACCACACCCACTAATCTTCTTGATACATAAAGAGCCCCTAGGAGTGAACCAAACAAACAGGCAAAGGATATGGGCTGGTCACAAAAAAGAAAATATGAATAACTTTAAACATATGAAAATATCTCAGCCTCACTCATAATAAAATAAATGCAAGTTAAAACTACACTTGGTCTTGAAACCAAGACTGTTCTCGTGTGTTTCCAATTGGCAAAAACCCAACATACCCTATTAGTGAGGCAATAGGAGAACAGGCACTTTCAGGGATTGGTCCAGTCCTTAAGAAAGCAATTTTGTACTACCTATCCTATTTATAAATGTATTTATCCTTCACTTCAGCAATCCATTTCTAAAAATTTATTCTATAGAAGAGCCTGCATGTAAATAAAATGCCCTACATATAGGGTTATTCATTGTAGTATACTCCTTATGTATCCATCAATACGAGACTGGTTAAATTGACTCTGGTACATCTGTCCAATGGACCAAGCAGCGGTGAAAAGGTTGAAGAAGTTCTCAGTGTACGGAAATGGAAAGATTCCGTAGATAAATCATTCAATGAACAAAAGGAAGGTGTATAGTGGTGGATATTATATGAAAACCATCCCTGAACATACTGTGCTATGAATTCCTCACTCTCACTCCTTTTTCTGTGTCAGTGCATTGTCATCAGTGGAGAAAGTGGCTCTGGGAAGACAGAAAGTGCCCATCTGATTGTTCAGCATTTGACTTTCTTGGGAAAGGTATCGACCACCTGTTTTATGTGTCATGGCTAGAATCCTTGCCAGTGTAACTGCATATTTTATAAATGATGGAATGACTGGTTTTTATTAGTTGTTATGTAAAAGCCTTCCATCTTTATTATGTTTATTCCTGATAGCGAGGCCTCTTAAGATGTCAGCATGCCATCCCTCTCTCAATAGTGAGGAAAATAATGCCAGCACGAATTTACTAGATTATCAGCAATTAATTTTTTATGTTTTCAATGTAATAGAAACATTTAGCCATTAAGTAGCAAAAGTGGTTAAACACTAGGAACAGTCTCAAGGAAAGCCACTAAGGCGATTAAAGGATTGGAAAACAGAAATCTTTGAGCAAAACTTGAAGGGAATGGAAATTTTTAGCTTGGTAAAATGGACATTGAAGGAATGACTTAAAAATAGTGTAGCAGTTTCTTAGACTCAGAATTAGTGTATTATGAGACTAAGAATTTAAGGAATATTTTCTACAGATGAGGTTTATCGAATGTTATAATGGATGACTGAGAAAAGTTATGGGATCTCTCTATTTAAAACTCTTTCTAAACTGTGTAGGCATTTTATCTGTCAAGGATTTTAAGTGAAGTGTGACTGGATGTAAAAATTGAAAACCTAATCTAGCCCCATCTGATACCCGTGCACCTGGGGAGTTGCTCGTCTGAGAAAACAGTGCTGGTGGTTGATGCTAATTTCCCCAAGTGAAGTTCTTCCCAAAAGGATAATGTGAATTTGTGGGGGGCAGGGAGGGGTGCCTGGCAATTTTGCTAAGATCATATTTCTGGAAGCTCCTCTTGACTGTTGTCTGTTTGGCACAGGCCAGTAATCAGACCTTGAGAGAGAAAATTCTGCAAGTCAACTCCCTGGTGGAAGCCTTTGGAAATGCATGCACTGCCATCAATGACAATTCCAGCCGTTTTGGAAAATATCTGGAAATGATGTTTACACCAACCGGAGCTGTGATGGGGGCAAGAATGTCTGAGTATCTCCTTGAAAAATCCAGAGTTATAAAACAGGCAGTGTAAGTGCATGATTTTGCCACTCAATTTTTGCTCTGCAAGATAGACCGGGCAGCTTTGGTCATCTTAATGGCCCTGTTTCACCTTTTTCTTAGCATCCATGCCCCAAAACCCACCCCCAGCCTGTCCAAGAACAAGGAATTATTTAAGCAAAGGATAAGTGATCATTTTTAACCTTAAAGATATTTGCGGACTAAGTACAAGGGTTTGGGTGGGAGTACTTTGGAATTAGTATCCCATATTTTGGTTATGCCAGGGAGAATTTAAAACATTGTGAACACTTTTAAAAATCATTAGGTACCAGGGCACCTGGGTGGCACAGCTGGTTGAACATTCAGCTCAGGTCACGATCTCAGAGTTGTGAGATCAAGACCCACTTCAGGCTCCACACTTGGCATGGAATCTGCTTGAGAGTCTCTCTCTCTCTCTCCTTCTCCCCCTCCCCTGCCCCCATTCTCCCTCTCAAATAAGTAAATACGTCTTCAGAAAAAACTCACTAGATACCTTAAAATTGAACTATTAAAAAAAGCATTGGTCATATTCCACATACCACTTTTGTCCCTAGATTGAAAAGGAAAAAAAAAAAATGATTTTGTTTTAAGAAGAGCAGTCTAGCAACAGTGATCAATAGTATGGAATTTTCTGGATTCAAATGCTGGCGGCTCTGACATTTACTGCCCTTGGTTATGTCACTTAACCTCTCTGTGATTTACCTGTGAAATGGAGATGCCAGTAGTACCTACCTCATGGGTTTGCTGTGAAGATTAATGATTTCATGTATATAAAGTTAGTTTAAAAAGTGCCTTGTGCAGTACAGGTTATTAGAGGGCTATCCATGCTTTTTATTATTATTGCAGGATCCTAGACTTCCTTAGGAACATGGTCCATTCATGTATTTTCAGTAATTATCTACTGAATGCTTGTTGTTTGCTAGTGTTGTGCTCCTTGCTGGAGTTGCAGGAGTAAGCAAAATAGACAAGGCGGCAGTATTCATGGAGCTCAGAGTGGGTGGGGTTTGGGGAGGAGGGAGGATCACAGGCATTAAACAAATAAATAAACTTAAAGTCAGAAGGATTAGGATAAGTCCTAGGAAACAGTAAAAGGTGCTGTGAAGGTAAGAGAGGAGAAGGAAAGGCACATAAGCTAGACCAGGAAGAGAGGGGCTCCCTCTGTATGAGACAGTTAATCTGAGACTGAGGATCACTACGGATTGGCAAACAAGGTGGTGCTCCTCCCAATAAGGGAGACAGGTAAAGATGAGCCTGAGACCAGATCATCTGGTCTAGGCTTTGGAACCAGGCTGGGGATTTTGAACCTTATTCTAAAGGCAGTAGGGGTATGCCTGGGTGGCTCAGTCAGTTAAGTGTCTGCCTTTGGCTCAGGTCATGATCTCGGGGTCCTGGGATTGAGCCCTGCATCATCAGACTCCCTGCTTAGTGGGGAGCCTGCTTCTCCCTCTCTTTCTGCTGCTCCCCATGCTTATGTTCTCTCGCTCACTCTCTCTGTCAAATAAATAAATAAAATCTTCAAGAAAAATAAAGGCAGTAGGAAGCCATTTAATGTTTTCAAGCAGAGGAGTCACAAAACCCAAGTTACATTTCAAATGACTGCTCTGGCTTCAGTGGGGAGAATGGATTGGAGATGCAGTAGGGATCCTGTTGAGACCATTAGGAGGCTGTCTGTTGCCAGATCCCTGTGAGGCAGAATGTTGGCCTGGACTGAAAGCATAGCAGTGGAGAGAGGTGGAAAGAAGTCGATGAATCTGAGAGCTACTGTGCAAGGACAGTCCACAGCACTTGTTCCAGGGTCAGAGCTCAAGCGTCCTCCTCTGTCATACATTTGCAGTTTCCTCACAAAATAGGGGCTGGCGTGCAAATTAAACAAATGAACAAAAAGACAGAGTGAGAGTTATTTTAGCTTCCCTGTGGCTTCTTGATTAATTTTTATGATGTCCCTTGCTTCTTTCTCCCCAAATTAGGGTGATTTTAAAGTTTATGGAGCTACCTCTGACATAATGGAAAATACAGTTTTCTGGGTACAAAAGTAAAGTGGTCTTTTGCAAAGATAATATGAAGAGGGTTCCAATCACAGCTATGTCATTTGTTGTATATGTCACTTAATATAATATCCTCATACCTTACTTTCCTTATATGCAAAAAGGGCATAATAAAATCACCCATACAGGGCTATTATGAGAATCAAATGAGATATGTGATTTATATCAAACACAGAATCTGAAACATAATAGGTATCTAATATACCATAACATTATGATTATTAAATTTATTCAATACGACAGCAGTGCTGAGGTAAAATAGACTGAAGATATTGGATGAGGGAAGAAAATGGGGCTTGTGAAGGTCCTGTTCACCTAAGCTTTCTTGTCTGCTCCCTTCCAGCACATGAGGGATTTCCCTTTTAGGTATGCTGGGGTTAGATGTGGTCATATGGCCAGTTCTAGCAATTGAGCATTTAATGGCAAGACCCTCTGGCAAAGTGTGAGATGGTGGCTGCTTCATAAGCCTGGGCCCATGAGTGACTATGATGAGCACAGCCCCCTTCCCTTTGCTAGCCCTCAGTGGACATGTACTCTGAGCAAGAAGTGACCTTCTGCCACTGACATTTTTAGGATGTTTGTTATTGCAACCAAACCTAGCCAAACCAGATATATACAGGGAAGAAAACTAAATTGAATTTATGCTAGGGGTAGATATTGGTAGGCAATGTTCAGAAGAATTCAGAACTAGAAATATCTGCAAAAAAAAAAAAAAAAAACTATAAGAAGGCAAGACCAATTTGGGTCAGCCAAAGCCAGCATGTTGTTATCAGAGCTTAAAAAAAAATAAGTGGCATTTGTACCAGGCATACTGATTCATAAAGCCCTAAAAGGGCTTTACCATCTCTGTGAATAGATGTATAGTTACTAGAGGCTCAAGTTAGATACCTGGGAGGCAGAATCCAGATCCCTTTCCCTCACTGCCTTCATTCATTCTCTCAGGATGTTCTTTTACTTATTCCTCAAAATAGACCTTTAAGCTTACCCTTGTTCCCCATCATCACTAGCATTGCTACCTATCCAAGTCACTTGCTGTCTCACCTGGACCTCCTGATTGGTCTCCTTGTATCCATCCTGGCTTTTTATAGTCTAGTCTTCATCCTGCAGCTAGAAGGTACTTTTTTCAACATGGATCTCCTCATGCCATATACTTACAGTGCAATGTGGGTCCAGTTTAAAATGCTTCAAAGAATTCTGACTGCTGAATTAACAAGGTCCTCATTATGGCCTAACAAGGCTTGGTGTGGGCTGGCCCTGCTCACCTGCCCACCCCCTTCTCACTAGCTTTTTTTGTTGTTGTTGTTCTATGTGGGTATCATGCTCAGAGCCCTTGTGTATATGTTGCTCCCTGTCTTTGGAATGCTTTCTCCCTTCTTTCTGTAGCTCCTTCCAGGCCCTTCTCATGTTTCAGTGTTTGGCTTAAGTATTATTTCCTTAGAGAGTCCTTCTCCTGACTTGACAAAAGTAGGCCTCATCCCCCAACACTGTTCTTCGTGTCAGCCTTTTGTTTGTTTCAAAGCCCTCATCATAGGTTTCCTTGTTTCCTCAAACTCTGTCACTAGAAGGAAAGCTCCAGAAAGCATGAAATCTCCTAGTCTTGTATTCCTGGCACCATGGTGTCATCCAACCATGATTGGCATTTGGTAAACTTATTAGTTGAGGGAACAAATGAGTACGAAATGGCAAGCAGAGGCATCTAGAATATAGGACAGGAGTAAGAATACAGGGGAAGAGCTTTGATACAATAAATAACCAAAGGAAGACCAGAATACCTAGGAGAAACTGAAGGGAAGAGTGGGGCCCATGTCACAGAAGAGAACAAGGGAAAGAAACAAGATTTCTTTCCATAGAGCTAAGTTGGCCAAGGTGAGGATTTGCCAAATCTAGGGATATCAACAAAAGAGACTGTCCTCCAGAGGAAGGAAAGGGACCCAGAGCAGGGCTTTTTCAAACTGTCTGTGCCAAAGGACCAGTTAAAAATTTCTCAATCCATTATGAACTAATACCTTGTAAAACATAATGGAAATGAATTATCCAAAAAACTATCATACTCATGGATGTCATGGCAATGTCGCATGGTATAAAATATCTAGACATGTACACTGACAGCAATCCACAGACCACACTTAGAGTAACACAGATCTGAAAGGACCTTGGCCATGATGGATAAAAGAGGGTGGACAGCAGGAGACCAGGAAACTGGTGCATGCCACTTTGAAAGAATATAGGTTTGAAAGAGTGGAGACCTCAGCTGTGGGACCAGTTCTGCTCCTAACTTGCCATAGGACTGGAGACCCACTTCTTGTCTGGGGCCCCAATAAAATAGGGAGATTGGTTGATAGCTCTCTAAGCTGGATAACAGTTGTCTCTTAAACAATGTGGACTACAAATAGAAAGTAAGTGGCACAGAGGCATAGTCATTTGGGCTATACTAGAAAGATCTCTAAACATGTGTAACCTGAGCTGTTATGTGTGAATGTTCCATTCTCTGAAACCTCCTTCTGTGTAAAGATAAGTGTGTTTAATAATGTGACACTGTGACAATTACTAAACTAATCCTATCACTATTCCTATTCTATAATTGGGTTGTGGCCTATTTAATTTGCATATTTAAAAATGCAAATTTGCCACAGGATAATATTTTTCATAGAACAGAAATGGTATAAAATACTTGAAATGCAGAAGCAGAATATGTTATTAATAATATACCCTCTCCCCTTTTTCAGGGGAGAGAAAAATTTTCACATATTTTACTACATTTATGCTGGTCTTTATCACCAGAAGAAACTTTCTGAGTTCAGACTTCCTGAGGAAAAGCCTCCTAGGTAAGTGTCAGGGGTTTTAGTTGTTGATTTATAATGAATGTGTAACTAGCATTTGAGAAAACTTAGAAATAAATGGAACTGTTTTTCCTAACTGGATACTGATAGTCTCTTAAGTTGAAATACCCAGGATAAGATGGCGGGAACTATGTCTCACCATTTTCATTTTCAAGAAAGTTCGGAAACTTAACTGTAGCCATTTTACTCAGCTGTGTGTGCCATTATCCTACTTCACTATTAGACTGAAAGGGAATTGCCCTGGTGAAGAAGGAGCCCAGTGACGGCCTGGTATTCGGGGGCCATTTGCCAACACAATGCTCATTATATTTGGTCCTACCCCATTTAGGTATATAGCCGGTGAAACTGGAAGGGTGATACATGACATAACTAACAAGGAGTCTTACAGAAGAAAATTTGAAGCAATTCAGCATTGCTTCAGAATTATAGGGTTCACTGACAAGGTAAGTGATTGCCAAGAGAAAAAGAAACTCAAGTGTTCATATTCTTGGATCAATGTGAGTGAAGATGTGAATGTTCTCACTTGGAGGAGGATCCTTTCTTTTCCCCCGTCATCTGATTCTGTATAAGTTCTTGCTCCTCAGAATATGATTGGAGGCCAGAAATACTGTCTTCACCTGGGAGTTTGTTAGAAATGCAGACTCTCAGGGTACCTGGATGACTCAGTCAGTTAAGTGTGACTTTTGATTTCAGCTCTGGTCATGATCTTAGGTTCATGGCATCAAAACCCAAGTTGGACTCCACACTCAGCGGGGAGTTTGCTTGAGATTCTCTCTCTCTCCCTCTGCCCTTCTCTGTCCCGCATGCTCTCTCTTTCTCTCTCTCTCTCTCAAATACATAAATCTTAAAAAAAAAAAAAATCAGGCTCAAAAATATAAAAGGGGGGGCGGTGCCTGTATGACTCAGTTAGTTAAATGTCTGACTCTTGATTTTGGCTCAGGTCATGATTTCAGGGTCGTGGGATCAAATCCCATGTTGGACTCCATGTTGGGTGTGGAGTCTGCTTAAGATTTTCTCTCCCTCTGCCCCTCCCGGTCCTCCCTCTCTAAAAAGAAGGAATGCAGACTTGTAGACTCCCAAGCCCATCTAAGAATGGCTGAACCAGAATCTGATTTTAAACAAGATGCACAGGTGAATATTAAAGTAGAAATACTGTCGTAACAGCCTCATACCTGCAAATTGTTCCCATTGTCACCAGTTCACTACAGCTATGATAACAAACACCAAAGCAATACTGCCCTTTTCTTGAGTTGAGGTTGTTCCAGGCATTAAAGTGAATTGTGTAATAGAAGTATGGGGATATGTAAGTTACACCCAGCCACAGAAATACATTTATGCTAGTAGCTCCTTCTGCACCAAAACAAATTAATCTGAAGCTTTTCAACTTTCTTGCAGTCACTTCCTTCTCTGTGGTACACAGATGCACATGACTACCTCTAGCTCTAAGTATTGTACTATTCTAATCTTTCTAGATACAGGCTGTCTCTATTAAATATATGCCAGGGTGACAGAAGATATTTATAACCCTAGGTTCAAATATTATTCTGTGATACATTTATGCCATAGTTTCTGGGCTTCATGCCATCAATTTGGCAAAATACACAGATTCTTTTACTTTTCCAACAAAGGTGGTGAATGATTAGGAGGTAGGTGAGATTGTTAAATCTTAAGGGATTAGATTACAAGACACTCCAGTTACCCTGGGACAGCCACTCTGGGTAAAGGATTGCTTCTGTAATCTAATGAGTTTGGCCAGCCCTTCCCTCCCCAGCATGGCTGATTTTAGTCATAATAATACCTTCCTTTTTTCTAAGCAGCTGTTAATTTTCTCTTTTGGCCTCCCACTGACTTTAGACTGACAGACAGTGGAAAATCCCAAAGGACAGATAAAAACAGAACTGTATTTCCCTTGGCTCCTTAGAGGAGAGCAATTAAACAGGTTCAAGCCTTATTAAAGGGCCTTTATAGTTATTAATTTATGGAGCTGGTTATTATCAAGATGCATCACCAGAAGAGTCCAAGCGTGGTGGACATGGCAGTAGAGCAATTTAAAGTCACCTGGGTCATGCCAAAGTGTTCAGGGGCATACTGTTTTAAAAGGGTACAGGATAAAAGGATAGAGAGTTAGCTGTAAGGTTAATAATATTTGGCGTTCTGGGTGCCCTCGTGGCTCAGGTGGTTAAGTGTCAGACTCTTTATTTTGGTTCAGGTCATGATCTCAGGGTCGTGCTCCAGGTCAGGCTCCATGCTCAGTGTGGAGTCTGCTTGAGATTCTCTCCCTCTCTCTCTCTTCCCTCTGCCCCTCTTCCTGCCTGTGCGCATGCACATTCTCTTTCTCTGAAATAAATAAAAATCTTAAAAATATTTTGCTTTCAATGAGTGTAAAGATAGTTATAGAATACTGTGAAGAGATTGGTCCTAGCCCTAAAAGAGGGTTATAATGGCTCTTTTCTAATAATAGAAATATAGTGCAAATAGTAATCAAACAAATGCTATTTTAAGAAAACAAAATTAAAAACAAAAATTAAATATGCTACATATGTGTCCTTGAAGTAAGCTGTCTCTAACCCTTGTGGAAGAAAAGTGGAGTAGAAATGAATGAATGAATGAATAAATATGAAAAGAAAGAAATGTAAAAAGTGGTAAACATACTTGATTTCTGTTGGATCTGGACTGTAAAATGAATAACCAGAATGTAAGTGTATATATATGCATTAATGTTCACCATGTCCCATATTAATTCATATTGGAAATAAACTTACGTCAGTTAGCAACCTTGGAAACGGAAGGAAGAGGCTGGTTCATATCTCCCTGACCCTAAATTTTTTGGTTATATCTTTGTCTGTGTTTCTACAGACAACCTTTTTTTGCTGAATTCACTCAATTCACTTTATAAACTCAAAATAGTTTGGCTAAATTCAGAAAGACTCAGTAGAATGTAGTCAGGGAGCATATGCCAAATAGCTGATGTATCAGAACATTTTCTTAAGTTTATCTGAGGGACATTTCTAGACAGAGCTTAAATGAACTGGTCAATTTAATCAAAATTATGGTCACCCTTCTTTCTTATAATGTCATTAGTTCCCTGCAGAAATGTTTCTAGTATTACTCAGATTCTTCCAAACTCTTACAGCAAAATTATATTATGAGTAGCACACCTCAGTGTGGACTCGGGAGCATGAATTTTAATTCTGGGACACCAGCCAGTATCTTTCAGTGTATCTGAAAGAACACTTGACCCTGACTTTATTGTAAAGAAGCCTCCCTGGTAGAAGGAGACTTCCACTAACAATGATGGCTCTTTGCAGGGTATCGGGCAGGGGTGAGGGGTGGGGTGGGATTATACCTAAAACCCTATTATGAAGATCCAGACTTTTGGAGTCCTATTTTTTTGAGTCAACCATATTATTTTGCTTAATAATATGCTTGTCTTACTGGTATATGATTTATCATAACATATTTATATTTAATACTACATGAAAACATTTTTGGTAGATGATCTGCATGATGGTCAACACTGGATATTTACTACAGATGAAGAAATTAAGAAGGTTTTGAGATTAGGGCAGAATTTTCTCCCTTTCTTCAAGATAAATGATGAATTTGGGAGAGTATTGCTGAAGAGAGACTGAAGGGTTATATGTGAAAATATAAATTGGGGATATCCAATGTCTTAATGACAGAAAATAGGACTTAGCATTGACTTTTTTTTTTACACTACTTTATTGATGTATGATTGATACACACCCCACCCCCCAATTTTTTAAACCAGTCATTGGCTTTCAAGATACAAATATTGTGAGCCTTTGAAAAGGAACCTGAAGATAGATGTTGGGATAGAGCACATAAGGGAGAAAACCCTTTAATTGGATCTAATGTACTTAGGGCAGAATTGGTTAAAAAAAGGAGAGAGAGACCTATAAAATGGAAACAAGGTAAAAAAACACTGAGAGGGCAGGTCAGTTCCTAGGAAGGTATTGGGAAACAACTACCATGAAAGGGCTGTAAACCATGCTGGGAGCGATTTCTTTAATCAGCTCCAGGCTAACAGAAAACCAAGGTGCTTTTCAATTTTCTACTTAGCCTCAACTTTATTGAAAGAATACCTAAAACAGTGAAAGGAGTGTCTCCTGAGAAAAAGAAAAAAGGAGGGGCACCTGAGTGGCTCAGGTCATGATCCCAGGGTCTGGGATAGAGCCCTGCATCGGGCTCCCTACTCAACAGGGGGTCTGTTTCTCCCCCTCCTTCTGCCTGTCACGCCCCGTACTTATGCTCGCTCTCTCTCTCTCTCTCTCTCTCTCTGTGTGTGTGTGTGTGTCAAATGAATAAAATCTTTTTAAAAATCTTTAAAAAGAAGAAGAAGAAAAAAGCAGCAGCAGCAGCAAAGATCCCACTTCTACTGATTGCTGGTGAAAACCAATTCATACTCACCAGCAATGAATTGGGAAACCAGCTAGAGAAGTCATTAATCTTCTTGATAGTATTTCCTGTCCTGAATGACATTATTTTGGTTTATCATATAGTAAGTTGGAAGCCTAAGAAATAAAAAGATAAGAGCATCATAGCAAGATTTGGTAGCAAAGGCAGGGATGCCAGGAAAGGCTGCATAGCTGGAGACCAGGCAAGAGGAAGTAAGCAAAGTGAGGAAGGTGAAAAATCAGGCTAGTGTAGGAAGAAAAGAAGAGGCTTGATCAAGAAGTTCTGTGTGGGGGTGGCGGGGGAGGAGAGGTGTAATCCCTCAGATGAACATACTACTGATTATCTTCTACCATACAGCACATGGCTGATGTATTGATCAAGGTAACGAGGTCTGTCATGTTAAAACCAGACTAGTCCCAGAAAACCCATTTGGTAGATGTTCTTCTCCAGTCTTCAGTTGTGTGATTAAAACAGTGATTTTTGACACACAAAAAAATGACATCTTGCCTTTGATTTAGAAGGTTGAAGAACAGTATTTATCTGTAGTAGAAGCCTGGTTAAAATCCTTATTTGTCTTTGTAGCATTATCAGGTATCCAGCAGATGTCACTATTACAGTCTGTGTTCAGTGGAGGGCTCACTTTGGGAACAGTCCTTTATCAGTGGTCTAATGAGAGTTCCTATTAGTTTGCTGCTATGTATAGTACTAAATCAAGTTTCTCACTTGAGTGTATTTTGTGGAAGTACTTTTCTCCATCTATAAGAATAAGATGCAGAAATTACCTGGCTGCATATTTGTCTCACCTATAGGAAATGCATATGTTTAAATAAGTAAATACACTTTTTTTTTTTAAAACCAGTAATGCTACTTATGTATTTAACTTTCGATATAAAAATAGGACTTAGATAATCTACATTTACTCACAATACTTCTGACATAAAATGCATGGAGTTTTTTCCCCCCCTCACACCAATTCTCCTACAATTCAGTTCATTTCTGATACTGTCTACCTGGCGTTAACATCAGATCACACAAGTCAGGGGCTCCGTTCCACAAGATTGTCCCCACTTCTGACACTAATTGCAAGCCCTAGGGTTCACCTACTGACCAAGTGGCTACAAAATGAGAGGTTTAGAGTGCCAGGACCCCAAACTTGAGTTTAATAATTGGATAGAAGGACTCAAAAAATTTGGGAAAACAGTTTACTTAGTATTACTGGTTTATTATAAAGGATGCAGCTCAGGAATAGATAGCCAAATGGAAGAGATGCATAGGGCAAGGTCATGGGAAAGGGAGTACCACCTTCTCTCACCACTTCTCACAGCCTGAAAGTATTCTGGACCTCATCGATTAGAGATTTATTCCATTACATAGGAATAAATGATTAAGTTATTGTCAGTTGGTGATTAACTCATGGAAGTCCATGATTCAGCTAAAAATTCCAACCCACATGTGTGCTCTCTAGCAACCAGCCCCATTCCCCAAGAGTTACTTCATTGGCACAAACTCAGTTACGGTTGAGGGGCTTATTGTGAATAAGAGGATACTCCTTTAACACCTGTTACTCATAATTCCATGGGTTGTCTAGCTCTTGTGCAAGAAATCAGTACGAAGACCAAATGTATGTTTTTATTATATCACAATATCACAGATAATTTCTAGTGAGTCAGAGTATTTCTCGACCTCATTCATAAATCTGTACTCCATTATTTAACTTCAAATTTTCAGTGTCCCTGATAACTATTTCATAAAAGCTATATTCAAAAGTGGAAAAGGAAACTCCTCTCTTTCATTTTGAAGAAAGAACATACCTGAATTTAGAGCTGGTATTAGTTAGGGTAAATGGCTAAAAGTGGCTTAAAGAACAAAGAAGATCAGTGGTCCCTTATGGAAGCATTTCAAAGTGAGAGGTTCATGTTGCAGAACAACTTTGTTCCATGCAGTCATTGGTCTCAGGAATCCTAGACAACTGTGTGGGAGGCTGGGTTGTTGGGAGGTCCAGCCAGCAATAATGGGAAAGAAAGCATGGAGGAGGCATGTTTGCTTCTGTAAGGCTAGGCTCTGAATTCACCCACATCATCCTACTTGCTCCTTTGTTGGGAATTGAGTTCCACTGCCTAACTGCAAGGGAGCTCAGGAAAGAGGGGGTGTTGGACTTAGGTGGACAGCTAGCAGTGCTAGTGGTTTGTTGGTTGGATTGGCAGTGACCAAACACAGTTCTTGCTGTCCTTTTCAGGAGGTGCACTCGGTGTACAGAATTTTGGCTGGGATTTTAAATATTGGAAGCATTGAGTTTGCGGCTATTTCCTCTCAACATCAAACTGATAAAAGTGAGGTGCCCAATGTTGAAGCTTTGAAAAACGGTAATTGTTTGATATCTGTGCCCTGTGTAGCCAAATTGCATGTTTCTTTCACTTTGGTAGTTTTCATCTTGGTAGTTTCTTGAGATGCTGTGAAATATAGTGTGAGTGTTTTCACTAACTAGGATTTTCCAAAGGATGACTTGTGGAACATCAATATTCTTTCCATAAGCTCTGCCAAAAAGAATTCCATAGCAGGTCTAGCAGTGGTGTCAACATTGGCTACTTTTGAAAATCATCTACAATTTTTTGAAAAAATGCAAGTGGTGGACCCCTGTCTGAATCCACACTGTATCAGCAGCTGCAGGGGACAAGCAGGCACCTGTTTAAAGTTCTAAGGGTAATAATGATGACACAAGGAATGAGAATCCTGAATTAGAAAAAAAGTGATTTAAATAAACACCTGCAGCATCTTTCACTGCTTTTAATAAACTAAGATGCTTCATGACTCTTGAATACAGTCCCCAACTCTTTGACCAAAGATCATCTCCTCTCACTTTTTCTCATCAAACACCTGTGAAGAGCTTTCAGAACCACTTGGGAGATACTGTATCCACCCAGATACTTCTTGGGGTTAGGGACCTGGCTTCCTTGCTTTTGCATCTGAAGTGCCTAGGCAGAGCCTGGCACATTGTAGATGTTGAGTCAGTGCTGGCTGAACGGATGGGTGGATGGGTGGATGGATGAGTACATTCTCTGGTGTCATCATTACCCTTTATTGCAGCTGCCTCCGTTCTCTGCATCAGTCCTGAAGAACTCCAAGAGGCCCTTATCTCATACTGTGTGGTCACCCGTGGTGAGACCATCGTCCGAGCCAATACTGTCGATAGGGCTGCGGATGTCCGAGATGCTATGTCCAAAGCGCTGTATGGGAGGCTCTTCAGTTGGATTGTCAATCGCATCAATACACTCCTGCAGCCAGACAAAAGCATATGGCAAGTGCCCTCGGGAAGCAGAGGCCTTGGGAGAGCTGTCAGTGGCCCTGATGTCTCTCAGGATGTGCAAGAGGAAGTGTTAGGTCCTCTCCTGAGTTTCCTTTAGTGAAGCTCTCAGGTCTTTCCCTTTGAAAGGAGAAGGGGATCCAGGAGAATGGAAGAGGCACATGACTGACAGCTATCATAGTGTAGTGTTTAAGAGAACAGGCTTATCTGGGAGCTGGGCCAACTGGGTTTGCATTTTAGCTGTATAGTTTGATTGGCTCCCATGTTCTAAGTCACAGTTTTCTCCTCTGTAAAATGAGGGGCATAATATCCTCCTCATAGTGTTGTTTCATGAAAAGTTTTAGAGCTCCATGTCTTATAATATTACTGCTGCTGCTACTACTACCTTTTGTTTCCTAAGCATTAGTGGTTTCTATGTTGTGGAAGAATTAACAACATCAAATTCTAGAGTATTCTTCCAATTAAGTCCAATGGGTGGGAAGGTCGAAGAATGAGTGGGCAGCAGTTCTAGCCCCTTCCAACCGAGTGGTTCCTCCCTAATCTCTATAAGGAGCTTCTGAATGAGATTTTAAAGGACTCGACCGCTTAAAAAAAAAAAAAAAAAAAAAAGTTGGAAATACTGTTGAAAGACTGTAGGAAGGACTGGTGTAAGACAAACTGTTTCTTCCCTTAGAGTCAGCTGAATGCTGCTTTCCACAGGTGGTTCTGTAAGTTGGTAAGCGCATGGGCCCATACATTTTCATCATCTTGAGATGAATGTTTCCTCCCCTAAAAAGCGTTTTTCTTCTCTCTCATGCAGTAGTGCAGATGATGGTATTAATGTGGGGATCTTGGATATTTTTGGATTCGAGAACTTTCAGAGAAATTCATTTGAACAGCTCTGCATAAACATCGCCAATGAGCAAATCCAGTACTATTTCAACCAGCACGTTTTTGCTCTTGAGCAGGTAACAGTGAACTCTGAAAGTAATTAAACCTGATGGGGAAGGTGTCTCCAGGCTGCCCACAATTTGAAGCAGAAACCCTGTTAGGCTGACAGGTAAAAGATTCTAAGGAAAAAACACTGGTGAGACAGTCTGTCAAAATAAATAGCGGAAATTTGCCAGAGAAAAAGTCTTGATTTCTGTGGAAAGTCACATTTTCTCTCTTGAGTGGAGCTGGTGACAAGCCAGTTATTTAAATATTGCTTCCAAACTATTTCATGCACATTGTCCAAAATGCTACATTTTCTTCTACTTTATTTGACTAAAAGCATCTATGTTGTGTCCAGAATGACACAGGATGGACTTGAATTCAGGGCACAGATTCTTGTGTTTCCTAACTCCCAAAGAGGCCTTCTCCACCCCCCATCTCCTACACACCAGATCCCACAGTGACTTGGGAGGGGGAGTGGCTCCAGGGACTTGGGAGGGGGAGTGGCTCCAGGGAAGCGTAAGCTATGTTCTTGGTTTTCTCCAAATGAAAATCTTTCCCTTATGAGGTTAATGGTAAATAAAACAGAGTGTGAAGCTCATGTGCCCAAAGGCTAGGAGGACTTCCCCTCCACCCCAGTTTCTACCACAACCCAAAACTTTGTCCTGTATGGAGTAGTTCAACAATGAAATATTCTGACTGAACCCTTTGCTTTAGGAGCGAAGACACGCACACTGCACTGTGATTACATAAACACAAGACATAGAGTAAAAATATCAGTATTGGATTTATCAGTGGAACTGGATAGAGCTCTATCACTCTCCTCTCCATTCCTACCCTGCACAAAACTCAACCTCTTTTCACTCAGCTCCTTGTATTTATTCCCTGGGAAATCTGGAGTTTTCTAGTTTTTCAGTCCGAGATGATTCCATTATAGAATGCTTTACAGAAAATTAAAGTCTGCTTTCTTCCTGGTTTAAGCCATATTTATCACCAAAATAATTTTTTTTTCAGTTGCCCTTCTATTCCATGTCACTTTCTAAATTATGACTAACTGAGTTGGTGTTTGGGAGACAGCACTGTCCCTTCTTCTTTTGCTGCTTCAGCTGTCTGCCACAGGCTGCCTGTAGGCCAGACTTATACCCAAAGCTTCAACAGTGGGGTATGCAGAAGAGCCTTTTACTACAGTCCTAAGACCGCCTATTTCCCACATACAGTCAGCATTGCCAAACACAGAAGTGCACACCGAAGCAGCCTGGTGCTACATAGGCCAGTTTCAGGCTGGAGAGACTCACAATCTGTGTTCCTCCAGATGGAATATCAGAATGAAGGCATTGATGTTACACCTGTGGTGTATGAGGACAATCGCCCACTCCTGGACATGTTCCTCCAGAAACCCCTGGGACTGCTTGCGCTTTTGGATGAGGAAAGTCAATTTCCCCAAGCAACTGATCAGACCCTAGTTGGTAAGTGTCTGAAAAGGCATAATACACTCAGGAGAGAACTTGTTTCATTGGTATTTTGACTTGGTATTCTGGCCCTCCCACTAGGTTGTGCAAGTATAGAGCCTGTTTTTAATGAATTGATATCTTCAGCAGATGTCCTCATAGATTTGTGTTTTAAGGCAAACCCATCACCAAGCCCTCCTCACTGTCCTGTTGCTGCCAATATCATTTTTATACCTTCTTCTCCCTTATTTCCTATAATCAATACTTGCTTCTTGTCCTTTTCATACCCTTCTGTCATGTATCTGCTTGGACCCATCCTTGTCTAGTCCAGGTTTGTATAGAAGACTCTTCTGGTCTTTTGGCCTCTATATTCATACTTACCCACTCTACCCTAAACATCCCAGCTTATTTAGTCTTTCTAAAACCTCCTTTTCATTAAGTTACTGTTGTCTGTAGGATGCTGATAAGACACCTCCTCCTGACATTTAAAAGGCCCTCTACATTTTATCCCCGTTCCTCTAATCATTGGTGTTCCACACAGTCTCATCCCACACTGAGATTGTGAGATGTTTTGGGCAACAAAGCACCAGTCTTTGCATCCCTTCAGTACTTAGCACAGCTCCTCACACAGAGTAGACCCTGAGTTACAACAATAGCAAAAATTATATATTGAGGGAGGAACAGAAAGCTCCAAGCCTTTTTGCCAGATAGAAAATTGATTGGTGGGAGAGATTCCCTTCTAGGCATTGAAATTGTCACACTTGGTGGTTTTCTTTTACCTATAAAATCATCAGAAGTTGCCACAATAAGTTCATGCCAGGTTGGCTTGACTTCCATGGGATATCTTCATGGTTCTAAAGCTAATTGACCAGAGTTTTGGTGTCATCAGTGTCCATGCTAGGAGTTCTTAGAAGAAGAGGTCTTAGGGCATAACCTGACACTTAAGACAACATGAAACAACTAAGCAAAGACTTGACTGTAAGCCTGTGTCCTTTTTCTCCATCGTTGTACATACAGTGATAACCTCAGGTTGCCCTGAATATCCCTTATTCTGGGTCACTCCTGGCTCAAGGAGCACTTCTTTGTTTGAAGGAGCTGACAGTTCTCATTGTAACTTGTAAACATGATAATCCACACAGATAAATTTGAAGATAATCTACGAAGCCAGTACTTCTGGAGGCCTAAGGGAGTGGAGCTGTGCTTTGGCATTCTGCACTACGCTGGGAAGGTGAGGCCAGTGTGTGTCTGTGTCAGTAAACCTGAACTGGACATGGGGTAAGTGTCTATGCTGCTCACAAAATTGCTTGCCAACTTCCTTCTCCTTTCAGTTCTTTAAGAACACATAATCATAATTCCCAAACTTTCTCCATGGTTCTGCTTTCAAAAAGTCGCCCCTAGCCAAAAGCCATTTCTTGCTGGGCTGGCTGCGGCGCTGCCTTCTGCTTCTCACCTGAGCTTTGGCCTAGAAGTGACAGCTCTCCAGAGGGAAAATGTGGTGTCGCGTTCACAGTGCTTAGCCCTGAATGTGCACATTCTGAAGTCACTGGGAAGTGTGCAGGGAAAAGAGGAGGGTTAATATCACAGTGGGGCTTGGTTTTTAGCACTTTCTGTGTCTACAGGGCACCAAAAATGTCTAGACAGAAAGGAAGAAAATTCCCTTCATCATCCAGATGTTACGCTTTTTTAACACTAACCAAAATTTCCACCTTTCATTATTTATGCCTCAGTCTCATTTCAAGTTTCTGAAGCAGAGGAAGCATAAAGTGACTAATTTGGGAAATTCTCTGGTTCTGCAGCCAACAACTCATTGCTCAAGTTACTCTCAGAGGAGTCATTGGAATTATGGCTAATTTGTTCTCGTGGGGTGTGCTGAGGACCTGGGTCCAAAAAAAGGGTAGCAGTTCAACAAAAGATGCTTTGGATTATATTGTTGATTCAATAGTAAGATTTATTGAAATTATTTTTTATATTCATATAATGGTATTAAACTGAATTTTATCTGACTGGAGGTTGGCTGAAAGGCAGTTCTAATATAAGTAAAGAGAATTGTTTTTCTTTCCACATAGTGCATAGAGTATATTTTGGATCTTTGTTAGAAATTGCAACCCATTCACTGTAGCACTGATGTCTGACCATATATTAACGTCCTCCATGTCTGGGATACCCGAATCTATCCTGAGCCCTGCCCCCGTTCCTGTCCTCTTCCTCGCACCTGCCCGTCTGTCTCTGTGTCCTTTTACTCCAATTTCCTATTCACCCATCTTCCCCTTCTCTCTCTTCTTTCTTGATTTTAAGGGAGGATGGGAAAGGATTGTTTTCTTTCTGGGCTTCGTGTCCTTTCCTGAATTCATTATTTCTCTGGAGTGTTCCTTAAAATTTCTGTGACCTGGATCCCTTCTGTTGTAAGAGCTGAAAATGGCTCCGCATCCCTGAGCAGTCACTCACGTGCAGTGAGTACCTTGGGGAGCTACAACAGTCTGGTGATTATGAGCAGGGAGCCCAAACTGCCTGGGTTTGGAAGCCTGCCTGCCACTTGTGAGATGTGTGACCACAGTCTGTCATTCAGTTTCTCGCTGAGTCTCTGCCCACCAGTAAAATGGAGATAGGTGTTTTATGCACATAGGGCCCAATCTGTTTTCATAGTTATTCTCACAGGATATATCTTTGTTATGCCCCTTTTCTTCAAAGCACACCTGAATGAGAAGTTAAGATAAATTGGCTTGTCAGAAATTACAGTTTTTTCCTCCTTATCTCATGGTCTGGATTTACAAGCATGGCTGTGTCATGATAAAGTCAAGATAAAGTCTCTAAATGGGTGGATGAGTGACTGACCTCAGACAGCTTGCCGATGTCGCCGACAGTGCACGACACTGGCTAGTTTGCTATTTGCCGTTTCTGTTGCAGGTATTGTATGATGCTTCTGGGGTTCTGGAGAAAAACAGAGACACGCTCCCTGCTGATGTGGTTGTGGTCCTGAGAACGTCAGAAAACCAGCTTCTGCAGCAACTCTTCTCAATTCCTTTGACCAAAACAGGTACATGGAGCCCCCTGACCTCCCTGGGCCTGACGCTTCCATAGGCACTGCTGGCATTTCCTTGTCTGTGTTGAAATTCGGCCAGGGCTGCACTACTACCGTTTGGAACTTTAAGCAGGGGTAAAAGTCCATTTAACTAACTTCAAGAAAAGGAAAGTGATTGTTTCTTTTGCAGTGTAATCGCACAGCATCAGTGTATATGTGCTATGTACACACACACACACACACACACACTTTTTTAACGTTAACTCTTAGACTTCTCATTTTCTCTGCTTGCCTCTTTTCATTCTTCCATTTATAAAACCACATGTTATCATTCATTCATGCTAAGCACTCTAGGGTGGTCTCAGTTGACCTAGAATTTTTGGGAAGATTATTTCTGTTCATGTATGATTCTAAGTGAAGGGAATGTGGGGAATCCAAAGGTCACCCAGTTGTGGGCTCTCAGAGGTCACCTGGCCCAACTCACTCCCCAGTCAGTGACCCCACCCCCCACTCTCCTAACCAACCTAGCATAGGTCCATCACTGGCCTGCATGCCCGGCCACTCACAGCCACCTCCTGCTTAATGACTTCTGTTTAGCTTCTCATTCAGTTCTTATGATGGGAAGCAGGAAACTAGGGCCAAAGAACAGAACTTCCCTGTCTTTGCTGTTTTGCCAAATACTTTCCCATTTGGTCAAGTTCCTTTGATTTACCTGGGATCTGCTGCCTTTGGCTGGGCAGCCCACTAGGCCTTCTCACAGCTTTCCTCTCAAGGACATTATGTTCTGAGGGTCTGTCTGGAAACAGCTGTGGGTCTGGAAACAAAGTAGGAGGAGAAGCCTCTTTGTCATTGTTCATTATTTCCTTTTCTTTCTTCCCATGTCCCTCTTGAAGTCATTGGCACCATGTCTAGTTTGGGGCCTTTGTATGTTAAAAGGGAGTGGCTGCCAGGTCTGATTTTTAGCAACAAGCAGAGGAATGAAAAGCTTGGCTAAGAAAAAAGCCGCAGTCCACAACCTTTGCATCATCTTTACTTGGAAAGAAAGTTGAAAACAGTTCTTAACTTTCTTCAAACATGCTCCTTTAAACAAAAATAGTAGGGTGCCCATGAGAAAGCTGCCTCTGCCTTTCTTTCCATACCTCCCTTGGGCAGAGCCAGGACTTGATTCATTATCTCCTTATGAAGAACTTTACCCTCAAACCTTGGTTCTAAAGAGATGGTGCCGGGGCGCTTGGGGGCTCAGTGGGTTAAAGCCTCTGCCCTCGGGTCATGATCTCAGGGTCCTGGGATTGAGCCCCACATCGGGCTCTCTGCTCATCAGGGAGCCTGCTTCCCCCTCTCTCTCTGCCTGCCTCCCTGCCTACTTGTGATCTCTCTCTGTCAAATAAATAAATAAAATGTTTTTTTAAAAAATAAACCCTGGGTATAGAAATGTATTACATGTTTATAAAAAATAAAAAATTTTAAAAAAGAAAAAAAAAATAAAGAGATGGTGCATCCTACGTTAGAGTTCAGGGTGGTAATCAAGCTTCTAAATTGTAAAACACTTATTTTTGGTTTTAATGTATTACAGCCTTTGAAGGTGGGAGGATTTTATTGGACAGAAGTGGTTTCTTTTGTTTTTGCTGAAATTACAAATACTTGTTTCAGAGTGGGCCAGATGTGAGCAGGGCTCCCTCACCAGACACTTAGGTCTTATCAGGAAACTTACATGCAGGAGCAAAGATACAGCCATCACTAATACCCCTAATACGTATACTTTGAAGTGAAATCTATCCAAATGACTTGTCAGTTGGCATTTATACTCTCTCATAAATATGAGTAACGATCTGTCAAATCTGTTAACAACTCTGGAATTTCCAGTTTTTCAGCCATTGGCAAAATAAAAACAATTTCGCAGCCTGGGCCACTAGGTGGCGTGATGCAAGAAGTCAGGCTCTGCCAGCAAGCCTTATGTTTGCCCTTGATCGCCTAAGAAGAACCAAGAACAAAGAGATAGCCTCTGCTTTTTCTTTCTTCTTCTTCTTCTTCTTCTTCTTCTTTTTTTTCCTGAAAGAGCTTTCCTCCTATCTTGTAACTTTGTGAATCTTGCCTTCAAACTGCATTCCATACCTCCTGAAGGAAATAAAAGTAAAAAAGAAGACTGGAAAGAAATGTTTTCCTAATAAGCTTCCTTGTACTCCTGAGTCATGCATTGTGTATAATAATTTCCTTTTGAAATCCTAAGCTTTATTTTCTCCACATTTTGAGTACAATTTAGAAGCCACAAAACACATCAAAACTAATAAGCATAATTCTTTTTTCTTTTTCTGAAATTATTCATAAACAAATCCCTTCAATCAACATTTATAGAACAGCTTCTAATAATAAGACACCATCTAGGCAGCAAGGAGATAAAGATAAAATGGCTTTGCCCTAAAGCAACAGTAACTTTCCTTTCCTTCACTTTCTGTCTAGAATTTATGTCCTTATGATGATATTTGCCTCCAAAATCAGTTCTAAGGAGATTGTGTATCCAGTGTTGAAGGACAGAATATTAAGATTCTAAGTTTTAAAACATCCATATTCTATATTTTTTGGTTTTAGAATATTACAGCCTTTGAAGGTGTGAAAACCTTCCTGGACAGAAATAATTCGTGCTGTTTTTACTGAAATTGCAATTACTTGTTTCAGCACGTGTCTCTTGTGAAAGCAGATATGGGCTGTTCATCACAGTATTCTTGCTGGAAGCAAAGTCCCTCAAAACCTGAATATGCCAATATTTTCAGAGCATGAGAAACCATATTCCTTGCTGGTTTTATTTTTATTTTTACCCTGCTTCAAACCTTTAAATATTTGTTTTATTAAAATTAAATGGGTCACTAGTTCAAAGAGCGTTGATATGGGTAGTTACTTTTCAAACTTCTTTAGGAGATGAACTACAGAGAGGAATGGAAAAAAATCAAAGTCGGGATGCTTAGGAGGATGTTAGCCCCAGACTTTGAAAAGAGGTCCATTGCTGGACTCCTTAGCTTTGAGAGATGAGATGTTGGCCGTGCTCTGGCTCCTGCTCCTTGTGGTGGTCACATCTACCTTTGCTTTATAATATCTGTTATGTTGTACATTTGTTTTGCACACTTTTCTGTACATGCATTCTGTCTCACAATAGCACTTTTTTAAAAAAGGTTTTTATTTATTTATTTGACAGAGAGAGATCACAAGTAGGCAGAAAGGCAGGTGGAGGGAGAGGAGGAAGCAGGCTCCCCGCTGAGCAGAGAGCCCGATGTGGGTCTCAATCCCAGGACCCTGGGATCATGACCTGAGCTGAAGGCAGAGGCTTTAACCCACTGAGCCACCCAGGTGCCCCCACAATAGCACTTTTATTTTCCAGGAGATAGAGAGGAGAGCTTAAAATGCAAAGAAAAACTTCCATTGTCTAAGATTTCCCATTGTGTTAAATTGAGGTTTCCTGGTACCTAGACTATTGCCGCCCTTGTTTTCAGAAGCAGGCATCAAAGAACTCCTGGTTGACAGTCCTGTCTCTGGGCTGCTGGGCAGGTAACAAGCCCTTCGTTAGTGTTTATAAAACAGAATTATTGGTTCTCTTTGTCTAATCTCTTAACAAGGCTGAGAGGATTAACCTCTGTGTGTCTTGTGTGAAAAGGTAATATAAAAGCAGAGAGTAATCCAGTTGACCATTTCCTGTTTCCTGTACCCACATTCCTGTTCATCCCCAAATCCTAAAAAGGTTAAAAACAGACCTGTACCCCTGAAACAAATAATACATTATATGTTAGTAAAAACAACAAAAAAAACACATGAACATCAAAAAATATATAGATTCCATTGTCAATTATACCTCAACAAAAAAATTTTTTATAAGGAACAAACAAACAAAATGTGGGGTGTGAAGTCAGAAGGCAAAGGGCCACCAGGAAATAGGGCTCCTCCCAAATTTCTGTAGCGACCTTAGCAGCAGCCCCTTCCCCTGGCATGCAGCTGCGTGTGGTGAGAGAGAGATGCCTGTGCCTGACAGACACACTCCTATTCCAGGGAACTCACTGGCCATCAGGCACACGGAGGCAGCTACAGGCAGTATGGATTCAGAATTAATGGAAGTCTCTCTTGCCTCTAGATGGGCCACTTCAGACGTGGTGAAATTTTCTTTGTAATCCTTCCTATTGATAGGAAGTTCTCTGAAGGTTTCGTGGGTGAAAATTTGATGTGGCAGTAACATTGCTTTCTAACCCTTCAGCTGGGACTTTTCAAACTGCACGATCTAGGTAGAAAGACATTAAAAGGAAAGATGTTATAACAAGGTTTCATCACATATTTTCTTGTTTGGGGGATGTTCCTCTTGCTACTAATAAATGAGAGAAAAGTTCAAAAGGCTCAAGGAAAGAAAGAGAAGAGGATGTTTCAAAAGGAACTTAAAAAATCCATTTCTGTCTTTGAATTGTGAATTCTGACTTCCAAGTAGGGGTTTGGGTTTTTTTTTTTTTTTTTAAGATTTTATTTGTTTATTTGACAGAGAGAAATCACAAGTAGATGGAGAGGCAGGCAGAGAGAGAGAGAGGGAAGCAGGCTCTCCGCTGAGCAGAGAGCCCGATGCGGGACTCGATCCCAGGACTCTGAGATCATGACCTGAGCCGAAGGCAGCGGCTTAACCCACTGAGCCACCCAGGCGCCCCGGGGTTTGGGGTTTTAAAGGAGTTCGAAACTTGGAAGAAACTAGGGGAAAAAAAAAAAAGAAAGAAAGAATATTCCCTCTGGGAATATTCTCTTAGCCTCCAACTCTGATTTTGCTTTAGAATCTAGAACTGAATTTGGCTCTGTTTTCTCCTGTCCAGGCTTTCCCAGATAGTTCCCTTGGAATTTGATTTGAAGTGAAATCAGCAGTAAGTTCTCTTTATCTTGACTCCCATTGGTTCCTCTTTTTATTTGGATGAGGGGGCAAGGCAAGCCCCCATGTTATATCTGTAAAGGACTAACACCATCACTGCTGAAATACTTGATGATTAATATACTGAAATTCCTGATTCTGTCACTCCCCAAATTCAGCATTCAGCTCTGAAGAGGATGCCTTTTGGTCACTATCTCTGGAAGTTTTCATTTTCCACTTATGGCTTCTCCTCCCTGCTGGCAATTCAGAAAATGGTCTAGTAGGATGAGCTGACTCTAAATGACAAGGTTCCAGGGTCACTGACATGGACAGTGTTTGCTTCCTCCTGAAACAGCAGATCTAATGGGCCGACCCTATCAGGAAGCCCTGAGGGGTGAGTTCCTACTCACACAGAGGTCTGCTTCTTTCTATTTAATTTGAGAGTATCTCAGTCAGTAGATAATTATATATTTAGGGTCTGTCTAGATATGGTGTTGTGCATAGGTGCTTTCTAGAAGGAATAAAAGAAAATCCCAATTCGAATAGTCACCGAAAGATTGTGTGTCCTAAATGTATAAAGTATGCACAAAATAATGTAAATTCTGAATAGGCATATAAATCAATAAATGGAGACAATATAAGCATTGTGTCTATTGAAGTAAAAATAGAAGGAAAAGTCTTAGAAATGCATGTCAGGACGGGATAAAACTTCTTTTAATTACAAAGACTTCATGGAAGAGTTTTTTTGTTTTTTTAATTTTTCAATTCTTTTAAAAGATTTTATTTGAGAGCAGGAGAGAGAGGGAGAACATGGTGGGGAGGGGTAGAGGGAGAAAGTGAGAGAGAGAGAGAGAGGCGGGCTCCCAGCTGAGCAGGGAGCCCCATGTGGGGCTCAATCCTAGGACCCTGGGATTGTGACCTAAGCCAAAGGCAGACACTTAACCAACTGAGGCACCCTGGTGCCCTTGAAAAGTTTTTGTTTGTTTGTTTGTTTGTTTTTTGTTTGTTTGTTTGTTTCTCTCCTCTTTGTTTGTTTGTTTTAATGGAGAGGAGAGAAAATTGAGCAGTCTGGGAGTAATGAGGCATTGTAAGCCAGGGTCTACAGCACTGAAAAGGAGAGGTAGGCAGTGAGATAATTAAGTGAATAGTGCATGAGGGAAGGATTCAGGGCAGAGAGAAGGAAGCAAGATGGATAAATGATGGCAGTCTACTGAGTCAAGGATAGGCTTCTGATGCCAATCTGATACTCCGGGTGGTCAGAGCATGCTCTTGGAGAGAAGAGTTTCAGGATGAGAAAGGAAAACTTGTGCAGGGGTGTTATAAGACTGACTAGGGAGAACAGGGTATGCCCTACTTGTCTGTGCGAAGTGTGTAAGTAGATGCTCAATAAATATTTCTACATTTTATATTTAGATGTAGAATCCATTTTGAGTTAATATTTGATGAGGTATGAGGTTGAAGTTCATTTTTCTTTCCCATAAGTATGTTCAGATGCTCTAAAACTGTTGAAATGACTGTGTTTTCTTCATTGAATTGCTTTAGCATTTGTCAGAAATCAGTGGTTATATTGTGTGGGCCTGTTTCATTGATATTAGTATTTAATTCTTCATCAATACCACACTGTCTTTACTATTGTAGCTTTATAGTAAGTTAAAACAGGTAGTGCGATTCCTCCAACTTTATTCTTCTCTTTCAAAATTGTATTGGCTATTTCAGTTCCTTTGCCTATCCATGTAAATTTTAAAAGTAGTTTGTCTATATCTATACAAAATCGTGGTATGATTTTGTTTGGAATTGCATGAAACTTATGGACCAGTCTTGGAAGAATTGTCATCTTCATTATGTTGAGACTTTCATTCTACAAACACAGTATGTCTTCTTGTTTGAATCTTATTTAATCAGTACAGTTGGCCCTTGAACAACATAGGTTTGAACTGCATGGATCCACTTATATGCAGATTTTTTGATAAATATAATACAATTCCGCAAACATGATTTTCTTAGTAACATTTTCTCATTTTTAGCTTACTTGATTGTTAAGAATATAGTACATAATATATATAGCATACAAGATATGCGTTAATCAACTATTTATGTTATTCAGTAAGGCTTCCAGTCAACAGTGGGCTATTAGTAGGTAGGTTTTGGGGGAGTCAAAAGTTATTTGTCGATTTTTGATCATGTAGGAGTTTGGCACTTCAACTCCTGTTGTTCAAGAGTCATCTGTATTTTGTTTCACATACAGATCCCGTACCTGTTTTGTTAGATTTATACCTAAGTATTTCAACTTTTGGAGCTAGTTTACATTTTTTGTTTGTTTGTTTTCAGTTGTCCAGATAGTATACAGAAATACTGTTGATTTTTGTGGATTGACCTTATTTCTCTTTGCTAAACTCAGTAGTTTTTACTTTTTTAGATTTCTGATGGTTTTCTACATAGACAGGCATGTTGTCTATAAATAAGAACATTTCTTTTTCTTTCCATTCTTAGGCTTTTTATTTATTTGTCTTGCCTTATTTCACTGGCTAGGACAGTATAATGTTAAGTCGAAGCAGTTAGAGGAGAGACATCCTTGCTTTGTTCCTGATCTTGGGGGGAAAGCATTGAGTCTTTCACTGTTAAGTATGATGTTAACTACAGGTTTTATGTAGGTGTACTTGCCTTGTTATTCCCTCTATCTGGAATATTTTCCTCTAAAACATACCCATACCTAGCGCCTTCATTTTCTTTAGGTCTTTTAATCACAATCTGCTCTTCTTGCTAAAATTTTAACCTACTCAATATTTTATATTCCTATTTCCTGTTTTATTTTTCTCCGTAACACTTACCACTACTTTATATACAATATACACTTATTTATCTTGTTTATTGTCTGCCTTCCTCCACCATAATGTAAGTTCCAAGATGGCAGGGATTTTTGTCTGGTTTGTCCATCACTGTATCCTACCTGACATGTAATAGACATTCAGTTTATGTTTACTGAATAAATGATGGATGAACTAAATCTCTTTCTATTTCTGTCTTCCTTCCAAAGGACTGGACTATGCCTGCCCTTATTATAGGCCAGCTCTCCACTTGTCCTCTCTATTCCTTCCCCTTTCATTTTGATAAGGACTTTGATCATGCAGTTATTCCTCTTCTCTTCTGCATCATCTATTTACCCCTCTTTTTTTTTTTTTTTTAAGATTTTATTTATTTGACAGAGAGAGACACACACAACCAGAGAAGGAACACAAGCAGGGGGAGTAGGAGAGGGAGAAACAGGCTTCCTGCTGAGCAGGGAGCCTGATGCAGGGCTCGATCCTAGGACTCTGGGATCATGACCTGAGCTGAAGGCAGATTCTTAACAACTAAGGCACCCAAGAGCCCCTGTTTATCCCTCTTAATGTGATCATTCTCAACAACATAGTGTTTTCCATCTTTTTCACTCCTTGTTGTATATTAAATTGTGTGTCCCCCCCACACCACGTCCAAGCCCCAACACTTCAGAATGCAACTTTATTTAGAAATGAGGTCTTTACAGAAGTAATCATGGTAAAATGCAGTCATCAAGGTGGGTGCTAATCCAATACATTCGCTGCCATTACAGAAAAGAAACATTTGGACCTAGAGATGCACACAGGGAGAGTGCCATGGGAAGATGAAGGCAGAGAGCAGGGTGGTGCTTTGACAGCTTCTCTCACCTGAACCTCTCAACGAAATTCTGTTTCTACTCTTGCCTTTTACAGCCTAACAGCTAAACTATCTTTTCAAAAATATAACTCTGATCATCTCACTCTCCTGTTTAAAGCTTCCAGTGGCCCCTCATCACACCTAGAATAAAATCCAAACCTCTGGGGCACCTGGGTGGCTCAGTCGGTTAAGTGTCCAGCTCTTGGTTTCAGCTCAGGTTGTGATCTCAGGGTCCTAAGATTGAACCACCTGTGCGGGTCCCCACTTAGCAGAGAGTTTGCTTCCCCTCTCTCCCTCCCTCTGTCCCTCCTCCTGCTCATTCACTCTCTCTCTAAAATAAACAAATGTATCTTTAAAAAAAAAAGTACCGACTCCTTTCCTTTTCTATAAACTCTTCCATGATTTGTCCCTGCCCTTCTTTCTGTTCCTATCACTTGAACTTTACCCCTCACTTTCTGACTTCCTTCTGTTCCTCATATATTCCAAGCCTTTTCCTCACTCTGTAGGCAGCTGCTCATTCTGCCCGGAACATTCTTTCTCCAGATCTTTACAGCTCTGTCTCCATTCTGTGATCTAGGATCCTGCTCAGATGTCACCTCCAAAGGGAGGCCTTCTCTGTCCACCCAATGGAGAGTGACCCCACACTTCTTACTCTGTTATGTTACCCCTTTAACTATCTCCATTGGGATCTAACATTATTTTCTCTGTCTATATATCACCTCCTTCCCCCATCCCCTATGCCACACTGTGAACTCTTTGAGAACAGAGACCTTATCAACCTTTTTTTTTCTTTTTTTTAAACCATGGTATACCTAGGGCCCAGAGCAGTGCATAGTCAGTCCTCAATAAATGTGTGTTAAATAACTTGGTAACTCCTGCAAGGTAGAAACTAAAGCTAAAACCCAAATCGTGACTCCCACTTTAAGGCTATATATTAATTTACAAGGGCTGCCATAACAAGGCCACACAAATAAAAAGTGACCTTGAACAACAGAAATTTATTGTCTCAGAGTTCTGGAGTTTAGAATTCCAAGATTAAAGTGTTGGCAGGTTTGATTTCTTCTGATACCTCTCTCCTTGGCTTGCAGGTGGGTGCCTTTTCAGTACCCTCACATGGTCACCTTTGGTCTGTGTGTATATGATGTGTCCCAGTCTCCTCTTTTTACCAGGACACCAGTCAGATTGGATTAGGGCTTACCGATTTTACCTTAATCACATTTTTAGAGGTCCTATCTCTAAATGCAGTCATATTCTGAGGGAATGGGGGTTAGGTCTTGAACTTATGAATTTGGGTGAGGGGATATGATGCAACATGTAACAGATCACTAGAAGCTGAGGGAGCTGTTAGATATGAGCTCTTTCCCTGTGGGACATGTTGGGGCTACCACCTTTCCCCAAAGGACAGCTGTGACCTGCCAGAGAGTGTTTGTAGCCTCACCCAGTCAGGGAAGGAGAGCTCTGTTCTCTCCCTTTTCCTTTCACATAACATTCAGCCTAGAGCACAGGTGGAGGTGAAGACTTCTCCAGACTAGATACTCTGGAGAAGAGAGAACATTCCCCAAGCCATGAAGACCATCAATCCAGTCTGGAGGGAAAGGGAGAATGGGAAAAAGAGCTTTGAATTGGTATGATGGCAAAAGTTATAAACAAATAAGAATGAATCTTTAAAACCAAAAGTAATCTCAAATAACAGAAAACATCTGAAAATCTATGACCTGGGGCAGAAATATGGTTAAGGGAACTGCCATCCTCACAGAAAGGCAGGTCAGCGTGGGTGAGGGAAATAACAGGAAAAGGCAGATATGTTTCTTGTTTATCCCCAGTGAACTGAGATGCCTCTGTATGCTGATTTCATGCTCCAGGCACAGCAGAGAACCACAAAGCTTCCTGTACATGTGACCTTAGGAGGCTGGCAGTTTTCATCACTCACTGTGGATTCCTCCCAGCACCAGCCTAGAGCGGGTCAGAGTCAGAGTTTTGTCTCAGGAATAGGGCAAGTGTCATTGAATAGGGCAAGTCACTCATGAAGAACAGAAGCAGCAAATGTTAATTACATGGGTTCTTCATCTCCCAACCATCTGTCATCAGAATTGCAGTTCAGTACTTGGTCTACCCAGCTCTGCAGTTCTGTAACCATCTTGTCTATCTGAGAAGACAGCCAGTCCCATGAGAACAGAGAGTGTGTCTTCTGTTTTATGTATATAGAGACCATGTAGTTGGGATAGTTCATAGTATTTCACAGCTCCACGCTGTTGCCCACCTGTGTTCTGCTTTCTGGAGTTGCACCTGTCCCCTACCCCCAGTGCTCATCATCTCACCATCACACCTTCCATCCTTCCCCCTCTCCTGCCTCTGAATATATATATATTTTTTTAATCTCCAGAACTCAGCCCTAGCCTCACCTCCTCCAGGAAGTTTTGGGTTGTGTCCAATTCCTTGCACCACTAGAATGTAAATTCCACAAGGATAGGATATTGTCCGTTTAGTCAGCTCCTCTTTCCAACTCCCAGCGAAGGCCCTGGCCCGTAGGAGGTGCTCAGTGGACTCTGTCTGTTCTGGCTAGGCAGTGCCATTTAGGACCAGAGTTTCCTGGTGGTCCTGAAAGCCCTAGAAGCTGTCAGAAATATTGGACCATCCTGTGATTTATGGCATCAGTTGGAAGCCCATCATCAGACATCTGTGTTCACAAGTTGTGAAATTCAAAGAAGAACTCCACTTAGAATTGTCTAATCTGAATCTGGAACAGGTGTGGAGCCCTGTTTGGACTCAGGGACCACGGAAGTGCAGGTGAAATTGCAGTTACATTTGGCATCTGCAGTGGATTGCTAGCCCCCTTCGTCTGGAGGGTGATGGAGGGGGCTGTCCCAGAAGCAAACAGAAGCAAACAGCACACACAGGATTAATGGACAGATTGTGCTAGGAAGCATGAGATCCATGCACTTGCTCAGAAATGTGGCCATACCTTACCTTACTTACTTTACCTTACTTCTGCAATCTCTGTTGCTTCCCTTACCTTACTGCTGCAATCTCTGTTGCTTCTGTGAGGTTCCACGAGGGCAGCATCCTCCTCTGCCCTTTGACGGGCTGGAGGAGGAGGCAGAGTGTCCTGGCAACAGTTAGACAGCCCCGGGAGAAACTTCACACCTTCTCACCTTCCCCTTTGTCAGTGGTTTTCAGCCAAAGGCCTTGTTGAAGACAAAAATGCATGTGTAGGGCAGTGGTAGTGGGCAGAAAGCATCTCTTGTAATTCTAGTTTTTTTTCTCCTATCCCTGAATGCTTTTAGGTTTTGAGTTTGCATTCTCCAGGAGCTGTTTTCTTTGTGTTTAAGTGTAAGCAGCTTAAGTGTTTCTTTTTTAAAAGTCCACCTTCCGTTTCTTCTACCCCATTAGCCATGGTAGAGTGAGGAGCCCTGGACTGTAAATCAGGTGACTGAGATAGAGATTGCTCCTTTGTACCCCTCAGATTTAATTCTCTGCTTCCCATCTGCACATTCCAGCTTCCCATCTGCACATTGAGGGGTTTGTGTGAAGAGCGTCACCTGATTAGATGGAACCTTAAGGTCCAACAGACAAACCTCTAATAATCTCTAGCCCAGACCTTCGGTCTGGAGTTTGAAAGCGCTCACTGGGCCCTCTTCTGCGTGTTGGTCTGTAGAACCACACTGTCCAATGTAATGTAAAATGTTCTATTATCACATTTTAAAATGTGAAAAGAAGCAGTGTCTTAGTCTGTTCAGGCTGCCATACCAAAATACCCAACTGGGTGATTTATAAACAACAGGAAACTTTCTAAGAGTTCCGGTGGCTGGAAAATCCAATCTCAAGGTGCCAGCATGTTTAGTGTCTGATGAGAGCCCATTTCCTGATGCACAGAGCCTTTCTCCTGTGTCCTCATATGGTAGAAGGGTCAAGGGAGCTCTCTGGGGCCTCTCTTGGAAGGGCACTAATCCATTCCTGCCTTCATGAAGCCCCTGATCACCTCTCAAAGGCCCCACCTCCCTGCTCAGAAACTCCGTCTCCCTGGGGGCTGGGGGGTGCATGGCTCTCTCATCACAGTGGAGGTTAGGATTCAACATAAAAATGGAGAGGGACATAAACATTCAGTCTAGAGCACAGGTGGAGGTGAAGTAATTTTAATAATGTATCAGTGTATCCAAAATAATATCATCCAACATATGATCAGTATAAATCTTACTAATGTGATAAGTTTTACTTTTTTTGTTGTACTAAGTTTTCTACATCTGGTATGTATTTTATGCTTATGGCACATCTTACTTTGGACTGGCCACATTCCACGTGCTCTGGAGCTGCCATATTGAGTAGCTGTTGCTCTAAAGGATCGCTGTCCTGGCCACAGAAGTGCCTCCTTGTTCCTGCTTTCAAAGAGAAGTGCAGAGATGACAAAGAGCTCTTCTTGCTGGTCCTCCCAAGGAAAATGAAGTCTTGTTTCTTCATAAAACAATATTTTATTGTGTCCAGATTGGACGTTAGACTATTTTCCTGAGTATGAGAAAAATCAGTCTTCTGGATTTGCCAAGTTCTAGCACAAGCTTTTAAAAATTTCTCTTGACTCTGTTGGCAAAGACAGAAATATTCCCATATTATCAGTAGTGAGAGCAGTATTTCCCAAAATGTGTTTCATGAAGTACTGGATTTGTGGGATATAAAGAGGTGTGAGGTGAATAAGAGATTTCCTGGTCAGAAAGTATGGGAAATACTGATTGTGAAAATCCAATATATATCTTTATTGCAGAAATGCCAAGAGATGTTTCTCATGCACAGGGCTTCCAAAACCAAGAAACCGCTTTTTCTAGAAAGCATCTTGAGGGTCAGGAGTCAAGTGGGACCTGCTGAGGCGATGCTGATCAGAACATTTTCTCCCTGACTTCCTTTTCCAGGGCAACCTTGTTGTGTGGGTTTTAACTCCATTCCCAAAAGTTTCTTGTGCTTTCTTGGCTCTAGGGATCCTGTTGATGCTATGTTCTTAAGAAGGAAAAACTGAGCTCAATAATGAGTTGCGATAATGGCTCTAATATTGGGAACATTAGTATCTATTGTGAATCAGATCTACTATCTTTCCTCAACACATTTTAATAGTTCTTTCATAGCTCCTAAATGTGACAGTGAATGTACATTTTACTTTAAAGTGGCAGTTCAATTTAGAGACTTTCTGCTTTATTTCTTTAATGATCCTGTCAAGTATAACAAATGTGGCAGCTGTGATTTTTTTCAAAGGGTCAAAAATGCAAGAAAAGTAGGTTCTGCTGCTCTCAACCAGCATCCTTCTCATTCATAGAAAAGAAATATGTTCATATTTAAGATGAAAGGTTCTTTGGTTTTATTTCATAGCTCATATTGGAGAAAAAGTCTCAAGGCCATTTACAGTTTATTAATTTATCCTACTATAATATCTCTTTATAATAGGGCTTTCAGGTCATTTTAACCCTCCTCCTCACTTCTCTTACTAAAAGATAACTCCAGGCACTTCGAATCAAATGAATTAGAAACAAAGCCATTATAATTATAATTATAATCTCTCTACTTAGAGATGGATCACAATTTAACACTTTTTCCCCAGGAATTTGGGTCATATCAATAGAAACTGTATTTTTCTCTTTAGAATACAAGGCTAGCTTCTGACAGTCTGGTCCATATGTTAGAAGCATATAAAAGTTAATCATTTGGCTGTGGTGCCAGCTCGTGTGCTAAGAAAAACTGTAAACCACAGCTGTATGGAGTAACAATTGTGAACTTTACTGGTTTGCACATGTGAGACATCAGTAAACCAAATAAAATGTCACTGAACTGAACTTGGGAGTTGGAAGTGGGAGAGAGGACTGCTAAGATTTAAGGTTTGTACTTAGCAAAGTCGCTCCATTCTTTGTGTTTCATAAGGGTAGTTCAGGTTACCCAAAAACTGAATCAGCTGTTTCCCAGATGATTAGGTTTGGCTTAGCCACAGCAAAGGTGATTGCTTAGTAATCATTGGGATCACTGGAGGTTGACCTGGTTTGGTGTGTAAATGACCAAAAAAATCCAGACATCATCTAAAATCAGTTGGGTTCAATCAGTTTGGTCAGGCAGCAGTCCCATCAATTACTCGGTGGTCTGCCTTGGATACAATCAAAAACCCTGTAACTACTGCAAAATCTTCAGTTAGGCCATCTCAGATGATGGGCTTTCTTAAGTGTTCCTGCTCAGTGCTCTGCACTGCTGATATTCAACTCCAGGCAAGAAACTTGAATACTCTCTGCCTCAGTTTCCTTTCCTTATAGATTGGAGGTATTAATGTGACAAAATTGTCACATTAAATAGTTCATTTCATACACTTAGCACAGTAGCTACTGTCCTGTAAACATTCAGGGAATGTTAGTATTTAAGAATTGTTAACTCTTGGGGCACCTGGGTGGCTCAGTGGGTTGGGGCCTCTACCTTTGGCTCAGGTCATGGTCCCGGGGTCTTGGGATCAAGCCCTGCGTTGGGCTCTCTGTTCAGCGGGGAGCCTGCTTCCTCCTCTCTCTCTCTGCCTGCTTCTCTGCCTGCTTGTGATCTCTGTCTTTCAAATAAATAAATGAAAATCTTAAAAAAAAAAAAAAAAAGAATTGTTAACTCTTTTCTAATCTGTGGCTAAGTGACAAATATAGGGCCAGATAAGTGGATTTCTACATTTGTTTTCTTATCTCTGATGCATTTTTTTTAAAAAGAAGGATGTTATTACATAGTACTGTGGTCTATCTTTCTTTCTGTTGAGAGTTTGTGATTTCTGTGTTTTAAAAATAATAGCTTAAGAAAATAAACAGAAGAAAATAAACCCTTAGTCTTAACTCTTAAATCCTCAGTTTGTTTGCTTTCTTTTCTAGTCAAACAACCCTACATTTAATGAGGCTCTGGGCCATAGAAAATTGGATAGTTTATAAAACTGTGATTAACCAGAATCCCTAATTAATATTTTTGTAAATCTCAAAGGGTATGCTGAAGAGATTGTCACTGAGTCAAGTTATATGGCTTTAACTAAAACTCCTTGCCCACTAGGATTTCTAGGAGTTCCATGTGGCTCTAATCAAATCCCCTATACCAGCAACATCTGCATCTCTGCTCACCACTGAAACTCTGTTAACTATAAATTTAATAAGAACACTTTGTTCCCAGAGCTCAATAAACATTTGTCCAGCCCTCTGGATGATAAAACCCAGATACAAAGAAAGTAAGTAACCCATTCAAGCATGCCTAACCAGTAAGGGGCAGAACTGAGACAAACTCCAGGTAGTTTGACCCCAGAACTCAAAGTCTTTACTTCACCTCTGCCATAAGACCTCAAATAAGCAAATGAGCAAAGGTCTGAAATATGAAAGGAGCATGGCATGGACAAAGACCAGCAAAAAGGTCAGGATGCTTGGAGGGAAGTGAGATGAACTCTAGGGGCTGCTCTTAGAGAGTGTTAGAGGTAATGTTAAATAAAAATTTAATGCACAATTTATTCACTCTAATTCACGTGCATTTGAATGCTTACTCTCTGCTAAATAGACCACTAGGTATAGAGTGGTAAATAAAATACACCTAGTGTCCTCCCTCATGGAGCTTAGACTCCAATGAGAGATGCAGTGTTAATTAGATTCATGGGTAGCTTTCAGTGTAACATCAAGGAACACTTTTAGCTTTGGTGAGACATTCTCTAGAAACATTTAAACCATAAATCTGTTTCATTCAGATTCATTACTCATCTGTGGTGCTACATAACTCTGCAAAATGGTTCACAGTCAATTGCTTATCTCCTTAGGATAATGAGCCATGGCATTCTTGGATGAGTGAAGGAAGAATCGATGATACTGCAGTTTGACGGGAGGTAGTAGATCAGATCCATCTCCAGAAGGCAAGGGTAGAAATCACCTATATAGTTTTTCTTTAGTGTCTACTATGTGTAGGACACTTTGCCAATCTTTAGCAGGTGCAAAAGGAATACTTTTTGATGAGACATTCTCTAGAAACATTTAAACCTTCATTGAGAATAGAAATACTTGGTGTCTGGCTTCCAAGGGCTTATAATCTCTATAAAGAATCATTCCTAAACAAAAATACTCACATAAGGTAGAATATTTATTTTGACTTGAAAAGACTTAGACACAAGTACACTGACTAGCTGCAGCCTCTAGAATTAGCACAGATTATGATACTTGTAGGGTTACTTCATCAGAGAAAGAATCTTTTTTTTGCTGACCTTTATTCTTAATCGATTCTGTTCTTTTAAAAACAGTAATTATGGCATCTCTAGTATGTAGGATAAAACTTGAATTTACAAAGTTTTTGAAATAAAATTGTTATTTTTTATGCTATATCATAAGGTCAGGGTCTCAAAAAGGCTATGCCTGTACTTAAGAAATAAAAATAGATTAATTTTATCTTTCACCACCATGATGCATATGCGGTTCAGTAGAACTTTCTGGGCACTGTCATTTTATGAGTTGGTAACAATAACAACAACAAAATAAAAATCCTACATATAAGAGAGAAATGTGGAGTGTGGATGTTCAGAAAACACATGGCAGTGTAGCTTAGATATGAGTAATGCTGGCCGCTTAGGTGTGTTGTAAGTTTTGTTGCCTGCAGAATGCGGCCTTTCCCTGTATGCTTTTCCTTATCTTCTGGACTCTGTAGTTTTTCTCAAAGATGTGCACCTAGATGTTCAGACTAGGTCCTTTAAAAAAGGAGCTGGGTGATATGGAATAGTCATTCTTTGGAGTAAAGCAAAATAACTGGTAAATGTGAAAAACAGACTTGGGTAACTGCAGATTGAAAGTTAACCTCGGATGCTTGCAGAGACTCAATGGAAAAAAGATTTATGTAAGTGATGGTTGCATTCATATTAGTACCAGTTCTTCAAAATGGTGAGTATTTCCTAATGTCGAATCTAAAAGAAGGTGGATTTTTTTTTTTTTTAACTAGAAAGACTGTATATTATGAAGATGTTAAAGGTAAGCACGTTGAATTCCTTAATCTTAAATAATCTTAAATACATTGTGGAGAAGAACCTAAACTTCTGTCTCCTCTCTCATGTGCTAAGAAGAGTGGTATAAAAATTGGGGATCTGAATAAGATCACTGTAGCCATAATAGCAAAGTAAAGGAGGAAGAACTAAAGAGATCACAGAATCAGAACCATTGCTATTGCTCAGGGTGATCAGCTGTGAAGAGAGCATTGACAAATTATATACCTAAGTCTCAATAAATATCATTTATGCTTCCTCCATTTATCTAAGCAATGCTATCATCACCACCCCCTCTTCCTTCTGTTGCCTACCAAACTGCCAAGACACAATAATACATTGTGCAGATTTTATTTGTGTCTTTCTTATCTTGTTCTTTCTTATTTCCCCCACCTCAGGATTCTTTTAAGATTTTACAACTGTAGGTAGAATTTCAGAGCTGAATGGAAGCCCAACATTATTTGATCTCTTTTACTATAATTTGCATCCACAATTCCTACTCTTACTCATTTGCTTGTTGGTCATTATGATGTTTGTTTTTTTAAATAAAAAAACAAAACAAAAAAAAACTTTACTTTTTAAGAGCAGTTTTAGTTCATAGTGATATTGAAGGGAAGGAACAGAGATTTCCCATATAACCCATGCCCACACATGCATAGCTGCCTTCATTATCAGTGTCTTCCACAAGAGCCATACCTTTGTTACAATGGGTGAACTTATAATGACACATCATTATTACCCAAAGTCCATAGTTTACTTTAGGGTTCTCACTTGATGTTGTACATTCTGTGGGTTTAGACAAATGTATAATAACATGTATCCATCATCATGGTATCATACAGACTATTTTCACTGCCATCAAAGTCCTCTATGCTCTCCTATTCATCCCTTCCCCCATCTCCTGATCTTTTTATTATCCCCATAGTGTTGCCTTTTCCAGAGTGTCATGTAGTTGGAATCACACAATATGTAGCCTTTTCAGATTGGCTTATTTCACTTCGTAATGTGCATTTAAGGTTCTTCCAAGGTTTTTCATGACTTGATAGTTCCACTTCTTTTTAGTACTGAATAATATTCTGTTGTCTGGATGTACCTTAGTTAATTTATCTGTTCACCTCCTGAAATACATCTTGATTGCTTCCAGTTTTTGGCAACAGGAGTTTGTGTGGACATTAGTTTTCAATCCTTTGGGTAAATATTGAGGAGTGGGACTGCTGGATCACGTGCTAAGAGGATGTTTAGTTTTGTAAGAAACTTCTAAACTCTCTTCCAAAAATGGCTGTACTGGGGCATCTGGGTGGTTCAGACGGTTAAGTGTCCAACTCTTGGTTTCAGCTCAGGTCTTGATCTCAGGGTTTTGAGTTCAAGCTCCACACTGAGCATGGAGCCTACTTAAAAAAAAAAAAAGAAAGAAAAGAAACTTCACCAATAGAAGATATACAGATGATAAATAAGTATACATAAAGATGCTCCACATTACATGTCAAAAGGGAAATGTAAATTAGAATAACAACGAGATGCCACTTCACGCCTATGAGAATAGCCAAAATCAAGAACAACTGATAATATCAAAGGCTGGCAAGGATTTAGAGCAACAGGAATGCTCATTCATTGCCAGTTGGATGCAAAATGGTATAGCCATCTTCTTCTTCTTCTCCTCCTTCTTTTTAAGATCTTTGGTCCATTTTGGGGTGCTTGGCTGGCTTAGTCAGAAGAGCATGTGACTCTTGATCTCAGGGTTGTGAGTTCAAGCCCTACCTTGGGCATAGAGATCACTTAAAAAAATAAATAAATAAAGTTTAAAGAAAAAAAAATCTTTAGTTCATTTTTCAGCTGTGTTGCTTTCTTAGTGAATTTTAATAATTTTTAGTATATTTTGGGTAACAGCCTTTTGTCAGATCTATGATTTATAAACAATTTTCTCTGATGTTGCTTTTTGAACAATGTTGTTTATTGCCCTGACCAGCTCTCTGATTTATAGCCCAGGTAACTTTCTCATATATCCTGGCCACAGATGTCACATAATCTCTTTCTGGTACCAGGCTGACATTATGCAGTTCTTGTAGTTACCCCTCAAAAAGGTTCTACCCCTCTTAACACCACATTGCCTGGTATTGATCTAAAAGCTGCATAGCCACAAAGAATTTGCTTTGTGGGTGCTGTGGCAGAATGCTAGGGCATACAAGTAGAAGACCACTAATATACTTGGACTCCTCATTTGACATATAATAAAAGTGAGTCCCAGAGAGTAGAGTGATATAAAGTCAATGGCATGCTTGGGATAAAAATAAGGATTTCTCACTCTCAACTGTATCTAGAGTCCTTTTCATTGCTTCCATGCTGAAGAGGAAGAACCAAAGGAACATTTATAGTTTCAAGTACCCAGTTGTTATCCTGCACAATGGGAGTTAACAGCATCTTATTTCTCGAAGCCCTCTTTGGCTTTCTCTGTCTTCACTGAAAACACAAAGAAACCCAAGTATTGTGCTTCACACAAAGAAATCATGCAACAGACTCATCATCAATAGATAAGGTGTATTGAGCAGAACTTCTAAAGGGGATTTAAAAATCTACAGTGATCAGTTTATTCTCTCCTGCCTGGGTATTTTACTTAGGATTCTAGTCTTAGATATGGAACGTCACTTTTCTCTGCATCTACTGCATCCACATTGAGATTTTATTCAAGACTTTGGTCTCATTATTGCTTGTATCAACTAACTGATATGAGTCCCCTGCTGGTTTACATACAAACCATCCAACTTTGGCCATACAAATGGTTGGGGACTACCTGAAGGCCTGGAAGAGCAAAATAGCAAAGATTTTGTCCATGGTCTCAGTAACTTATGAAACCTTAAGAGAGCTTTCCTTTTCCATGTTTTCTTTCCCCAGAACTTGCCTTCATAGTATTTTCATTGGTAGGAGGGGTAACTTGTGTTTATGCTTATAAGGGAAAAAAATATTTTTTGCTATTATTATATGTCTAATATAAAAGTGAGGAGCCCCTTGGGAGTTTGATGAATAGGGTCTCTGAAAGTCTCTGTAATTTTTATTAATAAACTTATTTATCTTTAGTTTTTATTTATTTAAGTAATCTCTATACCCCACATGGGGCTTGAACTCATGACCCCAAGATCAAGAGTCACATGCTCTTCTGATTGAGCCAGCCAGATGCTTCAGTCTCTGGAATTTTTAAAGACCTCTCTTCTCACTAAGCGCCCGCATCTTCCAGGTAGAATCCTATCCCCTTTCTGTCAAACTACTGTTAGTCCCCAAGATCTAGCTCACTTATTGCCTACTCTTCAGCTTTTTTTCTCATTCTCACAAGAAAACGTAGTCTTCCATCCTCTCATGTCACTTCATTCAGGTTTATTGTAACACTTTCTGCTCAAATTGCAATGAATTGTTTATAAGTCTGTCTTTTCCCTTCCCCCCCGCAGCTTCTCTGGGCTAGCCTCTCCTTGAGACGAAGAACTGTGTTCTGCTCATCTTAGATGAACCACAGAGGGCCCTTACTATTTTATTTCAAAGCATAAGTAACTTGAGCACCGTTAACTGAAAGTGTCTTTACTTCCAAACTACCCTCTTGACCAGAGACTGGCTAGTCTATAGGTCCCTAACATTTTCATCAACAGAATCATTCTGAGAATGTTTTGTTCCTAAGAAGGCTTTCCATATCCTGCAAACATCTCACCTGAGTGAAGTAATACCATTCTCTATCCATGAACAAAGGAGATCTGCATTAATTGTCAGAGGAGAATAGTAACCTGAAGATTTGGAACATGAGGTTTGATGGAGGAAGTCTATACTGCCTGGTCAAGTTCAGGAGTGGGACAAGGAGTAGGGGATCTAGCTGCTGGAGTAGGGAGGAGATACAGCCTTAAAGCCATGTGGGCCTCCAGAAGTGGAAATGGGGGTGTGAAAAGGAATGTGTGGAACTTGAATACAACCTTTGCCTAAATTACAGTTTGTCCAGGACCAGCACTGGTTGGACTCAAACCTGTTCTGCTGCATAGGGATGTTGCTCTGAGGCTGGAATAAATGTCACATGTCAGCGATGCGTCGGTTCTGGCAGAGAGGTGTATGTGAATTTCATTTTTTTTTCCCCCTGGATGGATTAGGTCTTCTTTGATAGATATCAACAGTCTAGGTTCTAGTACTTTTGTGAACACATGTCATATCATTTACAAGCAAACTGCATCAGAAAACATGGAGAAGGCAGGAAATATGAAGAGCTTTTTCTTCTTTTTAAAGACTTTATTTATTTATTTGACAGAGAGAGACACAGAGAGAGAGGGAACACAAGCAGGGGGAGTGGAGAGGGAGAAGGAGGCTTCCCGCGGAGCAGGGAGACTGATATGGGGCTCGATCCCAGGACCCTGGGATCATGACCTGAGCCAAAGGCAGGCACTTAACCGACTGAGCCACCCAGGCACCCTGAGCTTTTTTTTTTTTTTTTTTTCTTTATATGGCTCTACTAGTGGGGAGATTCTTATCATGAGGATGGACTGAACTAACAGCTTCTGCCAATGTGGCAATAAAATGCAGAAAACAGAGGGCCTCTGCTCCACTATTGACCAAATTAGGAAAGGGAAGCCTGTTGTCTCCTTGAATTCTGATGATCCAGTACAGTTGTTTGGTGGGCTGATACCCTGTTCATGAGTTTTAAAGCTTAAAGGAGGAAAGAAGGAGTTGCTATTTTTCCTCAGCTCTACAAAATTTTGAAATCGCTGGGTCACCAATCTTTAAAGCTATAGTTCACATTCTAAATGAAAAAGAAAAAAAAGCCATCTCACAAAACAAACTGAGTGTTGCTAGGGGTGGGGGGGATGTGGAGAGGGTGTTTGGGTGATAGACATTGGGGAGGGTGTCTGCTATGGTGAGTGCTATGGAGTGTGTAAGCCTGATGATTCAAAGACCTGTACCCCTGGGGCAAATAATACATTATATGTTAATAAAAATAATTCTTTAAAAAGCAGCAAAAACATTGGTTTGGCTTCCTTCTAAGCAGATAGTCCAGAGGTGTTAATTATGCAGAACTTCCTAAGATGCCAGACAACTGCCAATTAAAAGTCAATACAGGAATGAGAGAGGGGTTTCTTTGGGCTTTGAATTACCCATGTGCATGTTAAAGGCTGTGCACTCAGAAAAGAGAGTGAATTTGTTATGTGTGTATCTTTCTTCTATAAAAGAGCTGGGAGGACAGGCTGGTGTTTTATTTACTCTTGTTGCCTTCCCTCCACAAAACTACAGCCTATTCGATATATTATCAATGTTCTTTGCTTGAGAGATTAATTACCCACCTCCCCACTGCCCATTTATTGATATTCACTCTCAAAGCCATAGATGAATGCCAGGGGAGAAAGTGAAAAACTTGCAGAACAAAATCTAACAACACCCTTTTTCTTTTGGCCTCCTCCAACTGTTTCTTTTTTTTCTTTTCTTTTTTTTTTTTTTTTTGTAGCTGTTTTAAGTTATCTCAGTGTATCAGATCTAAAACAAATCCTTATTATTTTTAGGATCGGTAGGTATATAAAAACAAGCTTTTTTGCATACAAAATACTATGGTGTGTTTTATACAACTACTGAATTTGACTCCGTGCATTTTTATGAGCTGCGGTGTTATGGCTGGAATTAGAACACTGCGAGCACAGCAGGCATCACACCAGCCCTGGTCTGTCCCACATTGGCTTTGTAAACATCATCCACACAACCTGTTGATAAGACAAAGTGGACTTCATTACTTAACACAGTAATGGAGACCACCACCTCTCAAAGTTTTGGCAGTGTCCTGGAGAAGGAAAAGCAGGATCAGAACATTCTTTTTTTTTTTTTTTTTAGACTTTATTTATTTATTTGACAGACAGAGATCACAAGTAGGCAGAGAGGCAGGCAGAGAGAGTGGGGGGGAGCAGGCTCCCTGCTGAGCAATCATGACCTGAGCTGAAGGCAAAGGCTTAACCCACTGAGCCACCCAGGCACCCCAGGACATTCTTTTTTAAGGTGGGTCTTTCAAAGCGAGGGGGCTTGATAAGGGTTGGGTAAGGATCACAAAACAAAAGTCTGCGATTGATGGGGAGAACAAGGTGAGGATTTTTGAGCCCAGGGATTCAAAGAATCCTAAAGGGTAAATTGCTGTTGATATTTTCCATTGCAGAGTTGATGGTCTAAGATCTTGGAGGGAGTTCCGGTATTGAATACTGGAAAAAGAAATCCATGCCAGTGGAGAGTCATTTCCCTGTAGACAGTATGGTGTGGTTTAGGTTCTCAGTATCCAGACAGACTTTTGGATCGATGGTTTCAGTTCTCAGATCTACTCAGATAACTTGCTCTGGTAATAGATGAACTGAAACTGATTTTTTTCATTTGCAGCTTCTTTCTTAGCAGCAATTTGGCGTGAGACTTTATATTTCAGCATTGCTTTGCAGTAATTTATTGGCTGAGCTTATACCTTGTTTTAGGGAAAATTTAAACAGGAAAATTTTCCAAATGCCCACTAGCAGTTACCACGGGAACCCTGCAACAAATTCTGTAAACCCAGAGAGGGCAGCAGAGGGAAGCCGAATTCTGTGCGTGATTATTTAAACAACAGCCATCATTTTGGACAATTTTTAAGAAGGAACTGAAGATGAAATCATGGGTCCTGGGTACTTTCCAAGAGAAGAAATCCTCTGAAGCAGGCAGGAAATTGCCATCGTTTAAAAGTTCCAGCTCTGTCTTCAGACCACTTGTCTCTTTCTCTTTAAGTTGGAAACAGAGAGATTGTGTGGGATCATTGTAAGCTCCATTTCAGATTCTTTCTTAACCCAGTTCCCACATAGGATATAAATTCCTTTAGATGGCTCTGACTTCCATTTTCTCTTCCCAACACACGTCAGTAGTCACAGTTTCGGGGGCTCTGGGGGCAGTGAGGCATCCTTAGCCAAAGAGGCTGTCGAGGGCTGAAGCTGGGAAGATGCTTTGAAACAAATGTGAACACTGTATTTACATTTAAATTAAAATGGGGAACTTCTAATAGGTTATGCTTCTGCAAGGTGTGTGCAGTGCATCTGCTGAGGTCTATTGTTTATTCATGCTGTAAATCCTTTGAAATGTGTTAAAATGCTTCCCACTCATTATAAAGCTCCTGCCACCCCTGGATTATGACTTTGATGTCACCAATCCTGCTTCAAAGGGTTCTTTCTGGGCTATTAATCACAGTTTAGCCTCTGAAGATATCGCCAGAGAAAACATTTGGACATCTTTGTGCTAGACTTGCTAAAAACTTTGAGATCTCAAGTGTCTTGCATAGGCACAAATTGCAGCATTTCCTTTCATTGACAACTTTTTATTTTGCTACAGAATCAAATGACATCGTCAGTAAAGTAGCAAACAAATCTTCAAGCACTGAGTTTGGGAGGCTAGGGATAGGAGAGGAGATTAAGAGTAGGTGGGTGGTGAGGGGAGAAGAGTGTCTGGACAGGCCACTGAGATCCGTTAAAGGTTAAAAAAAAACATTGGGAATCAGAGTGGCCAAGACATGGAGGTTCAAAGTAGAGGTTGCCTTATCATTAGTTTTTAGACTGACCAGTTCTCATAGTAGCAAATTAGTAAGATTCCTTAGTATTCTCTTGCCTTCTACTCTCTGTTTTGAGACCTGTGTGGATGGACTATTCACAGCAAGTAATGATAATAATAATATTAATAATAATCAGTGCTGGCTAACATGAAGTGAGCGCTTACCTTGAACAAACTCTGCATTCACAGTGCTTGTCGTGAATTACCCTCATGGAATGCCCATAACAACCGTCAGAATGAGGTAATACTGTCTTCATGTTATAGATAAGGAGACCAGGGCACTGAGATATTAGCTAACGTGTTCACACCCCAGGCAAATGCAAAAACCCATCAGTCCCCAAAACTCAGTGGCTGATGCCCATGCTCTCCGTGTCTTCTGGTCTACTGCATGGCAGGCTTTCTCCCCGTGTGCCAGGGGGCCCATTCTTCCAGATCTGCTGATCAGTGTCTATGTCTTAAAATTTTACAGTGGGGTTCTCAATTGCCCAGTTTCCTTTTTGGGAAAATTCCCAGCATCTTTTTTCTTGCTTACCCATCTCTTTCAAATTCTTAACAGTATCCTAGTTCGAAAATTTTTTTTTATTGTGATAAAAACACATAACATGAGACCTGCCCTCCTAACACATTTTTAAGTATATAGTACAGTATCATTCACTATGTGCACATTGTTGGAAAGCCGATCTCTAGAACTTTTTCATCTTGCATTACTGAAACTCTACCCACTGAGCAAAAAATTCCCCATTTCCCTGCTCTCGCAGGCCCTGGCAACCAACATTCTACTCTCTGTTTTTATGAGCTTATCTGTTTTAGATACATCATATAAGAGAAATCATGCAGTATTGTCTGCAGCATAATGTCCCAGGTTCGTCTGTGTTGTCTCAAATGGCAAGACATCCTTCTTTTATAAGGCTGAATAATATTCCATTGTACACATCTACCACATTTTTTTTGTATCCACTCATCCTTTGGTGAATATTTAATTTGTTTTCACAGCTTGGCTGTTGTAAACAATGCTGCAGTGAACATGGGAGGCACATACCTCTTCATGATTCTTTTTCCAGTTGTTTTGGATAAATACCCAGAGGTGGACTTATTGGATTACATGGTATTCTATTTTTAATTTTTTAAGAACCTCCACACTATTTTCCATATTGGCTGCACTACTTTATATTCCTACTAGCAATGAGTGCACCAAGGTTCTAGTTTCTCCATATCTTTACCAATACTTGTTATTTTTCTGTTGTTACTGTTATTGTTTTATACAATGACCATCCTAATAGTATAAAGTGATATCTCATTGTGGTTTTGATATGCATTTCCATGATTCTTGGTGATGCTGGGCATCTTTTATATAGCTGTTGGCCATTTTTATATCCTCTTTGGAGAAATGCCTATTCAAGTCCTTTGCCCATTTTTACTTTGTTATCCTTTTTATATTTTTTTTAAAGTTTCATTTATTTATTTTGTAGAGAGAGCATGCATGCACACACACACAGAGGGAGGGGCAGAGGGAGCAAGAGAATCCCAGGCAGACTCCCCACTGTTTGTGGAGCCCAAGGTAGGGCTCAATCCTACAGCCCAGAGATCATGATCTGAGCTGAAATCAAGAGTTAGATGCTTAAACAACTGAGCCACCCAGGTACCCCTCCTGTGTCCATTTTTAAATCAGATTATGTTATTTTATTTTTTGCTGTTGAGTTATAGGAGTTCCTTATAGATCTGGGAAATTAACCCCTTCTATGGTCTGGAAATATTTGGTCTGTAGGTTGCCTTTTCCCTCTGTTGATTGTTTCCTTTCCTGTGCAGAAGCTTTTGATTTGATGTAAATCTGCATGTGTATTTTTGCTTTTATTGCCTGTGCTTTTGATATCCTATCCAAGAAATCATTGCTAAGGTCAGTGTTATGAAGCTTTCCCCCGCCCTTCCCCCCCCCCCCCCAGGAGTTTTATAGCTTCAGGTCTTACATTTAAGTCTTTAATCCAGGAGGAATTGAATTTTGTGTAAGATAGGTGTGCAGTTTCTTTTCTTTCTTTCTTTCTTTTTTTTATTTTTATTTTTTTTGCACTTGGATATTGAGTTTTCCAAACACAATTTGTTGAAGAGACCACCCTTTCCCCATTGTATAATCTTGATATCCACCTTAAAGATGATTTGACCATATATACATAGATTTATTTCTGGGCTCTGTATTCTGGTCCATTGTCCTGTATGTTTTTCTTTATGCCAGTACCATTCTGTTTTGATTACTGTTACTTTATAAAATATTTTGAAATCAAGAAATATGAAGCTTTCAGCTTTTCTTTTCCTTCTCAAGGTCATTTGGAGTTTTGGATCTTTTGTGGTTCTAGAAGCTGAATTTTAGGGTTTTATTAATGTTTCTGTGAAAATGCCATTAAGATTTTGATGGGGATTACATTAAATCTATAGATCTTTTTGAGTATCATGGACATTTTAACAATATTAGATGTTTTAATCCATGAACACTTAAAATATGCCACAAAAAATGTGCCACCTTGGCATAAAGATTATTTGAGCCGAAGGTAATTGAGAAGATGTAGATATAAGAAAAGCTCCCTGCCTTCCCTGTTTACATAAAAGCAAGACATAAATTTTTAGAGATATCCCCCCACCCCTCTCTGCCAGGAAAGACAGAAGTTAATCACCAGAGACAATTCTAGACCTTTATCAGCCCAGAGACAGCACCAGAGGAATCTGTATAACAAAACTTTACTAACTTGACCTTACTTTCCATTAGCTTCCTCATATATTTACTTTCCCATAATTTATTGCCCCTAAAAACTCAAAGATCTTTGGTCACTTACCTAGAAATTTATTGTTATTTTGTTAAGATACTTTGTGAGCCCAATTCTTACTACCGCTTGAGTTACTTATCACCAAATACTCCTGTGTGTATGTGTGATACATGCATTAAGAAACCTCTGTTTATTTTTCTCTTGTTAATCTGTCTTCTGTCAGTCTATTTGCCCTAGGAAATTAACAAAAGATGGGTAACATAAGATGAGTAGAGGAAAAAGATTCTTTTCCTCCCCAAGAACAAGGTGTCTTTCTATTTATTTGTGTGTCTTCTTTAATTTCTTCCAGGAATGTTTTCAGAGTACAAGTCTTTTACCTCCTTGGTTAAGTTTATTTCTAAATATTTTATTCTTTTTGATGCCATTGTAAATAGGATTTTTTTAATTTTCTTTGCAAATTTTCATTGTTAGTGCATAGAAATACAACTGGGTTTTGATGCTGATTTTATATCTTATAAGATTGCTGAATTGATTTATTAGTTCTAACAGGATTTTTGGTAGGATCTTTAGGTTTTCTATATATAAGATCATGTCTTCTATGAGCAGAGATCGTTTTACTTCTTTCTTTACAATTTGGATGTCTTTTATTTCTTTTTCTTGCCTGATTGCTTAAACTTGAGTGCTAGTTGAATAGAAGTGGTGGAAATGAGCATTCTTGTCCTGTTCCTGATCTTAGAGGAAAATGCTTTTGATCTTTCACTGTTGAATATGTTAGCTGTCGGCTTTTCACATATGTCCTTTTTATGTTGTGGCAATTTCCTTCTATTGCTAGTTTATTGAGTGAATTGGGGAGTTTTTTATTATTTATTTTTTGCTTACAAGACTAATATAAATACAATTTCTATTATAAATCACAATTTATAAATTATTATAATTTATTTATAATTTATGTCATTCAAGTTTCAAAATTCAAATTCTTCTAAATTTTTCATATTCAGAGAAGATCATTTGGAAAATTAATAAAACTACCAGGACATAAAGGGAAAATATTACTCATGATTCTGTTCCTTAATTTTTCCTTCACTTTAGCTTTTTGTCTTTCTTGCTCAGGTAACTTGGCCCAGACAAGAGCCAGGATAACAGCAGCCTCAAGATCTTTGCCTCCACATTTCAGTGCTGGGAGAACCAAAGTGAGTAGCAGGTTTGGACTCAAAATAATGTGGACCCTGGGGTGCTCCTGCCTTGGGGATAATCCTAGAGTAGGCGACTTTAGTTTCTCTGGCCCATGGGAAGTCTGGTTAAGAAATGGAAGGCATTTAGGAAATAAGAGGTTAGGAAATTTGAAACAACAGCATGGAATCTTTAAAATCCTGTGTTACAAAAGAAAATGTCTCCTGTACCATTTTAACTTTAGTTCTTTGGGGACTGAATTAAACTCAACCTGAAAGAGTAACAGAAGAAAAAACAAATTTTAATTATATATACACACAGGAATTCAAAAAATTCACTTAAAGGGGTAGTTAGAATTTGAGGCTTATATACCCTCTTAATAGGGGATGAATGGGGGAGAGGGGCACTTGTGGGAGAACAAATGACTTTTGGGAAAAACAAATGGTCCCTTAGGAGAATAGATGGGAGATATGATAGTTTTGTGATAGTGTCTGTTTAGGCAATTTCTTGGAAATCCCAGTGCTCATTTCTCATCTCTGGTGATAGGAGTCAGTCTTCCATGGCAGGCTGTGAAACTGCCAGGGAGGAGATTTATGGCAGTTGGATGATCTTGAGAGGCCCTGTTTTTAGCCAGATAAGGGGAGTTCAGAAAAAGCCTCTTCTTGCAACTGTTGATTCTCAGATGTTCAACTCAAAATAATACCTATGCCACCATGGCATATTCTGGACCCCTTCATGTGATTCTCAGAAAGACCACTTAAGATACAGAACAATGACACTTGAAAGTAAAGTCTTTCTAGGAAGAGATGAAGTGCTCTTCCTTGAGGCTGTCACCAACCTACAGAGGAGGGTAACAGGGACCAAATAGAGTCAGCAGGGAGGAAAGAAATCAAACCATTTCCTGTCGTTCTGCTTTGCTCTCTGAAATATAAGGAATGTACTTGTCTGTGCAAACGGAATGTTAGAAGGGTTAATAAATATCCCACTGTAAAAATTTTTTAAAAATATTTTATTTATTTATTTGACAGAGATCACAAGTAAGCAGAGAGGCAGGCAGAGAGAGAGAGGGGGAAGCAGGCTCCCTCAGGGAGCCTGATGCGGGGCTCAATCTCAAGACTCTGAGATCATGACCTGAGCCAAATGTGGAGGCTTAAGCCACTGAGCCACTGAGCTACCCAGGTGACCCCACTGTAAAATATTTTTAACTATTAAATTCTTCCAGCTAATGTTTCACAAGGATCTCAAGGATTGGCTGGTTAATGATCATTGTACATACTAACACCAACACCCAAATATCTAAAAGGTGATAGAGTAATAAAATAAGTAGATCACATTTCTGAATTTTCATATATTTTTATTTACATTGAACATTGAATTATTTAATAAAAAATAACAACTTCAGCCACACAGAATACTGTTGAATAGTCTCAAAATTGATACAGACATAGATATTGATATTTAACTTTCTTTGAGAATGAAAAATTTAGCTCTACATAATAGGGACTCAGATCATTTTTGTTAACAATAATGTTTTTACCCACGTTGCTATTATAAACACATGTATTACTTTTTCAGTCTTGTGAGTTTGTAGCAAGATATTAGGACTATATAACATGGGTTATATGGACCCCTAGGAGAGATTTACATCAGAGTTTCATTGGTTCTAATAGCCTCTTGATATTATTACATGTAAAATTTGTAAACACAGTTGATTCTTATTCTTCATGAAATTATGTTCTGTCAAGTTGCTGTGAACACTGAATCAGCCAATACAGAAGAATTGCTCCTAGGGGATTTATGTGGTTAGGTTCCCAAAAGCCTCTGCTCACAATATTGTTGTCAACCAATTAGTATATAATCTTGTTTCATGTGTGTTTCTATTTAGAAGCACATTATTTAATATATATTTCTTGAAAATAATTATATGTAGTATTTTTTATATAAAATAATATTTTATTTTTTAAAAGATTTGTTTCTTTATTTTAGAGAGCGGAGAGAGAACTAGAGCAAGACCAAATGCAAGTGGGATGGGGGCTGAAGGATAGGGAGAAAATCTCAAGCAGATTCCCCATTGAGCATGGAGCCTGATGCAGGGTCCTGAGATCATGATTTAAGCTGAAACCAAGCTTAACCTACTAAGCCACCCAGGAGCCCTGAAAATAATATTTTAATTACAGTATTTGTGTCATTGAATAAAGGCCAACAGCACTATAACTCATGCCTGAATGAAGCTTATCTGATGCACATATGTTCTCCAAGAGGTATTTAATAGCCTTCTTGCACTTAGAAAGACAAGACATGCTTGGAGGCTATTTTATTTATTTATTTATTTTTTTAAGATTTTATTTATTTACTTGACAGAGAGAGATTACAAGTAGGCAGAGAGGCAGGCAGAGAGAGGAAGGGAAGCAGGCTCCCTGCCGGGGAGAGAGCCCGATGCGGGACTCAATCCCAGGACCCTGGGATCATGACCTGAGCCGAAGGCAGAGGTTTTAACCCACTGAGCCACCGAGGAGCCCCTTGGGGGTTATTTTATACATTGAAATCATTAGCCAAAAGCACAAAAATGCAGAACATTTGGCACTTCAATAACCCAGAAAAGGATACTTGCTTATAGCATGAGAGCTAAAACAGGAAGGCAGAGCATCACGTTGTTCAAACTGAGCTGGAAACACATGCATCAGGTGATCAAAGTTTTCTCCACTCCGTATGTCTATGAATGATCATGAAAGCATTGCAGGTACTGATTTGGGGGTTAAAAATAAATTTTAGAAAGTAGGCACATCCACAAATACAGGATCCACAAAGAATGAGGAGCAACTATATTTGTTTTTTTGGAAACACTGGCTCCCACTAGATTCTGAAAGAGACCATGACACAAAAAAATTAAAGACTCCCCTGTAATACTCTTTATCAGCCCACATTACTGTCCTTCCTTCAGTTTGATTTTGTGGCTATTGGATTCTGCTAGGACCCTGCTCCCTTGCCCTCCACACCCCGAATACCAGCGCACTTTACCTTTCTCTAAACTGCCTCCTGTTGTTCAGGCCTTGCCTGTGTGACAAGTGTGCCCTCTAGTATATGGCATATATTTACATCATTATAATAATAATGTATATCATTGAGATGAAAGTAACTCATGATTTGGTTTCATCTGGAAGAGGGATGAGTTGAAAGTTCTAGTTAAGGCACCAGAAAATACGTTTCACGATAGCAATAGTTTTTCTGTCTTGGCCAAGGTCCGATAACACAGGTGGTCTTTTTAGGAAGCTGGCCTCCAGCACATTCAGCAGCACCACACTGTGATGCACGGATAGTGTCAATGCCAGTCTTGCTTTTCCATTCAGGGCTGTGCAGGCTTTGAGAGGAGTGATGCTGTAGGACTTTTTTCCTTAAAGGGTGGTTGGATCACTTGATAGCAGTAAAAATTCTTGACAAAGATGCTGTCAGGAAGACAAATATAAGCCCCTGTGAGGTTTCAGGATGCAAATAGTGGGCACTTACTGAGATCAGGAAAAAAATCTTTCTGTTTTTTTCGGCAATAACTGAAATCTAGATGGTTTATGGGACTTCTTGGAATCTGTCTTTATCCTAGAGTAAATTTTGTTGACAGATGAGGCAAGTAATTTTAGTAATACCATGCTTTCAGACCCATGTTGTAAGTAATATCAAATCACATAGAAAGGCAGTATATAATGTTTAAAAGTAAGGTTTTGGAATCAGAACTGGGTTCATATGTAGGCATGGCCAACTACTAGTTGCAAGACTGGATAATTTCTCTAGAATCTCTGAGCCTTAACCTCCTATTAGGTACAATAGGAATAATAATAGTACTTACCTCGTAGGATCATTTTGAGACCTCATTGGCATAATATAGGCAAAGTGGTTACTGCGGTAATTTTTTTTTACCTTGGAACAATAGATGTTTTATTGCTCTTGTTTTGATACCCATCTAAAACTCCATGTGTGGAGTCCATACGTATACTGAAACTCGCTCATTTCCTGTGCACTTGGAGTCTGTGTTACAGTTTGTAAAGCTGACTCAGGACTACTTTAAACACTAACCAGTGCCTCTTACAAGGAATTGGGCAGGACATTTGTCATGTGGGCAGAAAGCAGGCTTGCTCATCTCTAGTTGACTTATATCGTTGTATAAATTGGCACTGGATGAGAAAGGATATTGGGTTAGACATACAATTGTTTGATCCCGAATATTGGTTCTGCTGATCATTTTGAAATTGGTTTCATTGGAAGTATTTTCTCTGCCAATAAGTGAAAAGATCTTTTTGCTGTGTTGCATGGGCGCTAGTACTTGCCATCTTGCCATTGAAGAAAACTGCATCTTTGACATTCATCACTAGACTAGAACTAAGTCAATCATGGTAATAATGGAAGGGAAACTGATACACTTCTTGCATGTGTGTGAGGTGGTAACATTTACTGAGCAGTTTTCCTAATAAGGAAAACAGAGGTTTTGAGAAGTTGAATAGCAAGTCCAAGTCCATACAAGAAATAAGTGGAGGAGCCAGGTTTTGAACCAGGATGTCCAGTTCCAAAACTCTGTGTTCCATGGCATATATCCTCTAAACCCAGGAAAGCTTTTCTAGGGTCTTTTCCCCCTATCTGAGGTAAAAGCTTATCAGATCCTCTGGGGAAGACTGTTTCTTGGGAATGCCCTATCTTTGAGAAGAACTATATGCTAGATGATGTCCCTAAAGAAATCTATTTTCTGGATTCTTTCTAAAAGATTTTTCTTTTTTAATTAAAGGAAGCTACTTTTAACTAAATTAGCTCAGGATGACAAACTTTTATGTCAGACCACAACCTTAACTTCTGTTTTGGTTTGGATTTTTTTGGCATTCTTTCGGGTTCATGATAGACCTGGTGCAGACAGAGGTGAGGTTTGTGCCGAGTCTCCTTGTTTGAAGTACCAAGAGACTCAACTTCTGCTATGTCCCTTGTCCAAAGTCCCTCTTTCAAATCCACTCCATGTTCAGGACAACCTCGTGACTATACTAGAAGTCCTTGACCAATGTAAGACCTTTCCACATTCTTAAATTAGCAAGTTATTTATTCATTAAAATTCTTTAAAATACTAACTATGTAGGTGATAAACTGTGGACAAGCATTAGTACTTCCAAGCTGTACGTAATGCCAAACGGGTTTTTATTTCCTTCCCAAGAGTTACTCTGTATGTGAGTAGAAGGACAGCACTTGGTAATGCTGGGTAGTTAGGGGAGCCCAACAGACTTACAACTTTTGGAGTGCAAATTAGTGCTTCATTCTATATTTTTCCAGTTTGCTGCAGAGGACAAGTGCTGGTCTTGAAAACAGTTCTTAGTATACCTTTTAAATTATGTAACAGCACAATTAATATCCACCGAGGATTTTCTGACCACTAAACGGTTAAATTATCAAATGCCAAGGGCCCATTGTATGTTCTGAGGGAAGCTAACAGGTAAATCCTACTAATAGAGAAATATGGATGTGTTTTTAAGCTGCCTTTTTACTGTGCCCTAGGGCTGCCCTGAAGGGTTGGCACTCCCTGACTATTTTGAATAAAAAGAGAAGGAAATGAGGGAGGAAAAGCAAGGTTCAAAGTAAGACAGGGTTCTTCAGGGAGTGTCTCTGAATAAAAGGAAGTGGTAGAGAAATTCCCAAGTTTAGAATGTATGTGTGTGTGTTTCTGTGTGGGAGTGTGTGTGAAGGTCAGGTTGAGAGGAAAGAAATTAAAGAGAATAAAAGTTCAAGAAAACTTAGAATTTACAGTTTGGCAGAAGGCAGGCCCCAACCAACATCCTCTTCCCTTTAATCCTGATTTGTGACCCCAAACCTCACCAGCTCCGAACTCCATCCTCCAGAGAGGGATGGGATGGGCAAAGAAGACTTCCAGAATGCAGTATAGTCTCTGCACGTGGGGCAGCTGGTAGTGTCTAGTTTTCCCTTTTCTCTCTTAGAATAGCCTTCCTGCTCAACACCAAGCTTTCATTTCCTCCTTCCTCATTAAAAAAAATGAAAAAATCAAACCATAGGCGGCGGTACCATAGCTTCAGCTGCATGCATATGAGCTGATGGCTTTGGAAACGCATCCAACATGCAGCCTAGGAAAGGAAACCGCCCTGCCCCCCGTCATTGCCTCAGAAGTGATAGCCCCATATTCCTGCTCACTATGCAGGTTGCTCTTCTAGTTCTTAAAAACTTAGCTCCCCATTTATTCCTTTTCATAAACTTTTCTTGAAGCCAACTGAAGCATTTCCTTCCACTATGCACCATTTCCTAACTACCCCTCAAGGTAGGTCTCATTATTTGTCCCCACCCTCATGCCCTCAACCCTTCTAGCACCCTCTTCGCACTTTTGCTGACCGAGCTTGCAGACATCCTCACCCCATGGGGTGTTCCATCCAAGCAGAACACACTTGCTGACCGCGGCATCTCCAGTTCAGACATTCCTGCTTCGTCCCCTTGCCACCTGTTCTGAGCAGATGGGAGGCTGCCATGGCAGAGGCTGGCGCTAAAATGCCACTCGTGCACTTTGCAAACCAAATAGCTTATATGTGCAAGAGTGGGGGTTTTTATTGTTGAGGTACAATAACAAAACAGGCTGTTTCCTACAGTTGTTTTTATTCATAAATTTCTTCCAGTCAGCCTAGGTGGTTGGGATAGATGATTGGGAACAGGTGTATCTCAAGCTCCAGTCTCCAGTGAGCACGTGGGAGCTGTGTGATGTGGGAGGGTGGCAGGAAGGGGACTACAGCTCATCTAATTCCCTGCAGTCCAACCTGGGCTGTGAGCCCATGTCTTTGTAATCACCCAGCCTCATGGGTCGTTGCCCAGTTTTCTTTTAAGAAATAGTTTGGTCTCATGCATCCTTATTGGAGAGCTTAACAGGGGCCCATTAGAACATCAAGAAATACAGAAATAATAGTGACGGGAATTTATACCAAGACTTCACAGTATGGTACTTCACAGAATGGGGTCCATTCTTAAGCGAGTAGGATAGTGCAAATTTTGTTTTTCTTTTATAGGTCTTCAAACTTCTCCCATAGTTTTCACTATCGTGTTCTGAACGTCAAGGTCCCTTGGGTATTTAACCAAAAAACCTTTCAGATTTTGGAAGAACCAGAAAATGCCTATACCCTAAAACTACTTCCCTTTGCCTCTGCTCTAGGTGGACACTCTGGAGGTGATACGACATCCCGAAGAAACCACCAACATGAAGAGGCAGACCATGGCTTCTTACTTCCGGGTACGGAGTCCTTTTGATCTCTATTCTACCTGTTTCCAAAAAGGACTGCCATCCCTTCCTGTGAGAGGCCCAGAGATGATGGAATTAGTGAAATAAGAGCAAAGTACAAGAGTTAGTTAAGAAAGGTGGGAGTGTGGGGAGAGAAAAATTAAAGTGGAGAGCCCACCTCTACGTATACCTTTTCTGATTTCAGAAAGATAAAATGAAATCCCATGTGTCTACAGACGGGACACTCTCTGTCACTGGCACAGAGCCTGTCCATTCAGTGTGCTGATTCTGTTAGTATTTGAGCTGCTCCTTAGCCTTAAAGCTACTGGAATCCACCGCTTTTAAAGCTACTGGAATCCACCGCTTTTCCAGCATATTTACTGAAAAATAAAGTGAATAAAATTCCAGAAGGTGGCTTATTAAGTTCACATCCTGAGGGAATCTGTCTTTGTTTTAACTTTATTTTCCTAGTTCAAATTGACCCATTGCCAGACACAGTTATTTCCCATCTCTGCTGCCCCAATTCTTGATATTTCATCTAGTAAAATGACTCCTTTGAGTAAAATTGTGCCTAGAAGGGCTCTGTTAAATGCATATTATATAGGAAAGGTAAGACACAGACACTTTTTACCAATTCACACAGATTTGTTTATCTTCAAATTATAAAGCAGTAGGGTTGGAAGCCCCTTAGAGTTCATGTCCCACTGGGAACTAAGGTCTAGGCAGCTTTGTGGTGGAGATGCTATTGGACCAAAGACAGAATTACTGATCTCAGGTTGTAGGGTGGAGTTGGGATAGGAAGGGACTCAACAGGGATGGGAGTTGAGTGGTCGTGAGCTGGAGTTGCTGAAGCAGGCTGGAGGACAGGACCTGGGAGCCAGCACCATGGGGAAGTCTCCATGGAAAGCCAACAGGTTCATTTAGCATCCAAAGCCAAGAAATATGACCTCATCAGCTGTATACTTCAGAAGTAGACTGAAATTGGGCCCAGAGGGTGTGAAGTGGGCCCAGAGGCCTTTGAGTCCAGCACTCCACCTTCATGCTAATTCTTGCTACAGCTTCTCTGACAGGTAGATATTTAGATCCTATTTCATCACTCTAATGGCCGGACATTTCTAATTGCCATATATTTTTTACCTTGAGACCTACCCTAGTCCTGTCCACTTTAGTGGCTGTATCCTCCTAGTGTCTTGGGGGACAGGGTGTGTGTGTGTACGTGTGTGCATGTGTATGTCCCTGTTCTGGGAGATTTGGAGACTTTGAGCAGCCCTGTGGGATCAACTTCAAGATCCTAGAGGCCCTCTCTCAGATGAAGCCACCTTTGCCTTATGATTTTTCAGAAATATATCCATGACAATCAGTTTGGTGTCCCCCAAAAGTTAATTCCAAGAAAGAGAATACAGTGGCAAGCTAGGTAATACCATTTTGGATCAGTGAAGATGTGATTATGAAATAAAGGGACTGATTTCCTGTGTAGCTGCAATTGCCCCTGAAGGTGTGTCCACAGAGAAGCTCCAAAAGCGGCTGCCTCTTATGAGAAGCTGAGACAGTCCCACACAGCAGTGCTTCTCCATGCGCCCTCTTTCTGTGGGAGCCCCCTGCCAGCCACTTGATGGATGTTAGGTGACCTTCACAATAGTCTCCTTTTCTTCAATTTTTCTTGTTTTCTTTGTCCTTTTTCTCTCTTGTTTCTCTTCTGCTTTATTACCAGTGGTATCCGTAGGATTTGCTTAGACTTTCTGGTGGTTCTTAGGCTGAAGAAGAAACTGACCCCTTTCCTAAAAGCTAGACCTTTTACATTACAGATACAGTTTATGGAATACTGTGTTAGCATACCACATGAGCTGGTTCTGCGATGGCATTACAGGGTAACCTAAGCATGTTCTTCGACAGCTAAGCTTCTGCCACATAGGGATATTGCTTGGCACTTGGTGATATTTATTTATATTTTAAAGATTTATCTATTTGTTTTCTTTATTTTTAAAAAATTTATTTATTTGTTAGAGAAAAAGCATGAGCTGGGGGGAGGGACAGAGGGAGAGAGAGAGAATCTCAAGCAGAGTGAGGATCCTGCTGCAGGGCTCAGTCCTATGACCCAGAGTTCATGGCCTGAGTCGACATCAACAGTTGGATGCTTAACTGATGGAGCTACCTAAATGCCCCTCATCTGTTCATTTTCAGAGAGAGAGAGTGTGAGTGTGAGCATGCGAGCAAGGGGGAGGGTCAGAGGTAGAGAATCTCGGGTGCCTGGCTGAGCAGGGAGCCTGACACAGGGCTCAGTCCCACCACCCCAAAATCATGACCTGAGCTGAAATCAAGAGTCAGACGCTCAATCAACTAAGCCACCCAGGTGCCCTGGCCCTAGGTGATGTTTCAAGAATGCTTTTGAATTCACAGACAGCTATAAGTACTTCACAGAACCTATATTATCACCCCCTATAGCTGGTTTCTTTTTCTGCCTTATAAAGGCCTGTGAGTTGTTTACAAGCCCACAAACTGCTCTAGAGGGCCCCGTGGGCCTGTGCCGTAATTATCCATTATGTTTGTGGTAACCTCATTTCCTGTGTATTTTTCCCCCTGGTAGTATTCTCTGATGGATCTGCTCTCCAAAATGGTGATCGGACAGCCCCACTTTGTGCGCTGCATTAAACCCAATGATGACCGAGAGGCCCTGAAGTTCTCCCGAGAGAGTGTGCTGGCCCAGCTCCGCTCCACAGGGATCCTGGAGACAGTCAGCATCCGCAGGCAGGGCTATTCCCATCGCATCCTCTTTGCAGAGTTTGTGAAAAGGTCAGGCCAGCATCTTGGGAAATGCATTCTGTTAAATATAGCTGTCCTGTGGCTATCCCTATCCCCTGGGACTGCTCCTCCTGCTTGTTTGCCTCCTAACATGTAACCGGCTAGTTACCAGCTACCATTTACTTGCTGAAATGTTGCATTTTTATTGTGCTCCATCTAAATTGTTGTGCTCTGGAAGACAGGGTACGCACACTTCTGACCACTTTTTAAAAAATAAAAACATTCATAGATATTTATATATTACATATATCCTTAGGTTTCAGAGCCTCCAGATATTTAACTGACATGTTGAAAGGGTTCCTTCTTAAGTGGGTCAAGTTTCTAGTGGATGTGAAATACACCCAAGCAGCCGATCCTCTCTTAGGCTAAAACAATGTTATTGGTGTCATAGGATAGTTAACATTTATATAGCACCTAGAATGTCCTAGATGTATAATCTCATTTGATCCATAGAAAAATGCTGTAAGCTATGATCTGTTATTATTCCCATTTTACAGATGAGGAAATTTTGAGGCACAGAAAGAAATGTAAGTGACTTTTCCAAGCTAGTAGGTGGTAGAGCAGAAATTTGAACCTGGGCGGTCTTCAGCATCCACATTTAATCTCCTCGGTCCATTGCATTCATGCAATGTTTATTGAAATGTTTTGGAGTTTTTTAGACCCAGAAATTGACTTTATCTATTAGTGAAAACCTGTTCTTGTCTATACAAGGCCATAGGGATGGATTCTGTGTCATGTGATTACGAGTAGGAGTTTTACAAAACTTTCTGTGAGGAAATAGAGGGCAACAATAACAAAAAGCCACCAGTGAGATACACTGCTGTCTGAAGACACCAGAGAGGAAAATTAAAACCCATTTTAAAATTTGCACCCCATTAGCCATCTCTCGTTTCTTTTTACCTCTTTTGTGAAACTTGTGCCCAAGGTCATTTTTCCAACTTTTTCTCCAGGAAGAATGGATTCTAATAGGTATCTTGCTTCATCGAGGCTTCAAAATACCACTACATTCCATGGAGAAGAAAGGGCAAAGAAATTTCCTTGCAGTTAGAGTTTTCCAATTAAAAATAACAAAATGGCTTTTTAAAAAAGAAGTGTCTTTGAGCTCCTTTTTCCTCTTAAACTTGGAGGTAGAAGGAGAAAAAAAGAGACTGTTTTAGCACATGAATGTGACTAGTCAAGTATTTTTAGCCACTAAGTGTGGAATACATAAAAATATTTAAGAAAACAGGTCAAATGCTAAACAGATTGGCACTTCTTTGTTCGTAATCAGAAAGCCATTAGGCAAGTATGAACAAGAATTTCAAAATGTCAGTAAATCTGAAGGAATCAAAGATTTCTGAGCCAGGAAGTTAATTGGTATTTTGATCCTTTTGAGCAATTTCACAACAAAATATATGAGTTAGCAGTTTTCTTCCTTGATGTTTATTCAACAAATAGGTGCGCCTCTTATCTTCCTGTTTGGGAATGCTGTTTTGTAAACTCTTAGCGGAAATAAGCAGACAAAACAATCAAAGGCAGGGAACAGAGTCATTTAGGTTTATTGGGTAGAGGTAAATAAAAGGTAAAGCCTTTTACGTTATTCTTTACCTTTTTGTACTTTCTGGCATTTGGGACAGAATCCAGAAAGACAGTGTTTAGGGGATTATGTTATTGGGTTCCAGAATGAGGAAGTATTGCCCAGGTTACCCAAATCTGCCACTTGGCCAAACCTAAAATACTTTCTCACCCCATCGTCTTTGAATTTTTTGGCAAAATCACTTGGAAGTGCCCTTTCTGTTTTCTATTCATGGAGCCTTGGGGGAGAGAGGTTGTTCCCAACACCTTCTCATCAGTGGGACCAGGTGGGTTGGAAGTTTTTATTTATTCTCATACAGGTATGGAAGAAGTCACCTGGCAGCACTGGGCAGGTAGCTGAAGCCTCCTGAAGTTGTACTGTTCAGGGACATCACAGAAAATGACTGAATGTTCATTGGCTTCATGGTCACTGGTCAGAAGCATGGTCAACAGAAGGTCTTTGCTGGGGCAAACACATAGAATAGCATGTGTTGGGATGTGTTCTGGCAAATGTCTGTAAGTTAGGACTGCACTTTCAGTTCAGAGTCTTACCATTTGTTTATTAAACTATTGCAGTGAAGAGTGCAACTTAGTAATGAGATCAGGGTTCTAATCTACTTTTGGATGTAGTGTTTGGCACATTACTTGACATTCTGTAAAAAATATTTCCTTGTCTGCATGAGAAGGCAGGATTACAAAGAACCCATATTCTGAAGAGTTTCAGGGATCACATGTAGATTCCTTGGCCTAACTTGGTTTCTGAGTCCTCCAAAAAGACCACTCACCCCCAGTCAAGCTCACAGGCAGGAGAACAATATGTCCCAGGTCCCAATTCATAACAGTTGCTAAATCAATGTGTTAAACAGAATGACCTTTACTTCCCTGACCCAGGACATCACAGTTTTGTACCGCATGATAAAGGGAATTTCCACCTTAGAAAGATTACTTGTCTTACATTTGAAATTTTTTATACTGTGATCATAGGACTATTTGAGATCTCCCTAATGTACACAACACCTTAAATTTTCTTTAAGATCTTCCCTTTCAATAGTTTACTATTTCTCATTATTCTCTTCCTGTGTTTTCCCTTTGTAATTAAAATGAAATCACTAAAGTATTGTAAACTTGTAGAATTTCCTGGCAGTGGCAGAAAACGTATACAATTACATAGTAGAGTTTGGGTCTAAATGTGTGGCTTAATGGAATAGATACTGGTTTTTCATAATCATTGAGGGTGGGGGGTGATCCTCTCAGCAGCTGCATAAACAAACCTACATTATTTCCAACAAGTCATGCTGTTATTCAAAGTATTTATTTGGACTTTCCTTCAGAAAAAAGCACACAATTATTTTATTTGACTTCTGCGAACACCCAGTTTGACCACCTTTTTTATTAGACTTGATTCTGAATTAATCTTAGCTCTTTTTGAAAATTAACACATGTACATGACAAAAATTTACCAACTTGGAGGCTTTTATTTATTTTTTTAGGATTTTATTATTTGAGAGAGGGCACATCCACGTGTGTAAGAGAAAGAGAGCACAGAGGGAGAAGTAGACTCAGAGAGCCTGACATGGGACTAGATCCCAGGACCCTGGGATCATGTCCTGAGCCGAAGGCAGATGCTTAACTGACTGAGCCACCCAGATGCCCCAACTTTGAGGCTTTTAAGTGGAAGTTCAGATATAGATTCTATAAATGAGTCCTAAATATTTATGGCAAAGAGAGCATGTAATGTCCCAAGGAGCTGGAGAATGAGTGATTTTTAAAAGGAACCACAATTATTAGGACTTTTTTGTTGGTTTGGGTATGACCTTTTTGTGAATGAGTTACCTGATTTTATAACCACCTTCCAAGTAGTAGCAGAATTTCTAGCAGCTACAGAGAAGACTTATGAATGCCAAGGATTATGGACACAAGAGTTACCTCTGAACATTTGTGAAGAATCAAAGTGCCCTTGTGAGAACTGTCTCATAAAGTCATTTATACACCTCTGCCTTTACGTGTGTATCCATATCTTGAATAGAATGCCTGGCACAGAGTAGGTGCTCAAAAAATGTGGATCGAATGATTCTAAACCCAATGATGCTGAAGGCAAGAATGTGCCTAATCTGTGTTCTTAGCACCTTGTATGGAACTTGCCATATAGGTAGGTTCTCATTAGACGTTTTCTCTTGATAACATGGAGGCTGTATTCACGGCCAGGAGCTAAGAAGTCCTGTAGGTGACATGTATGTCTACCTCTTGGTTTCATCCTGGGACCACTCTGGAAAAACCCTGAAGGAGTGCAAAGTTAAGGGTCAAAGTCCAAATATGAAAGACTTGAAAATCAAGGTCAACTTTAAAAATGTCTGGTTGGGGGGGTACCTGGGTGGCTCAGTAGGTTAAAGCCCCTGCCTTCAGCTCAGGTCATGATCTCAGGGTCCGGGGATTGAGCCCCACATTGGGCTCTCTGCTCCGCAAGGAGCCTGCTTCCTCTTCTCTCTCTGCCTTCCTCTCTGCCTCCTTGTGATCTCTCTGTCAAATAAATAAAATACTGAAAAAAAAAAAAAAAGTCTGGATGTCTAGACACACTCCAGAACTTCCACCAGCAAGAATACCTGGGTCTCAAAGGATTGCTCTAGAATCCAAGAAAGTGAATTCTTCAGCTCTGGAGATGCCCTCAGTAAGGAGTCTTGTGTGTCCTTTTCCTTATAGTATAAATAAATAAAAGCGGTAAAGAAAAAAAATGACAAGAATAAAGTACCTTTATGGAGGGCATGAATTACAAAAGAGCATATGACACAGAACATCCTAAACATTTATTCTCTCCTTTTTACTACTCCCTGCTATACCTTTCAGAATACTAAGGGTAGTCTCCTAACTGAATTTGGGAGAGCCTCCAAATATGTCTTTCTAACTCCAATCTGTTTTTTTTTTTTTTTTAAGATTTTATTTATTTATTTGGCAGATCACAAGTAGGCAGAGAGGCAGGCAGAGAGTGAGAGAGGAGGAAGCAGGCTCCCCGCTAAGCAGAGAGCCCCATGTGGGGCTCTATCCCAGGACCCTGGGATCATGACCTGAGCCGAAGGCAGAGGCTTTAACCCACTGAGCCACCCAGGCGCCCCCTAACTCCAATCTGTTTACTAGCCATTCCTTACACTGCCACTAGTTATGTTTCTAAAAATGTAATCCTGTCATTCTTGTGAATGAAATTCTGTGCCTGCTCCTCACTGCCTACAGGATAACATCCAAAGCCTTCAGCTCAGTAGGTAAGGCAGGCGTTTCTCAGTAGGTAAGCTCCAGCCAACCATTCTCATTTTTCCCCACTGTTCTCTCTCTCACACCCTAGAATGCTGTCAGTCTAACCTTGGACCCTCCAGGCCATGCACAGTGTTGGCCTTTATACCTCTTTACGCCTTCTCCCCACCTCTCAATCTCTAGCCCAGTCCTCTTCCCTCTGAAGCTGGCCCAGGCTCCACAGAGCTGGCAGGTCCTGCATCCTCTGGCCCACATCTGGATGTTGATGTCTCTGTATTAGAACATGTACTTTCATTTTTATCCAAACATGTCTGTCTAGCCCACTAGACTTTAAACTTCTGTGGGCATGGAGTGGACTTCACTCATTTTTTTTTTTTTTTTTGCTTCTCGCATCTTGCCTGGTATAATGTGTGCTCCATGGTGTATGTTTTGCGTTTCCCAAATGAGGGAATGTATCAGTCAGGAATGCATCTGATTGTGAATAACAAACATTTTTAGTGCTTGAACCAGGGTTTCTCATTCTCAACATGCTGACATTTTGGACCAGATAATTCTTTGTTGTGGAAGGCTATGCCTATGCCTAGAAGAATGTATAATGTACCAGTAACATCTCTGGCTCCTACCTATTAAGATGCCAGTCACCTCTTCACCACCCCCAAGTCATGACAATAAAAAACTGTCTCCAGATATTGCCAAACGTCCCCCAGGAACCTAATTTCTCAAATTTAAAACCAGTAGCAAATAGGTTTATTTGTTAGTTTCCCACAAAAAAAAAAAAAAAAAAAAAAACCAACAAAAAAAGAGGTAAGCTATTTTTCATATTAGTTCAGCTGTTCACTGATGTCACCAGGAACCTGAATATACCTTCTGACCTTCATTCATTCCTTTTTACCATCTTTATTATGTGGGTTGGCTTATAGTCTCATGGTCACAATGGGGCTGCTGTCTCTCCAGTCATCATATCTATAGTCAAAGAAAGAAAGGGGCAAGAGGAATGACTAAGCCAGCTATATTTGTCCCACCCTTTATTAGGAAAGAAAACATTTTCCCAGAAGCCATTTCATATCTCACTGGCCTGAACAGAGTCACGTAATCATTCCTAGCTACAGAGAAGGGCTTAGAAAGTAGGACAGAGGCCTGGGGCTGGGAACATTGTCACCCAAAAGATAGAAACTACTATTCTTTTAGCCAGGAAGAAGTGGGAATAGAAATGAGAGACACATTAATTATGCTTATCACAGAAAAGAAATCCCATGTTTATTAATTGAATGAGGGAATAAGTAAATAAGAGGCTGAATGAATTTGAATAAATACTTTCTGTTCCCCGTGACCCACTCATTTTTCATTCTTTGCTCCCTAGCTTCTTGCTCAACATGGTAGCTTAAGAACTAGCAATAGGTTCAGAAGTGCCTAAGTAAAAATAGGCAAGAGACTAAGAACCCCTTGATTCCATTGCTATAGAAAGGTGTGTTTGCAATTTTAAGCCTGCAACAAATTCTTTTACCTCTTGCAAAATGAACTGAATATCATCAGTTATCACTGTGAAAACTCCACCTGAAGACAGGGTCGCTGAAATTCCCTTACAGAGAGCCAAGGTTAGCACTGGCTCATAGGACAGGAAATGGAGGAAAAATCAACGCACAAAAGAATCCAGACATCTCAAGAAGGGCTGAAATTCTGAAATCCCAAGTTTCAATTTTCAACTAACAAAGCTTCTACTTTTTTCTCTGAGTATTAAGCAGTGATTAGAAAGGCACAAATCCTCCAAGAGCTAGGATGGTGATACCATGCCTTGTTTCTTACAGGATATTCCTGGATTTCTTTTGTTTTTACCTGTAGCTACACAGGTGAGAGCCTGACATCAAATAGATCTTAGTGTGCCATTCAGATAAACTAGTAGATTTGCAGCAAAGTGGAAAGAATCCTTGTAATTCCTTGCAAATTGATTTGCATCGTAGTGAAGGACACATTATGAGAATATGTAAGGAAGATAATGGACAGCTTCAACATTGCGAGTAAGCATGTCGCATAGTCATGTGAACGGTCACTGCATTTATCTTCTAAGGGTAGCAGTGGAGTGGTGGCATTCTCTGGGAGGGGTCTCTAACAGCTGCTGCCCTTGTATACTGTCTTTCCTGCCCATTATTCTGTGTTTGAGAGAATGAGTCAGCCACCCCGCCCCAACTACAGGTGAGACCTTGGATGACTTCTCTCTCTTAATTCTTACATTTACCATTTTTATAATCTTGGTTAGTGTACTAAATTTAAAAAAAATCAAATGAAGAAAACTTTAAAAGCTCCTTTTACAATATCACTGATAGACTCTAACAAGTAGCCCAGTCCAATTTTCCATTTCAGAGATGAGGAGGCTGAGGTCGGAGAGGAGAAGCAGCTTTCCCAAGGTCCCACCTCTAAGAGGTTGGCAGTATCAGTCTCTGTGACCACCTCTCTCTATTCTTAGGGGACAGAATGAGCTCTTATTGGTCTTGCCTGGGCTGTGGGTTCTTCCCACCTTGCCTAAGGCTGTGGATGATTCAAAATCCCAAAACCCATTCTTTTAAGGTCCTGTCTTTCTCATGGAGCCCACATTGTTGACAGCTGTCTTTCACTATTCGAGTAGCGGAAAAATCATTTCTGTAGTTGATAGCTCTGCAAATTCAGCCTGAAATTTGTAGTGGTGACTTGAGAAGTTGAGACAAGAGGTAATATCAGTCAGACTCTTCTCCAGAGGCTCTGTGAAGAGGCTGTAATGATAATAACAAGCTGTCTTTCCTTATTTTTCTAATGCCTGCACTGTGGGCAGACTCATGAAATAATCCATTCATAGGAAACAACCCAGGAGGACGTAGAAACACAGCAGGCAATGGCTCTGCTGTGGCAGCAGTGCAGGAAGAAATAGCAAAGGAAGCAAAGAAGAAAGATGTTATGGAGTGTTAGTATCCATGTTGTTGAGAAGACCACCACTCTGGACCTTTGGATTGGCTGCCTGGCTTACTCTGTGAAAATCAGTGGCTGAATTAAAACTCTATGTCCCTACTTGGAGGTTTCTTTAAAAAATCGAGTGGGACTGAGTTATGTTAAGTAGTGATAATGATGAAGCAGCAAAAACAAATAAGAATAAGGAAAATAATGAGTGGAAAGGAGAGAAGGTGGAAGAGGAGAAAGGAGAATGTGAGGAAACCTCACACGGAGATGGCAGATGAGCAGGACATCTCTCTCCAGCCCCAGCTACAGACCTGGCTCCTCAACCAAGGCAATGGCCTTCACAGCCTAGAATTCCTGGCCCTGGAATTCCCCAACACGGTGCCCTAGGAAACCATTGCCCAGTCCATCAGCTGACCCACGGTTGAACTTGTGCTCATTTGAACAAGTTCTGTTCAGTTGACAGTAAATATCTGTCCACCCCTGAGTACCATGGTTTAGGGATGACTCAAAGGAAAGATTGCTAGCCACTCTTTTATATACATTTGGGAAAACATCTTTGCCAAAGAAAGGGATGAAGATAGGAGAGAGGGGTATTTATGAACTACCTACTGATGGTAGGCTTCATGTTAGTGCTTTCAGACATCATCTCACTTAGGGGCACCTGGATGGCACAGTCAGTTAAGTGCCCGACCTTGATTTCGGCTCATGTCATGATCTTCGAGTCCTGAGATCACACCCTGCATCAGAATCCATGCTCGGCAGGGAGTCTGCTTGGGATTCTCCCTCTCCCTCTGTCCTTCACCCCTCTCTTACTCACTCACTCTCTAAAATAAATAAAACTTGCTTATAAAAAAAAATACTGATAATATCCCCCCAAATACATGAAATTATTTCAGTTTCACAGATGAGGAAAATGGCTCAAAATCACACATAATGTGTTGTATAGTCAGGATATGAAATAAGAGTCTACCTGATTCCAAAGCCCATCTTCAAAATATTTAAATGAGACCATTGAACATAACCCAAATATTCACTGTGAAATCAGTCTATAGAATTCAATTGCAAAAATAGTAATGGGGGCACCTGGGTGGCTCAGTGGGTTGAGCCGCTGCCTTCGGCTTGGGTCATGATCTCACGTACCGGGATCGAGTCCCGCATCGGGCTCTCTGCTCAGCGGGGAGCCTGCTTCCTCCTCTCTCTCTCTCTGCATGCCTCTCTGCCTACTTGTGATCTCTCTCTGTCAAATAAATAAATAAAATCTTTAAAAAAAATAGTAATGTAAATATGTAATGTAAATATGTAAAATAGACTGATCGGTTTAAAGTTTAACTTTCTATTACAAATTTGTGAATAAACTCAGCCTCAGTCTTGAATTCCCACTTTATTTTATTTTATTTTTTTTCCTTTAGAAAGCCTCCCATTTAAAGCTTATGTGGAGGCAGCAACAGCATCAGAAACATTTATTAAGCACCTATTGTGTGTGCTAAGTGCTGCAGTAATACTGAATTAGAAGGAATTTACAGTCTCAGGGCTTCCACAATCTAAGAGCACAGATCAACGTGGCTTCTTATCCCAAGGCCTAAATTTAAGAGTCTTCCTAAGAATATAATGGCTTTTTTTTTTCTTTTTGTAGCAGATGGTGGCCAGCTGTTCTGTCTTTACTGAAGGCCAAACATGAAGGGAAAAAATTAAAATAAAGGGGCTTATGGTAAATATAAGAAAGAACTTAAAAACTAAATCTGGATTTTCATACACACTAAAGGGAAATGGGCAATTGGGGGTAATTATCAAATTATCCAAGCCAGAATAGCTCAGTTTCCTCCATTATCGACCTAAGAGAAAATTATTTATATGGGTTGAATTGTTCAGATAATTGTCCTGTATTTTGGATATCTGAGTAGACAGTCTGGGTGGTCACTAATGTTGATTGAGGGTCCCTCAAGGATTATTTTTAAATAGGAAAAGGGTTGATACTTTTGCTGCCTGATTGGGGATGTATCCACTTAGATGCAAGTGATAGTAACCAAATTAATAGATAGATGATTCTTTGACCAGGATAGAGGCATATTGTCTTTTAAAATTTTAAAAATCTACTTAATGTTTGAAACTAACTTTTAATTACAAAAATAACGTGTGACTACCTTTTCCTGTAAAATTTTTAAATATTACATGTAAGACTAACATCTTTCTTTGTGCATCACAAATTGTATTTCCCAGGATCCTACTTGCATGATGGCGCTTCCCTATGTAGTTAACTGTTACTCTTTTGGTAGTGTTAGCCTTTCAGAATACACACATACATGCATACACACACATAGGGGGAAGAAAGAGATCAAGCAAGGGAAAAAATACGCTACATGTTTAGTTTAACTCAAATCACGTATTTTATACCATTTGGTAACTTCCTTTTCTATTTAGCAATACGTATTAGAGATAAAACTATGTTGTTCTATAGCTCCAATGCATTCCTTTTTAACTCTGTCTTTAAAGTTGGTAATATTCATGTAGCCATTCTTCTGTTAGAGGAAATTGACATTGTGTCCAGTTTTTTGCCATCAATGCTCAAACAATCTTACATATTGAACACCTGTGAGAATTTCTTTAGGGTAGATTTTGCAACTAATTGACCTTTCAGGGGAAATTGATGTGCTCCAGAAAGTCATTTGGTCCTGACAAAGAAAAGATCATGAAGAGACTTGGGAGCCAGTTTCTTTCCTCAGATGGATTGTGTCATTTTAGGCAAGTCACTCTGTACCTCGGGGTTCTGTTTGTCTAATAAGTCAGTGGTTCTTCAGCCTTCCCATACATGAGAATCTCCTGAGGCCTTCTTAAAACACAGACTGCTGAGCCCTACCTGCAGAATTTTTTGTATAATTTTTATCTAACATAGGTAACTCTCAGTTCTTGCTCTTCTCTCTCTCTCCTCTTCTCTTCTAGGAGTATGGGTAGTCATTAGGAGAACATAGAGAAAGGAAATTCATTGTATGTATTGTCTATTGTCGGAGGACTTCTATGAAAACAAAAGGAAAATTCAACCTCACTAATAATTAAGGAAATGCACATTAAAACCACACTTAAATTTATCATTTGATACTTACTTTGGCAATAACCAGTAAGACAGATAATTCCTTGGATTGGCATGGTATAGAGAGCAACAAGACTTTGAGGCTCTTCTGGTGAGGTATTTATGTCTGATCACTTTGGAAGCAGCTTGGCTTTTTTAGTAAGCTCCGACATGAACATTATACTAACCAGTGTTTCCACTTTAGAGGTTATTAAGTAGAAAAGTGGCCATGTTTCTGAACCTCTGGATCTTTTAAGATTGCTTGGTAGCAGTGGGTCTACCTAAGTGTGATGACTTCCTGCCTCAACCTGCCCCTGGGTTTGTGCTCCTTTGGGTCAAATGTCTACAGTCTAGATTTTTGTACTTCTTTATTCCTCTTGTTAAAAGATAATTTCCAGAAGGGTAGCATCATGAGTCACATATGGACGTAAAGATGGATGTGTTTAAAGAATATATTTTATTTATATGATATGAGGGAATCAAGCAGATATTATCATTGGTTCAAAGGAAAATTTAAAACTGCATAAGCAGTTAATTAAATTTAATTTAAGAGAATGTTGAGGTGAATTGGAAATGGAGATGAAACTGGATTTTCCAAAGAGGGAAGTAAAAATCATCACTGGACTAGATAGGGTGTACATAGCTATCAATTACCTACAATTTACAGAGTTGCAAATTAGCTCAAAGAAGATGAACAGGGCTAGAATCTGATTACCCAGAAGGGTGTGCTAAAGATGGTGTATGCAGTTTTCCACCTAAGTACCAATGCCTTACTGACACACTAGTTAAAATAGAATATTGTTTGGATCCCCACACGTGTCAAGGAGCACTTGACAGCTGGTGTTCAGATGTAGGAAATCAATACTTCACCAAAGTCAGAAGCCCAATATTCCAGATTGCTATAGACACAAGTTCTAATGAGCTGAAAAGTGCTCGAGTATCAAAGGTCCTTGTTAGAAAGTCAAAGACATGACCAAGGATATAGTAAGAGATAAGAGTGGACGCAGGTTAGATGAATGTAAAGAAGCCTGAATGTGGAGTTAAAAGACATGGGCAAACCTCAGGCCTCCACTTACTAATTTGTGATCTTGAGCCAATTCCTCCTCTCTGGCTTTCTCTTTTTTACAAAACAAGAATTTTGTTGGTGACTCTTTAAGTTCCTTTCAGGATCTGAATGTTTTTTTGAGGAGCAAGCCAGTCCCTTCCACAGATGGCCCTGTGGGAATGCCTAGGCATGAGGAGCTTTGACAGAGGGCAGGGCACATCTGTTTGTGAACATGAGGAAGAACAGCTTGATGGGGCAGGGGTGTCCTAGATTCCCAGTGTGCAGGGAAGAAACCCCAGCATCTATGGGAAACTTGAAAAGTACAGTGACAAAGCGAGAAGAAATGTTAGAGAGGAAGGAGGTTACTAAAGAACAGCCTATACCATTATAGGAAATGTATTACCAAGGTTGGCTCTATCTCCACTCAGTGGGGGAACCAGTACTGCATTAGTCAGGGTTCTCCAGAGAAATACAATCAATAGGGTGTGTGTGTGTGTGTGTGTGTGTGTATGTGTGTGTGTGTGTGTATACACTGAGAGAAATTATAAATGATAATTATTTTTAAAATTTAAGTTCCCAATTTGTTGTTTTTATATATAGAAATACAGTAATTTCTGTATATTGATTTTTATCCTACAACTTTGCTAAACTCACTTACTAGAACTTATTAGTTCCCATATGGGTTGTTTTTTGTTTTGTTTTGTCTTGTAGATACCATTGAATTTTCTACATAGACAATTGTGTCATCTTTGATTTAAGACAATTCTATTCATTTTTAATACAGACACCTTTTCTTTCTTTCTGTAGTCCCCTTGCAGTGCTAGCACAATGTGGTACAATGCAGAAGTTGCAAGTATGGACATCCTTGCCTTTTTTCCTAATCATTGGGGAATAAGTGTTCAGTCATTCACCATTAACTCTTTTAGTTTTTCATAGACTTGTTAACATTAGGTTGAGGAGGTTCTCTTGTATCAATCTGTTTTTTTTTTTTTTTAAGATTTTATTTATTATCTGACAGAGACACAGAAAGAGGGAACACAAGCAGGGAGAGTGGTGGGAGAGGGAGAAGGAGGCTTCCCGCTGAGCAGAGAACCCGATGCTGGGCTTGATTTCAGGTCCCTGGGATCATGACCTGAGCTGAAGGCAGATGCTTAATGATTGAGCTGCCCAGACACCCTCAACGAACTGCTTTTAGTTTAATTCATCAAACTGCTTCAGGAAATAGATGTGGAATAGATCTTACCAAAAAGACCCCTCTTGCTGAGAGATCTTTTTTTCTTGGTTCCTGTCAGTTTTGCCCTTATATTGATGCACATAGGAGCTCAACCAAAGTGCTTCTTTAACCATGGTACCTGTTGGGACGCCTGGGTGGCTCAGTTGGTTAGACGACTGCCTTCAGCTCAGGTCATGATCCTGGAGTCCCGGGATCGAGTCCCGCATCAGACTCCCAGCTCCATGGGGAGTCTGCTTCACTCTCTGACCTTCTCCTCGTTCATGCTCTCTCTCACTGTCTCTCTCTCAAGTAAATAAATAAAATCTTAAAAAAAAAAAAAAAAAAAAAAAAAACCATGGTACCTGCCAGAATTCAGAACTACTCCATGGAGGGAATCCATTAGACTTATCTGACATGATTACTACAGACATTTCACTTACATGTTTCTTCAGTACTTTTTGAAACCTTCATTTCTTTGCAATATTGTTACCCATCTCTTTCTGAACTAAGCCAAATGTGAATATTATCATCATAATAAATTAAGAGATTTGGGTTAAGGGATCAGAAATCAAAGTTAAGCTCTAATATTTATGTTAGTTCAGAATTCATTCTTGCCTACTTAGAAATTAAAAATTGCTGGGAGCCATCTAGAGATGCCTGATAAACAAGTAGAAATCCGTGATTGGAGAGCTGGAACATATCTTGCGTTCCTCTTGTATCTTGCACAGGACGGGTCATTCATTAGATTCTCTTTAAATACTTCATTGTCAATAGTATCGAGCCTGGGCTAATTAAAGCTAGGGGAGCTCATGTTATAAATGTGCCTAACAGAAAGAATATAGGAATTCCTGGTTTTACCTCTGACTTTTATACTTTAAGCTATCTGTACTTCAGCTTTCCCAAAACATTCACACATAGAGATTTGCCATCCATTCCCACCATCCCGGTGTGCTCCAGAACACAGTCTTTTTACTTCAGCAGGAGTCAGGTCAGAGAAGGCCTGACTGAAACAACAGTCCTGGAGAAACTGAGGCTGAAGAATCTGTGCCAATGCCATGAACAGCCCAGATAGGCCTAAGCCGGACTTGCAGTTGTCCCTCCACCCCCTACCTCCAGTAGGCATCTTCTGTGAACAGGTTCCTGGGCTTGGTCAAATGTTCTAGCATGGTCCTGGCTGCCATTCAGGGGATCTGTGAGAGCACTATCCCTTCTCCCTGACCAATGGAAACAGACTCCAAGCCTTGAAAACATTCCCAGGATCTCCGAATGCAAACATTTCTGGCAAACTCAGCATTATATCCTAACCTATAAAACAGTCTTATGGCACAAAGATAAAGTGAAATGACTGAAGTGCTAATCAAGTATGTTCAGTTTTCCAGAAACTGAAAGATAGGGAATATTTGGCAAGAAGAGGAGTCATATTTTGTATTTAGGTGATTTTTTTGAAAAGTAAAAGCAGCTCTACATTTAAAAGTACAATAATTCTAAAATAACAGATCAGCCTTGTCTGAGGAATGGCAGGAAAAGCCTTTGACACGGAAATTAGGTTTATTTTTAAACTTCCAAGGGGTTGAATTTAATTATAGATGGCAGCAAAGAGCAGAGAATAGATCCTTGAAAGTTTTTTAAAGGAAAACTAAGGTAAGGTGTTTGTTCTATAAGGGTAATCTATTCCACTGTGTGTGTGTGTGTGCGTGTGTGTGTGTGTGTGTGTGTGTGTGTGTGTATGTATGTATTTTAACAGGGAGAATAAAGAATTAAAAAAAAAAAGGGGGGGGACCCTTTTTGCGGTGGTTTTTCAATCTATACAGAAAGTATGGAAATTCATTAAAATGAGTAATTTAGGAAAACAGATGTGGTTTTGGTGATTGTATCAAAAAACATACCTACTCCTGGGGTGCCTGGGTGGCTCAGTCAGTTAAGCATTTGACTCTTGGTTTCAGCTCTGGTCAAGATCTCAGGGTCCTGAGATTGAGCTCCACATTGGGCTCCATGCTCAGTGTGGAGTCTGCTTGTCCCTCTCCCTCTACTCCCCATCCTCTGTCCCCCACTGTCCCCCCACCTCTGGAATAAATAAAATCTTTATGAAAAAATATACCAGGCACCTGGGTGGCTCAGTCAGTTAAGCATCTGCCTTCAGCTTGGGTCATGATCCCAGGGTTTTGGGATGGAGTCCCCCATTGGGCTCCCTGCTCACAGTGGGGTAGAGGGGGGATCTCCTCCCTACTTGTGTTCTCTTTCTCTTCTCAAATAAATAAATAAAATCTTAAAAAAAAATACAAAACAAGACAAAAAACCCATACCTACTCTATACCTTGAAATCGACATGTATATCAGCATACTGATTCAGTGGTATTAGACTATGATCACTTTTGCTATCTATAGATTCCTCTAGAGGGGACTTTTCAGAGCAGAGTCAAAATTTATACAATGGGATTACAAATTATTTTATAACAATGCTAACACATAAAATGGTAACTTTCACTAGAAGGGCTGTCTAAATTTAAGTTTTCTTAAAGGATTTTGATACTTTGATTTTGCATGAGATACCAAATATTCATTGAACATGAATTATAAAGCAATATTAAAAGGGAAATACCCATAACAGAAAATATAAAAGTAAGAGCCAAGTTAATAAGCATAAATTGTATACCTTTCACTACCTAGTATGCTAATATTGGTGCTCAAGAAATATTTGCTATTATAAAAACAAGGCATGACAGTGGGTCCAGAGAATATCTACTATACAGAATCAAATGATAACTAAAAATGTTTTATTTTACTCTTTTATTTCGTAGGTATTATTACTTGGCATTCAAAGCACATGAAATGCCTCTTGCTAGCAAAGAGAGCTGTGTTTCTATCTTGGAAAAATCCAGATTAGATCACTGGGTGCTGGGAAAAACAAAGGTAGTTCTTTCTTTTTTATTCAAATTGTCACCTGTGATGCTCTACAGTGTACCTTTGTCTCTTGTCAGTGATATGAATGGCTTTGTAAATTGTGTGGCTTAGCAGACAACACCCCAACCTGACGCTGATCTTTGCTGGTCTTGGGTCAGGAGTCCTCGGACCTCTGGACAAGAGAAGGAGGGTTTGTTTCCTGTTCTGCATGTAGTTTGAGAGAACCACTTAGCATTTCTAGAATGAGAACTTGGATTCTTTTAAAAATGTCCTTTTTAAATGTTGCTTATTCCAGCAACTCATGGAAATACACAAATCTCACTAATGACAATAATGAGTATCTTTTACAGTTTTGTCCATTTTTCATTAGACTCATGTTGTGTTTTTTACTGTGCACCCTGGTTAGTTGTCTCATCGTGTGTAGCTTTTCATTTGGGGAACATCCCATCCGTGTCCCAGATTTTTACAATCTGTTCTGAATTGCCGTACAAAGCCAATCTTAACCTGTGTGTGGATAGCAACACGGTTGTTCCTCAGCAGGAATTACATCACTGTGGGTCATTTAGGTCGTTCTCCTTCTGAACGTCCATTGTTGGCCACGGATCAGTTCTATTGGTTAGTGCCTCCATCAAAGGCTGTGGAGATAGTAGAAATCAAACTGAGAAAACAGAACTCCTGGCAGATATAAGCAGACTTGGAGAGTATTTGGGATCTCCTCAATCCCATTAACCTCATCATCTATTTATATCAATAATCAAGAATTGGCTGAACCTTAGAAGGGGTATTGTGTTTGCTCCCAAGAAGTCAGTAATGGTAGCACAAAAGAAATCGCTGTAAACTTTATGTAGATAATGGTTTTAAGATTTTTACTAAGAATACTCTGCAGTAGACTAAATTTCTGTTTGGGAGCCCATATATAATGCTAAAACTAATATCTCATTTCAGGTTTTTCTCAAATACTATCATGTCGAGCAGTTAAATTTGCTGCTGCGAGAAGTCATAGGCAGAGTGGTTGTGCTGCAGGCGTATGCCAAGGGGTGGCTTGGAGCCAGGAGATACAAAAGAATCAGAGAGAAGAGAGAGAAGGGGGCCATTGCCATCCAGTCAGGTAAATAGTCCTGAATCTTGGCATTTCATCAACCACTATGGCCACTCACATGTTGCTTTTCTCAGTGGCTTCTTCTCTTTTTTCTACCCTTCCTTCCCTTCTTCCTTCCTTTCTTCCTTGCTCTAGCAAATATTTATTGAGTGCCTATCACAGGCCCTATGGTAGATGCTGGGAATATAGCCATGAGCAAGAAAACCTCAGTCCCTCTGACCTCCACATGAGCAAACAAGCCATCACAACACACTGTGGTCAGTGGCTCGGTAGAAGTAGCGTGAAGTGAGCAGAGGGAAAACCCAAAGCACACAGACCTGTGCCCCTTCTCCCAGATGACTGATGTAATATACATTTCAGGCCCATCACCAAGTTCTCAGCATCAAAATTATTATAATGCCCTTTACCAATGGCTTTCTAGTACAGACAGAGCTTATAAACCAAGGGAATAAATTACCAGGCTCTCTCATATGCGCAGCCCATTCAGTGTTTCTCTGTTCATGTGTGTGTCATTTGTGTTACAAACAGCATCTGAGCTTCTGTGCTATTGATGAATGGTTAGGAAAGCGTCAAATCTTGAACATAGTGGACAATTTCCTTCATACTCTCATAACCCAGTCTCCCGTTGTCCACTCTGGACTTCATGACCGCACTCAGCAATTGGAAAGCTGTGATGCTAATGGGAGGGACAGAAAGATAAGGTGGTCATGCCCCTGGTGGACAGCTTAAGGCCCCAGTCCTCTGTGTATAGGACTCAGCACACCCCCAGAGATTTCTTCTCTCCTCCTCATCCATTTTCCTTGCCTTATGCCTTACTGTTGCATAGTTTCTTCTCCCGAAGCACAGTTCTTGGGCCATGGTTCAACTTCCCAAATGCAGGTGTTGTGCTACTAATTATTCCCTTTGACCCCCTTCTTATTTATTTGCTTATTTATTTATTTATCTAACAGCACAAGCAGGAGGAGTGGGAGGGAGAGGGAGAAGCAGACTGTCTGCTAAGCAGGGAGTCCAATGCGGGGCTTAATCCCAGGATACTGGGATCATGACCTAAGCCAAAGGCACATAGTTTACCTACTGAGCCACCCCAGGCTCTGACTCTGTTCTTCATTTTTCACTTCTTCAAATTTCATGTTCATACCTTCCTTCCAAACAAGAACAATCGAACTGGTCAGGATATTCCATTCTTTCCTACCATCCCAACAAACCACCCTTCTCCCAAGTCCTGAACACAGAGCTTTCTCCAGGGATTAGAATGACAGGGAACTGCCTCACCTGGGATAGAGGTCCCCAGTGATTCGTAAGTTGCATCCAGAGTGTTCTGGAAACTCACTGCCAGAACAAAAATAACTCCTTCTCAGAAGCATCTTGGAGGTCCAGCCAAGAGTACAGAGAGGCCCCTTTTCTCCATCATTGCTCACGTTTCGCTGCTGATTTTGTTCAGTGAGAAAGCAAGAGGGAGTACAAGAGGGGTAATAGATTGGAGGGAAAACAGCTTATATCAATTCACTGGCACATTCTTAAATTAATGTCATTCCTAGCACATGGTTTTATATTTTTAGCCTGGAGAGGATATGATGCTCGGAAGAAATTTAAGAAAATAAGCAACAGAAGGAGTGAGTCTGTGGTTCCTATTCAAGCAGGTAATTAAAACATCATTTTCATAGCATCCACTTGAAAATATTCTGTGATTGAGTTCATACAATTTTAGAAAGCTGAGAGGTGAATAATTCAGGAGCCCTGGAATTGGAGTTGTGAGTTCTAGTGGGGGTTCTGGGGCTTGTTCTAATACACCCCGGGTGTGATGTTGATAAGGCTGACAGTGTGCATTTGCTGCTTGCCATCCTTGTGTAAGGAGCCTCTCAGTAAGTGCTCTAATATCCCTGAGTTTATAGAGAGGGCAACTGCGGCACAGAGAAGCATAGTAGCTTGTCCACAGTCACACAGCTGGTCAGTAGCAGACTCAGCATCTGAACACAGGCAAGTCAGATAAAGTCAACTTCGTATCCTGCCAACGGAAAAAAGCCCTTTCCTTTTTGTCACACCTCCGTTATAGCTGTGAAATGGAGAGCGCAGGCCCAAGTCTGGTTAAGTCTAGAAGGTTGGAATTCTCCGATTATGCGCAGCACTCATCGTTCAGCATCAGAGAGATAAGAATTGCTCTGGGACTTTCCATGCAAATGGGATTCCCCACACACCAACCTGTATGTGGCTAAGGTGGTCCTCTGGGCCCCATGGAGTTGAGCTGGGCTCAGCTTGGGCCTGGCTGCCTGAGTGCTTCAAGGTCTGGTCCTGCCTCACCCGACCTGTTCCTGGTTCCTCGGTGACTCTGCTCTTCTGTAAATGGCAGTATCTCTGGTGCCTGCCAGCCTGGGTTCCTGTCATCATTGGAAGCTGGATATGCCCAAGTGAGGCCCTGGGAAGAAGTGGTCCCCAGAGCATGCCTGGAGCTCAGAGAGTCCAGAGTGCAGAAACAGAGTGAAAGAGCATTTGCCAGTCCATTGACTCTGCAAGCCTGAAGACGGGTAGGGTTCCAGAAACTGCTGCTTTGAAGCAAACTCTCAAATAAAACAGCTGCAGCCTCTTTGAGGCAGTCCCTGCCCAGAACCTGGCTCCAGGAATACTTCTCAAAACTCTCTTCCGGCCACTGTAGAGACCTGACATCTTCATTCAGGACCAAAATATTTGGAAGGAAGGGATGTCATTGAGATGCAAATGTGTACGTTTTAACACCATCTCCTAGGAATTCTAAGCTCTACAACTTCAAAGAGTTCAATGGAAGAAGGATCCACTTCTGGTTGCAGCTTAAGAAAGAGTACTCAAGGTGCATTTGATCCTTCCTTGCCCACCTCCACACATCACACCACAAGGCGCACGCACACGCATGCACACACCCCTCTCCCCACAGTCTCCTGGACTGATTTCTGATCTTGCATTTTGGCCCAAAGCCCAACATATGTTTTAAAACATAAACTTTGGGTTATATATTGTTGATCCACTGAGTCCAGTATATAGGATTATAAATCACCTTTTCCCTCTCTGGAAATGATCTTTAAAGGATTCCTTGTTTGCACTCTGTTGTTGCCAAGTGAGAGCTGCATGAAAACAGAGACAGGTTTCCTTCGTCATCAGCCGTGATGGCATCTTTTTGGTAGAGCACCTTTGCGGTAGGTACCATGGAAAGATAATCTTGCTTTGTGAAACTGGAGAGAACACATGTCTTCAAGGAGCTTCTTTTTTTTTTTTTTTTTAAGCTTTGCAAGTACCTCCTCCCTCCCTCTTCTTTTTAGTCCAGCAGCTTGTGTTCCCACTTATCAAGTGGCATAGGGAACTTCCATTAACCGAGTCCACAGGGGCTTGGGCCGAGAGGAGGACATTGAGGGTGGGACTAATGCCACCCCTCCCTCTTGGAAGTAGTGTGGCAGCCAGAGCAAAAGCAGACAGTCTCTTTGCTCTTCAGCCCAACACCACAGATGTGAGTTGAGGTGCTGGTATTGTGCTAGCAGAAAAGATGCCTGGATAGGGTAACAGCATTTGCAATTTTATGGGCAGTTTACTTTCTCGTGAGAATGTTTTCCTTATCTTTATATTGGAAAGCATGGTTCTGTTGATCTAAAAAGCAAAGCAGTTCATTCCAACTTCTCTGTTTGGGTGGGGGTGTTGGGGGGTTTTCTTCCCAGAGCATAATCTTCTCATTACAAGCTCTTCTTCCCACTACTAGGATGTTTCTGAGTAGAACAAGCCCCAGACCTAGCAGTTCCCTTACTTGGGAACCCTACAGGAAGTGGCTTAAGGAGGTTATCCTAGTAGGACTGTTTCTGATTGTTTTCAAAACTTACTCTTTCATTTATTTATTATTTTTTTCCAACAAATCATTTCACTTGAAATTTAGATTCTATGGAATGCATTTCTTTGTATTTCAAGTTCTGGCCCATTGCCTTTCTTTTTCTTTAGTGGTGTTGCTAAGATATGTTATATATTTTTAAAAGAGCGGCCCTTGAAATTTAGGAAGCATTTGGCCTACATGTTGCTACAGAGCAGTGCATATGGAAATTTGTTTTCCTTTCATCTCCTTCCCAATAAAAGCAGCCGCACAGCTTATCCCTTTAGCTTCCTCAGAACTTCCTTTCAGAATTCCCGATCTATTACAGCACGTTCACATACCAGAAACAAGATGCCTTTTCATGCTGTCAACCTTTTTCATCTGAAATGTAAATTAATTCTTGCTGGTTTGCCTTGACAGAGATCAAAGTCAGGGTATTAACCTTCCTGGGCTTTCTCCGGGAATCTGTCCCCAGGACTGGGCTGTGGCTGTTAAGAGGCCAGTGTCCCTGTTATAGGGCCCTCCTCCAGGCAGCCCTCCATGGAGATCCACCATTTCAAAGGTGCAGAGTCCTTTAGTAACTGATCTCATCATTACTTTAAACTAGGTGAGAAATGATCTGCCTGGTTAATTCCTGAAATAGAGAGGGAAGGAGTTACACACATACACATACACACACACACACACACAGGCCTGTTCATTTTAATTGTGGGCCCTTCACTCAGATTCCTGGAGCTTGTTTAAGTTGTTTTGACAGCGAGTGATCTCGGTTTGATAGAGGGAGGGACAGGGCTCCAGATTGGAAACCTCTCCCCTTGCTCAGTGGGTCATTTCTTGCCTGTCAGTCTTTGAGGTAGGCCACATTTGCATTTTCAAAATAAACAGATGCCTTTCAAATACATGAGCTGGTGGTCTAGAGATCTCTGTGGGCCCAAACAGTTCACCAGCCAGTGATCAAATGCTGGAAGAGAAAACAAATGAAAAAAAATACCCTAGGTAACTACGCATCCATTTCCTATGTGTATAACATTGTACCAGCAATAAAGGGCCTCTGAGATGTGAGGAATCTCCGGGAGAGAAAGCTAGGGATCCCAAGCAAAAGCCTAGTTTATCGGCAAAAAACTTTTTTTTTCTTTGCCAGGGGAACAGCTTTGAATGTCATTTGGGTGAGAAATGACATGTTTTGTATGTTTTTATTATTTGTTAATGCTAAAAATAGGCTCTTGCCAAAGGAAAACATACTCTTTTAAACACCAAAGAATTTTAAATTTCATATCTTTTTAATTAGAAAGATAAGATGACACATACTAGTTTTCAGATAGATGGGATATTCTAAGTAAAAAGTAAGTTATATGTCATTCCCTTTTAATGAACTCTTTGCTATCACAAACTGGATATAACTAGATTTATTCAAATAAAAGTGCATCTATTCCTTAATAAATACTATCAAAACACATAACCTGCAGGGAATTTTTAAAAGGTCTACAGTATCTCATTCTTTAAGTTTTTGAAAGCACTGTCTTGAAAACTGCTCCCCTAATTCAAGATCTGTTCTTTAAATGAGAGCAAAGTGGTAGGCTTCCCCATCTCAGAGGGAAAATGCCTCAAGTAGGTGACAGTGGAGCCTTAGGGGCTGGGACCAGAATTTCAGAGTGTCTCCAGGAAGGAGTAGCCTCTTCCAGTCCCCCTTTCCCATTCTCTCCAGATGCCTGGGTGCAGGAAGAGCCCATTGGTTTACAGCACATTGTCATCTAATTGCTTCAGTGCAGTGGAAAATGTTTCCCCTCTCTGTCCTCCATCAACGTCCCACTTACCCCCCCTCCTTGGCCTTTCTAACAACCCAGATAAGCGATGGCCATTTCTCTTTCCAATGCCTTTTGAGGAGAGTGCTTTCTGGAGCCTCAGCCATGACTGTGCTAAGACTTGGGCTTCCTTGAGCCTGTGAACAGGCATTTAAACCAGATTCAGCTGGAACTGCCAGGCACGTCATGTGACACTGGGCAATGAGAGTTATTTTAAATGCTGGTTCCAGAGGGGAAAGCAAGCATCATGCCCAGAGAGGTTCCAGCACACTCGGATACAATTTCAGATGGGAACCTATCAGAGGCTATTTAAACTTCTTTTAGAAACTTGACCCTACTTCATAACAAAACCAGATTTTTGTGTTTAAAACTGCCTGAGCTTGGGGCACCTGGGTGGCTCAGTCAGTTAAGCATCTGCCTTCAGCTAGGTTATGATCCCAGGGCCCATGGATTGAGCCCCGCATTTGGCTCCCTGCTGAGCAGGAAGCCTGTCTCCCCAGTCCTCCCCAGTCATGCTAGGTTTTCTCGCTCATGCTCTCTGTCGCTATCTTTGTCTCTCTCTCTCACTCAAATAAATAAATCTTTTTTTGTTTTGTTTTTTTAAACTGCCTGAACTTTTAAATCTGTTTTAGGTAAAGCCTCATTCGGGTCTTTTCTAACTTCAAAAGGTTGGTTCCTTTAGCACTGTTAGTGAGTTGGCACTGAATGGGTGGTTGCAGTCATTTCCTGGAACTAGATTTCCAGAAGTATCTCTAGGTTTGCAGGACAGCTATATTTTAAATTTGGAAATGTCTCTCTTCATTCAATATGTTTTTAGTATCTACTGTATGCTGAAGTGACCATGGTGAGGATGGGATTTAATTTGGGGCATCAGATTTCCCATCTCCAATACAGAGGGCGATGAAGCATGCTCTTCCTCAGAGAGATGCTGTTTGTATAAATCAGGTACTCTGTGTAATGTCAACACATACTGGGAGGGAGTTCTAGAAAATTCTAGTATAATACAAAGAGTCAAAATCATTCTAAAATATGGCTGAGGATATACAGTGAAATAACCCATGTTTCTTGAAGATGAAGATGATTGCAGAAGATAGTTTTCATTCTGACAAAGCTGTGCATAAGCAGATTGTTGATTGTAAGCCAAACAGTAGAGGAAGGTCAAGTGAATGTACCATTGAAGGCAAAGGTCCACTTTGAATTAATAGAAGGAAATCAAGTATACTTTTGATCACTCCTCTCCTTTTATCTCTATTTGCCATTCTGCCTTTATTCTCTTGTTTCTTCACTCACTCCACTTCTGCCTCTTAGAAAGATTCCTGGTCGCTTCACACAAAAGCTTACCTCCTCAAAATGTGAGAGAAGACATGTTCCACTATTCTTGGCCATTGGCCAGGAACCAGCTTCCTCTCTTTCTTATTGTTTTAAGTTGTATCATATAAGAGTAAAGTAACATCTAGGTGAAAGCGTTAGCTGGTGTATGGACGCTTGAGATGAACTATGAGATACACAAGAGCTCCACTGCCTTCTATATCTTTGTTTAATAGAAGACAGAGTACCTTCAGTTTCGTGCAAGGAGTCCGGCCCAGTCTACCTGCACACTGCCTGGATTTCTCTAGCTCTCTGTAAGTGAAAAGTTGGGGCTGATTTCTGACAGCTATAGACTTAACATTTTGGAGAGAGGAAATGTTAGTAGGGACAAGTCTTGTCCTTTACTTTGGGAAAATGTGCCCTGTTTGTGACAGGATACATGCAGACACATGTAAGACATACAGAGCTCCTGAAGCTTGGTTTAAAGGAAATGGTGTATAACAGCGAGAAGGCCTGGCCTGTGCTTCAGGGTTTCTTCAAGAAATGGGCCCTGCTAAACCTCACTTAGGCACAAACAATGGAATTCTTGCCATGAAAAACTTGGAATGCAAAGGAATGTCCTTTGCTATGAAATCAAATTATTTTCCATGTTAGAATGAAATGCCCAGAGTGCTATTCACCTAATTCACAGAGAGGAAGTTGTGAAGAGCCAACATGGGCTTGAAGATTGTGACTGATATATTAACGGCATATATTGTGCTTAAGATGAAACTTTGGTGCAGCAGTCTGCACCCCCAAGACCCAAGATTAAATTTTCAGAGGAAGTCCAGGAGTACTTCAACTTTGAATCTGCTTCTCCCTTCTGGACCTCGTACAGAGCTCCAGAATCTGGCTATAAAGAGGTGCTGCCCAAAGTGGCATCTTTACCACCTCAACCTGTCAACTATACTCAACCTGACTGTGCACTCAAGTTGACTTTATTCTAGATCTTGAGATTTTTTTCACGTTTCTTTTTTTTCATATGGAATCATGGTTATTTAGGCTATATCCACATAATAATAAAGAAACATTTAGGGACAAAATTAACTGCTCTGGCAAGAGTGATTGGACTTCTTTTCCTCGAAAGACTCCTGTGTGTGGAAAGACAGATTTTGTTTTCCCCCTTAACAGATGAAACAGAAGCACAGAGAATTTAAGTAAGTTGTCTCTTGTTATGTGTTATGTGAGCTTAAGAATTGGCTGGGCTCCTCAGTGGCTCAGTTGGGTGAGTGTCTGACTCTGTTTCAGCTGAGGTCATGATCTCATGGGTTGTGGGATCGAGCCTCATGCTCAGTGGGGAGCTGGCTTGAAGATTCTCTCCTTCTTTCCCTCCTCCTATGTGTGCTCACTCTGGTGCTCTCTCTCTTTCTCTCTATAATAAATCCTTAAAAAAAAAAAAAAGAAGAAGAAGAAGAATTGGTGTCAAAGCCCTCTTCTCAGTCTTCACCCAGTGCTCGTTCCTGTAGACCACAATCTGTCATTTGTTTCTGTCTTGGATATGGCACATGGATATAGGGTACCAGCCAAAGCTTTGGAAAGAGTTTCATATACCAACCTAAGCAAGTGGACTTTGGAATCAAAAAATTTTACTTTAACCAAAAAACTCTGACCAAAAAATGGGCAGAGGACTTGACATACTAATAGCCAACAAACACATGAAAAGATGCTCAGCATCACTCATCAGGGAAATAGAAATCAAAACCACAATGAGATGTCACTATACATCTGTCAGAATGGCTAAAATCAAGAAGATAAAAAATAAAAAGTATTGGTGAAATACATGGAGAAAAGGGGACCCAGGTCCAGTGCTGGTGGGAATATAATTATTGCAGCCACCATTGTAAACAGTAGGGAACTTTCTCAAAAAATTAAAAATAGAAATACAATATGATCCATTAACTCCACTATTGGATATTTTCCTGAAGAAAATGTTTTCATTTTCTTCAAACTCAAAAAGATATATGCACCCCTGTGTTTACTGCAACATTATTTTCAGTAGTCAAGATATAGAAACAACCTAAGTGTCCCTTGATAGATGATCAGTTAAAGAAGAAGCAGTTCACATACACAATGGAATATCATACAGCCATAAAGAAGGATGAGATTTCTGCCATTTGCAACAACATGGATGGACCTAGAGGTCATTACGCTAAGTGAAACAAGCCAGACTGAGAAAGACAAAGACTATATAATTTCACATATATGGAATCTAAAAAAAACAAAACAAATGAATAAACAAAAAGTAGAATCAAATGTATAAATACAGAGAACAAACTGATGGTTGCCAGAGCAAAGCGGGGCAGGAAGATGGACAAAATGGCTGAAGGGGACTGGGGGATATAGGCTTCAGTTATGGAATTAATAAGTCATGAGAATAAAAGGTACAGCACAGGGCATATAGTCAGTGGTGTTGTAATAGCCTTGTATGATAACAAATGGCAGCTATACTTGTAGTGAGTATACCGTAATGTACAGAGATGTTGAATCACTGTGTTGTACACCTGAAACTTATGTAATGTGTGTCAACTATACTTAAATTTTAAGAAAAAGGAAAGAACAACAAACAAAAAGCAATCAACTTGAAATCTCTGCTGTGCCATAATTTGTCATATGGTTTGAGGGAAAATTACTTGACTTCTGAGTTTTAGATTCCTCACCTATAAAATGGAACTCCTAAAGGCCTAGTTTTCAGGACCATTGTAAAGGTGATTACAGATATTACGTGCAAAGCGTGGTACCTGTCCTGTGGTAGATAGTCAGTAATTATTAGTTTTCTCTCTACACCCCCTTCCTAAATATGAATTTCACAGGGAAATAAATCTGTCTGTATATTACTCTTCATGGATGAGCATAATAATAATATAACTTCAAACAGATGAAACCATTTCTCTTACTTTTGGAGAAAAAAAGTAGTACCTGTCAAATCTTAAATACAGTTACAGTATAGCCTTTATAAAAGAGAATTTTCTGAATCTTAAGTCTTGCTTATCTAACAGAGGAAAACTAAACTACAATAATATCATATGAAAGATTTAAAGTGGTTTTGTTTTTGTTTTTGTAAAAAAACTGTGCTCCATTGTGCCAAGAGCTTGATTCATTTATGTAGATAAATTTTTCACTGGCCTCAAATGTGTTAAGATTTAGGTGGTATACTAATGACATCATTTTTCCTGTCCACTGGTTTGAGGCCCTTCTGCAACTTGTAATGTAAAATTCCAAGTCCCCCCCTCACCCCCTTCCATAAAGTCAGAAATTCTAAAATCCAGGAGTTAAATATCACCCAGATTTGCTGCCTGCTGGTGTGAAAAACAAGTTGCCTTTCAGATGTCTAAGGAGTTGGAAGATCTCAGTGTGCATATCATGCTTAACCCACAGTGACGGGTGATTGGCAGCCTAACAGCTGAGCGACAGCCATTTGGCTAGAAGTTCAAACCCCAACACGAAGAGCCATAGCAGGATCATGGCTTGATTTGCTGTGGCCATGAAGTCTAAATCACCAAGCACAGAGGTGGAGGCAGAGGTGACAGCTGGTAGCCATTCTCATCAATAAAGTTGTGACGGTTGAGAGGTACAAGCAACCAGAGCCTGCTAATTTTGTAGACTTTGAGCCAAGTACTTAGTGTCAAAACCAGCTATGGTCAATGATACAAATGGCTGTGAAGGGTCCCTCATCAACAGCAAGGCTCTCCCCACCAGACACTTCCCTCCTCGTGGGTTAGAAATGATTGGATCCTGCTTTCTGGGAACAGTCAATTTGAGGAGACTTTATCTTTTAATTTTTTTATGTTCTGGTAATTTTTAAAAAGTCATATTTATTGAGGTATAATTTATATAAGTAAAACTCAAATGGTTTGATAAAATTGGTTGAACACAGTCAGGTAATCCCCTTCACAATCAAGAAAAAAGAAAATTTCCAAAAAGCTCTCTCCTGCCGTTCTGTGACCATCTCCCCACACTCTTAGCTCCCGGGGACCACTAATGGATTTTCTGTCCCTATAATTATGCCTTTCCCAAAATGTCATAGAAATGGAGTAATACAGTATGTAAACTGCATCTGGCTTCTTTCACTTGATATAATACTTTTATGATTCATCGGTATTGATGCATTTAAGAGTAATTTGTTCTTTTTTGTTGCTGAGCAGGTTTCTAGAGTATGGGTATACCACAATTTTGCCAATTACTTGCTGAATGAACTTTGTTTCTAGTTCTGGGTGACTATGAATAAAGCTGCTATATACATCTAGAACTTTATCTTTTTAGGAGAGATTTATAGGAAAGTAAATAACTTTGATTTATGGGAAACCAGAACTATATAGGCTGGAATGATCATAGAGGTGGGAATTATTTCCTTCTTAATTAACAAGCAGAAATACTTATTTTCCTAACATGCTATATTTCTGCATAGCAATTCCTAGTTTATACAAGGCAGTTTCACTCACCTTATTTTTGTAATTATCTCCGAAACCCTAAGAAGTAGATTGGGAATCTTACCCCTTTTTACAGATGGTGACTGAGAAACCTCCCTGCGGTACAGACTGCCTAACTCTTGATCTGGTGTCCTTCCCCCAAACATTCTCTGAACATCCTCTCTGTGCAGAACACACTGCTAAATGCTTTTGGGGTGGTCACAAAAGCAACATAAAATTTATTTTTTCCCCAGGAGGGGGACAGTCTGATGCTCTACATCATGTCAGCAGGCAAATGTAAATTAAAACAACAATATACTGTTACACACCTATTAGAAGGGCCAAAATCTGTAACACTGACAGCATCAAATGCCGGTGAGGTCATGGAACAGCAGGAACCTCATTCGTCACTGATGAGAATACCGAATGGTGGTGCTACTTTGGAAGACAGTGTGGCAGTTTCTTATAAAACTAAACATACTCTTACCATATGATCCAGTCTTCACGCTCTTTTGTATTTACCCAAAGGAGTTGAAAACTTACGTCCACACAAAAACCTGCACACAGATGTGTGAGGCATCTTTATTCGTGATTGCTAGAACTTGGAAGCGACCAGAATGTGCTTCAGTGGGTAAATGGATAAATAAACTGTAGTACATCCAGACGATGGAATAGTATTCAGTGCTAAAAAGAAATGAGCTCTCAAGCCATGAAGAGGCATGCAGGAAACATAAATGCATCTTACGAGGAGAGAGCCAGTCTGAAGAGACTACGAACTGCATGATTCCAACTATGTGACATTCTAGGAAAAGCAAAACTGTGGAGACTATACAAAGATCAGTGGTTGCCATGATGTGGGAGGGGGTTAATAGGCAGAGCCCAGAGGATTTTTTACAGCAGTGAAATTACTGTATGACACCAGGATGATGGATATATGTCATTATAATGTGTCCAGACCCATGTCATGTACGACATCAGGAGTGAACCATAATGTAAACTATGGGTTTTGGGTAATTAAGAAGTGTCAGTGTAGGTCCATCGATTGTAGCAAATATGCCGCTCTGGTGGGAGGTATTGGCAGTGTCTGCATATGCGGGAGCAGGGACTATATGGGAAACCTCTGCAACTCCCTCTCAGTTTTGCTGAGAATCTAAAACTGCACTTAAAAATAAAATCTTTTAGAAAGGAGGTGGGAGAAACAGTCTCAAATGGAACCAGGACAGACACATCTGCCCCAGGCTTAAGAGGAATGCTAAGCTAGAGACAACTAACACAAGCACAAGAAACAAACAATCTATGAGGCTTGCTCTGGTCCTTTTCGGAAGCAGACGGGGCATAAATTATAAGAAGTAAATCCCACCCAAGGCTGCTGGGAGTCAGAAGAGAACAGTGACAATCCCTGGGTGCTTGAAGGCAAGGGGAATTCCCCAAACAGTGATGTTCCAGAGAACACAAGAAACTGATCTTTAGGATAAGGGAAAACCTTCCTCCTTAGTTCCCAAGTTAGAGAAAACAATTACCAGGCAAGACTTTCTTTGAACTCCGCCAAAGTCTGACCAGGATAATGACTGGCATTAAGCACAGGAGAATCAAAGTGGAGAATGTTCTCGTAGGCCTGGAATTACCAGAACTGTTTTATGTTGAGACCAGGGTTTCTGATGTGGCTATTGAAAAAAAAAATCTGTCAATGAGATTCTGTTCTTTAGAAAAATAATTTTACTTTCTCATTGCTGCTTTTGGTGGCATTTGCCTGTCAGACCTCCCACAAGTTGGCCTCTTTCTGTTCTGATAAGATGGCTGTTGACCAGCTGTCACTCCAGCCAGAAATGACATGGGCTCCTGCTGCAATTGGCCAGCAGTGGTGAGGAGGGGAAGGTTGGGCTTTTGTGCCTCATCTGTATGCGCCTCCTCTGCCAGATACAGTAGGCACTGTTTGCCAGACCCATTATGAGGCCAGAAAAGCTTACCCAGCCTAGATCTCCAACCAAGAAATCTACCTAGACAGTGCCCTTGCTGGAAACCTTGCCTCTGGGTCTGTCCTCCAAGCAGGTCATCAAATGCCAGTCCAGCCCAGAGCCTCCTCCCATAGCACCTGATCTGTGGGACCTTAGAAGCCCAGGCACGTGAAAGAAAGAAAGTCTGAATTCTTACTGCCACTTATAAAGGAAGAAATAAGAGTAGAGTTTAATGATTTTTTAAATGTCTACATAAATGGGACTGTACCATGTAATATTTAGGAATTCAGGCTTTAGGGCAAAACTGCTAGGATTTGAAAACTGGTTCTGCCACTCTCCAGCTGTGAGTGACTCTTGGCAAGTCATTTAACTGCTCTGGGCCTCCGTTTCCTTAACCATAAAATGGGGAAAATAGTGGCCTCTACCTTTTAGAGTTACTATAAAGATTAATGAGTTAACATTTATAAAGGGCTTAGAACACTGCATGGAACATAATAACCTATACATCTTTGTTTGTTAAATGAAAATAACGGGACATTTCCCTAACTCCTGTTCTTAACATTCCCCCAACCCCCAACAAAATCAAGCTGAATACATGTACCTAATCTTTTTCTTCTGTTTCTTTTTTAACATCTGTCAGCTTTACCTCTTCATGTCAGTTTCCTAGGGCAGCCATAACAAATTACCCCAACTTTGTAGCATAAAACAACAGAAACTTATTCTCTCACAGTTCAGGAGGCTGGAAGTCCAAAATCAGCAAGTTTGGTTTGTGTTGGACACTCTGAGGGAGAATTCTTTCCATACCTCTCTCCTAGCTTTCTGTAGTTCCTGACAATGTTTGGCATTCCTTGGCTTGTAGACCCATCACTCCATTCTTAGCTTTCATTATCACTGCATTCTGCCTGTGTCTCTGTCTTCACATGGCCTTCTTATAAGGATACTAATCGTTGAACTTAAGACCCACCTTATTCCAGTGTGACCTCATCTTAAACTAATTACATCTACAAAGATCTTATTTCCAAGTAAGGTCACATTCTGAGGTTCTAGATAGATAGGAATATTGAGGGGACTCTAGTCTACCCAGCTCACCCTCTTAAAAGTTTTAGGGTGTTTTTACATCTGTTATCCCTTTTTATTCTTACTCTCTGTATTAGTATGAAAGCTCCATGAGAGTAGGGACAGTATCTTTTTAAGTATAGTCTGAGGCATTGCTTAATGGGTTTGCTGGGCCACCTCAAGGGACTGGAGAGACATGGTGCCATCAGGCTAGGTGTAGGAAGGTGATATTTGAGGTAGGAGAGTCACTCAGAAGGAGAGAGAAGGACAGGATGGAAAAAAAAAAATCCCATCCAAAGAAATAAAAACAGAAAAAGGTCAGAGATCCCAAATATTGTAATATGGTATATCTGGAAATACTACCAACATATTTGAAACAGCCAGAGTCAGAAAGAAGTTGCGGGATGAGAGAGAACAAAGTTTATATCTCAGGTCAGAGGAAAAGGAGATGGGGCTGCCTAAGGGCAAAGCCTGCAGCATATCTCCTCTGCAGGGATTAGGGGCCCTGCTACCAGTGTGGTTTCTTCTAGAGCCAAGGGATCCAACTGGAAAGAAGCAGCCCTCTTCAGATACCTGAGGTAGTCTGAGGTGGTAGAACATCTTCAACCCATCATGCCCTTGAGGGTCATGGAGAGTGGAAGAAGAGATGTGACCACCAGGACAGACCCTTCAGTATTTTTCCACTCAAGTCATGAGCTGTTTGGTAGAGAAGTATTTAGGTATTTATCAACATGAGCTAAACTGACTGGACAATGAAAAGCTGCAATTGTGAGTGTCCTCATCCTAGTGGAATATGTAGTCGATCTTTTTCATGACAGCATTATTGGTTGTCAACCCACAAACATCAGTGAACAGGACTACAGGATGAAAGGAAAGGACAGACATGAGTAAGGGGCAGAGATGTGGAAGAAAGGAGTAGACCTTATCCCTCCTTTTACTTTCCTGGTGGTACAACTGAAAAGGAAATAGGAAAACCATGCAGGTGTCCAACCAGAAGCCCTATCCTGGTACACTTAAGCTCCCTGTTTGACTAACACAATCATTGAGACAGAGCTTATCTGAATTATCAAGTCACAAAACTAGCAGGGAGTCCAGTCAGGACAGTTAACCACTTCCCTTATTTTCTACCATTAGGCCCTCTACAGCCACACTGTATTAAATCTTAAAAATAAGCCCCGGATCTATTGGTGAGGTTTATCATGTTGGTGCCTAGAACTGTGAGACAAGTGTGGGTTTCCCTAGCCACACTGTGTCACCCACTTGGGTAGTGAATCCAGGTGTGGGAGCACAAGTTTGATAAGTTCCTCCTTTGTTTCATTCCACAGGGCACCCTTCAGACCAAAGCAGTGATCTGCAGCCCACTGTCACAAGGGAAAGCAAGGGAGGTGTCCAGGATCAAGACCATGGTGAACCTAGTGACCACACAGGTGAGGTCATTAGAGTTTGGGGATGGGTGTCTTGTATTCAGAGACATTCCAGAGAAGGTTCTGGAGATGGAAATGACCACCTGATATGGACTCTCTGTTTTTCTATAGGAGACAGCTGGTTAAATTTAGGGGCAGCCTTACAGAGGATCCCAACCAGTGATTTCACAAAAGGGAAAGAGTAGACAGAAATACTCTCAGCTTCCCCCTCTGCCCACTGACCTGTTTACTGGGGAAACTGGTCTAGTTGTGGCTCTCCTTACCTATTGCCTCTCCTCAACTCCCCCTCTTAGAGTGGACATGGACACATTTCTGTCTGATCTACCTTGGTTTGGCTTCTTAAGGTCTTTCTATGACTGTCACATTGATACATGGATCTCAAACCATAAATGCAGAACATTTATGGTGGGGAGGAGCACCATGGACAAGAAATTAAAACTTGAGTACCTGGTCTAAGCCTCCCTCCATTAGTTAACACCATTATAAAATGAGAGCAGTTGATGGACTAAACCAATTTTTTTTTTTAAACATTTAAAAAATACCAGAATCTTTCCTTTTTGCAGTTTGAAGTTTTTGGACTTCTGCTGAAAGAAGCTGTGATTTTCGAAAATATGGCCTTTAATGCTAATGCCAGCATTTTCTGAAACATAAAGATGAGTTGCTCTGAATTTCACAGTAGACTTTGCAGTTTATCTGCCAGGCCCAGTGAAGAATTTCTGGGCACTTTCCACTGCTTTGGAACCTGCCACCCAGCCTCTGTTTAGGAAATATAGAACTGGGACTTTATCTTGGAGCAGGGAAGTTAGGGAGTGGTAAGATGGGGAGCCCAGGGAGCAGCAGGGTTTCCTGAATTTGAGGAGACCTGTGGTTGGAGACAATGACACACTTTCCATTTTCAGAAACAGGATGCCTAGCAGTTACTGACTCATGACCTTGACACTTTCTACTTAGCAGAAGTCACAAATAGGAGGTCTTCCAGTTGTAATCACCATGAAGGTGTGTTTTGTTTGGCCAGACACAGTTTACCAAAACTTTGAACCCAAAAGTCTCCATGTGAGGCATACATTCTCTGGTTCACACAAACCCCACCACTTCCCACCCTCTTTGCCTGACAGTGCACACATTTATGTTACCTGGGATGCCCCAGAGGCATTTGAGTTTACACTGCCTGCTCCCATGTTTTCAGCCAAATGCCTTTCCATCTTATTCCAAAATGGTCCAGTGGAGAATTGGCTTGACTTTCCTGGGAAATATGAATGACTCATTGAGTTCAATTCAACTTTGGAAGGATTCAACTCCTTCAGAGAAGTCCCTCCTCAAACTGATTCATTTCATTGAACCGAAGCACTTAGGGATGTTCCTCTAAGGAGAAGAGACCCCATCTGGAGAAGCCTCTGTTGCCCCACCTGTATGCACCTCAGGTCGGCTATGCAAGCTCATCATTGAATTTTTTTACCACCATCTCACTGCTCTTATTCCTTCACTTACTATCTTCACTTGGAGTGACCACCCTATTTTACCTTTCTGGTTCTCTCTGTATCTTTGTTTCTCCAATCTCCTTGTTCAGTAATTAATTTGCCAAAGAGATGCCAGATGATTCCAACTGTCACCAGGACATACTTAAAAATATTTCACAATTTTGGGTTGCTTTCAACTCAATAGTTTGGCCTCCTTCTTATTTAAGTTTATGTTTTTACTCTGACTCAAATCCTTCTCCCTGATCTTCAGGCAAAGCTGGGGGATGAAGGAACAGACTTCATCTAAGCTTTATTAAGAATATTCTGAAAGTTTTCTGTTTGATTTTTATACTTCAAATAACTCCTAAAAATCAATATTTTGATGACTGAAGTGTAAATGAATAAGAAACATGGAGTAAGTTTTCCCTTTAATTACATGAACAGAAATTCTGTGGGTTTTTATTGGAAACCCAGACAAAGTAACTGGGAACATTTGCTAAGTTCCAGGGAAAGATGGTGAAGCTTCTTCTCTGGAGGCGGACGTAGCACCTTTCTCTTGAGAGTCCCAAACCAAAAGGGGCTTGATGATCTTTTCTGGCATTGTTCTTTCCTCTCTGAATTACTGTTAAGCTGTTACTCCTTCTCTTTATTCCAAAGATCTCAGATAGGTGGAGACAACAGCAATCTCAGCTTTCCACCTGGGTGACACCATTTGGGCTTTGATCAGTCCGTGGTCGCTATTGGTTCTGCCAAATTGGGCCAGAGCACAGGGGTAAAGATTATTCCTGTCAACGTTCCTTCTTAATAAGGAAGCAGAGTTATTTGTGCCCTGAAGTAGGCTCCTCTTTCTCCTTTTAAAGTCAGTTCTTGCTTTTATGTTGCTTGTCATAGTATTACAAGTGAGATTAGGCCAAACAGTGTTTTAGAATCTCCAGGAGGGGGAACCTGCCTGATCCTCTCACTAGAGGAGTTGGTCAGTCAAGGGATGGCAGGGAAGGGAAGGAAGGGAATCAGTTAATGAAATTCTGGAAGGCTGCAGCTAATTTTCTTGATTTCTTTTGCTGCTTCTTTCAACGTTGTTGTTTCACTGTTTGGTCGTAATGTTTTTTTGTGTAATAATAAAAATATAATAATGTTCCACTTAAAATTTTATCTTTATTCTTTTGGTGTTTATAGCAATAATAATAACAATAACAGATGGTCTTATCTATCACTGATAGCTCGAAGAATTACATTTCTTTTACACATGAGATATTTATGTTTAAGGAACCAAACTAATAACACAGAATCAGAGCTTACCCTTCCCAGAATAGACAACATAAAACAATTGATTTATATATTTCTTTCTCTGTACTCTTTGTCATGCTATATGTTCAATCATCATAACGTCAACCTTATAAGTTTTTTAAAGATTTATTTATTAGAGAGAGAGAGAGAGAGAAAGAGCCCCAGGATGGGGGAGGGGAAGAGTGCAGGGAAAGGGAGAGAAGAGTCTTAAACAGACTCCCCACTGAGCACAGAGCTCGAGGTGGGGCTCCATCTACCAACCCTGAGATCATGACCTGAGCTGAAACCAAGAATTGAATGCTTAACCAACTGCACCACCCAGGCACCCCCAACCTTATACATTTTATGCATCTTCTGTAGTATGTCACAGTTGCCAATTTTACAGATATCTTCATATTTATATTTTGGTTTGGCTGCTTTTAGATGACCTGAAATAAGGATAGCAAATAGATGCACTCTCTCCCCTATCCCAACTGATTAGTAGTGACTATGTGAAACTAATTCTCAGCCCTGGCCAAACGGTAAAATCATCCGGAGAGCTTCTTAAAATTAACGCAATCCTACCCCAGGACAATTTCAGAATCTCTAGGAGCTGGGTTTAGGTATATTTAAAATCTTCCCAGGTGATTTGAATATACAGCCCAGATTAAGAATCATTGATCTGGAGCAGTGTCTGTCAAACTTCAGCATGGATCCAGATCACCTTGAGGGCCTATTAAAAACAGGTTGCCAGAGGAGGTTTGTGGTCAAGATGGCGGAGAAGTAGCAGACTGAGACTATATCAGGTAGCAGGAGATCAGCTAGATAGCTTATCAATCCATTGCGAATACCTACAAATCCAACAAGAGACCGAAGAGAAGAACAGCAACAATTCTTTCTAAAAGGTAGGACCAGTGGAGAAGTGAATCCAAAGTCACGGGAAGATAGACTGCAGGGGGAGGGTCCAGCTCCCAGCAAGCAGTGGAGCAATGGAGCACAAAATCAGGACTTTTAAAAGTCTGCTCCATTGAGGGATATCGCTCCAGAGGCTAAATTGGGGTGACGCCCATGCGGGGTCAGTGTGGCCCCAGGTCCCATGGGGTCACAGAAGGATTGGGGATGTCTGAGTGTCGCAGAGCTCGCAAGTATTACAGCAAGGAAGCCAGCTACAGAGACAGAGCCGAGGAGTGAGCTCTCAGCTCAGGGTCACCTTGAACTGGTCACAGGCTGGGTGAGCTCAGAGCGCAGCCAGAGGCCAGGAACACCAGAGTGATTGAACGCTTGTCTCTGAGGGCACACTGAGGATTGGGGCCCCGAGCTCTCCACTCATGTGGGTTGGAGACTGGGAGGCCACCATTTTCATTCCCGTCCAACGGAATTTTATGGAAAGCGTTCAGGGAACAAGAGCTCCTGAAAGCGAACCAGAGTGGATTACTTAGCCCGGCCCCTGGTAAGGGCAGTGCAATTCCGCCTGGGGCAAAGACACTGGAGAATCACTACAACAGGCCCCTCTTCCAGAAGATCAACAAGAAATCCAGCCAAGAACAAGTTAACATACAAAGGAGAACAGCAGAATTTCAGAGGAGGAGAAAGCAAAGCATGGAATTCATGGCTTTCTCCCCATGATTCCTTAGTCTTGCAGTTAATTTAATTTTTTTTAACTATATATCTTTTCTTATTCTAAATTTTTTTTAACTTTTACCCTTTCCTCTTTTAACGTTTTTTAACTAGTTTATCTTAACAATACCTTTCATTAAAAAAAATAATCTTTTTTGAACCTTCATGATTGTAGTCATATTTTATCCTTCATTGTATCTAACTTTATTTTTTGTATACACATAGGGTTTTTTCTTCTAAAAAATCTGGGGTACAACTTCTTCTAATAGGTCAAAATATGCCCTAAATCTAGCTCTGGGCCTGTTCTAATCTCCAGCCTGAGAATAATCTCTCCGCTTTCTTTTTCTTTATTCTCCCAACCAACTTACTTTATCAGCTCCTTTTTTAGAAATTAAAAAAAAATCTTTTTTTCATCTTTATAGGCATATTCCATCCCTTCATTGTGTTTACCCTTATATATGTTTTTCATTCTTTAAAATTTTAGGAGGTAGTTTCTTCTAAGAGACCAAAATACTTCCAAAATTAAGTGGGTGACCCTGTTCTAGTCACTAGTCTAATATATATTTTTTCTTTTTTATATTTTTTAAATTTGTTTTCTTTTTTTTTTTTTTAATCTTTTTTTTCTGAACTTCTTTTTATCCCCTTTCTCCCCTGCCCCCAATGACTTGGGGTCTCTTCTGATTTGGCTAAAGTGCATTTTCTTGGGGTCTTTGCCACCCTTTTAGTATTTTATTTGCTCCTTCATATATTCTTATCTGGACAAAATGACAAGGTGGAAAAACTCACCACAAAAAAATGAACAAGAGGCAATACCAAAGGCTAGGGACCTAATCAATACGGACATTGGTAATATGTCAGATCTAGAGTTCAGAATGATGATTCTCAAAGTTCTAGCCGGGCTCGAAAAAGGCTTGGAAGATATTAGAGAAACCCTCTCTGGAGAGATAAAAGCCATTTATGGAGAAATGAAAGAACTTAAATCTAACCAAGTTGAAATAAAAAAGCTATTAATGAGGTGCAATTAAAAATGGAGGCTCTTACTGCTAGGATAAATGAGGCAGAAGAAAGAATTAGTGATACAGAAGACCAAATGACAGAGAATAAAGAAGCCGAGTAAAAGAGAGACAAACAAATACTGGACCACGAGGGGAGAATTCAAGAGAGAAGTGACACCATAAGACGAAACAACATTAGAATAATTGGGATTCCAGAAGAAGAAGAAAGAGACAGGGGAGCAGAATGTATATTGGAGAGAATTAATGTAGAGAATTTCCATAATATGGCAAAGGGAACAAGCATCAAAATCCAGGAGGTGCAGAAAACCCCCCTCAAAATCAATAAGAATAGGTCCACACTGCCTCACCTAATAGTAAAATTTATAAGTCTTAGCAACAAAGAGAAAATCCTGAAAGCAGCCCGGGAAAAGAAGTCTGTAACATACAATGGTAAAAATATTAGATTGGCAGCAGACTTATCCACAGAGACCTGGCAGGCCAGAGAGAACTGGCATGATATATTCAGAGCACTAAACGAGAAAACCAAGAATACTATATCCAGCTAGGCTATCATTGAAAATAGAAGGAGAGACAAACAAAAACTGAAAGAATTTGCAAACACCAAACCAGCTCTATAGGAAATATTGAAAGGGGTCCTCTAAGCGAAGAGAGACCCTAAAAGTAGTAGATCAGAAAGGAACAGACAATATACAGTAACAGTCACCTTACAGGCAATACAATGGCACTAAACTCATATCTCTCTATAGTTACCCTGAATGTAAATGGGCTAAATGCCCCAATCAAAAGACACACAGGGTATCAGAATGGATAAAAAAATAAAACCCATCAATATGCTGCCTACAAGAAACTCATTTTAGACCTGAAGACACCTCCAGATTTAAAGTGAGGAAGTGGAAAACAATTTACCATGCTAATGGACATCAGAAGAAGGCTGGGGTGGCAATCCTTATATCAGATCAATTAGACTTTAAGTCAAAGACTATAAAAAGAGATGCGGAAGGACACTATATCATATTCAAAGGGTCTGTACAACAAGAAGATCTAACAATTTTAAATATCTATGCCCATAATATGGGAGCAGCCAACTATATAAACCAATTAATAACAAAATCAAAGAAACACATCAACAATAATACAATAATAGCAGGGGACTTTAACACTCCCCTCACTGAAATGGACAGATCATCCAAGCAAAAGATCAACAAGGAAATAAAGGCCTTAAATGACACACTGGACCAGAGGGACATCACAGATATATTCAGAAATTTCATCCCAGAGCAGCATAATACACATTCTTCTCTAGTGCACATGGAACATTCTCCAGAATAGATCACATCCTGGGTCATAAATCAGGTCTCAACCAGTATCAAAAGATTGGGATCATTCCCTGCATATTTTCAGACCATAATGCTCTGAAGCTAGAACTCAATCACAAGAGGAAATTTGGAACAAACCCAAATACATGGAGATTAAACAGCATCCTTCTAAAGAATGATGGGTCAACCAGGAAATTAAGGAAGAATTGAAAAAAAATCATGGAAACAGATGATAATGAAAACACAACTGTTCAAAATCCGTGGGACACAGCAAAGGCAATTCTGAGAGGAAAATATATAGCGGTACAAGCCTTTCTCAAGAAACAAGAAAGGTCTCAAATACACAACCTAACCCTAGACCTAAAGGAGCTGGAGAAAGAACAACAAAGAAAGCCTAAACCCAGCAGGAGAAGAGAAATCATAAAGATCAGAGCAGAAATCAATGAAATAGAAACCAAAAAAATACAATAGAACAAATCAACGAAACTAGGAGCTGGTTCTTTGAAAGAATTAATAAGATTGATAAACCCCTGGCCAGACTTATCAAAAAGAAAAGAGAAAGGACCCAAATAAATAAAATCATGAATGAAAGAGGAGAGATCACAACCAACACCAAAGAAATACAAATAATTATAAGAACATATCATGAACAACTCTATGGCAACAAATTTGACAATCTGGAAGAAATGGATGCATTCCTGGAGACATATAAACTACCACAACTGAACCAGGAAGAAATAGAAAACCTGAACAGACCTATAACCAGTAAGGAGATTGAGACAGTCATCAAAAATCTCCAAACAAAAAAAGCCCAGGGCCAGACGGCTTCCCAAGGGTATTCTACCAAACATTTAAAGAGGAATTAATATCTGTTCTCCTGAAACTGTTCCAAAAAATAGAAATAGAAGGAAAACTTCCAAACTCATTTTATGAGGCCAGCATCACCTTGATCCCAAAAGCAGACAAGGATCCCATCAAAAAAGAGAATTACAGACCAATATCCTTGATGAACACAGATGCAAAAATTCTCACCAAAATACTAGACAATGGGATCCAACAGTACATTAAAAAGATTATTCACCACGACCAAGTGGGATTTATTCCAGGGCTGCAAGGTTGGTTCAACATCTGCAAATCAATCAATGTGATACAATACATTAATAAAAGAAAGAACAAGAACCATATGATATTCTCAATAGATGCTGAAAAAGCATTTGACAAAGTACAGCATCCCTTCCTGATCAAAACTCTTCAAAGTGTAGGGATAGAGGGCACATACCTCAATATCATCAAAGCCATCTATGAAAAACCCACCACAAATAACATTCTCAATGGAGAAAAACTGAAAGCTTTTTCACTAAGGTCAGGAACACGGCAGGGATGTCCATTATCACCACTTCTATTCAATGTGGTCCTAGAAGTCCTAGCCTCAGCAATCAGACAACAAATCGGCAAAGAAGAAGTCAAACTATCACTCTTTGCAGATGATATGATACTATATGTGGAAAACACAAAAGACTCCACTCCAAAGCTGCTAGAACTTGTACAGGAATTCAGTAAAGTGTCAGGATATAAAATCAATGCACAGAAATCAGTGGCATTTCTCTACAACAACAAGACAGAGGAAAGAGAAATTAAGGAGTCAATCCCATTTACAGTTGCACCCAAAACCATAAGATACCTAGGAATAAACCTAACCAAAGAGGCAACGAATCTATACTCAGAAAACTATAAAGTACTCATGAAAGAAATTGAGGAAGACACAAAGAAATGGAAAAATGTTCCATGCTTCTGGATTGGAAGAATAAATATTGTGAAAGTGTCTATGCTACCTAAAGCAATCTACACATTTAATGCAATCCCTATCAAAATCCTATCCATTTTTTTCAAAGAAATGGAACAAATAATCCTAAAATTTATACAGAACCAGAAAAGAGCTCGAATAGCCAAAAGAATATTGAAAAAGAAAGCCAAAGTTAGTGGCATCACAATTCCAGACTTCAAGCTCTATTACAAAGCTGTCACCATCAAGACAGTATGGTAGTGGCACAAAAACAGATACATAGATCAATGGAACAGAATAGAGAGCCCAGAAATAGACCCTCAACTCTATGGTTAACTAATCTTCCACAAAGCAGGAAAGAATGTCCAATGGAAAAAAGATAGTCTGTTCAACAAATGGTGTTGGGAAAATTGGACAGCCACATGCAGAAAAATGAAATTGGACCATTTCCTTATACCACACACGAAAATAGACTCAAAATGGATGAAGGACCTCAATGTGCGAAAGGAATCCATCAAAATCCTTGAGGAGAACACAGGCAGCAACCTCTTTGACCTCAGCCGCAGCAACTTCTTCCTGGGAACATCGCCAAAGGCAAGGGAAGCAAGGGAAAAAATGAACTATTGGGATTTCATCAAGATCAAAAACTTTTGCACAGCAAAGGAAACGGTTAACAAAACCGAAAGACAACTGACAGAATGGGAGAAGATATTTGCAAACGACATATCAGTTAAAGGGCTAGTGTCCAGAATCTATAAAGAGCTTAGCAAACTCAATACCCAAAGAACAAATAATCCAATCAAGAAAAGGGCAGAGGACATAAACAGACATTTCTGCAAAGAAAACATCCAGATGGCCAACAGACACATGAAAAAGTGCTCCACATTACTCAGCATCAGGGAAGTACAAATCAAAACCACAATGAGATACCACCTCACACCAGTCAGAATGGCCAAAATTAACAAGTTAGGAAATGACAGATGCTGGCGAGGATGTGGAGAAAGGGGAACCCTCCTATACTATTGGTGGGAATGCAAGCTGGTGCAGCCACTCTGGAAAACAGCATGGAGGTTCCTCAAAAAGTTGAAAATAGAGCTACCCTATAACCCAGCAATTACACTACTGGGTATTTACCGTAAAGATACAAATGTAGTGATCCGAAGGGGCACATGCACCTGAATGTTTATAGCAGCAATGTCCACAATAGCCAAACTATGGAAAGAACGTAGATGTCCATCAACAGATGAATGGATAAAGAAGATGTGGTATATATACACAATGGAATACTATGCAGCCATCAAAAGAAATGAAATCTTGCCATTTGCGACGACTTGGATGGAACTAGAGGGTATTATGCTTAGCGAAGTAAGTCAGTCGGAGAAAGACAACTATCATATGATCTCCCTGATATGAGGAAGTCGAGATGCAATATGGGGGTTTTAGGGGGTAGGAAAAGAATAAATGAAACAAGATGGGATTGGGAGGGAGACAAACTGTAAGTGACTCCTAATCTCACAAAAAAAACTGAGGGTTGCTGGGGGAAAGGGGGCTGGGAGAGGGGGGTGGGGTTATGGACATTGGGGAGGTTATGTGCTATGGTGAGCAGTGTGAAGTGTATAAACCTGGCAATTCACAGACCTGTACCCCTGGGGATAAAAATACATTATATGTTATAAAAAAATTAAAAATTTTAATAAAATTAAAAAAAAAAAAAACAACAGGAGGTTGCCAGCTACCACCACTGGACATTCTAATTCACTAGGTCTTGGGTGGGGCCCAAGAATGTGCATTTCTAACAAGTTTCTAAGTGATGTTGATGCTTCCTTTGTTGTCCTCATGAAGTCATGACCATGTGGCACCTGCACCAGGGGAACCTCTGATGTAAAACATGTTAAAAAGGAACTTGAGGGGCACCCAGGTGGCTCAGTCAGTTAAGTGTCTGTCTTCAGCTAAGGTCATGATTGGGGTCCTGATCCAGGTCTCTGTTCAGCAGGGATCCTGATTTTCCCTCCCCTCTGCCTGCCATTCCCCCTACTTATGTGTGCGTGCTCTCTCTCTCTCTTTGTCAAATAAGTAAATAAAATATTTAAAACAAAACAAAATAGAAGAAGAAGAAGGAGAAGAGATTTGAAGCTGGAGAGCCTGGGTGGCTCAGTTATTTGAGTATCCAACTCGGGATTTTGGCTCTGATCATGATCTCATGGGTTGTGAGATCAAGCCGCATGTCAAACCCATCCCCTCCCATGGGCTCTGCACTCAGTGGGGAGGCTGCCTGGGACTCTCTCTCTCTTTCTCTCTCCCTGTCTTTCCCCCTACTCAAGTAAGCTTACACTCACTCAAATAAATAAATAAATAAATCTTTTTCAAAAAAAAAAGGAACTTGAACCTGAATTAAGATTTAGTGGAAAAGAGGGGCATGATTGATTAGGTAGGGCTAGGCACCCATGGTCACAGAAAGGAGAAACTGTATTTGTTACTCCCACTCTTGAGAAATTTATCAGTGAATTGCCCTCCTTCACAGTGTAGAAATGGATGACTCCAGAAGTGATTCCCTAGTTAGTGTCCGTCCTATCCACATTGGGACAGTCCATTCCCTGATGAACATTCTGCATCAGCACCAGCCCCACCCTGCCTAGCTGGAACTGGAAACTGGCCTGCTGTCTAGCCCACTGCCATTCCAACTCCTGCATACCACTGTGGCAGTTGAGCTCTCCCGGGGGCTTCTAATCTCTGCCCACCATCTCTATCTCTTGGAGAAAGGTAGCTTGTTTTCCCGTACCTGTGAATTATTTTACCGAGTTTGCTGGCTGGGATCACAGAGCAGGTTAGTCTTGATGATGTGTGTAGACAAAGGCTGTAGAACAGCAAGAGGGCAGGGAGAGGGGTGCTGTGGAGTATGGATAGGCACTAAAGCCTAACCCTGCCTCTGAACCTAGCCATAGATCTCTAAGTTTTTTGTCTGTTTTTTGTTTGTTTTCCGCCCATTCTGAGGGGCTCCCATAGATCATAAAAGAAGTCCACAAACAGAATTCAACAGTGGCCATGCAGAGACTTCAAGCAACTCTCCTGTTGTCACTGAGAAAAATCGGTGAGTCATTTCCATACTGTTCTTAGTCTTACACTTAGGTGCTCTGTGCCCAAGGACACTGAACAGAAGTATTTCTGACAATGTGTTATATTGAAGAGTTGGAGAAAGTAGAGCCAAAAAGTGTTTTTTATCAGATTCTCCCAGGTCAGAGGTCATTCCTCTGTGGGCAAAAAGTCTTCACTCTGCAGGGCAACCTGGACACAATCCTGCTTTTTGGGTTCTCTTCATAGTAAAGCAGGTGCTTGGCCTCATTCAGTTAAAGTGATTTTTCTCAACTGGGGACAGTTTTGCCCCTCTTTCCTCTGGGACATTTGGCAGTGTCTGGAGATATTTTTGTTGTCACAGCCTCAGGGGGAGGAGTTGTGCTGATGTCATCTGGTGAGCAGAGGCCAGGGGTACTGCTGAACATCCCACCCTGCACACCACAGCCCCCTCACAACTAAGAATTGTCTAGCCCAAAGTAGTCCAAGGTGGGAAAACCTTGGGTTAAGATAAAGCAAAAAGGGAGTATAATTGCCCGTTTACCCACAATTTCTAGTTAAATATAACTCAAAATAAGTAGAGCATTATAGCTCATCTTCATGGTACACAGGACCTGCTCGGGGCTGCAGAGGACAATATCCGTGGCTCACTGTAGGCTCAGGTCACTTTAAGTCAGCCCAGACCAGGCCAGGACATCAAGCACGGGAGACTCAAGGAACACCCAGGCTTCCAGTTCTTCAGGGATATCTCCATAACCTACCTTTTCCCAGAAAATGTTTTTAGGTTCTGTCATATCTGTCACCAGGAGAGGATGCAAGTACAGGAAAGAGCAGACTGTGGCAAAGGGAAGGTCTAACTAGCATGAAGCTTGCCTTTCATATTTTCCTCTAAATCAGTTGTAGGGACTTTCTCATTAAAAATTTACGCCAGGATTTGGAGAAAGAAGCAGATCATTAGAAACTTCTGTGCATCTTTTCACTTGGAAAAAGAAGTGGTTTTGATATGTAATTTTAAAAAATATTTATTAGTTTTTTGAGATTTCTTATTAATATTTTTGAGACTTGACGAATTACATTATCAATACTTCTCTAGTGGTCTCAAGCTGTTGTTGGACTGCTCATAAAGTAGACTAGTTTCCCAATAAAACAGCTCACTCAAGGGCACTTGAGGAAATATTATAGGCCTCTCACCTCATACTAGAATAACAAAGTTTAGAATTTCTGATGCAGCAGGAAGACCACTGACCTTTGCAGATGGAAGACTCGGGTTCTGGTCCTAGTGCCATTTTCCAGCGCTTTGACCTTGGATGACTCAGTGACCCTGTTTGGTAAATGGCTCTGGCTCCAGCCCAAGCCTGACCCCGCTCAACCTCAGCTGGTGGCTGACTTTGTACAGTATCATGGTAGTGCTGTGAGCAACTTCAACTTGGTTTCCTGAATCTCAGAATCTCTCTCTTCAGCTGCTCTTCTTTCCTTTGCTGTTATCAAAAGAGTACAGGTCTTTTCCTTGAACAGGCTAACTAATGCCTTCATTTGTGGTCCTTTCCTCCAGGCCCTGGAGGACACACTCACTTCCACAGCTTTCATTCTCTCCTATCTCTTTTCCCTTTGCTTATACCTTTCCACATCCTACAAAAGAGGCTACTCTTAGCCCTGGCCTCCCTCTTACTTTTACTATCAGACTTTCTTAGACTGATATCCAAGTCATCTACTTCATTCCCTCACCTACCCCTCCCTTTTTGATCCTAAAATCTGATCTGTGCCCTCCCCATGTTTCTACAACTGCTCTTGGGAATTTCAGCTCCCAGTGGCTAGAACCTCATCTTCATCAGACTCAACAGCATCCATTCCATGGGCCATGCTGGCTTCAGGTTGCCCTCTTCCTTGGGTGTCTGTGGACCTGGGGACTTCAAGCTCTTCCTCTAGGATACCCTGGTCTCTGTCTTCTCTGGCTCCATTCTCCTCCTCCACCCACCATTAAATGAGGCAGTTCTCCAGGTCCTTGACTGGAGCACTGATGAGCATTGAGGTCATCATGGAGGAAAGGGCTATGACAACGTATCTTGATGAGATTGGTAAGAGCTGAACAGAAAGACATGAGCAGAGAGAACAGAGGTAGATGCATTGGTCAAATAGTAAGTCTGACCGCACAGGGTGCATATTGGGACAAGGTGGAGGTGAGTCTGGAAGACAAAGTCCAGCAAGACAGAGAGAGGCTGGATATGGCACACTGAGAAGTCTGAACCTCTTTTGGTCTAAAATGGGAAGCCATTAAAGTTCTTTGAAAAGTCAGAATATGCTTAAGGACAATTGATCAGGTGTCAGAAATAAAAGCTGCTCTATAAAGACAAGAAACAAGAGACAGAGGGGATGAGATAATGGCAGGCCCAGACCAGGGAAGGACTCTAAGAAAATGACTGGAGGTGGAGATGCATGAGAGGCAGGGATCAAAAATGACTGCCAGAAAGAAAAACTGACTGCTCGAGACAAAATAGTGAACTTTTATCAGAATGTAAATCAACCCATAGCTTTCCTCATCAAGAAAGTTTGCTGTGTAAAAAATATCAGTTCAGCTAAATAATGTACTTGGTGATAAGTTGATTTACATTCTGCCAAAAACTCCTTAGGATGTTGTGAGCAGTAATAGCTCACAGTCAGGGCTCTGGTGATAAACAGACCATGCTTTGGTTTATTGATCTCTGTCGCTTTTCATGTATTGCCTGGTGTTGTGGTTGACTGTATGCTAGCAGGTCAACTTCTCAAAGGTGAGGACTGAATCTTACTTCTCCCTGTTTCCAGTACGTGCAGTAGGTACTCAGTAAGTCTCTTGACTGGACTTCCAATACCCCTCCTAAGGCTCAGATTTTTATGAAAGAAGTGTTCTTCTTGCTCCATCATTGGGTGGTGGCAGCAACAATAGGATACTGAATAACTCATCAGCTAGGACATGCCTGCCCCAGGGAGCTAGAAGTCTCATTTTGCCCTCTGTGTTTGCTGATCACCTGAATGCCCTGTGAATCAACCCAATGGTTGACAGGAAGGAAGCCAAGGGGAAGGAGATGCCAGGGGAAGGAATGGGCAGAGTAAGAAGAAAGCTAAATCATGCCAATGTTGATGTTCTTAGCAGCAAATTAACAGACCCTCCAACCAGTATACTTAAGAATCCCTCAGGATAGAGTTCTAAACACAAAACTTCCAGTGCTGGTTCAGCTGCTTGGGGATGTCATTTAAGACATGGGCCCTCTTCATCTCTCAGCTACTTTCAGTGCATCAGCAGTGCTCCCACTTAGGGTCACAAGGTGGCTGAAGCAGCACTAAGCATTACCTCCTCACCAGGCAATGTCCAAAGAGGAAGGAAGGGCTGGATGGGAAGGAGGCGCTCTTCAGGAGTCTGTCTCTGTTTCCCAGAAGTCCCTAGGACACACTTGCATCTCACTGGCCAGCAATTGGCAGTTTGCCGGGGTGGCCCTGCCAGGGAGCTGCAGGGCAAGCTGAGAATGTGAGGATGGGCGTTTGCAGCTTTGTAAGAGAACATGCCAGAAGAGTCCTGGAGGGGTAGTGTAGGGAGCAGATAGGTACCAGGGAAAGATAAAGGGCAGGCAGAATCAGAGGGAGGAGTTCATAAGGAAGACCCAAACAAGACAAGAAATATTGCCAGGAATAAAAACAACATAATCATTCAGATTCACTCAACATTTTTTGTGAGTCCAGATCTTTTCCCACAGTGATCTCACGTGTTTCTCATTCTTGCCTTTCTGGTGGTATCACTGACTCCATGTTACTGATAAGTAAACCAAACAGGGAGGGCTAAGATGAGTAGGTCCCACATGCTGGTCCAGAGACCAGTGCTGAGTTGTACGTATCAGATTTACCTACTCCTGCCCCTAATCAGCTCGTCGGGAGGGTCACCCAGTGTCACACAGAGAATAAATGCAGGTCTGGGTTTGAAATCAGAACTTCTCTCTCCATCACTAAAAACAACTAACATTTGACACTTACTAACAAATTCCTGGGCACTGTACTAAGTGTTCTACATATATTACCCTATTTAATCCTCATGTAACTACCAGATGAAAGAGGTCCACTTTTTATAATTTCTAACATCAAGTTATTATGAGTCATTTGCTCTCTGGTGGCAGAGTCTGGAGAAGCCCTGCAGAAATGGCCCCTTGAAGGGGAAAGAAAAGAAGGAAGAACAGATCCTCAGCCTTGGACCTCAGGTAGCTAACAGAGAAAATGAGTGTGGTATCTGCCACATCTTTGTGTCCTTCAGTGACACTTCTGTCCATGTTACCGATCTTTCTGACAAGGAAACCATCTGCCATGTAACTGGTGGGATGAAGGTGAAGGCTAACCCAGATGAGTCCTCTCCCTAGGCTGCCATGTTGGCTGCCCAGGGTGTAATCCAGAGGGTCACATCTCTGGGCATCACTGCCCTCCACATCAAACTCCAGGTCACAGGAGGAAACAGAACCCAAACCCCAGGACCCAAGGCCCAGTCAGCCCTCAGAGCCCTTGCTTGTTCAGGAGTGAAGGTCAGGTGGGTTGAGAATGTCAATCTCACGGCCCCACCCCATCCCTCCACAACACTTACAGGAAGCGGGGTTGCCGTGGTCGCTGTCTATGAACAGGATTCCTCAAATTAATGTTTTCTGTTAATCAGTTGCCTTTGTGGAAGCTTAAAAAAAAAAAACCAAACAAACAAGTAATTTGTCAGCGTGGCTTAATCATGTGACAGAGTCAGGATTTGGATGCAGGCCTTCTGACTCCAGAGCTGACCCTTTTGAGATACTGTTACATTCTGCTGTCAATCTAGGTTCCAGGCTCCAGATGCTTAGCCCATGGCTTTTTCCTGCTCTGTGTTCTTTGTCACTGTCATTGTAACAAATTGTAAATCACAGCCAGCTAAGGAATAAACCCTGACTGGCATAAAACTGTCATCCTGTGATGGGTGGAAAAAATGTCAGCACTGAAGTCTGGGGACAAAGCCTCGTGGAGAAGATAGGTGCTTCCTTCTGTGTCCAGTGGGGTGGGAGCTAATATGGCTAAGGAGAAGGCAACTCCAGGTTGAAAGTAGAAATCGGTGGCTAGGGTGTCACTCCTCCACCCCACTTCCTCCGTGAGCCTGTAATTGTGTACAGCAAATGACAGAAAGGAAATAGTCTTTTATGTCCTGGGGCTTTGTTCCCCTGATGGTGATCCTCTATTTTAATGCTGATAAGTACAATAGTGAGGATTATGCTCCTTAATTTAATTTGGCCCACATATGGCAAAGCTCTCCCTAGGCTTTTATTTGACATTTTTTAGCACAGCCGGCCTGTTGTAGTATAAAAAGAAGCCCCTATCCTATAAGGGAGGCAGAAGATTTCTGCCCAGCAGCTTGTAACACACCTCCGGAGAAGCTGCTTCGTGGGGGCTGCCTGAGTGAGGATTCAGACTCAGAGTGATGGGAATCGTCACGACTCAGGCAGCTCGAGCAGAGCTGGCACCTCGCGAGGGGAAAACAAGCACATATTTCTCCCGTGTGTCATCCTTGCAGCTCTGGGGCTTGGAGCCAATTGGGCTGACCTCAGAATCGATGAGCCAGAGGAACAGCCTCCCAGTCAGGGCCGACTGTGGGCCAGATTTTCATGTGGGCTGTGAAAGTACAGATTGCCACATCTCTTGACACACAGTCTGCGTGGGGGGTCATTGCAGAAATATGTGGCATCGCGAAGAAGATGAAACGAAACAACTTTTCTTACGTATCAGGAGGACCTTTCCTCTCCCACCCTTCAGTCCCCATGCTCGGTTTTCCTTCCACTTCCATTTCACCCCCTCAGGAGGCTAGTGCCCTCCAGCGAACTTTCTACTGCTGTGGCCAAGTCAATGCACTAAGGCATTAGAGGACCTTATGAGGACCCTGAAGGAGATAGGCAGTAGGCATGGGAGCAGTGGTGGAGGCGGCGGCCTTCTTCAATGAAGCTCTGGTGATGTGAAAGATAGTCTGTGTGTTATCTCATCTGGGTGGAAAGCAGATGGGCCTTGGGGACAGTCCTGGTTTTAAACCTTAGTTCAATGCCTTATAAGCTGTGAGTCACTGGGCACATTCTTTCATCTTTCTGAACTTCAATATGCTGGGCTGCAAAACGGCAATGAGTGTGGATTAGAGATGATCTATGTAAGAGAACTAGTGTAGTTCTAGACATACAATGAATGCTCAAGGGATGAAGACTAGCTGCTGTTGCTTGTGGTGGTGGAAGTGGTAGCAATAATGGCAGTAATGGTATTTAAAAGGTTACTGTAGGGGCACCTGGGTGCCTCAGTCGGTTAAGCATCCACCTTTGGGTCAGGTCATGACCCCGGGGTCCTGGGATGGAGCCCCGTGTTGGACTCCCTGCTCAGCAGAAAGCCTGCTTCTCTCTCTCTCCCACTCGCCCTTCTTATGTCCCCTCTCTAATATAAATAAACAAAATCTTCCAAAAATAAATAAAGGGTCACTGTAAAGCTAACCTGATATGAAGGGTCAAAACCCCTCTGGCTTTGGTCTAGGGCTTTAGATTAAAATAAACATTGAGGATTCCAACACTTTAGAAACTTTGAACAATGCTTACTCTCTGCTTTAACTTGAGAGCCAAATTTTATTTTTTTGTATTCCTGGCTGTTATCTCAGGGATAAAACTGAGGTTGACTTTGGGCCTGACTCACCCTTGCCAGTATGACCAGGATTCCACTGGCACACCCTTAAATGATAACTTTCAGAGCTTACTCAATTATTAGGTTCTTCTCTGAGTTTCTTGATTTTTAAAATATTAATTGGTCACATTCATTTTCAAAACCTTTTTGAAGCCAGAAACCTTATCACTAGCTAAAGAAGCTGCAGGGAAAAAATCTGTTTTGAGTTATATTTTTCCTTGTGGATTTGCCTATGGCTGTACATAAATATTTATCTGAACTATTTCAACAAACCTTAAATCATCAGTGATCCTTATGCAAAGGAGACTTTTAGAAGGATTATGGATGTCAAGAATGTCAGCAGTCCAAGTTCTCTTTATAGGACCAGATTCCAAAGATTGGAGGCCTCCTTTAAAATATTTGGAGCTGTTTGGTGGTTTTCAATATGTCTTTTGTTTTCCTGTTTCTGTATATCTGTTCATGCTGTTCCCTCTGAACAGAATTTCCTTGATAGTTCCTTCTTTACCTGTTGCTATATTACCCATGTAGGTAGCACCTCCTGGAAGGCCTTGAAACAGATTAGAGCTAGGAGAAGAGCATTCCAGGAGGGAAAAAGTGGTCCAGAGGCAGGATGTCGGGATGCTCTGGGGGGGTGAGGGGTCCAGCGGGATGAAGGCTGAAGGGGACAGGGTGGGGGTGCAGTAATGCAGAGAATACTGTAACAGGCAGTAAGGCAGATGGGAGCCAAGACGTGGGAGGCTTAAAAGATGCACAGAATATCAAATTTGGACCGTGTTCTATAAGCTGAAAGATATATACATACAGCCATTGGATAGAATGTGGTCTGCAGACATATTTTGTTTGGCCCAAACAATGTTTTTGAAAGTCTTAATTAGTTTCTAACATATAAAAATAGATTTCCTGGAACAATTCAGATTTCTGATGGCTTTTGAAAAATTGGGGTATCTAGCAGCAGCCTACCAGAACCGTGTAGAAGCTGTCTTTCATTGATACCTACTCATGGTCTGCTTAATTCATGGCCTGGCCCCATGAGCATCTAAGTCTGATTCCTGCCCAGTGTGTGCAGAGGCACCTTGCAGTCAGAGGAAGCAGTTTATGTCACAGACTCTGCAGCCAAATTGCTTCTGTCTAGGCTCAGGTCTGTGTGTCCAGCTAGCTCCATGACCTTGAACAAGCTAGAGTGGATGTCTAGTCATGGCACCCGTCTCCTATGGCTGTTGTGAGAATAAAATATACGGAATGTTTAGAAGATTACCTAGTATGTAGTAAATGCACAAAAACGTTAACTGCTATTACTACATTCTACATGAGATAATAAACTCCAGGGTTGAAACGGTCACTCATTTCTGAGTGATTCCACTAAATCTGGATCTAGAATCATGGGCTATCATAAGCATAAAGGTAATGGATGAATGAATATGTCCTCTTTGAGTTTTTATTTCTGTCGGAACCAGAGGTAAACTTAATTAGTTTGACCTCAAGAAAAGCTTCTTGTTTATGTTGTTTGACTTGAATATAATAATTGATTTTTGATAAATTAGGGATCTGTCTTTCTCAGAAACCTAACAAAGCTAACAAAATAAGTGAAAGGAAAGTTAATATTGTCTCATTTTCTATGATGGATCTAACTGCCTAACTCAAAATAAAATCCAGGTCTGGGAAGATGCTTAATTATGTGTTTTCTTTCTTTTTTTTTTTTTTTTTAAAGATTTTATTTATTTATTTGACAGAGAGAAATCACAAGTAGATGGAGAGGCAGGCAGAGAGAGAGAGAGGGAAGCAGGCTCCCTGCTGAGCAGAGAGCCCGATGTGGGACTCGATCCCAGGACCCCGAGATCATGACCTGAGCCGAAGGCAGCGGCTTAACCCACTGAGCCACCCAGGCGTCCCAATTATGTGTTTTCTTTATGAAGCTCATTTATTGGCAGGTAACTGTCTATGGTTAATATGTTAATTTAGGGTTGATACAGGGGCAGCTGGTTCACTCAGTTGGTTAAGCGTCTGCCTTCAACTCAGGTCATGATCCCAGGGTCCTGGGATTGAGTCCCAAGTTGGGCTCTCTGCTCAGCAGGGAGCCTATTTCTCCTTCTTCCCACTCCCCCACTGGTGCTCTTTCTCAAATAAGTAAAAAAATAATCTTTTTTAAAAAATTAGGGTGGGTTGCTAGAAACCAGATGTAGTAAACTTAAGCAGAAATGATATTAGAACACATTTTTGACATAGGTTCTCTGACCACCCTCCCCACATACATGAGATCCACACTTCAAGGCAGTGTTTTGCACCTGATATCTTAGACAAACATAAAGCATCTTCAGAAATGATTTGCGCAGTTTGGCATGAAAACCAGTGTTTGGTATGTTTACCATATCCTACGTATAGCTGAAGTTAAAACACGAACACATTTGCCATCAGCAAATGATGCTGTCAGCAAATGATGGCATGAGCTCTGCAGAGCTGACCTGCAAAGTTGGATTCACTTTTTCTTTGGAAAACTTGAACATTTATAGAGAGCTTTGGTCCAATGACATGTAATTTTATTTGGATAAGTATCATTTAAAACTGAATCATGTATTAAGGTTCTAAAATGTTACTCTTTAACTTTGTACTTTAAATGTCAAATAGGTCTTTATAAAAAATCAATTTCTCTCTCTCTCTCTCTCAAAATCTCTCTCTCCTTATACAGTTGATACCTACACCTCTAAAGTCCTGGCTTCTCACCTAAAGGACAATTTCAAGTAATGACAAAATCAGGCAGATTCTTCTGACCATTTCATTACCCCTTGTTCCCATTCTACATTACCCATTTGTGAGTGTAGGAATTTCTAGAAATTCAGTATATCTCTGATATTTACTTTGCTTATATCCTAAACCATACCCTTATAATTCAGGCTCAGAATGAGTTTTTGGCAAAAACACCTTTTCATGTTGAACTTACTTTGAAATAAAGAAAAAAAACTTGAGAAAAGAAAACTTGCTCAAGTTGAAAATACTGTAGGAAACAAAATTTGTGTAAAAATGAATTCTGCATAAAAGTGTTTTATCAACAGTTAAGGAAACCTAGACCATAATCCTGCAGGTAGAAGGATTAACATTGTACATTTCCATAACCTTATTAATTTTATTTCATTTTCTTTTTCGGGTTGAAAGGAAAAAATAATCAGCGTTTCTGCTTCAAGTGTGTTTTGTGAATTCAGTGGCAGTTGGCTTCTACCTGTAGGGTGCAAATATTCCACTCTATTTCCCGTTAGCATTGCCCCAGTCACTTTAAACTAAGAAGAAACCTAAGCAAGTGTTCAACACAGAAGCTGTTGACAGTAGTAATGCCACACTTTTTCTGTGTGTATCTCAGTGACTTCTCAGACTTGTCTCCTCGATGAGTAGACAAAACAGAAGGAGGGATGAATTTTCTTCTTTTCATCTGAATGGTGTAGGTCAGGAAGACAGGAATAGAGAGAGCTTTGGTGAAACAGGGCTCTAGCGACTGCTGTGATTGGGAAATTAGATAATAAACAGACCCTGTTACCAAGATTCTAATGGCCTAAAATCAACACAGTCTGGAGACACAGGCAGGAATGGCCTTCCTCGCTCTGGCCCAGACCTTCCCCAGAGAGCTCTTTGTGTCAACAAGAACAGCCAGCGCTCCTGGCTGTCTCCCAGCACTCAGAGTGGGGCTATCATTTTTGTTTGCTTTGCAAATATCTTAATGGGAAGTGGTTCAACACCACCTATGGGTTAATCTGAGGGGTTCTGCTTGGCAGCTGTTAGCTCTGAGAACCACATGGCTGCTCTTGGGTGGAGGGAGTCAGGCTGACGGGTAACTACCCAGCGCCAGGTTGAGGCATCTCCTTTGCTTATTGGATTTACAGACTGGCAGGAAGCACCTTGTTGTCTTTTATTTTTAGTTTGTTCCTCCTGGGAGCATAAGGATGTTATTCTCAGATCCAATTGTGTTTTTCCATCTCGGGCACGGCCATTGTCTCCATTCGTTTCACTCGCATGCTGCGTACTTCTTTCACCTAAGTGCGTTTTCATAGGATGTGGAATTTAATATTAAAAGTGGTGGTGTGGTGGCGGTGGAGGGGATGGTATTGTTGTAGGAAGAAGAATCTGGTATGTTAGCCTGCCAGGAGGGCAACACTACGGCCCTGTCTTCATGTGGGATCTAAAGACTGGAATGAACACAGCTTTCTTAAGAATCCCTGCTCTGCTGGTCCCTTCGCTTTCTCCTCTCTTCCTAAATTTGGCTTTCACTTGTCTTGACCCATGGGAATGCTTGCCTGGGTGACTAGGCCAACTCATGTTTTTCTGGATCTGTGTCAGTTGACATTGGCACAAATGAACTCTTTCTTTATGCTTTCCTCACTGGATTGCAGGCAGGGTTGGACGGTTGCCACAGGGCAGGTTAGGGAAGTTCCTAGACTGATGACAGACTTGTAGACAGGTTCCAAATGCCCCATTTGTAAAAATGCAGAAAGTTTAGATGACTTATAAATGCTGGAACAAATGTCCAGCTACCCACAGTAACAGTGCAGACTTGCTTCTAAGACTATGTCCTTTCCTGAAGATTTCCACGCTTTGTAGGGCTGCCTGGCACTTGAGAGGAAGGGCTCTCTACAGTCTACTAGACCTGCTTCTACTAAGGGAAAGATCTTGATGAACTTATTTTCTCCACTTCCTCATCTTTAAATAGAAGACAAAATGGTACAATGTCTACCTAACCAGGTCGAGAAAGTTCAATGAGATGACATATATAAAGTATGTGGCGTCTCATCTGACACATAAAAAGCACTCAAATAGTAAAGAGGGAGTTATTATCACTCTCTCTGAAGCACTCACCTTTCTCTGTGTACTTTTTAGTGTTCTACATTCTTTTCTGGGCATTCATTTTGAAGCCTGTGATTCTTAACCCTTTAAAAATAAGCCAGTGCCAGGGTGTTTGGGTGTCTCAGTTGGTTAAGCGTCTGAATCTTGGTTTCAGTTTATGTCATGATGTCAGGGTTACGAGATCGAGCACCATGTCTGGCTCCATGCTCTGCATGGAGTGTGCATAAGATTCTCTTTCTGATCCTTCCTACCTCGCTCTCTCCTGCTCTAAAAAATAAATTAATTCATTAAGCCAATGCCAAATTGAGGACACTTTCAGTATCAAAGTAAATAATGATAATAAAAGACTATAATCTATTGAATAAATTAAGAATCCATTAATCCACACTGATAGAAAAAAAGGAAGGAAGGAAGGGAGAGAAAGGAGGAGGATGAAAGAGAGTAACAGTGTAAGCTTTTCTTTGCAATAAAATGTGAAACAAGAAATGTAAAAGGAATGATGAAAACAGAAAATCATTGTTTGGCAACTACCAAAATAATGATTGTTTCAGACAAGAATCACCAGTGGGTGCTAAAACCTGTAGATGAAAGTTTAAGGAATAACAAGCTTTTCACATACTCCCTGAGGAAATTTCCATGAGATACTTAGCAATTACAGTAGGGTGGGGGGTGATCTGGGAGACAGTGCTTTAGCCGAATGGTGAAAGTTAGCATCGCCTATAACTGGACAAATTAACAGCATGTGCCTCCTGATACAATGCACTGAGGAGAACACAACCTCACTCCTGTGGATTTCCTGACAAATGTACATAACCTGAATCTCATGGAGAAACAGCAGACAAACAAACAGACCTCTTCCAAAATTACTAACCTGTAGGCTTCCAAATGAAAGACAAAGGACGATGAGGAACCTGTTCCACATGAAAGGAGACTAGAGAAACATGACAACTGATTATAGTGTATGGTCCAGAATTTTTCTTTTCTGTAGAGGAAGATGTTGGGACAGATGGCAAAGTCTGAATGTTCTATACACTGGATGATAGAATGTATTAATGTTAATTTCTTGATTTTTTGGCTACTGTACTATGGTCATATGTGAGAGTGCCCTTGCTTTTAAGAAGCATGCACTGAAGTATTTAGGGATAAAAGAACATCAGATCCAACTGACTCTGAAATAGTTCAGAAAAAAATATGTATTTTTTTGTGTATATGAGATATCAGTATACATGTACCAAGAGAAAAGAGAGGAGAGAGGATATGGCAAATGTGTACATTGCTAATATTTGGAGAATCTGCTCGGGAATATACAGAATCACTTCTGTTGTTCTTTCATCTTTACTATAAATATGAAATTAAGTCAAAATAAAAAGTTAAAATTTAAAAAAATCAAGTCAAGGCTGCTTCCTGCTCTTTGGCTGGGCACTTCATCAGCCACTTTCTCTTTAGATCCCACTTTCTCTCAATCCAGACCGAAATGTGTCTTCACGACAGCATTGCCCTGCATGCTGTCTGTCCTTGAGCTTCCCCACTGTGACACTGCTGACTGCCACACTCTTATTGAGGCTTTTTCACCTGTTTTTTATTTTAATTCCCTGAACTGTTCCTCCCCACCCCCTGCCCCCTCCCTCATCTGTCTTTGGGCCTATCATTAAGACCATGCTCATCATGCACTTAATTTCAGGATTTTTTGCTTCTCATTCTCTGAGCCGAGCCTTGCTTCCAGAATTCAAAGAGGAAAACTGGGTTAAATATTCTCTTTGGGGAGTGTACTGGTGACGAGAGCATCAAGCAAAGGATGTGGATGTTAGACTTGTCTCTTCCTCTTCTTGAATTGAATAAGTCACGTCAGCCTTTCAGGCCTCAGTTATGCCACGTACAGAAAACGTGTGAAGTTTCCTTTGTTTCCATGAGTCTGTGCCCTGGCCTAATTCAGTCTTCAAAGTGCTAGAACTGTAACTCAAAATTAACTCAACCCACAAGTCACCTTGTGACCCCACCCAAAGTAGAGACAGAGGTTCCAGAAAGGAAGCCACCCCAGATACCTGTCATTATCCTTCTCCCTTCTGTCAAGCCTGAAGTTTCCCCATTGAGGGACTTGTCTCTCCAAAGTACAGAATTATAAAGACTAATATAACACCTTACTATGTGTGTGTTTCTAAATTCTGACCATACATATATCTCCCGATTCTTCTAAAATCCTTTTGTCTTATATTTACATTTCATTCTGCCTAAAAACACCTTCAGTTTGGCAAGAATTTTTATTCATATTTTCCTGATGAAGAAGGTACTGATTTGCCTGAGGTACTGATTTGCCTGAGTTAGAGTTGCCATATTTAGCAAATAAAAATGCAGGATGTTCACTTAAATCTGAATTTTATATAAAATTTTTTTTAGTGTATGCCCCATGAAATATTTGAAAAAACTTATACCAAAAAAATTATTTGTTATATACTTAAAATTCAAAATAGACCATTAGGTGGGTGTGTTTTAGCACCAGCCCAAGTGCTCTGGAACTAATATGTCATGAATATGTACATGTATATTATAAATATATATCATAAAGTGTGTTGCTAAATATTACCAGTGTTTACAGTAGCCTTCTGGCCTCTACATGCTGTAACATGTAATTTTTTTAACCTATAGGAGCTTTCTCTTGAAAACATATCCAAAGACATCAATTCCTATTTATTTATTAAGGGCTTTATTCAGATATCATCTACTATAGCCATTCAATCTAAAATTGCAGACCTGCCTCCAACGCTTCTTATGCCCCTTTCTTGCTTCAATTTTCTTTGGCATTTCTGTTTAATGTGCTGGCATATTTACTTCTTTCTTTCTTTCATTGTCTGCTTCCCCCACTTGAATGTAGGTTCTTAAGAGGGTAGGAATCTTAGATTTCCTTGTTATTGCAGTAGCCCCAATAATAGCAAGAGACAAAGGTACTCAATAAATATTTGTGGAACGAATGAATGATGTCTGGGAGGTCATTGACGACCTCTTATTGCCCTTGTAATGTATGTTGTATTTATAACTATACAGAATCTTAAGAAGTCTTTCCACCAAATTAGAATCTTGACTGTGATACAGTGTACATTATCTTAACGTTAATCCATGGATACAAGGTAAATAAAAGATCAGCAGGTCAGGGATCAAGTTGTATCTCTAGATGGAGTTGGACTTAATTTAATCTACTCCCTGGAAAGTTTTCTAGAATTAAATATTAGTCACTCTAAGCAACATTTGATATCCTAAATATGATTGTGGGACTATCTGAAAGAGTCCAATTAAAAAAAAAAAAAAATAGGTCCTGGAGGCTGCTGATTTGAGTTTGGAACAGGATGTCTGGATGCCACCTGTGCAGATTATTCAATCAACCCAAGCTTCATCTGTGAAGAGGGGACCCTAGTAGGACCTAGGCTGCTGGCCCTGACACGAGGATTAAACAAGATGATCCGGTCAGAGTCTCAGCACGGTAAAGTGTGTTCAGCCCATGGCTGCATTTCTTCAGGTCACAGTGTTCCTCCTCACTACAGCATCTGAATCCCATCCCTGGGTCTGAGGCCGGTTTTCTCTTAGCTCCCTTGGTTGCTGACAAAGAACTGAAGTAAGTTTTATGGGTTACTTTAAGTATGGGTTATTTTAAGGGCTCTTAGTTCAATGTCCTTTTTTCCAATAAGGGAAGCATTCTCAGCAGAATGAAAAAAGGCATGACAGCTGCCTGCCATAAAGTAGTAAAGGAGAAAAAAAAGAAATAAGAATACAAGAACTGGCAAATTAAGGCTGTCTGGGCTTATGGTTGGGGCAAAGCAATGAGGCAAACATATCAAATTTAAAGGACTCAGTGTGACTTGAGAAATTAGCATAAGTACATACATCTAACTAGTAGTGCTAACTTCGAGCAGTGGCATTATGAAACATGTATCAGGTTTTTTTAGTCCTTTTGATGAATTTGTCCTTGAGCCATATTCTAAAACTTAACATAATTATGTGTCTAAGAACAAACAAATACCGATCTATTTAAGTAACTTACATATTCAACTTATTCAGCGGTGATACCGGTTGGGATACTGAGATACAGGGCATGCCTTCAAAATCTTTATGAAAGCTACCAAGTAGCCAAACCTAATGAAAAACAATACAAAAGCTGTGATCATTCTTTTTTGTTTCCCTTCTTCCCTGCAATACTGGTGATCTTATTTTTGTATGATTGTTCTTTGTTTTCACTTCTTCTGTATTCTTTGTGTTTCCTTCATGTTATATACCAAAGCCCAAGAATAATGTTTTCCTTCTTTAAGAATCAACAAATTCCTAAAGTATCCCAGTTAAACTAATAATGAGGTACACCTCCCGATTTTTTTGGCTAAAGAGGTAAGCAAAGATTAAAAAGACTGATAATCCCCAGTATTGATGATATATGGGAAGTGGGTCCTTTCATAGTTTTCAAGTATGAATGTTAGCTATTGTTGCCTTTTAGAGAAGATTTTGGTCATATAATTCAAAAGTTTTAAAACAGGTAAAGAAGGGGTGCCTGGGTGGCTCAGTGGGTTAGAGCCTCTGCCTTCGGCTCAGGTCATGATCCCCGGGTCCTGGGATCGAGCCCTACATTGATTGGGCTCTCTGCTCTGTGGAGAGTCTGCTTCCTTCTCTCTCTCTCTCTGCCTGCTTCTCTGCCTACTTATGATCCCTGTCTGTCCAATAAATAAATAAAATCTTTTAAAAAAACAAACAGGTAAAGAATTTATTTACCCTTTGACCCAACTGCATCAATTAAGATTCATCCAAGAAAATAATTACATGAGTATTCATAATTATATGCACAGAATAATTCACGATCCATTATTGATAATATCATAAATTAGAAGCAAATTTCTAAAAATAAGAGATTAATTGAATCATTTATGATAATTGCCCAATATAATACTATAAAGCCATAAATATGACTTACATGCATATTTACATATGTGCATATTACACAAAAGACATCAAAAGATGCTTGTAACTACCAAATGGAAGTTAAAATGGCAAACATATCATAAGCCTTTGTTTTTTAAAATGTATATTATATGCATAGAAAAACAATTGAAAAGATACATAGCAAGATATTAACAGGAGTTATACCTGTATATGGGAAACATCCCTGAGCTTAATTTTCTTCTCCTTGAGTATCTATTTTAGATAGTACAACAATAAATACATGACTTTTTTTATCAGAAAAAAAACCTTTTTAAATCAGAGAAAGAAAAAGGAAACATTTTGCCACCCGTTCTTTTAGTCGTTTACTTTGGGGAGAAAGTCAAAGATTACTCCACTTTCATTGATTAGTGATGGGTGAATATTCAGACCTTTTGGGAATTTGGAGCATTTTCAGTACTAAAATATAAAGAAGAAAAGACAAAACTGATGAACACAGCAATAGGAACACCTCTGCTATCTCAAAAACCAAGTGCTTGTTCTTTGCTCTCCCTCCCTTAATCAGAATGTGATAAAGCTGACAGTCAGTAGTTGATCTGCAGACCCTTTTCATTGGTCAGGATGTGGCAGCAGATGAGTTAGTTACTGCACCAAGTTTTCAGTGTGGTTGTGCTCAGTAGATTGTGGAATGTACCGGGAGGCTCCAACTCGGCCCAGAGTGGAAGAGGTGGCCAGGGTGGGCAGAAAAGGCTCTTCTCAGGAGTGGACATCCAAGCTAAAGTGTGAAGGTGCAATGGCCAGACAGGAGACATGATTCCAGGAAAAAGCACAGAAGTATGACTACAGCCCTGAGGAGGTTCAGTGGGGGCTTGGCAAATGCTGATGTGTTGTGATGGTGGTGAAGAGCAAACAAAAGCATTGTAGGGGCTCCTGGGTTGCTCAGTCTGTTAAGCATCTGACTCTGGGTTTCAGCTCAGGTTGTTATCTCAGGGTTGTGGGATGGAGCCCCACATCAGGCTCTGCATTCAGCACAGAGTCTGCTAATGTTTCTCTCTCCTTCTGCCCCTTCCCTCCTCTATCTCTCTCAACTAGGTAAATAAATCTTAAACAAACAACACAAAAGCATTCTAGAAATCCTAGCTTTTTAAGTTTTATAATACAATATGCATTATCTTACACATTCTGGGTACCTTTAAACTTAATGTGATAATTTGTGTTCTTTGTAAAACATTTTGTCTTCCAATCCTCTGTGTCTTCAGAGCTGTTTAAATAAATACAAGCAGTAAGGAGAATATACAGTGAATATCTAGCTGACGCAGATTTGGGAGGAGTAGATGCACGGTGACAATACGGGGAGATTTGGATCTAGTACACCCACAACCCTCACAATGTTCAGGTGCCATGTAAGAACTAAATAAGAATGCTAGAGTGGCCAGTTGAGGTTCGATCTGTGGCCACTTTGTATCGAAGTCCTGTTAACACTCAGGTCAGCACAGGATCTTTTACAAAGGACAGTGTCCTTCGCTCTGATGTCATGTTTTAAATGTCTTTATTTACCTTACCTTGAACTTAATTGAAACCATTTGCAAAGATGTTTATGTTTTCTATTATCCTTCATGGTAATTTCCACGACTTATTTGTCTGAAATGTGCCTCCCTCAAGATTCATGCGGATCTTACAATATTAAAATATCTTGGTCTGAGCATATATTCTGGAGGGTGGATTGGCTGCTGCTGCTTGGGAACAAAAAATTGGCCTCTTCTTATTAAGAGCTCCATATACAACAGATTCTTTTTTCAGGGCTATCAAAGAAGCAGGAACAAATTTGCTTGGTTATGCTGATTAGCCTTTCTCCCAGGGCTGTCATGGATGACACGAATTTACGATGAGAACTACTCCCAAATCTAGAGACAGCAGGAAGCTAACAGAAATCAACCCACAATGAATTAGCAGCGACCTATCCTGTTTTGAAATTAGAATGTGCTTTCAAGTATGAACGACTAATGGATTTTTTCATTTGTCTACCAGCCATTCTAAATTATAATTGATAAAAGTAAGACATAATCTTGCAGATTTCACCAACGTTAATAAAAATTGCAAAAAGAAATGTAAATGAAGTTTATAAAATAGAGGGTCAGAGTGTGACTAGTGTGTCTCTACTCCCACCCAGGAAAAAAGTTACTGATTCTAACCCAAAAGTAGAAAAAAGGTCAGTTACAAGACTAGATTAATTGATCAGTGCTCAAAGAGTACTCTGCTTCCTTTTTTTTAATTCTAATGCATAAATCTGTCTCCAGATTATTTCAGCCAACTAGTGAAGGGGAGAGTATGGTCCAGATTATACCACACACTGTAAAATCACACGCTGGCATTCTACTTTCCAAACATGACTCTTCTGAGTTTGGTTAATACAACTCATACAACTCCACTCTAAAAAAATCATCACCTCTCAGAGAACTGGCAGACTGAATTTTGGAGCCTATGAAAGCAGAGACCCAGTTTGGGAGCGTGGTGACTTCACTGAATGCTGCCAGCCCAGCATGACAAAGCCAGCTGGCCTCATGCATCCTTGCTGTAGAAGAGAAATGGTAGGGCATTCTCAGCAGCCCCACTCCCTTGAGCCAGCCGGCGCCTGACTTCTCATCCAGTCACATTCTTTAAGAAAGAATTCTATGTGAGTTTTGTTTGGGGGGACTTTTCCAGGGAAGATGCCCAGCAGAAGCACTGTCATTGAGGAGTGAGATTTTTTCTGTCTCCCCAAGAACACACAGCTGAGTGAACTGATGGCAGCAAAGCAGCAGAGGGGCTAAGCCCTGGAGGCAATCTGCTTAAGACGTTAGTCATGGATTCTGAGAGGCTAGAGGAGCCCTTGGAATATGCAGAGCATCATATGTAGGTAGATATATGTCTATCTACATATAAATAGATAGATAGACATAGTCACTAATTCTGCTGTTTAGCATGTGATTCCTAATGGAGGCTGAGGATAGTATTGTATTTTTTAGTTTTCCTACAGATTCAAAATAATCTCACACTTTAAAAATGATTAAGTCCTGGGGCACCTGACTGGCTCAGTCAGTAGAACACGCAACTCTTGTTCGTGGGGGTTGTGAATTCAAGTCCCACATTGGGCATGGAGCCTCCTTAAAAAAATGAAATAAATAAAAATGAATAATTCCTTAATATCATCTAATGCCCATTCATTGTCAAATTTCCAGCTGTCCTGAAAATGTCCCCTACACCTCTTTGTCCAGGCCAGGATCCTGTTCAGGTCATTACCTTGCATTGAGTTGTTATGTCCCTAAATCTCATTTAATAGAGAATACTCACTTTCTCATCACATTGACTTTTTAAGAGACTGAGCTAATTATAGCTCACCTTCTCTATTTGTTTGATTCTTTGTGGTCTTAGCGTATCCCTAGATACCCTGTGTTCTAGGTAAACTGGAAGATTGAAAGCTTTGATTACATTCAAGTTAAATGTTTTTGACTGAAACAAAAAATATAATTGTCAAATACTTCACATTGCCTCACACCACAAGACAATGTTGTCTAGGCATTAGTGGTGCTAAAACTAGTGCTGGATTAAGATGTACCCTTACCTTGCTCTCCTGACCAATTAATCTTCGGACTCAGTGTGGAGGTGCTTTGGCAGCATAGGACTGTCCCATTAACTATCAAGCATTTCTCAGAAGGTCTAATGAGCTCTTGATAATCCTTGCCTAATTCAATAATTTCCCTTTGGAATCTCTTTTTCTATGTCAGCAGGTTTTATGCTGTGCTGTTTTTTAACGTTTTTAGTTTAATTCTGGTTAGTTAAAATACAGTGTTGTTTTAGTTTCAGGCGTACAATATTTTAATTCAACAATTCCATACATCACCTGTGCTCATTAGGACAAGTGCCCTCCTTAATCCCATCACCTCTTTAACCCATCCCCCCACCCACCTCCCCTCTGGTAACTATCAGTTTGTTCTCTATAGTTAAGAGTCTGTTTCTTCTCTCTCTCCCTCTTTTTTTTTTCCTTTGCTCATTTATTTTATTTCTTAAATTCTTCATGTGACTGAAATCATATGGTATTTCTTTCTCTGACTTAGGTTGCTTAGTATATACTCTTTAGTTCCATCCACGTCCTTGCAAATGGCAAAGTTTCATTCTTCTTTATAGCTGAGTAATAGCCCATTATGTATAGACACCAAATTGTCTTTATCCATTTATGTGTTGATGAACAAGTGCATCCATAATTTCACTATTATAAATAAAGTTGCGATAAAGATAGGGATGCATGTATCCCTTTGAATTGTTGTTTATGTATTTTGGGGGCAAATACCCAGTAGTGTAATTGCTAGATTGTAGAGTAGTTCTATTTTTAACTTTCTGAGGAGCCTTCATACTGTTTTCCACTGTGGCTGTACCAGGTTGCATTCCCACCAATAGTACAGGAGAGATCCTCTTTCTCCACATCCTTGCCAACACTTGCTATTTCTTGTTTTTGATTTTAGCCATTCTGACAGGTGTGAGATGATATCTCATTGTAGTTTTGATTTGCATTTCCCTGATGTTAAATGATAATGAACATCTTTCCATGTGTCTGCTGGCTACCTGGATGTCTTCTTTGGAGAAATGTCAGTTCATGTCTTTTGCCCATTTTTAATTGGATTATTTGTTTTTTGAGTGTTGAGTTGTATAACTTCTTTGTATATTTTGGATACTAATCTTTTATTGGACATGTCATTTGTAGATATAGTCTCCCATTCTGTAAGTTGCCTTTTAGTTTTATTGATTGTTTCCTTTGCTGGGCAGAAGAATTTTATTTTGATGTAGTCACAGTAGTTTATTTTTTATTTCATTTCTTTTGCCTTAGGAGACATATCTAGAAAAAAGTTGCTATGCCCAGTGTCAAAAAAGGTTACTGCCTGTGTTCTCTTCCAGGACTTTTATGGTTTCAAGTCTTACAATTAGGTCTTTAACCCACTTTGAATTTATTTTTGTTTATGGTGTAAGAAAGTGGTCCAGTTTCTTTTCCACATGTTACTGTCCAGTTTTCTCAACACCATTTGTTGAAGAAATTGTCCTTTTTCTGTTGGATACTCTTTCCTTCTTTGTCAAAGATTAATTGATCAGATAGTTATGGGTTCATTTCTGGGTTTTCTACTCTGTTCCATTGGTCTCCATGTCTGTTTTTATTCCTGTATCATACTGTTTCAATCACTATAGCTTTGTAATATAACTTGAAATCCAGAATTGTGATGTCTCCACCTTCGCTTTTCTTGTTCAAGATTGCTTTGGCTATTCAGGGTCTTTTGGGGTTCCATATAAATTTTAGATTATTTGGTCTAGTTGTGTGGAAAATGTTGTTGGCATTTTGATAGGAATTGAATTAAATGTATAGTTTCTTTGTGTAGTATAGAGACTTTAACAATATTTGCTCTTCCAATCCATGGGCATAGAAATGTCTTTCCATTTCTTTTGTCATCTTCACTTTCTTTCATCAGTGTTTTATAGTTTTCAGAGTATAGGTCTTTTACCTCTTTCGTTAAGTTTATTCCTAGGTATCATTATTTTTGGTACAATTGTAAATGGGATTGGTTTCTTAATTTCTCTTTCTGCTGCTTCATTAGTGGTGTATAGAGGTGTCACAGATTTCTGAACATTGATTTTGTATCCTGTGACTTTACTGAGTTTATCAGTGCTAGCAGGTGTTTTGTTTTTTTTTTGTTTTGTTTTGTTTTTAAGAATCTTTCAGGCTTTCTATATATAGTATCATGTAATCTGCAAATAATGAAAAGTTTTACTTCTTCCTTTCCAATTTGGATACCTTTTATTTCTTTGTTGACTGATTGCAATGGCTAGGATTTCTAGTAGTATGTTGAATTCAAGTGGTGAGAGTGAACATCCATGTCTTGTTCATGACCTTAGGTGAAAGCTCTCAGTTTTTCGCCCATTGAGGATGGTACTAGCTGTGGGTTCTTCATATGTATAACCTGTATTATGTTGATGTATGTTCCCTCTCAACCTAATTTGTTGAGGTTTTTGTTATGAATGGATGTTGTACTTTGTCAAATTGTGGTGCACTATTTATGCACTAGTTATGATATGAACCAAGTCATTAGTTTCTTGATCCTTGATTCCCTCACCTGTAAAATGGGTATAAAAATATAACCAATTCACATGGCTGTTAGAAGTGTTATATGAAATGACCATGTATCCATTCTTTGACCGATGCCTGGTGAGATATATGCATACAATAAGCATTGGTTATTTTTTATTATTGTGATTTTCCTTATTATTGTGCTTGTTACTTATTTCATTAAGTGACAGCTTATGGAGCATTATCATTGACTGCCAGTCTCAAGTCCTTGAAGCAGATGACAAAATATCAGATAAATTGCTGCAAAGGAGTTGAGGCAGTTAGACTTTTGAAGAAAACTATACCATTTTTTATTTTATTTTTTAAAAAGATTTTATTTATTTGAGAGAGAGAGTACATGCACGAGCAGGGGGAGGTTCAGAGGGAGAGGGAGAAATAGACTCCCTCTGAGCAGGGAGCCTGATGAGGGGCTCAATCCCAGGATCCTAGGATCACAACCTGAGCCAAGGCAGACACAACAGGCTTAACTACCTAGGTGGCCCATAATAGCAGATTGGGATTTGTTTCAAATAAGGGCTGCTCAGATTAGAATTTCCTAAGGCATGTTATAGGAACCAGTAGGCCCCCAACATATTCCCTGGGAGAAGGGTGCCACTCTAAGATTACATCTGGGAAATGCTGTGTGTTGTTTTCTACTGGTGGAGTTTCACTGTGCATGGCATTAAGCTAAAGGTTCTGGAAAGCCTCTTGAGAAAGAAATCTGCTTTAGTTTGGGCATCTGGGTGGCTCAATGGGTTGGGGCCTCTGCCTTCGGCTCGGGTCGTGATCCCGGCATCCTGGCATCAGGCCCCGTGTTGGGCTCTCTGCTCAGCAGGGAGCCTGCTTCCACCTCTCTCTCTCTCTGCCTGCCTCTCTGCCTACTTGTGATCTATGCCTGTCGAATAAATAAATAAATAAATCTTAAAAAAAAAAAAAAGAAATCTGCTTTAGTCAAGTATTTGCTTAAATCAGGTGTTTTCTAATCTGTTTGCCTATCATTACTACCCATCCCATCCTTGCTTTTATAAAACCAAAGTAATACATATAAACGTTGTATTGAGCTGCCTTAGATTCTCCCAAGGGCTTGAACGAGGAGGGGCTCAGACTGCTGAGCTGACCCTCAGCGGAGAGTTGGAAGATGTCTGCCCCTGGCTTTTGGATCCTACAAAGCCATACAAGTGAGCAGAGTTCTTAAGAGGTTTCATTTCCATGTTAGGGCTTGTAGGGTAGAAATTAGAAAGCCCATAGTAATGTGACAGCTAACCTCTCTTCCTTCGATTGTCTTCAAACCTTTCCAGGACTCACTCCTCGAGGACCTCAGAGTCCATCTGTCATTTAGGTGTCCCAGAACCATTGGGACTTGCCTAGGCTGACAGGAATGAGTTCCTTGGTCTGATGCACAGAAACCAAAAGGTATAGAGGGTGTCAAGTTTCAGAGGAGGACAAAGGATTTGAAGTCAGACCAAAAGGGGTCAGTGTTTTAGCTCTGCCAGGTAGTAACCCGGTCCCTAGCCAAGTTCCTTACTCTCTCTGAACTACAGTTTCTTCATCTATATAATAGGAACAATTAAAGCACTTAGCTCAAATGGTTGTGAAATTCTCATTAGATTATAAAAGCATTTTTTAAAATATGAAGTGTTATTTAAAAGCTCATTATGTGCTATGGTGAGTGTTGTGAATTGTGTAAGACTGATGATTCACAGACCTATACCCCTGAAACAATACGTTATATGTCAATTTAAAAAGGGAGGGGGATAAATACAAAAATAAATAAAAGCTCATTTATTTAATGTTAAGGGTATTCTTGCTGATCTTCATATTTGAGGATCTACTAATCATTCTTTTATTCATTCAACTTCAAATATTTATTGAGCACTTTGCAACATACCAGCTCCTAGGGTTAGGTGCTGATGGAGAGTATAGAATAAAGCAGCTCCGATCCCTGCCTTCTTGGAATGTACATTCCATAGTGGGAGACATATGATAAACAAATATGTACACAAATAAGTGCATCATTATAGTCTCCTGTTTCCAGGTACTGATGTGATATATTTTTTTTAAAGATTTATTTATTTATTTGTCAGAGAGAGAGAGAGGGAGAGAGAGCGAACACAGGCAGACAGAATGGCAGGCAGAGGCAGAGGGAGAAGCAGACTCCCTGCCGAGCAAGGAGCCCGATGCGGGACTCGATCCCAGGATGCTGGGATCATGACCCGAGCCGAAAGCAGCTGCTTAACCAACTGAGCCACCCAGGCGTCCCATGATGTGATATTTTTTAAATGATATATTGCTTATACTCTCCATATGGATGTATTTTGAAGGTATTATCCATGAACTGTTCATAGAAAATACAGAAAATGAATTTATCAGTTTCAATAGAGAATACAATTTTTAATATAGAACTAGAAGATACCTTAGGAATGGTTTATCTCAATCCCTTCATTTTACAGATGATGAAAATTAGAAACCAGAATACTGTAGAAATATCCCCAGTCTGTGTGTGTGTGTGTGTGTGAGAGAGAGAGAGAGAGAGAGAGAGATACCAGGGATCTTGACACAGGAATTAGAACCCAGATTTCTTTTCCCCTAGTCAGTGCTTTGCACTCTGCTGGGTTCTATCTGAAAGGGCCAGCTCATATTTTAACAGTGAGTAATAATTACCACACTTTTATACAGTACAATTGATTTTTCCAAACTTTATTCCATAAAACATTAGTATTTTAATAGGTGTTTGTAGATTATCATTTTTTAAGTTGCTTGATCAAATTAGTTTGAGAAACTACACCCACCCTCCAACCCTGCCTTTAGGAATCCATAAATGAATGTCGTGATAGTAAAAGATTATTCCTGAACTGAGAAAGCCTCTTAACTGTACAACTCAGTATTTCCCATACTTATTTGACTACAGAATTTATTTTGAATTATCTAACAATTTGATTACAGTGTGCTGGCTGGGAAGTACAAACTTAGCATCAGTTTTGTTGACTTCTTGGTAAAGTCTGTGAAAGCCCAATAGTGAACTAAATTGTATCATACAACTTTAAAAAGGGCAGCTACTACAGTCTTAGAACCTCAGGCTGACTAGGACTATAGCAGTAATACTTAGTAGGATGCATTTTCTTCAGTTGACCATGTCCTTTTAATTGAGGACCAGAATGGAAAATAATGGGAACATAGTATGTTCTGATACCTCTTTGGAGGAAAGCAATCCTCTTTAAGTTCTTAAAACATGATTTCAGGTCATTTAAAAATGATTATTTTTCTTTTTAGGCATCCACAAACCCAGTGTTCTCCAAAAGGGTGTGATGTCTCCGCAGGACATTCAAATAAGGTAGCTGGACACCTTGATTCCAAAATGACCGTGTATCTTTATTTCAGACTTGTCCAAGTCGATGGTTGTGAAGCCTGTCTGTGGCTGCTTGGTCAGGTCATCCAAACATGAAACTGTTAGTCATATTTTGAAGTCTTTGAGACAAAAGCCCAGCTTGCTAAAGAACTTTGGTTCAGCAGAGAGACAGGGAGGTACAGTGAAGAGAGAATCAAAAGCCTGGAAATTTGCTGCTGAGAATAAATGCTAGCTGCTCCCTGAGGTGATTTGTCTGTGCACTCCACTCTCTACAGATGTTAGAGCCTCTTTTTGAGTAAGGACCCGAGGTTCTTTGGTAGCACTTTGATATCCTGCTCGAATTCAATATGTGAAATGGAGGCGTCTCTCTGTGACTTGGAGCCCACAGCAGGCTTTGAAGTCTGATCCAATTTTTGCTGCCTACTATTTGATGTTGAAAGGATGAAATGAAGAAAATGTACAGTTTTTGCCAGTAACTCTGCTGAGCATATGTAAGATTAAAAAAACAAAATCCTTTGGATGATGTACTTAGAAATGTTAAGTAGATTAATACCTTCCTATAGGTTTTCTTTTTTCTTTCTTAGGGATAAAAATTAAGTATAGGAGAAAATCAGCACATAGCTGTTTTTTATATTCTGGACTATAATTAATTTAAGAGAGGGCTAAGTTGACTTGTTCAGGGGAAGAAATAAATGAATTAAGCAAAAGGTGCTGAGACTCTGCTACTAATTGTCCCAAGGAGAGGACCTCCACTCAATTCTCATGCAAGACAGGGGCAACTCACATGACCCAAATATACTTAGCTTTTTCCACATATCATCAGGGTTAAAGGTCCCTTAGTTAAATGGAAGCTATGTCCTTGATGCTGCTTCTTCTTCTTTGCGAAGCACTCCATTTCTGGGACTGATCTGCTATCTTCACGGACATGCCATGCTGCCCCAGGTTGCCCAGGACCAAGTCCCTCAAAAGGAGCCCCTACAAAGCTTGGTAAGAACATTTTGAATTGCATGCTGCTTCTCCCTTTTGCATACTTGTGTATTTTTTGATGAGTTGGTTAGGCAGGACTATCTAAAAAGTAGGACTCAGTAATATGACTTAATGTTAGCGAAAAATTCAGGTTTGTGCAGCCTTTAAGGCTGGAAGCAAAACATGTATTAAAAGTAGCCATGGGACACCTGGGTGGCTCAGTGGGTTGGACCTCTGCCTTCAGCTCAGGTCATGATCTCATGATCTCATGACCTGGGGTTGAGCCCCGCAGCAGGCTCTCTGCTCAGGGGGGAGCCTGTTCCCCCCTGCCTCCCCCCACCCGCCTAACTCTCTGCCTACTCGTGATTTCTCTCTCTCTGTCAAATAAATAAATAAAATCTATTAAAAAAAATAGCCATAGAGAGCCTGGATGGCTTGGTTGGGAGATTGCCTTTGGCCTAGGTCATGGACCCAGAGTTCTGGGATCAAGCCCTGCATCAGGATCCCTGCCGAGTGAGCAGGGAATCTTCTTCTGCTTCTGCCTTCCACCCCATCTGCTTGTGCTCTCCTTCTCTCTGTCAAATAAATAAATAAAATCTTAAAAAAATAAAAATAAAAATAAAGGTACCCATTTACTGCCTCCTCATGCCACTCAAGTTTACTTCTCTGAGGGAAGAAAGAGAATATCAAAGACCATTATTTCCCTTAACCTGTTAAGAGCCTCAAATTAGGAAACTGCCTCGCAATTTCATTTTGTCAAAGGAAACACAGACAACTGGTCAGCGTCCAGTGGAACAGATCATTTTGGGTCAAAATCTAGGGCTTGTAAAGAATATGGATTTAGAGAGTAGTTCTGCTCTTTTGGCAATACATTTGGCAATTCTTTCAGCAAGAGTACACACATCTTGCCACACTCCTTTGGGAAATAGCAATTTATGGCCCCCTTTCTAAATTTTTTGCTTCAGAATATGGTGAAAGTTAGTTTGGGGTTTATGTGTGGCTATAATGTGTGGTTTATGTGTACTTCTGGAAGATAAAATAGAAGCATTATTGTAAGAAATACTTAAGAACCAGAAGATACTAAGAGCAATGTGGATCTTCCAAAGAAAGAAACTTTTTCAGCTTAAAATACTGACATTACACTCAGTATTGACTTCACCTATTTTTCTGGAATATCCAATAAATTCTCAGGTCTCTCCAAATTTCTTCTTAGCTTGTTTTTTAGTAACAAAGTAGTACAATATGAAGTGAAGAATGTACAATAAGTGTGTTAGGACTTCAGTCTATATGGAACTTAGGCTCTTGGAGAGAGACAAGAGAGGATGAGTGTACTATAGCAGAGCCTTTTAAATGGGTATGCAGAAAATGATAAATCTATCAAAGGGAATATTAGCCCCACGGTGTTCAGTGTTCCCACACAGCCAGATGGTGTTCAGGAATAAGGCCACAATGAGGTAGGGATAGGAGTAGTACAAAAAAAGAGGGAAATTTAGGGAAAAGACAGTGTGGTAGAGCAGAATCCATTATGCAAGAATTTGGTTGGCATTTGTCTCTATCCAAACAGACAATCTCTACCTTTTAATTGTATTGTTTAGACCATTTATATTTAATGTGATTATTGATGTATTTTTGCCTTAAATCTTACCATCTTGCTGTTTGTTTTCGATTTCTCCCATCCAATCTTAGTTCACTTTTGACATTCTATTTTAAAATATATGTAAAAAGAAAAATTTTAAGTATGATTGAGTAGCCAAAGGCACAGATTCTAGAATGAGACCTGCCTGCATTCAAATCTCTTGTCTCCTGTGTAGTATTAACTGAGTTATGAAACAAATCCCTATCTCAGTACTTACACATATCAAATGAGGAAATGGTAATTCATAGCTGAGGGGTTATCCTCAGGATCCAATGAGCTGGTAGTACAAGCAAAGAGCACAGCATGGTGTCTGGTTCATGACAAGGTACATTATTTCAGCTGTTGCTGTTGTACTCATTGCTATTGATATTATATAAATGCAAATTTAATCTATAAGTATGAAAAACAGAGAAATACAGTTCTTATTGTAAGGCACTAAATTTTGGTAGGAGTCTATAGGAAGTAAAAATATATTGTATTTTGAGTTAACTATTAAAGAGATTTGTTGGATTATAATCATCTTTCTTGGTCTTTAGGGAAGTATTTCCAAAGTCAAGCTCACTAAAAAGCTACACATCTGACTTACTATAAGTGGCTCAGATGCACTTTCCTGTCACACTTGTTTTTTCCCTCCAATCTGGATGGTTTTCTCTTGGGTTTGCCACTATCACCATTACTTCTCCTTACACTCTTGTAAATAGCATCCAAAGTAGTCTTCCTGCTTCCATTCTTTTCCTCCTTCAACTTATCTTCTGCACAGATATCTGAGGAGATTTTTTTCTTTTTTTTTTTCTTTTATTTATTTGACAAACAGAAAACACAAGTAGGCAGAGAGGCAGGCAGAGAGAGAGGAGGAAGCAGGTTCCCCACTGTGCAGAAAGCCAGATTGGGGGCTCAATCCCAGGACCCTGAGACTGTGACCTGAGCTGAAGGCAGAGGCTTAACCCACTGAGCCACCCAGGCACCCCCTGAGGAGATTTTCTAAAGCATACTCTGATACTAACATTCCCTTCCTCCATATTCCTCCATGGCTCCCCATTGCTTCAGCATCAGCTCTAAATTTCTCGGTGTGACATTCAAGGCTATCTCTGGTATGGTCTTAAACTTCCTTTCTAGCTCTATCTTCCACTGATCTTTCTTCCTCATTCTTTGCTTCAGAATATCCAAACTGTTCTCTGTTCTCCAAGCATACCTAGTATGTCCTTCCTCTCCTCTGTGACATGGCTCACACAGTGCCCTCTGCCTCATCTATCCTTCTTCCTGTTCACTTTCAGTCCTTCCCATTCTTTTTTTTTTTTTTTAAAGAACATGAGTTGAGAGGAAGAGGGAGAGAGAGACAGAGGAAGAGGGAAAGAGAGAATCTTAAGCATGCTCCATGCCTGGCACACAGCCCAATGCAGAGCTCAATCTCACGACCCTGAGATCATGACCTGAGCCAAAATCAAGAGTTAGATTAGGATGCTTAACTGACTGAGCCACTCATTCTCCCTGGTCCTCTCCATTCTTGATTCCCCATAGTTCAAGGGAGTCAAGACTCCCTTGACTCTTCTTTTAGTACTTATCACATCCTGCCTTACATTATATTTTCATTCATCTACTAGATTTTAAACTCTCTGGGATTTTATCTTTTCAATTCTGTATTCTCTCCTCACAGCCTAGCCTACATCTTTTTTTTTTTTTTTTTTAAGATTTTATTTATTTATTTGACAGACAGAGATCACAAGTAGGCAAAGAGGCAGGCAGAGAGAGGAGGAAGCAGGCTCCCTGCTGAGCAGAGAGCCCGATGCAGGGCTTGATCCCAGGACCCTGGGATCATGACCTAAGCTGAAGGCAGAGGCTTAACCCACTGAGCCACCCAGGTGCCCCTAGCCTACATCTTCTAACTGAATTCTTGAGCATCCAAAGCCATGATGAAATATAATGGAAGCAAGAATGTAATGAAGCTCTTGAATGAGGCAGAGAAAAATTTTAAAATGTGTTTCTAATAATCCTGGAATAAAATTAATGTCTCTAAGTCACCCCCATATAGGATAGTATACCACTAGATCAGGTTAAAGTTATCCAACCTGTTTTATTTTGTTGCTGTTGTTTTGAGTGGGGGAAAGAAAAAGGTTTAGGCAGGAAAATGCATTATGTAGAAAGTAGCAAAGATGGATCAAAGAGCAGAAGCTCTCCAATTATATGTTTTCAAGGTTATCAGCTGCAGAAACAAGAGTATATTCTGTAAGAAACATTTCAGCAAGTTATACTTTTGCGTTTAATTTTTTGCCTTGAATTACCCATTGTTTCAACCTATATTTCTATGAAAGACTGAACGAGAATATTGTGATCTTTCAGTATAAAAAAACCCCACTAACATCCAACAAGTTAGCCTTGTAACTTCCAATGACTGATAATAACTTCACTGTTGTATGGCGTGGTCTGGTGGGGTGGGGGATGGAGGAAGGTGGGGAATAAATCTAAAGCTCCTGTCAGGCCAGCTCTGTTCAGGGCAGGCATGCAAAGAAGTGTACCGATGTGGGGCTTGTACAAAGGCTGTCTTCAGCACCTTAGTCAGAGAGTCTCAGAAGTAGTCCTTAATTTGCCCATCTGAGCCTGACTCATCTTCACATAGAAGAGGAAAGCACAGTATACCTAGGAAGTACATAATAAGAATCACTTTGCAACTAATTCAAGCAGTGAAATTATTTAATTAGACCAGATAGGCATATAGACAGGCTTGGTCTGATTTTACTGTTTAAAATGTATTCTTTAGATATTTGTCCTTATATTTATTATTCATCTATTTACTCAGCAATTACTAATACTTACTAAGTGCCAGGAACTGTCCTGTTCTCGGACTTCTTATACTGTTTTAAAAGATCAGTTTTGGGTTGGTTGTTTTAATTTCCAATTTGCACAGATACTTTTGTGAATAAAATAAAAAAGAATTATAGCTGACCCTTCAACAACACAGGGGTTAGGAGTGCTGACCACTACGCAGTCAAAAATCCATGTCTAACTTTTGGTGCATCAAAAATTTAACTACTCATAATGTACTGTTCCCCTTACTGATAACATAAGTAGTTGATTAATGCTTTAATGTGTGTTATATGTATTATATACTGTACTCTTATAGTAATACCTTTTTCTTAATTTTTTTCAGTATTTCTAAACTGTGCAGTTCATCTAAGAGCTTTTCCAAATTGTTGCAAATCTAAAAAAAATTTCCAATTATCTTTTGGGAAAAAACCCTGTATAAGTGAACCTATACAATTCAAACCTGTGTTTTTCAAAGGTTACCTACTAGTTACATAATTGCATACTTAGATGTATCGATATCAAAATGATCTAAACTTTTCTAAATTTCTTACTCTAAATTATTCTAAATTTCTTTACTAATCTCATTGGGACAAGTAGCAAGAGTCAGCCCACACACCACATACAGCACTAACACTGTTCTAGGCATATGTGATAAATCAGGGAAAAACAGTAAAAAATTTCTGTCCTCACAGTGCTACGTTCCAGCAGAGGGAGATGACAATAAATAGTAAGCATAGTACTAAAGTCAGTGGTATGGGATGTTAGAAGGGTCAAGTGTTATGAGGGAGAAAATACTGCGAGGGAGACTTTCAGAGTAGCCAAAGTATGGAAGAGGGGGTTGGGAATGACAGCACTTTTAAGTGGGGTGGATAGGGTTGGTTTCACTGAGAAGGCTTGAAAGTGGTGAGCAAATTAGCCATGCAGTATTTGGGAGAAGAGCGTTCCAGGCAAAGGGAATACCATGGCAAAGGCCGTGAGGGAAGAGCCTGCATGAACAGGGGAGTGGTGGAAAGAAGCCCTGTGGTGGGAGCTGGGAAAACCAGAGGAAATGGTAGGAGGTGAGGAGCCAGATGATACAGGTGAGGAACAACATCAGCACCTGTTCTTCTCCTCCTCCCCCTCCTTCCTCCCTCTCCCCCTCCTCCTCCTTCCTCCCGCTCCTCCTCCCCCTCCCCTCTCCATCCCCCTCTTCCCCCCCCTCTTCCTTTCCCTCCTTCTCTTCCCCCTATTCCTCCTCCTTCTCCTTCTTCTTCTACTTTTACTTCTTCTACTTCTTTTAACTTTTATTTATTTATGTTGGGCTCTGTGCTAGGCATGGGGCACGCTTAAAAGAAATAAAAAATAAAAAAAATAAAAAGAGTTGCATGCTCTACCAACCAAAGCAGTCTGGTGCCTCAGGTCAGTACTACTTTTTTTTTTTTTTTTTTTTAATATTTTATTTATTTATCAGAGGGAGAGAGGGGGAGAGAGTGAGCACAGGCAGACAAAATGGCAGGCAGAGGCAGAGGGAGAAGCAGACTCCCTGCTGAGCAAGGAGCCCGATGTGGGACTCCATCCCAGGACGCTGGGATCATGACCTGAGCCGAAGGCAGCTGCTTAACCAACTGAGCCACCCAGGCGTCCCAGGTCAGTACTTCTTAATGACTTAATAAGCACTCCAGGGATCTAGTCTAAATGAAGATTCTGATTCAGTAGGTCTGGGTGGCTCCAAAGATTCTGCAATACTTATAAGCTTCCAGGTGGTTGCCAGTATTGTTACACTGAGGCCCACAACAGTGAGGGTATAAAGTCTGTGAAATGCAGAATGCTGAGCGTTTTCAGCCCAGGAGTGACTTGACCTGAGTTGTGTTCTAAAATGATTACTCTAGCCCCTTGGTTAAGAATAGGCTACAGACCTCATCAGTGAAATGAGATATTCTGGGTAAGTTTCATTTTCCAGACAGCTGAAACTTTCTAAAACCTATCACTCCCTTTCATTCTAAGTGCAATGAATACAATTCTGTAGTGTCTCAGAACATGATCATTAACAACAGTTATCACACGGGGCCATAATGCAGAGAGGTGTCCTAGAGATCACTGTGAAATGGGACCACCTACCCTTTCCTGTGATACCTCACCTAAGTGAGGTAGTTCTGCATAGAACTGAGAGGTTTTCCTCGATGTAAGATTTTCAGTGCGAACACCAGGACAACTCCAGGCACATAGAGACAAGTTGGTCAGCCTATTACGATACTAGAAGTTGAACTTGATTTGGAGAGGAACTATTTTTTTTTTTTAATTAGATCACTCTTCCAGGCAAGACAAAGCCTTAGATCCATGGGACAGAATTGCCTCGAACTGCCTGCTTATGTTTGGAAGGGGTTACAAGCAGCTTACCAAACAGCAAGTACTGTGACCATGAAAAGCTCAGATGTCACCCATTTGACCAAAAGAGCATGTTCCTGCAGTGGAATCTCAAAGGCAATATAATCCCTATTGGGAAAGCACATGGAAACCAAACCCTATGTGGAGGGAAGGCTGCTGGGCCTCTGTGGCCTGCATCCAATGCCATTATGGAATGTCACACATGAGATTTCAAGGCCTCTCTTATGCCCTCATATATGGGTAGTCTTCAGTACTCTAAATGCCTCCTCCTTTGGCTTCATTGACCTGAGACATCTTTTCTTCTTGCCCAGATGCCACAGAATTCACCGTAAACCCTCATCAGGACTTTTCTGTCTCAGGACTTTTCTCAGTGAGATAGTAAAGGAATTAGAGGCATAGAATTCTTACTCTGTTAGCATGGGAAGTGGGAAAAAAACACCTCCTTGTTAAAGGATCTTTTTTGATGAGTGGTGCTTAAACTTCAAGGTGCATCAAAATCACTGGGCCCACTCTACAATCTCTGGGTTGGGATGGGAGAGGGATTTGTGTTTTTATCAGATTCCTAGGAGACATCATAGCGCTAGTCTGGGGACTACTGTTTGAGAACCACTGCTCTTGATAACCCCTATCTCTGCAATACCACACTGAATGAGAAAAAGTGAACCATATATGTATGATTTTCTGTTCATTCAACAAACACTTATTGAACACTCACTGTATTCAGCCACGGGCCCAGAAGTGAAATAAGATATTTAGAGAGTGTAATGTATTTCTAATATATTGGTCTTTACAGCTGTTATTTTCCAAACCAGGTTTGGGAATACACAAGTGTCCTTATTTATCTCAAGTGGTCTCATTAAATTCTCAGGAAGTTGTGAAGAACAAAGTTACTTGTAAAATTTACAAGTAATTTACAAGTAAACAAATTTACTTGTAACTTTGCTGTAGAGGAGGAGGAGAGGAGTGTTCCAGATTTTTATAGTGTCTCAATTTCTAAAATTATTAGGAATTATTGCTTTTAAAGGATATTTCTGTTTTGTAAACTCTGCCAGGCTTTGCCAGCCTCCCTTAAGGCAGAATTGCTCTAAACCCCACCAGATCTGAATATTTGCACAGATCTCTTATATGTATGTCATCACCAGAATGTTTGTGTTCTGTTTTTTTGCAAAACAATTGAGGCAAGGCCAGCATAAGGATTGCACGGTTTGAGGTTTGTGGGCATGAAGGTAAAGGATGGAAGAAGAGAGAAAAGAGATTATAGCTCTCCTAATCCCAAACTTCATTTCTAATTTAGCCTGATTTATGTTAATCATATACTTTTCTTCTTTTGCTTCAAAGACTTCCCCCCCACCCCCAGATCTGGATTTGGGGTTGTTTTGCTTTTGTTTGGCTTTATTTTGTAATTTTGGAGAATGCAAACGGAGTGCTGGCTGGCCGTTTACCCCAAATGAGGCTTCTGTCCAAAACTATGACTTTTAGGAGGAATTTGTAGGTTGACTACCAACAAGAGAACATTCATTTTGGCACACAATTTTCTCCCTGAAATTTGGGGATCTGGATGATAAGGAGAATGGATGCAGTCCACAGAGGTCAGCATCACCGCCAGCTGAGGCGGCAAGATCCCAACCTTGCCTGAGGAGTTGAAGCTGGAGGGGAGGTGGCCACAGTCCAGGAGGTCATTGATCAGCCACCATTCCCAAGGCTGCATGGCTCAGGGAAGGCCTTGTGACAGTCTGTTCTCATTTCTGCAACTCATTAAAGCACATTATGAAGTTGCATAGTTTGGGGTCATTATTTCTGCTTAGATTGTGACTGCAAATGTATCTGAGGCAAGTTCAGCAGGAACTTTTCCGGTGCTTTCCTGAGCGTGTCAGGTCAGGATGCACTTTCTGCGGATGCCAAGTGAAGTTCTGGCGTTGACCCAGGACATCAGGAGCGCAGCTGCCAGACAATGCAAGGCGGGGTGAGTGAGGTGAGTTAGGGTACTTCGCTTCCAGAATGGGAGGCTGATGGCATGGCCATAAAACGTGCTGATAGGAATTTTATTTTTAAATTCTTTTCTTACTTGATATATTTAAAACAGCACATACTCTCTAGACTACCCTGTTAACCTTGGCTGCCTAGTTTGTTTTATTTTAAAGGATTCTTTTCAACTTTAAAATTAAACATACAGTTGTGTAATGGTAGGAATGAGGAGTGGAGAGGTTTTTCTTTTTACTTTTGCTTGTTTTCCAAGATTAGGAGTAATACATTTTTTTTTAATTAATGACTTTTTTTTCCTAGTAGTTTGGGATTTTCAGAAAATTGAACAAAGTGCAGAATTCTCATATAAACCCTTATGTCTTCCCCTCCCCCAAGTTTTCCCTGTTGTTAACATCTGGCATTATTGTGGCTCAGTTGTTATAATGATGAGCCAATATTGATATGTTATTTACTAAGGTCGAGAATTCACAGTAGGGCTTACTCTTTGTGTTGTACACTCCGGGTTTTGACAAATGGGTTTTGACAAATGGGTTTTGACATGTATCCACCACTGTAGGATCATAGAGAGTAGTTTCACTTGCCTAAAAATCCCTTATGGCTCCACCTCTTTATCCCTCCATCCCTCCCCCTAAGCTCAGGGCAATATCTATTTCAGGAGTAAGGGTGGGGGGTGGTGTTTTTTGCTTGTTTGATTTTGTTCTTTTACTGTTTACAAATCTCACTTTTTCCAGAATGTAAATATACTTGGAATTACATACATAGCTTCTTCAAATTGCCTTCTTTCAGTTACCAGTATGCATTTGAGCTCTTCTGTGTCTTTGCACAGCTTGATAGTCCATTTCTTTTTATTGCTGAAAGTACTCTGTTGTGTGGCTGTTTATCCATTGTGTGGATCGTTTATCCATTCACCTCTTAAAGACATTTGGTTGCTTCCAAGTTTTGGCAATTATGAATAAAGTTGCTGTAAACATTTTTGTTCAGGTTTTTGTGTGAATATACGTTTTCAACTCTTTGGGGTAAATACCAAAGAGTGTGATTGCTAGATTATATGGTAAGGGTATGTTCAGCTTTTTAAGAAGCGGCCAAACTGTCTTCCAAAATAGCTGTACTATTTTGCATTCCCACCAGCCGCAAATAAGAGTTCCTATTTCTCCAAATCCTCGTCAGCATTTGGTGTTGTCAGTGTTTTGGATTTAGGCCATTTTAGTAGGTGTGTAGTATTATCTCATTGTTGTTTTAATTTCTGTTTCCCTGATGACATATGACTTGAAGCAACTTTTCATATGCTTATTTGCCACTTGTTTGTCTTCTTTGGTGAAGGATGTGTTTAGATCTTTTCCCCATTTTTAAATTGTTGTTTGTTTTCTTATTGTTAAGTTTTAAGAGTTCTGTATATATTTTGGATACCAGTCCTTTGCCAGATATGTTTTACAAATGTTTCTCTCAGTCTGTGGCTTGTCTTTTCATTTTTTAAGTAGTGTCTTTAGTAGAGCAGGAAGTAATTTTTTATATGTATGTAACCAGGAAAAAAAAATGTTTTCAAATCAAACTGACTCCCATCTTGGCTTTGCACCCATTCCCCACCCAAGAAAGTTAGTAGTCTGAAAGGAACAAGATAATCAGACATTTAGATGTTAAACATATGAGAACCTGACACAAATGTGTTTCCCAAATTAAATATGATCAATTTTAAGTGCTATAGGGAGGCAAGACAGACCCAGTCCAAAGTTAATAAGAAAAAAAGTATGACTATATGCAGAACTATGCTAAGATTTTTTTCCAGTTTTCATTTATCTTTGAGTTTCCTGTTTCCTTGCTACTTGTACTGATAAACTCACTAGAATTCCTAAAATGACCAAGAAAACTCCAGTTGTTAGCTTCCAGTAAAAACTGTAATTAGCAGAGGAAAAATTATTGGCTTAAATCAGAGCGGGCTGGAAGAGTGAAATGAATCCTTATTACTCATTCATTTAGATATTCAGCAGATATTCGTTCAGCACCTACTAAGTGGCAGACACCAAATTGGATGCTGGTGTTGTACAAGGCAGCAAGATCTAGGATTGTCCTTGTGAAGTTTACATTCCAAGAGGGAAATGGACAAGTAACTCCAAAATCAAGTCTCCTTTGACTGAGGTGTCAATAAGAATGAGCACTGATCTGAGCTCCAACAAGGGTACCAGGTCTCAGAGAGTGGAGAAGGGCCAGGTAGGTTTAAGCCAAAACTGAGAACTGAAAGGTGGGGGGCTAAGAATCTTCCAGGCAAAGAGGAGAGAAAGGTGTCTCCAGTCCTCTAACTGTTCCCTTTCCACACCTGGAAAAGCTCACATGGGAAAGAGAAGAGATTTTCGTTGTTCTTGTTTTTAATATATTTTTTTTAATTCTAAATGTAACATGCCTAAAGAAAAAAAAAAAAAACTTAAAACAGAGATGGGCACTGTAAGGAAATATTATAAAGGAAGTACACACATAACTACAACTGAGATTGCAGAAGAACTTACCACACCTCAGAAATGTCCTGCACACCCTTTCCTGATTTGACTCTTTTTCTTCCTAAGAATGCATCCTAAATACCATAGTTCCACTTGCCTATTTTTAAACTGCATAACTAGAATCACACAGCATATATTCTTTGGTTTCTAGCTTTTTCTTCTTTTTTCCCCTTAAGATTACATTTTTTTAAATGTTTTATTTATTTAGTTGACACAGAGAGAGAGATCACAAGTAGGTAGAGAGACAGGCAGAGAGGGAGGGGGGAAGCAGACTCCCTGCTGAGCAGAAAGCCCAATGCAGGCCTCAATCTCAGGACCCTGAGACCATGACTTGAGCCAAAGGCAGAGACTTAACCCACTGAGCCACCCAGGGCACCCTTTAACATTACATTTTTTAAGATTAACTTGTTTATTTTCATTGCTACAGAGTATCCTACTTTATGAATCCAGTTTTCTGTCACTGGGCATCTGAGTTGCTCCCAGTTTAGACCTCTTACAAAAAAAAAAAAGAGAGAGAGAGAGAGATGCCCATGGATGATGGTCCCACACCCTCAGTAGTATGGCACAGTGGGGAGACTTAAATGGACATCTCAGCCCTGCCACTCTAACAGCTTTGTGACTTTGGGCAAGTTACTTAACCTCTCTGTGCCTCTTTCTTCTCATCTATAAAATGGGAATAAAAATACCTATAACCTGGGATATGCATATAAAGTACTTCCCACATTACTTGGCATATAGTAAGCATTCAACAGAAGTTTGCTCCTGCGTGGGGTTCTGTTTCTTATTCATGGGAATAGCTCATTTTCCTTTGGGTAAGTTCTTATCTGGATCTGGAATTAGAGAAGGCTTTGAGATAATTCTCCTCAACCCTCTTATTCTAGAGATGAGGAAACAGAGTCCCAGGAGGTCAACACAGACCTGGGTTCTAGAGAGAAATCAAGGAAATGGTGCCTCTAGACCACTCTCATGGCCCAGACTGCTCTTGATGGTTCTTTGGACAGCCACTTTAGCTTCTTACATGTATTTTCCTCTTTGTTCTACAAAGAAAGGGAAAAACAGAAAGTCCAAAGGGTTGATCAGTTAGCTTTATGGGCAGCAGTAGACTGTGAAATCTGTTACGTTATGCCCAAGCTATTTGATTGTGTGTTGGCCAGAGTTTACGATTTGATGGGCTCCACCCTGGTTAGGTTCAGAGGCAAGCAGGCAAAATAAGGGACATAAAACTATGCCTCAGGGATTACTGACATTAGGTATAGGTGTTCTGTTTAACTTAGACTGCTGTCAGATTTGCATTAAAATTACTTGTTATTTTTTTTTAAGGAATATATTTCTTTTTGAACTATAAAGTTGAAGTTGGGGTAATGACAGGAAGGAGCAATTCAAGGTAAACAACTGACATTAAATGAATGCACAGTTTACTTCCAAGGAAGAACAATTCACAGTGACTTTCTCTTCCCCTGCTTCAACTCTGCATTTGTTCCTAAACCAGACTTTTCTGAGCAGTGCCCACCGCCAGCCCCAAAACTTTCTAGTCCCATATTTTGCTTGCCTTTCCAGGACCTCGCTGGTATTTAACCCTTTGATCAGCCTGAACTTCTTTGGTCTCTGTTCCACATTCGTAAGAATGTGGGTACGTGTGTGTGTGTGTGTGTGTGTGTGTGTGTGTGTGTGTGTTTATATGTGTGTGATGCTCTGGCAGCTTTGAGGGAACTCCAGGTAAGGACTTGTCCTTCAAAAATAAGACTCCAGGGGAGCCTGGGTGGCTCAGTGGGTTAAGCGTCTGCCTTTGGCTCAGCTTATGATCCCAGGGTCCTAGGATGGAGCCTCATGTCAGGCTCCTTGCTCAGCAGGGGCCTCCTTCTCCCTCTCCCTCTGACTGCTGCTCCCCCCATTTGTGCTCTCTCTGTCAAATAAATAAAAGTCTAAAATAACAACAACAACAAAACCACAACAACAAAAATAAGACTCCAGATTATCAGTTCACTGCATGAGAATAGAGCCTGGCACAAGGTAAGCACTTAATAAACATTTAGCTGCTGCTGCGGTTTCTTAACCCTCAAGGGAGAATCACTTCTGAAAGGAGCAGTTTCCAAGTTAACAGTTCCTCCTTTCCTTTCAAATTGTCAAGATTTGTGGAGTATGCTAAGATTTTTATAAACTGCTCTTGGTTTTTCCTCGATGTCACCACAAGTCTCAAGAGTTTATCACCATGAACCTTTACTGCATTTAAGAACAGTGGGACTAATTTGTTGGTATTTTCTGGGTCTGGCAATTTGTGTAATGGGAGGAGTTCTGTTTCATTAATCCACGTAAATGGTATAAGGACTATACCCCTCCCAGCAACTCTGATCTCCATTTCCTTTCTTCACTATCCAAAAGGGTCTGTTCAGCTGCTTAGCAGTGAGCAATTACAACAGCCAGTCTACCTAGACATTAGGCTGGCTTTGTCTGACATATACATGAAGACTCAGTGTTCCCAAAGGGACCCTTCCTTTTTAAAGGAAGAAATTAATGATATCCCTTTTCATTAAATCGGTGCCAGGTATTTTTCTCTAAGCAGCCTATTTAAAAGAACAAATTCAAACAGGTCCAAGAAACAAATGCAAGAGATCCACAAAGCTCTTAAGGGATGAGTTTACATACTATCCTAATTTCAAAGGAGAAGTTTTAATGCCTGAACACAATGGCGGAGCTCTCCCAGTGGGCACACGCCAACTTTAAATGTCAAACTCTGTATTTGTGCGGAAATCAGATAAGTGCCAAGAGCTCTAGGTTTGTTTCTGTCCTTAACTGATTTGTCCTCCAAAGGACAGTTCATATGCTAACTCATTACACAAGGTCCTGAATGTCTGGGGTGTGGGTGGGGGATGGAACATCCAAGGATTCACTCCAAATCTCCAAGGATCAAATTACAAAGTGTCCATTCCATTTGTCCTTCACTGCCCTATTTACCCATGCTCAGAGCAGTTCAGCTCACAGCATCATGCTTGTACTCTGCCTTCTGATTTTCAACTTGGGTTGCCGCCTGGAGCCCAGAGCTCTTCTCATCTGTGGTAGGCTGGTCATTCCTTGCTCTAGACTACATCCTCTTAATCAGTCCACTAATGGAACCCACACTTCATGTAGCAATTTCTATTTCTTCTTCACCGGAAAAAAGTACATCCCTGGTCTCTCTCCTTAGGGAGTTAGAATAGGTGCTCCCTTTAACCTACCACTCTGAGCAAATCAACCCAAATGAGCATAGGGGTCGCCTATAAATAGCTGCTGAGAGATTAGAAGATGGAACACACACTGTGTAAAGGCTTTGTTTACATTATCTGTAACCAGCAAATTATAAACATTGACCCTAGAGTGATTATCTTCTCTTCAGTACTTCAGACAAATGGTCAACCAGGATGATTTCATACACTCTTTTGCAGACCTTTTTCATCATGAGCCTCTTGGAGAAGCCAATGGAATCCATGTACTCTGAACCTAGAAATCTGGTGCATATAATTTCAAGGATTCTTTGAATACCTTCATGTTCCTATCAGTGTCTTCATCCCAGGTTAAGAATCTATTCTCGTGAGAGGAATTGGCTAATTTTGAAGACTCTATTGGCTAATTTTGAAGACTCTATTCTCGTGAGAGGAGTTGGCTAATTTTGAAGACTATCAGTTTCATGATTAGAAAGCTTAATAGAAGGGCTTCTTTTTTCTTCCCAAAAACTGAATAGCAAGGCTACTTCTTTTAATATATGGTAGTACTTCAAATATTTGTAGATTGCTATAGCTTTCTTAGTTAGACTTCTCTTTGAGTTCTTTGGCTTTGCAATTCATCAAATGACCCTTAAAACCTATGACTTCATTCAGTAAAGTTTTATGCCAGAATCTAAGGCCTTAGGACTAGACTAGAAGATGTATTTGCATCTAAAAAGGATGGAGCTTTGGCTTCTCAGAAATGCCAAGGCAGGTTACTATATAGTCTTTTACCTCTTCATTAATAAGGGGGAAAAAATGAGCTTGAGAAGAAGAGAGATGAGTTTCGGCAAAGGACGCCTTAAACACAAGACAACACCACAGAGAGGGACCTGGAGAATAAGAGAGTATTTTCTTTCTTTATTCACTCTGTTTCTTCCCTCTGATTTCTTGCTAGGACTCTCTAGTGGTCAGATCATTGGGAAGCCACAGTAGTCCATACAGGTCAGCTTCTGGGGCAGAGAAGATGGTAGAAATGGATGGAAAATGGATCTGTAAGGAAGGAATGCTACATCACTTAAAAGGACCCAATATAAGGGTATCTGGATGGTTCAGTCAGTTAAGTATTAACTCATGATTTGGGGTCGGGTCATGATCTCAGGGTTGTGAGATCCAGCCCTGCCTCAGGCTCCACGTGCTGGACATGGAGCCTACTTAAGATTCTCTCTCTCTCTCTCCCATCTGCTCCTCTGCATCCCCACTCAAAAACATAAAAAATTTAAAAAGGACACAGTATAACTTCAATCCTAATATAAAATTCATAGCAACTCCCATAGAAATGAAAACTACTTATCTGGAAGATTTTTTTTTTTTTTAACATTAGGAATGTTAGGAATCACTCCCTGCTTTAATAAACAGACACTGAAATACAGTGACTTTGATAGACAAATGTTTACTTTCTTTATGTCACTAGAAATCCAGGGAGGGTACAGTTTCTGGCATTGGTTCAGGAAATCAAGAATGTTAGGCAAAGCCAAGCCTATGCAACTCTCCTGGCTTTCTTTCATGATCCTAAGAAGACTGCTGAAGATCCGGCCATCATGGCTACTTTCTTTGCAGGAGAGCAAAAAGGCTTTTCCTGGAAGCCCTACCTAATGACTTCTCTTTACATCTCATGGGCCTCCTTTATCTACAGAAGAAGCTAGAAAACATAGCTGGTCACATTGTGCCCTATATTATGTAAGGGTTCTATTGGAAAAGAGACAAGAAAGAATGGAAGTTGAATAGACAACTTGTAATATCTATCCCTGGTAGAATTTAATCATATATTAAATTCTACACATATGCCCAGGACTTTGTTTCATGCTCATTTCTGAACTTGGGAATTCTCAAGTCTTATGAATCAGATATTCCCTCCTGAATGATGAGATTTAGTCTCAGCTGCTTCATGGAAAATCAAGGCCTTCAGGTAAGAAAAAGGCCATTTACAAGAGATGGCTATCAAATTCCAAGGCACATATTCAAGTGTCTTGTGGAGAAAGTTTGTGCAAATGAAATGAACCTGTTTCTTATAGAGTCCAAAAGTAAGAGAAATGGAAAAGACACATTTTGTTAGCATGCTGGTGAAAGTATAAAAGAAGAGTTTTTGTGCAAAAGTATTTTGCAATGTGTATTAAGATCCTTTTAAAAAATTGTTCAGATACTTTATGCCAATAATTCACTCAGAATTTGCCCTTTTAAAACATCCAGAAAAAGTTAGGAGGACAATTGAGTAAATTTGATATAATTCTATTGTGAAATAATACATGATGATTAAAAACTACATTTACAAAGTATGTAAGATAGTAAACATGAATTGGTTTTATTGTCAAAACAGCCTAAGGTTCTGCTGTGGTTTTGCCTGAGTATTCCAATCCTCTACATCTCCCTTTCTTTTAATATCCAACTGGAATGGCTGTAGCCCCCATCCTAGTAGGACTTAAATGTTCCACTCCATTGCTGCCTGTCACCGCCTTGAACTTCAGAAAAAAAAAAAAAACAACAACAACAACACAAAAAACAAATACTCCTTTCTTTTAAGATTTTATTTTTGGGGTGCCTAACTCAGTTGGTTAAGCATCTTCCTTTGGCTCAGGTCATGATCCCAAGGTCTTGGGATCAAGCCCCTCATCAGGCTCCCTGCTCAGTGGGGAGCCTCCTTCTTCCTCTGTGCCTGCTTCTGCACACGTGCTCACTCTCTGACTCCCTATATCTCTCTCTCAAATAAATAAATAAAATCTTTAAAAAAATTTTTTTAAAGATGTAATTTTTAAGTAATCTCTACACCCAACATGGAGCCTGAACTCACAACCCTAAGATCAAGAATCACCTGTTCCAGCCAGTTGCCCCCAAACATTCCTTTAGAGAGAAATTGACAACTTAAAAGGCAATTCATAAAAGGAGAAAATGTGAATGACTCATGACTATATGCAAAATTTTCAACCTCAAAATTTAATATGAGAAATGAAAATTTATTTTTTGCCTCTGAAACAGGTTAGACTAGAAGAAAAAGATGATGCATAGGCTGTCAGTAATATAAGGAAACAAGCATTCATAACGTTATTTGTGTCAGGGCCAACAACCTCTTCAGAGGGCAGTTTGCTCATGATCCAGCAAAACCTGTTCTATAATCTTATTGTCTCTTCATGATTGAGTAAGAATATTGGAAGCTGTGCATTCTATTCTGTTACTGGTTGTATTGACATATAAACACAACTCAGTGATGTTAATTCTCAGTTGCTCAGAGAATGATAGTAGATGAAAAGAGAAACACGATGTGCTTGACATGGGACATGGTATGTAGCACATAGGAAGCACTTAATAAATGTTAATCGAGTGACAAATTATTTCAGAAAGGAGTCTCTTTGTAGGAAATTAGCTTTGTTTCAAAAAGCATCTTGGATCTTGCACTTTCGTTGCATATTGTAAATATTTCTGGCCAATAGTTGTAACCGTGGAACTAGAGCTTAGGAGATGGGGCACAGCCATCTGTCTAGAATGTGGGAGACTTTAAGAAATGGGATTTCTTTCTTTCTGTGTGTGTGTGTTTTAATACAATCAAATTCATTATGAAAATGAATGCAGTCTCTAAATAAGACTAGATTAGTAGTGAGATTAGTAGTGGGCCTTGGAAAAGTTTGTAGGGGGGAATAGACTGAAGCAGGTGGCTCTGTGGTTTATATCGCTGTATCCAATGCTTTGAATGTCAGGAAACTAAACTGGGTCATCGGATTGGTCATCATTTTAGATAAATTAGCGTGGTCTGGAGAGATGGTCTGAGGCCCTACTAAAAGGAGGATGTAGTTTCCTTCAATATCTTTTCTTCTCCTCTGATCAAATATTTTCCCCACAACACACCTGAAAAATCCCCAAACCTTTGTTGCAAAAGAATTCGGCTGAAACAATCAGTGAGGACAACTTGGAATATTGGTCTTTATATCAGCACATTAGAATATGCTTGGATTTTAATGATGAAAATATGTTGAATTAGAAACTTGTGCAAGTTTCAGTGTTTATTTTCTTAGAAATTCCTAACAGAATGTGTTCAAATCACTTAATACAAGAAAGCATCTAAAATAGAGGTTAAGAGACTTAACTGTTTCTCTTACAAAGGGAAGGATGAAGTAATGTTTTTCAGTTAGAAAGACTCTGGATAGAAAATGCCATTTAGGTACATAACATGGTAACTGAGAAAAAAAAATGAGTTTTATTTATTTAATCATTTTCTTTTCTTTTTTTTTTTTTTTTTTTTTTTTGAGAGAACACACATGTTGGGGGAAGGGGCAGGGCAGAGGGAAGAGGGAGAGAAAGTATCTTAAAACAGGTTCCACGCCCATCCTGGAACCGGACATGGGGCTCAGTTTCCTGACTCTGAGATCATAACCCAAGCTGAAATCAAGAGTGAGATACTTAACTGACTGACCCCCCAGCACCCCAAAAAATGAATTTTAAAATATGGCTAGGGCCTTATTATTTTGTTGACTGTAACACCTGAGAATTTTTACCATGTGAATTGTATAAGCAATAATGTTAAAGCTTACATTTTAGTCTCCTTTTAAATATGCATTACAGCTAGAATTTTGTCGCTTGAGTTTTTCAAAGCTCTGCTTATCCCGTTAACTAAATATTATTATCCATCTTATGGAGGGAGTTCTAAGTGGCCAGTAAGAAAAATTGTATTTCTTTGACAACATTTTCCACTAATTTATTACCGTTATCTGCACTAAACTTACTAAAACATTGAAATCGATGGAGTTATTAAATCATGGTAGTGAAAGAAAGCTCAATTTTTAAAAAATTATGCACCAAGTGTGAATGGGTTTGGCATTTTGAAAAGGGTCTCACTCTCAGTAAGTAAATCTTCTTTGTATAATTCTGAAGTTCAAATGTTTCTGATTAGTGTCCTGCTGTCTTATTGGTACCTCCTGGAAGGCAATAAGATTAGTAGTGTGCGTGATTTCCTCATATCTCAGCATGATTGAGTCCAGGTTTGGGAGCAAGGCAGTAACCCAGCTGAAGAACTGCAGCAGTCTATACATGAGTCAGACTCAGAGCCTTAGGACTTAAACTTGGGTGTTTGTCAACCATCTAACCTTTGATAGTGACAGTTTTAAATAAGACACCTAGCCCATGGCATATGGGAAACAGGTTGTACACTTTTTGTAAGCAGCCTTCAGTTAAAACAATTTGAACTGTGTTTCTTGAATTTATTGGCATGAAAAGGATGTCTTCTTGTCATTCAGAGTCTGTTTCCTAAGAGCAAAAATAAAATGATGCAACAGAGGAAAGAGAGGGAGTGATTCCGGTTATAAGCTTGATGTTACGTAAGTCTGATTATCATGCTATAATAATACTGTATTTGTAATAAGTGTAGGGCAACCCAATCAGGTGGAGGCCAGCAGCACGGGCAATGAGGGAATTCACTAGAGGCCGAATAAAGGAGACAGAAACTTATTGAATACACTGCAAGGGAGCAGTGGGCAGGACAGCAAAGGAGAGGCTATCTGCCAGGAGGCAGTGGTGAGGGGCTGCGAAGGAGGAAATGAGGAGGTATGGGAACATAAGGAATTTTCCGTTTTTGGTGCCTGTGTCTGGTTATAAAGTAGCCCATTGGTCAGCTAGGGCTTTTGGTTTTTCGGGGTGGATCACCTAAAGGGCCTGTTTGCATTTAGCCTGGTGGTAACTGTGGGCCATTTTACCTTACTCAGCTTTACATTGCTCACGCCTAAAAGCAGCCTCTACAATAATTATAATATATGGTGGTGGGTATTAAGGAGGGCACGTATTGCCTGGAGCACTGGGTGTGGTGCATGAACAATGAATTCTGGTACACTGAAAAGAAATTTTTTAAAATAAATAAATAAATAATTATAATATATTCTACTGAAACTGTCATTCTAATACCAAAATCATAGCTAGATGATTGTTCATGAAATTAACAAGAATTTCAATAAGATCTTTGTGAATTTGAATTTTTCAACTGAAAATGTAACTTTTCTCCCCTAATATCTCCTACAAAGTGGGTCTTAGGTGATTCTAGTGAAGAATGTAGGAGATTCAAAGAGGACTTAGAGAAATGTTTGAAGCTCTCTTTGGACCTGCAAGTATAACATTCCTTTGTGTATGTAAAAAGTCAAATAATGGAATGGTTAAGACCGTTAACAGAGACCGGAGCAACAAAGAGCAAGTCACTGAGCTTGGCTTCTGATCAGCCTAGGCTGTTTTGTTTGTGGCTGAGATTGCGAGGGAATGATCTGCTAAATGGCTCCACTCTCATGCTGAAAGATCTCCAAGCAGAAAGCTCAGTGAAAAAAATAACACACAGCCAGAGTCACAAACAGAATGCCACTGTAGAAAAGCCACCTTTCATTGTTTCTTATAGGGAACAGAAACAACTTCAGGTGTTTGGAAATGGGGCCTTAAGCAGTCTTCACACAGCCAAGTTGTAAAAAACTTGATGAGATTTAGAAATGGGATGAAGAGTTGCATACATTTTTATGTGCCTTTAAATTAAAATTTCAGGGGCGCCTGGGTGGCTCAGCGGGTTAAAGCCTCTGCTTTCAGCTCGGGTCATGAACCCAGGGTCCTGGGATCAAGTCCCATGTCAGGCTCTCTGAGTCTACTTCTCCCTCTGTGCTCTCTCTCTCTGCTCAGCAGGGAACCTGCTTCCCTTCCTCTCTCTCAGCTTGCCTGTTGGCCTGCTTGTGATCTCCGTCTGTCAAATAAATAGAAAAAAATTTTAAAATTTCATATTCCATAAGCAACTTTTTAAAGAAGTAGTAGCATTAATGTTTCCTGGAAACAAATACATTTTACAGCAGATCTTCAAGTGAGGCACTCTGGCGTTCTGCTGGGCCCTGGATAAATTGTGGTCCTACCAAGATATTGCAGCAGTCAGGCGGGACTGGGCCTTCGGGGTGCCCCTGTCGGTCAGGCTGTGCTGTACAGATAGTCTGACTTGCTATGTGTGTCGTGATATGGCAAAGGCTAAAAAACCTGCTTTACGAATATACTTTGTAAAATCCCTGAATTCTAAAAAAAAGAAGCATGTTAAATTATTTGGGTAATAAATACACAGAGGCAGAAAGAGGGTAGTGTAGCATCCCCAGGTAAAATGCACAGGGTGTGTGGTGATAACGGGGCAGAGAGTAAGGGCAGGCCAGTGCAGGAAAGCCAAGGACTTCCCAAAGGGCTTTTTTGCTTCCTTTGCTTGACCACACTGACTTTCTAACAATAAATACTCAGAAATGTTCTAGCAAATGTTCGAGAGTGAAGACATATGGAGCATTTGATTTTGTTTATGTTTAAAATATGGTTTCCACACAGATGGCATTGGTTTAGCTGTTGTGTGACTTTGTTTGGATCTTCTTTTGCTCAGAAAAAGAGATGAGAACCATAGCTCTTTGAAATGTCCAGCTTCCAGGTTTGTCTTCTATAGTTTGCTTCTCCATATTTGCAGAGGTATGGGCTTTTGTCCCTAAAATACCTTCATTTGTGAAATTACAGAGACTTTCAACAGTGGTTTCAGCTGGATCTTGAATATTAGGGGTAAGGCATAAAAGGAGGCCATGAAATTCTATGGATTCTATAGATTCTATAGATTCGAGAGGGCAGTTGCTATAGCAGGAATCTAGCCATGATACTAGAGCTGAGGAAGCCAACTATTTCTTTGAAAGGTTGGATGTCCAGGGACAAGGTCTACAAAAATGAATTCAGTGACATATGTGTCCTATTATATAAGTTGGTGTTTAATATCCAAAGATATTTTTAGACATCCTCTCTTTCATTTTTCCCTTTTAACCTTGGGGACGACAAATGGGAGGAGAGAAAAAACAACAACAACAACAACAAAAAAGAGAAACAAAATCTTACAATACTAGAAATACATAAAATTGTGAATGTTACCTTTTTTGTCTGTTAATCATTATGCCTCACTTTTGGATGACTTGGGGCCTGAATATTATTGCAGGAAACAGTGGAGTGCTAGGTTTCTTTCCTCTTCTCTGTATATTGCTTTCTTTTTGTCTGTATTCAGCTTTTCCTAATGGCTCTTCACCCATCTTTCCAAGAGTGAGCTAAAGTCAGTGTTTCACTTTTGCATCACCCCCCCCCCCGGGGTGGGGGGTGGAATGCAGTTTCCAGTAATATTCAAATATGTTTTTCTCTTCACACTAGTGTGGTATCTTGAGTTAGAACAGTCGTATAATAAGTTACCCCCTTACATCAACACATTACATCAAGAGCCAGCCACTGAAGGATTTTGCAACAGAATCCATGAAGCTGGACTTGAATTGTGTGTTAACCCATAAGCCAAAGAGTCATTTCCTTCCCAGGACCTTATGAAAGAAAGACTCTGTAAAACCGATTATCTTCTCAAGATTTAAGTTTTGAACGGTGATCCATAGAAAACTGGGAGCTGTGGAAATGTTTGCTTTTATTTCCTAAATCCTAGAATTCAGGCGACTTTGCCAGTTGTTTTGTTGTTGTTGTTGTTGTTGTTGTTGTTTCCTGCAAGATATGGTTCTTTTAACAGTGTCCTCATTATAGGGAGATGTGGATTATTTGAACATGAGAGTGTTTACTAAATGCTTTATCCACCTAAGCCTAATTTAACTAACCTGGAAGAGGATTAAGGAGACTCAGACACTGGTATGATTGTGGGGCAAGAGCCAAAATTAATCTACTGAGCTACACAACTATTGTTTCAAATGTTGGAGAATCAGATTTAGACCTCATATGTGATCTCGGGTAAAGACAAAGCGTTTTCCCATTTGTAAAGAGAACAAACTTCTCCCAGCTGCTGTAATAGGAGCTGTGTTGTTTAAAGGAAAAGTATCTATCAGTTTGAAGGGTTGAAGTTGAGTTGGTTTGTTGGTATTTTTATCTAGCTTCTTCTCTTATGCGAGAAAACCATATTTTACTAGAGATAAAATTAATCTTTTTTATATTAGGTCTTTGTGAACAAAATAACCAAATGCCCCCATTTTACAGATAAGGAAACTCCTGTTTCTTTGGTCGTTTTTTTTTTTTTTAAAGATTTTTTTTTTCTTTTAATTTATTTGACAGAGAGCGTAAGTAGACAGAGTGGCAGGCTGAGAGAGGGAGAAGCAGGCCTCCCACTGAGCAGGGAGCCTGATGCAGGACTCGATCCCAGGACTCTGAGATCATGACCTGAGCTGAAGGCAGTCACTTAACCAACTGAGAAACCCAGGCGCCCAGAAACTCCTGTTTCTAAAGGTTAAGTGCCTTGTCCACACTCACATAGACAGAAAGTGTCAGAGCCGAAATTCCACACAGACTTTTCTCACTGCCAAGCTGGGCTCTGGGCCACCATGCTCTGTTCTCTTCCCTGGCAGAAGTATTTTATTCTAATCAAGGTCGTGAGATATATCTTAGGTCATTTGGGCTGCTATGACAAAAATACCACAGACTGCATGGCTTAAACAACAAACATTTATTTCTAACAGTTCTGGAGGCTGAGAAGTCCATGATCAAGGTGCCGGCACATTCAGTGTCTGGTAAGAGCCTGTTTCCTGGTGCACAGACAAAGGTCCTTCTGCTGTGATCTCACATGGCAGAAGTGGTAAGGAAGCTCTCCTGCATCTCTTTTCTAAGGCTACTAATCCCATTCCTAATCACCTCCCAAAGGTCCATCTCCAAATATCATCACACTGGGGATTACAATTTCAACATACAAAGTTTGGGAGCTGAGGGACAAAAACTTTTGGTCTATAGGAGACCCTAACCCTGCTTTGGGGTAGTTTTTCTTAATCATTGTATGGCTGACTATGCTGATTTTATTCAGCAAGTGACCAATCTGGTTATTTGTCCTTAAAGAGACAATCACTGATATTTTATTCTCGCTTAGATTTTGGATTCTTTATTTGCAATTTTTCTTAATTGTTTTGCAGATCTCTACAGCTCTCAAATGTTACATAGATATCAGTATAAATATTTATTCTACAAATTAGCAGCACCCAGCAACCCACCTGTAAATGATAGGGGGGAATTTGCGGTTCCCTTACCCTTATCTGTAAACCTATTGCTTTTTCCATAATGTGCTGCTAGTTGAAAGGCAGTCCTTTTGACATAAATGTTTATCCCGTCATCCTGAAAGGCTTCCCAGTAACATCTCCCTTACTGACTTAGAATTACCTCCTTAAAAGCCTGCTGTTAAAACTACCTTGTGTTTCTCAAGACAGGTAACACTTAGATAGAGTTCATTTATCAGACTAGTTAGCTGGCTTTCACCTAGCAATGTGGACTTTCTGAAGGAACTAGAGATGTTGGTGGAGATGTTTTTGAGCAAGAACAAATAAAAGACTTGTTCATTTCTTGAATATACATTTGTCATTTGTGATCCAGGCCACAGAAGAAGAAAGATGAATATGATTGTACCTGCTTTCATGTGGGATAATTCTTATTATGTTATTATACACAGAATGAAATCGGAGCCCAGTGTTAGGGCATTTCACATAGACTTGGAAGTTAGGGAAGAGGTCAGAAGTAGATGAGCCTGAACTGGTTCTTACAGGGCGAGCAGATGGAGTTGTTGTATTGGAGCGGAGACTGAGCTCGAAGGAACAGTTGGAGATGAGCCGGAAAGGTAAGTTAGGTATTAGATCAGGAAAGGCCATGTGTGCTGAACTGAAGAATGCCATCTTTGTTCTGAAAGCTATGGGGAAACATCGAAGATACTATGCAAAGAATGACATGCTCGTTTAGAAAATTGCCTCTGGCTACCATGTGGAAGATAGACAGGATGGGGCAAAACCAGACATGAGACTAGGAGAGAGGCCGTCGCTGTGGTCCAGACGAGAGTTGTTAAGGTGTGAATTAAAGCAGTGAGATAGATGGAATGATTCTCCCAGCGGGGGAAAAAAGTGGAGCGTGCAAGGCCTGGTGACTGATGTACAGTGGGACTAGGAGAGGGAAGGGTCTGGAATGAAATGCCTTTGTTTCTGGATTGTGCTCTTCCTGAACACATTATAGAAAAGTGGTGCCTTTTCAGCAATTTCTTTAAGGCACTGAGTCTCAAAGGCAGCTGTAGATTATGATAAAATGATGCTAGAGAGAGAAGTGTGAAAATAAGGGTCGTTTTTTTGGTACGGAAATCAAACAGTGCTGGTCAGGTTGGCATTTCCTCTTCCCACCAGCAGCACAGGTCCTGCCCTCATGGCCAAGATTGACACCTTCTCACACATAAGCTCCTCTGGACAACATGGCAGATTTTCCACTGGGTGATGCACTTGCTTTAAAAAAAAAAAAAAAAAAAAAAAGATTTATTTATGTATTTGAGCGAGCAAGAGAGAGCATGAACGCGAGCCAGGGGAGGTGCAGAGGGAGAGGGAGGAGGAGAGAAGCAGACCCCCTCTGAGTGGGGAGTCCGATGAGGGGGCTGAATTCCCAAATCCTGATATAACGACCTGAGCTGAAATCAAGAGTCAGTGCTTCACAGACTGAGCCACCCAGGCTCCCCTGGGTAATGCACTTCTTGAAAGAATTTCAACAAACACAAATATCTAGAAACATATGGCTTAATTGAAGAAACAAACAATGTAATATGTGTTGTGAATCTATGCCTGGTTCTCATTTTTCTAGGCCAGTCTATTACAAGAAATAATTCATGTCACGTCTAGTTTTCCTTTAGATATTCCTGGCCCTTTTATCCCTTAGTAATTTGCCATATAATTTCCGGTCTTTCATATTTGATATCCCAGCTGTGCCTTGCACAGTTGGTCTCTATGTGTCGTCCTAGTCAGGGATATGGCTCAAGTGGAAGCTTTATATTTTCTAAGCTAGATTGTAAACTCTCTAAATCAGAGCCACTCTCAGTAGAAGATAGCTGTTATCCTGGACATTGGACTGCTTCTAGGAAATACTTTACGTACATAGACTAAGTTATACTGGGCAAAGTTTGCCTGAATTGTGAAACTGCATTATCTAGTAACTGGTGGGATGCAGGATACTTGTCAAAGTACAGAAACTATAGAGTGGCAACTGAAGTGATTAATTCAAAGTGAATACATGATTGCATTCTTCCAGAAAGAGCTACACCTGGGCTCAAGAACATAAGCCTTCCATAGTCCAAGAAGGCTATCACTTCCATTATGAGTCTGGGAATCTGTTTATTTTTTAAAGTAAAATGAACAGCTGAAAAAAAAAGCAATTAACCTTGTAAATAAGTAGGAATAATTTCTGACATTTAGTGGCATACAGCTGATAAACCTTTGACACAAAATTCTCCTAAAAGTATTTTATTTTAATTGAATACGTTCTAAGGGGAGGGAATGCTTGTGCTAGCATAAGCTAGAAAAGTATTTCAAGTCAGGAGGTGAGAAAATAATGCTAATATATTTTTCACAATATATTTTAAGAAAAGGGAAAACACATCTGGGTGACTAAGTGTGCCTGTCAGTAGGTATATAAATGGTCCTGTTTAAGATTAATTTCCGTCAATCAGCGATAGTTGTCCTTTCCCCTCTCCATTTTTTCTTGAGCTAATTTAGTAACTATAGTCCCAGTTAAGTTTAGAGTTCTTTAAAATGTGTTCAATAACTGCCTTATAATTATTTCTTGTTAATGCTTAGAGGGGAATATGTCTTTCACCCCATTTTATGGTGGGAGAAACTAATGACCAAGAAAGGAATATGACTCACTATAGCTCAAAACAAATAAAAAGACTTCCGGAATACAAAAGCACTTCGGATAGCATGCATATATTTGTTAAACAGAAAAGCTTTCTTGTGTTCTGTTTGCTGAAGTTCAGTAAATTATAAAGCCTTGAACTAGTTTTGTTCTGAAATGTGACCACCTTGATGATATGCACGCATGGTGGGCTCACATTAACCTTTGTCAGGTTTAAGCAATACTTAATTGTAATTGGCTTCATTTTTAGTTGGCCATTATCTAATTTATTGAGATTGACCAGTGTAATATACGTTTTTTAGGATTTCAACACAATTTGGGGATTTTCAATGCAGATATTTTCCTTTTGCCCAAGGCAATAATAGACAGTGATGCAAACACTGCTTTAAAGACGGTGTCTGCTGATTTACATATTTTAAAAGTATTAAGATCAAAGGTAATGAGAATTTAATCCATATGGCGTGCAGAAGATAAATAAGAATATTAATACTATATCAAGTACTAATTAAAAGAAACACATGGATCTAATTTTAAGAATGTAACACAGGGATGAAATAGTCTTTGTAAAGTTAAGACCTGATTCTTTTGTAAAAAGGACAGTTATGGTGAGTTGGGTTTTTTCCCCTCAGGGTGAACAACTGGCTGGTTCGTGTATATATAGCTTTCATAGACTCATGATAATAGTTATGAGACAATTATTGTGCTTTAACAGTTTACAAAGTGCCCTTACATCTTTTTTCCTCAAAGAAAAACTTTTAGTTCCTAGAACTCTTACCCCCATTTCAGTGAAGTGAAAATACGCTCATAGAGGCACATGACCCTGGACCTAATATCAATTTTGATCTTAATCTTAATCTTCTTCTCTCCCTCTCCTCCCAGCCCCCCTCTGCTTTAATGATGCTTACTAAGAAAGGTACAAGAAAATAAGCACTTTTGGGCACCTGGGTGGCTCAGTGGTTAAAGCCTCTGCCTTTGGCTCAGGTCATGATCCCAGGGTCCTGGGATCGAGCATTGGGCTCTCTGCTCAGCAGGGAGCCTGCCTCCTCCTCTCTTTCTCTCTCTGCCTGCCTCTCTGCCTACTTGTGATCTGTCAAATAAACAAATAAAAATCTTAAAAAAAGAAAAAGAAAAGAAGCACTTTCGGTCACCTAGAGTAATGGGTGTTTACACAGTACATTTTTAGATTATCTGTACAACTGTTTGTATACTTTATGCTAGTCATCTCACTTTTAGGAAGCTAATTTTAGGAACTATTCAGAGATATGGTCACATGTTTATGCTTAAGGATGTTTGTGGCAATTTTAAGTGAAAATTTTTAATAAACCAAGTGTCCAACAAAAGAAGAGTTTTAATTATAGTACCTCTTACATGATATATTAGGGAGTTGTTAAAACCATGTTTACAACGACTGTTTACAGTTACTAGTAAGTGTTTGTTTTTAAATGTTAAAAGAAAAAAATAGAATGTAAGATATTTGGTATAATTTTTCATATGTATTTCTATACACCTATATATTTATATTTATTTTATCTGTATCAGAAGCCAGCAATTCTATAAAGAACCAGATAGTAAATATTTTAGACTTTGTGGGTCACAGGGTCTCCTGCTTAGCTCTGCTGTTATAGAGTAAAAACCACATAGACAGTACATAGTCAAATAATCATGGCTGTGTTCCAATAAAACTTTATTTAGGGACACTGAAATTTTAATTTCACATAATTTTCATGAGCCACAAAGTATTATTATTCTTTTGAATTTTTTCAGCCTTTTAAAAATGTGAAAACCATTCTTAGCTCATGAGCCATACAAAAACAACAGGTTTGGCCCAAGGGTTGTTACAGTTTATGTTATGGAAAGAAATAACTTTTCTATTTTAATGACTTAAAATAGTCAGTTACCTCTGAGTAACAAAATTGTAAGAGGTCCTTATTTTCTACCTTAATATTATTAATTATTATTATTTATGTGTTCTACATTTTCCTTTTTCTTTTCTTTTTTTTTAGAGGGGACAGAGGAACAGAGGGTGAGGGAGAAAGAGAATCTTAAGCAGGCTCCATGCCCAGCACAGAGCCTGACATGGGTCTTGATCTCACAACCCTGAGATCACAACCTGAGCCAAAATCAAGAGTTGAATGCTTAACCGACTGAGCCACCCAGGGGCCCAGGTGTCCCTCTACACTTTCTATAATGCATATATAACACTTTAATTAATAGGAAGCAAAGAATATACATAATTTTTTAAACACTTATTATCATTTCATGAACCTCTCTGCATCTGGCTTCATGCTACCAGGACACAGTCCCCCCACAACACACACACACACAAATATACACTAATCTTTTCTTCAGCTTTCTCCTGAAGAATTTGGCCTTCACCATTTCAGGCTGTTTGGGGAGCTTTCCCTTCCCCAAAACTTTTTAGTAGCCCAGTCACACCACAGCAATGATGGGAGCAAGCTTCAGGCTTGTTTTTGGCAGCGTTTGCCCATGTCTACTCACAGACCAAGGCTCATAGTTTATGAAGGTTGACAGTTGGGCAGAAGCTCTTGTTCCTGTTAAAGTGGTAATGCCTTGTACCAACTTTTCCCAAGTAACTTGGGAAGTATGTGTCAAAGCTGATTCTGTGAGATGCAAGCCACCAGCATTCCCCGAGCCAATGATGCTATGGCTCATGTAATCATGGAGTTTCCTGGTCTTCCTCTGTCTACACGGCATGTTGGCAGCCCAGACAAAAGAGCCACATTATTTTTTAAAAGAAAGAAAAGAAAGAATTTGTCCAGGTTTAACAAATAGTAAGTGATAAGGGCAAGGTTTGAATAGAAAACCCCTCTCTACTATGCCCATTGACTCCTATACTCTCGTGGCTAGAAAGATCTTTAGAGATCTACAAATAGTTCAACCCTTTAATTCACAAAAGGAAGTGAAGATTCCAAAAATTTAACAGCTTGCTCTAGATGCAAGGCAATCAGTGTGAGAATCCCAGCTGACCCCATGCTTCCAGACTCCTTGTACACTGTTCTTTTGACTTCCTCCATAGGCACCATTGGATGTAGGCAAGATCAGTGGGCAGGTGGGTTTGTGGGTTGGTTGGTTGGTTTTAATCTCCAAATCATTTTATTTTGTGTGTACCCTTCGTCCCTTTGTGGTTCCTTTTTTAAAAATAGCCACAATCAATTCTGTAGGCTAATATGTGAAAACACCAGAAGCTTGGTGCCCTTTTATAAAAGCACCCCATATGTAGAACAATTTAGCTACAAGAGGAAACATTCGTGTAGTTATGAAAGAAGAGTCAATTTACGAAGGTTTGGTGGGGTGGATAACTGTGAGCCCTCGTCTGTGAGAACATGTCCCTGACCAACCCCTCTCCACAGGAGCTTCTCTGCTGCCCTAGGTTCCTTCCAGGTCTTTAGACCTTCTTCTTGTAGTTGGCCTACTCTCTGACTACAGCCTTATCTAGAAAAAGGGCAGAAAACTAGAGCCGGAGGTCCTGGGTTCTGGTCCTAGTTCTACCTCCTCACTCTACAATCCCAGGAATGTTTTATGGAAAAAAGCTGAGCTGAAACTCTCTTGTCTTTCATTTTCACTCACTAGCCAACATTTCTTGATCACCTGGAATTATATGGAGGTCACTTTGCTAGGCTGGCAGGGGGCAGAAGGAGAAGTCAGTCACAGCTCTGGTTCTCAGTGTCAGCAGAGTGGCAGTAACTCCCCTGTCCACTTCCCAGAGAGCTGGGTATCCAAATTAAATTATCTATATGAAATATTTTGAAAACTCAAACACTATGCAAATGTAAGAGGCCATTTTTATTATGCATCTTTGTTTCTTGCTAAAGAGTCAAAGGCGAGAGGCTAAGGCTTTCACAATGTTTCACCAAAGAAGGAGGGTAGAGGGAGGCCCTGATAGAGTTTCAAGATCTTGGGTTTCTAAAAATAGCAATAAGCTGTCCTCGGGTCTTTTCCTCCTACTGGCCTACCAATATGCTAACATAAAGAGCTGAAGGCAAAGCTGATGGAAGTTAAGTCACTTCTAGGTTATGATTAATTTAGACCTGTATGTGTTCTAATGGCTCTAAATTCATATCCTTAGGATATTAGAAATAGCAACCCCAAAATTAAAAAACAAACAGGTTCCTATGCCTTTACAACCAAAAGAACAAATTTAGAAAATTTTTTCCTATTCAAGTAAAGGTTTATGGTTTTTTAGGGTGTAGAGGGGAGACAGGTTATAAAGTACAATTCTAGCTGAAGTCAAACAAAGGTCAAGGATTTAACCATTCTTTATATTTTACCATATTCACTTATACTGGTTATATACCTGTGAGGGGCTAATACACATATATTAAACTGCATTTTAAAGAAGACTGCATTGTCCTTTATGATCACACATATTTTTAATTACAAGATGACTTCATTGTAAGGCTTTTGCTGGCAAGTAATCACACACCTAACTCAAACTAGCTGAAACAATAAAGAGGATTTATTGGCTCACTTAACTGAAATGTCCTGAGTACATGAGGTATAACTTGGTCAGGACCTCAGGCTCTGTTCCTTGCAATTCCCTTAACTCTACCATCCTACATAGATAAACTTTATCCTCAGTTTGGTTCCTCTTAAGATGGCAAAAAGGCTGGCAGCAGTTGTTGTCTTTACATTTAAACAAAATCATGGCCCAGAATTTGACCAGACTACCCTTCACCAATCCAGAAGAGTGGCTGGTGCCTGGGTTCTATGCACCATTTATGGTAAGGAAGGGAATGGTGTTACCCTGATGTAGACCTATTAGGGCCCATCCCTGGATCCGGGAGTGGGCTCAGTGCCTCCCAAATGATGACTGCTGTGCATTTTGGAAGGTGTGGAGTAGACTTGGAAGATACAACAGTGTTCATTATATCTGTCATGGACCAGTCAGGAGACAGGAACCACACCAATTATTTTTTTTTACACTGTTTTTTTTAATGATTTTTTTTATTTTTTTTATTTTTTATAAACATATAATATATTTTTATCCCCAGGGGTACAGGTCTGTGAATCGCCAGGTTTACACACTTCACAGCACTCACCATAGCACATACCCTTCCCAATGTCCATAACCCCACCCCCCTTCGCCCAACCCCCCTCCCCCCAGCAACTCTCAGTTTGTTTTGTGAGATTAAGAGTTACTTATGGTTTATCTCCCTCCCAATCCCATCTTGTTTCATTTATTCTTCTCCTACTCCCTTAACCCTCCCATGTTGCATCTCCACTTCCTCATATCAGGGAGATCATATGATAGTTAGTTGTCTTTCTCCGCTTGACTTATTTCACTAAGCATGATACCCTCTAGTTCCATCCACATCATCGCAAATGGCAAGAATGTCGACACAACAATTATTTTAATGGAACTTAACAACTCTTCAGTTGTCAACCAACATTAAAGAACTGAAAAGGCCAAAGAGGGACACTGCAGTATCCCAGAGATTAAAAAAAAAAAAAAAAACGTTAAGTCTACCACTCTTAAAGCTTCAGGAGCAAAGAGAAGATGTTGTGACTATGAGAACTTGGGCTTAGAGGAGGAGCCTCATGGAGCTGAAACCTAGACCTCTGAGCAGGGTCATGTCCAGCTGGTGCTGGTGTCTGAGGGAATGCAGTGAGGCTGCTGCTGGTAGCAGGAGAAATGGCAAAATGGAGCCAACTGCAACTGTTGGAACCAACCCTCACTGCCAGGGTGAAAATCTCTCACTGTGGTGATGATGACAGGAACCAAGAAAAGCAAGAAGGAAATGTGTATAGCTGCTGTCATCCTTGTTACTGTAAATGAAATGCTCATTAACAGATGGTAGATGCTTATCATTTCTTTATTTCTTACTCTAACATCCCTCAGTCAAGATCTCACCTTGTTGAGATTCTTTACCTGGCAAGGTAGCCCACGCTTCATTCCTGAGGGGTCTGAATTTTCAGGGGTTCTTCATATTTCTACTTACTGTTTTTTGCCATGAACTTTTACTGTTAGACCTGGAAGTAGTGAGAGGTACCCCCAAAATATCCTGGGTTCCAGAGAGAATCCCATTTCCCTTCATTGTGTAGCTGCAATTCCCTGATCATCAGGATCAGTCCATCCCGCGGAGTAGTCTCTTTCTTTGCCTGATGGTGCAGTGGCATAAGGAGTCCAGAATGCCAGGCAGTGGGCGGTCTCATCTTCTGATTCAGTGGGACCATTGTGGCATGCCCTGGTAGAAGCATGCCTTTCTTGGATACATAGACCTTTGAACCAGGAAAACTCGAAGTTGTGGGGACAAGAGCAAAAATTCTATATAAAACTGTTTTAATTATTTAGAAGGTAATAAAAAATTCCAGAGTAGACCCATTATCTCTCATTTATTGCTACCTTGAAAATATATTTTTATCTCAAACTTTAATCTCCTGGAGGGCAAAGTCTGTGACTGGTTCGTGTAGGTATGTCAGGGGATCCTCTTCTAACACCTGTATCCTGATAGCAGTCAGTAAATGCTGGTTGAATGTGTAGGTCGATAGATAGCCAGAGATGGCCTAACTGGTTAGTATCAAAGGACTAAAAATCTTTTCGTTTTCATTTTAATATTGCTAGCTCACACATGAAAGCTCAGAGTCTTCAGTCTCTGGATTCATGAATAAATTCTAGTAATCTGACTCAGCAGCCCCCTTTATTGGTATTGGGTTGAAGATTACAAGTACATGAGTTCCTCAGAGGAGAGAGGTCTCTATTCCCCTCAGAGTGTCATGGCTTTGGGGTAGTGTTTAATATTACTGTGCACTTTTAAATGGAATATCTTACATTTTAGAAGATTCATTTTCTTGCACGTGAATTTAAACAGGGAAACATTTCATTAGCTCTTCTTCCCAATTCCTGAGGACCTCCTGAAATGTGAACCAAAGCAGTCTTCCACCGCCCGGAGCTCCTCCACAACATCAAACGCTTAATGAAAATGTTTTCCTTAAACCTCAAGCATTTCCAAATATTAAATGTGAAGAGGAAAGACTTTGCTCTAACTGCAAATTGTTCTACAACTGCAGGGTATGTGAAAGTGTGTGTGTGCACACGTGTGAACATATGCACGTGTGTTTTTCCTGTTTAATACTTCTGACATAAATTTAATATTATGCCCAAACACTCTCTAAACACCTAAATATGAACAATACCTGTCTGAGGTATTATCAAGGGTTCATTAGGAAGAAGTAGGAGGAGTATACAGCCTCCCCAGAGCACAGCCAAGCTGTCAGCCTGAGGAAATGTAGATTCTCATACACCCAAGGTCACGATGCCCTCTTGGGACTGTAATGCCTAGAGACCAAACATGGGTTGTTTGGGGGGAGGAGCCATGCGTGGACACAAGGGGTGACCAAGCAGATTAATTTTAATTAGCTCGATTTTACTAAAGCACAGTTTTAAGGTCTGGTCTGGACTTTAAAACAGAACAGCTGTTCTGCATTTGAAATTTCACCCTCTCCTGAGCTGCTGTGAAGTAGTTGTGTTTTAAATAAGTAATATCGAAAGTAGTTCCCTGTGAGGAGGTATTGGAAACTTAATGAACATTTTCTGTTAAAGGATTTCAAAAGCATCCAGAGGTAAATACAGTGAACACTGTTAATTACTGCTAAAATGTGCATTTTGTGTAATTTATACTTTGTTAAAAATGTATTAAATATCCTAAGCTGTTAATATATTCACTGCATTATCCACAAATTGCCTCATTTATCTGAAGTAACTGAAAATATTCACCGTGTTCACTTGTAAATCTTGCTGTAAAGAGTAGATGTTATGGTCTCAGTAAACAGCCCCCCTCCACCCCCCAGGAATTGTGCTGTTGCCCGCTGGTGGTGGCATTACTGAAGGAGGCCCAGACAGCTTACTGAAGGCTTGGATCTTTAGTAGTAGGCTCCAAAGAGTTTAGCATTTTCTTAGAAAAATGACCTCGTTGCAGAAATTCTATATAGTATAAGGAACAAGTTATTGTTTTTATGAAATTCATATCCTAATGAGTCCATAAATCCCGGGCAAACTAAAAGTTTATGGTTTGAATGCAATTACTCAGCATATTTATAGAGCTTATCACTATAGAAGTTATTCATATAAAGGCAATAAGATACACTTCTTGGTTGTGTAGTAAGATGGAGAAACTATGACCAGCAAAGAACTGGAGAATCAGCATCACCAGATTTAAAGATTTGTAATTTACAAACAATACACTTTTCGGACAAGACCTTTTCAAGTTGTTTGAGCACAGCGGGGGCATTGCCATTGCTTCCTCCCAAGGCCCAGAAGTTGTCAGGGCCATTGTCACAGAAGCAGCCCCAACAAGGGGCTGGAAGTCAGGAGTAACACCCATCCCTGGAATGCATGACTCTGGGGCTGCCAGGACTACCTCCACAGTCTCACAACTCCCAGCAGCCCGAGATGCTCTGCCCTCATCATATTCAACCCTGAGGGAAGTATCTGCTTCCGGCTGAGGGGCCGTGATCCAGGCTGCTCTGGAAGCCCTGCCTGCCTAGAGAATTCATTTCACTCTGCTATCCCGGAAGAACAGAAGTGACAGAATTGTGATGTTCAAAGAATCTTTGCTAAGCTATCTCTTTTCTTAAATTTGTTGACCAGCCATGCTAAGGAAAAGATAGAATTATCTTGTTACATTTAAAAAAAAAATGTATTAAAAAATTGGAGCCAAAGAGAATGGTATTATAAAGAGGCGTCCTATAGTTAATAACGTTACATTGATTTTTTTTTATTTTTCTTGTATTTGTCAGCTTTTAAAGATTTATAGTTGTGATTTTTTTCTTATTCAAAATTAATACTCAAAATTAATATTAGATCGAGTTTACATTTATAATTTTACATTCTTTTTCTAAAGACACACAATTATTTAAGCTTCAGGCCCCAACAAAGTTTACATTTACATTTATTTACACATAAATAATATGTGTTTTTAAGTTTTATGTAAATACAGAATATATTTATCATTCTGCAAGTTTATTTTTCCCTTTTTTTAGTTTTTTTTTTAAGATTTTATTTATTTGACAGAGAGATTGCAATCACAAGTCTGTAGAGAGGCAGGCAGAGAGAGAGGGGGAAGCAGGCTCCCTGCTGAGCAGAGAGCCCAATGTGGGGCTGGATCCCAGGACCCTGAGATCATGGCTTGAGCCAAAGGCAGAGGCTTAACCCACTGAGCCACCCAGGCGCCCCTATTTTTCCCTTTAAATGTTTCCATTATTTATCCATGACATATAGGTTGTTCATGAGTTTCAGTATTACAGATGACACTGTGACAGATGTGTAGGTCTCCTTATGTACAAGCATAAGCATATGTTTCCTGGGTTATCTCTTTCTCTAGAAACAAATCACTGAGTCACACAAAATATGCATCTTCTATAGTTCAGAATATTGCCAAATTGCTCTTCAAAACTAAAATACAAATTTGTACTCATACCAGAAGACTGTGAGCCTTCCTTTTCTCCATACCCTCACCAACCCATAGGATTTTCAGATTTTAAAAATTTTTTTCCAGTCAGAAACACACAATGTATCCCTTTCTTTGCTTGTTTCAAACTAATAATAAAGATAAGCACTTTCTCGTATGTTAATGGACATTAGGGGGGCGCCTGGGTGGCTCAGTGGGTTAAGCCGCTGCCTTCGGTTCAGGTCATGATCTCAGAGTCCTGGGATCGAGTCCCGCATCGGGCTCTCTGCTCAGCAGAGAGCCTGCTTCCCTCTCTCTCTCTGCCTGCCTCTCCATCTACTTGTGATTTCTCTCTGCCAAATAAATAAATAAAATCTTTAAAAAAAAAAAAATGGACATTAGAATTTCTTCTTATGAATTGCCTAAAAAACCTGCCCTTTGTCCATTTTTCTTTTGGGTTGTCTTTCTTTCGTTGATTTATCACAATTATTTCTATACTGTGGATATTAATTTTTATGAGTTAGATGCACTGCAGATATATTCTCTTGGTCTGTGTCCTGTCTTCTGTATTTATATATAGTAACTTTTATTGAACAGATTAATTTAATTTTAACGTAGTTTTATCAGTTTCTTTTCTTTATAGCTCGTGCTTTTTTCTGTGCCTTAAGAATTCTCTCCCCAAGCTCATAAAGATATTAAACATTTTATTTTTATTTTAATACTTTCTTTTTTACACGTTAGGTACTCACCCTACCTCAGGTTTATCTTTACATATGACATGAGAGAGGGATCTAGTTTCCTTTCTTTGTATATGGATAACTAGTTGGGACAGCCACATTTGTTGAATAGTACATCACTTCCTCAGTGATTTGTAAGGTAGATCATATTCCTTTCCTATTGCTCTCATAACAAATTACTGCCAATTTGGTAGCTTAAAACAACATAAATTTATTATCCTACAGCTCTTGAGGTCAGAGGTCCAAAACGGACCCTGCTGGGCTAAAATCAAGGTGTTGGCTAGGCTGTACTCCAGGCAGAGGCTGCACTCCCTGCACTCCTAGGGAGTATATGTTTTCTGGGTTTTTTCTAGCTTCTGGATGGTTTCTGAATTCCTTGGCTCATGGCCCCATTTCTCCATCTTCGAAACTCACAGTTGCCAGACTAAGTCCTTCCCACAGTGCCATCTCTCTGACACTGACTCCTTCTGCTTCCCATTTCCACTTTTCAGGAGTCTTGAGAGATAGGTTGAAGCTAAATATCTTATGTGACCCAAGGCTGGAGATCACAGACTATTACTTCTGTGGTATCCTATTGACTAAACAGAATTCCAGGAAAGTGAGGGCAGAGACCCTCGAGCCCCTTGTAGAGGCAAGCTACCACACTTCTATTTTCTGTTGCTATTATAAATGGGATTTTTAAAAAATTATATTTTGAATTGGCCATTACTGGGATATGGAAAACACTATTGATTTTTTTATGCTGATTTTGAACATCATCTTGCTAAACTCTTACTAGTTTCAGTAGTCTGTGGATTATCTCAGTTTTCCTGTGTATCCATCATACTGTAACAAATAAGAAAATGTTATCTCTTCATTTCTGATTATACCCTCCTTTTTCCTTGCCTAATAACAATGTGTAGGAACTTCAGTACCACATTGGATATAAGCAGAGTTAATGAGCATGACTGCCTAGTTCTTGACTTTAGAAGGCCTCTAAGGTTTCACCACTGAGTGTGATTTTTGCTGTAAATGTTTAATATATTTGATGAAGTTAAGTACATTATTTTCTATTCATAGTTTGATAATACTTGAGTGTTACATTTCATTGAAAGCTATTTCTGTATCTACTTAAGTGAAGTTCTACTTTAGAGCCTATAGTATAGTCTACTTTATTTTAATTAAAGATTTTATTTACTTATTTATTTGAGAGAGAGAGAGAGCAAAGCCAGGCAAGGGGCAGAGGCAGAGGGAGAAGCAGACTCTCCACTGAGCAAGGAGCCCGCTGTGGGGCTCCATCCCAGGATCCTCGGGTGGTGATCTGACCGACTGAGCCACCCAGGTGCCCCTAGTTTAGTCTACTTTTTTTTTTTTTTTTAAGATTTTATTTATTTATTTGACAGAGAGAAATTACAAGTAAGCAGAGAGGCAGGCAGAGAGAGGAGGAAGCAGGCTCCCTGCTGAGCAGAGAGCCCGATGCGGGACTCGATCCCAGGACCCTGAGATCATGACCTGAGCCGAAGGCAGCGGCTTAACCCACTGAGCCACCCAGGCGCCCTAGTTTAGTCTACTTTAACTTTCTAATTAGTGTGGTATGTTGGTATTGTACGTTAATAGACTTTTTAAATCCGAAATTCGTGAAATCTTGGAATTCTACTTGCTCATAGTGTATTTTATATAGACTACTAAGTTTTACTTGCTAATGCCTACTAGCATGAGCTACAGTTGTATCGTTTCTCCTTGGAGCTTAGCACAGTTCTGTGGAATCAACGACTTAAGCAAATATTTTGCAGAGGTTTTTAAGCAGAGCCCTGCTTGACAGAGCTGCCAAGAGCTCTCTCACTGTGATGCTTTTGGGCGCCAGAGCACATGTATTCATCTCATTATTAGTCATTAAACTCCATACAACTTGCCTATGCGGGGAAAGCGAAGTCAAACTTGAACCCTTGTCCTTGGGGAAAAGAAAATATGTAAATTTGAGCTCTATAGGAGAATAAGATTCAGCTCAGAGACTGAGTTCTTTTTTAGGCATTCTCATAAACAGTAGATAAATATCTGCAACAGTAGAGCCGATCCATAGGATATTGCTCCATATTGGGAAAACCATAAATTGGCAAGTCTTGGTTTGGAGGGTTTTTTTCTTAGTTATTGCTGTCCGGATTTAATTTTTGGTACTTACATACACTCTGGCACTTATCTAATTTTTTTCACCTTTCCTATCATAGGAGCACTTGTAGGCAGGGATCATTCTATTTATTTAAATAACTCAGTAAACAGGAAGCAACTATTAATGTGCTAGGCATGTAGTATTAGGCTAATGGGACATAGTTATAAACAAGACAAAGGTAGTCCCTGCCCTCATGAAATTTACAGAAAGGAAGAAAGATATTTAAAAATTATAAACGTGAAAGGAAAAGTCCAGGATTCAATGGTAGCATATAGCAAAGGAACATAGCCTAGTCCACGGACTCAGAGAAGACTATCCTAGGAAGGCTAAAACTCAACTGAGGCTTAAAGGAGGAGTAGAAATTGGGCTCATGCAGTATAGCAGGAACTGTGTTTCAGGCAGAGGGAATGATGCAGAAGCACAGAGGGAAAAAAGAGAGAGAGAGAATAAAGAAGAAACTGGAAGGACTGGGAAAAGTCCAGTGCACCTGGTACATAATGTACCATTAATGTGAGGGATAGACAAGGGACGGGCTTGAAATCAGACTAAGGACTTGGGATCTTACACTACAGGCATTTTCTGTGACCCCTTAATAGGGCTCCTTGCTTGCTGGTAGGTATTAATTTTTGTTAAAAGATTAAATATGAAGGTCAGTTAGATTTCCTTCTCTCTGTATATCTCCTTGGTAAACGGACAATTCCAAGCACTGTTTCTCAAATAGCTATAGCCATTGGGGCTCCAGAATCCCCACATGGGCAGACGGTAGAGACTGCAGGGTGGTTAGAGAGCTGTGTTACGTTGTAGGTCCACTGCTTCTATGAAGATTGTGTATCTACTAAGATGGTTGTGGAAGGGATGCGGGGGCTGATTATGGGGGGTGGGGGTGGGCAGGGGTGCTAAAGCTGTGCCAAACTATCATTTGGCTCTGTGACTGGCTGCAGCCTTCTCTGCAAATTTGGATCTTGCTCAACCATCACACTTTTAGTGAAGCAACTTAACCTCTATCTGATTCATTACAAAAGCTAATACTTTATGTATAATAATAACATTGTACTTTTGATGGTGGCAGTATATGTAAATGAACTATCTTTTCAGGCAAGATCTTTTGTGACAATTTTAACAAAGCTATAAAAATACATATATGCAGTGGAAAGGAGCCAACCAACATGTGTCCTTATAACAAGTAAAAACAACCCAAAGAATCGAGGCTCATATTAAACTAATCTAAGAGATACCCCAGGCTTAGGCAGATGGTCATTAAAGCAGACTGTTACCTTTTACCCACTTTTCAGGAAGAAAAAAAAAATCTTCATAGGGGCAAAGGCTGTTTCACACAACATAACTTTGTGGAGTTCGAGGACTGTGATCAGGTTCACGGACACTAACAGTAGGTCTGGAAGATTGCCAGTAAGCAAAGGGACAGGAAGGGAGCTACTGGGGTTTGATGTCACTCGGAGAAGCAGTTTGGGAAAAGTTGAGGGTGAGGATGTGAAGTTTGGTATATTATCTACTGCTTGCTTTCTTCGAAAAACAGAACACTATAGGCTTTAAGACAACTGTGTGCGGGATGGAGTCAAGCCTTGGAAGAACATTGTTTTTAAAGGAAGACAACCTCACTGCCCTTTTCTCCAGTCCTTTGGCCACAGCCGGGGGTCACTGTGCTCAGCCACACATCCCTCGTTTGGCCTGCTCTGACCCATGCCAGGGTGGAGCCCAGCCGGAGTGCCCGACTACCTACAGGTGCCCAGTGACAACTCTAGAGTTTCCCTTTGTGTTTCGCCTTTCCTCACAATTCCCCTTCTCTCATTTTGCCCCTGTTTTGTTCTTCTCCTCTTTTCTTCCTCCTCATCTTTTTCTATAAGAAATAAAAATCCAGGGGCACCTGGGTGGCTCAGTGGGTTAAAGCCTCTGCCTTCGGCTCAGGTCATGATCCCAGGATCCTGGGATCGAGCCCCGCATCGGGCTCTCTGCTCAGCGGGGAGCCTGCTTCCTCCTATCTCTCTGCCTGCCTCTCTGCCTACTTGTGATCTCAGTCTGTCAAATAAATAAAATCTTTAAAAAAAAAATATTAAAAAAAAAAATCCAGCAGGAGGTGTGACCTCTAGGTCCCCCAGAAAAGTGCAGTGAGTACCCTGCAATAGGCCTTCAATATTTAAACCTTCTATCAAGAAAAACAGTTGATGTTGTTCTCTCTCGGGGCCCAGGGGAGAGACACAGTAGGACGTTCTCTTTCGTGCTCCCATAGGATCCCTTCCTGAGCTTGCTCGCTGGAGGTGGACAGACCCTTTTCAGCAGCAGCTTGCTTCGGAGGGTATAAAAGTCAGCACTTGGTGAGGGCACAAGACCCCTCTCCGTGGCTGCAGAACTAGCCCCTGCCAGAGGATTGGGAGCCAGGCCCTCCCCCAAGACTGCACACTGCAGAGCCCGAACAGAATGCGGATGGGCTCCCATTTCAGTGTTTAAGCTTATCTGTGTGGGTGACTAACCTTTGTGTCCCCTACCAGACTGACAGATTCTTGAGAGTAGGGATGGTCTCATTCCACCTCTGGTCCCCATCGAGTCCAGAGAGGTCTCGGCCTCACCTGTGGTCATGCAGCAGCGACCCTCAGTGAGCCGTCTGCTCCTTTCTTGCAGACTCTTCTCCCTCACGGCCCTGGGACCGTCACATCACTTCTGAGTTTGCCTTCACCATTCCACTGGCCTCATTCAGGGTCTCTGTGAGAAACGGCAACGATAGGTCAAGCTTGGAACATCCCTTTTCTGAATCTTCAATTTAGAATCATGGGCTCTGTTCACCCCTGAATCCAGGTCTTTGCTTGAGAAATCCATTTTTGAAGAGTTGCTTTGCTCTCTGGGAAAGTGAAGATCATTACTAGGCTTATCTACACATAGTAAATGACAAAAACAGTAACCGCTATTTCATGAGGATTTTACTCTATGCCCTCACCTGGGCATATAATGTTTTTCCACATTATGTCTTAAATAAGAAAACATCTTTATAAGACCCAAAGTCCCACAGCTGGCGAACAGGGTCTCATGGTGAGGAGGGAAAAATTTCTCTCTAAAGATGTTATTTTTTATAGAGAGCAATAGAGTTTGAAAAAATTAAACCTCAAAAAGCAAGCTGACTTCGGAGGCACCTGTTTTATATTCAGCGTAGTCTAATATGGGCCCGTCTTCCCTCCTTGTCCTCCACCTACAGTCACGGTCACACAACAGCACACAACTGGACTAGTACTTAAAAGGTGGCAGCACCCAGATTTAGGGTGTCTTCTGTGCCTGCCACCAGGCAGCTGACAAACGAAATGAAACTGGGTTTTTAAATTTGATTTTAAACTTCTCATCTAGGACGTGGTCTCCCTGTGGAGTTCTATTTTTATGGTATATCTCCCTCATAAAACATGAAAAAATTACAAAATTGAAGTGGAGGAGGTGTGGACAACTCTATCAGAGCTAGAGATGAAGCTTTTTTTTTTTTCTGGTTTGTTTTTTCTCGGACTCTGTACACCCATCAACCATTTTCATGAAGTATTTATTTACCAATTAGTCAGCACTATGAACTGGTTGATTTAATGATCTCTCCTATGATTTATGCATAGCTTTTATTAATTGAGCCTGTGGAGACGAAGGGCAGATATAAATTAGTGTGGAAAATGTATCACTTGTCATTCCTTTAAGCAAATACAGTTCTCTTCAGCTATCTTTGCTGTCTTTTCCCCTTTAAGTCTCTTGAATTTTAGGTAAAGGGGTACATAAGTACAGGGGCCTACTCAGGGACTGGGTGTTGATTTGGACCTTTCACACTTGTTAACATGGTTAACAAGACCTTTTATTGATCTGTAACTTGATTCTTAATAGTTAAAGGATTTCAAAGGGAAAAGGCAATAAGCTGAAGTTAAAAGGCAACTTAGAATTTCCAGCATTGCCATCAGCCAAACAGGCTGCTTGATGAGTTATTTTTAGGCTGTCTGCCTTTGATTCTGACCCTTAGGAGGAAAACTGAAATCAGTTTTCAGTAGACATTAGGTAGTTACCCTGGCAATCTGGGATGCTTTCAGCAAGTCAGCCTGAGAACACTTCCACCCTTCGCAGACCCATGCCCCTGACTGTTCCTCCTCTAATACAGTACTTCTCAACCTTGGCTGCACATCGGAATTGCCAGGGAAACTTGAAAAAATGTCCACCTGCCTGGGCCCCACCTCCTGAGATTCTGATAGAATTGTTCTGGGTGTGGCTGGTCATTGGAATTGTTTCAGATTTCTCCAGATGACTCTATTGTGCAGCCAAGGCTGAAAATTATAGCTCTAGGGATGTGCACAGAGAAGAAGTCTGATAATAAGTAAGTCTTACACGTACATTCCAGCATGTCCTCGGGTTGCAAATGTTTCTGTGAGCCTCAATAATACATCCCAGGTGAACAGCCAAGAGGGCTTTCAGGAATCACTTGAGCATGTCTTGCTTTTATGGAGGAGCAAAAAGTATCTGTTCTTATACCTGGCTCACCTCTGGAGAGCTCGGGACAGGAAGGAGCAGCCAGTATGAACAGTCTGCTCATCCGTACCACCTCCCAGCATTTGAGTCTTGACTCTGACAGAACCGCTCTCTCTTGCATACCCTTCCATGGTTTCCCAGGAGCGAACACTGTACATTGGTACAGCCAGGCTCACAGGCTTACCTCCTTGTGACATTTGTGAGATGACCAGCCAGCATTAGGGGTACCATTTGTAGGCAGTAAAACAGACCCAAGGGATCCAAACTTTACTAAACAGTGGAATGAAAACTAGAAAATAAAAAGAGGTCTTCTTCTGTTATAACCCACTTATAGATCTCTGCATGTTTTTGGCCTTTGACTTTCTGGTATGCAGCCATTTGTTATGTTCCCTTTAGTTCATGACCTAAGGTTCTTGGGCCCAGTCGATTTTCAGTTCCTCTGCACTAGACCCAACTGAAAAAATGGGCTGAGAGCAGTACTTTTCACAGCAGACTGGGCCTCACCAAAGTGATTTATGTGTTTTTACTTGGAGACTATATTTTAATGCCGAGATTTTTCTGATTATCTCTTTGTGTGCACCCGCTCACCACATGGGCTCTTAATTTAGAAAATATTCAGCAATTACATGTGGAATTGATACTTTACATAAAAGCAAAAATGGTGCCTGTTATGTATGTTACTGAAAAATTTTATGTCTTTTATTTTTCTGGCAATAGAGATATGTGACCCAAAGAAATTGCTCATTATTTTCCATTTTCTGTAAGAGGAAAAGTTCTTAATTTAAAAGCAGAGCTGCCCCTGAATAAAGGTCACATGGTGGAAATTTTGGTCTCAGTTGCCCTGAAGACTTTGTCAGGCACCAGAGATACTGCTGTGTTCTCATAAAATTTAATTACTTATGACCCTGAATCAAATCTAAATTTGATTTAAACTAAATCTAAAATTTTTGAAATTAATTTTTATGTCAAAATCAGATACTTCAGGGGATGCCGGGCTGGCTTAGTGGGTAGAGTGTGTGACTCTTGATCTCAGGTTGTGAGTTTGAGCCCCACGTTGGGTGTAGAGATTACTTAAAAATAAAATCTTAAATAATAACAATAATAATAATAATCTTTTTTTAAAATGAGATGCTTTAACTTCGTGGAACATGATTCTTCCAGGAACTGCCACTCTGACACTTGATTATCCAAATATTTAACAGTTTGTGTAAGCATCACTTAAGTAAAAGTTTTGGAACTCAATTTGGATTTTTTAAAATGAATCAGCATATTGGTTCTCTGTCTTGCCAAGTCTGGTCAGTGCCAAACAAGCTGAATGTCAGCATGTTAGCTGTAGGTACACTTTGTGATGTACAAAAGTAATGTCAACTAACAGTAATAGAACACATTTAGATAGCATTTTGTAACTACCTTTGCGAAACAACAGTGCATGACATGGGTCTTTAAAGTGGTTTTGTTGAATTCACACTTACACAGGTAATGGAAAGAAACAACTACTCCCAAACACAGAAACTTAAAGGATTTATGTCTTTATTAGCTTGGTCAAAATATGACTCAAATCTTTCACTTTCTGTAGTTAATATTCTATCACAATCACTGTCCAAATTAAATCAGAGGCAAAAGGTGTATATACACATATCTGTGTTTGTATGTATAATACATTATTTCCTTTTGCGTATATTTATATGTGCATATATATATATATATATATATATATATATATATGAAATAGGACGTTCCCGTCCAGAACAAAATCTTTATAGAGTTACTTTCTTTGAAAACAGCCAAAATAAATAGGAGAAGAATGAATGTTTCTTATGAATAAAAGGACAAAGATTCAAAATTCAGGTTTTTTCCTCAAAAGTTCCATCTTAATTTTTCTCTTTTGAGTATAAGAGTTGTTACCCAAGCTGTTTGGAAACAACTGGAAATAGTTTTCTGCATTTTGTTTTGCATCAAATGAAATTTTTCATTATGCCCACAACCCCACATTATTTCATTTTGAAGCTACTTGTATTGAGAGAGACAGGCACAAAGCAGACCACAACCAACCGAACGCTCTTCTTCTGTCCATACACCAGCTAAAGCTACTTTCTTTAAACTTTGTTCCAAACATTTCCATTTCTATTACCAGAAGTAATGTACTCTTTTTTTTTGGGGGGGGGGGGCTCTGAACTCTCTTAATCAGCAAAATCCAATCATTTAAGAGAACTTTTTTTCTTTATCTGTACATTTTCCTCCATGAAGGACAGGTCATGGAGCTAAGAAAATCTAGCTTAAAGGGTGAAAGAAAAAAGGAGGGGATTAAAAAAAAAAAAAAAGTCTGCTGCTCTCTTTTAAACCCAGGCAGGGAGGGTGGACGGGGTATTACACTTTTGATACCAAATTTAGAATTTTCTGGAATATGGGCTGTAGTATTCCAAGTGGATTCTTTCCTTTAGGACCAGGATGGTGCTGGGGAAAACCCTTGGCCAAACCGCTCTCGTCACACTCACAGTCCCTCAAGACTTTCTCTTCACACTCACAGTCCCTCAAGACTTTTGACTTTGCCAGGGTGCCCTGGAGAGAATATGTCTAGTATTCAGAGGCCGCAGATTCCTGCTACAACAGGCTGGTGGAGGAAAAAGGTCATATTACCACCTTTGCTCTTAACAGTAAAAAGTGTGAACAGCATCAAACTGGGCCTTTGGATGCTTTATTATTTCTTCCTCCCTGCTTAGAACTTTTACTTTTTCCCAATAGCCTCAGGCATGATAATTTTTTCTTTCCTGAGTGAAATCTATTGATACAATTATTTAATTTAGGTTTTTGATTGCTCTCCTTGGAGCACCAGCGGATTCCTGTGGATTTAAGAGCTTGAATAGTGTCAATATGTGCCTGCAATTTTAGACCTTCAGAAATGCTAATCTCATTCCCAGAAGGCCTAAAACTCTTGGGTCTCTCTGTTAAAGGTACATAGGGCCTCTGTTATTTCCCATGATGATGCTAAATGAGTTCAAACCCCATTCTCTGAGATCAAAAATAAAAAATCAAAGAGGTGTTGGGTTGTAAACCACACCTTTTCACATTTCAGTGGACAAAAGAGATTTTCTATGAAAACGTGAGGTTAATGACAACAGAGGTTGGTGATGCAAGGGATGGCTAACAGTCATGAGTTGGCAGGTCTAGTGTGGGAAGAGAGAGGGAAGCAGAGCAGGACAAAAGACTTTTTTTTCTTTTTTGACAAATTTTCCCACAGATTTTCAACAAAGCCTGGAATCATAGAGCTTTAGAATTAAAAAGGATCTTAGAGGAGATCTAGTACAGGCCTCTTGATTTACAGGTGAGCACCATACTTTCTAAATGTCTCTTCCTCTAGTTTTTGGCTAAAAAAATAATGTATATGCAGAATATACAAATATTCTGTATTAAACTCATTAAAAATGCACTAAGCTTGATAGCATAAATTTAGAGCTTTACTTGTTTCTTACAAATAAAGTCTCTTGCAAGACTAACAAGAAGTCTCTTACCCCTACCATATTGCAATAAACATGCACTCCCTTCTCAACCCAGGAGAGTATACTCCATTTTCTAATGCTTACTCCACACCAGGCACCACACCCTCCACACACATACATTATTGTATTCAATCCTTACAGTAACCCTGCTGAAATAGATTTTTTTATTCCCATCTATACAGGTGGAAACTGATGCATGAAGAGGTTAAATCCAAAATCCTATAGCTAAGTGCTGAGATTTCAGCCAAGCCTATCTGACCCAAAGCCCTATCATAACCACACTGCCTCCTACGTGCATTTTAAAATCACTCTCACATGAGCCTCTCTGTTGATACAGGTACTTTTTGAGGACTTTTTAGGTGGGATGGGGTGGAAATATTCCTAATAAGCTTTAAACTGGGTTCAAGATGATGGTTCATAGGCAGCTTTGCAACAATAAGGAAGCTGCTCTTCAAAGACAGGATTTAGGTGGTAGTCCCCAGTGAGATTCCTGTTCTCTGTACTCTGGATGAAGAGGAAAGGGAACCAAAGAGTTGCAGAAGTTTTAGAACAAGTGGAAACATCAGAAGGTCTTTCCACCCCTTTAATAAACCCAAAAGAAAACTGAGACTTTCAGAAATTAAGGACTTGATACCATTTTTAGGTTAGGATGAGATGAGTGATTGAATTGGCAGGGAAAGGGTAGAGAAGACAACTCATATTTACTGAGCACTTTTTGTGTACCAGGCTCCCATGCCAGGTGCTTTTTGAATATCATTTCCTTTCCTGTCTCCCTCATTGAGGGCAGGGATGCTATTTGTCCTCTTTAGTGATTTAACCTTGGTGCCCCTCACATCGCCATAGTGGATGCTCAATAAATATCACTCACTGTTTGAATACATTAATGAATGAATTCTCCCCAGTTTTAGGGAAAGACTTACCATCTCCATTTTACAAATAAGAAAACTGAGGTTCAGTGACTCACATTCACAGAATTTACCCACTGACTCCAGAGCCAACAACTCCTTGCACACATCAGTGTAGAAAACATAAATCTCCAAGCAGATACACAAATGTAAGTATCACATTTCACTGCCTCTCTCCCAAGTCTTAGCAAGAGCTGGAGAACAAGAGATCTGAGAGAGGTTTTTTAGTCCTATGATGTCATTATTCTCACAAAATATACTGGGATCCACTTACAGTATGCTGTGAAGTATCATAAATAATTAAAAGAGAACTGCACATCTTAAAATAAATGCTCCATACACTTGAACATGATGCAGCCTTAGATGTCCACTGTCTTGTTTCCGGCTCTCTCTGCTGTGCACCCTGGTAGTCATTAGTCAGGAGCATCTGTAAGATTTTCCTATGTCATGGGACAGCTAACCATTTTTCACGGAAAATCCATATTATTTCATGGAGCTCACTGATTTTGCACATTGTGATATTCATAATAACACTGTAGCCAACAAGTGTTAGTGTCATTAGCCCAGCATTCCTTCTCCTTCACTTCCTCTGATATCACCTACTTCTTCTGGGAAATTGTCCCCAAGCACACATACTTCATGTGGTTCTGATGAGGCTCTCCGGCGAATTATGCTAACTTCTGGTCAAAATGCCGGGTATCTGCCCCGGGGCTGGTCTATCGGAATTGCCTATCCCCACCCTCTCACCCTTCTCCCCCCACTGCCACCTCCACTGTCAAGTAGAGAAATCTGTATAAAGTAAAAGAGAGCATTGTCGATACATAGAAAGGAGCAGAGCTAAGAGATGGAGGGAAGGGAGCTGCAGACATGCAAGGGACAGAAAAACAGAGAAAACCCAGGTGACGTGATTTAAAGCCCGGGAATCCTGGAAGCCAGTTCTTCTCCCAGACTCTTCCATCAAATGTTCCGTGTGTCTCCTAAACTAATTTAAGATGGTTTCTATCACTTGAGCCAAACAGACATCCAATACACTTTCTAATAGCAAATGGGAATTTTACCCTGTGTATTTGGGAAATGAACATAGCAGCTAACTTTGTGCTATGAAATCATTACCCTGAGGAGGATGGTGTGTCCCAAGGAGGCCCCTGCCGTCCCGTCCGCTAAGACCTGCGCCTCCTGCACCAACCCCAGTCCCACCTGTGTTTCTGTCCCACCTCCTCCTTGCAGCCTTTCTTACTCGCCTTTCTCTGTGGCTCATGGCCGCTCCAAGCACACACTCTCTCCCAGCACATCCACACCCATCATTGCTGAGCTGGATTGACACACTGTCACTTTTCTATTTTACTAAAAGGCGCCCAGTACCGGGCACAGAAGGTGTGATTGTTAAATCCCCATCCGCTACTTCTCAGCTAAGAGGGTGGTGTGGAGAAGCCTGAGGGCAGAGTTATGCCCCGGGCTCCAGAATGCCTGTGCAGGAGTTACAGGGGCTCTGACGCCTCCAATCCCAGCCACCTCGGCGTTCACTAGCTGCGAGTTCAGACACGTTTCATCTAAAATGGGAGCAAGAACCACCGTCTTGCAAGGTTGTGGTGCAGGGAAAAGAGAATTTATGCCAACCACGCAGTCCAGCCCCTCGCATGCAGGTGTTCAAAATATGAAGCACTGCTGTCTTACCTGAAGATGGCCGGATGGTCGGTGGGAGTAGCATGGCCGCTGGGAAGGTAAGCTGTCCAGCACAGCTTTAGACAGGCAAGACTACATTCTGAGACCATTCTTCACCCTCTATCTCTGCAAACCCTCTTGTGTTGCCCCCTTCTTGTTTACTGTTACTCTCTAAGGACATTCCTGGGTCTCCTAGTTCCAGAGAATGTGCCGTCTGCCCCTTCATAGGTCTTCCTTCTCACTTTGACCCTAACTAACCCCTACCCCTTTCTCGGCTTGTCTGATGAATGATCGAGGTTCCTGTGGTCACTATTGCTAATGAACCCGCTCTTCCCAAATATGGTTGCATTTTAGTGGAGATCCTTTGTGGTAAAATTGCCTGAATCCAGGCAACATTTTTGCCATTTATAACACCTGTTATTCTGTTGTGCTATATTTTGAATTTCTATCTTCTCCTAATGGTGTAATTTATTTACTAAAATTAATTTTCTCACTTTATTAATCATGGGAATGGTTGCCGTTAGGGATTAACTCACCAGCATGATACAGTCAATGCTGCTACACTGAGTAAGTTCATTTCAGGTCCAAAGGAAAGAAATTTAGAATTCTGATTCGCCTATGATTTTGGCTGGGTTTGTTGTAATACTGAAAATAATCTCAAAAGCCCCAATGCAACCATGCTGAGCAGCGCCTCTATTTTAACCATCCCCACCTTGGCCACCCCTGCCCAGAAAGCTGTCATTTCTGGTACCAGGCTTGGAAGAGGACTGGTCCTTGAGCCCCTCACGTCTCTCCTCCTAGGTGGTCCCTCTGTGGATCATTACCAGCCCCTGGGGCTCCCTCTGCCTTCTCTTCATTTAGCTCACTTTTACCTAAATTCAGCTGGGCCTCAGAACTCAACGTAAATCGTGCAGAACACTGTTTCTAGCTGTTCCACATACCTAAGCATTACCGCCCATTCCTAATTGGACTTGATTTGGCCATGAAATTCCTTAATTCTGACTTTACGTTTTCTCCCACCCAAAAGATTCATAGGAGGAAGAATGGCTTATTTTAAATGAGTATCTCTTCCTCTGTTCTCTTTTTTCTCTCCTCTGCCCCACCTCACACCTCACACACCCGGACTGCATAGCTAATCTGCCCTCCAGGGCAGAGCAGGCCCTTGAAGGGGATAAGAAACAATGCCTTATGGGGTGCCTGGGTGGTTCAGCCAATTAATTGTTTGCCTTCAGCTCAGGTCAAGTTCCTGGGGTCCTGGGATCAAGTCCCACATCCAGCTCCCTGCTCAGCAGGGGGTCTGCTTCTCCCTCTACCTCTACCTCTCCCCCCCCCACTTGTGCCCTTGCTCACTCTCTCCCAAATAAATAGAATCTGAAAAGAAAAGAAAGGAAAGGAAAAACAATGACTTTTGTAGAAGGCCATCTCCTAACTGAGGTGGGCCCAGGAAGCCATTGTTCTTTTTTTGTTTGTTTGTTTAAAGATTTTATTTATTTATTTGACAGACAGAGATCACAAGTTGGCAGAGAGGCAGGCAGACAGAGAGGGGGAAGCAGGCTCCCCATTGAGCAGAGAGCCCAACGCAGAGGGTGGGGCTCGATCCCAGGATCCCGAGACCACGACCAGAGCCAAAGGCGGAGGCCCCACCCCACTGAGCCAACCAGGCACCCCGGAAGCCATTGTTCTTAACATACATTAAAGAAGTTTGAATTTCTTTAGAAATAGGTCTCTTCCCCTTGCCAGCCCCTGCTCATTAGGTAATATGATCTACCTTTGCCTCCGAGTGATCCTCATGCCTTTGGTTTTCTGGCCACACATTTTTCTGCTTAGGAGGAAAACATGACTGGAAAATGAAAATTGGTCTCCATCTTAGGAATGTGGTACCAGAACTTTTGGTTGTCTGGTGTTGACCTTGCCTTGCCCTCAGCATTCTCATCTTCATTGGGGAATCTCCTCACTGTCTCAATGGAAGTAGGGAACACCATTCTCTCTTCCACTACAGAATGGCCATAGAATGGATTTTAAAAGAAACCCTGGCAGGCTGGTGCTCCCCATACTTTAGAGTCAACCACGCAAGGACGTGGCAAGGCCAAATCACCAGCACGGCGATAGCCATGCCTCTTTCCATTCTCTGACTCTCCAGAGTGTCCCTTGAACCTGCCTCTTGTCCAGCCTGGGCTCTTTCTCTGCCTCCCCATCAACTTCCTGAATCCCTGACTTCCTCCCAGTAATTCCCTTTTCACTTAAGATGGTCTCAATTGATTTCTAATGACTATATATCCAAGATCCCTGACTTATTCTGATACCTACCTCATGGTGAGTGAATTTTCTGGTAGAGTAGATACAATAGTCCCTATTTGTGGTGCTTCTGCTGCCCACATTTCTGGCTTTGCGGCTCTGGTGTTTATTGCTCATTGCAACTAAAAAGCTTTGCTTCTGATATAATCAAATGTAATAAGATGGCTAGAGAAAGAGCAGAGCAATATTGGAGTAGAGAACAAACAACCTGACAAGGATCTAGTTGTGCAACTTATTTCTCAACATAGCATCTAAACATCATAATCTTAGCATTTAGGACAGCAAAAATGATTGATTTTGCAGAAAATATTTGTCGTTTAATTACAGGATCATGTGGGTCTTTTGGCAACCAGCAGATGCCAAAGCGGACTTTAAGAACCATCTTGAGAAACTTGTGATTTGCTTAGTGTGCTTTTAATTTAAAGCATATGGCTTCACATTCAACTGCAGTGTCCAAAATGAAGACATTAGTAATGAATCACTCTATTGGAGAAAACACAGTGCTCCCAGATCAGGGTCTTTCGGTATGTGTACTCAAATGGTTCTGTTTAGAGGCGTAAACACGAAGCAGCTCTCTGCTTTAGCTGGCTGTTCCTGGGATGCATGTGACATCAAAGGCCCTCACAAATTCTCCTGTAACGTGTGCAGTGCTTAGCACCAGGGCCCACCTCCATCTGAACAAACAAAGTACAGTTTGGTCCCTAGAAAGAATGCCCAAAAGACTGTTTATTTTTTGGCAACTCTTCCTGTTTCAGTCTCCCAGGCTACTAGCTTAACCTGAATCTTCCTGGGCTTGGGGAATTCAGCGATCCTGTATGGAAATTCAGAACTGCAGCATTCTAAGAATCACATTTGTAACTGCAGACCAAGGACACCGGTCCATTGGACCACATGTGGTCAACCTAATGGTGAGGGACGGCCAGTGAGGAAGTGTAGAGCGTAGTGGTAAAAACGTGGGTCGGTAGTCAAACTTGAATCACCTGGCCTTTTTCTCGTCATGTGAATTTGAGCACAGCATTTCAGTTTCTAGATCTATAAAATGGTGATACTGGTATTAATCTTACAGTGTTATTGTGGGATTTAAATAAAGTAATCCATGTCTAGATCTAAGGTAAAGATCAGGTACCTAGTAAGCTATAATAACATAATGAGCTGCTATTGTCATTGTTATTAAAGGCAGGATCTATTGTCTCTGCCTCTTTGCTTCTAGTCATGTCATGCCTTTGCTTAATTAAATTCAAAACATATAAATTTACTAAAGTCTACTGCAATCTGGGTCCTATGTTTTAGATGCTTTTACAGCCTTCGTGGTGTACTGTGTCGCTTGAAAAATAGAGTTAGTATACTACTCATTTTCTTCAGTGTTTCCACCCATCCTGTCTTTACCTGACTTTATTTCACCCTGCAAGACCTTCCCCCCGACCTCTATGGCACATTCCTTAGTCACCCTCTATCCCCTTACTACCCAGTAGAAAGGACTATATCAAGTAAAGGCATAATTCTCTTAGTGCTGGGGGTACCCATTTGTCCACACTCTGGGCCGTTATGGCTGGTTGCCTTTACATCAGAGAAAAGGCGTATATCCAGTCTGCTTTATTTTCCAAAGGGAGCTCGAGATAGGAAACCAATGGCTCACAAAGATTTATAATAGCTCTTTATCTATTAGACGTAGTTACATGTTGCTAAATACAGATGTTACAAATATTTTTCTACTTTATTTTTTGCCTTTCAGTTTTGTTTGGGTTTAGTTTTTATTTGTTTTGGGGTTTTAGCTATTTTTTATTGTTTTGCTGTTTCTTGCTTCTTTTTCTCATTTTAATGTAGTCAATTAATATTTTCTTTTAGATTATCTGCTTTTGGTCTTACTTATGCCTAGAGAAATCTTTTCCACCGTTGTGATTATATATTCACACATATCTTCTTTTATCATTTTAAGCACTGTTTTTAATATTTAGATTTAATATAAATATCCTTGAAATGTTTACCTTTGAGCTATCAGAATTTATCTAGCACAGATGATTTACTTCATAAATCAATCGTCATTGTTGACTATTTTCCCTTCTTGGAAGTCCTGCCTTGCTACTTTATGACAGTGATGGCTCATGGAAGGCACCAGTGACAGGAGGTAAAAGCTAAAAGCATCCTACTCAGCATACACAATAGAAAACTCTGAAGACAATCACTTCCTCATTTATTTATAATTTAATGATTTGTTGTGACACACTTTAATGGCTTAGCCTTATAATTGGGTTTTCTGCTGCATTTATAACAAAATTTTGAATACAGAGTGAATAACTGTTAATTAATGGGATTTGTCTTACTTTACTACGGTGGTGGAGCAAAGAAAGAGGGTTAAGAGTCACTCTTGGGTCCTTTTCACTTTTGTTTCTGCTGTTCTCACTCCAGCCAAGGTTTTCATTACCTTAGCTCAGACTGCAATGCCCTTTTTTATTCTTCCTTTTGTCCCTCCTCCAATCCAAACACTGCTAGTACTATATGATACTCTCCTGATCAGAAGCCTCAGCATCTCCCTAGGGCCCACGAGATAAAAGACAGAATCTTTAAAACTGACTTCCAAACCTTCACAACCAAACTTCATGTATTTCCAAAATAAAGTCTCCACTTCCCTGCCCCTGAAACACACCTTCATAATTAGTGGTGATTCTAGGGGTAGGCCTACAAGCACTTTGCCTCCATACTACATTAATTAGGTCCATGAAAAACTCCCTCAAATAAAAGTAGTAGTATTGTTTGAAATTGCAAATACTAATCGTCCATGTACTATAAAGTGTGAAAGAAAACATTTTTAGAAAACTGCTATTTGGAAGAAAAATCTAATAGCATTTATCCAAGAAAAAACAAAACACCAAGCACTTACTGAGTAAGCAATTTGATAATGCATACTTCTTTATTCTAAAGGATTACTTTTCTGAATGTCTTAAAACTTTCATATTCATTCTCTCCTATGACTTATGCATATTATTCCTAGAGGTTATGGATGCCGATACTCAAATTTCATAGATGAGTCATAAAAACACCAGCCATCTTTCCTTATCACAAACTATATAAAAATTGCATTTATTCCCAACCTAACTTGCTTTGGGATTAGGGCTAATAATTGTTTAATTAATATTGGATAGAGGTTTTGTGTAATCACTTAAGAACATTTATGGTTTTATAATGCAACAAAAAACTTCCAGGCACCTGGCGGGCTCAGTTGATAGAGCATGTGACTCTTGATCTCGGGATCATGAATTCAAGCCCCACATTGGGTGTGGAGAGTACTTAAAAATAAATCTTTAAAAAGATTAAAAATAAATAAATAATAAATAAATAAATAAAAATAAAGTGCCATGAAAAACCTAAGGGGTCATCTGTGGAAACCTTGTTAAACGGTGGTAAAGCCATAAACATGGAGCCATGGAAAGGAGTGAGGTATATTTCTATATATTCTCAAGTAGCCTCCATTTACATCAAAATGTGAGAAAAGCAAGGCAGGGAAGCCTGCGTGACTCAGTTGGTTACGCGTTTGCTTTCAGCTCAGATCATGATCCCAGAGGCCTAGGTTGGAGCCCTGCATTAGGCTCCCTGCTCAGCTGAGAACTTGCTTCTCTCCCTCTGCCTATGGCATCCCCTTCTTGTGCTCTCTCTCTCTCTCTGACAAATAAGTAAATAAAATCTTGAAAAATAAAAAAAGAAAAGGAAAGCAAGGCACAGAGTATAGAAGTATGCTCACATTTGAAATTTTATCAGTTGTGGTTTTGTTTTGGGGACAAGCACTATAGAGCCTTAGGAATATGTCCGCATAGACTGTGTCACACAATACAGCAATGGCAGTGGTTGCCTCTAAAGCAGAATCTAGGGTTCTAGAAAGGACTTATTTTCCATTCAACAGTATTTTGTGCTATTTGACTTTTTCCCTATACCTAAAATGTGTGGATTTTTTATTAGAAATATTAATTAAACATTTTTGACTAAAATTTGTAATGAAATTTTATTCTCATTTAACAACACTTAAGCTAAGAGGGAAGTGAACTGTACCAAGAGATACAGAAACCAACTAGGTCAGCATTTGTGGAGTTAGAGGGAAAAAAATAAAGCCCTCTTAAACAGAAGAGCATTCTTCAACGACAGCATATTTTTCAGAGCTTAAAAGACAAAATAAGATCAAGCAAGGTTAGAAAAAGCTATATTAATTACAGTGACCCAAACAGATGCCTTCCAGAAATATTAGGAAAAGAAAGTGGAGGAGATGACACTTGAAGAACATGGTTTTGCAGAAAGAGGCTACATAAAACAGATGTGCAAGATTATAACTAGTTAGCTAGTTCTCAAGCCAACATTTTTGCTGATAGTGGAAAATAGTCTGGTAGCTTCCAGGTAAACTCAATCACTTCCAGGATTTGTTGTAATATCTCTTTATTAAATACTGTTAATTCTGGGCTCTCCTCCCTCACCTTTCTTTCTTATCTTCTTCTCAGCCAAATTTTAAAACATTTTTGACTAGATGTATTGCCTGTATTCCCTCCCCTACAGAATCCCCTGGGCCTATCACTCTCCTGACACACTTGTCAGGGTGGCTGACCACCTCCAGGTCACCAGATTCAGAGAACCTTCTCTGTCCTTTTCTTACTCTAACTCTCAGCAGCTCTGATAAAACTGACCACCTCACCCTTTGTAAAACACTCTCTTTTCTCAGTTACTGACTCACCCCTAGAGCAGTCCCCGAGCCTCATGTCTGCTCTTTGTTTCCTACTAAAGCCTCGAAATGCTAGAGTTCCTTGGGCCTCCAAGAACCCTTTTTCTTCTCCCTCTACATTTATTCCCCAAACCTGACATTCCATTGATGGGTTGATGACTCTGCAGTACCTATGCCCTGCCCAGATTGTTTCTCTGGATTCTAGAAATGCTTCCCACTTGATCTCTCCACTCAGATGTTTCTCAGGCATCCCACACTTAACATGTCCAAAATCGAACTCTTGATTTCCTCATGACCTCAGAACCTTAATCTTCCCTTGCTCTTCCCTAGTTCAGTGGATGGTGTGCTGTCCAATCAATGACCCACACCAGAAGTCTGGAAGCCATCAGTAACTGTTCCCTTTCCTTCACCCTCCACATCCAATCCATCAGCAAATTCTGACTTCCTGCACATCTCTTCTGTCTCCTTCTCTCCCTCTTCAGCACAACAGTCTAGACAAGCATTGCCTCTGACCCACCATAGCCTCCTCAATGGTCTCCTTGTTTCCATTCTTCTGCTCTACTTATATGGAACTCCCACTAGAGACAGTGGGTTTTGCTAAGAAATAAATTCTCTCTTTTTTTTCTTCCCATTCTCTTTCAGTACTTCCCATTGACTTAAAATTCAAATTCTTCCATAGCCATCAAAGCCCTGCGTGACCTGTCCACAGCACATTTTTCCAGCTTTATCACATATTATTATCCCTTTTCTCACTACAGTCCATCCCCACTGGTCAGATCTGATCTCCCTCAGGGTCATGAGTATGGTGTTTGCCTATGCTGTTCCTCAGCCTGGAATGCTCTCTGACCCCCACTTATACCACTTTTCACATGGCTAGCTTCTGTCATTCTGTCATTCCTGAGGGGCTTTCTCCCTCTTTAGTCCCCTTTCCTACATAAATCCAACTGAAAACACCAAGATTTGTAGTAACTGACCTGTTCAGAATTGAACACCATCATTAGAAAGAACAAAATCTCCATAAAGGCAGAATCATGTCTATTTGCTCACCAGTGCATCCCTAGGAACTATCACCTGGAAGATGACCTGTCCATTGATTATTGCTAATACTATGATTTTAGGAATGTATATTTTTTTGCAACCCTTTTTCTAGCTCTGATATGATCTTTTTAATAAAAAGAATCAAAGTAATAAATATGCCCTTCTCTTACTAAGTACTTATGGTTGTATGTAAGTACAACTTACAAGTGGTATTTATACTAAGGACATACTCTAAGTACGTAGAGTTTCATGAGTAGAAATTCATATTCCAGTTTTTCTCAGTTATAATAAATTGAATCATATGAGATTGCTGCTATTAGATCATGTTTTTACTTCCAAATGGTAATGTCATAAGGATCAAACTAATAAATCAATAGAGTATACATATTTAATTTAAGCTCTTGGTCAGAATAGCTTAGTTTATGCTGCAGAAACAAATACCCCCCACATCTTAGGGGCTTGTCACCACAAAGGCCTATTCCTCACTCATGATTCCCCTCTGTAGCCGTGGCTCTGCTTTATGGCATCTTCACTTCTGGACCCAGTCTGCTGGAGTGATTTCTATCTAAATCATTACTGGTAGTTGTGGCAGAGACTTGGCCAATCATATCCTAACTTCTATATAGAAACACACACATCCTTTTGACATATGTATATTTCACTGGCCAAGAGAAGCCATCTGATCACTCCTGAGTTTAGCAGGGTGGGGACGTAAATCTTCCTGCTGGGAGATGCACTTGAGTGGTAGCAAGAGGAATATTTGGTATAAAAGTTACATAGTCTACTACAGTCATTCCAAGCCACTCTTGCTTTTATCTGATAGTAGGTACCTGAATTTCAGGCATATATCCTAGCACATGGTTTATGCCATTTAACCTATTTGTAAAAGTAATATTACATAATAAAAATATCTACATTAGCATTCTGACTTGTATTTAGCACTTTATAAGTAATAATGTATGTTTGTTGTATTTAGTGAGAAGCTCTAGGTCAAGGCACAAAGCATGTAGAATTCAGGAATTCTAAGAGTGACAGAAATCTCTCTAGTTGGCTTGCTAACTAGAAAGATTTTGTTTGTGGGGGTGCCTGGGTGGCTCAGCCGCTAAGCATCTGCCTTCAACTCAGGTCGTGATCCTGGGGTCCTGGAATCAAGCTCCACATTGGCCTCCTAGCTCAGCAGAAAGCCTGCTTCTTCTTCTCCCCTACTTGTGTTTCCTCTCTTAGCTATGTCTCTCTCTGTCAATTAAATAAATAAAATATCTTTTAAAAAAATGATATAGTTCAAGATAGTTTAAAAAAAAAAAGGCAGTGCCTGGGTGGCTCAGTTGGTTGGGCAACTGACTGCCTTTGGCTCGGGTCATGGTCCTGAAGTCCCGAGATCAAGTCCCACATTGGGCTCCCTGCTCGGCGGGGAGTCTGCTTCTCCCTCTGACCGCTCCCCTTTCATGCTCTCTCTCTCAATTAAATAAATAAAATCTTTTAAAAGAGAGAGAGATTTTGTTTGTGAAAGGGAAATATAATTAGGAGTCACTCACTTCTGATGTGCTGCTTTATTTTTTTTTTTTAAGATTTTATTTTTAAGTAATCTCTATACCCTGTATGGGGTTCAGACCCACAACCTCAAGATCAAGAGTTGCCTGCTCCACCAACTGAGCCAGCCATGTGCCCCATCATGTACTGCTTTAAACTTGCAGACCTTTAAAACTAAAATCCAAGACTGTTTAAGGAGTTGCCTGAATTTTGAGAACAGGTGCAATTCTGGAGACTTTCTGTTCCACTTCATCTAATGATACAGATAGTTAAAAGCATTAGGTTGTTTGGGAACATATAGGTTCTCAGCTAATTTCATTTCTTACTTGCTATGTACTTTCTCTTTCTGCAAGATATAGATATATATATATATATAGATATATCTATAGATACAGAACTTACGCTATATGGTGCGTAAGTTCCACAGACTTCTCAGGACAATTCACGAGCTACAAAAGAACTGAGAATCAAGGAATAGACATTAAAAGGAAAGCACTTTATGAGCATTGCTTTGAGTTTCCAGTGGGACTAGACAAGACCAAAGGTTCCAAAACTCACCAAGAGAAGTTTCCATAAATGATAAACAGTATTTCTCATACTTTGGATTCTTATGACTGTCTGAATGTCCTTTACATAGAAGTTCTTGGAAGGATATCACCCCATAGGGAAAGACTCATAACTTTTTTCTTGGCCTCAATGTGATCTGACTGGTTCATTCAAGCCTAAAGTGTAATTCTTTTTTTCAGTGCTTCCAGCCCCTTTCTCATGAAATCAACCATTGATCTGAAAGTCAGAGATGCAAATCCAGAGAAAACTGGAAGCATTCCAGGGCCCACAAATAAAAGTTAATTACCTAAGGAAAAGTACAAGAAAGACTTTTGTTTTCCACCAAAATCTCCTCCCCAGGCTATTAGCTATGTCGTACATGGGCCCGATCAATATATTAGCGCTTGAGAACCAAAGTCCCTTGGAATAAATTAATCTGTCAGGGAGAGAAATAAACAAAGAACAAATTAACATGTTTTAAGACATTGCTTAAATTTTCATAAATATAGACCTTGAGATGGGATGATGAGTTCCCAGGAGCCAGAGCTAATATTTGGTTGTAATTAAGAGTTGCTCTTTCATGTTTCGTCTGGTGTAGGTGGGAAATCGCCCACGTGCTTGCTGAGTTCCTTGCTCATGCTTCCTCACAAATGCCTCTGTTTACTTCATTAATAAGAAATGGATGTCTCACAAATTACACTGGCATGCTGAGCTTGTTTTACCTCTAGCTAATATTAAAGTAATGAAATGCCATACACACAGACACACACACAAACACACATACACACACACACACACCAAGCGGGTTTTCCTTCAGGGACATCCACATATTAAATTTTAGTGGCTCAAAAAGACCTAATGACCTAATCCGTGATGCATTAGAGCTGTCCAAGAGGCTAAGGGAAAGGACCCTAGGGTGCTCCTCACTGTGGAGTGCAGAGTGTCAAAGCTAATGATTATCAGGAAGGGCAATACTATGTAAGTTATGTGTTCATAAAAACTATGAAAGGACTCATTTAGATATGAGAACCAGAAACCCGTCTCAAACTAACTTAGTTCAAAATGTAATTTATTGGGATTTAAACAATGGCTTTAGGCCTCTCCCTCTCTCCTGCGTCTCCCTTTCTCAGTGCTGCTTATCCCTTTTGGGCTGTCATTTTTCAATGTTGGTAAAATGACCACTGATCCTGTCTCAAGATCCCGAAGGACAAAGGCACTCTCTCTTCCAGTGCCCTATCTCAGGTCTCTTAGAGGAACTTTAGCCCTGCCTGGCTTTCGTGCCCAACCCCCGAACAGGCCACTGTGCATGGGAAAGGAAAACTCTGCTGGGCTAGGCCTGGGCTACAGGTTCAACCTGAACCTGGGGAAGAGGGAGAGGAGGGGGGATCAGTCACATGCAAATACGTCAAATATGGTCCCCACAGTAAAGAGGAGGCTCTCAAACCGAATCAGAGGGCAAAACAATGTCCGCCTGGAGAGTTTTATTTCCATTATATTCAAACTGCTCAGTTCCTCAGTGTAGCTGATTCTCAGAAGAGAGACCAAGGCAGAGATCTCTAGGAACTTATAGGAAGTCTGACTTTTGTTGGAAAAGTTATTACCCTCTATCAGGTGGTCAGTAATTTTCCACTGAGTTCTAAACAGAAACTTCTGGGGGTCTTGAATATAGAAATGAGATACCTATATACATTTCTTCTTCCAGATATGGTAGCTCTGTCAAATAAAATAATGTTCTTTTTGCTTGCTGCTACATCCTGAAGTATTGTTCTGCTTCATGGGTTGTGTTGGCTCTAAATATCCAGTACTTGCTAAGTTACACATGGGGAAAAGTATCAGAGAACAGTACTTTTCTATCAGCTGAGAACTTTTTAAAATGCTAATTTCTGTGTTTGAATAATTTCATAACTCAACACCCTTGAGAATTTTGCATTTGGGTAGTAGATAAAATATGAATTGCATATTTTGATGTGAGATGCCTGCTCCAATTATTGAACAATTTATATATTGTGAAGCTAGTTTATCTAATTCTCAGTACGAGGACACAGAGGTGAAAATATACTCTTCAAAGATGTGTTATCGGGTGCCTGGGTGGCTCAGTAGGTTAAGCCGCTGCCTTCGGCTCAGGTCATGATCCCAGGGGCCTGGAATTGAGCCCCGAGTTGGGCTCTCCGCTGGGCAGGGAGCCTGCTTCCCTTCCTCTCTCTCTGCCTGCCTCTCTGCCTACTTGTGATCTCTCTCTGTCAAGTAAATAAATAAAATCTTAAAAAAAAAAAAAAAAAAGATGTGTTATCACAGGAAAGAGACTGAAGTCTCCAAAGCAAGCCGTTGCAGATCTGGGGGGTCAGAAAGCGTCGAAGAGTCTATCTGCCTTCTAGGTGGAGGATAAGCCTAGCTCGCAGCATCCTAACCTTCATGTAGGAATCGCAGATTAACCCCAGCTAACAGCATGGCAAATCCATCGAAACTACAAACAACCATGTTCTGGAATGGAGAGAATTAGCAGGTCGACCCTGTTGGCAACGAGATGAGGCACCACCTAGGTCCTTATGAAGCAGAAATTTGGCTGATTAAAGACATTCTGCCTCAAAATTACTTACATAGCTCCACACAGACATTTAACCCACATTTGAGGAATCTTACTTCAGGGAAGCTTCTATCAACAAGTGGTATGTCTTAGTGATTATGCTTTTTTGTTTGTTTATTTGTTTTTTGTTTTTTGTTTTTTTTAAGGAGAAGGGCCAGAGTCATTTAGCAAAATGGGATCTCCAACAACCAGCTCTGGGGCTAACATTTATTGGAGCGGAACTGTATTTGCACAAAATGGGAGTGTCAAGGACGTTGAAACGTATGAGAATACTACAGATTAGAAATGGAATCAGGAGTAGTTCAGGGATGCCTGGGTGGCTCAGTTGGTTAAGTGTCTGCCTTTTGCTCAGGTCATGATCCCAGGGTCCTGAAATCTCCCAGGATAAAGCCCTGCATTGGGATCCTTGCTCAGAAGGGAGGCTGCTTCTCCCTTTACCTCTGTTGCTCCCCTTGCTTGTTCTCTCTCTCCCTCTCTCTCTCTCTGTGTCAAATAAATGGATAAATAAAATCTTTTAAAAAATAATAATGAATTTAAAAAGAGTAGTTCATATTTCCTCTCTGAGGCTCAGCTCCATTCCTAGGGGATGGTGTAGGAGGAGGCAGAATTCAAAAGCCTCCTACTATTGCATCCAATAAAATAAATAGAAAAAGGCACACTAAAGAGAACAGCAATAATATCTTATAAATCTTTGAAAACAGTAACCTTGGGTATAGCACGATTAACTTCTACATACCTTCCCTTGTTTGTAGGAAATGTCAGATTCTCCTTCCCTGTAGCTTCAGTGAGGGGCTTATGTATTTTCTTTGCTTCCTCTGTGGACCTCCATCAAAATGTACACATTTCAAATCTCATGAATTGATTTTTGTGAACCTCATTTCCTCGTTGGCTCAAGAGACATTGAAGAACAGAAAAACACCATGTCGTTAGCAACCTAGTGGATCCCCAGGCTGGTCTCATGGACACTGAGTCCCACCCATGGAGCAGCAGTGGGTTCCTGGGTGAAACCTTCCCTGGACACTTGGACAGGAAAAAGAGCCTGTACTGAGCCACCCCTTCCCTACAAAGCTCCACTTCTACCAGGTAGCCCAGATGCCAAGGCATCTCTTCTCTGTCACCTGGTCCACAGATTTGGTCCATCCCCCCACGAACCAAAAATTTTACAAGGAGGAACATATGACTGGCCAGGTGAAGCCTGGTGGAGAAAGAGTCACCTGTGGTGTGTATTTGCATCTGAGGGTTTGTGGGGGTGTCATCAGACCTTGGGGAAGGAAGCCCAGCAGCACCAGTGCTCAGGACCTTAAGGACAATGGGCTAGTCATTGTGCCCTGCCCTATTATCTTATTGTTATTGTTCTTGTTAATAATCTTCATAACTTTATAGCATATACCATACAATTCACTACTCTTATTCATTTTTTTAAAAGATTTTATTTATTTATTTGACACAGAGAGGGAGATCTCAAGTAGGCAGAGAGGCAGACAGAGAGAGAGCAGGAAGCAGGCTCCCCGCTGAGCAGAAAGCCCCATGCGGGGCTCGATCCCAGGACCTGAGATCATGACCTGAGCCAAAGGCAAAGGATTAACCCACTGAGCTGCCCAGGCACCCCTATGCTTATTCTTTATTGTGTTTCTCCCCTACCAACTGGTGAGTTCTTTGAGGGCAGAGATCTTTGTTCACTGCCCCATCCCCAGGGCCTGGCACAGAATAGACCCTGAATAAAATTGAGTAAGCAATAAGGGACAGATTTCACCTTCAGGGAGAAAAAGACATGTTTACCCTCACCAGCGGTGCCAGGGGTTAGCAGGGAGTCACGGTTCTGATGTAGCGTGACCATTGGTATTTGGGTTCATCCCACTGTGCCAAGGCTTGCGGCAGGCCTGCTGACAAGGAAGACACTGTGTTTATGAAATGAGCAAGAGGTCTTGTTCAATTCCATAATGCTTAAGGACAACCCTTTCTCAACAGAGCATGACATGAGCCCCTGATGTCTTCCTTCTCACTTTACAAAAAAAAGGTCCTGCAGAGCAGTTGGGACCAGGGGCCCACCTCACACCAGGGGCCAGAGATTAATCTGGTAATGGGAAAGAGAGGGCCATTGTCCAGCCCCTTTCTCCATCCACCTGGACTTTGGTGCGTCTCCTCTCTTTTTCTTCTGCCCTCATCCCCATTTTTTTTTTCAAACTCCCACAAACTGGCCTACCAATAATAAATTAATCATTATTAATCTCTCTTCCATATTCAGGATTTGCCTTTCAGGAGCATGAAAATAACCTTTCACCAATCAGTGGTTTGGAGTCCTGAACCATTCAGCCTGCTGGCGCTTAGCTTCCATGATTACCAGTTCCCGCTGGCACTGATGGAACTTCCCAACAAAGGTTATTCCATTTGAGACCTTAAGCTGACTTTCTCCAGCCTGCCTTGAATGCTGGTCACCACTGGCTACTCCTCAAAACTCAAGGCACTCTAGTCGCCCCATGGTGTCATTGCTTATCCACCGTTTTCTGGGTTTCCTCTCCTCTGACTTACTGCTTCTACTGGCCACCATTTCCCATGAAATCTTGAGTGGAGCCCCATCAGCAGGACCTTGGGGTGGGGGAGGGGTCAGGGATAAAATTCACATCCTGCTAACTTGCCATTGCTATCTATATCTCCTTTGATCACCCTCTGTTCCTGTTGTTTGCTGATCTTATCCTGGTCACTTCACATTCAGTGAGCATTTGGGTATTTAATTTATCATCTTCTCTATTCCCAAATCTCACCACCAACTAGAGAGATTTTTTCACAGCCATACAATCTGTCCAACTCCTAAACTTTACTGCTTCCTACTCTTTCACACCAGTGACCTTCATCTCTTTTCCACCCAGGCATCTACCTCAATGGCCAATGGCTACATTGACCTGACCCATCAAGGGCTGCTCCCCATAGGAACACAGCCTCTCTTTCCAGCTCTCTCACCCGTGTCTCAGCTGTTCTCCCATTGCCTTCCAAGCTCTGTTGGCTTGCCTTCTACCTGCCTTCAGCCTAGACTAGAATTCAGTTACTCTGACAAACTTTAGGTCCTTCCCTCCACCATGTGGAATATCCAAGCTCCAGATTAATCCTTCCTCCCCTGCATTTCACTTGTACTCCTAAGAATTATTGCTGAAAATCCTACCTGGGCAGTTTTGTGCCCTTCACAAAATAATCATCTCCAATCCTGGCTGGACCTATAATGCTCCCCAAATACTAGTCCCATACCAGGACCCACTCCCATTCCATTCTGCATCTATTTCAAGCTTTCCCCACTCTCTTCAATCCCCTTGCCATTCCCCCTCTCTCACCAGTGAAGTGTAGGGGAGCAATAGGCCATAACAAAAAGGATGTGGGCTTTGTTGCCAATTGAATCCTGGGTTCTATTCTCTGCTTCTCAGAGATAAGTGAACTTGAGTAAGTTAGTACTAACAATCTTCCATACCAAACCAAGGTACAAGTCTTTTATGAAGTTTTAGTGTGAGATTGGGCAGTAGACATCAAGTCTGGGTACTTTTACCTACTTAAAAGAAACCCTTCATATCCATTCCTAGAGACCCATAACTCTAATCAGTACTGGGTTTCCATGATTTAAAAGTCACATTCACATTGTCACCCTTATATACCTAAAAAAAAAAACAAAAAACTAAAAGCTTTCAGGAGAACTGTCAAAATTAACATGAGCCCAACTACAGAACCTTAAGAATAGGATTTGTCCATGTCTTATGACCACAGTGTTCTCCCTCTGGGGATCTATATGTCTCCTTTAAACTCTGTTCTTTGTGACTAGAGCTTTAAGTAAAACACTGTCTCTGATAGGCTGGCCAATAATGAATGTAAATTTATCCAAAGTTAAGGACAAAAAATGATTGAGATTTGATGCTCAGAACTGCACATTTCTGCTGGTCTATAACCACCTTGATTTCTTCTCTACATGATGTCTACTCCCTGAGTCAGCAGCCAGTGTCATCTGAGCCCCCCCATCACGTGACCCTAAATCTGAGATAGTATGATGTCCTAGATTGTTCCCATTACTTTTTCCCTAGCCCAGGCATCTAGAACCTTACCAAAAGCTTCATGAGGATAATTTTAGCTACTATTCATTCTTAACAGTATCAGGAAAGTATATTCACCATCTAAAAACAGATACAAGTCTGAGTTCTTTTCCTTGCACTGGCTGCTTTGTAATCAGAACTAAAGGTATTCTGAAGATTAATGTTAGAACCACACAGTAATGAGCTGGAATGCAAATTCCTCTCTTGAATTCAACTATAATATTATATTAGTGATTCTTACTGTGAGAATAACAGCTCATTCTAAATTAGTATTGTAATACATCTTAAGGATCACATTGTAAGTTTTCTTTGTTCTGTAAGTCTAACAATCTATGATCAAAAGAAATAAAATTCCGTACTTTAAACATATTTTCTTTCTTATGTATTTACAATTAAGGAGGAGGGACATCCAAAAGTCTAAACGGCAAAAAAGAGAGAGGCAACTTAATAATGTCAGCCAAAGTTAGTGATCATGTATATGCCCTTTGTGACATCTATGACTGCCACCTCTTTATACAGATTATTTTAGAATGACCTTAGAAAGTGAGTCCCAGCTTGTTTTTAAGTTTTCATTGTGTTGGGGCACCTGGGTGGCTCAGTGGGTTAAAGCCTCTGCCTGTGGCTCAGATCATGATCTCAGGGTCCTGGGATCGAGCCCCGCATTGGACTCTCTGCTCAGAGGAGAGTCTGCTTCCTCCTCTCTCTCTGCCTGCCTCCCTGCCTGCTTGTGATCTCTGTCTGTCAAATAAATAAAAATAAAATCTTTAAAAAAACATGTTCATTGTGTGAAAAATTAACAGTTTAAATTATCAATTTGGGCACATCCAAAGTAAAGCTCTCTGCTTTTCTCCTCTTAATCACAGATCATACTATAGGGTATAGAGTACAGCTAAATGTGTTATTTGGTATGAGCCCTGCCCCCCATACTTCAGGCTTCACACATTATCCAGCATGGATGTTCTGATTACTAGCCATTATCAAACCATTAGACAGAGTTTCCTGGGCTGGTCCCAACCCAGGCACCAGTAAATTGTCATTATCGCCAGAGATTGACCTGGAAATGTGGCTACCTGGCCCAACTCTCAAAAATGAAGGACCCCCTTTGAAAATAACATCACTGTTTATATTTGAATCTCCAAGAAGGGATCTCCATGAAGTTCTTCTTCTTCTTCTTCTTCTTCCTTTTTTTTTTTTTTTTTTTTTTAAATCCAGCTTCTACAGCCTCTTTCTTTCCAGATGGTGCGTGGAGCCAAGCCTGTCAGAGACCCTTAGTCTCCTGCTGCCTTTTAATGCTGGTCCTTGATTGCTAATGACCCCCAGCTGGACTGGCTCCCCAACCCATTTAACCCCACTCTGCTGGGTCCCCATCTCATGCAGGGTGAGAGGCAGTGAGAGCTGGAAGTGGGAAGGTGCCAAGTCAGCCTGGACCTCTCGCTCTTTCAGAGGTAGTGGCGCGTTTCCCGGCGCCATCACGGATGTCCAAGATCGCTCCAGTGGAGAGCTCCTGTTAATATGATTTTCTTTATTGTCAGATAAATGCTACCAGGTTTCTGATTGTTAATATTTTATTTGACTAAGCCAAGATACCAGAGTCCCTGAAAGAGTGTTTCCTTTAGGGTCCAAGAGTGGAGAACGGCTGATACAGATTCCCTAAAATATGTTAGTTTTAAACTTAAAATTAAATGCACTGAACCTGTCGTTTAGCCTGGTCAGACCGAGTGGTCAGAGCACAGTGTGTCAGTATACAAAGTCACTGCACAGAAGCCTGAGTAAAAGTGGTAATTAATTTCCTTTTCAAGGCCTAAATAACTGTATAATGCAGGAGATACCCATTTTCAGATATGCTGCTAACAACTAAGTTTTTACTTTGTTAAGCTTGGCTTGTTTTTTTTTTTTTTGACATGCTGGAATGGGCTTATAGCTATACTGATCAAGTGATTCAGAGAAGTGCAATTTAAATGGGAAAAAAGTGTTGATGACGTTAATTTGTTGAGAGATCCTGAGTCCTGTGGAGAGACTCAGATCTCTTATGACCTCCTCATGACAAGATAACCTCCCATGAGAATAAAGGGAAAGGGAGGGTATGAGAGGCTCTTAGTCTGTATATTGTTTCCATTATGGATTAAGCTCATATCAGATTGTAAGAAAACAGGGCCAAGAAGTTTAGTAGTTCTGTATGACCTGGAAGAACTAGAGTCTAAACTCTTGATTGGAGCAGAGAACTGAAACCTCTGTGTCTCAATATTTTTATAAATCTTAAAGATGTACTAGATAGTTGGGCAAAATTTAATTTACAGTGTACCAAGGAAATTTTTTCCAACTTGCACAAAAATAGGATAATAACCCAAGTGTAGTTATTTTCTTTTTAACTTTATTTCCCCCAGATACTTCCTATTTATTGGCTTTTGGAGATTAAAACAGAAAGAACCAGAGTGATCTCATTTTTCACCATTAATACTGCATTGATTCCACTTTTGCATCTTATCAGTATAAAGAAAACAAAAATCACAACTGTGGTTTCATTTGGTCTATTATTCACATTCTTTACAATTTCACATATACACACAACACACACACATACAGAGTTCCGAATCATTTGTGCATATAATCTCCCCCAAACCAAGTCCATCATACTAACGACTGCTCTCTGTATGTAAAAATATTTTACAATTTGTGAACCTGGGTGGGTGTTTGTACAGCTGTACGGCATTAACCTGTGCATTGCAGTTTTTGCTCACAGCTGGGAAGGGTGGGTGAGATTCAAGTGTGGTCTTTTAGTCCATCAGTAACCAAATGACCAAGAAAGGGGTTTGGGTGAGCACCCCCTTGTGCAGCATTGCCCATGAAGTGAATGAATCATATTACAGTGACGTTCTGGTATAGTTACCAAGAACTTTCCATCCTGAAGCCTGATTGCAGTTTGATGGGTCTTCTTTAAATTCCAAGAAGGCCAATAGGGTCCATAGGATTTATGTCCATTTTGAAAATGAATGGCTGGAATTTGGCAACCATAACATCTTAAATTTGGAATGGACCTTAAAGAGTCTCTTGGCTGATGGTTCTCTCTCTTCCTGCTTTCACAAAACTAACTCTCATCAGGTACATCTCTCACTATGCACAGACACTCACAGGGAAGGAGCATGACTTCAGGGATAACAGCCTCAAATCTCCAGGCAAGAAAATGTGCACTACCACCCTTTGTCGAAAAATCATTCCATCGGTCCAACCCCTTGTTTCACAGATAAAACATGGCAGCCAGAAAAGTAAGCAGTTCACCTGGGTCACATACCAGAGAGTTCCAGAAATTGAACTATGCCCAGGCCTTCTGACCTCAAGTCCAGTGTTGGCTTCACTACAGCTGACCTGCCCTTTGCACACTAATAGCAAAAAGCAGAACCAGGTCCCAACTTAGAAAGCAAGGCAGAGCTGGGGATGAATGCCCCAGGATCCCCTGCCATGAGGAATCAAAGACCCAGTCACAATTAGTTTACTAAAACCAGCACTCTCTGGTGTCCCATATCCTCAAGCATTTAAAATGTCGTTCCAATCTTCAAAGACATTCTTTCGTTCCATTTTTATCTGCTTTTACCCAGGACATTGTTTCCCAGCTCCCGAGTAGTTCACTAGGTGATTTGCATCTCATTAGGAGTTCCAGAAATGACATCTTCCAGCCTGCTGCCTAGCATTGTGGGTCTGCTAAGCATCAGATCAGGTCTTGGATTTTTTTCACATTGACATTTTTGAAAAAGCTGAATTAGTGCTGCTTTTCACTGGGCAGAGATTGGGTGGCCATTTTGGCCTTAATTCCTGCCCCCACCCCCAGAACAGGGCCAAAGTTAGGGAATAGCCATTGTCAGGAACGGTAACAGATGAAGTCAGTCATCCCCACGGGAAGACGCGTGGCTGGAAGGGAACATTGCGAGAGCTCAGAATAAGCAGTTTAAAAACTCCTAAAAGCAGAGCGATGGGACATGATGCGAGCATTCTGAGTAGGCTGACCAGGAAACATAAAGCAGAAAGAAAGAAACCAACAGCAACCCATTGCTGAATCCATATTACCGATTCTAAGCTTGTGCCTTCTAAACATTTTTTACTTGTTTCAACCCTCCCGACACTCCAGCGCTTTTGCCCTACGTTATGTTTGACTTAAAAAGAGTTTAGTAGGGCAGAATGGCTTTTCAGCTTTGTCATTCATTCACACCAAAACCTGCCAGAGAGCACTGAGCAGCATCATACCCTCTGGACACCAGAGATAATGTTCCTGTGGTCGACAAAACTATTCTCTTGGGATATGAAAAATGATTTTCCCAGTGTCCATAGCTTTAAGCTCAAGCCATCTGACGTGGCTTCCGGCACAAAGTGAATACCTCACAGTGCTAGTAGTCCTCCGGGAGCTGCTGTCCCTTCCCCACAATTTCTCCAGCCCAACTGAAACTTCTCGACCACCCCCTCCCACCCCTGGCGCCCCACAGATGATGGCTAGCTGATCTGTGAAATCAATCTAAGCTTTTAGGAGAGGTTTAAGTCCTTAGTTTTTCCAAAGCTGGCTACAAGTTAAAATCTTCTGGAAAGGGATGGGGGAAGGGGTGGCGCTGTGTTTAAAAGCAGAGCTCTACCTTTGACTAACTGAATGACTAACTTGACTAACGTCCAGGGGTGAGTCTAAGGCATTTGTACTTTTTATAAAGTTCTTCAGAGGACTCTAACATGCAGCCAGGGTAGAGAACCACCCCCCATATAACCAGAATTGGGCAAACCCTTTAGGAGCACCTCCTCTGCCTTGGGTGCCAGGTTTTCTCTTTTCGTGTGTTATCTGTCATCTTCACCACAACCTTAATTGGGTGATCATCATCACCAAGTCAGACCTCTAGTAAGTGCTAGAGGTGGAATTCAGACTCCAGTTTTTCTAAACCTGCTGGATTTTTTTTCTTTCACAACACCGATAGTTCTCAAAGTGTGGGACACGGTCCTCTAGTGGTCTGCAAGTTGATTTTAGATGGTGTCTGAATGTGACCTTAAATAACACTGATTGTGTAAAAGAAAGTTACTCCTTTTTCAGTTCTGGTTTAAATTCTTCATATTAAGGAGAAAATCGTGACTGTATTAATAGGTTTTAAATTCCTCTTACACTTACCTCTCCTTTTATCAAACCTTTTAAAGAAGCCCAGAACGTTCTGTGGTAAATAGAATCTAGTTCAGGTGTGATAGTACTGTTTTTGTTTTCATTGTATTTACTTCATGATTTACTTCTGTTTATGGCAGATGGCACTGGCTTTCCACTTAGCACAGCAGTGAATAAGGATTCATTTTTTTTTAAATGTGTTTAAGTAAAAAAAAAAAAATGTAGTTGATTTTAAAAATACTACATGACGAATAGTACAGGTGTCTTGAATATAGCAAAAAATGTTTAAGTGGTGGATGATGACAGAAGGTTGAGATATGCTTTCCAACAACATGCTCATTTTCAAAAGGGGCGTCTCCACACCTGGTAGCCAGTGGGAAGTCTCTTCTATCATCCCATCGCAACAGGCAGGCAAAGCTCATTCCATCCAGGGTAGGTCCACCCGGAAACTTAGCTACTGCTTTCAGCTCACAAGCAATCCTGAAACACAAATGACTAATAAACAGGGAGGGGGGAAAAACAGACACTGTCCTCTCAAGTAATCAATGAAATGAAAATCAAAACACAAATGAGGTGCCATTTTTCACCTATTCAGTTATCAGATTTTATCTTAAGGATGCCGTCCCATCTGGTGAGGGCCTTCAGAAATGGATAAATCTCAGGTTCAGATGGTAGAAGGATATTTGCTACATACTTTCTGGATGGCAATTGGGATAAATCATGACTTTTAAAAATATGTATAATTTTTAGCCAATTGTTCAACCTCTAGGAATTTATCTTAAGAAACTAATAATGTGGATTATTATCAAAGATCATATCATGAGATGTTTCTCAAAGCACTACTTAGAGAAAAACACTGGACACAACTTTCATGCTGAATATAGGAGATTATTTTGGTTAATCATGCATCATCCATTAAATGAAATACCATACAACCATTTGAAATGATTCCATTGAGACCAATCTGGAAGACAAGTAACTTGTTCCAGGATTTACTGCTGTTTGGGGGGATGGAATCACAGAGGGGAGAAGAAAGATGGACTCTTGTGCTTAATTTATTTGAACATCATGTTCATTTATTACTTTAAAAATGTGGCTCTACGGACGCCTGGTTGGCTCTGTTGGTAGAGCATTCAACTCTTGATCTCAGTATTGTAAGTTTGAGCCCCATGTTGGCGTGTAGAGATTCCTTAAAAAATCAGATCTTTAAAAAAAAAAAAAATGTAACTCTCAAAGAAATACACTATTTTTCAAGTAGGTTAATATCATGGAAAATATGACTTTATTGTTAAGTAGAGGGGAAAGCAATAACAAGTAAATTTTTTGTTGTTAAGAAAAGTGAACGCAAGGACACCTGGATGGCTCAGTGGGTTAAATGTCTGCTTTTGGCTTAGTCAGGGTCTCAGGGTCCTGGGATTGAGCCCTGCCTTGGACTCCCTGCTCAGCACAGAGCCTGCTTCTCCCTCTGTTTCTGCCCCTCCCCCCTCCATCCCCCCTACTACTCTCTCTCCCCCAAATAAATAAACTAATTCTTTATAAGGGGGGGGGGGGGAGAAAAGAAGAAAAATGAATACATACTCCTAGAAAAATCTTGAAAGGGTATTAAGAAAAAAAATACAACAGTGACAATCAACTTTGTTTTTAAGAAGCTGACTTCATCTCCACCCTTGGTAGGCTAGTTTCCCCAGAGGGGTCCAAGGATAGGAGAGGGAGAGGCCCTTTTTCTATTGGAAGCCCTGACAGTAATATCCTGACTGACAGAACCAAAGAGTGAGCCACATACATGGAACAGATCTTAACAAGAATAGTGAACGGTCACCGTGTATTCATTCATTATTTGTTAAGTGTGTACCAAGCCCTGAGCTATAAAATAGTTTTAGGGGAAGTTATTACCACTTCCCTAACTAGTAAGGAGAAAATTCCATGTAGACAGTTTATAACTCCACCATCTTCCACAGGCACTAATTTAACTCAGGGATGTTTTCTTTGTAGCAATTTTGCAATTTTGAGGAAGATTGCTCATGACATAACACGGCAACTGGGAAAATTTGTAGCTTTCCTTTCATCTTCGAAAGGAAGATCTGAATTACATGCACCCCAGGAGAAAATCTCTATTTCTGGTTGTGTGTGTGTTTTACAAAAGCACACTGAATTCCTTAGTCCCTCCTGAAGTTAGACAGGGCGAGGTGAAAACTTCTAAGAATGTCTCTGTAAAAGAACAAGCATCATAGTAAAGGCCACGGCCTGGGCTTTGAGATTTTTGAATCAAAAGACCTGAGCTAGCCCTGGCTCTGAAGGGAGACCAGAGAGAGGCCCGTGCTCCCCGGACTTAGACCCCTTAGCTATAAAAGGAAGGGACCAAACCACAGAGATTTATCATCCTCCATGCCATGACTTAAATTGGAAAATCTGAACTCCCAGGGCATAATATCTTCCCTCCTGTTCCCTGTCAGGGCTCTGGGCATCCCCAAAACAGCCTGCACCTCAGGGTATATCAGGAGCAAGTGGTTTACAACACATCGAGAAGCTTCTTCCATAGACAGCATTTTTAAGGTAGTGCAGATTATCACAGACTCTACCGATGTGGCTCTTATCCGTAAGGAAAGATTTAATATGGGCTATACATTAGAACAATCCAAGGAGATTTTTTTTGGGGGGGAGGGGTACATCAGTGCCTAGGTCCTGACCTGGGTACAAGTATTTCTACTGGTATAACGTAAAGAAAATGATCTTTGGGACATTTGGAACCCCAAATTCTCCTTTGCTTCTAACTTGCTGTGTGATCTCTTGATCTCCCTATGCCTCTGTCATCTCTTTGGGGTTTGTCATCCTTCCCAAAAATGAGAATAAATGAAGGAAAAGCTACTTTGTAAAACAAGACTTGATCCATAAAAATGAAATGGTAAGTGGAAGAGACATAGGGCCAGAAAAGACAAGTCAAATCATTGGAGGCTAGTTCATTAAGTGTCCAGTGGAGTACCACACAGCATGGTCAGCAGTCATGGAGGAGAGAGATTATCCAGCTGACAGCTAGGCTGCTGTCACCCCCATCCGCCCTGAGAACTTTGGTCATAGAAATGATGTACCCCCTTTATGCACGGACTTGACAGAGCTCTGTAAGTTAATTGCATAACTCTAATTCTGTTTTGTGCCCCAGGGATATATCTAGTAACCCCATATGGGATTTGCCATTTGTAAATCTAGAACACTGAACACTGTTTGCTTCATGGGGATGTTTTACTTGGCAAGTAAAACCAAGGGAATGCCTCATCCACAAATGGCAATCAGATCAGCAGTCTTACCGCCCAGAACATATTCCTGCCTGAGGAGGGCCCACAGGGAGTGTGTGCGGGGCTATGGTTCTCCCAGTGTGCTCTCTCCCTTTCCTTGCAGGAACCCTGCCCACTCCCTGTCCATTCCTCAGGGGCCCAGAATCCATGCTGCCCCACTAAGAAGGGGAATAATTGGACTGTATGCCCCATCCTGCCCTCCCTTGTGGTGGTCCTTCCCTCATTATGATCCTGTTAGGAAATAGATCAAAATGAACCATCTGTAATGGGTGATAAAAAGTGAAACCCGGGGCACCTGGGTGGCTCAGTGGGTTAAAGCCTCTGCCTTTGGCTCAGGTTATGATCCCAGCATCCTGGGATCGAGCCCCGCATCAGGCTCTCTGCTCAGCATGGAGCCTGCTTCCCTTCCTCTCTCTGCATTTGTAATCTCTGTCTGTCAAATAAATAAATAAAATCTTAAAAAAAAAAAAAAAAAGTGAAACCCTAGGGGACAAACTGTTAGGGGACAGTCTAGAGCATTTGTAGCCAAAATACCTGTAACTCAGCAGGTCAGAGTGGGAAATAGTTTCCTTCTTCATCTCTGAGACCCTCTGAGGAAACAAAAGGCCTTATTTGTGACTTGAAATGGTGCTGGAATCAGGGCTGCACGGATTTAACAACAACAAAAAAATACAGAACACCCAGCTAGATTTGAATTTCAAATGAACAACTGATCACTTTTTAATACAAGTATGTCCTGAGTATTGCACAGGGTTTTATTAGATTAAAAAAAAAGTATTGGTTGTTTATCTGAAATTCAGATTTAATTGGGTGTTCTGTATTTGATCTGGCAACTCTAGTGTGGGGATACCTGCATGTTCAATAAAGAGAATTGAAATATGAAATTTCCAAATCAGCTGTTTGAAGTTTTGCGACGAAGCTGGCAACTGAACCATCAAGGGCTTAGCCCGTTGTGCAAACACAGTGTGATGATTTGGGGTTGGGGATCCAGAAGTATGCCTGACCCCGTGCTCCTGACTGAGATGCCATTTACAAGTCTTCCATTTTGCAATGAATTTATCTGCAGTTTATTATAAGGTTCTGGGACAGAACTCCTAAGAGAAAGATGTGCTCAGGTCTCAAATATGAAATCAGAAGACGCAAGGGGAAAAGAAGGTGCAGGGATTCTTGAAAGGGGAAAAGACGTGTGTCAAATGGTATCCATGACATCATGTACTTTCAAAAACTGTTAAGAGGAGGTAACCCCCAGAGGATTACAAACTGGAACATTTGCTTGGCTTACACACGTTTGCGTGAGCTAGACAGAAATAGGCCACTTTCAGATTATGAACATCATTGTCTTCAAATGACTCATAGACTAATGTTTATCTTCAAACTTGAATTACCCATTTACCTACATAAACAAGTCAAATGAACTAGGTAAATTGCCACATACCCTATTGTTTCATACCTCTTAGAAACGAACTTTTGCCTTGGAAGCCAAAAGACAGGGGTTCTAGCTTCCGCTTTGCCTCTTTGAGATTTAACTTTCTTAGCTATGCTTTCTTCATCTACAGAAAGAAAGAATAATTTTGCCCTACACGCCTCATTGATTTATTTTAATTTTTTTCTTTTAATTTTTAAAGGAAAAAATTCATGATAAACTTCTCAATGTGCACACCTATTTAGATTTAATCAATGTGATATATGCTGTTTTGTCTTTTTCTTCTTTTTCTGAATTTTGAATTTTCATCTTTCAACAGCATAAATTAATTGATCTTTGTTGATGCCTTCGTGGGAACATGGGAATATCATGTCCATATCCCAGAGTTATCTTCTCCCCAATTATTAAATATTTGTCATGTTTCTAGCTTTTTTCCACTACAAAAGTGTCATCATAATCCATCTTCGTATAAATTCTTTTTCTCTCCGTCTGGTCTCCTTCACTGGGACATGTTTCTTGGAACAAATTGCTTAGCCTGTGTTATTTGTTGTCAAGTTGTTATTTATTCTCTCAGGCAAAGTGGAGCCTATGGGCTCATCTGTGTATGTAGGGCCACTCCCATATTGTCTTTGGATCTTTAATTTATCCTAATTAATAGAAAAGCAGTAGTAGTTGTTTTAGTTGAAGCTGTTTGTCAGGATGGCTAAACAATTTCAGTATCTCATTTCATTTAATTGTATTTCAATATGTATGAATGTGTCTCCATATTTCTCTTGCCTTCCTCTCCACATTATGGTTGGTAGACTTCTGTGTGTATATATTTTTAAATTTGTTTATAATCTTTCTAATGTACTTCCTTTCATCTTAGTTTTGTTACTGTCCATCATATAGAATATTTTACTTTCTTGTTTATATTATAATTGAACCCATCGTTGTTATTAATATCTTCTTCCATAGTTAAGATAATCCATTTCATTCCCTTTAAGGTTTTTATAGGAATATTTAAAATGTTTAACTATATAACACATCTGGAATTTATTGTGGCCTGTGAGAATCAAAAAGCATATTGAGAAAAGTAAACAATTTAGAATTTTTTAAAACTAACTGGAGTCCAGCAGCACTAACTTATGACAAGTCACTCAACCTCTTAAGACCCTGTGCTCTCTACTAGACTGAAGATAGGGACCTTGTCTTATTTTCCTTTTTTCCCTCCACAATAAAAAATATTTATAATTTTGTAAATTATAAAATTTATATATTTATATTACATACAGGATAAATTTTATAAGGTCTATATTCAAGTTATACTTTTTGCATCTTACTATGAAATTGTTCCAACAGCATTTATTAAATAATGATTCATTTCCTAAATATTTATTTGGTTGCTTATTATTGATCACATATCAGTGGTACTCATATTTCTTCCAATGGCAAAATGCTTTGAAGTTATGGCATTCTGTAAAACATCATGAAACATGGAGATATTTAAGCTACAATAATGAAAATTAAAACTTGATGCTAAATCAGACACTAACTTACATTAGATTGTAGTATAGTATAGATGCCATCAGAAACCACCCGTCGGTTTTTTTTTTTTAATTTGTGGGAGAAATGTTAAAATTGAGAAGATTCTACCCAATAACTTAATTCCTTCTAAGAATATGAAAAAACACCCACCCATGGAACAGCAAGTTCATCGAGAGCAAAAGTTGAAAACCACATCTTATATCAAGCATACCCAATTGAGAACATAAATAAAAGCTTCTGATCAAATGTAAACACTACATGAAGTCCAGCTGAACTGGGCTGAACTCCAGCTGAACTCAGAAACTATTAAGATCAGCCTTTTGAGTTTCCAAGGTTGGAATTCCCATAATATTAGGAAGTCTAAGGGAAAATAGATGTCAGATCTCCAGTGTGTGTTCACCCCAACAACCTTACCTCCAGGCACTTCTCTTCATTAATCTATAAATCAGAGGAGGTGACACAAGGGACTTTGTGTCCTACCATATCACAGTTTATGGACTTCACAAAGCAAGCAGGAGGTAGGTATGTTGGAAATATCAGAAAGAACCGATTTCCATCCTGGATTCCTTCTACTCTGAGGACAACGACAGCATGAGAGCTGGAGTCCGGCCTTCTGCACAGACTTCCTGAAGATATGGACAGGGATACCTTTAAAGGCTACTGGAGCCCTCTGCAAGCAATGCGTCATTGTGCTATGCTAAATAATATGTTTTCATGGAGCTTACTTTTACTTACACCTTAGCTTACAAAAAAAGTTTCTTGTTAAGAAAAACAATATGCTGTAGTTTTAAAAAGAACACTTCTAGAACAGGAGATAAGAATCTAGGGTTGTGTCCTCATTCTACCACTTCATCTGGAATGAGTCATTCAACATTTGTGGGCCTCAGTTTTCTTTTAAAAAAAAAAAAAAGCGTGTTTAGAATAAATGGTTGCTAAAGTCCTGTATGGTTCTAATCACCTTGTTCAAGATAGATATGTTCCTGTTCGAGAAAAGTGCAAATGCAAAACTTCATACTTAGGAAACTGCTGATTTGCTCTTCATAATGCCCCTTGCTGAGTCAATCTTCACTTAGAAAATTCCCCCCAAATTTCCCTAAATAGTAGGAACCTCTAGTGAAGTCAAGCTATAGTTCCAAGTACAAATCTCCAACTCCACTTTATGAATATGATATACACTTTGTAGAAGAAAGTTATATCTCTTCTCTAGACTGTCACATTTGTGAACAATATCCTGTGGCAGCTCTGGGGCATGCGTGTGTGTGTGTGTGTGTGCGCGCGTGCGCAAGCTCGTATGTTGGCAATAAGAGCTGCTAAATCCTGATTCAGATATAGTGTGAAAAGGACAGCAGATTCCACGAAAATCATCTGCTTGGAAAGGAAATAAATCATGACTTCATTGGACACGTGGTTTGCTTTTTATTTTTTAAAGATTTTATTCATTTATCTGACAGAGAGAGAGAGATCACAAGTAGGCAGAGAGGCAGGCAGAGAGAGAGGGGGAAGCAGGCTCCCTGCTGAGCAGAGAGCCCAATGAGGGGCTCGATCCCAGGACCCTGAGATCATGACCCAAGCCAAAAGACAGAGGCTTAACCCACTGAGCCACCAAGGTGCCCCTGGACACTTAGTTCTTAATCTTCAGTTCACTCTTGGTCCAGGGTTCTGAAATCAGGGCTAACACAGAGAGACTTCTCTGTGAAGCCATGCAATTATCTTTTCCCCTTCTCCTTTCCACTGTATTTCCAGAGATTGCACGGATCAATGGTACTGTTCAAAGCATTTCAGTAAATACTGGTTCAAGCCATTTTCCCTCCAAAATGTATCCCACTGAAAGGTTTGCTTCTCATCTACCCAGGAGTGTGTGTGCTCCAGATGTCTTTGAACCCTCAATGTAGGATGTGGTACAAACTATCCCAGATTGCTTTCGTTGTCCTGAGTTATCGCACTAAGCTACCACTCCACACTCTACAAAGGCTGACCACCAACCTCTGCTTCACCAGCATGGACGAACCCAGTTTGCTTTCTGTCACTCTTGACGGCTGATTTGGATAAGAGCGACGAAGGCAAAGTTATAGTGGTCCTTGGTTAGCCTTAGCAGTTCCTGTGTGTGCATATGTGTCTTAGCATGACATTTCTGCCAATATTAGCATACCTGTTAAAACGGGACACGGTTTCCTCTAAGTGCATCTACGTGAAGAGCAGTTTTTTACCTGATTTTCCCAACACCTTGAATGGTTTACAGTGAAGTTTTGCTGTCTTGCTGCAATTTCAGAAAACGGTCTTATACAGAAGCAGCGAACACCTCGCCGAAGATGTCAGCAGCCCAAAATGTTGAGTAGCCCTGAGGACACCATGTACTATAACCAGTTAAATGTGAGTTCAAAGTGGTCATAAAGCTGTTTCACTGGCTTTGTTTCCAGTTAATAATTCTGTTATTAATACCTGTTCCAGCCCCTCCAGCCCCACCCCCACTCTCTTATGCTCTCTTCTTGAACATGTGCTTAGGCTCTTTATCTGTTGCTTTCATGTCAGGATGTCTGCCTTCACGGTGAATAATTGATGTGGTTTATCAAAGACGAGCAAGATGCATGCTTCATCAGGCTCACTTGAGCCCTTTGATCAAAAAAATTATGCTGTGACTTCTGATATTATCAGCATCTGCTTGCATTCAACACAAAATCACTTTGAATTAAAAATTAACGACTTGCTGCTTTGCTTTGACTGTGTGTTCTTGGCCCTCTCCACAGGGAACTCTAGAATATCAAGGGAGCAAGAGGAAGCCAAGAAAACTTGGGTAAATATCTGTCTTCTTAGTTCTAAGCAACTGTAAACAGAAGGGGTCCTTTGTGATATTACAGAAAATGCAAAACTTTTCAGAGAAGCTTCTAAAAATATGCAAATAGGGATATCACCCCTATTATTGACATTGGAAACTACTTTTCACAGTAGCAGCTTTATAAAACTTGAATCTATTCTGTCCGAAAAGGCTGAAATTGTCACCTAAAGGCAAATGTTATTTTTCACAATTATCCCAGGAAATTGGGGTTTCCCTCATAATTGCAGATGTAGCAGACTGTATAAGACTCTCCCACAAATAAGAGCATTCCATGCAATGCAAATATGCCAGTTCCCACATCACCCTACCCCTGGACCTTAAAGGTACACAAAGGGAAATCTCCCCCAGTGGTTAGAGGACTCTTCTGGTTTGTTAGTATGCCGATAGAGAATATAGTGACATAGGTAAGGTACCCGTTTGAGAACTGGAGGAGGACAGGAGGGAACTTTCTCCTCTAGAAGGAACCAAACAGGGACAGACAAGTCAATTCAGGCAAATTGTAATTTGATCACAACTTCCAGACCCCACTAAATTGGGCCCAATATCGGCCTGTGACCCTGAGGTGAAATGCTTTGTGGATCAGACCTCAGTTCCTGTGTTTTGGGAGAGCCTGAGCTACCTACCCTAAGCTGTCCTTCCTTCCCGCTGGGAGAACCCAATCCTGTTCTCATATGCAACTTCAGCTGCTGCAGTGATGACTGTACCCTTTTTCCTTTTTTTTCTGCTGAAAACTCTTTTCTTTGTTGCAGCCAAATCAAAGTGCTTGATGGAGAAGACGAATATTACAAATCTTTGTCACCTGTGGACTCTGTTCCTGAGGAAGATAACCCATCCTGCCCTTTCCTTTCTTCCTCACCCTCAAAAGGAGCATCTTTTGCTCAGCTCTGAGGTGTACTTTCTGCCCCCCACCCAGTCTGTTCAGGGTAAGAACAATCATGGTAATTGACTGACTATCATTTAATAAGAAAGAGGTGTGATGGGGCCAGCTTCTTTGGACACATAGTCTGGGTCTGAGCCTTGCCAAATAATTTTCAGATTCCTAACCATTTTCTCAAATCTCCACTGCCCTCTCCACATCTGCAGTGCAACCTGAACTGGGCAGTTTTTTCCTTTTCTCATCTCATGGGTACCTGTGGGACACTGAACATCCTTCTAGACTACAGCAATAAGCATCATTCGTGCCCTCAGCATCTAAGAGGATAATAAGCCAATCATGAATGCTGATGATATTCATTTTTCCTGCCACATCAGTCCATGCAAAATCTGCCCCTGTGAAAATCCAGGCCTCCCTTTTCACCTCACTTCTCCCCTGCACTCCCCACCTCCTCCGAGAGATGCTTCAGGCCTCTCTCCAGAGTCAGAATTCCACTGGAGCGTGTCCCCACTCAAGGTCTCCTAGGCCAGGATAATTTTTTGTGTTTAGGGGGAGAGGCCTAATCTTTATCTAAGGCTGATGAACCCCTCTCCTGCTAGTTATTATGCTGATAAAGACTTGACTCTTACTTCCATCATCTTCGCAGTAAAAACAAAGAAATTAGAGGGAAAGAAAATTTGGACCTGTTCAGTCTATGTCACATGGTTTAGTAAATTCCCATTCTCCGGTCAGTGGTGTCCATGAGGCTGTGAGTGATTTTTGGGAAAGGATCTTATCTTGTGCCTGTCTTTGTGGGCAGAGACTAGGACAGTGCCTGGCACAGAATGGACATCTAGTAAGTGGCCTTACATGAATGGTGAGACTTCACTTAGTTACATATGTGACAGGAAAGTAGCTGTCAATTGTGCCTTCCTCATGATTAATCACTTTTCTTACACTGTAAGCTCTGATTTTTCACTCCAGGTTGGGCTAGTTCTATTATAGTAATGTTATACCATATATTATAATACTCAATATGATTCAATAAAACAAACATCTCTTGAGCAACTACTCCATGCAAAACAATGTGTGAGATTGCTCTATGATGTAAAAGCAAAAACAAAAACAAAAAAACCTACAAGACCTTTTCTCTAGAACAGATGTTCTCGGATTTTTTTTTTCTTTTTTCTTTTTCTTTCTTTCTTTTTTTTTTTTTTTTTTTTTTTTTGCTTTAAAATATTTGGCAGATCATACATGTGGGAGTACCCAGGTTTGGGGGAAAAAAATAAGTGGAAAAAATAGAAAAAATTGTTAGCCAGAGTTACAGAGAGGACAATTTTAATACACATTTTACAAAGATAAAATACTGAAACGAGGCATCTAAAGATCTCAGAAATTATACTTTTAAAGAAAAAGAAATAGGAAAATCCAATTATCCAATAGTTAAACTTTACTTTTTAAAAAAGTGAGCCTTGATTTTTTTCCTCACATATTCACCCCAAAGGTAATGTTTATTAAGGTATACAAGTACAGCAGAAGAAACATAAATGAACTTCATTGTTTAAAAAATATGTAGTCTATGTAGCTTTTTAACATTATTTTAAGGTAAGTATTTTTGTTTTGGAGTATAGCATAGGTGTACAAAATAGTGATTCGACAGTTCTGTGCCTCGTGCAGTGCTCACCACTCTAAGTGTAGTTCCCATCTCTCACCATACCACATACTTGACAGTATTCCTTGTGCTTCGCTTTTCATCTCTGTGACTTAGTATTTAAAACAGGAAGTCTGCCCCCCCCAGCCCCGGGCAGCTCAGTCAGTTCAGTGTCTGATCCTTGATTTTGGCTCAGGTTACAATCTCAGGGTTGTGAGACACTGGGCGTGGAGTCTGCTTAAAATTCTCTCCCTCTCCCTCTCCTCTCCTCCATCCATCAATCAACCAGCCAACCTATCAATCCATCTAGAGGTTTGTTATCTCCTAATCCTCTTCACCTATTTCACCTGTCCTGCCACCCCTCCCCTCTGGCAACTACCGTTTTTTCCCTATATTTTTTAGTCTGTTTCTGGTTTTTGTTTTTATGTTTGTTTGTCCATTTGTTCATCTATTTGTTTCTTAGATTCCATATGTAAATGAAATTATACAATATCTGTATTTCTCTGACTTACTTTACATAGCATAATACCCCTATAGGTCCATCCATGCTGTCACAAAATGCCAAGATCTCATTCTTTTTTATGGGTGAGTAATATTCCATTACATATATATATAATACACACACACATACATATACACAGTACTTCTTCTTTACCCATTCATCTATCAGTGGATTTATAGGTTGCTTCCATAGCCTGGCTATTATAAATAATGCTGCAATAGACATAGGGTTGCATAGATATTTTTGAATTGGTGTTTTCATTTTCTTTGAGTAAATACCCAGTAGTGGAATTACTGGATCTTAGGATATTTCTATTTTTAATTTTTTGAGGAACCTCCCTACTTCTTTCCACAGTGTTTGCACCAATTTGTATGCTTAGCAACAGTGCACAAGGGTTCCGTTTGCTCCACATCCTTGCCAACTCTTGCTATTTCTTATCACACCATTATGACTGGTATGAGGTGATATTCCTTGTTTTGGAAGTTTTACTTTTATCACTGACTTTTCTACTTTTGATTTGCTAATATTAGCTGTTTTTCAAACTGTTGAGTAAAAATGTTCCTAACTTCCCATTTGTCTGTGTACAATATAATAGTTATCTGCCTTGTTTCTAATTAAATATTTCCATAAATAAATTAAAAGGAAACAAATAATTATAAAATTATAATTTAGAAGATCTGTAATAAATAGTCTTTGCCACAGCTCTTACTCCTAACAGTACTTTAGAAATGGGATTCACTACCAGCTACACCATCAACAGATTGTAGATGTTACTCTTGGACTAGTCATAATGCCACGAACTCAAGAAGCAGTTCTTAGATCAAGTATATGAGAATGATGCAACTTGGAATCTCAGAAATGTCCTATGAGTTTATTAAAGTAATATGCATATGGCAAAAACAAAACAAAAATCAAAGAGTCCAGAGGGTTTATAATGGAAATCAATCTTCTTCTCCCTGTCCCTACCTTAGTCCCTCCCCACTGAAACAACCATGTCTTATTATTTCTAATTCTAATTCTTTGAATGGTTTCCATCACGTCTGTGAATAATTTACTTCCATCTTCTTGGTTTATCATTTTCAATAATATTTACTCTCCCCCTCTGTGAAAGGTGTGCATTTATTTCAATTCTCCCTGCCCTTCTTCCAGTGCTTATAATTTGATGCTTAAATTTGTGTTGATTACCTTTTAAACTTTAAATTATATAATTAAACACCTATTTTTGTATGTCATTGACTTTAGATAGTATCTCTGCAAGAATACCTGACATGAAGAAAACCAACAAGGTGAAAAATGCTGTCAAGACAAAATAACTGACCCTGGACGAAACAGAAATCATCCCGGGAATACCACAGTTTTTAAAAGCTTCATTGCAAAACCATTGGTGTTCATGCTGTGAGCTGCTGATTTTTCTTCCATTTTGGTACATCTGCAGACATGCCTCCACCCACTTTAACTTACTTTATTTTTAAATGTCATGCAAATACAGAAAAAGGCACAAATCAGAAGACTCAACTCAATAAGTTATCAGAAAATCGGTATCTACATAACTGCCCCTACAGTCAAGTTATCTGTGTAACCACTCCTACAGGCTGAAGGTTATTAGAAAGTATATATATAAACTATCTGTGGGTCCATTAGAACATTGTCAGCATACTAGAAGTCTCCCTTTATCCATTCCCAATCACCCACCTCTCCAAAGGCAAGCATTCCCATGACTCAGGTATAAATACTTCCTTGGTTTTCTTTATAATTTTGCCATTTACACACATCCCTAAACACTATAGTTAAATTTGGCTTCTTATCTTAGGTTCTAGGAGCTTTCTATAAATGGAATCACGTAGTATATAATCTTTTGGGTTTTGTTTCTTTTATTTGGTGTTTTATTTGTGAGATTCATCTATGTTGTGGAATATAAATGTAGCTCATTTATTTTCAAAACTATGTAGCATTCCAGTATATGAATACGGAGCAACTGACTTAGCCATTCTGCTTTTGATAGACAAATATGAATTATTTCCAATTTGGGGTTATTCTGGACATTGCTACTATTATTGTTGTATGTCTCTTGGTGTCTGCTTTCATGCATATCTGTTGGCTGTGTACCTAGGATTAAGATGGCAGAATTCTAAGGTACCCATATCTGCACTTCAGTAGGTAATACCAAACTGTTTTCCAGAGTGATTTTACCAATTCACAGTCACACCCGTGACATAAAAGAGCTTCCATTATTCTGTATTCTCCCCGATTCTTGTTATTTTCAGTCCTCATACGGATACTCCAATGAATATATATTAGAATTTCACTGTTGATTTCTAGCTTACATATCTCTGATTAATAATGATATTGAGCACATTTTCATACTTCAGTGGCCATTTTAGATACCTTCTTTTGTGATATGCCTAGTTTAATTTGGGTTAACTATGTTTTTTCTTTTAATTTGAAGAAATTTATTATATGTTGTTAGTTATATATGTTGCAAATATTTTCTCCACTAGGTGGTTTGTCCTTTCATTCCCTTAAGGTATCTTGTGCTAAAAAAAAGTGTTGTAATGTTAACATAATACAACTTAATCAGTCTTTTCCTGTTTGATTACTACTTTCTTATAGCCTATTAAGAAATCTTGTCCAGCCCCAAGGTCATAGAAGTATTTACCTTTAGGATTTTCTGGAGGCATTATTGTCTTGCCTTTCACATTTAGATCTTCAGCTCACCCAGAATCAATTTTGTGAATACTGTGTGGTAAGGACAAATTTTCATGTTTTCTAATAATGGATATTCAGCTGTCAAAGGCCCATTTAATGAAAAGTACATCTCTTTTCTACTGCTCTAAAATAGTATCATTTACATAAATCAAGTAATCATGGATCTGTTCTCAGATTCTCTATTCTGTTCTGTTGACCTTTTATCCTTGCTGTAAATCCTATACTTTCAAAATAGGCTTTGGTATAAGACAGAGCAAGTCTTCTAACATGGTTTTTCTTTTATAGGAGAACCTTGATTAGTTTGGGCTCTTTGCATATTTTAGATTCAAATAGTCAACTTACGGAAAAAAAGAACTATTGGTATTTCTTTGGAATTATCTTGAGTCTGTAAGTCAATTTGGAAGGAATTGTCATGTCTACAAGATTGAATTTTCCAAAGCATGGTATATCCTTCTATTTATGTAGTTATTCCTTCTCTTCCCTTAATAATGACAAATAATTTTATCTGTGAAATCTTACACATAGTTTGTTAGTTTTATCCGTATGTACCATATATAATTTTATAGTATTTAGAAGTGTTTTTTAAGTTTTTTAACTGTTGGTTGCCTGCTCTAGATTAAATGTCTATGTCCCCCCAAAATTCATATGCTTAAATCTAATTTCCAATGTGATGGTATTTGTTGGTGGGGTCTTTGGGACGTAAGTAAGCCATGAGAGTACAGCTTTCATGAATGGGATCAGTATCCTTTTAAAGAGACCCCAGAGACCAGGCTTGCCTCCACCACATGAGGACACAGCGAAAAGATGCCTATCTATGAACCAGCAAGCAGATGCTCACAAGACACCAAATCTACTGGTACCTTGATCTTGGACTTCCCAGACCTCCAGAACTGTAAGAGATAAATTTCTGTTGTTTAAGCCACCCAGTCTATAGTATTCTGTTATGACGGCCCAAATAGACTAAGACATTGCCATTATGTGAAAGTGTAATGGATATTTTGTATTTGAGATCCACCAACTTTGCTAAGTCATTAATTCCAATAATGTAGCTAGATATTTTTGGATTTTCTACATAGTTTTACCCCCTGCAAATAACTATAGACATTTTCTTCCTTTTTCATACTTCATACTTCCTTTTATACCTTGGTTGTTGTTTTTTTTTCCTTGACCTACTGTCTGTTTTATAATGTTTTTGCTGCATTATAAACCACCCCAAATTATTTCTTACAAGTCTGTGGTTGGATGACTATATCTGCTGATTTGAACTAGTCTTGCCAGGATCCATTTGTGCATCTGTGGTTAGCTGCAGTTCAACTAAGCACCTTTGCTGATGTTGGCTGGGTTTCTTACATATCTAGGGCCACAGCAAGGACAGCTTGGCCACCTTAGTTCTATTCAACATGATTTCATCCTCCAGTTTGTTATTATCCCCAGGGGCAGTGCCAGAGTCTCTGAAAAACAAAGGGAGGAGAGGGAGAGTGAGAAAAATATCTCTTGAGGCTCAGAAATGGCACATTGTCAATTTAGCCATATTCTTTTAACCAAAGCAAAATACAAAGCCAGCTCAGATTCAAGAAGGGCTTCAGAGTCCCATTACATTGCAAAGGGTGTGGATACAAGGAAAAGTAGAGAATTGGAGTCTTTTTTTTTTTTTTTCCTTATTCAAAATACCAGACTGATCTGGCTAAGTTTTTCAGTACAAGGTTGGTTAGGAGAGCTAATAGTAAGTACTCTTGTCTTTTTTGCAATCTCAAAGAGGGAAAGCATTCAGTATTTTATCATTAATTATAGTATTTGCTGTCCCTTTCTATTCTCAAGAGGAATTCCCCCTTATAAGTGGATGTTCTATTTTATCACATGCTTATTTTTTGTTTTTAAATAATTCTGTGATTTTACTCCTATATTTTGTTAATGTTATGGTTGATAGGTTCATATGGTTCTTAATGTTAAGGTTATGCTGATTTTCTACTTCTTCCTATGTCAGTTTTGTTAGGTTTTCATTTTCTAGAAAATTGTCTGGTTTTCTACATTGTCAAATTTGGTTAGAATTATTCAAAAAAAGTCTATAGATATTTTTAATATTGTAGAATCTATAGTCAGGTCCCCTTCCTTCTTTTGTAATGGTGATGATTTGCGATTTCTTTTTCCTTAATTATTCTTACCAGATCTGCCAATTTTATTAGTGTTTTAACGAAAATAACTTTTGATTTTACTTATTTTTTTTTTATTACCAATTTGTTTCCTACTTCACTAACTTTTGTTCTTAGGCTTATTATATTTCTGCTTTGGTAAAAATGGCTGTTATTTTTTCTGGTTTTTTGGAATCTTAACTTTTCTAATATATTTATTTAGGCTATAATTTTCCCTCTAAGTAAATGGAAGCATTTTATTATCATTTAGTTATGATTTCTTTTTTAACTCATAAGATTTTCAGAAGTTTATTAATTTCTAAACATACAAGGATTTTCTCCTATACTTTTCTTAATTGGTTTCTAGCTTAATAATTCTTAATGGCCAGAGAACAAATTCAGTATTACTTCAAGACTTTGACATTTATTGAGATTTTATGACTCAGCATATGATTTTTTTGGTAAAACTTTCACAAATATTCCACATATACTAGAAATAAGGTATATTCTGCAGTCTTCTATATATGCACAATAGGTCCAGTTTGTTAACTCTCATCTTTTCAATGCTCACTTATTTTTCTTTTACTGCTTTTTCTATCAGTTAAGAGATGTATGTTAAAATATCCCACTATGATTATGAATTTGTCTATTTCTCCACTTAGGTGTTTTTATTTTGTTTGTTTGTTTCTTTGGTGGTTTTTTTTTGTTTGTTTGTTTGTTTTGTTTTGTTTTGTTTTTTTACTTATGACTTTATGACAGAGAGAGATAGTTCCCCAACACAAATACAAGGGTGGTGGAGCGGGACAAGCAGGCTCCCTGCTGAGCAGAGAGCCCAATATGGGGCTCAATCCCAGGATTTCGGGATCATGACCTGAGCAGAAGGCAGATGCTTAATGACTGAGCCACCCAGCTGCCCCTCTCCATTTAGTTTTGGCAATTTTTTTCTCTATGTATTTTAAATCTTTATTATTAGGTACATATACATACTTTTACCTTTTTTTTTTTTTGACTACCCAAGAAATTACAGTATGCATGCATCCTTGACTTAACCAAAATCTAATATTACTTGTACATTTTTACCCTCTTCTTGGACAATTCAAGAATTCAAGGACTTTAAAACACTACCAAAATCTCTATCTATGTTACATATTCCTCCTTGATTATATTGCCCCTATTGTGGTATATTTTTTTTAAGTAGGCCCTACGGTCAACATGGGACTCAAACTCACTACTCCAAAATCAAGAGTTACATGCTCTACCAACTGAGCTGTCCAGGTGCCCCTATTGTGGTATGTTTTAATTTTATATATATTTTAAATCCTGCAAGATCTTATTATTGTTTTCATTGCTCTTCATTTCTTCCATATCCACATCTCAGACCTTTATTCTGAGGTCCATTTCATTCTGCCTAAAGAGCACCATTAGTGTTTCCCTTACTGTGAGTTGGCTGCTATAAGTTTTTGTTTAACTAAGAAATGTTTTAATTGCATCTTAATTCTTGAAGAATATTTTTTTAAAGATTTTATTTATTTATTTGACAGAGAGAGATCACAAGTAAGCAGAGAGGCAGGTAGGGAGAGAAGAGGGAGGAAGCAGGCTCCCCTGCCGAGCAGAGAGCCCGATGTGGGGCTCGATCTCAGGACCCTGAGATCATGACCTGAGCCGAAGGCTGAGGCTTTAACCCACTGAGCCACCCAGGCACCCCGGGAACATAGGTTTTTAAGACTTTTGTTCCCTTGGCTTCCCCCTGCTGCTCAGCCTCACAGCTTCTTAGTTGTCTCTTTAGAATTGGCAAATGCCTCCAAGAAAAGTTCCCCCCAATGTCAAGCTCTTCTCTCAGAACTTCTGTTTTTTTCTCGACCTTAATTCGATATTTTTTCATTCTCTTGCTAGCTTTTCAGTGCCTTAAATCCTAGTGTATTTTAAATTTTGTCCTAATTTACTATTTGGCTCAAGGAGAGTACAGTTTGAACTACCTAGTCCTTTATTACGGCAACCAGGTGACTTCTTCTACCTATTTTTCATCTTCCAGAAATATATTGAAATCTCTCTTCCCTTGATCATTCTCTTTTCTATTCTCATCATTATTGTGAGTTTATTCTTCTTAGTTCTACCTTACTGCCATTTAAATGAGATCTCAGGAAATAGGAGATATAAATGTGTGCACGCTATATCTGCCTTGCTGTCACCTATCCTATTTAATAATAATTAAAATTATTATTAATTGAGTCATATACAAATATTAGTATTTGAACTATTATTCTTATAATCAATTATTGAGAAATAATTCACATACCATAAAACTCACCCTTTTAAAGTATACAATTCAGTATATTTGAACTATTATTAATAATGAATTATTAGTTTCACATAATTAAATTCCAGACAGTACTGTTTTTTTTTTGTTTTGTTTTGTTTTGTTTTTTAAGATTTTATTTATTTATTTGACAGACAGAGATCACAAGTAGGCAGAGAGGCAGGCAGAGAGAGGAGGAAGCAGGCTCCCTGCTGAGCAAAGAGCCCGATGTGGGGCTCTCTCCCAGGACCCTGAGATCATGACCTGAGCCAAAAGCAGAGGCTTAACCCACTGAGCCACCCAGGCACCCCCCAGATAGTACTGTTTTAAGACACTATTGTTGAGCTGATGTAGGAGTTTATAATATAGAAGAGGAGATATGACACATATACAGATATTTACAGTAGGAAATGGCAGAGTAAGAGCAGAGAGGAAGCATAAAGAAATGTTTCATAAAGGAATCAGCATTTAACCCAAATCTTGAATTGATTTGGTAGAGCAGAGATGGGCAAAGGCAGAATTAAACTGGCATCCCATAAAGTAAAACACAAGGGTAGCTGCTAGCCCTTGATGCAAATTAGCAAAAAAAAAAAAAAAAAAAAGTCCCTCTCCACCCCCATTCTAAGCGTCTTTATAGAAATAGAACAACCAAGTGTCCTGGAAGAGCCTAGTCAGCCTGAGGCATCAAGAAAATTCAGGTCCTGTTCTGGTTTGACGGAGCATAGAAAGTAAATAAGAGGTAAAACTGTGGAAGTTGTTTATGGAGGAATTTGAATACTGTGCTAAGGAGTTTGTACTCTATTTACTGGGCAACAAGAAACCACTGGGAACTGTGTTCCAAGGAATGCCACGAACAGCTGGAATTTGGAAGGAGCTTGTTGGCAGTATTGCAAAGGAGCATGACGTGAGAGGCGAGGAGATCAGTTGGAAGACTTATGGGGTGGCAGTTCAGCCAAAGGTATTAAAGACCAAAGCTAGAATGACGGAAGGAGAATAAAAGAAGTGTGAAACCAGTACAACCTATAAAAATATCATTTGCAGATTGGGTAGTAAGGACTGGGGAAGTAATGGGTGGAGGAAAGATAAAGATGATTCCTTGCAGAAGAAATAAGTTGAAATCTGAAACTTATCTGCAATTTATCAGCTGGGTGACTGGGACAGTCACTTTAGTTTCCTGTGGCAGCTGGCTAATTTTCCAGAAGCTCAGTGGTTAAAAAGGAGGAAAGAGGAAGAAAGGTGATTCAAGGAGGGGGTTACAGGATTGGTCAGATTTGTAGGATGCAAACAGGCTGAAGAAAAGGGTAAGGATTAAGCTCTGGTATTTACTGTTCTCCACACCAGCCCCTTGATCGATGATAGCAAAGAATGCTAATCTTCTGAGTCACACTGAAGATGGGTAATAGTAATTTTTTTATGTTACTAGAGTAGCTGAGATTCAAAGTTAAATAAATCGTGTAATAACTGGATTCAGGTACATGTTAATCATTAAAAGAGTTTGAAAGGTGGTTTTCTCAGAGCTGTGTTTGTTGGTTTTTCACACTGCCAATGTTGATTCCTGAGACTTTTGTAATGTATTTATTGTCAGTTCCCGATGACAGTTAAAATAACCTTCAAGAGAAAGGGACTGTTACATCATACATATTAACTTACATATATTTCAAAGTTCAGAGAGTATTCCTAAAAGAAATGTTTGGGGATTCCTTTTTTTTTTTTTAAACATATCATGCTCTTTTTCTATGTAGGTGTTATTTAATTACATTAATGTTCATCCTAAGACAAATTTTTGTGAAGTAGAAGTTTTAGAGAGATGCTGAGATGTTTCCTCTTAAATATTTGCTTTGTATCCATGACTCATTCACAAGACCACATTTAATCACACCCAGTGGTTTGAATCATTTGATCCATTGGTGATCTCTCTGTAAGGTCATGGACTGGTTATTGATCAGGTTAATTGGTTGAATGACTAACCCAGTTATCAGTTCAGACTGCATCTATGCATAAACACCAGTTTGGCAATTTAACTGAAGTGCCCAGCCAAATCTTATTTTTGGTATACTCAGCTTCTGATAAAGGAAGAGAAGGATTTTGTGCATTTATACATGTCATCAAGGAACCAGTGACAACTTATGAATAAAATGAGAAGTTGGGAAGAGCCTATGCTTATTAGTTAGTTGGGTAATGTTTCCCACTTAAGTGAAGCTCTGGTATTTACTGTTCTCCACACCAGCCCCTTGATCGATGATAGCAAAGAATGCTAATCTTCTGAGTCACACAGAATTTTTTAAGTAGGCCCCATGCCCAGTGTGGAGCCCAGTGTAGGACTTGAACTCATGACCCTGAGATCAAGACCTGAGCTGAGATGAGGAGTCGTATACTCAGCCAACTGAGCCATCCAGGTGCCCCCAGAATGTTTTCTTCATTCACGCTCTCTTGTAGCTTTACTGGGCCATGTGTCTGTCATTCAAAATAAAAGGAGAGGAACAAAACCAAAGCAAAGAACAAAAGGCTTGTTGCCACTCCCATTACAATGCTAAAAGCAAAGAAAATGTTTCTACCAATTAACCTTCCCTTGTTAACACTGGATGGTTGGCAGTCACTTGCCACATCAGTCCCATAAAAATGACCTGTCACTGCTCTGTACACCTGAACATTCTACTTTAGAACAATAAGAAGACTTAGAAAATACTAGGCCAACATCACTCTTTTTACAGATGACAGAGCAGACAGCCAGTGACTTACCCAGGGGTCCCACTGTGAGTCAGTAACAGAGTAAAGACAAAAATCTAGGTTAGTTTATTCTACATTCTGGAGTCTCTGTACCAAACTATCCAGCTTCCCAGTGATGTCATATAATCTAGGACCAGCCCCATTTATACACAGGTTAATTGGTTCTAAGCAGATAATTTGCTTAGAAAAGAGATTTTGATTTTCTTGCCAAAAATATTTCCCTAATTCTCCCAATGGAAGACGCTTGATGCCAGCCCTTTATTTCAATAATAAAGCCATTATTGAAATAAAAAAAAAATTGACACATTTATTTATTTATTATCTCCTTTTTTTTTTTTTTTTTTTAAAGAGTGGTGGGCCAAGGAGCAAAGGGAGATGGAAAGAGAGATTCCATGCCCAGTGCAGAGCCCAATGGGGGGCTCGATCTCACAATCCTGAGATGATGACCTGAGCCAAAATCGAGTCAGACACTTAACCAACTGAGCCACTCAGGCCCCTCTTAATGCATTTATTTAATGCAGTTTCACTGGCATTCTCTCCTATAGTCTTCACACCAGCTATGCTAAGTAGGTAAAAGGCATAAATGGGAAGCTCAGGAAGGTTATGTTACCTGACATGGTCAGAGAGCCTGTAGGGGGGAGCAATACGCAAACCCAGCCGTGTCAGAGTCCTAAACCAGACTCCTTCCAGGAGCCAAGCATCCTGTGTTTTTCACTGTCCTTCAAGGAATGCTATCAGTTCAATGACAGTCTGCCCAGGGTGACAATAACCAAAATGCAGTTCAATATAGAATAATGCCGAGGATTCCATCGGATTTTTATCTGAGAACAATATAACGGACACACTTGAGTAGTTATTATACGTCAAGTCCTGTGTCGATTCCTCTCGCTCCATTCAACCTTCACATTAACCTATTAGATAGATATATGCTGTCATTGTCATTATGCCATTTTGACAGGAAAGTTTCAGTGACATGCCCAAGACCCTGCAGTGTGGTGTCACTGGGATGTGAGCCCAGACATTGTGACTTCGGAGTATCCCTTAATCCTTACTCCATGCTGCCATGTAAAACCCGCAACCTCAGGAAGAGTCCTGCAGAGAGGGTCAAGTGGCGGCTCCGTCAAGAACATTGACTAGATTACCAAAGGCTCTATGAAAACCAAGTTGAGAAGAAACTTGAACCAACTGTTGGATTATAAAACAGGAAATTATTGAAGTTCTTGAGGCAATGCAGAATAGCCTTGCCGGGGATTTCCAGAGAAATTCCTGATTTCTTGGTGACAGTTAACAAGACAGTGACAAAAATGGTGGTGAGCTTTCTATGTGGAAACCAACCTGCACCGTCTTCTATCCCAAAGAATGCAAAAAACTATTGTTGCAATTTACACTTTTGTGTAAGGGGTTTCTCAAATGAGTTCGCTTCTGAGAGCTGACCCTGAAGCAGTGCACTAGGAAAAATAAGTTTGCTGGGGACCGATGGGCAGTAAGAAGTCAGGGGCAAGTTGTGCAGAGGCAGCTATAGGCATGGAGCTTCAACAGTGCCCACAGGCAACGTGAAGCTAAAAGGAAAACTGGGAAACTCTGGAGAAAACTCCACTGGCTCTCAATTCTGTCGTTCCAACTGTAAAAACCTAAACTAAAAGACCCAGTCCAATATCCAACTGACATAGTAATATAGCTCTAAACACATACTGTCTCTCTTTTTAAGTCTTTCATTGAAAATAGCATGTTATTCCTATGTCACATTAATTTTCAGTTAAGTCAATTCTGCTTTCATTCACAGAACATTCAGACTGAAAAAAATCAATACACCTCATCAGCCTTTCTCCTCAGCTATTGAGGGTTTAATTCCAGGGAGAAAAATAAATAACACCAAATTTCTCAACTACTGAAGTGCAGAAATTTTTCCTAATCTTGGCCATCCAGGGAAATGGTATTTCTCAAGGCTAAATTTTGATAGGCTGTAGCCTATGGATCACTTCTGGCCCACAACCTCCTTTTATGGATAAAGTTTTATTGGAGCACACACACACCCATTTGTTTACATATTGTCCATGGCTGCTTTCACACCACAATGGCAGGTCCCCAAAGCCTAAACTCTTCACTATCTAGCCCTTTACAGAAGTTTGCCAATGCCTGCTCTAGACTGTTACCTAGAGAACTGGGGGGAAAACTTTTTTCTAGCCACTTTCCAACCATTCTGAGAGTTACTGAAAAGGTTTGGCCTCATGAAAAATCCTTGGACAAGAAGCCTAGTAATACGGTTCTATTGCCTTTTTCTTTTTTTCTTAAGTTGCATGATTAATACTATACTATACAAATAGGCCTATGGGGTATGAGTTCATGATGTAATCCTATCTAAGGAACCACGTATTATCAATAACTGTGAGCAGAAGGAAGGCTGTATGGAATGCTTAACAGATCACCAACAACCCTTCAGAAAAAAAGGGGGGGGTAGGGAGAAACAAGGTTGAAGGGGCTGGAAAGAGAAAGAGCAGAGAGATTCCTTTCAAAGCTGTAGTTCCTCACCTGTCGAATTAGGACATTAGGCTTTTCTCTAGAGCCTACACCTGGGTTTCCAAGGACCCTCAGTCATTAACGTCCTTGGCTTTTCCTGAACCATCACAAAATCCCAAGACATCATGTCCTGAAACCCAGCACCCTGCATTCACTCCCAGATTTGGATATGTTATTGAACGGCACTGTCAACAATCATCAAACCACTGAAGTGTCCATTCAGGATGCTAGATCTCTCCAGTCACTTATGTGTAATATGTCTGAGTGATTTTAATTGCTAGCAAATCTACATCTCTTCACCAATACTAATACATAAGCTTAATGTGACAAGATACTGTTCTTAACAACTAACTGCAAGCTAACCTATCCATTTGGGGTCAAGTTAAGAGCATCACATAATTGGGCATGCAACTGGGTAGTTATAGATTTTTGACAATCGTGGTAATGATATGACCAAAGAGCTCAATTGAGATTGAAAATTTGTCATAGGTCTCTGAAGAAGTGTAGTGGGAATTATCTGTGTATCTCTTATGTCTAGTATTATGTAGCTGGAAACAAGGCTTGAGTTTATCTTAAAATATATTCATTTATTCAGCAAATGTGTGTTAAATGACTACTCTAGGGACGCCGGGGTGGCCTACTTGGTTGAGCATTGAATTCTTGATTTTGGATTGGGTGTGATCTTGGGATTGTGGGATCGAGCCCATCATTAGGCTCCACACTCAGCACAGAATCTGCTTGTCCCTCTCCCTCCACTCCTCGCCCTGCACACACACATACATACTCTCGCTCTCAAATAAATACATAAATCTTTCAAAAATATTACAAAATAAATAACTACTCTATGCCAGGAATTGAACTCACACCTCCAACTATGCAACTACACTCTATGTGAAACCCTTATATTATTCTGAGTTTCTCTTGTTTCCATGTTCTTGTTAAAATAAGCCACACTAAGCAAGTTCTGTGATTTTTCTGCTAAATACAGAGCTGTCCTCTTGAGATTTTCACATAAAGATCACAGGGGGGAAATCACTTCCTACAAGGACATCAGTGGCATTATTCATTTTCATCTAATAGGCTTAGCTTCAGGGGCTCAGAATGTCACAACATATTTAAACAATACTTCAGTGATAGTGCCCCCTTTTCCCATCCCATTGATACCTGGAAAGGAAGGCTGCTTGTTTAGCTTCAGGATATGTTTGAAACATCCATGAGAATAAAAGAAAGGGATGAGGTTGGGGTCACAGGAACTTAGTTGTTTCCTTTACCTCCAGAGAGCAGAGAGAAGTGAGAGCCACTTTTCCTTCTTCAGAAATAAAAGAGAGGTCAGAGGAGGTTCTTGGGGCCTAACCCAATCCAGGCGAAGTAGGAATAATGAGTGCAAACCCAGTGCTTCTCCAAGTGTCTCTGGCTCAGAATATCAGAGCCACAAGGGGGAGATTGCTAAAGACAGCCTTTTCCTGGGCCCACCCAGACCTACGTGAGCAGAACTTCTGGAGGTCACAGGAGGGATCTCTACCCCACGTGACTCCTGTGCACAAAAAAGTATGAGAAACCCTGCTGCACATCTTTATAGCTTGAGTTAAATTACAAGTCCTTAACTTTGAATGAACTGAAACATTGATTTAAACCGGTGTAGAAGATATTAGAGTGGAGTTTATTAAAACTCAAGTCCTTAAAGCATCATCTTGAACAACAAAAATTAACCTTGGACTGGGTGTCCGACTTTCTCCCTTCCCGCACTCTTCTTTCCAAATCCCTCTGTCTCTCTCCCTACTCCCCGATCCTTCTGTTCTTCTTTTCTTCCTATAGGAAGAGGCCTTAGAGCTAACAACAAAGCAACTGTAGCAGCAACTGCACAAAGACTAAAGGTGAGATGCAGAGCAGGCGCAAACATTTCCAGCTCAAGGCTAACAAAATGTCCGCAAAAGGAGAACAGCAGAGAGAACAAAGCATTTGCATTTCTGTTGTAAACATTTCCTAACTATTTAAATATATATTACTTTCTATCTGTAAAAATTAACAAGACTGGAAAGTTTATGCCTGAAATAGGAACTTCCTTCCAAATTATCTCAGAAGCTCAACTTCTTAATAATTATTACGACAATGTGTGCTATCCCCACCAAGAGAACAGGATTGTTCCCCAGTCCCTCTTTCTGACATATTCTTGTGTTGTCTAATCAGACTGACAACCAGTGGTCTCTTCCATACTCAGCCTGCTGCTCTCAGAAGCCTTTTGCTCCATTGGCAATTCTTCCACCGACGGCCGGGTCCTCCCTCTACCTTTCTAACTTACCTATTGTTCCTACTCTCCTTTACACACTGCACCTGGTTTTAGAAAGAGAGATGCCTCCAATTTCATGCCATCTATAGGAGACAGCAATCAAAGACACCCCAATCAGATGTTCAACTATAAACACAGCTCTTTGGGGTCATGCCTTCTCTTGTTCCTCTCTCTGACCTGCCTTACGTGTACAGTTTTTCTCCTAGGCCCCTTACTTTTCTCTAAACACTGTCCTTTCCATACATTATTGAAAACATTTCCCAAATGAGACAAAGGGCTTCCTTTGGGAACATTAGGTTAAACAAAAGGCATTTAATGATAAAGTCATTTTAAATCATTTTTTAAAGTAAGTCCAAGTGCCACCTGGACTTTGAAGAAAGAGAATAACAGTCGTCCTCATAATATTGTCTTGTGGGGTAACCCAGACAAGTTTTAAATCACACCAAAATAAGGGAGAGGGTTGAATAAAAGCAATATAAGAATAAATGTTTAATCCTGAAGAACAGTCTTTCTGGTGTTCCTCCTGACCATATGAAAAACACACGTGGGTGTTAAGGTAGATATTGTATAAATACATTGTAGTGGTAAAATGAGAAAAGGAAATGGAAACTACGCAGGAACTAATTTAGCATGAGTTATTGATTCATACCTGAGAGAAGAAAAACACTAGGGAGAACCTGAAATCAGACCATATGAGAAGGCCCTCTGTAAATTCATATTTTAATCCATGCCCCCCCAAATAAAACATATATGAAAAAATAATAAAATGTAAATAGAAAACTTTTCCTACTGGAAGATGAAATTGCTCTCCAAGTTAAGTCATTCATCATTTATCTGTACTAATAAAATGTTAAACAAAAAAAAAAAAAAAAGAAAGGAAAGAAAGAAAAAGACAAGCCCAAAATAGAGTCACTTGCACTAAGCCCCACGCCAGCAAACAAAGACTTGATACCTAACATAAGAGCAGTTTCAGTCTTCCCCAGAAATATAGTCTTAACCAGTCAATCTGGAATTCCTGAGTCATAACTAGTGAGGAAATCTGCCTGAGAGACCCCTACCTTCCTCCAATGAAAGGTGACCCTGCCTGAAATAACCCACTTTGCTAGAATAACACTCTTGCCTGCCTCCTTCTGCCTGTAAATGTCTTCCATTTTATATAGCTCCTTTTGGAGCTCCTTTCTGTCTGCTAGAAGGGATACTGCCTGGCTCGTGAATTGTTGCATAAACCCATCTAGATCTTCAAATTTACTCAGTTGAGTTTTGTTTTTTAACAGAAGGAAAATAGCACATCAGCCCATTGTTCCATGAAAATAGCATCACGGTTTGATTTTGGAACAAATTTTGAGTTAGTCATTTTAATAGGAATGGGTGTTCTGAGAATTCACTGAATTCCAGACTAAATAGTCACTGAATCAGGAAACATTCATTCAGCATATTCTTGCTATGTGTAGAACACTCACCAAAGTGTCATGGATGTGGCAAAGATTCAGAGCCTTATGACTTTGCTTAGAACACTTTCACATTTATACACCATTTTTTTTCCCCAAAATGAGTTTCCTATTTTCATTCATTCAGTGTATTTATCCATTTATTGTTGTATTCCTCCATTCAGTGAATCTTTATTAAACACTTACTGTGTGCCAAGCACTGCTCTAGGCCTTGGGATACACCAGTAAGCATATAGATAAAAACAGACAAAAAGCTTTGCCTGTTTGCTGCCATGGAGCTTCAATCCGGGTTGAGGGGCGGCTGCCAATAAGCAATAAACATAATAAACAAACCAACTATATAGTGTATCTCAAGTAATCAAACATTCTGCTTTGCTCAAAATAGTCTCAGATTATGTACATTATTCTGGCCCCCTTCAATTCCAGTTAATGCTCCCTCTCACTTGCAAAAACGTTCCCTTTGATCAGCAAGTTGCATGGTCACCCTTCATGTTTGAAGATGCTAAGGACCATGGAGAACAGGGAGAGCAGAGAGTGGATTGCAGTTTAACAGGGTGGCCAGGATGGATCTGACTGAACCAGAGACATTTGAGTAAGATTTGAACAAGTGTGGGAGTTGGTCAAGAGCATATGACTTTAAAAGCCTATATAGCCTTATTATAAAACATTGAAATAATATACATATTCTCATGCTTTTCTTTAGCACATAGAAGCTTTTATTTATTTAAAGATTTTATTTATTTATTTGACAGACAGAGATCACAAGTAGGCAGAGAGGCAGGCAGAGAGAGAGGAGGAAGCAGGTTCCCTGCTGAGCAGAGTCCGATGTGGGACTCGATCCCAGACCCTGAGATCATGATCTGAGCCGAAGGCAGCGGCTTAACCCACTGAGCCACCCAGGCGCCCTCACATAGAAGCTTTTAAAACATGAATCGTATCATATTGCACATACCATGTGGTGTTTTTGAATCAGTAAATTTTATGGACAGTTTCACGTCAGGGTATACACAGTAGTCCACTACGTAGTCATACTCCTTTCCCACTTGGACACATCTCTCCATCTAAATGGATTCTGCTCTAATAAAAGAAGGGAGCCACGGCTTTGGAGTTCAGATGGAGAGAAGGGGGCCAGGGGTTAAACCTTTCTTGGTAATTGAATCTATGCTAAGTCTCCATGCAAGAATTCTTGCCGGAGACAGAAAGTTTCTAGAGTACAAATATACAGAGATAACAAGGGTGCCACAGAGTAAGCAAAGCAGATTAGGAATACTTGATGAATAATATTTCTCCAAAATGTAAAAATTCATCATCTCAACAGAAATGAAATCAGTGGGTGAGGAAGTGTTTGAGAGATTTCACTGGACTAATATGAAAGTACTTGGTTCGGTTTCCATCTTCACTGGGGTCCATTCCTTTCCCCCTACACATAGGAAAGAGGCTTGGTCGGTGTCACTGACAAGAAGGGTTGATTCCTATTTTGTTTTTCCTCCTTCCTGACCCTTCTTCCACCCCCATCTGAAGACTGGGGCCATCCTGATGGCACACCAAGCTAAGGATATGTTTGCTTAGGAACAAAAGGTGAGAACAAGGTCGTGATTTATGACAGAAACACTTGTCCCTGACCAGCATACTGTAAGCTCCAGCTGATCAAGTTATGTCTTTATGAGTTAAGCATACAATTAATTTCTTTGAGGGATGCTAGTTTGATGATAACAGTATATTTTATCTTCAGTCTGCTACCAGGCATGAGTTCGGTAGAGAGGCCATATCATTAAGGCATATGTAGACCCAGATTCAGAATATTGTAGCAATTGATTCTTTCTTTGATGATTTATATTATTATAAAGGCATACAGGCTGGCACTTGGTGCTCAGGACTTTAAAGCTATCAGACTGAAAAGTGAAAAAAAATCCGTCACCTGGACATTGTAGTCTGTTATGCACCAGTCATTATCTGGCTTTTTCCAAATAGTATCAGTGTGTTCCCCAAGTCTCAGGAGGATGAGGTCTGAGACTAGAACCTCTACTTCTCAGTCTTGTGTTTGGGGCATGTGGACATAGCCCAATATATAATTCCTAGATGGAGGAGAGGAAAGCGTTTAACAAATAGAATAAATCCTCGTTAAGTTGTTCTAATTTAGAACGTAGTCTGTGGGACCCTCAGTGGTTCAAATAAAATTCCTTCTGAATCATCAGGATCTTATCTATGACTAGGAGAATCTGATTAACTTTAGTAGCTTTCCAAAATCAGGAGTTCAGGGAAGTAAGACCAGCCCTCGGAGCACGAGTACAGCGAGCAGTTCATTCTCAGAAAGCAGTGTGTTTACTAGTCTGTAATGTTAGTCTGCCATGAAATACGCTGCCTTCGTTCTCCTTCCTAGAGTCTATTTTATATCAGATGGTATTTTGTGTAGAATAAAGTATGCTTTTCTTGAAAATTTACCTAATTTAGGCCTTATACAAAGCCCGACTGTCTACAGTGCACACACACACCCCGTTCGAAACTACTGAAACCTTCCTGCACT